>NC_135483.1:188264102-189609518 GCF_052094955.1 Ictidomys tridecemlineatus | reverse complement strand
CTCTGGGGTGTTTGGAAGTCAGGTGTTCGACTGCCTCCCGCCTTGTTCTTCAGGTTCAAGATTGCTTTGGCTATTTGGGGTCTTCTGTGTTTCCATGTGAATGTTTTTTCCTTCTATAAAGAATATCATGGTATTTTGATGGGTATTACATTGGCTCTGTGAACTGCTTTGGGTAGTACAGATGGTTTAACAATATTAATTCTTTGAACCTAAGAACACATGAGGTCTTTCTAGATTTTTGTGTCATCTTCAATTTCCCTCACCAGCGTTTTATAATCTCCATCATCTAGATCTTTCATGTCCTGGGTTAAATGTATTCCTAGGGACTTTATTATTTATAGCTGTTGTGAAGAGAATTGCTTTCATGTTTTCTTCCTCAGCAAGTTTGTTATTTTTTATTTTATTTTATTTTATTGTTTTTATTGGTTGTTCAAAACATTACAAAGCTCTTGACATATCATATTTCATACATTAGATTCAAGTGGGTTATGAACTCCCATTTTTACCCCAAATACAGATTGCAGAATCACATCGGTTACACATCCACATTTTTACATAATGCCATATTAGTGACTGTTGTATTCTGCTACATTTCCTATCCTCTACTACCCCCACCTCTCCCCTCCCATCTTCTCTCTCTACCCCATCTACTGTAATTTATTTCTCTCCTTGTTTTTTTCCCATTCACCTCACAAACTTTTATATGTAATTTTGTATAACAATGAGGGTCTCCTTCCATTTCCATGCAATTTCCCTTTTCTCTCCCATTTCCTCCCACCTAATGTCTCTGTTTAATGTTAATCTTTTCCTCCAGCTCTTCCTCCCTGTTCTGTTCTTAGTTGCTCTCATTATATCAAAAATGATATTTGGCATTTGTTTTTTAGGGATTGGCTAGCTTCACTTAGCATAATCTGCTCTAGTGCCATCCATTTCCCTGCAAATTCCATGATTTTGTCATTTTTTAGTGCTGCATAGTACTCCATGGTGTATAAATGCCACATTTTTTTTAAAATCCATTCATCTATTGAAGGGCATCTAGGTTGGTTCCATAGTCTAGCTATTGTGAATTGTGCTGCTATGATCATTGATGTGGCAGTATCCCTATAGTACGCTCTTTTAAGGTCCTCAGGGAATAGTCCAAGAAGGGTGAAAGCTGGGTCAAATGGTGGTTCCATTCCCAACTTTCCCAGGAATCTCCATACTGCTTTCCAAATTGACCACACCAATTTGCAGTCCCACCAGCAATGTACAAGAGTACCCTTTTCCCCACATCCTTGCCAGCACTCGTTGTTGTTTGACTTCGTAATGGCTGCCAATCTTACTGGAGTGAGATGGTATCTTAGGGTGGTTTTGATTTGCATTTCTCTGATTGCTAGAGATGGTGAGCATTTTTTCATGTACTTGTTGATTGATTGTATGTCCTTCTCTGAGAAGTGTCTGTTCAGGTCTTTGGCCCATTTGTTGATTGGGTTATTTGTTATCTTATTGTTTAATTTTTTGAGTTCTTTGCATACTTTGGATATTAGGGCTCTATCTGAAGTGTGAGGAGTAAAAATTTGTTCCCATGATGTAGGCTCCCTATTTACCTCTCTTATTGTTTCTCTTGCTGAGAAAAATCTTTTTAGTTTAAATAAGTCCCATTTGTTGATTCTTGTTATTAACTCTTGTGCTATGGGTGTCCTATTAAGGAATTTGGAGCCCGACCCCACAATATGTAGATTGGAGCCAACTTTTTCTTCTATCAGACGCAGAGTCTCTGATTTGGTATCAAGCTGCTTCATCCATTTTGAGTTAACTTTTGTGCATGGCGAGAGGAGGGGATTCAGTTTCATTTTGTTGCATATGGATTTCCAGTTTTCCCAGCACCATTTGTTGAAGATGCTATCCTTCCTCCATTGCATGCTTTTAGCCCCTTTATCAAATATAAGATAGTTGTAGTTTTGTGGATTGGTTTCTGTGTCTTCTATTCTGTACCATTGGTCCACCCGCCTGTTTTGGTACCAGTACCATGCTCTTTTTGTCACTATTGCTCTGTAATATAGTTTGAAATCTGGTATCGCTATACCGCCTGATTCACACTTCCTGCTTAGCATTGTTTTTGCTATTCTGGGTCTTTTATTATTCCATATGAATTTCATGATTCTTTTATCTATTTCTACAAGAAATGCCATTGGGATTTTGATTGGCATCGCATTGAACTTATAGAGAACTTTTGGTAATATCGCCATTTTGATGATGTTAGTTCTGCCTATCCATGAACAGGGTATATTTTTCCATCTTCTAAGATCTTCTTCAATTTCTTTCTTTAGGGTTCTGTAGTTTTCATTGTATAAATCTTTCACCTGTTTTGTTAGGTTGATTCCCAAGTATTTTACTTTTCTTGAGGATATTGTGAATGGGGTGGTTTTCCTCATTTCCATTTCAGAAGTTTTGTCACTGATATACAGAAATGCCTTTGATTTATGCGTGTTGATTTTATATCCTGCCACTTTGCTGAATTCATTTATTAGTTCTAGTAGTTTTTTTTTAGACCCTTTTGGGTCTTCTAGGTATTGAATCATGTCACCTGCAAATAGTGATAATTTAAGTTCTTCTTTTCCTATTTTTATGCCTTTAATTTCTTTCGACTGTCTAATTGCTCTGGCCAGTGTTTCAAGAACTATATTGAATAGAAGTGGTGATAGAGGGCATCCCTGTCTTGTTCCAGATTTTAGAGGGAATGCCTTCAATTTTCTTCCATTCAGAATGATGCTAGCCTGAGGCTTAGCATAGATAGCTTTTACAATGTCGAGGTAATTTCCTGTCATCCCTAGTTTTTCTAATGTTTTGAACATAAAGGGATGCTGTACTTTGTCGAATGCTTTTTCTGCGTCTATCGAGATGATCATATGGTTCTTATCTTTATGTCTATTGATGTGGTGAATAACATTTATTGATTTCTGTATATTGAACCATCCTTGCATCCCAGGGATGAATCCTACTTGATGATGGTGCACAAATTTTGATGTGTTTTTGTGTCGGATTCGCCAGTATTTTATTGAGGATTTTTGCATCTAGGTTCATTAGAGATATTGGTCTGTAGTTTTCTTTCTTTGAGGTGTCTTTGTCTGGTTTCAGAATCAGGGTGATGTTGGCCTCATAGAATGAATTTGGCAGAGCTCCCTCTTTTTCTATTTCCTGAAATAACTTGAAAAGTATTGGTATTAATTCTTCTTTAAAGGTTTTGTAAAACTCTGCTGTATACCCATCCGGTCCTGGGCTTTTCTTGGTTGGTAGTCTTTTGAGTGCTTCTTCTATTTCATCCATTGGTATTGGTCTGTTCAAATTGTGTGTATCCTCCTGACTCAGTCTGGGCAAATCATATGACTTAAGAAGTTTATTATGTCTTCACTATCTTCTATTTTATTGGAATATAGGTTTTCAAAATAATTCCTAATTATCTTCTGTATTTCTGTAGTATCTGTTGTGATGTTGCCTTTTTCATCCCGTATGTTAGTAATTTGAGTTCTCTCTCTTCTCTTTGTTAGCATGGCTAAGGGTCTGTCAATCTTACTTATTTTTTCGAAGAACCAACTTTTAGTTTTGTCAATTTTTTCAATAGTTTCTTTTGTTTCCATTTTGTTGATTTCCTCCCTGATTTTAATTATTTCTTGTCTTCTGCTACATTTGCTGTTGTTTTGCTCTTTCTTTTCTAGGGCTTTGAGATGAAGTGTGAGCTCATTTATTTGTTGGTTTTTTTCTTTTTTTGAGGAATGACCTCCAGGCGATGAATTTCCCTCTTAAAACTGCTTTCATTGTGTCCCATAGATTCCGATATGTTGTGTCTGTATTTTCATTTATCTCTAAGAATTTCTTGATTTCCTCCTTTATGTCTTCTGTAACCCATTGATCATTCAGTAACATATTGTTCATTTTTCATGTGATGAAGGATTTTTCCTTCCTTCTTTTATCACTGATTTTCAGTTTCATTTTATTATGATCAGATAAAATCTCCACCTCTTTATATTTACTGAGGGTTGCCCTATGGCATAATATATGTTCTATTTTTGAGAAGGATCCATGTGCTGCTGAGAAAAAAGTATATCCACTTGATGATGGTTGATATATTCTATATATGTTAGTTAAGTCTAGGTTATCGATTGTGATATTGAGTTCTATAGTTTCTTTATTCAACTTTTGTTTGGAGGATCTGTCCAATGGTGAGAGAGATGTGTTGAAGTCACCCATAATTATTGTGTTGTGGTCTATTTGATTCTTGAACTTGAGGAGAATTTGTTTTATGAACATCACAGCACCATTATTTGGTGCATAAATATTGATAATTGTTATGTCTTGTTGGTGAATGGTTCCTTTTAACAGTATATAATGTCCTTCCTTATCCCTTTTGATTAACTAAGTGTTGAAGTCGATTTTATTCGATATGAGGATGGCCACCCCTGCTTGTTTACGAAGACTGTGTGCGTGGTATATTTTTTCCCAACCCTTTACCTTCAGCCTGTGTATGTCTTTTCCAATCAGATGTGTCTCCTGGAGGCAGCATATTGTTGGATTTGTTTTTTTAATCCATGATACCAGCCTATGTCACTTTATTGGAGAGTTTAAGCCATTAATGTTTAGAGTTACTATTGATATATGGTTTGTACTGCCAGCCATGTTTGATTATTTATCTTTTTTTTTTTTTAATTTAGTTTGTTTCTCCATGATTAGCTTCCCCCCGGCCCTCTGTCTTCACCGAGGCACTTCCCACTGATGGTTTTGGTTATTGTTTTTCATTTCTTCCTCGTGTAGTATTTTGCTCAAGATGCTTTGCAATGCTGGTTTTCTGGCTGCAAATTCTTTTAACTTTTGTTTATCATGAAAGATTTTTATTTTGTTATCATACCTGAAGCTTAATTTTGCTGGATACAAAATTTTTGGTTGGCATCCATTGTCTTTCAGTGTTTGAAATACATTGTTCCAGGATCTTCTCGCTTTCAGCGTCTGTGATGAAAAATCCCTTGTTAATCTTTTTGGTTTACCCCTGAATGTAATCTACCTCCTTTCTCTTGTAGCTTTTAATATTTTCTCTTTGTTTTGTATATTGGCTATCTTCATAACAAAGTGTCTTGGCATTGGTGTACTGTGATTTTGTGTGCTCGGTGTCCTGTATGCATCTACAATTTGTATATCCGTTTCCTTTTTTATTTCTGGAAAGTTTTCTATAATTATTTCATTCAGCAGGTTGCTCATTCCCTTGGTTTGAACCTCTATACCTTCCTCTATCCCGATGACTCTTAAATTTGTTTTTTTCATGTTATCACATATCTCCTGGATGTTTTTCTCGTGATTTTTTACCAGCCTTTCTGAGTTGGCTAGACTCTTTTCAAGATGATATATTTTGTCTTCATTATCTGACATTCTGGCTTCTACTTGCTCCACTCTGTTAGTGATACTCTCATTTGAGGTTTTAATTTGATTTATAGTTTCCTTCACTTCTAGAATTATTGTTTGTTTTTTTTTTATAATCTCAATCTCCTGATAAAGATGCTTAACTTCTTCTTTTATCTGTTTGTGTAATTCATTTTCAATGTGTTCTTTCACTGTTTGAATTTGCTGTCTCATATCCTCTTTAAGGTTCTATTTCATCTGTCTAAGTTATTCCTTGAGTTCTTTATATGACCATTTTTCTGATGACTCTAGGTCCTCCTGAATATTTAGGCTGTCCTGCATTGTTTGTACTCCTTTTCTTCCTTGCTCTCTTTCATGCTGCTCATGTTACTTCTTGTTCTGTTTGACTGCTGAGTTACTGTTGACTCCTATAAATTTATTTGATGCTTGGGAGGAAAGGTATTAGAAGGGAAGGGAAGAAGTCACTAAAGAGAATGAGAGTAAGCAGGTAGAATTTAAGGAAGGGGGAATAAGAAAATTGAAAAGAAATGGAAAGACAAAAGAAAAAATATAAAAGAAAAAAAGAAACCATGAGCAGAACATATAATATAAAATATAAAAGAAAAAAAGAAACCATGAGCAGAACATCCAAGAATTATGGGACAATATCAAAAGACCAAATTTAAGAGTCATTGGGATACAGGAAGGCACAGAGCTCCAAACCAAAGGAATAAACAGACTATTCAGTGAAATTATACGAGAAAACTTCCCAGACTTGAAGAATGAGACAGAATCACAAATCCTAGAAGCCTACAGGACGCCGAATGTGCAAAATCATAAGAGATCCACACCTAGACACATTATAATGAAGATGTCCAACATACATAATAAGGAGAGAATTTTAAAAGCTGCAAGAGAAAGAAAGCAGATTACATTTAGGGGCAAACCAATCAGGATAACAGCTGATCTCTCAACACAGACTCTGAAAGCTAGAAGATCCTGGAATAATATATTTCAAACACTGAAAGAAAATGGGTTCCAACGAAGAATTGTGTATCCAGCGAAATTAAGCTTCAGGATGGAAGATGAAATTAAAACCTTCCATGATAAACAAAAGTTAAAAGAATTCGCAGCTAGAAAACCATCTCTTCAAAAAATCCTTGGCAAAACATTACAGGAAGAGGAAATGGAAAATAACATTGAAAACCAACAATGGGAGATAGGACAATAAAGGGGGGAAAGTAGTCAAAGAGGATAACAAATCAGGTTTAGTAACATCAACAAACAAATGCTAGAAGAACAAATCATATCTCAATAATAACCCTAAATGTTAATGGCTTAAACTCACCAATTAAGAGACACAGGCTAGTAGAATGGATCACAAAACAAGACCCAACAATATGCTGCCTACAAGAGACGCATTTGATAGAAAAAGATATTCATAGACTGAAGGTGAAAGGTTGGGAAAAATCATACCACTCATATGGAATGCGGAAACAAGCAGGAGTGTCCATACTCATATCTAATAAAATAGATTTCAAGCCAAAGTTAATCAAAAGGGATAAAGAAGGACACTTCATACTGCTCAAGGGAACCATACACCAACAAGACATAACAATCATAAATATATATGCCCCAAATAATGGTGCAGCTGTGTTCATCAAGCAAACTCTTCTCAAGTTCAAGAGTCTAATAGACCAACATACAATAATCATGGGAGACTTCAACACACCTCTCTCACCACTGGACAGATCTTACAAACAAAAGTTAAATAAGGAAACTATAGAACTCAATAACACAATTAACAACCTAGACTTAATTGACATATATAGACTATACCACCCAAAATCAAGTAGTTACACTTTTTTCTCAGCAGCACATGGAACCTTCTCAAAAATAGACCATATATTATGTCACAGGGCAACTCTTAGACAATATAAAGGGGTAGAGATAATACCATGCATCTTATCTGATCATAATGGAATAAAACTGAAAATCAATGATAAAAGAAGGAAGGAAAAATCAAGCATCACTTGGAGAATGAACAATAGGTTACTGAATGATCAATGGGTTTTAGAAGACATCAAGGAGGAAATTAAAAACTTCTTAGAGTTAAATGAAAACACAGACACAACATCTCGGAATCTATGGGACACATTGAAAGCAGTTCTAAGAGGAAAATTCATTGCTTGGAGTTCATTCCTCAAAAAAAGAAAAAACCAACAAATAAATGATCTCATACTTCATCTCAAAATCCTAGAAAAAGAAGAGCAAAACAACAGCAAAAGAAGTAGAAGGCAAGAAATAATTAAAATCAGAGCTGAAATAAATGAAATTGAAACAAAAGAAACAATTGAAAAAATTGACAAGACTAAAAGTTGGTTCTTTGAAAAAATAAATAAAATTGACAGACCCTTAGCCATGCTAACGAAGAGAAGAGAGAGAACCCAAATTACTAGCATACGGGATGAAAAAGGTAATATCACAACAGACACTTCAGAAATACAGAAGATAATCAGAAATTATTTTGAATCCTTATACTCCAATAAAATAGAAGATAGTGACGGCATAGATAAATTTCTTAAGTCTTATGATCTGCCCAGATTGAGTCAGGAGGATATAGACAACCTAAACAGACCAATAACAATAGAGAAAATAGAAGAAACCATCAAAAGATTACCAATTAAGAAAAGCCCAGGACCGGATGGGTATACAGCAGAGTTTTACAAAACCTTTAAAGAGGAACTAACACCAATACTTTTCAAGCTATTTCAGGAAATAGAAAAAGAGGGAGAACTTCCAAATTCATTCTACGAGGCCAATATTACCCTGATTCTGAAACCAGATAAAGACACTTCAAAGAAAGAAAACTACAGACCAATATCTCTAATGAACCTTGACGCAAAAATCCTCAATAAAATTCTGGCGAATCGGATTCAAATACATATCAAAAAAATTATACACCATGATCAAGTAGGATTCATCCCTGGGATGCAAGGCTGGTTCAATATACGGAAATCAATAAATGTTATTCACCACATCAATAGACTTAAAAATAAGAATCATATGATCATCTCGATAGATGCAGAAAAAGCATTCGACAAAGTACAGCATCCCTTTATGTTCAAAACTCTAGAAAAATTAGGGATAACTGGAACATATCTCAACATTGTAAAAGCAATCTACGATAAGCCACAGGCCAGCATCATTCTGAATGGAGAAAAATTGAAGGCATTCCCTCTAAGATCTGGTACAAGACAGGGATGCCCTCTCTCACCACTTCTGTTCAACATAGTCCTCGAAACACTGGCCAGAGCAATTAGACAGTCGAAAGAAATTAAAGGCATAAAAATAGGAAAAGAAGAACTTAAATTATCACTATTTGCAGATGATATGATCCTATACCTAGCAGACCCAAAAGGGTCTACAAAGAAGCTATTAGAGCTAATAAATGAATTCAGCAAAGTGGTAGGATATAAGATCAACACGCATAAATCAAAGGCATTCCTGTATATCAGCGACAAATCCTCTGAAATGGAAATGAGGACAACTACTCCATTCACAATATCCCCCCAAAAAATAAAATACTTGGGAATCAACCTAACAAAAGAGGTGAAAGATTTATATAATGAAAATTACAGAACCCTAAAGAGAGATATTGAAGAAGACCTTAGAAGATGGAAAAATATACCCTGCTCATGGATAGGCAGAACTAACATCATCAAAATGGCGATATTACCAAAAGTTCTCTATAAGTTCAATGCGATGCCAATCAAAATCCCAATGGCATTTCTTGTAGAAATAGATAAAAGAATCATGAAATTCATATGGAATAATAAAAGACCCAGAATAGCAAAAACAATGCTAAGCAGGAAGTGTGAATCAGGCGGTATAGCGATACCAGACTTCAAACTATACTACAGAGCAATAGTAACAAAAACAGCATGGTACTGGTACCAAAACAGGCGGGTGGACCAATGGTACAGAATAGAGGACACAGTAACCAATCCACAAAACTACAACTATCTTATATTTGATAAAGGGGCTAAAAGCATGCAATGGAGGAAGGATAGCATCTTCAACAAATGGTGCTGGGAAAACTGGAAATCCATTTGCATCAAAATGAATCTGAATCCCTATCTCTCGCCATGCACAAAAGTTAACTCAAAAGGGATCAAGGAGCTTGATATTAAATCAGAGACACGGCATCTGATAGAAGAAAAAGTTGGTTATGATCTACATACTGTGGGATCGGGCCCCAAATTCCTTAATAGGACACCCATAGCGCAAGAGTTAACAACTAGAATCAACAAATGGGACTTACTCAAACTAAAAAGTTTTTTCTCAGCAAAAGAAACAATAAGAGAGATAAACAGGGAGCCTACATCCTGGGAACAAATCTTTAATCCACACACTTCAGATAGAGCCCTAATAACCAGAATATACAAAGAACTCAAAAAATTAGACAATAAGATAACAAATAACCCAATCAATAAATGGGCCAAGGACCTGAACAGACACTTCTCAGAGGAGGACATACAATCAATCAATAAGTACATGAAAAAATGCTCACTATCGCTAGCAGTCAGAGAAATGCAAATCAAAACCACCCTAAGATACCATCTCACTCCAGTAAGATTGGCAGCCATTAGGAAGTCAAACAACAATAAGTGCTAGAGAGGATGCGGGGAAAAGGGCACTCTTGTTCATTGCTGGTGGGACTGTAAATTGGTGCAGCCAATTTGGAAAGCAGTATGGAGATTTCTTGGAAAGCTGGGAATGGAACCACCATTTGACCCAGCTATTCCCCTTCTCGGTTTATTCCCTAAAGACCTAATAAGAGCATGCTACAGGGACACTGCTACATCGATGTTCATAGCAGCACAATTCACTATAGCAAGATTATGGAATCAGCCTAGATGCCCTTCAATAGATGAATGGATAAAAAAAATGTGGCATTTATACACAATGGAGTATTACTCTGCATTAAAAAATGACAAAATCATAGAATTTGGAGGGAAATGGATGGCATTAGAGCAGATTATGCTAAGTGAAGCTAGTCAATATTTAAAAAACACATACCAAATGACCCCTTTGATGTAAGGGGAGTAAACAAGGACAGGGTAGGGACGAAGAGCTTGAGAAGAAGATTTACATTAAACAGGGATGAGAGGTGGGAGGGAAAGGGAGTGAGAAGGGAAATCGCATGGAAATGGAAGGCGATCCTCAGGGTTATACAAAATGATATATAAGAGGAAAGGAGGGGTAAGACAAGATAATATAAATGGAAGAAATGATTTACAGTAGAAGGGGTAGAGAGAGAAAAGGGGAGGGGAGGGGAGGGGAGGGGAGGGGGGATAGTAGAGAATAGGACAGACAGCAGAATACATCAGACACTAGAAAGGCAATATGTCAATCAATGGAAGGGTAACTGATGTGATACAGCAATCTGTATACGGGGTAAAGTTGGGAGTTCATAACCCACTTGAATCAAACTGTGAAATATGATGTATTAAGAACTGTGTAATGTTTTGAACGACCAATAAATAAAAAATAAATAAAAAAATAAAAGAAAAAAAGAAAAAAATTTAAAAACTAATAAAAAATTAGAATTAACAACATAATAAAAAAATTTTAAAAAATTTAAAAAAACAACAAAAAAAGAAAATGAAAAAAAAACCCAAATTAAAAAAAAATAATAATAAATGCAGTCTTAGAGTTTGATTAACTTCTCTTCCAGTAGGTGGAGCTGTGCCCACTGGGCCAAGCTCCTCCTCTCAATACACGGGAACCAATCACTGTGCAGCAGCTCTTCCTCCCAGACTGGGCGGGTCTCCAATCCTGAGTGTCTAGGGCCTTCTCTTGCGTTTCCTCAAGCCAGGCCCCGCTCACCTGTGACGCTCACCACAATACTGGCTACACGCCTGGTCTGCTGCTCCCAGGAGCCCTATTTTCATGGACGACTGGGCACACTCTCCCTGCTTGCCCTTCCCTCAGACCCTAAGGTTGTGGAGCTTGGGGCTGAGAACCCTCAGCGAATTTTGCTTGCCCTCTGGTAGCCACGCCCCCGTAGCTGGTGCAAGAGACCTCAGTGGTCAGCATTGGTGGGAGCGGTAGCCGGGAGTTCCGTGCCGTGGGTCCCACATGACTCCTGATTCCCTCGGTTTGGCTATCGCGCTCATGGGAGAGCTGGGAGGGGCCCTTAAGGTTTCCTCGCTGGGGGAGAGGGAAGGCTAGGGGGTTACACACCTGTCGCCGCTGGTTTCAATGAAGTTATCTCCTCTGCCACATTCTGGTGACGTCAGTTCTCTGCCATGGTGGTATCCCATGCAAATGGTGACAGTTTGTTTCCTTTGCTGGGTGACCAATGCAACGGGTACGTCCTGACTGGCTCTCCCAATCCCCATTTCAATCAATTTCAGTGGCCACTGCCTATGAAGGCTCGGTTGGCTTTAACCTCCGTAGGTTCAGAAGGGCCGACCAGTTGTTTCAGCGTGATCGTTTAGTGCTGAGGCCCAGCAGTTTGTCTGCGGGAAGCAGGCGAACGGGAGCTTGAATTCAGCCGATCCGGGCTAGGTGTGTATTCTGAGAGGCCCAGACTGTTCACCCCAGATCCTCGTCAGCTCAGCATTGCCTAGTGATCCTGAGCAAACAGCATTTAGACGGTTTACGACTCCCTATGCCCACGCAGCTGAAGAGGTCAGAGACTTGATCTCTCCGCACCCGCCGCCATGTTCAGCAAGTTTGTTATTGATATATAAAAATGCTATTGACTTTCACATGTTGATTTTGCTTGCTGCAACCTGGAGTTGTTTTGTCAGTTCTCATAGCCTTTAAGTGGAAATTCCCCCTTTAATTTTTCTTAGATAATAAGATAAAAACTTAAGTTCCTATCCAACTGAACATAAATTTTGTGTTAACTTGGTCATTTTTTCCCCAAAACTTATTTCTTCATATTAAGGGGAAAAAAAAACAGGTTTAATTACCTTCAGTGTTGTACACAATTAGAAAATGGAAACATGACTCTGATACATTTTCTAGACACAGATAAGAATAGCTAATTTTATTTTGTTCTAAGATGAAGAGGTTTGAGATATTGTCCTGATTTGAAAATAGCATGTCACATAGTGACGATAACATAGAGTGCTGTTGTTTATTGATAAGCCTTCAGGTGTCTTCTTTTCAATGAGAATAAAATGGAATACATCTCAGGAAGGAGAGAATTATATTTCACTCCTTGTTCATTCTCACTGTGGAGAATTCAAGTATTTTTAAAACCCATGGTATGGTACATTTTAAGTATCATTCCTAAAATTTAAAGGCTGTCATGAACTCTACCCAATGTTGAATAGCATTGTATTTGAAATTTTTTTCTATTTCTATGTAGAGTACTATCAAGTTGAATATGCCAAATATGATAGTGCTTCCAATAATTAAATCTGGAAGCTATTTTTGTTTGTTTTATATATTTGCTATGTCCTTAACAATTACTATAAAAATGGCCAATTTTGCTAAGGAGATCGGAGCACAATGCATCAGTATAAACTTAATACAAGTATACGTGAGCAAATTTATTTAATTCTTCTTTCTACGATTTAAATTACCTTCATTTAATTTTCAGATTACTCTTAAAGTATTAGAAGAAGTATAGGTTTTATCCAAAGCATTGTTCACTGCCCATAGAAATACAGATGCACATATGTATGTATACATCATGTTTAATGAGACAAACACCCAGAGAAAACAAAATAAAAATTCCCTACACAATTACCAAATTTAAAAATGTAACAGCTTTCCATAATTTTTACACACTGTAAACTACATTCATGTTAAGTGTGTAAATTCCATACCATAAACTCATCCTCTCAAAGCCTATACTTCAGTGTTGGGCAGTCATCTCCACCCTTCAGTTTACAATGTCTCCTTCTGTCCCAATAGATCACCCCTGCCCATGGCCGTTGGTCCCACATCAACCACAGCATTTGTCCATCTGCTTTCTGCATTTAAGTGTCCTTCCTCTGGACATGCTGTGTAAAGGGAATATACTTTGTCACCTTTCGTGTCTGGCTCCTTCTCCTGGTCTGTGCTGTTGAGGTTCCTGGATGTCATAGCACCTGTGGGTGCTGGTTACTTTTTATTCCCTGAATTGCTGTGCATTGTACGGACATGCAGTACCATTTTTGTGGGTTTCAATAGCCAACTTGTAAAAAAAAATATGTATTGAATAAACCAAATCAAGGTCAAAGGGATAGGAATAGGAGATTTTTTTAGTGCTTGTTATTTTATACGGTTTTAATTTTTGAAATTAAGGATCGTGTCTTATCTGTTAAAGCAAAGTGAAGAATGTGTATAAACAAGACAGTAAAGCCTTACACTGATCCAAATCCTGCCTTCCTTTAGAGAATTCCCATCAATTTATTTTAAGCATTATTCAAGAATATACATGCGCACCTACACACATGCATGTAAATATACACATGCACACATAATGTGGGCATCAAAGCAGACATATGTTTTATATTAGAACAAAAGGAGAATGTGGAGCTTAGTATTTTAACACAGAAAGCAAAGCTAAGAAAAGCAAAGGGATTAATGAGCTAATCCACTCACAATGAAGAAAAGGGAAAATCTGTGGACTCCATTTGTTGGTTGCTATGTGCAAACTTGTTTTCATTTCTTAAAGGCCCCTCTGTGTTGTCTTGCAGGATACTTTGGTTCTGCTTGTGAAGAGAAGGTGGACCCTTGTGCCTCGTCACCGTGCCAGAACAATGGCACCTGCTACGCAGACGGGGTGCACTTCACCTGCAGCTGCAGCCCAGGCTTCACGGGGTCCACCTGTGCCCAGCTCGTTGACTTCTGTGCCCTCAGCCCGTGTGCCCACGGCACGTGCCGCAGTGTGGGCACCAGCTACAAATGTCTCTGTGACCCAGGTTGGTGCCGCCCATAGACCACACACCTCTTCTTTCCTCAATCTCAAAAGACTGTTCGTTTTTCTTTTGCATCTGAGTAAATGTCGTCCCTCGGGATGTAAATAGAAGTAAATTCTACTCAATTATGGCACACTGTCGACTACATTAGGCAGGGCTTTAAAAATATCGTTTCCCCTTTTCATGACTGTTGCATGACCAATTCACATTCATTTCAGAAAACTTAGAATATTCACGAAAGCACCAATGGAGAAAATTAAAAGGCTTCATCTTATAACAGGGCAATTATTTTTAACAATTGCCTATAGGCCATTCCAGAGCTTTTAGTGTATGGTTTACCTTTTACTGTTGTGTGCTTAAATGGACAGAATAGGCTTTCCTATTTTAGTGTGTGCATGAAAAGTGAAATGTGCCATCTCTTAAAATTCTTACTCTGTGCATAGTCTGCTACCCTCTGACTTCCTGTATAAACGTTCAGAAGCTTTACCTTTTTATTGTATGAATGTCTTTTTTCATTTGTAATACCAATTTTTAATCATGGAAGTTTTGATACTCGGAGATCAGAGTGATTACTAGTTGCAATTTGTGTCTTTCCAACCTTCTGGTGTGGTCTGAAAAGAATTCATGGATTGCCCTTTCTTCTTTCTCGTTTCCATTCTGCCCACGTCTCCATTCTTGTATGAGCTAGCTTTTTAGAATGCTTCACACACACACCCCCCTGACCAGGCAGCATGGCTGGTTTTGTTTGATTTGAGCTCTGCCATGTGCCTGGGATGCCTCACTGGGAAACCTCTGGGGCTGAGATTTCTTCTTCCGGGTTCCAGCCATCCCCCACGATATTACTTTTGCAGTTCTACACCATGAGGCAGTCCTGCACTGAAAATGACCTTTCGGTAAACAGAGGGCACATGCAATGGCATCCTGTCAGATGATGCATCCTCCTGGATCCTAGCTGTTTTAGCTTGTGCAGGGAACTACTCTGATGTCCAGATAGTGACAGACTCGCCACTCCTCAGCATGTATCCCATCCCTAAGTGACACATTACTGTATCGATTTTCCTTGCATGTGTCTCTCTTCCTTCAGGGGTGGAGGAAGTGTGCTTTCTTTTAACAGCTTTTGGCTCAACAAAAATGGTCCCAAACCACCCCCGAGTGATAATCTTTTTGCATTCTGAGCTGGGTGAGTCACATCTTTGGTCCTTTCAGGGCCACATTTTCACTTTGTTTTGGAGGTCCAGTCATGCACCTGTGGTCACACACCCAGTGGGGAGCTGAGCCCAGATTCCAACCCAGGGCCTCCTCATGGTATGGCCCCAGTGCCTGGCCCAGCACCTCCAAAGGGCACACACACTCATGAGTCAATTAAAGGAGGTAGTTGGAAATGCAGCTGAGCATTTTAAAGGTTTTGAAAAGCTTTTTTTTTCCCCCCATAGATTTCTAATTCTCTGATTTGCTAAGCAATTGACATTTTGCCAAGTTCCTCTTTCCTCTCTGGTCTGAATTACAGAGGAGGGGCTGTTTAATCGGCTTGGTAACAGTGTTAGGATTCTCCAGAGAAACAGGAGGGAGAGAGGAGATTTATTTTAAGTAACTGGCTCATGCAATTGTGGGGACTGGCAAGTCCAGCATCCGCAGGGGAAGCTGGCAGGCTGGAAACCAGGAGGCTTTCTGCGTTGTGTGTTGGGGCTGAATTCCTTCCTCTTTGAGAGACCTGTCTTTGCTCGTAAGGCCTTCCAGCGTTTGGATGGGGCCCACCTGCATGTGGAGGGTCAGTCGCTCTACCCAAAGTCTACCGATTTAAATGTTAAGGTTACCTTTAAAAGCCTTCATAGCAACATCTGGATTTGCATGAGAGCAGATACCTGGGTACCACCGTCTGCCAAGTTGACACAGGGAGTTCACTATCCAGTACCTTTTGGGTCTCTCCTAAACCTCAGAGGAAAGAAGTTTCTTCCGTTCTACTTATGACACAAGGGTATTTTTCCAGATTCACACCATCTTCTCCTGTCTGAGTTGGTGGAGAGGGGAACCCGTCCCCTGAGGGCCCAGTGTTCATCCGTGTGGATCAGGGCATGTGCAGTGGGGCCGATGCTGAGGACAGGGATAGAGTCCGCCTGTGCCCTTCCCCACTGGAAGGCAGAGCACCGGGACCGTTCTGTGTTTGCTAACTAAACAGGCTGCAGTTGTGCTGGGGAGAAGGGCGCCTCGTCACGGCGGGACTCACGGGTCGCTGCTCCTGCACGGCACTCGAGTTGTCATAACATGTGGGGTGAATCCCCTCAGCAGCAATCGGAGGTGCAATCCTCCTGTCAGGAACTTCCTCCGTACTTCATGATCTGTCCCCTGAGAGTTCTGACTCCCCCCATGACATCCCACAAAGAAGAACCAAATATGACAAGGCTGAGAAACAACTTCAGTTTCTCCTCCTCTTCTCCTCTGACGTCCTTCCTTAGCCAAAGTCTATATGTCTAGTTGCTTTGTTTTTAAAACCCTAAATTGAGTGCGGTTAAGATAAATGGTGCTCCTTAATAATACCAAGTAGAGTTCTTCTGTGAGGGGTGTCCCTGGCCCTAAATGAAAACACAAACACAACATTGCTGAGTGTCCCTCTTTGCACCTGGGAGAGGTACCTGAGAGTGGAAGAGATCCTGCCTGTGTGATCCCCACTGACTGACTATGACCAGAGCAAATTTGCAGGGCATCTCTGGACCTCAGCTTCCTCCTCAGTTGGAAAGAAGAGAAGGGCTGTGTTTGAGAGCATTAAATGAGAGTCACGTAGCCCCTTCCCTGGCACGCAGTAGAAAAAGCTCTTCATTCTCCTTTCTTTCCATGCATCGAGATTCCAGCAGCGTTCTTCAAGCCAGAATGGCAAAAGAGCTCCTATTTAAGTTCCACTTTCCCCTCCCTCTGTTCTCTACTAAAACGTCATCCCTGTCCATTTGGAGCATTTAACTTGGAAATTGCCTGAGGCCCAGCCATATCCCTAAGGAGCCCTGAAAAGCCTGGAGAGACAGGTATCCGTTCCCCGAGATTCTCGTGTGTCAGGCAGCCTTGGGAGACAGAATTGCTTTCAGAGAGGATGCTTCCTCAGATTGTTAGGTGACTTTGTATGAAATAAAAAAAAAGGCATTTTAGCATCTGGCAAGAATTTACATTTTAAGAGGTGAACATGACAAGTCTGTGAATGTGAAATTTCTCGTCTTAATCTTTTGGAGCATGTGATTGCTTTACTACTAGTTTGCATAATAGAAGAATTTCATGAGAATGGGTGAAATTGGGCATTGAGCTGCCGAGCAGGAGCCTGATCATCTTAATCGAGAGCAAACGGATCCCATTTCGTAAATGGCAGCAGATTGAAATCATGGCACGTTGATAATTAGTTCCCATCTGAAAAAAAAAATACCATTTTGATGCTTGCAAATCAAATTCGTCAGGTGCTTTATTTTCAAGCCTCATTTTTAGCTTGTCAGACCAGGCATTTCTGATGGGGTTTCATATTAAATAATAAAATGTCAGCGCTGAGAAATCACTGAAATGTTATCTTCCAGTGACAGTGTTAAGTGATAGGCCATTCTCTTAAAAAAAAAAATTGCAAATTGAAATCTTAAGACTGGAGAAAATGAGACCTAGAGCTGCTGCAAACATTAGGCGTTTGTCCCTGCGCATGGGCACCGTGGAGTTTTATGTGTCCTCCATAGCATCTGAAGATGACCATTTGGAGGATAAGCACTATAGATGACCACGGCAGGAAGCAGACTTTGCGGGAAGGGACATGGTTTGCCTGAGCTCAGTGGGCCTGGCCCCTGACTGATCCACCTGAGCTTTACAGGTGGTGGCTTAACCACACTATATAAAGTGTTTAGGATACTTAAGAGTTTAAGGTATTAGATTCTTAAGTTATTTAAGGTACAAAGCATAAGAATCTATCAACTTTTATTTTCGTGAATAATGCCTTCGATGCCCGTCAATTCAACCGCAGCTGGATTCCTGGACCGGACCTAGGGCAGTTGCTGATCACCATCCTTGCCAATTCTTCTTGACCAAGGGGTTGATATTAAATTACATTGTCCAGACACACAATATACTGTAAAATAAAGGATGTTTAGGTTTCTTCCAAATGAAGTGGTTTCTTTTCTAAAGGATGGTACGGGAATTTCAGATGCTATTTCTTTCTGTGGGTGAGATTTGCCTTACCCGTGGGCAGGGCTTCTGGTCTGTGTGGCCCCTAGGACACAGCTGGTGTTGCTTCCTCCTCTTATGTGCAGACTTAGCAATAGCAGCACTCTGATAGTATTTTCTGGAAACAGAATTAAGACTCAGTGATCAGGATTTTAGTAGCAATTGAGTAACAATAAGGAAACTAGCATACCCACAGAGCTCTGAAGACACAGCTCTCTGATGAGTGCCTAGATGTATTTAGATTCCTTGGAAAGTGTAGTGGACAACTTCATCTGTTACTCACCAGGGAACTTGATCTGGCTCACCAAGATGAAGACAAACACGGCCTCCTGATCTGCATATCACCTTGAGAGTGGATTGTATAGAACATACCATCTCTTTCCCCCAGATCCGAGACCTGCTTCATACCCTTCCTTGTTTTATCCTCCAAAATATGATGCCTACTTTCACCATCTGGATCCCCCCAGGAAATCCTGTTTACCTAGATATATCAATTTCTAGGGAGGTTTGCTTTAGTTTTTATAATCTGTATTCTACCTCAGAAAGAGTTCACATCTCTGTGTGGATATCATGGTGACTGAAAGAACTGAGAAAGAGAAGAGCAGCCGCTAACAGAGTATCTCCTGTGGAACAGAAGGACATAGACCACCTCCTAGATCACCAATATTGGACATAATCACTCAGAGGCCCTGACAAAGTGAGACAAAACAAGACCACTTCATAATTTTGTCTAAGACAAAGATCACCATGTAACCCATAAACTCTAAACATTTCTCCTTTTTTTTTTTTTTGCATCTAGTGAATTGGTCGCTGTTTCATTACCAGCCTTGTCTGTCCAGATACCCCCAAACATAGAATTGCTCCTGCATTCGGACAGCATCCACTTTGGCATGAATCCTCCCTAAATCGCCCATAAGGAGTTCAAATTCTATAATAAATCCTATCTAACATTTTCTTGCTGAGCTATTCCATGGTTCCTCATTGTGTCATTCAACTTGACCAACTCCAAGTGTGTCTATGGTAGCATTTTGTTGAAGGGCATGGACAAAACTTAATTGATAACAATGCTCTAATTACTGAGGTAGGCAATTGATTGAATTTCCATATCGACATCAGTTCGACCGGAGTTTCTAATCAATTAGACATTGAGATCCAGTTGGCTGCAGGACAAGATGCTTTAGATGCTGTAATGAGTAGTGAGTCTGAAATGCTCGTTAGGGCAGATTGAGGAGCAATGTAGATGCTAAGGAGTTTGGACAGTGAACACTTGGAGAGTTTTTTTTAGAGGGTATGTGTGAAGAGATGTGTGTTTTAGATCATTCTCCTGGTTTTTGGTATATAGCACAGTCAAGAAGAGTCTAGAAGACAGGAACTTTTGGCAAATGGAGGTAAAGACTTGCACTTGTGCAGTGGGCATTGAAAGGATGGTTCAGACACTTATGTGAGGAAGCGATTATAAGAGTTTTGCTGTGAGAAGGAAACAAAGGTGCGAATGGAATCAGTGGGTCCCTAAAGCTTTTTCTTGGGTAACTCAGAAACTATGCAAAAGGATCCTTTTTGTAATAATAAAAAACACTCTTTTTATTCTCTTGGGTACAGCAGGCCAAGTGAGGCCGATGCTGCACCACACAGTTGGGCTAGGACTTGGGGATGAGGTGAAACCAGGGAAATAAGAATGGACTTCCTGTGGTCTGGGTGCTACAGAAAGTCATGGCAGCTGTTAAGAGAGAAGAAGGTGAGAGAACCCACTCAGACACAGTCATCGGATCCTTGCAAAGTAGCTGAGAACGTCCACTCGAGAAAGGACAACCTTTCTGACAAGTGGTGCTGGGAAAACTGGATATTCATAAGCAGAAAAAATGAAAATCGGTCACTATGTTTCACCCTGGACAGAGATCAGCTCAAAATGGATCAAAGACCTCGTGATTAGACCAGGATCTATGCTACTTCTAGAAGAAAATGTAGGGTCCACACTCAGCTTATAGGCCCAGGTAATGACTTTCTCAATGAGACCCCTAAAGCTCAGAGAGTAATGACAGAATTTAATAAGTGGGATTGTATCAAATTGAAAAGCTTCTGCACAGACAAAGAAACAAGACTGTGAAGAGAGAACCTACAGAATGGGAGACATTTTTTTTCTAGCTACTCTTTTAGCAGAGGATTAATATGCAGAATATATAAAGAACTCAAAAAACTTAACGTCAAAAAATCCCCAAAGTAATAAATGGGTAAATGAACTAAATAGACACTTCTCAAAAGAAGAAATACAAATGGCCAATAAATATACAAAATGGTCAATATTGTTAGCAATTTGGGAAATACAAATCAAACTGCACTAAGATTTCATTTCACTCTAGTCAGGATGGCAGCCATCAGGAATATCCACAAGAATAAGTACTGAAGAGGATGCAAAGGAAAAGGAACACTTTTACATTGTTGGTGGAACTATAAATTAGTACAATCACCTCTGGAAATCAATATGGAGGTTCCTCAAAAGTCTAGGAATGGAACCACCATATGACCCAGCTATACCACTCCTCAGTATTTGTCCTAAAGAATTAAAATCGGCATACTATAGTGATATAGTATGCTATATCATGTTTATATCAGCACAATTCCCAATAGCCAAACTATGGAACCAGCCTAGGTGCCTATCAATAGATAAATGAATAAAGAAAATGTAGTATATATACATAATGGAGTTTTATTCAGCCACAAAGAAGAATTAAATTATGTCATTTGCAAAAGAAAAAATAGTTGGAATTTGAGAACATTATATTAATTGAAATAATCCAAACCCAGAAAGTCAAGGATAATATGTTTTCTCTTATATGTGGAAAATAAAGAGGAAAAAGGAAAAGAAAGGTGGGGGTAGGGGAAACCTCATGACAATCAAAGGGAGAAGCCTAGAGAAAATGGATGAGGGGGAGGGAAATGGGAAAATACTGGGGAATGATATTGGCCGAGCTGCGTTGTCATATGCGTTCATGTACAAATACATAACAAAGAATTCCACCATTATGTATCAGTGTCACGCTCCCATAAAAATATGGGAAAAGAGATAGCTGAAGGTGAGCATATGAGAGAAAGCGGGGAATTGGGGAGACCGTTAGAGAGCTCTGCATGGAAGCAGCAGCTGAAGGTGGTCGAGAAGCCCTTGTCGACGGGGTGGGAGGGTCACGGAGAGAGGGGAGGGCAGGGCACGGGCACCAGTGTGTGCTGGGGAGGATGGGAAGGCACTTCTGGGTGAGCAGCTCGCCCTGTGGGGGCTTCAAAACCACAGTCATTCGTATCTGTGACCTTTGACGACTTCCTTAGGCTGACAGCCTGAGGGGCTCACCCAAGGACACTGGTGAGGAGTCAAGGGAGACCACCTGGAGGAGCATGTGGGATTTTTATGGGATTCCCTCTGTTAACAAGCTACTCCAAGGCCGCTTGCTTTCTGACCTCGTCGGAATGGCTGATCCATGTGTACGAAAGTGTTCATGAACTGGCCTTTACTTAAAAGGGATTCTGCCCTCACTGCTCCCCAGCTTCCTCTCAAAATTCAAATCATTCACGACTCACTCTTGGCTGGACTAATGTTGAAAAGGCGTGAGATCTACCTGCCCAAAATAGGAGTTGGCGTTGCCTGTGAGGACAGCAGAAGTCACCTCCCGTCGTCTCCCCTGGAATGGAAGTTGGAAATGGCAGCTGGTGACAGGTGATGTTGCTGACCAGTGCTTGTCTAGGACAGCTCTATCTGCCAACATGGGATTCCAGGAAATTCTCATCAAGCCTGTGGCCCTGGAGGCCAGATGGAGACTTGTCTAAACTGTTTTGTAACTAAGCCATCAACTCCTGTCTTGCTTTGTGGTTGGAAGTTATTATTAAGCAGTCTCTACTGTTTTCTGACTGCTGGAGAGTGTCTGAGAACCCGGGATTCAGAACTGAAACCCTCCTGCAGGCTCTGCCTCCTCCCTGGTGTGATGGGCGGGGCCTGGATTCTCAGCTGTACCTGTAAGCAGCTGTGAGTCAGCCTCTGTTGGCTGCTTTCCTCTTCTGTAAAATGGGGATAAACATGAACATCCAAGCAGATGACACAGACGTCATTGACTTTGAAATCTACGAACTGATGGTGGGGCCGTGCAGCTATCAGGCATTTCTTTTCCTGGGAAAGACCATTGAGGAAATTATTAAATCTGGGCTCTGATTATCTTCTTCTGAGGTTCTAGGTTAGCGCTGGGGTGGCCGTGGGATCAAGCTTCACAGCCGTCGTGGGCATTCTTAGGTGATCCGCACACACGTCGCTTTGTGAGGGATGGGGAGGTTGCTGGCTGCCATCACAGCTCTTTGTGACTCTAGTCAGAGATAATTAAGGGACAGGTGAGTGGCAAGTCTCAACTAGACTGGCTTCCTGAGTGACCAGAGTCCTCACCCAGTGGGACCCGGGGTCATCGTCATTCTCTGCCATGACAAGGAGCTGGTTACGGGTGGAGCCTGGATCCCACCCAGGCAGGCAGGATCCAGAGCCTCTGTTGCCTTTGAGCAGATAGGAAATGGGGTCAAACTGTGACCATCACTCTCCAAGGGACTGAAAAATGAAGATGTGAATCACATTTACTCAGTGCTAGTTGTCTTAATAGCCAGCTCAAATTCACACCTTAAGTTGAGATCATCACCCACATTGACTGCACTCTGTTGACCCGGGGCGTGACCTGATCCAGGCGGCTTTGCTTCTGGTAGCTCCCATCCCTGAGAACCTACGACGTCTAGACTCTGCCAAATGCTGAACGTCTTTTCTCTTACTTGTTCCTCAGGGCTTGAGGCATAGCTCAGTGGTAGAGCGCTTGCCTCGCCCGTGAGGACCTGGGTTCAATCTGTCCCAACAGGCAACAAACACCACTCTTAGTACTCCTATCCTTCCACTTAAGGTTGAGGAAAGTGGAGCATTGAGAGTTCAAACAGCAGGAGGTGGAGGTGATGGGGGACCAGTTTTAACCTGGATTTGCCTGACATTCAAGCCCCTGCTCTTGACCAAGAGGCTGGACTTTTGGAAGCCTAGTTGTGGCCTCCCATGTCAGGTGTGACCCTGTCCTCTCGCTTGTGGTTGGACCAATCAGGAGAACAAACTTTCAGACTCGCCTGTCTCAGGAGTGCTCCTGAGCATGGGATGCCAGCTGCAGAGGTGGTCTTGATTGTCACTTGGTGAATGGCTTTTCACCAATAGAAGCTTCTCGGTTCCCGGAACAGAGGAGTTCAACTCACATCGGAGGGAGTGGAACGGCTTGAGAGCAGGTAGACCCCTTCTGCCTTGGCCTTACCCTGAAGATTCAGCAATCTGCTACTTTGAGACTGTTGCTGAGGGCTACCTGCAAATGATTTCACTTGACCTGGATGCACTTAATTAAAGAAACTGCTCTTCCTGTGACTCCAAGGAGAAAGGCAGTCACAGCCATGACAGATGAGCTGCCCTGCAGGTTGGGTAGGTTCTCTTGATTGGCACTTCTCACTTCTGGGGTCCCCAGTGGCTACTAGCAATTTTTCTTGCCCCAGAATTCCTAAAAGCCTCCTGCACTGATTGCTCTATGCCAGGGACTCCTTTGCTCTTGTTTCTCTTCACCTGGCTCTGGAAATATCATAGTTTGAAATGTTCTTTCCTCTTCATCTTTGACTTTTGTGTTTTTAGTTCTCTGCCTTGGGGTAGTCTGATGTCACGCACTGTCAGTAGCACACCTTCCCAGGAGGCTGGCTCAGTGACAAGACTGAGGTATCCACTGGGCCTCAGAACTTGGGGATTGGAAACCTGTAACCACGTGCCCTCATAGGTGGTGTCTGAGAGACGTTGTGACTGATGGAAGACGGCGTCCTAACTCCAGTTAGACAACCAGGATATCTTTGGCTGCGAGACCTATTTTTTTTTCTTTCTGGGCTTCTTGCCTTCAGTAGGCTTTTAAATTCCTCAGTGATTTGAATTTGTATAAAAACCTGGGGACAGTGCCTCACAGTTTTTCCATTGGTCGTGCCCATCAATTTGCAGTTGGAGAGCACACTTTAAAAAAGTCATTGTCTTCACTGCTTTTATATAATTGCTTCAGTTTTAATGAAGATCCAGAGTTCTCAGGTTTGCCGAAGCAGACTGATACAGGCTCTTCTCTGTGTCAATCTTAGCTTTTGTCAACTCAGATCAGATACTGATTTTCCTGAACAGTGTGTCCTCTTCATCTGACTCAAGGGCTTCCTTACACAATGCCATGATTCTCTGTTTAGAACCCCATTTGGCTTCCTAGGGGTGGCCTACAGAGATCCTTAGCTGGTTGGAATGAAGTCTTTTATTTTCTTTTGTTTGTTTTTGTTGCACTAGTTACTAGAGATTGAACCCAGGGATGCTTTACCACTGAGCTACATTCCCAGTCTTTTCTTTATTTTATTTTTTTTTTGTGACAGAGTCTCCCTAGATTACCAAAGGTCTTACTAAGTTGCTAAGGTGGCCTTGAACTTGTAATCCTCCTGCCCAGGTCTTCCAAGTTGCTGGGATAATAGGCATGCGCCACCATGCCCGACTTGGACTGAAGACATCAACATGTCTTAATGACATAATGATGATTGCCAGGATTGTGTTTCAACTTCCTCTACCTGATGTTTCCAATGGCAAAAACTATCACAGAGTGAAGGTCCCAGGTCTCACTCATTACTCAGCTCTTACTTTAAGGTTGGATAAGCCCACACGAAAGAAGATCTGTATTGCCTGGTGCCATGATTTGGAGAAAACTCTCCTTTGTCAAATACTCCCTAAAATACCTTTCCTTCCAGTTCTCTGATACCTAAAAGTTGATTTATATGGTTTTATTCTTTTAAGCTAGGCATTGTCCTTAGCAATTAAACCTTTGTATCAGTTAGTTAATGCTGCATAACAAGCCACTGCAAAACTTGGTGGCTTAGAACAACCATTTATTGTTTACAGTTCTGTTGGCTGATAGTTTGTGCAGGGCTTGGCGAGGATGTCTCGTCTCCGCTCCTTCTGGTGTCAGGTCTTCTCGTCCTGGCAGTTAGCTGGAGTGATGGGCTCAGCTTCTTCACTCACAGCTGGTTCCCACCGCAGCAGCAGAGGACCAGCAGCCCGCTCTTCAAAGCTTGGTCTTCTGTTGTCGCTAATGTTCCATTGACCTAAGTCACATAGATGCTATGTCTCTCTCCCCTTCTTTCCCCCTCCCTCCCTCCCTTTGGCACGGGGGATTGAACCCAGGAGCACTCTCCCATTAATCCACACCCCAGCCCTTTTAAAATTATATTTTGAGAGAGGGTCTCACTAGGTTGTCCGGCCTGGCCTTGAATTTTTGATTCAGGGTAGTTGGGATGACAGGTGTGCACCCCTGTACCTCACAACAGACTCTATATCCTGATGGCAGAAGTTGCAAAGAATTTCTGGCTTTTTTTTTTCTTTTACAACCTACTACAACCTTAAACGTAACAATATAAAGAATGTGGAATATGTATGTGTGTGTCACATATATGTTTTTCTTACATAGAGAATACTTTGTGTGTGATATATATGTTTTATGTCTGTGTGAAATACATACGTGCTTCTGTATGACATATATACTTTGTGTGTGTGTGTGAATGATTATATATTCTCTATGGAAGAAAAAAGATAAAAGAAAGGGAATTGAAAACAAGACCATTACATAATCAGCTTTCTTGAAAAGAAGAGGTTCCGCTGAGCTTGTCTACTCCTAAGGAAAGGAGAAGGGATTCCCAGGGACAACTTCTTTTTCTTAGTTCCTTGTTCTGCATAGATTGTACTTGGTCCTTGGCTGTATTTCAAAGAAGTTTCACTTCCCACTTTAGATGATCAATGCTCATATTCTCTTAATATTGTAAGTTACCAAGTAAAGACATAGTTTTGATTTTCCTCTGTTTTATAACTTCTTAAGTGAAGGATGCTTTCCTTTTCATCTTTAATTGAAGATAGTCATTTAGAATGGATTCAGGATTAATCAGATCATTCAATTGCGGCTCCAGTTTATTTACATTTTGAGATTTTCACAGTCACAATGTTTTGCTCTCGGTCACACAAAAACTTTCTATCACACAAACTTTTCTCTCCCATAAAAACTATGCATTTATGAGGTCTCACAGCACAGCTTTGACAGATCGTGTCTCCCTTTCTAGTTTGTGAACATGACCACCTCTGATTGTCACTTTCTGATAAAGATTCCTTTTGGCGAAAACATATTCCTATTGGTGAAGGAAGCTGGATGGGAAAAAAGAATCGTGCTCACTAATCTGAATCAGGACTCGTCCCTCCGCATCCTCTTAGGTGTGTCTGATTCCTGCAGAGTTCCTGATTCAGTAGGTCTTGAGCGAGGCCTGAGAATGTCCTAAAGTTCCCAGGTGAAGTGGATGCGGGCTGGTTTGAGGACCACTCTGGGAGAACCAATGATACAGTTCAGTGAATGCAGACATCCCAAGGGAGTGTACAGGTCGAGCGTCCCTTATCCTAAACGCTTGGGACAAAACATTTTGGGTTTCTGAGATTTGGGGAATATTTGCAGAATCATAATGAGATATCTTAGGTGAGACCCGAGTCTAAACATGAATTCACTTATGTTTCATATACACACAGACTGAAGGTAATTTTTTATAGCATTTTTGATAATTTAATGTGCCTCCTCTGCAGCCCTTCACATAAGGTCACATGTGGACATTTTTATGTGTTTTCCATGTTGGTTCTCAAAATGTTTCAGATATTAGATCGTTTCAGGTTTTATATCTTAGGAATAGGACTATTCAACCTGTCTATTAATAACCGAATAAATGGCAAATGAAAATAAAATTTAACCCATTGTGAGACACATTAAAAGGAATTAAACATTGCAAAAACGTTCTTGTATTTTAACCCTTAAAATTTCTGTTTGCTAATGTGCATATTTGCATGAAAAGGGTCCTCTAGGTTTCATTTCTCTCCAAGGCGCTGCACTAGAACCTTAGTCTTTGATTTTGAGCCCCTGCCCCAACATTTCGGTGCTGCGCTGGGTCCAGCAGGCCCTCAGCTACAGCCACAGTGAGAAACCTCTGGAATGTGAGGGTTCAGGGCTGCCTTTTCTAAGTCTCTTGTCATCCTGCTTAACCTCAACTGTAAACTACCGCAGCACAGTGACGTTTCAAATCAAGCACCTGTCATCCATCATGCTTTGCTTCAATCCGGGTGCTTTAATCATGGTGTTATGAGCATTTGCATTTAAAAATAATTTTATAGAGCCCACAAGAGAAATAGACCACTTTATAATGAATCACTTCGACTGTCAATACCTCAGATGTAGAGGACATGTTAGTGAATTTGTTTGTGACTGCAAAGGAATGTTTGTTGAGTTTTGTTCTTAAAGGCAATAGTGTTTCTTCTTTAGA
Source organism: Ictidomys tridecemlineatus (assembly GCF_052094955.1). Lineage (NCBI taxonomy): Eukaryota > Metazoa > Chordata > Mammalia > Rodentia > Sciuridae > Ictidomys > Ictidomys tridecemlineatus. The sequence continues at coordinate 189,581,658 of NC_135483.1, read as the reverse complement.
TAAAACTTGGTGGATTGACTTGCATCTCCTCATGCCATGTGTCTCATTTTATAGAAGACATTTTTATATAGTATTCCGTTCCTAAATTCTTGAGAGACATTTTCCCCTTCCTTTCAGCTGGCACAGATCATAGGTAGAATCTACCCTCTAGTGGCCAAAAGCAACATGCAAAAAAACGACTTAAAAAGGCTAAAGTATGAGGAGGAGATGGGTGTTTTTCCTCACATGATGTGTTTTTAACCTAGTTCTGAAGGCACTTAGAAAACCATCAGTTGCAATACTACAATTAAAATGATGAGATCAAGATGGTCAGAAAATTCCCAAGCTGATGGTCAAGTTTAGGTTTTCAAGAGCCTGAGGGAGACACACAGGTGCTTCTGTTAATGCAGGTCTGCTGTGGCGTTCACCTGCACCATCTACGATACACTCTTTTGTTAGATTTTAATTACTTTTGAAGGAGGATGCTATTTGTAAGTGTGGAGAGCAGAATAGTCAGGGTTTGCTTTTCTACCATATCTTTAATAATTTTTTTTTCAAATGAATTAGTTATGGTTTATACTTTTGATAAATTTTGAGAAGTTTCTGGATTTTTAACATCTCCAATGATTTTTCTGTATTAAAAGGTGTAACTCTTCTTTTAAAATGCATTTTCTTTATTAGAAGTCTATCTTAGTATGATGGCTGTTCCCTGTGGCTTAAAACGACTTCCTTAATAAGATTGATCTTTTCCCTTTAGAGACGATAAGAATTGCCTTTTTCTTTATTCCCTAAAGAAATTCCACAATAAAGTCAAGCTTTTTCTGATGTTACCTGTTCTTTTACTGTCCAGTCAGGTGTTAGACATAGAACATGGTTATCATTTTCCTCATTATGGATGACACGATTTGGAGTTGCAATACTACAATGAAAATATCCATAAAGCACAGATGATGTTATCCCTTTGTATTATACAAATGATGTATTTCCATTGTAGAAATCATAAAATATGAATGTGCCTATTTAAATCTATAAAATAATCCCTTAATCAAACCACTGTCAATTTTGGAAAATGTTTTTCCAGGCCTTTTTATGTATATTTGTACTTAGCAGAAAAGAAATCTTTTGCATTTATGAATTGAAAGGTTATTCCACCCTATGATTTGATTTTCTTTGCAAATGAACTCAATTTGATCAAATATCTTCTATATTCACCCATCTGTGTGCTCAGAAAATGAGAAGAGGATAAACTGTTGTTGAGGAGAAAATACAGAGTTTGGAATCCAAAACTGAGCAGTGAGTCAAATTTTTACTGTTAAGCAGGAACCTGCATCCAGCCTGAGAGGTTAGTCTCAGGGGAAGAGACTATGGGAAGGAAAAAGAGGAGGTTTTTAAAAGCCAAAGACAACTAGGAGGCTTTGTATCAGAAAAATCCAGGTTTTTCAGCCACGGGCCAGTGAAATCTGGGCTAGTTGGCCAGGCACAGCGGCCGTGCAGAGCCAGAGCCCTTTGTGTCGCCCGACGAGTGGTCTCTGCTGCCCAGAAGAGGCAGTGGCTCGGGGGATGGCGTCCCAGCATCAGGCTCAATACCTTAGTTGTATGTGATGGGCGCTGACTTCAGGGATGGCACCCAGATTGCCTGTTCAGGTCAGGTTGGAAACGCAGACCACGCAGTGTGCTTAGCACCTGCTGATTACTGCCAGACATCCTGCTGGGTGCTTTCCTGTTGTCACCTTCCCATGACAGTGCTGTCCACATGTTCTCCTGCGGGCAGGACAGGAGCCTCTTGTCCTCCTTTTGTAACAGCACGTCTGTTCCCTCAGGGGCCCCTGAGTGACCTTGATGGAGGACGTCACTCACGGGTACTGAGCCACAGCTCCGTATCTGGGTGGTCCAGAGCTCCCACCCATAAACGCCCTCAATTCTGAGTCACAGACAGTGCTGAAGAAGGGAAAATGGTGTCAAGCTACTTTCTTTTAGTACAAGCTGAATTGGAAAGCAACATTCTACAGTGTTCCGTCATCTCTCAAACTCCAGAACTCCAGACAGGCCGCCATTTCCACGTCCTCCCGGGGCAGTGTCACGGTCATTGCGCCAGGTGGTGTTATGGCTTCTTAGGGGATCTGGGCACTTCTGGAGGGACTCTGCTCCCTGCCTGATGCCATCCCCCATGTTCTGGACCAGTTTCTCTTCTTTTTGTGGGGTGGGTGGGTGGGGGATGGGGGTTCTGTCCTTTTTTTCTTTCTTTCTGACTTCTTCTCCGGGTCTCTGCCTCCCTCCTTCTCCCCCCTCCTCCCCTCCCAGGCTCCTTCCTCTTCCTGCTCTTCCTTCTGTCTGCCTCCCTCCCACCCTGGCATCCTCCATCTTCTCACACCTCACCTCTCTTTGTCAGCCACAGCCCCTCAGCCTCCTCAGCACTGGGTTCCATTCAGTGAACCAAGGGACTCTCCTGCTTGCTGCCCTTTTCCTGGAGAAACATGCTCCCTTTGGCTCACCTAAGGTCCAGTTCTCCTAGACGGTGTTCCCACACCCCTTTCCGCTCTAGCCCCCTCCCCAGCTGCCTCCTCCTCATGAAATTCTGCTGCATTTGAACGTGCTTAGAGCCCAGTGGGCCACGGAGGGGCCCAGCGAGGGCTGGTTGCTCCACCCCTGTGAAGAGGTCTCAGCGTCTGCGCCTCCGCGGCCTGGCCCTCGGCCTCTCCTCTCTCACTCTCACATCCTGTTTGTTACCAGGTGTCTCTGCTTGACCTTTTAGATGGCCCTGACCGCCGCACCCTCATCCCAGGCAGGACCACTGCGTTGCTCCACCCGGCTTCTCCTGGTCCCCCCATTCTCCAGCAGGTCACTGGAGTCCCCTTCCTGAGGTGCAGGTCAGATCTTGTTCCCTCCTTTACAGGTACCACAGGCCCAGCCCCTGCCTGCCTCCCGCCTTCTGTCACTCCGCCCATCTCCAGAGGAGCCAGGAGCCCAGTTTCCCTCCCTGGGGGATCCTGCACACACGCTGCTTCTCCTGCCCCGAGGTCTCTCATCCCTGCTGTGTGCACCCCTGCTCTCTCCTCACTCCCTTCCTCAGGGCTGCCTCGCGCGGGCACAGTCCACTGTCCCTGCCCCTGCTCCCAGGCATGTACGACTTCCACTCACCCAGCGGGTTCTATATGGATTTGGGTGTTTGATCAATCAATCTTTCTTTCTTTTGATTGAACGCAGACCACACCCTCAGCCCGTTTTATTTTTCATTTTGAGGCAAGGCCTCACCAAGTTGCGGAGGCAGGCCTTGAACCTGTGATCCTCCTGCCTCAGCCTGCCAACTTGCTGGGATTACAGTTGTGACTGACGGCTTTGTCTTGGTGCCCCAGTGGAGGCGCTGCACCCGTCTGGCCTCAGTGACTAGCACACCTCCTGGTACAGAGTCGGCGTTTGGTAGCTCTTTGTTGAACCAAAGGATAATTGATTGAGGAGGCAAAGCAGGAGACCCAGAGGGTCACCACCTGTTGCCAAGTGGCTGTGAAAGGCAGCAGGTCTTTGCAGGGAAGAGAATGAAAACACCTGGTTTGTGCAGTTAGGATGTGTTTAGAGCCGGCTCTTCACCATCCAGCCTTTTGGAAGCCCAGGGAGAGAAGTGGGAGTTTGTAGATGGCTCAGTATCACAAATAACAGGGAGGTTTCACAATCTAACACTTGAACACGGCTGTGTCTTCAGCCCTTCCAGTTCAGTGTTTATAAGAACTGCAATAGTGGAAATATTGACTGGGATGGGTCTTTTGAAATATGTTTTCTTTTCTGGTCCAGGTGCCATGAGCAATAATAGGATAAGAAATCAGGGAGTAATAGAAAGAAGTGACCTCCACAGCCGGTCCTCATGCACCAATAACGTCCTGGGTTACACACGTTTTCATGCTTCATTGTGTGTGTGGTGGGTGTGGCTGCTCAGTGAAAGGTGCGCATATTCAACCTCCGCAGGTCTGTTTAGAGAGAGCATCTGCGTGCTTGATAGGATTAACGCAGGCAGGGGAGACACCCTGGGATTATTTTTTCTCTTCTAAATAGATTCCTAGTATGAACCTAGCAGCGAAGAGACACGAGGGAGACAGGCACACAGTTTCCCTTGCCATACAGCTTTGCCATAGAGAAACGAAAGCATCGCCTGATGCCCCACAGTGCCGCAGGACTGTGTCCCTCGTGGGTTTCACCAGAATTTGGAAGCTCACAGTCCTACACACTCTCTGTGCCCCTGTCTTTAACCTCTAGGGCGAGGGAGAAGATTTGATCTCTTGGGAGCTGCCTAGACGTGAATCCTGGAGTCACAGGCTTTCCCATTTTATCCACTCCCATGGAAAGAGGTGAGCATCCTCACCAGGACTGTCCCCACACTGCCACTTACTTCAGCTCAACTGCCAGGCAAAAACAAACCCCAAGCCCCCAGAGCACTCTAAACCCTCCCTCACCTCCCTCGACCAGTCTGCGCTGGGGAGGGAGCCTGGGGCCTGACCCTGCTGGTCCTGGACATGTTGTAACGGTTCCTTGAAGGTCCTGCTTCGCTGCTTCTTCTGAGGTGGCAGGAGACACACATCACCCTCCAGAGGTGACACAAAATAATGAGTTGCCAGAACTTGTCACCCCAGGTTGAAAGCCATCGGGCTATAGCCAGAGCCTTACAGTTCTGGATTTCTCAGTGTGACGAAGTGACAGGCCAGGCGCGGGGTAGCTGGTGTGGGCCAGAGCCGTCTTGCTCGGGCTCCTATGAGAGGGAACGAGGACCTGGTGGAGAAGAACTCTCCTGTCTGTGGGGAGACAGGAACCAGCATCGCTTCAGACAGGACCTTCACCTGCCACCCATCCAGGATGGAGTGTCACCATCTCTCCAAAGAGCAGGAATCGCTCTTCCTAGTCGGCAGCTCCATCAGCCAGATTGGTGGGAGCCTGGATGATCCTCAGCCTGGTGACGGACATGCCAGGGGCTCCTCACATACCTCCCTCTCTCCCATTTCTTGGGTGTGACCCAGCCTTGGGTATCCCTAGGATAGCACTGCCGGAGTCACCCCAGGGGCTGGTGTGACCGCAGACCACAGGGCAGATGTCCTGCAGCACTTCCCGAACACTCGTGCCTTGGCGGGGTTTGCTCTCACTCTTTGCAGCCATTTGAAAACTGTGTGTCCTCAAATCATCCCAAGTTGCTCTCATAAAGGGGATCTAGGACAGTGGGTCTCAAAAGAAATTTCTGTGCTCCAACAGATATGTGACCACACCTGGAGACTGTTTAAATCATCACAACCAGGGTGGGGTGGTGCCCCTGAAATCCAGCGCGTAGAGCGCAGGGCTGCTGCTGCTGGGCACCCTGCAATGTGCGGGACAGCTCTGACCTGGTCAAGCATGCCAATGCAGCGTCCCCTTATCCATGGGATCCATTCCAAGACCCCCAGTGGATACCTGACACCAGGTGAACTGCCAAACTCTGTGTCGTCATCCATTGGCATCTGGGTGGTGCTGGTTCCAGTGCCCCTCCCCCGTGGATACCCGAACCTGCCATGCTCAGGTCCTCTGTGTAAAATGGTGTAGTATTTGCATATGGCCTACCCACATCCTCTTGTATACTTTAAATGTCTCTAGATTATTTATAGTAACTAACAGAATGTAAATGCTATGCAAATAGCGCTTTACTGTATCGTTTAGGGAATAGTGGCAAGAAAAACACTGTACCTGTTCAGTCAAAGGCAACCTTTTTCCCAATATTTTTGAACCTTGGTGGGTTAAATCCACGGTGCACAGCCTGCAGGTAGTGAGGGCTGGTTCCCCCTGAGCACACCTAGAATACACCATGGATGCCCGGAAAAGGGGATGATTCATGTCCCAGGCAGGACAGAGAGAGATGGTGTGAGATTTTATCATGCTACTCAGAGGAGCATACAATTTATAACTTCTGAATTGTTTATTTCTGGAATTTTCCATTTAATATTTCCAGGCCACCGTTTGGTGCAGATAACTGAAACTGCAGAAAGTGAAACTCCAGATAAGAGGAAACTTCTGTAGTCCTGGGGTTGAAAAAAACCTAATCTGAAATGTTACAGACTGAATCATGTCCTTCCAAAATCTGTGCCCTGAAGTCTTAACCCCCAGGGTGCCTTTGGAGATAGAATTTTTAAAAAGGTGATGAGCATTCAGCAAGAGGGTGGGTCTCTGACCCAACAGCACTGGGGGCCTTAGAAGAAGTGTTCCAGGGGTGTTCACATACAGAGAAGAAGCCACGTGAGACTCAGTGAGAAGGTGGCCATCTAGGACAAGGAGAGAGGTCAGAGGGCAAATGGAACCTGCTCACAGCTTGGCATTGGACTTCCAGCCCCCAGAACGGAGAGAAAAGAGCTTTCTGTTGTTTAATAGAACTGGTCTGTGGTACCTTGTTATGTCACTCCACCTTCCTACCATGTCCCCCCAGCAAACTAACACTAGCATGCATCTTGGGGACAAGATGGGGAAGCAGGAGGAGCACGGAGGAGGTTTGACTGGGTGGCCTTGGCCCATTTCTTTACTTTGAGATTCTTATTTAATTCCCTCTGGAACTGGGAACAGTCCGGCCCATGCCTTTGGATTTGCATAAGGATTAACAATTTAAAAAGTCAACACACATAAAGGGCCTGACCCCCAGCAGGTGGCACTAATGTTGCTGCTCCTTGAAGGTGGGAGGCCCTGCCATTTAGCTCTGTGCCTGAGGCACCTGGAAGCTCCAGCCATCACAGGCACATCTTAAGTGGGTGCTGCTGGTAGCGTTTTGGGTACTGATTGGACTATGATATGTATAGTTTTTCTGTCCCAGATAACTGTGGTACAGCTGTGAGCACTGCAGCTGTGGCCTTGACCTTCAGATTTGTATCATAGTGGGGAAGAGAAACAGTAACCAAGTAAAGAAATAGGATTTCATCCAGTTCCAAGTGCTGTGATGGAGATAAAGATGGAGATCACTCGCTGTGATGAGTAACTGGGGTGGGAGTGTTTTTGCATCGATTTGTCAGAAAACTCTCTGAGAATGCAATATTTTTGTTTTCATCTTATACTGTTATAGGTGTTCTTTCTTGGTGATTTAAATTCTATCAGCGAGGTCATTTTCCAAAACGGTGAGCAGCTGTTGGTATAGTCGTCTCTTGGTCACCTGGGAGACATTGCAGGAGAACCCAGTCTAACTCTAACCTGGGATCAGCAGTAGCTTCTGGTCCAGGACAGTATCAACAGAGTTTTCAATGACATGAACCTCGAGGAGGGAGAGTCCAAAGTTTGAAGGATGCCAGGCCTTTCTTTGTTGTGCAGAAGAATCCTGGACAATGCAAGGTGTTAAGTATCTCTGGTCTCCACCCACTGAATTCTAGTAGAAAGTTCCAACCCTCGTGATAAGAACCCTTCCCACTTCTAGCCTCCAAAGCATCCTCTCACCGACATCCTCTTCCCTGTTAAGATCTGTGGTTTTGAGGGGCTCCAGTGACCTCCTGCTCCTCGAATCCAGCTGTCATTCTTGCGAGGTCCCTTGGCCCTCCTATCCAGTCCCCCTGCCTTCCTCCCCTCCCTGCCCTCCACACTGTGTGCGTGGGCTCTTTTCTCCTCCACCTGGTCCTTGCCCAGTGTGCTGATCTGAGTTTTTATTGTCCACCCGACATCTCTGAGATCTGACCTGGGTGCCTTCTTTCTTCCCTTTCCATTCTCGGGGAAGACTTCAACACACCTTCCGGGCAGCTAGTCCCAAAGTGCTCTTTCTATGCCATTCACACCCATATTTCCAAAAGCTGCCTGTGCTACCTGGTGTCCCAGCAAGGCCCCCGGTGGACATGGCCAAAGTTCAGCTGGTCCTCGCCTGATCCTGTGTTGCCCTGGTTCTGCTTCTCTGTGTCGATGAAGCCATCCACTTAGTGTAAACATGGCCGCTCTCACTCCCTCGCCCAGGTGCTGTGTTCTCTCAAGTCAAAAGCAGTTGTCGGAGCTGAATATTAGCACAGGAGCACATCATATGGAGACGGGGTGTTGGTGCTGAAGAGCAGCACCCTGGAGAGCCACTCGGATCCCGCCCTTCTGGTCTCTCATTTGATTTTTAAGAAATGCCTTGGGCCAGCTTATTTTTCATCTCCCGGGCATACGGCCCTGAGCTACTGTGTTTGCCTGAATTGATTATCAGCAGGAGGAGGCTGCCTCATTTTCCCAGAACCCTTCTCTTTTGGAAGGAATGCCTTTTTATTCGGTCTGATTCAGGCTCTTTGGCATCAAGTGTAAAGGGTGCCTTGACATTTCCATAAAGACATTTAAATGTTACCATCTCTGAAGAAACAGTTTTGGAATATGAAACCTTTATCTGTGTTTCCCCCAAGGAAAAAAAACAGAGTCAGCTCAATTATCTCTGTCAAATAACTTCCTCATTTGCTTTTCAGGTTGCTAGTAGAAAAAGATGATGATACTGTTTTCAAAATATGAAACAACTAGGGGTGACTTCGTGATTTTTGGTTTCTGTCTGTGTATCTAACACCTCAACCCAGAGGGTAAAGACTTGTGTCGTCATGCCTTCCTGGTTGATAAAAACCTGTGGGAAGGGGAGACCAAACACCATCAAAATGATGCTGTTTGTCTTGACCCTAAAAAAGTTTTCGTAATCAGGAAAAGGAGATGAAGGACATTTAACTCTTTATCCATACATATAGCTATTATTATCAGAAACAACAAGAAGTCTACCCCTTTAATGAATTTTCCAATGTACAGTGAAGAGCTGTTTATCGTGTGTGTGCCCTTGTGCAACACAACAGCCACTCCCAGTCTCCTCCTCTTCCAGCCCCCTGTCAGCCAACATCCTACTGTTTATTTCTGTGAGTTTGACCTCCTGTAAGTAGAATCAGCAATACCTGTCCTTCTGTGGCCAGCTTATTTCACCTGGCATCGTGGGCTGAAGGTTTGTCCATGTTGTAGCCTTTGACAAGATTTCCTCTTTTTTTAAGCCTGAGTAATATTCCTCTGTATGTGTGCATATGTGTCACTTTTTAAAATTCATTCATCTGTTGATGGACCTTCTGGGTGTTTCCACTGCAGTGAACATGGAGTACTAATATATCTTTGAGAGCCTGTTTTCAGTGCTTTGGGATAAATACCCAGAAACAAGATTGCTGGATCGTATGGTAGTTTTATCTTTATTTTTGGAGGGATCTCATTACTGTTTTCCATAGCAGCTGCACGGTTGGAATTTCCATCAACATGGCCCAAGGGTTCCGGTTTCTCTGCATCCTCATTAATGCTTGTGATGTTTGTTTTATTTGTTTTATAATGGCGATCTTAACAGGTATGATGTAATATCTCATGGTACTTTTGATCTGCGCTTCCCTGATGATCAGTGATGTCAAGTATCTTTCCACCTCTTAACCCAGTGCTATTACTTACACCATACACACAAGTACACTTGGAATGGATTAAAGATTTAATGCAAGACCTGAAACTGTGGACATCCTAGAAGAAAACCCAGAGGAGCAGCCTCATAGCATTGGTCTTGGTAGTGATTTCTCGGATAATGAAATCCCAGGCCACAGGTGCAAAAATAGACCAGAGCCACTGCATCAAACCAAAGCCCTCTGAGCAGCAAAGGAAACCATCGGCAGAGAGAAACGGTGGCCTGTGGAATGGGAGGAAGCATCTGCAAAGTATGATTTGATAAGGATTGTATATCCAAAACTCCTACAAGAAGAAAGATCTTCCAGTGACCTGAGATCAGGACTCAGCAAATGTGTTCTCTGAGGGCCAGATAGTAAATATGCAGACCTCGAAGCCCACAGGTCTCTGGAGCAACTACCCAGCCTGCTGTTGCAGTGAGGAAGCAGCCACAGGAGACATAAACACAGCTAGACATAAAAGCAGGTGGCCATGTTTCAAGTGCAATCTTATTTACAGAGATAAGGTGGATGGATTTGGCCTGTGGGCTAGAGTTTGCTGACCTCTGATCCAGAGTCTTTGCTCTGGGTATGGGGGGTCCTATGCATTGCCACATGCTTAGCAGCATCCTTGTTCCTACCTGTTAGATGCCCTGTCCCCTCATCCAAGCCACAGATGTCTCCAAAGGTTCTCAAATGTCACGTCTGGGTGACAGAATTGCTGCTGGTTGAGAATCTTTAACTTAGATGATTGAAATAATCTGATAAAGAATAATAGGAAATATTTCCCTAAAATTACAAAAAGTAGGGTAAGATAGAACAGTTGAAACCCACGGTATATTTGTCTTAGGTAGGTCAAGGTCTCTTCAAAGGGGCCATTATCACTGCCTAAATTTGGAAAGCAGTTCAAAAATAACTGAAGTGGCAACACACTTGAAAAGTGCTCCGTTAATAATGCAAATATGAGCTTAACCTACTTTGGCGATAAGCACAGGAACCAGCCGGTTCCACTCCCGAGCGTGTTCTAATGGGGCTTTCTGAGTTCGGGGGTCGGCTGTGGGGTGTGTTGAAGGGGCTGGGGAAACCTGATGTTCTGATTCCCACTAGTGCAAGGGGTTATTTTTTCTGCTTATCTAAATTGCGATTTTGGAAGGCACATGTTTCTGGTTACTTGGACAGGGCTGGTGACAAATGGCCTGATTCCCTGCAAATTGGCAACAACACATGTTGTTGAAAGTTGAAATCAGCACGGGCCTCGTGAGCGACTCCCCAAGAACCCTGTCTCCTGCTCACCTGGAATAAACCCCTGTTTTGCACACAGGCAAGGAAAAGCCATCTTGAATCAGAAATTGCTGATTTCTTTTTCTTTATTCCTATTACACTTTTAACAATTCAAAAAATTAAGTATAGTCTGAAATATTACAACTCACATCGTCATATGTTTAAACCAACAATAACAAAACCCATTTTTCATCAGGAATTTCAGTTAAGCCCTCGGAGCTGATGTTCTCTGTGAACCTGAGAAACAAAGGAAACACATTGGTGTACGCGCCTTTAAAAATTTTTGTCTTAAAAGTTCATTTTTCTAATTGATCTGGAAGGAAAGTGTGGTTCTTGTCCTTGGAAGAACCTGTTTGTCATTCCCCTAAGGCTCTAGTCCACACACTGAGGTGCCCATCGCCCCCACATCAGAACCACTGGACACAAAATTGTGATACCCTCCAGTGGCTAAATGGGATCACGTCTTCCATAGTGGGAATCACAGAAGAGAGCAATAAGAATACTTTTGTTGTTGATAGCCTCCCCCCAAATCCACAGTTCCGTCTTACCCTGTAAGATCCGGCTCCCCAACCCCAGCTGTGGGGCCACTCTCCAGGGAGTACCTGGCGCCTTCCTAGCAGGCTGGTCCAGGGCCGGTTCTAAGTGGGGTTCCTCTGACGCAGGCCTTTCTCTCTGTCCCCAGGATACCACGGTCTGTACTGCGAGGAGGAATACAACGAGTGCCTCTCTGCTCCGTGCCTGAACACCGCGACCTGCAGGGACCTCGTTAATGGCTACGAGTGTGTGTGCCTGGCAGAGTACAAAGGTGAGCGGTTCTTGGCCTTCCTGAGGCAGCTGGCTCCCGATGACCTCCTCCCGGCTTCCTCCACTTTAATGCATATGCCTCTACTTAGAGCACGAGTCTGTTTAGAATCCAAATCAATACCGAGGCTGGAATGGTTTGGGGGTCTGGGGAGACCAATTTGCAAGTCTCAAGTTTCTTCCTGGTAAACTGAAAAAAATCTCTCACCCTTTCCTCCTCCTGGCATCCCAGCTCTCTCTTCTGTCGAATGTCTAAAGTGCCGGAAACAAAAAGCATTATTAAGGTGGCCTGGGAGGTGCCGGTGAGAGGCCATGCAGGGGACAGTGGAAGAAGAAGCAGGTCACTTGGTGGGGAGATGGCAGGTCTGGCCCACAGTCAATACTCCCGTGCCCCTGCTCTCTGCTGGAGGTGACCTGAGGAGGTAGACTGCGCGGAGGAGTCTCCAACGCATCTGAAGATCTGGGTTTTCAAAAGGATGTAGGTCTGGGGGCCTTTGCTTGAAGCAAAGAGCAGGGAGCACCAAGGACTTGGACATCTGTGCCTCTCAGGCCCCCTCAGCTCGTTGAGAGGAAGCACTGTAAATGCTGTGTGGGACTCCATGAGACAGAGGTGTCCCCTGGCCTCCCGTATATGGGCTGCCCTTTAAGAGAATTGCCCCAGGGCTAAGCTAGCCCTTTATTTATTGGGTGGTAGGAGAAAATAATCTCACTCACTGGGTGAGAGCCCCAGGAACCCCAAACTGGAGGCCCCTCTCTGCCCCAGGCCTTAGCAGACAGGACCCAGTTGGCTGGCCCGTCCAGCACCGGGGGAGGCTCTCCAGTGTCACCTGTGTGTCGTGACGGCCGCCCTCCAGCCCAACCAGGACTGGGAGCTGGTACTAGCAACTCAGAGAGAGAGAGAGAAGGAGAAGGGAAAGGGAAAAGGAGAAGGAAATCGAGGGAAAGGAAAACAAAATGGAGTCCCTAACCACTGGAGAGGAAGTGAGAAAAGTAACGTGTGCCGCCCCAAGTTGAATCTGGATCTGGAAAAGCAAAAGGAGGAACCACTTTATGAAAGACGTAAAAATTTGAGGAAATGGAAACCACGAGTGAAAAGATAGGAAATGGGGAGTCAAAATCCGAGGGAACTGCTTCCGTCCGAGGGACAGATGCTCCGGGAGAAGGGACCCAGGGAGACAAAGCAGAATTGACTGACTTCAAAGGGAAGAGGCGACGAGCTGAGGGAGACCTTGTTTCAGTAAAGTGGGTGCCTGGAGTGACTGAGGAGGGTGACGCCCCAGTTGAGATTTCTGGGCAAAATCCTAGGATAAAGAGAAATTTTCACAGGATTCTGCCCACGGGTCGAGTTGCAGAGTTGCACCAGCTTGAGCTGCTCTTCTCTCTAAGGAAGGTAGACAACAGCGGAGCCATATTTTTAAGGAAAAGGGACCGGGCATCAAAAGATCATCCGTATTTGAGGGCGAAAGAAAGACACGGCCGTCTATTGAAGGGTACAGAAGCCACCCCCCACGCCCTCTTCAGGAATAGTGTTTTAAACCGCATCCTCCCCGATGGGAACTGAGTCAGCACAAAGACGTCCAGGTGGGGGGAGCCTTAGAATGCCAGGACCGCGGCCCTGACTTCCTTCAAGGCAGGGGTCAACTAGAGAGGTGACATTGATGTGACTGCGAACAGCAATTGAAAGGCAAAGGAAAGTCTCTTAATTAAAACACATTTCTATTGCTACATAACAAATTGCTCCACACTGGTATTAAGGCGACTTCAAATGCCTTTTCAAATTTTTTTGTCTAATTGTTCCGTGGGTTAGATGATAACCTGGGTTCCTTGGAGGCCCAGCGTCTCAGAGCACAGAGTGAAGGTGCTGGCTGGGCCGAGCCCTCCTCGCTGCTGGATGCCCTGCAGCTCAGGGGCAACGTCACATCCTCCTGGCTGTAGAATGGCCTGCTCCTTAGAGGTCCACAGCAGTGAGAGCCATGCTCCTTCCTCCCAGCTCCCAGATTCAGGGCGGCCTGGACCCTCTTACGGGCGCACCCTGGCCAGGTCAGCCCACTTAGGATAACTCAGAGCCAACCTATTAGGACCATAAGTGCGTCTTCAGAATCTCTTAATTTTGCCATATGCTAGAAGCTCAGACCTAAAGGGAGGGAATTATACTGGGAGTAAGCGCCACCCAGAGTCTGTCTGCCACACCTGCTCTTAAGGACAGATGTAAATAAGCAAACTAAAGTTTTATATTATTTTAACCAAACACATGACTCAGAGAGAGTGGGATGGGAAGGCCTGGGAGGCACATGGGTGTGTTCAACGGGCAGGTAAAGTGTTGAGTTTTGCTAAACTGATGAGGCTTGGGTTTAAACTGCTGAAGATGGGAAGCAGCCGCTTGCAGTGCCCAGTCAATGGTGGCACTTTCCGAAGCAAGAACTTTGGCATGTGACTGGCAGGTCAGGGGAGGGAACAGGAGGAATGAGAGGCAGGAGTGGGTCCCATCTCCAACCAGAGGAAGGGCTAGGGAAGAGAAAGCCTGAGACCCCAATCTCCTCTCTCCTCAGGACGGAGGTTCTCTCCCATTTGGAAGCATTTCTGCCAAACACATTTGCATGGGCATGTCTGCGACAGTCTGGGAACTGTCCTCAGGCAAGCGTCCACTGCTAACTGGTATTTATTTGGATGGGAAGAGGTAGTGTGTTGGGCTTTAACTTCCTACTTGACTTCTGTATGTTTTTAAGTGGTGATTTTTACTGCTTTATGCTTAAAAAACTTCAACAAATGAGAATATAAACTCCTAAAACGAAGGAGGTGCAAGGAGAAGTTGGGCAATGATAACTAACAACATTTGGAAAAGGGAAAATGAGGTGGCAATTCTTCCAGATGTCAAAGCTGATTCTAATACCTACAGTGATGATTTCATTCAAATGCTCCTGGTGCAAGAATGGACAGACCACCGAAAGGAGTCGTGGCCCAGAAACCATTGTCCACAGCTCTGATGTACGGCTCTCAAAGGGGAATCACTATGAATGAGAAGAGAATTAAAAAATGGTGCTAGGAAAAAAATCTAGCTGCTAAATAGAAAACAGAATGTTCTGGCACTTCCACTTAATTTTATATGAATAATAATGATGAAGAAAAAACACACCCTCTTCTTCGACTTCACATCCTCCTCTACTCACTTAAAGTCCTTTCTACTCTTTTCCTTTTTTCCAGCAGGTTCCTGAGAGCTGGCCCAGATGGCGCTTCTGTTTCTTTTTATTCTTTCCTTACCCTCTTTTGCTGTGCAGGTCCATGCAGTGGCCGGAGGTATTCTGGGAAATGCCTGGTGCACTACTGCTACTGGGAGGCTCCTCTGGGACATCATTGGCTTCCCCTTCCCGACAGTACTGACAGTATTCCTGCCCTTTGCCCAGCTGGCTGCAAGGACTATATACATAGCCCTGATCCCTGTTCTGCAGCCCATTCCTTCCACCTGACTCTTCCCTCCCACCCTCAGTCTTTGTCCCCTGACATCCTGAACGCTCTGGCCCCAGAGTTTCCTTCTTGGCCCCTTCCCCTCCCATTTTCCTTCACCTGCTTCTGTGTCTGTGCCTCATCCACTGTCTGAAATGCTCACCCCAAACAGGTACCTTACCCAGTATTTGCCTAATATTTGCCACGACCATTATATTTAGCCTTGTATTCAAGGCTTTCTGGCTCCAGAGTTTCCTCTCCCCTTCACTAAAATCATAATCACTGAAGGCAGTAACTATACAGGGTTTTCCCTTTTTTCTTTTTTTTTTTATACTGGGGATTGAACCTGAGCTGCATCCAAAGCCCTTTTTACTTTGAGACAGGGTTTTGCTAAGTTGCTAAGGCTCGTCTCAAACTTGCAATTCTCCTGCATCAGCCTCTGGAGTCCCTGGGATTACAGATGTGTACCACTTGCCTGGGTTTCTCTTTTTAAATTCTCTGCAGCTCTTAGTATGGTGGTTTGTACACACACAAGATGCTCAATAGCTATGTTTACTTGAATTAAGGCTATGGTTCAACATATCAATTAAATAAAGGAAGCCCCCTGGAACATTTTCCTAAGATCAAAGTTCTCACTGTGGATAATCACATTGTGAGAAAGCCAGCTGCATTGAGGGCCCCCCAGCACCTCCCCTCACCTCACCCAAACGTCCGTACTGCCTTCAACACTAGTCCAAGCTGCTTGGTGTTTGGTCTGATAGGACTTTGGTCATGTTCATATCCTCAGATTGTTGAAAAGGTCAAGGTATGGCCTCATCTTGGATTAATTTTCATTTATGGCAGAGAAAAATCACATGCTCAACCACATATCTATTTGAATTTTTTGGTGACGAGTTTGAAAGAAAACACTTCAATTATTTATTTTTTTTTTGAAGAACACACAGTATCTTTATTTATTTTTATGTGGTGCTGAGGATCGAACTCAGTGCCTCATGCATGCAGGGCAAGTGCTTTACCACTGAGCTACAGCCTCAGCCCCTCAATTTTTAATTATAAAAACAACCTAACAACAGTAAAGATTCTAGAAAAAAGAGAAAATTTTAAATTGCTCATAGTTTTTAACAACATAACGCAAGGGCAATAATTTTATAGCTTCCATTTCCTTTAATATCCATGTTTTTACAGTTGTAATTGAGTATAACGACAATTGTGTATTATGCCCATACCTAACATGTTATTAGATTTGATCTCTATCTTGCTAAGAAGGCTGACTAATGTGCCCATGAGGGACAACTTATCTGTGCCCTTGTTACTCGGATCCTCTGATGGCTCGTACTGATTGACTCTAATGGACTGTTATAAATAATCTTGAGTGAACATCTTTATTCATATAATTTTCATAGTTTCTGGATTAGATGGGGTGCGAGTGTCTCAGATATGAGATTACCGGGTTATAGTTTTGGTCATGTCCTTTTTACTTGTTTGATTTTTAGAGGCTATGGTTGAAAGAATGTGCACTCCTCCTTTGTTTGATGAGGTTGTTTCTGTGCCTAAATCTGTCTGATCAGGGGCAAGTATTCTGGGTATCTGGTGTGCCCAGCCTTCTCCTGTCCTGGGATAGACACAAAAATGACTATGGCAAGGCTCCTTCCTTCTTCAGACTGGAAGAGCAGGCTTAGGCTGACACAGAATATTGCGGCCTACGTTGAGATGTCGATGGTAATTTCTAGAACAGTCTAGAGAATGTTAAGCTCTGTGATGGTTGGAATTCTGAAAAAGTGTTCATGGAGAAAGCAAATCTGAATAAAATGAGATGATGCTTCAAAGCAAATTTTAAGTACAGAGAATACTTCCGGTTAATTTCCTTTACCTAGCTAACTTTTCCTGGAGATAAAATAATGCTCTTCTGTTTCCAAATAGTAATTGTCACTACAGTTGTGATGACACCAAAGATATATAATTGATGCGCTGTCTTTTTAAAAATTCTATCTCATTTTAATTCTAAAATTAAAGTCAGTAAGGAGCCTGTTGGAATAGAAATCCTTTCAGAAACATTGCTTCTTCATCCCTTAATATTAAAAGTATGAATATTTTATTAGTTTTGACTGAATTGCAGTTTATTTTTGCCTGAGACTAAACACAGGTTTTGTAATGGTGCGTGCCTCGCGCTGTGCCAGCGGGTGATGTGTGTGTCATTTCAGACTTAGTTTGAAGTGTGGTCTTGGTTTTCCCTGACCAAACAGGGTGTTCCTGAGGCAGATTTGGAATTTGGAACGGCTTCTTGCTCCTGGCAGTCTCACCTGAGTGTCAGCCAAAGTATACTGGCCGGCTGTTGTCCCTTTTGAAATGACAGGATTCTGGTGTCACGGCTGTAATTTCTTCCATGCATTAAGATGAGGCTTCTGCTCCAGAGGCCCTCAGAGATTTGGGGGGGCTCAGACAGGGGAACAGAGGAGTTATGATTTGGCACAGCAACCTCCGTAACAGCGGGGATCCCAGCTGCTCTTAGTGGGCCACGGCGGAAGCTGCTCTGTCTTGCCTTGGCCTTGATGGACGAGGGCTATTGTGCCTGGTGGGGTCCAGGTTGGGTGGAGGGTGAAGGAAGACGTGCTTTTCAGAGGAAGCAGGATGCCCAGGACAGTGCTGGGTGAGAGCCTGGGAGCCCAGGAAGGGGTGGCCCCCAGCCTCAAGAGGAGCCCCCAGCACATCACTAGTGTCCAGCGGTGTTTGTTCTCGGTTTTTAAGTCTCTTGCTCATGGGTGTCCAGCTGTAATGACCACAGTGCAGCATGACGGGTATTTTTATGCAGGGGTTACCAAAGCTTAGCTTGTACAAATGGGAGGAACCTGAATGTTCACTGGGGGCTTGTGAGGCCATCTCAATTCATGTGATTGCCTCCGTGGAGAGTCGCATCCAGCAAGCCTGCTGCCAGCAAACTCTAAACGGATGCTTAAGTGGCCGAAGGTCTCATCTTTTGAAAATGAGAGCCAGCGGGCTACAATCATTGCCAAAACACCCCAGGACGCTCAGACATGCAAAAGACTGAGATGGCCTATTGTCCTGGGCATTTTCATCAAATTTATTGTATTGAAGACTTTAAAGTTATTAGGTTTACACATCTGGCCTAGAATTTGCCTTCCAGCCTTATTTGAACAATGTGGGAGTTTGCTTGAATTGTACGATATGACCCTGACTGCGCGAGCCCCTGCAGTACTAGAAACCAGGGAGGGTCTTCTGACTGCCTGCACTTTAGCTCTGATGGAGTTTTGTTCAGGTGTCAGACATCTCTGAACGCTGTGTAGTGTATTTCTCACTAGAGCAGAAAGTCTTTTTTTTAATCAGCAGTTCCCATGGAGCAGCCCCTTGGGAACTTGTAATAATGTGAATCTTTTGTTTCACGATGAACATTTTGAAGCAGATAAGGTTTTCCTTCATTTTATTTTTCTACTGGAATCCATGCTATGTGAGAATCAGGGAATTGAGGCTTCTGGGAGAAGAGGCAATGCACATCCAAATGAAGAAGAGTCACCAGATGTGTGCTGATCTTAAAGTTGGTTTGATCTTCGAGATTACTAAACCAGGAAGTTTCTTTCAAGTCCCTGGAGACAGACATGGCTAGGGGGGCTGTATCTCACCAGGCACAAGACAAAGGGGTCTGGGTTGTTGTCTCAGGAAGAAAGGGAAGGCCAAGCTGAAAGGTCCCCCAGAACAACGTCTGGCAGAGCATCATTAATAGCTTGGCTACGATGGGCAAAGGATAAAAAGGAATTAAAGACCATCCGTTCTCAAATGCTTGGCTCCAATAAGTCGTTGGTGCAAATATAGATAGGAAAGTCTGTTTCTATTCTCTTCTTTTTCTCCTTCTTGAGTCCAACTTCTGAAAGCATTGACAAAGACGAGAGAGAAAAGCCCAGCAAGAGTGATTTCAGTGCTGCCTGCGGATGAGTCACTGGGTGTGGCTGTCCACTTGCACAGTATGAGCTAAGCAACGAGCCTGGGAGCAGATGAAGTAAGACCATGCCCTTGTTATCTGCTTTGTGCTTATTTTTTCTTAAGGCTTAAAGAAAAGACAGATATGCCATTACTTACACTCTTACCTATATTAGGATATAATTTCTCCTTCTCTCCTAAGGGAATGGGATAGGGGTGGGGAGTGGGAGGCCAATCCGTTTACCCATCTTGCCCTCCAATGACACCAGCAGATGTCAACAAAGCAGAATACATAGATGTGAAGTCAAAGTAATCCAGTCCTGCTTCAGGCATTGGCATATATACATGTAGATATGTATGTAATTTTTATTATATGTAATATACATATGTTACAGAAATGGGACATTTTCTGTTTTTACTTTACATATTTTCTAAAAGCCTCTTTGTTATTAAATGTGTGCTGAGTTCCACAGAGTTTTGTTTCTTTCCATGGCCAGTCTGAGGCAAACTATCCAGCCAGCAGAGACTGTATTTGGATGAGCAGAAGGTTTGAATCGCAGCTTGTGATCAGAGATTCTTTCCTGGGTGTCTTCATCTGTAAAGTGGGGGAATAAGGGCAATTATCTCACAGTGTCTTTGGGAAGAATAAATTAGAGCGAGGGCCTGGAATGTGGCCCAGGCCGGGTGCACACTAACTTTGCGTGTGGAGTGTGGTTTGGCCTTTGAGCCCAGTGTCCAGTCCTGGAGCTGATCCTTCCCTCTCCTGCAGTTCTCCACAGTAGAGCTGGGTCTCGCTGAAATATTTGACTCCAGATCCTCATTTTTGGGGTGCTGTTATCAATTATATTGAAATTTTATTAAGACTGTCTAGCTGTTTTCTGATTCTTTTGGAGACGCAGAGAGCATTTGCCATTGAAAAAATTTTATCTCTCAGGTTTTTATTTTTTTGTTTGTGTGCCCTATGCATTAGGGACATGTAATCAGAGAAAGTGTGCATTAAAGTTTTTTCTGGTAGGGCCTGTGGGAAAAGATGGAATCTATTTACTAATAGGCCATGTTTTTATAAGAGTAAATGTAGAAGTTATGTTTTACAACAGTAAAGTCAGGAATGGGCACAGGCATGTGTGTGCGCACGCGTGCACACACACACACACACACACACACACACACACACACACACACATATCCCGGAATCTGTCCCCACACCATCCCATGTCATTCAAGTACTTCGTTTTCAAGGCCACCGGAGCTGGAGATTGCTCTGTGAGTCACCCCTTTTGTGTCTGTCTCTTTGCAGGAACACATTGCGAATTGTACAAGGATCCCTGCGCCAATGTCAGCTGTCTGAACGGAGGTACCTGTGACACCGAAGGTCTGAATGGCACCTGTGTCTGTGCACCAGGCTTCACAGGCAAGTGATCCGTGCAATGGGTCTTCAAATTTACCACCAAGTCCCTGATATTGCTGAGGCTAAGATAGCTCCAAATCCTCCTCGCTTAAATGATTGCAGATAGGCATACAACTTCGAAATGTGGAGGTAGTACTTGCGTGAAGATCTATTTTAAAACAATCAACTGTGTGTCATTAAATGAGGCTCTACTGAAATGAGTATTTGGTGCGTAGATTTGCTGAAACTGTCATTGCCATGCATTTTCAGAGCTATAGCTTTGAAACATGAGAAATGAGCTGTTACATGAACACTTGAGAGTGTGCATGTGAATGCAGGTCAGGAAGGAAGGAGAGTGTCTTCCTTTGAAACTACATTCAGCTACTACATTTCTTTTTATTGAATGACATAAAAATAACAGAATTTTGAAAAGTGAAGAAAGTTGGTGGTGGGGGAAGTTAGGGAGACCGTCCAGGTTGTGGGTCTGTTGCTGGCATGGGTCTAGACGCTGCTGGAGAGGGTCAGGAGGAGTGGGCTGGGAGAGTGGGTGGGGGCCGGGGGCTGGTTCCCAGCAGCCTTAACGGCCACTGAACCGTGTCAGGAAGTCACTACTCAGTTGTGGTATGCAGCCTAGTCTTGGGATCTTTCTGCAAAGCCACCACTTCCATGAGCTTCGAGGAGTTTGTGAATCTCCAAAAGTGGATGTGAGCGTTCTGTGGATGTGTCTGCTGAGGAGAGGTTCCTAACATTTCATCAGATTCTCAGAGGGACTCCAAGGCCAGCATTCTGTTTTCCCAACAGACCCAGGAGTCCTGAAATTGAAAGAGCAGGACGGAGTCTGTGTTCTCTGGACTTTGCTTAACCAGCAGGGGCATAGGGTCACTCCGGCCTGCAGGTTGAGAGAAGCTGACTCACAGGTGCCCCTGGGAGAGCAGGCAGGGAAGCCTCTAGAAACATGAGAGCCCCTGGCTGGCCTGTCCCCTGCTGAGCCACTGAGGCCTCCAAACCCTGGAGCAGTTTGCAGGGCCTCCTCCTCCTCCACCCCTGGGCAGCCTCATCTGTGCCCCCGGTAGGGTGCCAACAGCCACCAGGTGGAAGGAGCACCTTCTGATCTTCTCTCTATTTGTCTGAGCAGTGCTCTGTTTTTCTTTTTATTTTTCTGGGATTGAGAAATGGGCTTATTCCAGAAAAGGATTTGCAGATGGTCTTGTTTTCCTGAATGGTTTAAAAACACACGGAGACATTTATATATCAGTCAGGGGAGGTAAAATTAATACTGGGGAAGAATTCTGGTTTTTTTTTTCCACAAATATTTTTATTCTACCAGTAATAAAAGGCATGGGAGGAAAAAATAGAAAATACAGGGCGATTGAAAAATCCATCACTTTAAACAGCACTACTAGGAAATTATTAACATTTTGATAATTTTGATATCCTGGGATTGTTCCCAGAGGTCTAGGTGTAGAGCAGACAGTCAATAGTGTGTATTCATGAACTCTGGAGCATGAAAGGAATCAAACTGCCCATTACTAATTTGTAACCCATTTTTCGCTTGAAATATATCAATTCCACGTGTTTCCACATCAAGAAACATGCTTCTGTGTAACATTTGTACTGGTTGGTTGTAGATCCTTGTATGAAATACCATGACTTTTTTGTCATCTACCCACAGTGTGACCTTTCCGTCTTGTAAACACATCGACAGGGATATTCTTAGACATCCTGTGCACTTATTATTTTTTGGTATAATTTCCCCAAAACATAATCTCAGAATCAAGAAGAACACATACCTGATCTCCACGTTATTCTCCAGGAAAACAAAACAACAACAGTAACAAGAGAAAAACAAGAATCAACATGGTGCCGACATCCGCTCCTCCTCGGGTGGCAGAAGTATTTACTTCATCATTTGACACAGATATTCCAGAATCCTCATCTGGCTGGCAGCAGTGCCATTTTCGCATTGTCCTAATTTGTGGGTCTTTGATTCCTTAGGAGGTTGGAAACTTTTACAAGGTATTTCTTGTGATTGGTGTTTCTTCTCTTAGGAACCCTCTATTCATGCCATCTGTCTGCTGTTCGGCCAGACCTTTCATGCTAATCTTTATCCTTCTTGATTTGAAATAGCCCTTTGTATGAAGTATATTACGTTTTATCTGACAAGGTCATAAATATTTTCCCACTGTGTTTATCTTTTAAATGTGTATCAAGTGTCTTATTTTGTACACATGAATTTTCATTTTATACGCTCTATCTTGATATTTTCTTTTGTTGTCATTTCATGAAAGATTCTATCAATCAAGACTACACATATCCTCCTATATCATTATAATCAAGTGTGAGTTTATTTTGTGCCTTTACATCTTGATTCCATTTGAAATTTATTCCAGTATCTTTGGGGACAGAAATCATAACCTTTTCCCTAGAATTTTTAGCAAAAAATTGCCTACTCAGCACACACTCTGGGGCATCTCAGACACCTCAAATCATAGATTCTCTGCTTCCTTCTTTAAATATTTGCTAGCTTATTAAATGTTGTTACTACTACCTCCAAGTTGTGCTCGCCAGAAACTGGGGAATCATCCCGACACCCCCTCTTCTTCCTGTGGACATGCATTCAGATACCAAGGACTCCACAAACTTCTCCCTTGGCTGCCTTTGCTTTCTGCACCCCCTCCGACAGCCCCCACACCATGCACCTATCCCAGTCCATTTTCCACACTGTAGCCATGTCTCCAACTGTGTTCCCTAATCGTATGGATCATTCTAGCCTTCTCCCTCTGCATGCAGAGACCGTGCATATTGATCCTCTACTCTGCCCACTCCCTATTGACATTTGATTGTCCTTCAAGAACAAGTTCAACGTCCTGGTGCTGATCATTGAGACCTGGGAGATCTGGTCCCGTCTAGCCTTTCCATCCTCGTCCTGGTTCCTCTGCCTGCCAGAGCCCCGAACACACCTCATTGGTCTCTTCTCAGTAATTTCTTTCCTGTCTCCTACTCTCCAGTCGCCTCTTCCACCCTGGCCTCCACTGCACCCATATGCACTCAGCCAGCAGGCCCACGCCTGGGCATTTCTTCATGGTTCCCCCCCGCACCCCCCCCCCCCCCCCCCCGATCGTAGGGAGCAGCAGGACTCACTGAAGTAGGTTCAGACATCGCTCTGCCTGGTTTTTGAAAGCCATACATGCCGATCTATTCAGCCCTGGTGCGTTTTCAGCTTGCAGAAGACCACAGAATAGTTACAGAAGTAGTTTGGGGAATTGTGCTGCTAATGTGTTTTACAGAACCAGTCCCGGGAGATACGCTGTGGAAAAATGGTTCTGTGTCCAAATAAATTTGAGACGTGGTACGTGCCACATAGAAATTCCTAAAGGATGCTCACATTCTGAGGGCTCTGAGCAATCTCAATCGAGAGTCTTATTTACCTTTGTTTATTTTCTGAATAGATTAAATCATAAAACCATTTTTCTTCCTTAAAAAAAGAAATCTTTTGTGTCCTGATCACTACTGCTGCATGGGAGAGGTTGATAAAATATTAACTCCTTCAATATAGGGAACATGGTTGTCCCTGTTGTTGGAGGTTGCTGCCTAGGAACCAAATAATTTTTCACTGCACTCAGGGTGTAGCAGAACTTATACTTGGTCAACTATTGAGTGTTTGAGAGCTCCCAAACTGATGTAATGGAATGAATTAGGCAAACCATTGTTATTTAATTAAATAAGACTCTCTCCTTTGGATCCAGATCCTTCAATCTCAGGCCAGCCGGCAAACCCCGGTATGTGCTATGTGGAGGACAATTTTTTTTCTTTTTCTTGTTGATCTTGGGCTTCTGATTGAAAATATATCCCCTCTAATCCTCAGAACCCATGTTCCTACCATAAGGATCATCGCCTGGAGGTCCTTCCTGCTTCCACTTATCAACTTACCTGTGTCCACTCTGGTCTCCAAGGCTTTGCCATTCTGATAGGCATGTGGTCACAGCTCATTGTGGTTTTACTTTCAATTTCTGTCATGATGAATGATGGGGGGTGTCTTTTCATGTGCTTATTTTAACGTCTGATGTCCTTTTGGGTGAATGCTCTCTTGCCTTGTCCGTTTGCCAACCCCCTCGCATTATAAAGGCTGCATACCATCCAGGTGACTTGTAACCATCACTGTCGACCTTGGTCACCCGATGAGGGGGGTTGTCAGGGTTCCCACTCTAGTGTCGCTCGTTTCCTCCTTTCCCTACTTTCCCCTTTGGAAGGAAGTCACGTGCGTAGCTCACCATTCACCAGGGCAGGGTCCAGGTTATGTCCCCCCCCCTTTGAGAGGGCAGCAGCTGCAGAAACCATTCCGAATTTTTCTTTGTGATCGATCTGTTTATTCTCTTTCATTTGTTTATTTATTCAATCATTTATTTATATTAACAGGGACTCATGGGTGTTTATTTTATACTTTGGGTTAAAATCTAATACTTTTTAATTTGTTTTGTTGCTCAAAATATTCCTGCTTTGGACATTGGGAGGTCTTTCAGTCTGGTTCCTGTGTTCCTTTGATATGTTGCCCCAGTATTGGGGGGTGGATAATTGTTGCTGTCATTTATTTCTTTCAGCTTTTTCTTTTTGGCACCAGGGATTGAACTCAGGGGCAGTTCAGCACTGAGCCACATCCTTTTTATTTTGAGACAAGGTCTTGCTAAGTTAGGGCCTCATCAAGTTGCTGAGGCTGGCTTTGAACAGGCGATCATCATGCCTCAGCCTCCTGAATTGTCTTTGAATATTTTTTTTGTATACTTTCAGGAACTCAAGTTGCTTCAGTCTCATCCTGTGTATTTCCTGCCCCAGTCCTAGAGAATTACCCATTTCTCTCTCTCTCCCTCCCTCTCTCTCTCTCTCTCTCTCTCTCTCTCTCTCTCTCTCTCTGCTGGGGATTGAACCCAGGGCTTTGTGCACGTGAGGTAAGCACTTTACCAACTGAGCTACATCCCCAGGCCTAGAATTACCAATTTCTCTAAGGATCCCTGGTTCATTATTAGAGAATGACTTTAGAAATAAAGATATGAGCACTAACATGCTCACTACTGCTGGGGTGTCATTGCTCTCAGGCCCTCTCAGCTGATAGAGCAACAAAGAATATGTGTTTACTAACCTACACACACACGTGCACATCTGTGAATATTGCACTCTGTGGCCATCCATACCTACAGTAAGCCAAGCATGAGTTCATAGGGATGTCTCCAACTCTATTCTATCCTCTCATGGATCATTTATCGGTCTCCTCTGCTATTTGAATATTCCCATCACAATGGCCACAGACCTGGCTCCCACCCTCAAATATCTATTTACTTAATTGGTCAGTTCCAATAATCACAGGTAGCCGTTTCAAACTCGTTAACCTGCGTCCAGCTCATTCTCATTGAGTCTAACCAGTGCTACTCACTCTGCTACTGAGGTCAGCACCTCCCCACAGCATTTGTTATATAGTTCCATTCTTTTTCCACAGATATATCCTTTCCTGGGGTCTTCTAAGAGGAAGTTCACTTTTCTTTGCCTAGAGAAGTACATTTTCTTAGACAACTATTTGTTAAAAAGGCCACGTTTTCTTTCTTTAATTGCTTTTGAACCTTCATCAAAAACAGTTGGCCATTTTTATGGGGGTCTATTTGGTGTTCTCCATTTTTTTCATCGACTTGTGTGTCTATTCCTCTGCAATGCAGCTCAGCCTTGGCTACCTAAAAGCTCTTGTGGCTACATAGCTATTAAAATTGGACAGAATGTTTTCTAGGACTTCATTCCTTTTTTAGTTCCATTTTTTTTTCCTGCATTCATTGTGGGTTAATTGTTGGGTGCAGCGATTCCATTGTCTTTTTTCTTTTAAATGCTGGTCTTTCTCTGTGGCAGGTAAGTTACTTGCCAGCCTGGTCGGTCTTTCAAGGCTTGTTTTTGTATTCTGGGGAGGTGATTCCAAATGCATAGCCTTTACTCTTAGGACAGTCATGCCCTCGTGCTAAGAGGTGACCCTTTTGTGGCTTCATGGATGCAGTGGGTGGCCGAGGAACTGTGAGACTTTGGATACTTTCCAGTCCTCTGTGAGTTTGGAAACTGCTCATCTTCCATTTTGTTTGCCAGGCTCCGGGAGTTTCAACTCACGCACAGTATTCAGCAAGGGACCCAAGGGACGCAGCATATTTCTGGTGCTCTTTTTCTGAGTGGCTCTATCTTCTGTATTTGGTCTTCCCTACAAATTACCTTGGCCTCCACAAACTCCAGTCTTTGTCTCCTCAATTCAATGAGGCCGTTGTGTTCTAAATTGGCCCCAGGCAGAGGTCCAGGCTGTGTGGAGCTCAGCTGCTTCATTTCCTCCCCTGCAGCTCAAGTCCGGCTCTTAAACGTGGCTTTATTTTGCATGTATTTCATCCAGTTGTCTAGCTGTTCTCCGTGGGAGGACAGGACAGGTTCCGGGTACTCCATCACGATAGCAAAAGTTCCAAATAACTTTTTAGACCCGTCTCATCTGGAATAAAATTCTCACGAAGTAGGAAGGGATCAGAGTTGAGGCATCGGGCCCAGGTGTGGCACGGGGCCGCCGAAGTGTGCAAACACTAGGATGATAGCCGTCGGT
Source organism: Ictidomys tridecemlineatus (assembly GCF_052094955.1). NCBI lineage: Eukaryota > Metazoa > Chordata > Mammalia > Rodentia > Sciuridae > Ictidomys > Ictidomys tridecemlineatus. The sequence goes on along the minus strand of NC_135483.1, from coordinate 189,554,855 downwards.
ACCGTCCAGTGTGGATTCTGTTAACCCAAGGATTTACAGCTGCGGTGACTGGATTTGTTTTGTTTTGCTTTGAATTTCCTCATTTATCTGGGAAGGCCTATGGGATTAATTAGGAGGCTTGTTGACTTGCCTAAGGGCTACCAAACATACCTCCTATGCATATTGCCCCTTAGAAAGGAGTCGATTGAAATTATAACCCATTTGGAGGTCAGACCCTGGTTGCCAGTCCCAGTCAAGTGGAAATTTATTTGGTGCCAGGAGTGGTGGTGCCTGCCTGTAATCCCAGGAACTCAGGAGGCTGAGGCAGGAGGATCCCAAGTTTGAGGCCATCCTCAGGAACTTAACAAGGGCCCCAGCAACTTAGTGCTTAGTGAGACCCTGTCTTTAAAAAAAGAAGAAGAAGAAAAGGATGAGACTGTAACTCAGTGGTAAAATGTCCCTGGGTTCCCTCCCTAGTATCTCAAAAAGAATAAAAAAATCGTTTGGTAACTCTCTTCACAAATGCTATTTAAGAATAATCGTGATTTAAGAGCAACTGATGTTTCTCTAACTCAATTAAAAAAAAAAAGAGTGAGTGAGCTGAAAAGTCGACTGTTTCTGGCCAGCAGAGGCCTGAGGGTGTGCCGAGTTAGCTGTTAGTAAGGACCTCATACCCAGCACTAAGAATTCTCCTAGTAAAATAAGCTACAACGCAAATTAATTAGAACTGGAACGTCAGGGTGTGTCAGGGTCTTAAATGCATATGAAAACATAACGCTTTTACATACGAGGAAATGTAAGTAAAGCCAGACTTGTTTCCCATAATTCACAATAAACCTCCAAGCGTTTTGTGTCAATGGATGGCAAAAAGCATGATCACTGTAGCGAAAGGCAGCGGTCCTCCGTGGGGTCTCCTGGATGGAAACCCCCTTGGTGGCCCCACTGACAGTCACCCCATCTCCCTCCCATGCTCCGCATCACCTCGATTCCAGCCCAGGACATGGTGAAGGCCCCAGGCTGAGAGCTGGGGGAACATATTCAGCTTTTGGGGCAGGAGAGCCGTCTGCTGACCAGGCCATGGGGAACAGGTGGAGGCACCCAGGACCCGGGTCACTGCCAGCACTCCTGCTGCATCAGGAGCTGCCCACTGACGGGCCTGGCGTGAAGATGACATGGTTCAGTTATGACGTTTCATTCCAAGTGCATCTCTAAGAACAGTGGCGGTGAGAAGCAGCCTGACATCGGTTTGACGTTCTCTCTGGGCCCCGATTCTTGAGATCATGGTTTGTAGATGTTTTCCCCCCCCTTTTTTAAATCAACTCTTTCTAATCTGGTGGGTCCCAAGAACAGTCCACTTTAGGGATCTTGGACTTCTGCCTAGATCAGAGGCCCTCAGTGATCCAGACCTGCCCTGAATTTGGCCTTCACCTCTGTGGAGGAGCTTTGGACCAGAGCAGGTTGGACAGATGGAGGCCACAGCTGCGCAGGTGCACTGCTTTTAGGGAATTAGATGGGTGTGATGTTGCAGTAGACCTTATGGGGCGGGGGGAATTTTGAGTTTTGTCAGCCTATCGACGTAGGAAAAATGAGGCCCTTGCTGTGTTGGGAACCGAGCAAATCATTTCAGTCTCTGCAGTGTTCAGATTTCCAGCTAAAGAAAGCCATGTTCAGTGAATGCGTTGATTAACTTGTCTTCCTAAGCAGCTGGGATGTAGTCCTGATGAATTTACTATCAAGGTCTTTGATTTCATCCTTTAGCGTTTCTCAGCACATTCCTGTTTACTGTCCCCTCGACTAGTCTGCCCTGCAGGGCCATTTGTAACAGTTCAGTCTCTTTCCTTTCCCACTCAGAGCCATCGCCCTGTTAATACAAAGACAAACTTTGAAATAGGTTAGCAAGAAGCAATCCATTCCATGTCCTTTCTATTGAAATCAATGACTATATTTATTGCAAGAAACAAATTCATTTAGACACTGCCAAATTATAGTCACCCTAGTATGACCTAAACATAATAAATGTTTCATTCGACAGATTTTACTTCAAAAATGAAGTAGTCAGGTGCCAGGTACCTAAAGACTATGAAATGAAACAGTGGTGAAATATTTTAGTGTGAGATTCTTCCTCTAAAATCATCTGTGAGTGACAGAGTAATCTTATAGATGTGAAGTAAACCAATAGCAGACAGAAAAGCAATTTAATGTTATATAAGCCTGGAAGTAATTACCTGAATGTACTGAAATATTGTCTTTTAAAAAATGGACAAAAATCTTTGATTTTGCTCTTATTGATCTCTGACTATAGCAGTGGTAGGAGTTTCATTTTTCATCCCATTCTGTATTGAAGCAAACGAGGCCTTATTTTAGAAATTTCTTTTTTTTTTTTCATTTTTAAACTTTTATGAGAGAATGTCTCAATTTGAAGTATCCTTTTCGGTTCTGATGAGCCGCCTTTATTTATAAGAAGCATATTCAATTCATATAGGCTCATCGTGATGGCTCATCGTAAAAGTCACTCGAAGGTGGCTTTGTTCATATCACTTTTGGTCACAAGCTATTTCCTGTAAATTGATGTTTGGCTCAGAGTGACATTGGCCCAGGTCCTGGTTTGTAACTTTATCCCTGGTTTTCTGAGGCCAGTAAGGCTACCCGGAAAGTCTGGGTCTAGTCAGGGTCAGAAAGAAAGTCAGGCGCTTTTCTTTACGGGGGAGGACAGATTGGAGGGTTTTGTGAGCTTCCTTTGGGCTGCCATTTCTTAGAAAAGACAATGGGCTGACCCCCAACTTCATGATTGTCTGTCCTGAGCTGGACGTGCTGCTCTCCAATCTGCATGTCCTCCAGGCAGATCTAGGGATCTGGAAGGTAGAGGAAATTTTATTAGTTGACTCAGGCTAGGCACACAGCTGTGACCAGAAGAGTCAGTGTCCAGTCTGCACACTCAAACTTTTGGCTACAAAATTATCATAAACAGTGAGTTTTTGCCTTTCTGGGGTTTTAGAAAAATAAATAAGACTCAGCTGCCAACATTCAAAATAAAATCGACTTCCTTAATAAATTCAGGAACCTAAGTTTGCTTTTCTAATCAACCTTGAAGGGCTCATTCAGACTTGGGAATCAGCTTCTATTAACTAGTTAATGGAATAAAGGAGAAATTCTTCTCATCAGTGATAATATTTTTTTTTCTTTTTTTAGTTTTGCTTAAATAAAAGATCCCTTGTCTGGAATTTTTTGAGAGTTCACACAAAGAGCAGGTTGGGCTCTGCTGCTGGAGGTCATGGTCAGCTGCAGGTGTCTTGGTTTTGCCTGAGAAGTCTTGGGAGCTGTGAATGCAACCAGTTCATTGCCATTTTTCTTATCTCCCCAGGTGAAGAGTGTGACATTGACATAAATGAATGTGACAGCAACCCTTGTCATCATGCTGGAACCTGCCTGGACCAGCCCAATGGTTATATCTGCCATTGCCCTCATGGCTGGGTGGGAGCAAACTGTGAAATCCGTAAGTATTTCTGCAGCAAGAGGATGCCAACTGGGACCAGAAAGTCCCCGTGTCACCAACGAGCAGCAAGGCCCTGAGGGACAAGTTACCCTGAGTTACCCGTGGATCCTAAGTCCCAGCCTCATGCTTTTGCCACTCCCCCCGCCCCCCCCCCCCCCCCCCCGTTATGCTGTCCTCACTCCTTCCTGAGTCCCATCCAGCCTTTCCATCAGGATGAGAATTTTCAGATGTCATCCAGAGTTCACTGCTACTCAGGCAGCCAAAAATGTGCTTGAGAGGAGCATTAGAATCATATCAAAAACTAGAGTCTCTGGGTTGCAAAATGTAAGAAGCAACACAGAAGGTAAATTCACTCTGCACTTAGGTCTCCAAGAAGTGTCTTCGAGTGTATGAGGTTCCACCCGTTGCCTAGAGAAAAGTCCAGTGAGGGCCACCACAAAAGCTGAAGAGCACTTGGGGGCTGCCTCTCAAGCCCAGTGCAGTGTGTGGGTGACCTAGCAGAAGCGTGACAGTGTCAGGATCCAGGTTTGAGATGTTGAAACCACAGATGCACAGCACGGAGGCGAAAAAGAGCACAGGTGTAGAACTGTGTTTCCAGTTGTTTTAGATACGTCTCAAAATTCAGCATCGACAGGGACTTTGTTCTTATCCGAACTAGGGGGGTTTGATCCTCTAAGGTGGAAGAAATCCAACCACGCGGGTTAGAGGACGCGTCCTTCCCATTCCAGATGCTTCTCTTCACATGGGGGATGTTGGGCCAGCTCTCCTTCCTGGACCCTCTCACCCACTTTTGCTTCTTGACAGATGATCACAACTTATCAGCTGTGCAAATTTGGGGGGAGGCAGGACCCTTAGCCCCATCTGTCTGTGAGCTGCCTAGAGCCTCTGCTCTCTGTGCCTTAGTGTCACAGGCTCAGGCCCCTCGCCCGTGGTCCAGCACCGCCCACGGCTGCAGCATGGTGTCTAGCTCTGAAGGTCAGGGGGAGGACATGTCCAGCATTAGGAAACTCTCTCATGCACAAATGTGAAACACATCCTCCACCATCAGCGTGAGGGGTAACAAATGTGATATTTGGCCCCTCGGCTGCTTACTCTTTGTCTTTCCTCTTTGGTTCCTAGCATGAGAAGGAACAGGGACTCTTCCCAGATGTTCCTACACAGAAGGTCTTAGGGCCGGCTTTCCTTGTTAAACAAGGGCAAGAAATACTCCCGTGTGAAGATGGAGATCAGGTAGCATTTTCACTGGAATTCTTTTCTGACAACTGTAAGTTGGTGTAAGACACCGAAGTGGAATCTAGTGGGATCTGTTGGAAAGGCCTCGAGCTTCACTCTGACTGTGGCGCTTACTGTGTGACTGCATCTAGGTACAGCCAGCCTCGGCTGACTTCTCTCAAACACGGGGCCAGTTTCCATTCTAAAATTTGGTACTTCTACAAAATGAAAACTGTTGTGCCCTGGGGTAGAGTATTACCTATTTTTAATTTTTAAAATGGTATTTGTGGAGATAAACATATAAAAGTAGAATTAGAAAAGTCAGGAACATGTAGGATATCCTAAAAAAGTATCTGAAGAAAAATTTATACAGGTATAGAAAAAAAAAATCTTAATTTTAGATCCCTTGAGTGATGACAATATAGGTAAAAGAGGCACAAAGATAGAGTAGGAAAGAGGATCAGGTTGGCTTCAAAATCCCGCTCCATCCTATTCTGGCCACATGATCTGGGCAAACAAACTGACCCTTCAGAACCTTACTTTCTCCCTTGTGGTTACATTGGTCCCACCCAAATAGACCAGGACACCTTCCCCATCTCAAGATACCCAATTTAACCAATCTTTGGAATCCCTTTAGCCATAGAAAGTAAGATATTCAAAGATTCTGGGGATTAGGACATGGACATCTTTGGGGACCATTATTCTGTCTACCATACCACCTTATCAACAGTCTCTCTTCCTCCTATTTGTTCTTGAAAATGATCATATTTAGAGATTATTTGGGATCAATTTGACCTATCACAACATTGTCCTAATAATTTTGATAAGTATTTACAAAAAAGTGATTACACTAATTGAAGGCAAGAATCTGAGTAGAATGAATGCTGCCCTGGTGGCCAGGGAGCTGGGTTCCAGGCCTGTACCTGCTGCTGCCTAACCACCCCCAAGATTGTGCAAAGTCATTTCATCTCTCTGGAGCTCAGCATCTCCTTCTATAAAATGACGGATTGAATGACATGGTTAATGTTCACACTTCCAGCTCTAGTATTACAGGCTTCATCCCCAACAATGTCACAGCATGCCAGGAAGCACAATGACAAGGCAGAGCCTTCCGACTACCTTTTCCTGCACTGAACCCCATTGAAGTTGAGTCTAGTGGGATCTGTTGGAAATATAGTCTGTTTGGGATACTATAACATTTACTATCACATGCAACAAAAAGAAAAACTTCAGTATACAATGTGGAATACTCCCAGATACCTAGGGTACGTGCATATCCTGAAAACAGAGATGCTGAGATGGATCAACTTTATCATTAGCCACCACTAGAGAGTCTGAACCCCCAGTAGGATTTATACGCAAATGAATACCATTTTAGCTGTTGCACAGTTATCTCCTGTGTCCAGTGTTTGCCCAAGTAATGATTGTTTCTTGGGAATTTGCCCCTTTGGAGTTATTATTTGGTTCCCAATTAGAGTCAAAGCAGAAACCTAGCAGACTGCAGAGTTATCAAATGCAACAAGAGAAGTGATCCAGGACCATCCTGGTGGGATGAGTCCAGGCACTCTAAGGTTTTATGCATGCTCTGAGGTGTTTGTTCTGGAAATCAGCTTAGCATCCTGGCAAACTTTTAATTCTCCTCCACTTCTTTTTATCACCTTGGGACTGATCACAGTGTTTTTCCTTTAGATTTCAGAAAAGGGAAAATATGCCTTCTTAGGACCAAGGTCAAAAACCAAAATAGACCCTATAAATCTTTACACAGTGGGTGTGTTTTGTACCATCTGCGTTGGGACTATGATGTTTATCTATGTCCGTCAACCTGGATGATTGGGGGTCAGCCAGTTCTGTACATTGAACAGATAAACATGAATTAATGCCATTCTGTGGTTGAAAAATAGGCAAGTGGGCTATCTTGGGTTTGTATACTCAGTCAGTAATCAAGAGCCTCCTTATTAGCAGGCCTTGCAGGTAGGGCCTGGGTTATAGAGAATTAATGAAAGGAACCTGCCTTCAGGAACTCATAAGGGTGGGTAAGTCAGAGTGCATGATGGGCATCGCTGGGCAGCTTTGCACAGGTGCTTCTAGGCACCAGGGAGGATCAGCATGACTCCTCCCAGGCCAGAGAAAAAGTACAGGTGCACCTCTTGGGCCTCTTCCTCTCAAACAAATGACATCTAATAACAGCCCAAGACATCCAGGAGGCGATGTTACGTGGCACTCCTGGTTATGTGAATGGGTCGGGTCCTTCGGTTCTCTGGTTGTCCTTCTTATGTAAAAAAGGATGTGACATCTAACCTCCCCACCCAGACGTCCACCTCACTCCCCCAAAGTAACAGCTGCTGGACATTCAGGAGAGATTCTTCCAGAGATAGTCAGGCGATGGAAGAGCCTCTGTGCTCCCCCACACTGAAAGGAGTTTTCTGTGCACATCTCCAGCCTCTTGTTTTTGTTTTTAATAATATATCTTGAAGGTTTATCCAGTTAGGTTATGCAGATTTATCACATCTTTACCACCACATGACAGTTCCATTTTGTAGAGGCTCCATAATTTATTTCATGATTTATTTAGACAGATGATCCACTCTGGCAACACTAGAATGAACATTTTTATAAATGCATCTGTCTTAGTCTGTTTGGGATACTATAACAAAATGCGTTAGACTGAGCAATTTTATAAACAGAAATTTAGGACTCAAGGGTGACTTACAAACCCCATTTAATTCATAATTACTTTATGAAATACTCCGACCAGCAGGAAGGCATCCTCTACCTATTTCTCAGGGAATGGATGTGGCTGGATGTAAGGAAAGCAGATTGATGGAATGGAAATAAGGCTTGCTGGATTCTGTGCCTGAGAACTCAATTCTGTGAGTGGAGCTGGTTTCAAATCCTAGCTCAGGTACTGACTTACCAGGCATCAATAATTGGGGTAATAAATGTAGAGAGTAGAGTATAATGCCTGGCACTTAGTAGGTGTTCAATAAATGGTTGCCTTCATTATAATCAGCTGTCATTCTCTTTGCACACCCAGCAGCCTTTGGGTGCCTGCTTAAAATGAAGTTTTTCCTTCCCTGATGGAATATTGATATATTAGATGCTTTTGAGTTAATAGCTGCTAATTCTTTGTAAGTACAGAATGTTTTAGGATAATAGGCATCATGTAGGAAGATATATTATTGATATAATTAGACCTTGACTTTTCATTCCAAAGTAGATACATATATCTTCTCCAGGAGGAGAGTCTTTCCTTCTTCCCTGTCCGAATAGTCGATCCTGGACAACAGTCAATCCTGGGGAAAAGTTCTTCAGGCCTTCTGACTGCAACCCACAGAGAGAAAGTATTTTGCATCTTGATTCTAGATGTTACACACAGACTAACATAAACACACAGAATGTAATGCTCATTTTTATAAGTGTGTCACACTCTGAGGTGGTCTTCTAAAGTAAAATAAAATTGAGACATAAAATTTGTACATTTTCATGGGGCACATTATGCTAACTCAGTACATGTACAGAAAGCATAATAATCAAGTCAAGGTAATAAACATTTCCATCTCCTGAGGCATTAATCATGTTATGTGTTGGGAATTTTTTCTCTTCTAGTCATTTTGAAATGTGTCCTAGGTTTTTGGCTAGTAGCTGCCCTCCTCTGCCACATGAGGAAGCAGGACTAATCCACTCTCTAGTGTCCTGTGCCCCTTATTGAACTTCTGTCCATCCCCCTTCCCTGGCATGTCCCCGTCTCTCATGTCCACTCCTCCACTCCACTAGTGTGAGAGTGACTTCTTAGTGTCCACAGATGAGTGAACACACATGGCATTTGTCTCTCTGTGTCTGGCTTATTTCGCTGGACAGAACGACCTCCAGTTCCATCCATATTGCCACAAATTATGCTTCGCTTTCCTTTATGGCTAGTAATATTCCACAGGGCGTACGTAGCACATTTCCTTGATTTGTTCCTCCACTAACGAGTGTCGAGGTTGATTCCAGATTTCAGCTATTGTGAACCGTGTTGTGATCAACACAGAAGTGCAAGTACCTTTCTTATGATGATTTCATCTCCTTTGGATACCTACCTGGTAGTGGAATTGGTGGATCTTATGGCAGTGCCGTTTAGGTGCTTTGGGAATCCCTGCACTGTTCTCCATAATGGCGGCACTAACTTACACTCCCATCAGCACTGTGTTAAGATTTGCCCTCCTTTGCCTCCTTACCAGCATGGACTTTTGTCCTTTTGGTGATGGCCATGCCAACTGGGATAAGATGGTATCTCCTGGTGATTTCAATTCGCGTTTCCTGGATGAGTAGTGTGCCTGAGCATTTTTTCATGTACTTATTGACTGTTTGAATAATTTTGAGAAGTGTCTGTTTAGTTTTTTAGGCTATTATTTAATTGGTTTATTTGGTGTGATGTGTGGTGTGTGTGTGTGTGTGTGTGTGTGTGTGTGTGTGTGTGTGTGTGGCTTTTTGAGCTCCTGGTATTTTTTGGATATTACTCCTTTGTTAGATGAGTAACTTGCAAATATTTCCTCTCATCCTGCAGATTGTCTCTTAATTCTGTTGTTTCTTTTTCTGTGCAGAGACTTCTTAGTTTAACACAGTAAAACTAACCATTTGTCTACTTTTTTGTTGCCTGTGCCTCTGAGGTCTTATCTCAATAATCATTGTCACACCAATGCCATGAAGGGTTTCCCTATGTTTTTTTGTAATAATTTCATAGTTTCAGATTTCACACATAGGTCTTCGATACATTTTGAGTTGATTTTTGTATATGGTGAGAAGAAATGATCTAGTTTTATTCTTCTGCTATATATATTTTATGTATACACACATAAAGACATGTGTATGTAATGTATGTGTAAATATATGTGAGATATAATCATATATGGGTGTGTGTATGTGTGTGTATGTGTGTGTGTGTGTATATATATATTCAATTTTACTGGCACCATTTATTGAAGATACTTTCTTGTGTTCTGTGTTCTCGGCACAGAATAGAGAAGCCAGAAATTAATCAATGTTTATACAACCTACCAATTTTTGACAAAGGTAGGTTTGACCCCCATGCACTGATTTGGATAATCTGTAGTTTGGAAAACACTGCTATTGATTGAAGAGTGAAACTTTAGAATCAAATCACTTGGGTTTATTCCCAGGTTCTACCACTTGCTATGTGAGTGACCCTGGGCAAATTACCTCCCCATGTAGAATCTTGGTTGCTTCCTGTGTAACGTGTAAGGAGTAAAGCTGGCTCCCTCTTAGCTTTATAAGAGGAATAAATGAGTTAGCACCTCAAACACTTAGGATAGCATTCAGCATACTGAAGTCAGTAAATGTCAACTGTTAACCAACACCGCGACCTAAGCATCCCAGCACCACCATCTGGCTTCACCACTGGGGTGCCTTGAAGGCATGTCACAGCTCCTCTGTGACGCGAGCTAGGACACCAGGGCTTGGTGCTGCTTTCTGTCCCTTACAAGAGCTGTGTTTTGTCTAGTTAATTCCACCCCTAACACAGCACGCCCGCTCAGTGCCTCTCTGATCATCCCCCCGCCCCAGGCCAGGCCACCCCAGCTCTGCCCCAGACTGGCTCCTGTTCTTGCCCCTAAAACCTGGTCTCACATGCGGCCAGAAGGATCCTTTCAGAGTGCAACTCTGACACTGGGACCCTCGCTCCCTGCTGGTTCAAGCTCTGTTCAGCTCCTGCAGTCGCTGAAGGCCAAGGGCCAATCTGTTGCCCACAGGGTGGGGACTGCCTTCCCCTCCGGGAGGCACCCCTCCTCTGTGCGTCCCTCCCCCTTGGTCCCTCCTTCCAGGCCGTTTCCCTGCTCTGCTCTGCTCTGCTCTGCTCTGCTCTGCTCCCGAGGGCCTGGGCTGCTTCTGGGGCTCTGCCTGGGGTCTCCTTCACTTTGCTCTTCCCCATCCCTGGTCAGTGCCCACTCACCCTCAGCACCCTGCCACCTGGAAGCCCCTGGTGCAGATGCTCTTGATGTTAAATTAGATGAGCACCCTGGTCCTCCGCCGTGCCTCTGTCAGCTTGCCCCTCGCCGACTCAGCACAACTGTACATTGATTTTGTGATCATTTGATTGGTCTCTGATCCCTCAAAAGCCTGGTGCCCTTAGAGCCCAGTGCCCTGCTTCCCTGATCCCCAGCGCATCATAGAGGTTTAATTGGTGCATGTTTGGTGAATGGATCTCTGTGAAGGAGAAAATCTAGTCTTTCCCTTCCCTTTTCTGCGCATTCCTCTTCTGAAAATTAAACAAGGTTGCTATTTTTTTAAATTTCATTTACTTTATTGTACAGATACCCTTTAGCTGTGGAAAACATAATGGAATTTGAAATCCACCCTTGCAGTTGTTCTGGACAGTTAGATATCTACAAAGTGACATCATCACAAAATGCTCTCGTGTACTTTCACTGTCTTTTAAATAACTTAGATGGGCAAACTAGTCTACCTACCTTCACCAAGGTAAATTCAAAACATGGACGTGGGGGGTGTATTTAGAATGAATATTAGGTCAATTGAAGTCTATTTTGGTGGAGTGGAGGTCTTTAGCAGATGCATTTTTTAAAATTGTTGATGGAACTTTATTTTATTTGTTTATATGTGCCTCACACATGATAGGCAAGTGCTCTGTCACTGAGCCACATCCCAGCCCCCAGATGCAGTTTTATTCAGCTTACTACTGACTGTCTGATTCACCTCAAGCAGCTTCTCTGAGTCTAGCCTCTACCTAGACACAGGTGATTGTTTGAGGCCAACTGAAATGTTAAATGCAAAAGCACTTTGAGAAGTACAACATCTCAAACACATTTAGTTTAAACAAAAATGCAAATGATCCCTCAGACTCTGTTTGCTACGTTTTTCCCCAAACAGCTCAGGCATGTGTGTGCTCAGTCACGCACCTGCTGGGCCCGTGAGAGCATCTCATTCTGCGCATTCTGGTTCAGGATCTTTCCAGGGGCTGAGTTGCAGCCAGCATAGTAAATGACTCATGCGATTGAACTCCCAGGATGCAGCAAAACGATGACTTGCGAGGATGGCACCTGGGCTGGGAGATGGCATTTGTAACCACCTGGTGCGGATAAATTTGCTGCCTCTTGGACAGAGAGAAAGTACTGGGTTTCTTCCACGTACTGGCTACTAAACTGATTAGCCTGCAGAGCGGGCAGCTTCATTTCCATCAGAAAAGTTTTAGATGACAGTAAAGTGGAATCTAATTTAAAGAAGAGGACAGGGGAGGGACAAGTGCAGAGGCTTTAGAAGAAATTTTGATAAACTTTCCCCCCCAAAGTCCAGATAGCTGGGAACACAGGGATTTGGGGAATGGAGCAGATGGGGAGAAACGCAAACAGCGTAGGCAGCTCCTCAGACCTGGAACCCGGTGCTGCGTGGAGCTCGAGATCCCGCAGGGCGGTGTTTTGCAGTGGGGCCCACGGGGTTGTGGACTCACTGTGTTTACATGACCAACATGACGTGTAGGTTGTTTACATCAAGCGTACACACAGGCCCTAGGAACTCATCAAGGACTCTGAGGATCCTCCCTGGTGACCAGATCTGGGCACTCTACACATTGGAGTAGAAACTGTCCTGGCCGCCCTCGTGTTGGTGCTAAGTGTATGCGATAACATACTCCCGTGAGCTTTGGACTCCAGCCTGCGGCAGAATTTTTTAGGGAATGTTATAACACTTGGAAATCAAGTGAATCACGCTTACTTTCTCAGCCAGAAAAATGAGCCGTCTCTTGTGCGCCAGGTATTGCCAAATGAAAGGGCTGCCGATTTGGGGGTTGGGCCTTGGTGCTGGTTTTACAAGACACCTACTCCCTTCCACCAGGATTGTTTACTTGTTGTGATCTATGTTTCTCCGTCTGCCCGTGTGTGAGTTGGCTCAGATGGAGCAGTGAATGCTCTAATGGTCATTTAGTCTCCCTAAGCTCCCGGCGTCACCTCCTGAGCTTGGCAGCCAGACTTGAATGGCAAAATCGGGCTTCACAGGTCTCAGCAAAATACTCAGAAATCAGAGGATCTCGATGCAAAATCAGAGGCCACTTCATTCATCCACTTTTCCCAATCGTTCTAGAAGCATTCAAGACAAGTACATGGGCTATTTTCCTTTTAAGCTTCTAGGAAATGGGTCTGCAGGCCTGGCCCTGTGTTTGGGTATCTTCCCGAGTAATTCCTCAGGCTACTACTTTTCAAGATCAAGAATAGCTGATTCTGACTCCATCATCACTGAAGACGTAGTTAGGACGAGGGACTGGGTATCCAGAGGCCACCGATACTCTCACTGAAAACAGAACAGTGAGAAGAGTCCTGAGGATTTCATGGGAAGGCAGCTCACTCCTGTTCCCATCCATCTGTGAATCCCGTATCCAGACACCATGCAGGTGGTGGCTTGGAAGGGTGGTGACAGTGGTGACAACGTGAATAAAACAGAGAAGTCCTCCTCTCTCCCAAAGGAACTCGTCTCTTCTTTGGTTGTACCCAGCTCTTTCTAATTTGCAAAACTTCCTTTCAAATCCCATTCACCTTAGCTAGAGTTTCCACTCTTGTGCACGTCTGTAAACAAGCGTGATTTGACAACCAGTGCCAACCACAGCAAATTCCTCCTGTCCTTTCATTTCCTCCTGTTGATACAGTTCGGAGCTTTGAGGAAGCACACAGGTAACTAGTGCTCCATGGTCTTCAGCTCAGAGCATCTGCACTGGAGGTCAGCATGCTCTCCCGTCCTCCACCTTCTGGCATCTCAGCTTCTCCTCCTCCTCCTGCTCGGAGTTCACCTACCATACACCTTCTTCTGCTTTTTTTTTAAACGTGTTTTCTAACCTATGCTCACAGCAGGCCAGCAAAATCTGCCTTGTTATTTTCATCTTACAAATGAAGAAACAGGTTCAGGGAGGCCAGTTGTCTGGAATTGGGATTGAAAGCAAGGAGGGTGTGGTCCCAAGGAGCACAGTCTTTTCTGTTACCCTGGGAGATAATCTTATGAGCATTTCTACCCAGAGCTCATTGTTTTCTTATTTTTTGGTTTTTTTTTTTTTTAATTCTCCTTTTAAAAATTTGGAAAAGACAGAGAAGTATAAGGAAGAATATAAAAATCTTTTGTCATCAGGCCTTCCAGTGGTCACTGTGCAGTGACCCCCAGATCTGCCAAAACACTCATCCCAGAGGGGTGCCAGCTTCCCGGCCTCCTCTCTGCAGAAAGGGGAGGGAGAATTACACATCTCGTGGGGGTTCTGGCTCAGTGAGGTGTTGCGAGGAGCTTAGTCCACAGTGGGAAGCAATCTGTTTTCCGTGGTCCTCCCTCTGGCTGAGCCTCCCAGTGTGTAGGTGGAGGCCTCCACTGAGTGCCGTTGCCCAGTTATGCTCTGTGAGTAGGTCTTGCTTTGGGGCATTCTTTTCCCTTCTGCTGTTTAATGAACTGTCTGTCCATTTCACCTTTAGTTGAATATTTAGGTTGTTTCCCATTAGGGGGTTTGGTGGGTGGAGAGGAAATGCAAATGTGGGGGACCTTTAGTGATACCTGTAATTTGTGTGTGTGTGTGTGTGTAGCAAAAATGATAAAACATTAACATCTATTAACCCTGAGTCGTAAGTACATGGGTCTCTGTGATTATTTTTTGAGCATTTTTCCAAATGTGTGATGATCAACAACCTTATATTTAAAATTTGTGGTGCTAAGATAAATGTTCTTGCACATAGGGCTTGTGCATTTCCAGGGTTATTTCTGCAACATAAATTCTAAAGCAGAGATATCTGGGTTAAAGCATTCAGTGAGTCCAAGAAGGGTTACAGTTCAGTTTGCAGTCTCCATTTCTGTGCCAACTGTGGTTTTCATAATTTTAAAATGATGTTTGGAGCTGGAATGGGAATTACATTTTTTTTATTGTTGTTCTAGGGATTGAACCCAGGTGCACTTAACCACTGAGCCACATCCCCAGCCCTTTTAAATATTTTATTAGAGACAGGGTCTCACTAAGTTGCCTAGGCTGGGTTTGAACTTGTGATCCTTCTGCCTCAGCCTCCTGAGCTTTGGAGATTATAGGTGTGTGCCACCATGCCAGGCCGAGGATTTGCATTTTTTAGAGTAATTATAAAGCTGAACAATTTTACTTTTTAAAATTTCTTTGGTGGTTTCCTCTTTATATCTTTTGCCTATGTTTCTGAGGTGTGTTCCTGGTTTTTCTTAAAGAGTTAGAAGAGGTCTTTATGCATTAATGGTATTAGCCCTTGATGTGGATTATTCACTGAAATCAATTCTTCCTGTAGAGTTGTTACTGATGCACGGGCCGGGAAGACCTCCAGACCCTGCTGGTCCCATTTATCCGGCTCTTTGCTCTTTCCACCCTCAGACCTCCAGTGGAAGTCTGGGCACATGGCCGAGAGCCTCACCAACATGCCCCGCCACTCCCTCTACATCATCATAGGCGCCCTCTGCGTCGCCTTCGTCCTGATGCTGATCATCCTGATCGTGGGCATCTGCCGCATCAGCCGCATCGAGTACCAGGGCTCTTCGCGGCCGGCCTATGAGGAGTTCTACAACTGCCGCAGCATCGACAGCGACTTCAGCAGCGCCATCGCCTCCATCCGGCACGCCAGGTGAGGGCCAGTGCGGGCAGCGCGGTCACACCTGTCCCGGGCGCTGGGCACAGCACTTCCCATGCACAGAGAGGGTTTTAAAGGGTAAAACATGTTCAATGTGGTGCTGGGGGCATGTCAGGACCTCTTCATGAGCAAACCCCTCTTCATTTGAATGCTCCATTCATTTACCTTGTACTGGTCCGTGACTACACATATCTGATTCTTAATCGCTGTCTATTGGAACATTTTTTGATGATTTCTTTCTGGAATGCCTTTATGTTGCTCTTAAAATAGTCCACATGGACATAAATGGTTCCCTTTGATTTAAAGACCCACAAAAATAAGGATAAACAGCTACATGCTGCACTTAATGCACATAATGCAGCCTCCTTTTCTGGAGGAGTCAAGGGTTGGTAGGGTGTCACAGGAGAAATTTAGTCCAGGTGCCTGAAGTGTGGCATTAACGACTCCATTCCATGACTCCATATTCCAGACAGATCATGTAACCTTCCACAAATACAGTTCCCCACCTGCACAGAAAAAAAACTCTGGCAGTCACATTGAATTACAAATGTCAAAGAATATATAGAGAATCCTGTATTTACTTCTCTAAATCTACCATATGATGCTAAAAAATAAGCTACATTTTACTGATTTTTGCAAAGAATGTTCATTTCAAAATTAACCACAAAATTGTTTGTTGAAGTAAGCCGTGGTCCCTGTTCACTGATGGAGCAATATCAAGCATGCAGTCCACAAGTCTTTCCTGTGGCTTTTCTTTCTATGGCTCCAACAAGTCCTGGCACATAGTAAACTTTGCTGAAATTTGAGGTCTGAAATGAATGCATGATCTCGGTTCAGGATTAGGGTTAGGTGCTTCAAGCCGTTTGAGAGGTAGATTCATCCCAGGACACCAGCTCCGTACGTGACTCTGGGATGTATTTGCAGTATCACTGAACCAGAAGCAGAGAATGCAGAAAGAAATGGAGAATTGACATGTTCCCTTGATGTTCAAGAGTCTTATTTTTCCTCTCTGTTCCTGGAGGAGCTTGGTTCATCAGGAGGGATCAGAATCCATGGCTGCTTTATTTGATGTGTTGAGAGACCCAAGAAATCAGATTCCCTCCAATCCCCAAGGAGCGTGCAACTAAAATCCTTCAGGGCTGCCATGGAGGAGTATTTTATTTCAGACCCAGAGTAGTTCAAGATGGATGCATTGGAACATATTGCCTGTATAGCCCACTGGGAAGATAGTTACCTGAATACGTTTGAAAGAAAGAATAGACTTGAAAGCATTGATAGAACCCAGCTCTTACATGGCGCCAATGTTTGTCAAAAATGTGTAAGGCATGTTTTCTAATCAGCATGCTTCTACATGCATCTGTGACCGCAGATGAAACTATCAACATTAAATATAATACTTTCCCAAGTATCTGGAATTTAGGAAATCTTTGCTAAACATTCACTCAGCACAACAGCATTTCAACAGTCTGCCCGTAGAGAGGTCATGGCTGGGTGTCTGGCTCCTTGGGCTTCTTTGTTCTCTCTTCTTGGAAATCCTAGAAGAGCCTTGGCAGAATCTCAGCCTCTTTGATGTTACTGTCTCCCTAGTTTCTAGCAGTGGCCTGTGGCTAATGTCCATTTCATGGGATGTCCCCTACCACAAGCCTAGAGGTGATGGTGAGTAGGGTGGATTGCAGCCTAGAGGCCACACGAGATGCATTCTGAGTGGGTCACCTGCGACACTCAAAAGATACTCTGGCTCTGCCTGGTGATTCTGATGTCAGAAGGATCTCTCTCTCTCTCTCTCTCTCTCTCTCTCTCTCTCTCTTATTTTTTTCTCTCTCTTACCAAGAGCCATCTGTCCCACAGCTGCTTTGCTTATACACAGACAAGACGGGGTCTGCAGCCGAGCAGCAGGAGCAAGGCCATGGCTCTCCAAATTCTGACGCCGAGGTCACATCTCAGTGGCCGACTGCTTACTGCTCTATGTGCTAGAGGTGTCTGATCATGAAAAACAGAAAAAGGAGAACTGGGAAAGGACATGTTCACTTTCCCCTAAAGAGCTCGAAACCTTCTGATCTCAGCCTTTCCCAAAATGAGATCTACCTGACGTTCTCTGCTGTATCCTTTTAGCTCCTGACTTTGGGGGACTGTGAACCAGAGGAGCGGACACTCTGATCTCGCTTATAACTCGTGGCAATATCTTTTGTTTCTTTAGAGAAATGGGCATGCAAGACTTGTCACCAAATACGGTGTTTGAGGTGTGTCTGTGTTACCATTACTGCTGGGCTGAGACTTCTGTTAGTGCCTCTGTGGCGGCCAACATTGACTGAGAGCTTTCCGTGGGCCAGACACAGTCTACACTATCATCCACATTTTCAGGAGTTTCACAAGAATCCTAGGTCGTGTGTTTCTTCAGCTCCCTACATATGCGAGCAGAGTCTGAGCTCAGCAGGGCAGGGCAGTATACACAGGGTCTCAGTTTGTGAGGAGGCCAGGATCGAAGCAGGTGTGCTGATCGGAAGCAGATGCCTTTACACCCCGCAGCACATGAGCTCGTCAGGAGCAGCAAAGGTGAGAGCTGCAGTTCAAGGTCCCTCGCATGCATGAAGGCTTCAAGGAAGTGTTCAGAACCCAGGCTCAGGAGCTGCGTCGCTCCACTTCCCACAAGGACTGTGACCTTGAGATGATCTCCAAGCTTCCACTTCCTCATCTGGGAAGTGGCACAGATGGTACGTGCTCACCTCACAGAGTTGCTGTGACAGCAAGATGAGAAGATCCATCAGTGAAAATGAGACATGGGAGGTGGTGCTGAATGAGTGCCAGAACAGTGCCTGATGCGTGAACCCTCATGGGGCCAAGGCAGGAGGTGTGGACACAGCCACCAGGCGATCAGGGCCCATGGGCTGCTTTCCAAGAGGAGGGGGGTGTCAATTCATTCTCATCTTTTTAAAATCCCTCAAGCAGACATTCCCAAGTGTCATGGTTGGGTTGTGGGATATGAGCTACCATATCAGGGGAACATCACACAGAACGTTGAGTATAACCCCAGTTACAGTCTTCTCTCAGTTTTGTCAGAATATGCAATAAATAGTCTCTGTGTCACTCTCAGAGATGTTCGATACATATTTGCCAAGGGAGTTGAAAGGATATGGGGTCAAGAGGTGGACAGACTAAAGAATAATGCACACAATGTCCACACCAGGTCCTTTGGAGAGATGGACTAAGGGCAATTCCTGGGGTCTTCCTCAGAGGCCCACACCACAGCTTGGACTCTGCAGTCCAGCTGGCTCTGCTGTGACTACTGCACTTTACCTGTGTAACGGGAAAGCAGCCAGAGACAGTATGAATGGCTTGACTGTGTTCCAATAAAACTTTATTTAAAAAATAGGCAACAGGCTAGAATCTGGTTACTCTACATTATAATTTTCTCTAGTTTCCAATTTATAGTTTTACAATTAAAATACACCTTCCAGATAAGGAAAAAAGTATGTCACTTTTTTTAAAAAAAAGAGCAGTCATATAAAAAGTCTTGCAATAAAATAGGCAACCTTTTACATTGGTTTCGTGCCTGAGAATTTAAAATGGAATTTTACAAGGGTTAGCTGATTTTTACCGTCCTCTCAATTCTAAGATAGAAGATATAAAAAGCTGTTAGCATTTTCAGCATGGATGTGAACGCACATACATTTATCACCAAGTGGGAGCCTACTGCTGTGAGAGCTGTGAGATTCCAGAAAAGTCTTGCCTCAGTTTACTGGGTGTTAAAAAGCTCCAGTGTTTCTGTAAAGCAAACTGTTTTAGCTTCCACAGGGCAGATTCTGCACTTCCAACAGAGACCTCTGCGACTCACCCAAGGAATCTGCACGGGCTCTCGGAAACCAGGAAGTTGAAGTAGAGCTCCAGGGCTGTCTGTCTCTTTCTCTAGTCCTGGGCTGTTTTCTTACTTTGCCCAGGTTACTGCTGTAGTCAGCATTATACTTTATGACCCATTCTGATTGGTGTTAACATGCCCCATGCCACATGGCCACGTAAACCAGCCTGGACACAAAGGATGCGCCTTGTGGTCTACTTTAAACATACGTGGGTGAGCAAATGGCCCTCTCCGAAGTGGGTTCAGGACGTGCTTTATCAAACTTGGTGAATCTGAGACACCCATCCTCACACCTGCCTTTGGGTCCATGGCAACATTCAGCCCGTGGTCCTTTGAACTATCACTGGCAAATGAGTGGCATAAAGTAGAGGCTCGAATTTTCTAGATTTTTGAGAAAACAGGTTCTTCAAACTGTGAAATCATATAGAAGTAGGTTTTTAAAAGATATATTTGGCTTATTAAGTGGCTTGCACTTTTCCTATCAGCCAGCTCTTTTACTAATCAACTAGTTAACAGGATTCCTTGCTCACACCAGAGTTCCCACGGTGAACAATCCCATGGCTACAAGGCTAGGATATGAAAAGCAGTCACTGGGTTGCTGGATTTTTTTTTTCTAAAATATCACTATTATGACCAATTTATCTAGCAATGATATGAAAAAGATTGTCAAGATATTTGCACCTTAAAGTAGGAGCTTTTGACATTTTCAGACTTGCAGGGAAGCATGGGATACAGTGGGCTTTACTCTGTTGCCACTTTCCCTGATCTGATTACACAGCTTCATTCAGTTCAGATCAGCACCTGAGGGCCGAGCCAGCTTCCCCTGTGCAGGCACAGTCATGGATCTTCAGTGAGACTTCACATTTTTTAAGTCCCTCTTAATATTGCAGTGACAGCTGTGGGGTTCTTAGGGGCAGAGTGCGTTAACCCTAACCCTGGCCTCCGCCTGTCCGGGTTAGGCCACCGCACCCTTGAAAGCTAATCCCTCTTTAGTAACTAGGGACGTAACCTAGGTGGAGGTTTAAAATTAGAAGATCGTGCAGGGCACAGTGGCACACGCCTGTAATCCCAGCAGCTCGGGAGGCTGAGACAGGAAGATCACGAGTTCAAAGCCAGCCTCAGCCACAGCGAGGCACTAAGCAACTCAGTGAGAGCCTGTCTCTAAATAAAAAACAAAACAGGGCTGGGGCTGGGGCTCAGTGGCTGAGTGCCCTGAGTTCAAACCCAGGTACCAAAACAAACAAACAAACAAAAAACTAGAAGATCTCAATGTTTTCTCCTTGCCACTCCATCTTCCTCTCCTCTCCATGCAGAGGAGATGGACTTTCCAAAGCTAGCAAAGGGAGAAACAGGAAGACAAAAGAGAAGTCACAGCAAATACGCCTTTAATTCCTAAGGGCTCCATCTTAATAACCTTTTTAAAATTTAAGAGTTTTGGAAAAATTCCTTTTTAAATGAGCCCTGATGTATTTGAAAGAGTTAAAAAAAATGTGGTCTATAAAAAGGAGCGGGGGGGTGGGGTGGGGGGGCGTGTTCATGTGGAAGACTGCTTAAGTCATGTTTGACTCCCGAGGCTTAGGAAGGTGAGGTCCTGAATGGGAAGCGACCACCCAGAAGGTGGATTTGTTTCATTTTAGTAATTGCCATCCTAAGACTGGTTTGGCAGGGAGTTCTGAACTTGGATTCTGACTCCTCTGGCTTCTGGGCGTCAGTTGGCCGTCAAGGGGGATTTTGCTCTATACAAATCTGTTGGGACGGTGGCTTTGTGCTCAGAGAAAAGCAGTGGCTTGTGGGTGTGCAAAGCAGGAGGGTCTGGGAGGTAACAGGTGGGTGGGATTGGATGGCCATCCTGGCAGTTTGTGGACAAACACCTCGTGTTTTAGGTCAGTTCCTCCCTCTGCCCTCCTGCTGGAGCCTTCACAGCTTCACAGTTCCCCCCAACTCCCAGGGGAGAGGCTGTCTGTTCCCTGCCACCACCCCCACAGCCTGTCCCGGGGAGCCTGTCCAGCTAGTCTGTATTCCAGGCACTCATGTGGATGTAAAATAAACCTGCCTCTCCAAATATTTATGGGTCTTGGAAGAGGAAAAACAAATCAATACACGTTTTCTTAAAACCTATTGTAGAGCTGTCCTGGCTGGCTGCTGCTCTGCCAAGATTCAACCTGGAAGCTTCACCCTTCACTTGGGCTCCACGCTTTGTGAAATTGGCGTTCTCTCCCTCCTGCACCAAAGACTAACATTTACACTTTTTCAATTTTAATATCAGGGTGTCTTAAGTTTCTGTACTGGCTGGAGAATATATTTTTAGAGCACTTCGACAGTTCCATTTGATTCTTGAAATCTTTTATTCTCACCATTTGCCCTTCATGGGACTTGGGGTCCAATATTTGTCTCACCAGAATGCCCTCTCTTTAATTTCAGGTTTGGAAAGAAATCCCGACCTGCGATGTACGACGTGACCCCCATCGCCTATGAGGATTACAGCCCCGACGACAAACCCTTGGTCACACTGATTAAAACAAAAGATTTGTAATCTTTTTTGGGGGGATTATTTTTCAAAAAGATGAGATACTACACTCATTTAAATATTTTTAAGAAAAACAAAAGCTTAAGAAATTTAAAAACGTTAGCTGCTCAAGAGTTTTCAGTAGAATATCGAAGAACTAATTTTCTGCAGCTTTTAGTTTGGAAAAATATTTTAAAAACGAATTTGTGAACTCCATAGACTACGTTTTAATGTACTCTCAGCTCTAAACCGTAGGCTTCTCCTTGTGTGTGCTCTTTTCATGGTAGAGACTACGCAAAGCCCAGATGAATTTCTGTGGTTGTTACAGAATAAGTCTAAGCGAGGAGAAGTTTCTTTTTGACATGTGAGTGCCGGCTTTTTGAGTAGAGGTAGGAAAATCATGTAAAGTAGAATATGATGCATAATACAGTATACCCGTTACTTAAAAAGAAGTCTGAAATGTTTGTTTTGTGAAAAAGAAGCTAGTTCAATTTATTATTCCTAACCTGGATGACATTAGCCTTTGCCTTACTCTGTGCATGGGTAAGTGACTTCTGCTCTGTTTCACTGAACTCTGCAGAAACATTCTTTCAAGTTGTCTTTTTCGTAACAGTCGTTGAACTTGGCCTTGAAATCATACGTAACGAGCGGGCCTAGCGAGGCAATTTACGATCGGTTTTTATCCATATTTTTCCTTTTGAAAGTCAAGGTTTTTATATCGTGAGTAAATTAAATTTATGTTCTGAGTTATTTGTTGCTAAGAGGTAGTAAATGTAAGAGAGTACTGGTTCCTTCTGTAGTGAGTATTTCTCATAGTGCATCTTTATTTATATCCAAGACATTTTTTTGTGGCTGTATTTGATTGATATGTGCTTCTTCTGATTCTTGCTAATTTCAAAGAATATTGAATAAATGTTAGCAAGTCAAGGATGCACCTGTCTCTTTTGTCCTTTCAAAATTATATAAAGTGTTTTGGATTGGAAATGGGCTGTCAAACAAGCAATCCTGCTGTTTGTGACATTTTAAATGGTCTGAGCAATACCCCTCATGCAGTTTGGACATCCTGTGCCCCCTAAGGTCCATACGCTGGAAGCTTGGACCTCAGTGTGCTGATGTGGAGGTGGTGGACTTTTAAGAGGTGGGTGAGTAAGATGTCCTTAGGTCATTGGGGGACTATCCTGGGAAAGGGCTAAAGCAGTTCTCATGAGAGAGTGTTGTTATAAGAGAGTGTCCAGCCCCCGAGTTTCTCTCTGGCTTCCTTTTTTGTGACCTCATCTCTTCCTCCCATATATACATCCACCATTGTGACACTGTGTACCATTAGGCCCTCGCCAGAGGCCAAGCAAATGGGGCCCTCTGATTCAGACTTTGAATCTCCAAAACTGTGAGCCAAAAAAAACCCCTCTTGTCTTGATAAAGTTAGCATGCATCAGGTATTTTGTGAAAGTAAACCAAAATGGTCTAGTATAATAGTCCCGTGGCTGCTGGAGCCATTTCCTACAAACTCTGGGAGCCTCTCTTACATCCTGATTGATGTTCAGTGCTGCTTGTCAACATGAAGGGTGGAAACTAAATTAATTTGTGCAACTTGATTTGCCAATGAAATGTGGCATGCGTGAATGTCGAGAGATGCAATCCAGAGCGGCTTCTAGGCATTATGTGCAGCTACCAGTGACCTCAAGAACTATCTCACGCTGCTTTCCTTCAGGGGTCAAATGAAATTGCCTCAGCAACCACTCCATTGTCCTTAGAAAATTGAAGGTAGATCAGAGCCACCCTGTGTTCAATTTCACTCTGGGTCTAAATGCTGCGCTGGAGTTCCTGTGTAATTTTGGAAAATGCATTTTTAACTTCACAGGGAAACTTTGGTAAGGCCAAGTGACATTCTGAAATCAGGTGCCTGGTGGGGCGGGGGGGGGGAGGGGGGAGGTTGAAGCAAAGAGAATAATTCAAGACGCTTTTCCTCTCCTCCCTCCTCTCAGAACATCTGCCCCTAATCTTACAAACGACATAGCAAAAAACCTACACTCTGATTATTAAATGAAACAGTGCAATATATTAATATTTTTAGTTTGTTTCAGTGTTTGGAAGTAAAGTAAGAGCAGAACATCAGCTGTCAGTTGAGTTGCCATGGCAACACTCTGGAGGGTCCTGCAGACCTTGCTCCCTCCTCCTTCCTGTGAAAGCCTCTGCTGGTCCTGAGGCACACAGACACCTCCAAGGAGGACAGGAGAGGCCCGGAACACTGGCAAGAGTAGAACCCACAAGGTCCACTCCCCTGAGGCCCTGCAGCTGCGTCCACCCTGCCGGGTCTCCTCTGCTTGCTGCTCTTCTGCTTCTGTCCGACCCTCTAATCATTTTCAATCCCCCAGATTCCCCAAGGACGTCTACATGACACCCCTTTAAGGACTTGTTTGGAGACTGAAAGACCGTTTAGTCTTTCACCAATGACGACTTCTCTTTTTAAAGCAAATTAATGAAGCCTACGGATTCAGACAGGCTGAGAGCAGACCCTGAGCACCCTGAAGACATCCACTCATTCATTCGGACGTTCAGTGATGATAATTCGTCCCTCTGAGCGTGCTCTGCATCAGACAGATGATGAGCAGCAAGAGCCACACGCAAGGACCCTGGCTCTTAGGTCTGGGGCTTGCTTTGAATTAGATCTTCATCTAATAAAGAGGTCCAATAAACAGGGTCCTGGAGGGGAGGCTCACTGGCCTCCATCTGCTCATCTGTAGGAGTGGATTAAAACCTTGCTTCAGTCATTAACTTGATAATGACTTTGAGCAAGCGACTCTCTGGGCCTAGGCTTCGTAATTTGGAAAATAGGGGTAATGGTAGGATCTCCCATGAAGGGGCATTGAGAGAATGACACATCAGAAGGGGTGTTACTCAGCCCCCGTCCAGTGCACCTTAAGCCTTCAGCACCGTTAGCTGTTGTTGTTATTGTTGTCAGTCTTACTTGAGATACATTGTTACAAAGCAGATCAATGCAAAGCTCTGATGGTGGGGGTGTGACTGTGGTCTGTAGGTGGTGCTCCCTGAATGTGCTCATTGAGCTGCTTTGGCCTGGAGCATGTTGTCTAAGTGTTAAACGCTCTGCCATCTTGCACTGTCTGGGAAAAGTGCATTGGACAAGGTCAACTACTGCTCAGACCCAAGAGCGCTGATGATCGTGAACTGCTGGGGTGAGAATTAGCCCAGTTCTCATCCACGGGCCTTCACAATGTACAGACAGGAAAGGCTGCCACTGGGAGTGGTGTAGCCGTGTCTCTAGCTTACTGGAGAGTTTTCCCCTGAGCTTTTTCTTCTTGCAAGGAAATGACACACACAAACGAGTTGCTTCCTAGGGATCTTAACAGTTGAGAATTGTTTCCTTCCTTCCTTCCTTCCTTCCTTCCTTCCTTCCTTCCTTCCTTCCTTCCTTCCTTCCTTCCTTCCTTCCTTCCTTCCTTCCTTCCTTCCTTCCTTCCTTCCTTCCTTCCTTCCTTCCTTCCTTCGTGAGGCAAGCACCAGCTGAGCGATATTCCAGCCCCAGAGAATTGTTTTCTTTGATGTAAGTACCAAAATCTCCACTTAGCACAATGAGGTTTGGACCCACAGAAACTGAAGCTTGTCTTGGATATGATTTGATCTTTTTCTCGAAGGATATGGATTTAAAAACAATAACAACAACAAACTTTTGGGTACAAATACTCTGAGACCTCTTTTTTTTCATTTATAGAATTTTATAGTTTACTTATAAGGGCAAATATTAAAACTACAGGAAAGAAAGACATATGCTAAATAGTTACAGAGTGTAGGCTTCAAAGCTCCGCAGACCCCCAGCTGTCTCCAGAGCAGCCACTGCTCCCCTGTCTAACCCGGGGAAGCTGAAGATGTTGGAGGTCACCTTTCCAGCTTCCCTGCCCTTTGGAGGGGAGCCCATGGCTCAGCATTGGCCGGCGGGACTGTCTGGGAAATCTCCTGGGGAGCCCCCCATCAGGGAGAGACTGAGTCCGGGAGCACCATCGGATCCTCCAAGTGTGGCAGAGGAGACTGCTGCGAGGTCACAACATAAAGAGCAGGGACTTGGACACTCTTCCTAAGAGGTTTGATGAACCCCAACGTGATCAGAATCACTCCTGCACCCCAGCCGTTTTTCAAAACAGAGGAGAGGGAATGGAAGTGGTTAATTTAGAGCAGGGGTTGGTAAACTAAGGCCCAGAGACCAAGTATGGGCAGATATTTTTTTTTTTTTGCAGACATCAAGCTCACCCTGAATCCAGTGATGCACAAAGGTTTCCTACCCTTTCAAGGATTTTGATCTTTCTTCTAGTAGACTTACAGTACCACGAAAAGGACACGGTTATTACTATATCTTAGTGTTCCTTTTCGGGACTTCATTTTCTCCCTTGTTATGCACGTAGCTACATAATGCCCTTCAGTTTCAAGGCCGAGTGAGATATTTAATATCTGGCCCTTTACAAAGTTGCCTGACCTCTTTCTTAGGGCCATGTTTTAATCAGCTTTTTTGCAGCTGTGACTAAATGACCCATGCAGCACCACTGTGGAGGAGGAAAAGTTTATCTGGGGGCTCGCAGTTTCAGAGGTCTCAATCCATAGACAGCAGACTCCATTCCTCAGGGCTCAAGGTGAGGCAGGACATCATGGAGGAAGAGTGTGGAAAAGGAAAGCAGCTCACATGGTGTTCAGGAAGCAGAGACTCCACTCTTCAGATACAAAATATATACCCCATGGCCACGCCCCAATTCCCACCTCCTCCAGCCACACTCCACCACTTCAGGTTCCACTCGGTTAATCCCTATCAGGGGAGTAAATCATGGATGGGGTTAAGACTCTTACAACCCAATCATTTCCTCTCTGAACCTCCTTGCACTGTCTGACATGTGGGCTCTGGGGGACACCTCATATCCAAGCCATAACAGGCCACATTCTGTAGTTGAGGGAAGCCACACCCCTCAGGTCTAGCACAGTGCTGGCACGTAGTAGGTGCCCCGTGCCCGTGAGTGTGCTTCATCCACACCTGGATGACTCTGTCTTATTCAACTTTATCACCCTACTTCCCGGCCTGGTGTCTGACCTCCAACAAGTCATTATTATTCCAATGGATTGAAAAGCACATTTCAGGATCAATTAAAGGAGGGACAAATGGAAGCTGGTATGTGAGAGAACAATGAAGGCAGGGGCTTCACCTTGTGAGGCAAGACTCTGGACTCATATGGCACCAGCAGGAGTGGCGGAGGGATTTCACACGCTGACATGCCAAGTCTCTGCAAGCTCTCTCTCCTCTGCATCTGATGACCTGGGCTGGGGAGTGGAGGACCTGGACTGGTCAATTGAGTGTATAATTTTTTTCATTTGCTTCAATTCATTATGTTTCCTTACATACCACAGTACTCGAGGGGGGTGGTCATAGACTTGAGTGAGGGCTTTATGGGATGCGGAGATGGGGCACAGGCCTGGGAAGTGGCCTTCCACCACACTCAGACTCCACTGCGTCTCCTGGTTTTCCCTCGTGCTCATCTCCCTCTCCGGAACCCAAGAAAGTTAATTCCAGGTTCTGTTCTGTTGAGCCCTTGCTGTGGCCCTCAGGGTCCCTTCTATCCCAAATGCACATCAAGCTCATTTCCAAGCAAATATTGGTCTCTTCCTGAAAGGACTTGTCAGGGAAAGCCCCCAAGAAGATTAAATTGTCCACCTGCCATCTCACCCATAAGTGGTGAGGATGCCTCTGACGACAGGTAACACAACACCCACAGTCGCTTCAACCGTAAGGAAATCCTGCACCTGGAGGTCCAGGATCAAGGTGAGCTTCAGGATCAGCTCGATTCAGAAGCTCTCACTCCAATGCTCTGCAGTCCCCTTGGTCCTGCCCTTCTCTGTGGGACGGCTTCATTGTCAGGCTGCTTCTGTTGATGGCAGGATGGCTGGCAGCTTCAATACCCAGCTATATAAATGTTCACTGCTCATTCCGTCTCTACTCCAGTTTCTTTTATCTGGTGTTATGATTTTCCACCAGACCTGCTCCTATCTGAAATCACATTGAGTTACCTTTTTAATTGTTTATTTTCTGTTTTTCTGTTTTTTTCCCTCTGACGGCTTAAATTCTAAGTCTTGTCACTTCTGCATCAACCAGCGCCTAAAAAAGTGCTTATGGCATGGAGTAGCCGCTTAAGAAACAATTGTTGGATGAATGAACACAAGGATATTCAGAGGGCGAAACAGAGGTGGACTCAGAGGCTCCTTAAGGGGTTTCTACTCCACATATCGACTTTACTCTCTTTGGTCCAAACTGTGCATTTGGAATTATCCCTCCTTATGTCCAGCTGGGCCCTTCCTCCTAGTGAAGTGAAGACTGTGTGTCTGTGTTTAATATGACATCAGCAGACACCCTGCCTTCCTGGAGATGTTTCAGTTAAGAGCTCAGGACGAGGCTGGTGATTTTCAGTTATTTATTTATTTAACAAAAGCACATCGTCTTTCTGTGACAGATTAAAATAAACACGATTCTCAGTTGAACCTGGTTAGGGGTCCCTGGTGCCCAGCCTATTTGATACCTCCACTCACCTGTCCCCCCCCAGGGGTCTCTGAGGGGATATGATGAGCCTAAGAGTCCCCAGAAGACAGTTTGAGAGCCATTGGGCCAGCTAGTCCGTTCCCAAGGCTCTCCATCTCCCTGTCCTTCACTGTCCATCTGTCCAGGAGAGGTTAATGGAGCACTCGGCGTGTCAGAGGCCAGAGCTGGGAACTGCCGACTCAGCCGTACCTACAGCTGACCGGGTGATGCCCGAGTAAAGACGTATGGACGTGTCATGGTATTGGGTCTGATGGCAGGCGGATGGGGGCTCTGAGCAGGAGCACTGGTGGACTCTGTAGAAGTCCTTGATATGTGACATCTTACAGGACCCAAAGGATGGGTAGCAATTCCTAGGTGGGGGAGGGGGACATGCAACATCTCAGAGGGTGAGAGTGGACCTGACTGTGGACAGAAGACCTCGGCGGGGCTGGAGCTCGCAGGCGGGCTACGGATAAGCAGGATCTGCTCTGTGCCCAGCAACTGGCCCCCGGGTGACTGCTCCAGAGCACACACACACAAACAGAGCCTCAGAGGGGCGTTCATAGTGACTCTATTTGCAATGGTCCCTGATGCCCCTAGAATACCACTAACACAATCCAAATAGCAGTTGCCTCTGGATACGGAGGGTGGGGCCTGAGGAAATGTCCAGGGGATGAAAATAGTCTACTTGGGGACTGGAGTGACAGTAACAAGATACATGTGTCAAATACCATCTGACTACAGACTGAAGATCCGTGCATTTCACTGTGCATAGATTTTTAAATATTGATTGATAAAGTCTAAAATAACAATAAACCCCCCCAAATCTCAAGAGAGAGGATGGGTAGATTGAAGATGGAGAGGGGGCCGGGCCGGAAGACCTCTGGTGAAGGTGGGAGGCAGAGAACGCCACGGTTGTGGGCTGCAGGCTTCACGCAGAGCTGAAACGCAGCTGGCGCCTCCGGAACCTCCGTTTCTGGGTTGGATCAGCAGCTCCTTGGTGTTTGTAATGTGGGTTTTGCTCAGCTGAATGTCCACACTAGTCATTTCAAATTTCCTTATTTGCAGATTAAAATTTCACCCACAAACACGTTTCCTGGCTGCCGTGTGGCAGGAGAGGCCAGCACACGGTCCCTGGTTGTCATTTTTCTGCTGGCTTCTTTGAAAACTCCGAAGTGCTAAAGAGAATGTTCACAAAATTGAAATCCTTTTATTATTGAACTAGTCCATGTGGAAAATACTCCATGGGCAAATTATCTTTTAATAAGGCGATTTCCTGCTTTCCCAACCCAAAAGGCCCCTTACCAATTTTAAATTCAGATGTTGTGTTTCCCTTATATTAAAGGCAAGCAACTCTTGCAGCCTTTCCAAAATGTGCCTCCCATGGGGAATTTCAGTTTAGCTCATGATAGCATGATCTTTTACAGTGAGATGTCTGTAAATACCTTGATATAAAGAATATAATCAGCACACAAAGTGGTCCTTAGATGGAGCTGAATTTAAGGCACACCTACCCTCAAAATGCATGTGTTGTGTGTGTGTTACTGCGTAGACACACATGCAGGCATGAGTGAGGGAGAGACAGGGAGGTAGGTGTTCTATGGGAGAGCAGAGTTTTAAAAGCAACGAACTTGGGCTGGGGATGTGGCTCAAGCGGTAGTGCACTCACCTGGCATGCGTGTGGCCCGGGTTGGATCCTCAGCACCACATACAAACAAAAATATTGTGTCTGCCAAATACTAAAAAATAAATATTAAAATCTCTCTCTCTCTCTCTCACTCTCTCTCATTCTCTCTTAAAGAAAAAAAAAACAACGAACTAGGTTCTCTAAAGCTCTGCACTGTCAACATCTCGGATGAGAGAGTTCCGCATTGTGGGGCTGTCTGTGCATTGTAGGAAGTTTTGTGGCATCTCTGGCCTCTACGCATGGGATACCAGTAATTCCTCCCTCTTAATGACAACCAGAAGTATCTCCAACATGCCCTGGGGAACAAAATCACCCCTGAATGAGAACCACTGAAACAGACAAGCTGCCATCCCCTCTGAGGCTTTTCATGTTTTCCATCTCTCTGTACATCCATCATCCATCCATCCCTCTATCCACCCCTCCCTCCCTCCTTCCATCCACCCACACCCAACCAGCTTCCATCCATCCATCCTCCCATCCATCCCTCCCATCCATTCTCCCACCCATCCCTTCCATCCATTCTCCCACCCAATCTCCCATCCATCCTCCCATCCATCCCTCCCATCCATTCTCCCATCCATCCCTCCCATCCATCCTCCCATCCATCTATCCTCCCATCCATCCATCCTCCCATCCATCCTTCCATCCATCTCTCCCATCTATCTCTCCCATCCATCTCTCCCAACCATCCTCCCATCCATCTCTCCCATCCATCCTCCCATCCATCTCTCCCATCCATCTCTCCCAACCATCCTCCCATCCATCTCTCCCATCCATCCTCCCATCCATCCCTCCCATCCATTCTCCCACCCATCCATCCTCCCATCCATCCCTTCATCCCTCCCTCCATTCATCCATCCTTCCATCCATCCCTCCCCCTTTCCATCCCTCCATCTACCCACCCATCCAGCCCTCCATTCATCCACCCCTCCCTCCCTCTATCTATTCAATTCATTCTGTCCATTCGTGTGACAAGTGTCATGGAGCACTCACTGTTGGCTGCACAGGACGGCTCTCAAGTGCCTGCTCGGGACCTGCTGGTGCTTCCTGACTGGTCTCAGGGTGGCTCTAGCAGTGCACTATTCATTCTAAAGTATTGAAAATGTGTAAACATCTTAAATAGTCAGGATTTAGAGCAATTTGGGTTTCCTTTGTAGTACGAGGAATTTCACTATTCCAATAAAGGTAGTTAACATTTATTGAGGCTAAATGCATGCTGGCCAAAGTGCTGAGCAATTTGCACAAATGATTTCCTTTAATCTTTGCAATATCCCTGTGAGATAGGATTTTTTTTTTAATTACTGCCTTTCTTAAGGTGAGGGAGCCTAGGTCCTAGGGAGTATTAAGAGCTTTCCAAGATCCTACAGTTTTTAAGACTTGGAACCAGAGCTCCTGTTCATAATCATCATCTATCCCTCCACTCACACATCCATTTAGACCTTCCTTAATTTATCCATTCATCAAATATTTATTCAGCACATACCATGTGCCAGTAAGATGTTCCCTCATAGATTTTCATGTTCGCTTTGTGAAGGCAGCTGACCATTACCACCGTAGCAGGCAGAGCAGGAATCACCTTGTCCTGGACGTCATGACCTTCATCAAGGGTGCTACTGTGTCTGCGTCTCTTAACACAAGTGGGTGCAGAGAAGCTGCTTCTGAGTCTCCATTTAGGAAACAAGGAGGTAAGAATTGATTCTGAGAACCGTGTGCAAGTATAGGAAGAGGGCACTTTCAGAGAGTTGGTCAAACTTTCCATACTGCCTCACCTGTCGTGGACAGGTGAAGAGCATTTGCCAATTAATCTGTTCCACTCTCACTCTCCAGATGAACCAGCTGAGACCTTGAAAGAGTGGGAGACGACTTTCCCAAGGTCAGTGGGACAACAGAGGTAGACAGGTTCGTGATCGGGAAGGACCAACAGCTTCCTTCCTGGCACATGCCACACACTCCTCACTGAGTCATTATTCCTCCTAAAGTGCCCTGGTGTCCTGGCCCCACAGAGACCCGCTGCATGTACAGGAGAGAGAGAAGCATGGGGAGGTCAAGGACTCTGGAGTCCTGTGGGATTTGACTAGCTTCCCAAGGTCCCACAGTCTCATGAGTGCTTCAGCTCTGCCCTCGGGGGATTAAATGCAGAAGGCTTCCAGGGCAGGATAATACCCACTGAAAAGTCTCCCATGTCTGGAGCCAGGCAGCGAGGGATGTGACTCCTGTGCCTTGTTCTTGATGTGGCTTTCAATGGATTTGCTTTAATTCTCAAATGCTACTGAGGAGAAAGGTTTACATAATAGAATTCTTAAGAACCTCGATCCAAACAGCTGTGGATGTGGAGCTGCTGGTTTGGCTCCGTGGGCATACCTGCGGCAGGAGGGTTTCGTGGGTGGTTAAGGTTTACATTGCTGACTGCTTTCCAGGGCCGTATAATTAGGCAGAATCACCCTCTCTGGGAAGGCTGATTATTTGGGAGTTCCCCCTAAGTATGGGGGATCTCTGCACCACCCCTTATGGTTCTTCCCTTGGAGGAAACTACCACTCAACACAGACGAGACTGATTCCCAGCAAGTTTCTTCCAGGGGAGCCTCACTCTCAGCTCCATTGCTACAGGCACAGACAACTTTTCCTTTAGCCTCTTCCATTTGCTTAGGTACTTCCCTAACTGGATCACTTGGTCCCTCTGGGTGGAGACTCCATCTCCCAGCTGAATCCCATGCACCAGAGGCAGCCCTTATCTGGGGTGATTCCCACCTTATCACATCTGGGAGATTGGAGAGTGTCAGTGAACTCTTCCCAGTCCTTCCCTTTCACCCAATTCCCTTAATTCTATTATTGCAAATTAAGTGTTTGCACCAAATGAGTTTCACACACTTGCCCGATGGATCATCGGGCTCCTGGCCTGCTGGTAAGCAAGCCAGAGTCCAGGACCTTGCTTACTGGAGACTTATTCCACAAACATCTATCCTGCACTTGCTTTGGGCTAAGCTTTGAGCCATGCATGTGCTAACAGTTTAGGGTGAATAAACTGATTCAGGTTGATTTATCTGCAACCCCCCAGCCCTCCCCTCTCCTGGGGTGGGGAGTGGTTGAAGGATTTTAGAACTTACAGGTAGGAGGTGGCAGAGAGCAGAATATAGAGGAGGAAGCACCACTGTCTAGAACCAAGGCTGAGCCAGGCCCATGAGCAGAGCCTTTGTGTCAGCTTGAAGTGGGAAGACTCTTACCTTGAGGGAGAGGTGATGAAACCAATCCAATAGCAGTTCCTTCTGCTCCACACCACTTTTGCCATAACCCCTTAAGCTCATCAATTTGGCTGCTGTCAAACAGTGGCTAAAGAGTCGCCTTGAGCTCTGTGCCCTCAGGACTGGCCCCCACTGCATTTTCAAAGATCCCTTCTCAAATTAATTTCTAAGTGCCAAAGACTAGGCTCAAAAAAATGGATATATTTTTGTGTGTGTGTGTGTGTGGCCCAGCAACATATTTAAATCTAGTTCTAACTGAAAATAACTCCCCAATCCCAGGTCCAGAGCAACCCAGAATTTTAATCTATTATTTGTACATTTCATTTATGTGTATTAAAAATAAATAATTCTGTTTAAAATGTTTTCATACTAGTCTAGGGACAGGAGGACATGGTGGGGCGTCTACAATCTGGGTGCTTTCGAACTGTGCCCTATTGGGCTTGTCTTGAATGTGGAAAAGCATTTTTAAGTTATATATTAATTAAAAAGGGCTAGGATGAGGCTGGGATACATCTCAGTGGTAGGGCCTACCTGCTCAAGACCCTGTGTTTGGTGCCAGTATCCCATGTATATTCACACACACACACCATACACACACACAACATACACACACACACACACACAAGTGTGGGATATTCTGTCCCTTCTTGCTTTCACCCTATGGAATATGGCGTCATTTTTGCTTACTTTCAAAGGAAAACCTCTTCCCTTCCCAATGGCAAGAATGCAGCAGGGAGGCGTGGATATGTGGTGCTCACTCAGATAGATCCCCCAGTGCCCAGAGGGGTCCTCAGAGAATCGCCCAGCTGAAAGCTGACCCCTTGTTCTTATTAGCCAGCAAGCTCTGACTTGAGCAAACCATTCCATTCTGCAAAGAAGTGATCATGGCCTTCAGATTGATATTATTAAGGAATTCCAGTTTTGTTTTTTTAAGGTGTTCTTCTCTGAAGCAGAACAGGTTGATTTGTCTGCAACCCTCACCTAAACCTGATTTTTGGTACTTGCAGGTAGGAGGTGGGCGAAGAGCAGAATGTAGAGGAGGAAGACACCACTGTCTAGTGCTGCACACACACAGAGAGCTTCAAATTTGTTTGAAGAACCTTGCTTAGTGTTTAGATACCGGACATATGGTCTGTGTTCCTCCAGCAATCTTCTCACCCCTTGTCCATCTGTTACCAATAAGGGGTTCAATCCCTACAGATCCATAACATCCACTCTGCTTATTGACAGTTTAAGATCTCTATATGTACATATTTATGTATGTGTATACATCAGTATATATGTTTACATACACATTTATCATATATCATACGTATTTTATATATATCGAGATGTATATGGGTATATATACAAGCGCACACACATGTATATTTTGCTAAAGTATATTCTGTGGTGAGGCGCGGCTCTCCTCTTTTTTGTTCATACTTGTGTTTCCAGGGTTAGCCAGGTAGAGTAGGTGCTCAACAAATATCTGCAAAATGGAGAAAGGAGTGAATGCATGGCATGTGACAGACTGTCCAATGGTCACTCTCTAAACCTTCAGTCATGGTTCGTGGTTGGGCACTCAAGGGATTTCCAACTTCTCACTTTTTTTGGAACTGACAATCACCTCTGGGTATAGTTTGCAGTTCCCTGAGCATTTCCTTGGCTGACGCCCAGCTGTGGCTCTCTTGGAGGTGCCTGGAGGTTCTTGTGACGGAGTTATTGTCCACACTCCTGCCTTGAGGTCCTTCCATCCTTTCCATCTCCCCCATCACATGCCAAAATCATCCTTAGGTCTCCCTGCAGGTCCCCCATCTTCCGGGGCTTCCTCCTTCCCCTCAGATCTTTTGAGTGCTGAGACTTTTGAGGACCGAGACTCTCCTACTAACCTGGTAGCTCTCGTTGTCTAGCACAGGGTGCAGAATGCCTCAGGATGTTCCAGCCACTCCCGCAGTGCGTGGCTAATGAACCAGAGGCCTAGCAGGTGGGGTTGGAGGAGAACATGTTGCCCTGGGAGCTTGACGCCTGTCTCCTGGGCCCTCCAAGTTGGCCTGCTGCTGCGCACACCGCTCCTGGTAAGCAGATGGTGTCCTCACCCGTGGAGGCCTTGCGGGTGGACAAGAACCACATGAGTCACTGTGGCCACTGAAAGCCGCCAGTGTGACTGGGCAGCAGGAAGAGTTGGGCTCTTTGCCCGGGGGGAAGATTCTGTGTCTTCCAAGTTTCAGCAGGGGCCTTGGTGAAGGAACGGGATTGCAGTCTTAACCTGAGAAGGGACACACGGCCTCAGGAGTCTTCTGGGTGTAATCCACCATGAGTCCACCTGGAGCACCAGGAGGGAGGCCAGCGAGGGCTAATTGGTTGCTTGTGGATCTGGTGGGGGCTGAAATCTCTGCCACTGGTGGAAACGGGGGCGGCAAGGCGGCTGGCTCCTTTCTGGGCTGGGAGCCCTCCTCCCCACTTCCTTCTTTCACACGTGCTCTTTCGGAAGTCCCCGTCATCACTCTCCCGTCCCCTCATTCATGCAGTGCTTGTCTTGGATTTGGGGTCTGTGTGAACGGGAGTTGGTCTGGGTTGAATGGTCCCCAGCAGAACCCAGCTTGGTTTTCCATAGGTTACCATTTATGGGTTTGGAACCAGAATGGAATGGTAATCATTCCCTGGGCAAATAGGAAAACATGCACTGGAAGAACCCTCTGTTTCTGGAACTGTGGGGTCAGGTTACAAAGACACTAGCACTTACACAACAGGACAGCTCACAGGTTTCTTTACAATAATCAGCGCACTGTTTGCAAATTGTGGGTTTGCAAATCAAGCTCTGGGAGGTTGAGGAACAATTGCTTAGCGAGGCCACAGCTGAAATCAAGCTACCAGATGGAAGCTGCTGGTCCCAGGAGCTTCTGGTAGTGGCCACCTGTCAGTGTTTCGCCTGGCACCCTGGTCTCCCTGTCCCCAGAAGACAGCTGGGCCCAGGCCTGGCTTTTCTCCTGTCACCATTTGGGTGTTTGCTACTCTGACTGGATAGTGGGTATTTCGCTTCTTGTTTCTTGTTGGTTGTTTGCAGTTTAATCTTGAAAGATGTTAGCAAAAATGACAGAAGGCTTCTCAGTGTCCTGTTCACCAGGCCTGGGAGACAGAAGTTGGTCAGAAGAAGCTGTGTAATGCAAATCTGTAGATCACTTTCAAAAGATGCCCAGCTGCTTGTAGCAGGAAGTTGATGCCTATGGGAAGAGATTTAGTCCTGCTGGGAGCATTTAAACTTTGTCAAGGTCTGGTTGGGGGCTCAGCTATTTACTGTGAATACAACGTGCAGAACCAGGTGAAAAGATGCTTCAGTGAACCGTAAGCTACACGTAGTGGAGTGTCGTGAACCACAAGCATCCCCACCTGCTTGGCTCACCTTTCAGTAAATGCTACCATTTCTCTCTTTGGAGAAAAATTGTAAGTGTCAGGCCCAGGGCTCTATTGATCCAGAATATGCTGCCTCCTTGGCTTCTGAATCCTTGTCTGAGACTGAACACATTTGGTACCGACGGCTGCCTGGAGTGAACAAAGCTTGACCTTGTACGATCAACTTGACCTTGAAGTGCCGCCCAGGAGCCCTTGTAGTCGAAGACCTTCCCTGAATCCCTGCTCTCAAACTTGGCCTCTGTAGATGAAATTCAGGATATCTAGTCAAGCCTGAATTTAGACAAATAAGAAATAACCTTTTTAATAGGTCTCTTGTAGCTGGGACCCTTCCTTACCACTGAAATTATGAATGGCCTCGATCATTCCTTGTGACCAGGACATTCCAGACATTCACAAAAAAAAAAGTTTGCAGAAGGCTATTCAAAGGGAAATAAACCAATGAAGGGGGTATGGGAAACGGAGGCAAGAGCAATGGGACCCAGAAATCCTTAATCTCTCTGACTTGGTGAGAGCCCTAGTCCTTCTCTCTGAGGGGACCGACTCTCTCCCTTGAGTGACCCCTCCTCCCCTTTTCCCATTTGCTATTCTTTTACCCAAAAAGTATGTCTCATTCAATCTTTGGGTCACATGGTAGTAAAATATTTATTAGTTATGTGAAATTCCAATATTTTTATTTGCTCCATCTTGCAATTCTAGAGCAAACACTGGAATCACCTGGGAAATTAAAAAGCAAAACAAATAGAACAACAAACCCCATAACATATGATTCTACCCAAAGAGCTTCTAATTTAATTTGTTTTGATTGGGCCTGAACATTGGGGACATTAACAATCTCTCCGTAGATTTCAGTAGACATAAGCACCTGACTGCCCCTGAGCTAACACGGTGACTTATACCCCGTTCTCAGCTACGACTCTGCTTTCTCATCTCCATGATCCAGACCACATTATGAACTGCTTTAATTAATCATCTATCTTGGGCTAATCAATTCCCCCGTGCTATGTTTCTCACCTCTAGTAAGAGTGTAAAACCAGGGTAATGCCATCATTAACCTGGTTAATCAACATTATCTAACAAATTTCTCCTAAGCACACAGAGGTGTGAGCTGTATCCCAGAGGGTTATAGCAACTGGCCACACAAGCAAGAAAATATTTCATGTTTTAATCTTTAAAATTCCTGTGAATTTTATGTTTTGTTCTTCATTTTGCATGTGTGTTCTAATTTAAAAATGAGGAATTGGTTTTCCTTCACAATATTTCAGTAAAATTGTCAACACAAGAAGACGAACTCTCATTATCCCACGATGGCATAGACCTCCTGGTGGATCAGCAGGTCTTCTGCAGGAGGCTCACCCTGGCTGGAGAACCACCAAACTATGCTTCTTTGCTGGGGAACTGGGTTCAATGACTTCATTCTGTACTACTTTTCCTTGCTTGGAGAAATATAGAGCTTGGTGTAAGGCCCAGGTGAGCTTGCTAGTGATCCCATCCCCTTCTGGCTCAGTAACAGAGGGAGAGGATAAACATGTACGGGCTTAAAAATGACCCCTAACTTAAAATATTACTGACTTTCCATCAATGTGATTTATTCAACAAGGTAAATAAATCATGGTATTGTGGTCAGGCGTGGTGACCCATGCCTGTAATCCCAGCAAGCTGGGAGGCTAAGGGAGGAAGACCACAAGTTTGGGGCCAGCCTGTGCAACTTAATGAGACCCTGTCTCAAAATAAAAAGGACTGGGGATGTAGCTCAGTGGTAAAGTGCCAATCTCCAGTATTGCCAGAAAAAAAAAAATCTTACCTATGTCATTCTGGGCATATAGTGTAAAGAATGAGTTACATTTTCAGTGTTAATCTGGAAGGGGGCTGATTCTCTATAATTACTTTGTTTTAGTCAGTGACCAAAATATCCAAGAACAACTCTGAGGAGGAAAAGTTTATTTTGGCTCATGCTAACAGAGGTCTTAGTCCATAGATAGCTGACTCCATCACTTTGGGCCCCAGGTGAGGCAGAACATCATGGCAGAAGGGTGTGGGGTAGGAAAGCTGCTTCCCTCAAGGCAACTGGAAAGCAGAGAGAGAGGTAGGAGGGGTTGCGGGGGTCAGGGGGCATGCACCTTCTAGAACATGCCCTCCATCACCCACCTCCTCCAGTCACACCCCACCTGCCTACAATTACACCCCGTCAGCCCATTCAAACTGGATGGACTGATTAGGTTACCAGCTCTCACATCCAATCACTTCATCTCTGAATATTCCTGCATTAACACAGATGCCTTTGGGGACACCTCATATCCAAACCATGACATTAGTGGGAAAAAATTAACAGATTATAGAAAAATAGGACCTGAAACAAAGTCAGAGAGACGGGTGTGAGTGGGCTGGGTATGGAAGAAGCCTATTACATTTTCTTTTTTTTTTCTAATTTAATATTTTTTTTAATTGGTTCTCCTATTACATTTTCTAGATGCAACTTTACTAGATTCAAGGCGCAGCATCTACACCACTTGGGAACTTGTTAAAAATGTTGAATCTCAGGCCTTGTCCCAGACTTCCTGCTGGAACCTGTAGTGTAATGAGATGCTCAGGTGTCTTCAATATACATTAAATTTTGAGAGGCACTAGCTTTAGACAAGTGAGTTGATTAAAGTATTCCAATCACTATAAATTACTTTTGCAACACATGAATGAATTTTTTGAAATTGCTTAAAATGTAGGTGTTTATAAATAGCATCTGTGTAATTTTTTCTGTAACTATTACTTAAATCGAAGCATGGGTTTGAATCTATGGCCGGTTCTGCTTCTCTGCAGAGAACTGGAAAGCAGATTGGACCTGAACTGGGTCTGCGGCCACACACTCTGGCCCCAGCAGTTTCTCTGATGCATGTCAGTCCCAACTCTGATGCCATCCTGTGTCTGCATGCCCCTCCCAGTCTGTCCCAACAGAATGGAGACTGAGCATACTGCCAGCTGTGTGCATGTCACTTGGGGCCATGGTGGCTGTGTGCTCAGGCTCAGATGCTGGCCCAAGGGGAGAGTCAGCTCTTGCGTGAGTTGACCATATTTGCTGAGCCATGGAAAAGCTTTGCCGAGTCTGGTGTGGTCAGTTAGGAAACTGGCTAGACCAGAGAAATGCTATGGTTTACTAAATTGTAAATAACATTGAACAGACCCCTTCTTCTGGCAGTTTCCAAAACTGTCTGGCAGCCTGCTCAGTGCCCTGGGGAATTTTCAGTGGAGGGCAGAGCAAAACTCTGTTGGTTTTACTGATAGGATAAACAGCTCTCCCACTGGCACATGGGTAGTGGCCCTACTGGACTTTCTAACAGCCTGCAAACCTTCCTGTAGATGAGGATGAGGATGCTGGATATAGTCTGAATCCTAGAGGAGACATTTGCTTGCAAAAAGGGAAGAGGGATCTCCAAACTGAAACTCGAATATTATAGCAGGAACCCAGCCTGCATCCTTGGAGGACCCCTGAAATCCAAGTCCAGACTCTCCCCACAGGTCTGTATCATTCCCTGATCTTGGTGAGAAGTAATCTAAAGGGAGTGCTGGGTGTGAGTGGCGCATTTCCCTATCATGGGTTCCAGGGTGCCCAAACCTCGTTAGCAGAATGAAGGATAGAGTCTTCACCTCCCCTAGGAAGGAAACCATGACCCTGGGTAACCCAGCCTGGCTGCTCTTGCTGGTCTGACAGAGATGAATGAGTGGACAAGTTCTGCTTTTGATGAGACCCAATGAGGTGATGTCTGCATTTTATTCAAGGTCATAAGCAAACACTTGGCCCTCGCCAGAAACCAAAGTGTAAACACACCAGAGAAGAAACCCAGACCCGAGGAATGGCCAGTCTGTTGACACTTGGAAAACGGAACGGACCCCCG
Organism: Ictidomys tridecemlineatus; assembly: GCF_052094955.1. Lineage (NCBI taxonomy): Eukaryota > Metazoa > Chordata > Mammalia > Rodentia > Sciuridae > Ictidomys > Ictidomys tridecemlineatus. Next base: position 189,514,434 of record NC_135483.1, on the reverse strand, counting down.
ACATGAGGAGCCGCTGCTCTCTCTGATTCTGCAGTGTTTAATTTTAACCCGCGGTTTCTGATCTGAACGCCGTTCAATTAAAATCAAACACTCTTTTGATTTCTAGAAGCTATGTCTTTCCCTGCCCCACCACCACAAAAGTCAATGTCTGTGGCCTCTGGGGTACAGACTGGGAACGAGCCACGCTTTGCAAAGCGCAGGAAGAAAGCTAGTGGAGGAAATCTTGCTAGTACCTGAACCAAGGGACTCAGAAGGAAAGAGACTCTCAGAAGTAAGTAAGTGAGACGCACAAGAGGCCGCTGGTGCCATCCTCAAGGTCTTGGCTCGTGTGGCTACCTGATAGGATCTTGTTTGGACACCGAGTCTCTGGGCTATACCTGGAAGAGATAGAAAATGAAATGGATGTCAACCATAGGTTCCTCTCTTATTGCTGAAACCCAAGCTCCTGGCTGCCCATGTCCATGGGCAAGCTGCCTGCCCTCCTGGTTCCTTCCCTACTCCGGCCGCCCCTGTCTGAATGGTTTGCACTGTCCTTGTAATACTCATCTCCACAGTGTCACGTTTGAAGGAAAAGGAGCCTTGTGGGCCACAAAGTCATAAGAAGCCATTTAAGTCTTTACCGTGGCCAGTTGAGAAAATACCTAAAGCCGATCTACGCTGGGAGTCGATGAGGGATAGAAGCAGCAACGTTCCTTTGTGTTGTCCCTTGGCGGTTTTGCCAGTGCCAGTACTTTTCACCTGGGTTTCATTTCTTCTCTCTCAAAATCAACTCTCAAAGAAAAATGTTCCCCAAATGTAGTCTGGAAATCCCCTTTCTTGGTGGTCTCACGGCTGTCAGACTGAGGAGCGCCCTGCCTGGTTCCGGGCTCCACTCCCATTCCCAGCCCTGGTGTTCTTGGGTCGGTCTTTAAACTTTTTTTCCTATCTCTCACACGGAGCCAAATATTAGGTGAGTGAGCTGGGCACAGTGGTGCACGCCTGTCATCCCAGCAACTCTGGAGGCTGAGGCAGGAGGACCACACACTTCAGGTCAGACTGGGTAACTTAACAAGATCCTGTCTCAGAAAAATAAAAATAAAAAGGGCTGGAGATGTGGCTCAGAGGTAGAGCACCCCTGGGTTCAGTCCTCTCATCCAGAAAAAGATTAGGTGAGTGAATACCAGTCATACTCAGAACCCTGCCAGGCAGGTGGTACGTGCTCTATATGTGTCCAGTGTGATTATCATTCATTTGGCCTCCGCCTACTCAGTTCTTTTCGAGAGTCAGAAATGCCCTCCTTTTCCAAAGTAAAAGTCTTTCTGTTTTCCACCTCCCCAATACACTAGACCTTCCTGGCAAAGCAGGGATGGGGGTAGAGAGGAGAGAGCTCTGGGTCCTCGTGTAGAGGCTCTTGGACATTTTATCTGGGTCCTCGGCATGCTAAACCTCTCTCTATCCTTCGGACCCCAGGCATTGGCTTTTCTGGGTGACCTCTTTTGATCTTCAAGAGAGACCCCCTCTTCCCTTTTTGAACCACATCTGTCACCTTCCTACCTGGCACACGTCACCCGGAGTCCACGTCATTTACTCCTATTCCTACCTGCACTGCCAAACTGTGGATTCCTTTGAGAAGAGGGAGTGTCTCTCTTTTTCAGCAGCACAAGCAAGGAGTTGGCAACACAGAGGGAGCTCCATAAAGTCAGCCCGTGTGGGATCGGATGGGACCCTTTGCTGCTCAGGGGGAGGCAGAGATGTTACTGAATTTGAGGAGGGTACAGAGAATGGCATCTGAGAAGCACATGCCGTTGTCTAGCCACCTCTAGGGCAGATGACAAGAGATGGCTTCACCTGCGGGATAGAGACTCTTCAGACAACAGCAGTTACGCTCCGAAGGGCTCCCCTCCCTGCACGTAAGACGGCTGAACACCATCGACAGTAAACATGATAGTCACACGGTGACATCCATAGATGGCTGGAACACTTGGCAGAGGGCTTGGGACGACTTGGGAGCCTTCTTCCATTTATAGCTTGAAGTGAGTCTGACTCATTCAGAACCAACAAACGAATCACCACCAACAGACACCCTCCATGGGACAAGCGTCTTGTCTCCTTCATTGTCCCTGAGACTGTGTGGATGGAGACTATGGATAATGTGCATCCTGGAGGCAAAAGCTTCTCCCTCTAACTCTATCTGCCCTTTAAGGAGACGAGCTGGCAAGAGAGGGGGGCTCTGGGGGAACTTCAGATGGTAGAGAGCCACGCTTTTAATTAGAACACAACTCAGGGCAAGCCGGGGAGACACTTGACTTCTGCCACCTCCCTGCACCAATCTCATGAGGGGAGAAGGCAGCACCGGAGGAGAAACACTGATGGGAGGAGCTGGAAGAAAGGGGGCAGTGACTGATGGAGGTGTGTGTGGCCTGGCCTTCCCACGTCAAGGTTCAGGATGGCGGAAGGGGGTGGAGAAGTCCCCCACTCAGGTGGGTCATGGACCCAGACCAGGCCCACCAGGAGGACATCACCAAGAGAACATCACCTGCAGAAGGACCCTCTGGCTGAAGGGTGTCATGGAAAGCCAGGACAGCAAACTCTCTAGAGACTCTCAGTAAGGCCACATTTCTCAAAGACTAGGTATGAAAGGTGTGGTTTGCTTCTAAATATGTTGGTACAAATAAAAGTTAGTCTGACTGAAGTCTCAATGTTCTCCTGAAATAATGTACCAAGTCAGGACTTGCGTAATCCTAAGAAACTGAGGAGGAGCCTGGGGTCTCTGGTGGCCACTGAGCTACTCAGAAGACAAGGCAGCAAAATCTCTGTCTCGGAGCAGAGGAGAGACAGGGCCCAACAACAGTGGGTGCTTCTAACGCAGGGCGTTCTCCTTGCGCCCTCCGTTGCAGGTACACCCAGCACAGTAGCTCCCAGCAAGGCTGCGGCCGAGGAGCTCCCAAGTGCCTACCCAGCACTTCTGCAGCACCAGCGCCCGAGACCTCAGCCCTAGTGGAGTTGGGAAAGCTGAAGTGAGAGGGTTCCGTGACTCCAAGTCTTGTGCTCAGAGATTCAGCAACCCAACAGGAAGCGAAACCGCAGGCCCATCTGTAAGTGAAAAAATAAAATGAGGAAGCCGGGAGAGGAAGCGTGGCAGTGAACCCCGATCTGGGGACTGATGACTGTGTCGTCGGGCCCAGCCTTGGGCCAGGGGGAGTCTGAGTTGTCCAGGTTATTTCAACCAGCCTTTGTGGAACGACCCCTCTGTGCCAAGACCCATGGGAGGTGCTGGGGATGTAAAGATCAGTTAGACCTCAAGTTCACGGACACAGACAGCCACTGGCAGCTGCCGATCCCTTCAGGAAGAAGGTGATTTCACACTCCTGGGGTTAAGGAAGGTGTGGCTCACAAGCCAGCTGTCCCTGGAAATGTAAATAAAGTTGACTGGGGGGAGGGGCCCTCCCCACGCTTATGATTAGGTGAGGTCTAATACCACCTCTGAAATTTCCAACGACTTCCAAGGCCTCGGGGCTCATGATCCCTTCTGACTCTGAGTACCTGATGAACAGGACATGGTGCTGCACTCTCTACAGCTTTCCTTGACTCTTCCCAGCTCTGATCCAGACAGGAACTCAGCCTTCTTCTACAAAAAACTCACCCAAACTGGAATCGTATTAAAAAACAAAAACAATGGTCCAGAAATGGACCCTGAAAGATGGAAATGAATGTGCCTTGGGTCAGAATTGGCCTGGGCTATGAAGACTCATGCAGTGACTTCATGAGCTCAGAGTCAGCTACTCACTCAGGCCCATGTGGGTTCATGGGAATTGAATGAAAACATGTGGGTGTGGGTTTTACATTTCAGTGACTCAAAATATCATATTATCTTGTCCTATCTTTAAAAGCCTTCCAGCCAGCTCATCATGGGAATCCTCACTGGCCACTTCCCTCCACGGTGCTCCATCACCTTCGCTCAAGAGGGTCCTACCGAGTCGCGCACCTCACCTGTAAACATCAGTATTAGGATGCACCCATTTACAGAGAAGAGGTTGGTAACTTTGACAAATGAACATAGTACGTAGCCATCAGCCAGGGGCTTCCTGGAGCCCTTTGTGGTCAGTGTCCTCCCCATCTCTGTCTCCAGGTGATCATCCACCTGCTACCAACCATTCTAGCTTTGGTCTCACCAGTTCTCTAATATAGAAGTATAAAACACAGGATGATGTACTTTTTTGGTGGGGGGCGTACTGGGGATTGAACTCAGGGGCACTTGACCACTGAGCCACATCCCAGCCCTATTTTGTATTTTATTAGAGACAGGGTCTCACTGAGTTGTTTAGCACCTCACCAAATTGCTGAGGCTGGTTTTGAACTCGAGATACTCCTGTCTCTACCTCTTGATCTGCTGGGATTACAGGCATGCGCCACCATGCCCAGCAGGATGGTATACTTTTTGTGGCTATGAATCGACTCCTGACACTTAGCTACGCTATTGCTCACTGTTAAGCAATGAGCAATTTCTTTTTTTACTTAGCACTAAATGATTCATTGAACAAATATTCTACAGTTTATTCATCTAATCACCTCGTGATGGACATTGGAGTCCTTCTTCTTTGTTTATTAACAGGCTATGTAATGAACACACTTTTGTAAAACTTTGTGTGGAAATAAGCTTTAATTCTCTTTAGTAAAACATTGAGAAGTGGTATTACTGAGTATGGTATTGTACTTAACTTTGTAAGAAACCCACAGACCTTTTTCCAAAGAGGTTGTACAATTTTATATCGTACTAACTGGACTTCCAGGTAATCTGCATCCTCCCCCAAATTTATTATTGCCTGTCTTTAATTGTACCCATTCTATCTGGGAGTGCAACAACGGTCTCTTTATTATTTGGAATAATGATGCCGAGCATCTTTTCCTGCATTTCTTGGCCATTTGAGTATAATCTTTTGTGAAATATCTAATCAAAGCTTTTGCCCACTTTAAAATGAGTTATCCTTTTATTACTGATTTGTAGGATTTATGTTTATGTCTTAGACACCAGTCTTTTGTCATTTGCCTGTTTTGCAGATATTTTTCCCTGTCTATGAACCACCTTTTTGTTTTCTCAATGCTCTTTTGAAGAGCATAAGTTTTACATTTTTGTGTGGTATAAATTTTGTACTTCTTTCTGCTATGATCTCTCTAAGAAATCTCTGCCTTCCTCCAAATCATGGGGAGTTTTCCTGTGTTTCTTCTTAGATGTTTTTATAGGTTAGTGTTTACATTGAGGTCTAGAATTCCATGACTGGGTTAATGTTTGCAAATGGTGTTAGGGCTCAGGTTCACTTTTTGTCCAAATATGTAGTACTATTGTTGGGAAGAAAATCCTTTTAAATAGCCTTAATTAACATCTTTGCCAAAAATTTGCTGATCACACATGCCTGGTTCCTTCTGCACCCCAGCCTGTTCCCTATGCTTGTCCTTACGCCAGGACCACACTGTCTTTACTACTGTAGCTTTATTTATCTCTTTTGAAATCAGATAATGTAAGCTCTACAACATTGCCCTTCTCTTTCAACATTGTTTTAGAAATTCTAGATTCTCATATTTCCATATAAATTTTAGAATAAGACTGCAAATTTCTTTCAAAAAAAAAACAACTTCTGGATCTTTTGAAATTGGGTTTGCATATATCTATAGATCTTTGGGTAGAAAGACATCAATATTGAGACTTCGAATCCATTTTTTCAAGGTATCTTTTAATTATGCTTAACAATATTATATAGTTTCCAGAGTATAGGACGTCCCCATTTTGTTAAATTATTTCATAATTATTTCATGTTTTACACTTTTCTAAAAGTTAATGTTTAAAATTCCAATGTTGAACTATTTGTGGTGATTACATAGAAAGATAATCAATTTTATATTTTTATGCTGCATCTTGCTAATTAGTCTAGGAATTTCTTGAAACGTTGTGAGAATGTTCTATAAACATAGTCATGCCATCATGTCAATAAGACAGCTTTACTTCTTCCTTTCCTTTCTTCCTGCATTTTATTTTCTAATGAATTTCCGAGGACTTCTAGGACAGTATTGCCTAGAAGTAGTGTGAGTGTATGTTCTTCCCTTGTTCCTGATCACAGAAGAAAAAGCATTCAGTGTCTCTCCATGAAGCATGATAACTGTCTGCTCTCTCTTTATTTTTTCGATTTAAAAAATTCCTTTCCATTCCTAGTGTGTTAGGCCAGTTTTCCATCACCATAACAAAATACCTAGACAGGAGAATTACAAGGAAGAAAGATTTATTTCCATTCAAGGTTTCAGTTGTGGTTGCCTGGTCCCTCACTTTGGTCTCTGTGGTGCTCATGGCAGAAGCGCATGGTGGAGCAAAGGTGCTCACCTCCTGGTAGCTGGAAAGCAGAAAGGGAAAGGAAGGGGACAGGTGGGTAATGGCACTCTCCATGACCTAGGGTGCCCTCACAGTTACCACACCATTCCAGTAGTGCCATTAGCTGGGGACTAAGCCTTCAACACATAAGCTTTGAGGGACATTTAAGGTCCAAACCATAACACTATAAGTATTTTTGTCATAAATGGATGTTCCATTTTGTCAAAAGCCTCTTCTGTACGTATGGAGGTGATTAGATGATGTCTCACCTTTAATTTTTTAACAAGGTCGAATTTACTTGGATTGATTTTCTAATGTCCAACGAATCTTTCATTCCAGCGATGAACTATCCTTAACCATTCTTTCCCCATGTAGCTGGATTTGTTTACTAGAACATAGGTAAAGATTTGGCGGAGGGTGGGAGTAGGAGTGGGATCTGCATCTACCAAAGGTATTGGTTTGCTGTTTTCTTAAAATGCCTTGATCTGGTTTTGACGTTAGAGTGATGCTGGCCTCCAATCATGAGCTGGGGAGTTTCCCTCTCCTCTACTTTTGAAAGAATTTCTGGAAGATTGGAATAATTTATTCTTTACATAGATGATGGAATTCACCAAATGACGGTGAAGTCATTTGGGCCTTAAGCTTTCTTTTTGGAGTGTTTTCAAATTATAAATTCAATTCGTTTGATAGCTGTAAATTCTTCCAGTTTTTTAATTTCTTTTTGTGTCTGTTATATTAATGTCTTCCAAAGAATTGGTCAATAGCATTTAAATTGTCAAATAGCTAGCATAATACTGTTCATCAAATTTATTATCTTTTATTGCTATTCCCTATTTTCTTTTTAATATTTATAGGATTTATAGTGATAGCCCCCTTTATTCCTGATATTAGCAATTTGTATTTTCTCTCTCTCTCTGTCTCTCTCTCTCTCTCTCTCTCTCTCTCTTTCTCTGTCTCTCTCGACTTCTGAATTCTCAGAAGCATTAGAATCACCTGCACTTACAACTGTATTTCTGGTTCCCTCCTATGCTTTGTGCTGCTATGAATTTTACTTCTATACATGTTTAAGTCCACAAAATACTTTGTAATTTCTTGCTTTAAATAATGAATTACCTGTTAAAGAACTTAAAAATGATAACAGGGCTGGGGTGTGGCTCAGTGGTAGAGCAGTTGCCTGGCCTGTGTGAGGCACTGGGTTCAATTCTCAGCACCACCTATAAACTAAGGAATAAACTAAAGGTCCATCAACATCTAAATTTTTTTTAAAAAAATAATAACAATGTTTTCATGTTTTTCTCTAAAGTTTTTTTATTTCTGGTGCTCTGCCTTCTTTTGTTGATTCCAAGTTTCTATGTGGTGTTCTCTTACCTTTAAGAAGTTCCATTAGTAGCATTTCTGACCTCAGGTCTATGGATGACAAACTCTGTTTTTATTTTCCTGAAAAATATATTTTTGAAGAACATTTCCATTGTATATAAAATTCTACCTTGATAGTGTGTTTTTATTTCAGCACCTGAAATATACCATTCTATTGTGTCTGGAGCTTATAATAATGCTTAAAAGATAAATTTGTGGTCATTATTATCTTTGTTATTCTAAATGTAATTTGTCTCTTTTCTCTGATAAATGTTAATATTTTCTCCTTTTTGTCACTGGATTTTGGCAAATCAGTTGTGCGTTTAATGTTATTTTCTCTGTGTTTATCCGGCTTGGGTTTGTTTGACCTTTTAGAACTTGTGAGTATGTAATCATGTAATTAAAAAAAATTGGTGATTCCTTTAAATATTGCTTTCTTTCCATATTTTCTTTCTTTTTTATGGCTTCAATTATGTTTCTGGTTCTTACAGGTCACTAAGGCTTCATTTATTGGCTTTTCTCTCTTTGTTTCATTTTGGATAGTTTCTATTGGGTCTTGAATTTTACGATGCTTTTATCTGGTGTGTCTGATCTTTTGCTTACATCATCTAGTGAATTTCTCTTTTCACATTGTGTTTTTAATCTGTAGAAGTTCTTTTTATCATCCTTTGTTGTTCTTTTCACAGCTTGGGGTAGGATAATATATTCAGCTTTGTTTTCATCCACGGTTGTTTTCTGGCTCATCACTCCCGTGGCTCTTGTTGTTATCTAAGTGACTAGGATAATGTTTGGGTGCTTTTGACCTCAGAAGGAGTGTCACAAAGTCAAAATCCCTCTCTCTGACCTTTTCTTAGCCTCCTTTACCTGCTCTTCTCTTCTCTCCAAGCAGGCCGTGGAAAATGGAATTTCTCTTCCCCAAGGTGGGTCCTAGAAACTAAAATTATACTCTGATCCTCTCCCACCGCTCTATCTTGGACATGGCTATAAGTAAACTGGTGATAAGATGTCCACTTCAGAATGAGTCCTGCCTCTTTCCTTAGAGGAAGGAATGCTGCGGAGAGAGGCCAAGAAGAATCTGAACAGACGGGCTGTGCAGGGCTTCCCCACTCCGTCTATGAGCAATCGTGGCTACTCAATAAAGCCTCATAAAACCCCCAAAGCATGGGGTGAGGAGCCTCCAGATGGTTGAACCCGTAGAGGTTCCCGGCGGGTGGGCACCTGGAGAGGACAGACGTGGAAGCTTCCTGCCCCTTCCCCTCCACCTCGCCACTGCTTCTCCTCATCCTTGGCGTCCTGTGAATGTCCTCGTTAATAAACCACTGACTGTATTTTCCTGAGTTCTGTGAGTCCTCAAGCAAATTAATGAAACCTGAGGAGGGGTCGTGGGTGCCCTGGTTCACACCGGCCAGAAGCCTAGGTGAGACCTGGGGCTTGTGAACGGCGTCTGAAGTGTGTGTGGGGCACAGTGTTGGGGACTGAGCCCTGGACCTGCAGGATGCTTGCCGGCAAGCAGCGGTGGACAGACACCCCCAGGCTTTGTGGGGCGCAGGTGTTTTCAGCCTTGATCGTCGTGGTGCGAGAGCAGGGGAGAGGCAGACGCTGTGGTTTTCCTACACACTCACGTGTTCCTGGTGTTAATGAAAATATTTAAGCCCATTGATTACAGCTACATTAACGTCCTTGTCTGCTCATCGTTGTTTCTGTCACTCTGGATCTGTTTCTCCTGATGTCACTTCTTGGGGTCATGAGTCAGACTTTGCAGCTTTGCCATGGTCTCTTCCTTTTGTCACTGGGTGCCCAGTGTCCGCTGCCCTCCTTTAGAGTGTGCTCTGCGTAATGGCAGGTCCTGAACTGACTCGTGGATAACTGGTCGCCTAACATCTCGCTTTTCTTCTTTTTTCATTTTCCTTCCTTTCTTTTATTTTGAGATGGGGGTCTCGCTGGGCTACCCGGGCTGTCCTGGAACTGCTGGTCTGAAGTGATTCTCCCACCTCAGTGTCCCTTGTTGCTGGGACTCTGGGTGTGTGCCATCGCATCCAGCTTAAGGTCTTGATTTTAAATCTTATTAGATAACTTCAGTCTTTAACATAGGATTAGTTTTTCTACGGTTCTTGTGTTTCCTGCCAACTGAACGCAAGTGGTGTTCACCTAGGGTCTCCTTTATATCTCCTGCCTTCTGTGTGCAATGGAAAATGTCCAGATTAGAGTTCTGGTCATTGTCATCCAGCCTTGTGGAACCTCACCCTATGCATCGGCAGCTTAGTATTCATCCGTGGACTCAGGGGGAGTCTCTGCAGACATCTGCCGTTCCCTCTCTCCCTCTGCCAGGTCCTCTCCTTCTGTACCATGTCCATAGTCCCAGCTGCTTCCCCCTACTCTGATTTCTGTCTCCTCTACGAAGACCCTCTGCTCTCTTTGGAATTTCCTTTCCTCTCCCGGCATCCAGACACCAGGGCATTCCTTCCTTGTAGCACTCACCGTCTGTCGCTGCCAGTTGCCCAATATCTGAAAACAGTTGTTTCACATGCCTTTTCCAGTTTTCTAGTTGTTTACAGAGGGAAGGATAAGTTTAACCTCAATTGCTCTAGGATGGCTACAATTGGAAGCCCATCCTTTTAAAGAGTGATTTAAGTCCAGCATTTCCTGGGCAATGTGTTTTCATAGCCACCTCTCCTAGGTTTGACGAATTTGAAAGGTCATCTGCTCCATCTTTTCCCATAGAAAGCAATGATTTTTTTTCCCCCATTCCTCACAAGTTTCTCTGCCCTTTCTGCTTTAAAGGGGCCAATTGTACTTTAAATCTTTTTTATAATTCTCATCCAAATTTTTGCAGAAAAGATGACTGGACAGGGTTCTGGAATGTGAGGAAAAGTGTTCTGGACAAATGAGTTGGGAAGGCTTTTCTGGAATAAGGAAGTTAAAGGACGGTATAATAGGTGGCATCTTCAACGGTGCCTGGTGATTCAGTGTGGCTGCAGCTCTAAGTTCAGAGGGGATGGTGGGAACAGTGGGTCTTGGGTTGGATGGGTAAGAGACTGGGTGAAGGAGGTTCAGAGTAACGAGGCCCGGGAAGGCCTTTAGTGTTGTCCCACGGACTTGGGACCTTACCCCCAAAGCAGAGCTGTTCATATGATCACATCTGTATTTTGAGGAAAATCACTCCAGCATCCATGGAAACATTTACATGAAGAGCTTGAGAGCCATCAGCTGCCTATAGTCATCAATCAGATGAGATCACAAGGAATCGAAGGAGCAGTGTGGACCTGGAGTGAGGTAACCTCCATAGAGACGCAGACAGGGCTGATTCAAGGGGACTTTGGGAGCTAAAGTGAATGTCACTAGTTTGATTGGCAGTTGGAAGAGAGGGAGATGGAGACAGGTGAGATAATTTCTGAGATTTCAGCTTGGGTGATGGATGGATGGTCACGACGATGGATGAGAGGACAGTGGTGGTGGGTGCAGCTCCGGACATGCTTCACCACGTGAGCTGTGTCGGGAGATGGACGAATGTGGACTTGGGAGGAGAGGTCAGAGTTGGGTACTTTTCATGCATACCTATACCAGCAAGAACATGACAGACTGGCCTATTTACCTAAGGAAGAGTTTATGAAAGTGTGTGGTCCTTCCTGGGCCACTCGCATCAGATTCCTCTGCAGTGCTGAATAAACCCAGCTGATTCTCCGATTGCCGTAGGACCAAGAACCTGCAAGAACAAGCTGCACATTGATTCTTATGCCCAGTAAGTTAGAAAACAATGAAGCATCCATTTAGCAAATGAGAAGAAATGGGATATATGAGGCTCACCGGTGATGTCTTTCTCTCATATCAGAAGTGCAAGAAATCTTAAGACTTTAGGCTGCAAGATGCCTGGTATGGACACCAAGTGGAGAGCCTTGAACCCCAAGGTACTACTGAACATATCCGGACAATGTGAGATTAAGTTTTTATCCTCAAGTTTAAAGAAAAAGGCAGTTTGGAGGAGTCAGTAATTATGTAAGATGGTAGAAGGAGAATGCAAAACTACCGGTGATATTTAATATTAAGACACAAAGGCAGTGATGAAACTGTCTTTCTTCACAAGATGTAAACACTTATGGGCATAGGAATGCTGGGATGTCCCAACTGGATGAATACGTGGGCTCCATGATGCTCTTCTTAAGGTTAATATATGAGCTTACAGCTTAACCTTCTTAAATTCCCATTGTCCCTAATCCTTATTGTGACGCTGTCAACTTATAGAAAGATTTATTATGTAAGTAGTTTTTGAGTAACTATGTATTTAAAAATAGGCAGAGAACAACACTGAACAGAAGCGCTATTGTGCCGTTACGTGGGCACAATGACCTTCCTTATAGAAGCATAAAGAGAGAAAATGCCGTCTTCAGGCTCTCCTAGTAGTGATTTTTCCTTGGAATATTTTTGGGAGTTTCAGGCAGATAAAGACCACATTTTACATATAAAATGTAATCCAAAGGCAGTTAAAAAAGTATAAGCTAGGGTTGGATTTTAGTATGAATGGGAGTTATAAGAGATATTGAAGATAACAATAATAAGGAACATTACTGAGCACGTGCAGTGCCCTCCGTGAAGCATTTTACACATGCGAATTCACTTGATCTTCCCCAAAGGTCTTCCTGAGGTAAGCACCATCATGATCCCCACTTTTTCGATGAGAAAGCTGAAACTCAGAGGTCACTCTGGGTGCCAAGCTGGTAAGAGTCAGAGTCGGGATTCATGTTCATGCTTGTGGCCACAGCAACCCACACGCTATTGAGATGACGAAGATGAGGAAGAGCAGAAAAAGAGTAATTGAAATAAGATGGAAGCAAAACCACAAAAAAGATGCTTCGGATATTTTTAAGAAAAAAATTTTTTTGCAACAGGAAATTCCACAAGTAGCAGAGGTTCGAAGATAAATATGATGATAACAGATTGTGAAATAAACCTTATGCCCTAGGGGCACTCTGATGTACAGTATCCCCTAAGATCAAGCAATAAATATTTACCTGATCATCTGTGGTCAAAACAGTTGAGAACCCCCAAAATGGATGTCAAGTAAATAAAAACAAGAAATAAAGACCAGAAAACAGGAAGCAGAAAGGCGTGGGCAGGCTCTGGGGTCCCTTAAACGGTTCTGACAGCAGAAGAAATTAAGGGTTTACTGGGAAATCATCTGGAAACATCTGGATGGTTGGAAGCTCCTGGAAGATGCTTGCTCCTCCAGCAGATGGGCTGACTGCCCGGTGCAAGGAAGGTTCCCCAAGGGATTTTCATAAAATGTGTGGAAAGAGGGAAATGGCAAAGTCTGTAGTAAAATGAGAATTTCCCACTTTATTTCAGAGAAAGTTACAGGCCCTTTAGCTATGTGGATTGAGACCGCAAGACCTTAGCAAGCTCTTAACTACTCTCACACTAGGAAGTCCAGCCATCAGGGTGAAGGCCCAGCTCAAGGAGGCAGTAGAGGATAGGCAGGTGGGCTGCCAGAGACCTGCTTCTGGGAACGTGGGAGTCTCCATGGGGGCACTGGGGGGGTGACATGGCCTCATGCAGCTGGATGAGGAGGAGGCCATTCTCAGGGCAGGCACAGTGGAGTGGGTGAGCACACTGGGGTCAGATGAGCGGAAGGCTGGGTCTCCAGGACAGAATGGCAGAGAGTGATAGCTTTGTCAAACAGCCCTGTGGGTGGCCATGTGCAGCGGCTCACAAAGGAAAGGCCAGTGAGCCTTCGGGAGTGCGGAGCGTCACATCCCACACAGTTCAGAGGAACTTGGGGAGGAGCATGGGGAAAAGAAGGCGTCAAAGTGTAAGAAAGACCCACGAAAAGACGTTCCAAACCCAAATGAGAAAGGAGATAAAGAACGAAGGGAGGAAGGGAGAGTCTGAAGGTTTGCAACGTCACTTTAGAGTGGAGGGTACGTGGTCAAACCATCATTTTGTGCATGATGCCAAGTAGGTATGTGGCATCTTGGTTAAAAATGTTTAAAATATGCATTTTCATAACAGTAGGGATAATCTGATTCAAAGGCAGTTGATGACCATGTTTCCTAAGGATTAAAGATGGTTTCTTTGGGCCTTTAAAGATAGATTCTAATAAAGAGACCAGGGTAAGATAAATAGTTTTGTCCAATACCTGATGCAGATCATGGACAGTAGGTGGCTCATAAACATCTCTACAAATAAATATTTGAATGAGAGTTATCTCCACTGTTAGTGAAGTAAAGCACGATAAAATTGGAATGAATGTTAATTTTGTTTTTAAAAAGTCTACAGAAGAAAGAAGAATTAAAATTGGAAGTATGTTTGTATAATTCTCAAAATGGAATCCGGAAAGCTTGGATAAATAGAATTATCAGTATCATAAGTCAGCAAGAAAAGTACGGAAATGAGTTTAGTTAAAGCCAGAAAGTTAAACCAAGTGATTTTAAATTTATTATTTTGAATTTGAAAATATTTCTAAAGACACATGATCTCAAATAGTTCCTGTTTCTAAACAAATTGAAAATTTGAACTAAACTTGTGGTGTCAAAGGCGCCCATCAGCTCCTGCCCCATCTCCTGCCCCAGCTGCAGTTGTCACAACCTGTTAAAGGCAGGCTCAGGCTTGCCCAGGCTGGACCATGTAGGACCTGGTTTATCCTGGGTTGGTGTCTCCTTTATGATAATCCAGTAAGTCCCGAGTTTTCAGTTCTGTGAATGTTGCAATGAAATTGACATGGGTGCAGTAAAATGGGTGGGGAATTATAATCTACAGGTTTTTTATTATAATAATTAATAGTTCATAACTATATTCTTATTATATAACTATAAATTATACAACTATATAATGTGCTCTATGTAATATTTTTATAAGATGTTTTGCAACTGGGATGATGGGGGAAATGAAGAGTGGGGCAGAAGGGTAGAGTTCTGTACATTTGAAAGTAGTCTCTGGTCCTCTCTCGGGATGCCTCCTGGCTTCCTTCCTGCTGCCCACAGTGGAGGCCCGACCGCCCTGGGGCCATTTCTCCCACTCCTTGGTGCTTTCAGTCTCTTTCTTCTTCAGTTCTGAATGCAACCCTGAGGCCCCCTCAGATCACCCCTGTAAGGTGTTTCTGCTGAGAGTCTGTTTCTGCTGGCAAGTCTGTCACTCTCTTTGGATGGCCCCGCCCAGAGCTGGGCCTTCTACCCTGATTGAGTGGAGCCTCTGGTCTCTCCTCCTTCACATGATGCCAACGCAGCTCCAAGGGAGTTTTTCATGGACCGTGGCCTTTTTCTGTAGGCGGCATCTTCTGGAATTCCCAGCAAGCCTTCTTTCTGCGTTCATGTGCAGTTTTGGTCCGTCTTCTGGTAGAAAATAAGATTTGCTTTAATTCTTCAGGAATTTTTGATTTTTCAAAGATATTGACAGAGGTGAATCTTTTCTACGAGGCTCTAGAGCTCTGGCTGTACTGGAATCGGTATCCGTCAGTGCTCACCAGAGAAATAGAATCAGCAGGAGATTTTATCTCCGTCTGTCTCTTTCTCTGAAGTGATTTATTTTAAGGAATGGGCTCAGGAGATTAAGTGGGTGGAGGGGCTCACAAACTCCATATCTGCAGGAAAGGTCAGGAGAGGGATGGCCGAAGCCCAGTTGATAAGCCAGATAAAATGCATTCATTTTTCCACATCATAAGGGTGTCTCGGAAAACAGGAGCAAAGGCAAATACCTATAATCAGATATCAGAGAGTTTGGGGGGAAAAAAATTACCCTTCGTTAAGAAAGAATATTCTGGGAAATATATTCTCTCAGACTTCCCAATCTGGCTCAAACTTGATATGAGGGGCGGTGTTGACAGAAGAAAAATCTAACAAACTGAAGAAAGGAAGGAAGTCAATATTTAAGACACAAAATTCATTTGGAGAGTTCATAAAGTTAAAGTGCTATGTTTTTATGTGCTCAGGAACATCTATTGTGCTTGGAGAAATTGAAGGAATTAAATACATAGACTTAGCAGGCCATGTGCATCAGTGAGGTGAGGAAGATCAGGCTAGATAAAGAGAAGGAGACTGTCCAGATTCTTTGCTCCTGAGATCACAACACGCAGGTGAGCCAAGAACCTAGTTTGAGGAGGAACAAGTGGGCAGAGTTCTCAATTAAACGGACTCTGTCAGAGTCATTTTGTCTCACCCCAGGAAGAGAATTCTTTCCTCAGGCTAATGATTTATAATGAGTAGAAACACCTGGAAATACAGTAGCCAGGCAACAGTCCTGTAAATTTCCATTCTGGAGATGGATTGGGGTTGAAATCTGGAAAGGAATTTGAGAAGGTTCCATAGGGAAGGGTTTAAGCCAAGAGATATTGCTTACCGCTGAAGAACATCTTGGGCATAATGTGCAAACTGCTCTTTACCTTGTCACACCTCCGTACATATAAGTCCAGCAGATTCCTGGCAAGTCTGTCACTCTCTTTGGATGGCAGGAGACCCAAGAAAATAAAGCAAGGTCATGGGTATAAGGCCGATGCTGGCATGTTGTTTCAGGAAGGCAAGGGGTCTCTAAAGAAGGACTTATGGCATTCAGAGGAGCTGAGGTCGGGGGATTGGCGTGGCAACATAGAGAGCCTTAGGATGAAATCACAGTTAAAATGAACTTCCATGGGAAGTAGATGGAGCAACCAGAGCGTGCAAAAACACGGTTGAGGACTTCAGCTCAGACTTAGCCGAGATCTGAATAAATAGATGAGGACAGAAGGGTACGGTACGCGTGATGTTCAGAGCCAACAGGCTGGACTAAGTCCAGTTGCTCGGAGCAGATACAAGCTTTGAAGGAGAGACACGTTTGCTTCTATCATCTCCGCCAAGAAGAATGGTGGTGAGACTGGCTGGTTTTAGATTTTCACCATCAGGTAGAAAGACAAGCTGAAGATAGGCATGAAAATACTAAGAGGATTTGGGGCGGCCAGATAACTTCAGTTTATAAGAGGTAAGGCAACAAACCTGCGTGCAAGTTCAGGGTCCCTTTTGGAAATCTCCCACCCATGTGGTCCCAGAGAAGTCGAAGGAGGGCTGGGAGGTGGAGGGTGAGCAAATGCATTCCCGGTTTTAGAAAAAGAAGGAATTCTGCAAACTACACATGGCAACTCAGATTTCATTCCAGGGAAAGTTTCTAAAATAGAATATTAAGCAGATGGCTTGTGAGCACTGAGAACAGGAAGCAGTGACTCATTAGGAAAAGTTATGCCAAACCTCATAACCATCCTCTTTTTTTCTTTATTACACGCCATGATTGGTGAAGCAGGAAAAAAACTGGGGAAATTCTTCACAAAAATCCTCCTTGATTTCAACAGAGCATTTGCCAGAGACGGATGATAGTCTGGTAGACACAATATTGAAATATTAGCTGAGCACTGGGACAGTCAGGTGAAATTGTGGCTGGTTGCACAACCACTTCTAAAAGAGTGTGGATTAATAGGTTGCTGTCAACTGCACGGACCCCGGGAGAGAAGTGTTAACCTGGCTCGGCTCTCTTGGCTGGCTTCAATATTTTATCAATTGCTTGGCTAAGGATGGAGAAGGCCACATAAAATTTGCCGATGATACAAGCTGAGAGCACGAGGAGATAATGTGACAGGTGCAGGAACTGAGATTCAAAATTATTTTGACATCCATAACACTAGGCAGAACCTAGCGAGATAAAATTTAACGAGGATCAATGTAAAAGTCTTGGAACTTCACAGAAGCAAACTGTTAATGACTGGCCCTCAGCCTCTTAACTGTGGCTACAGAATCCAGCTGCTTCGCTGCAGTGGCATGCACCTTGAATTTCCCTGGCCTGAGGCAAGAATCTAAAAAACCTCTAAGGCACATTTTCAGCCACCTTGCTAGACTGTCCTACAGTTATTTCCGCAGTCCTTACTTATAGCCAGTGTCCACAGCACTGAGCCCCTTCCTATTATCTGGGATTCCATGGCCCTCATCTCTAGTCTCTTTTTGACATGTCTCTGAATATGCTGCCAACTTGGATTTGCATATTCGTTGACGGTGCAGAGGTCCGCAAACCCTCTGCACTGGCACTGTTTAAAGATTGACCTTGAACTTGGGTTTTGTTGGGGCCTTATAGTCTGTAACCTCAAAGTTTGATATGGTATGTGAATGCACCCGAGGCACTTTCCTGTCCTGGTTGGACCACGGATAGCACCAAGGCATGAAAGTGGCCATCTATATTGAAGTTGAAGCTTGCAGACATGACCTCGGTTTCCAGAGAGGCTGGAGAGAAGCCAAGGAAGAAGACAGCTGAGGAACAAATTCTAAGAGAAACCTGAGAGTTGTGATAAGTCAATGGGGAGGAGGAGGAGTGCCCAACAGTGGAGGCTGAACTGGGAAAGTTGGCATCACAGGAGGCAAAATGGAGGATGGTTTTCAGGAGAGGGGACTGCTCGTCAGTGCCACAGGAGCAAACAGGATCAGAGCCCTAAACTCTTTCAACCAGATTCAGAAAAAGTGAGACCATCAATGACACTGGCAAATGCAGGTCCTGGAGGAGCAGCAGAGAAGCCCATTGCCAAAGGTGGAGAGGGAAGAGGGCTGAGGACAGGGACAGAGGCGTCTCCTGCATGTTTGAATCAGGGGAGGAGAATGACAAGGGGAGTCATCAGAAAGGGATGCAGGGTAGGCCGAGGCCATAGTGTGTGTGCACGTGTGCTTGCTGTTGTCACCCTGTGTGACCTGCGAAATGCACTGGAGAGAGGAAACTCATATGGAACGTGGGCTTCTGGTGGAAGAGTCTTTGCATGTCCAGCCCCGGTTCTTCCCGTGCTTCCTCTCTCTCTCTCCTTTCCTCACCTCCTCCTTTCTGCTTCTCTTCCTTCCGCCTCCAGTCCTTTCTCTTTAGAGCTCAGAGCCCATGCACATTCTTTTCTCCGTGCATGTGACAAATCGTCACTATTTGCAGGATGGACTAAACTGAAACAAGGGTTTCAACGCCTGCACTGAGGCAGGAGCTCGCGTTAAGCAGGGCCGCTCAGAAAGGACACTAGTGACCGAAATACAGGGACTGAGTCCCTGCACTCAGCCTCGGACACAAGCAATACTTGAAGGGAGACATGCACCAACTAGAGTGTGCCCGAAACCGACAACATCCAAGTAGAGGAGTTCTGGAAACCAGGGTATATGTGCAAACTTCAGAAAAGCTGGGAGACTTAGCTTCAAAAGAGAACATTAGGCTGAAGGAGGGGGTGGGCCAGTGTCATGCCATGATCTTCTGAGGGCACACTTTAGAACCCGGGCATGCAAGTTTCTTGAAACTGATTTCAGTATCGTGTTCAGAGGAACTCTCCACACTAGTTCTTGGAATTGTTATCTCCCTTTTGCCAGAAGCAGAAGCCAAGTGTCCTGTCCTCAGGGAGGACATGGCTCCTTATGGTCCCAACGTGGCTTTAAGTTCTTGCCTAAGTTCTTACCTGATTATATTGTTGCTGGACGGCCTAGTCCATCGTTAAGGTGGCTCCAGGAAACGGTCACATGTTCCATCCCTAGCTTAGACTATTCTCAAGCCACTGGGAAGTCCTCAATCAGGTGGTTTGGGAGAAGGAGCAATGGAGCAGTGGAATTTGGAGAGGCAACCAGCGAGGGCACATTGCAGCGCTGTAGTTGGGCATTGCCTGACCACGAAGGAGCGCCCATGCGGAAGGTCCAAGGGAAGGAAGAAGAACCACGCAGATCTTTGTAAACACGTTCTTTGAACAGATGGAACACTCTGAATGTAGCCCCCTGAACACAGGCTGTCCAGGAGCCCCCTACCCACTTTTCTTTTCCACTTCCTGCCCCTTGGGAGTTCGTCTCTGCTGTCTTCCCTGCTCTGGGAACCCTAGACATTGCTTAGAACAGGGACTAGAAAGGGTACAGCTAGCGGCAGAAACTGTATCCCACGTCTGCCATTTCCTCTCCTTGTGCCCTACCCCGTCCAAAGACTTTTATTTTGGCTTTGTGGATCCTGTGCCTTATTTTGTACTCCTTGTGGGGGCTATTGTTGCCTGTTTACTGAAAGCATCATCAGCTTTCCCCCCAGTGATCCATTGTAGCTCTGACCATTCATTCATTCAATGCACACTCACCAGTCTTTGCTTTATAAATATGTGGGCGATGACCACTAGGGGGAAGCCACTTCAATAAGAGTTTCAGGTGGTTTCTATTGATCTGCAATGTTGTAAAGGTAGGAGAAAAGACCCAGGGACTTCTGCAGTTGTTGCCTTTGGACTTCTTGCCAGTCTTCCTTTGTTTTTCTTTCTTTGAACTCAGGACCACTTGACGACTGAGCCACATCCCCAGCCCTACTTTGTGTTTTATTTAGAGACGGGGTCTCACTGAGTTGCTTAGCGCCTTGCTTTTGCTGAGGCTGGCTTTGAACTCTCATCCTCCTGCCTCAGCCTCCCGAGCGTCTGAGATGGTAGGCATGCCCCACGGCGCCCCGCCAGCCCTCCCGTGTTTATTCCACAATGTAGCCCACCAGGTCCATGTGTGCTGACTGCTGGGGTCTGTGGGCTTAACCTGTAGCACTTGACCTAGCTCATTGCCGTTCCCAGGATTCCATCACATCCTCTACCCAGTACCCTTCTGACCCTCTGCTGTGTAATCAGCAAAGTCTTGGCTGGCTCCTAGAGGAACCAGAAATGCTGAGACCTTTGGTGCTGAGGCAGAGAATCTGACTGCATGGATGAGTAATCTGGCCATTTCTCTTTTGGGTAGGGGAAGAAAGCCAGTTCTCTAGTCCACTTCCCCAATCGACATCCACAACTCTGCTGCTCTCACCACCCTTGGGGGTAATTGCGGCAAACAATAATTTTTAAGTTCTGCAAATTTTTGTGCTTGAAGAAATTGCCTACTGTTTTTCCCTCATGCAACAGCAACTTAGGCAAAACACATCTCTGCTGGATTAGGTATCACAAACAAATATCTGTATGAGAAAATCATTAAAATTAAGCATAGTTTTGATGGGTCAGGATTCCCCTGAGATCCTTTCATGCACCGGTTAGTTTACTGGCCTGGTCATGCCTCCTCTTACTCTCGGTGGGCTGAACAAGAATCACCTTGTTTTATTGTCTAATTTTGCTGCTAAACACTACCATAGTCATTAAGTAGAAGTTTTTAAAACATCAATTTATTGAAATTAGTTTTAGTAAAAGCACATTTAATGGAAGAATCCAACAGAGGCAGGTGTGCTGTGATGCTGTTCTGCAAAGCTGTTCCCAGAGTGGGAACACTCATTTTGCCCTTTTAAAAGTTTACATCATGGGGAAAAGAAGTGACTTAACATCTGCACCTCTCTGCCACCATTCTCCCAACCTCCAGGAGGATAGTCAGTGCAGCAGCAATGTCAGCATTAAACATGGTACACACGCTTTGTGTATCTAAGGAAAGACATGTGGTGAGCCTCAAATTTAAACAGTAGAAAGATGACCGCCATACACCTAAAAATCCTCACTAAGAGGTAAAAACCCATGGAATGACGTCTTGACCGACAGCCCTTTTCATACGTGGAAGTCGGCAGAGGCAAGGTGCGGGGAGAGTTATCTGAGTTTGGTTTTCTAAGCTGATGAATTCTGGGAGTCCAGGGGCTGAGTGACTAGTGCCATCCCCACCCTTCCCCTGGTCTGTCTTCTAAGAAGTTGTTTCTGACTTACAGAAGGCAGAAGTAAAGTCAAAGTCCCTGTGATATATACGCAACCACAATTCCATGTACTTATCAGTCTGTAATCCTTTTTTTTCCTTTTCTTTTTTGTGAAAAACTTGGAGATCTGTCACAAAACTATCCTATATGTGATGCTCCATCGAGCTCCCTTCTTTCTCTATCGCTGCAATGTGGAGCACCTCCAGAGATTTAAACCTCGACCAGAATTCCAGTTTCCTTGTGTTTGGGTGTTGTGTTTACTAATATAATGAGAAGACAAATATATCTTTTTTAAGCATCAATTACAAGCTCAGTATATAGGATGTAACATTCAAAAAGTTTTATGGTAGATAATCTGGGTTCTTTATTTCTGACTGTTGATACTGCCTGCTCAGTCCCTTTAACTTCAAGACAGAGTAGATGAATCTTAATCCCATCCTGGCCAAATCAGCTTCAAAGCCCCTCCCTACATCTGTTTTGGTTTTCATCTCCTGAGGAATCAACTCTGATTATCTACTCCAATTTCTCCTTCTTTCTTTTATCAGAAGGATTAAGCTTTTTGGTATTTTGATTTTGTTTCTCTTGGCTTAGGTCTTTCTTCAAGCACTAAATTAGGCCTAGATCTAGAAGGTGAAATCTAGGAGGATATGGGGGTGGGGACAGTGACATTAAAAATACCCACAAAGCCATGATATATAACTTCCTTAATAGTCACCGTAAAGAGCCATTGATAGCTATTAGACATCACAAGGTTATTATTTTTCTTAAACTAAACAAAAGAGACTCTATCCAAATGGAATCTAATTCAAACAGGGTTTTTTTCCTGCCTTCCAAAGTGTTCAAAACAAAAGTATTATTTAAGTCTAAATACTTTATGTATGTTGTTAAAGCTCAATGTGGAGAAGAGTTTATACATGCAGCAAGATCTAGGCTCACTGAGAAAAACTCAGTGTTTCATTTGCTTCCTATGACTAAAGATTCTCAGGACTTTGGCAGAAGCCAACTGGTTGGTCAGTGATAGATGTCAAGACCCACAGAATTTCTCATGGGAACCGTTTACCTGTTTATGACAATCAAGGAACCCATGAATGTTTGCAGCAGGTAAATCACTTAGGAAATCCATGACTTGTGCTGTTATTTAAGCTTCAAACATAATAGACAAATATTGACTAACAGCTTTGGACCCACAGATGATAGCCCATCCATCCCTTCCTTCCTTCCTTTCTCTTTTGGTGGGAGGAGGTAGGAAGGATAAAATTCTCCTTAAGTTTCAGAATCACGGATACTGAGTTCTTTTAGCATCTCAGGGTGTTATGGGTTGAATTGTGTCCCTTCTAAAACTCATAAAGCAAATTTGAAGCCCCCCAGTATTTCAGACTGTGAACTTATTTGGAAATAGGGTCATTGCAGGTATAATTATTTAAGACAAGTTCATATGGGAGTAGAGTGGCCCCTAATCCAATTTAGACACAGCCATATACTCTGGGAAATGCCTTCTAAAAGGTACAGGCAGAAGACACCCATCCTAAACAGAGGAATGAGAAATTATACTCCATCTATGTATGTTGTATCAAAGTGCATTCTACTGTCATGTATAACTAATTATAACAAATAAAAATAGAAGGACTTACATTAGGAGGCAGTTAGTTTCCATAGGGAAATTGTGACATTCATCCATTTTATAATCTTTCCATCCAGCCTATGTGGACTGAAATGTATTCCTCCAAAATTCCTATTTTGAAGCCATGGCCCCCTGTACCTCAGAATGTGACTGTATTTGAAGGGAAAGCCTTTAAAGGGATGATGGAATTAGAAGAAGGTTGAGTCCTAATCCAATTTCACTGTTGTCCCTATAAGAAGAGGAGATGTGGAGTTAGTTGGTTGTAACCCTTTTGGAGTTCAACCCTTTATAAAATACACTCATGCCCTAGTTTCCTTGCTGTGCAGAAGTTTCTGGCTGCCATAGTCCCACTGTTCTGTTTTTGCCTTGGTTTCCTGTGCCTTTGAAGTCATATCCTAGAGATCATTGCTGAGACCAATCTCCAGAAGCAGTTTTCCTGTTTTCTTCTGGGAATTTTATGCTTTTAGGTCTTAAAGTCTTTAATCCATTTTGAGCTAACGTTTGTGACCACAGGTCCTTCGTGTGGATATCCAGATTCCCAGCATCATTTCTTAAGAGCTCAACCCTTCCCTTCATGTATCCTATTGTCAAACATCAATT
Source organism: Ictidomys tridecemlineatus (assembly GCF_052094955.1). Lineage (NCBI taxonomy): Eukaryota > Metazoa > Chordata > Mammalia > Rodentia > Sciuridae > Ictidomys > Ictidomys tridecemlineatus. Next base: position 189,490,897 of record NC_135483.1, on the reverse strand, counting down.
GACTTTACATTCACGGGTCAGTGTCTGTGTTTCCATCCTGTTCTGTCTGTCTCTCTGCATCTGTTTTCATGCCAGTGCACACTTTCTTGATCACTATCAGTCTGTGATCCATTTTGAAATTAGAAAGTGTGATGTCTCTAACTTTGTTCTTGCTTAAAATTGTTTAGGCCATTTGGGGTCCCCTCTTGTTTCCTATGAATTTTAGGTTTGCTTTTTCTATTTTTGTAAAAAGTGTCACCGGAATTTTGATAGGGATTGCATTTACTCTGCACAGGGCTTGGAACAATGTGGACACCGGCAGCATGACTTCTCATCCACGAACACGGGTCTTTCCATTTGCTTGTGTCTGCTTTAGTCTCCTTCATCAATGTTGCATATTTTTTAGTGTATGAGACCTTCACGTCCTTGGTTAAGTTTATTCAGAAGCATTTTTATTCTTTTTTTGATATCATTGTAAGTGGAATTTTTTTTTTTAAAGAGAGAGTGAGAGAGGAGAGACAGTGAGAGACAGAATTTTTAATATTTATTTTTTAGTTCTAGGCGGACACAACATCTTTGTTGGTATGTGGTGCTGAGGATCGAACCCGGGCCGCACGCATGCCAGGCGAGCGCGCTACCGCTTGAGCCACATCCCCAGCCCAGTGGAAATTTTTTTTAAAAAATATTTTTGGGTAACCCATTGTTAGTGTATAGAAAGGCAACTGAGTTTTCTATATTGATTTTTGATTCTGCAATTTATTAATTAGTTCTAACAATTGTTCCGTGTTTTTGTGGGGAGAGAGTTCTATCTGCAAACAGATAACTTAACATTTTTCTTCCTGTTGTGGGTACTTTCTTGCCTAATTATTCCTGCAAGTCCTAACCGATGAGAATTTCCAGCCTATATTGAATAGAAGTGTCAATATTGGGTATTCCTTGCCTGGTCCCATATCTTAAAGTAAAAGCTTTCAGTTTTTCACCACTGAACATGATGTTAGCTGCTTTTGTGTGTACATATGTGTGTGTGTGTATTCATGTGTTTTTTTTTTGTATGTTTGTATGTGTGGTTTGGGTGTGTGTGTGTGTGTGTGTGTGTGTGTGTGTGTGTGTGTGGTGCTAGGGACTGAACAAGGGCCTCCTATGTGCCATGCAAATGCTCTACCACTGAGCTGTATCCCCAGGCCCATGCTGGCTGCCATTTGAGACAACATACACTAATTTGGAGGACATTATGCTGAATGAAATAAGCCAGATACAAAAAGACAAATACTACATGGTATAGGTTATGTGATGAACCTGAAATAGTCAAACTCACAGAGGGGGTAAAATGGTGATGGCCGAGGGCTGGATGGAGAAAGAATTGGGGCGATTTTAGTCCAAGGGTAAAAAGTTTTGGTTTTTACAAGATAAATAGATTCTAAAGAGCTACAGCACAATCTCAAATACATACAGCTGTATATTAATTATCAGAACCATTTTTATATATAAAAAATGTCAAAATTTTTGTCATTCCCTTTTGAAGAAACAAAATTCTTTGTTTGAAGCTGTGAGTTTGCTGTCCATGATGTTAATGTGTATGGTACTAGTATTTCCTGGCTTATGGAGAGTTTGCTGTCTGCACACATGAAATTGGTGAGCTTTCTAGTTCATGCTTTTATTAGCATGAGGATCTGCTGTTCAGGATTTCGTAGTCCACAGTGACTGATGAGCACACTCATAGGCCACCACTGTGGGGGGACATTCTGTGACCAGTGAGCATGAGCACACCTTATTGGGGGTATCCAACACCCATGGACATCAGCACATTGTATCCTGATTTAACCGTTTTGTCTCTGCAGTCTTAAGCCAGAGTGGTTTAAGTGCTGAGTTGGAGGCCACTTGTATTCCAAATAAACTACAAAATTTACATGTCTCTGATTTTTCCTTTGCTTTAGCATGTGTCTAAGGAGTAGGAAGCCCAAGGTTTATTGCAGTTGTAAGACATTTGGTAGGTTGGTAAAATCAGTCACCAACTCTAGCAGTTAGTCATTGATATGTGTGACCCTGTACTTCTTCACTTTTCTTTCCAATCAACCCCACATTCATCCCAAGTTTTAACTGCATACCTTAGTATAGCAATATAGCCCAGGATATATTAGAATAAGATACTTCCCAGGTGTTTTGGAAAGCTACAGCTTTTTGATGAAAGCAACAGAAATGTTCTCTGGATAAACTAAACACACACACACACACACACACACACACACACACACAAATTCTAAGAAAGTCAGGTGTGGTGACACATGCCTATAATCCCAGCATCTTGGGAGGTTGAGAAAGGAGGATTGTGAGTTCAAAGCCAGCCTCAGCAACTTAATGAGGCCCTAAGCAACTTAGGGAGACCCTGTTTCTAAATAAAATACAAAATAGGGCTGGGGATGAGGCAAAATGGTTACATGCCCCTAGGTTCAATCCTCAGGACCAAAAAAAAAAAAAAAAAAGAAAGAAAGAAAAAGAGAGAATTCTGAAAAGCTGTGGGATCACAGGATTAAACAAAAACAAGAACAAAAGCTCAAATAAAGCCACAGCAACAGCTAAAGAACTAGACAAAGAAGAGAGCTTCAAAGCCTGATGGTAGCAGAGACTCCTTGAGCTTTGTCAAGGTTTGCTGTTGAAATTCATCAGCTTCAACCAGCTTCACTGTCTCCATTGTTCTCTGATGATTCTAGTTCTGGGAAGGACCAGCTGCTGACCTGGACTGGGTCATTCCTTGTCTAGTGAGCGCAGGGACTTTGACCATTTTATCCAGTTGTATTTAATGAGGTGGAGCCCGCTCCTTAAAAGGAAATCAGAATCTAGTTTTTCAGAAGGTGAGAGGAAAACTGACAGTCAAAGAGGAACACACAGCCAAAAGTCATGAGCTTCCTTATCGTGGGAGAGTTGGTCTGAGCTCACAGGTTTAGTTTTGCATGCACACCCCCTGTGTAGGGCTGCTAGGTATTCCTTTCCAGCTGACAGCTGGTCCACTCACACTGTCTCATGGACAGAAAGTGTCCCTTCTACCATGTCTCTATCAGGCAACAGCTACCTGCTCTTGGGAATCACTCTTATACCTTGGGCCCTGAACTTGAGGCAGACTGCTTCTGAAGCCCTTAGAGAATTTTATAAGAAACAAGGATCATCTTGATAGCTTAAAAAAGAGGAACCAGTTTTTGCTGGAAATCAAGTCAAATAGCAGTGTGAAGCCTACATGGAGCTCTGTGCTTCCAGATGCACTGGAGAACCCTTCTTCACTCTTTGTTTTTAGAATAATTTCCCAAAAGGTGAGACTGCAGAGCTACTGGAAGGTTCTAGGCACTGGAATGTAAATGCATGTGCTTTGGATTAAAGCGGGCTTTCCTCTTAACTATGTTTGCTAAGACTACCAAGGACAGTTTTCCCAAGGCTTTAAAATGATGCTCTGTGACCTCCTTGGGTGACACTCCTTGGGTCCTGGGTAAAGGGCCCACTTGTGTTTCTCTATTTTGGTATTATAAAGACCTAGAGAGTTGAAGTCCACAAGGGAGTAAAAATCATCCAAAGTCACAGCAAAGTGACCTTCCATATTGTAAAAATACCAATCACTATGTAGCTATATGATATAAAACAACACTTAATTATTTAGGTGTGCTATTGCATAATGTTTAAAGGTGCCAATACTCAAACAAGAAATGCAGTTATGTTAGGGAGCATAGTATAAAACACAGCCACAATACTCAGAGAAGACAACTTAATCCTCTTCATCCTGAAGCTGTCAATGAAACCAAGAACTTCATGGCCAGACCCATGCAGATGGGAGTACTTGGCAGAGGGCGGCTTCACTGGGAATTTCATGTAGTACTGGTACAACTTCCTAGTTCCATGAGATGGGAAGGGAGACGATACAGAGCAGATAGCCAGGGAAGAGAATAAGAGAGTGCTTCTAGTAGACTATGCCCTTTCCTACTCTGAGCAACCTGATTCTACTGCCAGCAAGCCACGAGAGTGGAATGAAGTCCAAGGACAGTGGGGGGTGCGTCCAGAGATATCCGGTTTGTGCAAAGAGCACAGAGAGAGGAGTTCTGGGCACTGGAAAAACAGGCTCTTGATCCTAAAATCAACATCCAAGGCAAAGTCCATAGATTGTACTCCAGGCCATGAAACTCCCTTTCCCTTTCTCTGTCCCTGAACTTGGTTGACATTTAATTACAGAGATTGTCTGGTGACCTTTTCAGGTCAAAGCAAATTTGGCGCTTATTCTTTCTAAACCCTAAAGGGTGGAGAAAATCCTATTTTCTTAGAAGGGCAATATCAGCCTCTGTTTCCCACAACAGACCTGTTTTTTGTTGGGTGAAAATCGATAGGGGAGAGACGCCCTCTCAGCCAGCTGCTCACCCCTGCAGCACAGAGGTAGAGGGGCCTGCGGCTCCAACACATGGACATTCCAGCCATCCCTATAGGATTGCGGAGCCTTAGCTGTAAGCAGGGTAGTTTTTCTTTCCTAAGTGGAGAGGACTGAGATTCGGAGGCATACAGGGAGGTTTTGTCCAGAGTGGTGGTGAGCCAGAGTGGGGGAGTGAGAAGAGAGATGAGTGAGAAAACTGGGAGAGGAAATGTTTGGAGGAAGCACAGAGATATCCAAGGGAGAATTGTATTACGTTTTGTTTCTAAATTCCCTTCCCTTTCTCTTTGTGACATTTTCAGTAGAATTGGTGGTTGTATCTGTTTGGAAGTGTAGTGCCCTTGGTCTCATGGTGGTGTGCATTTACGGGTGGAGGAGGCGTGGGCAAGTCAAAACCCTTCATAAGAGACATACCACATTGGATGACACCATTTTGGACAGGCGTCACTTGGGCCTGGCACCCTACTCAGTTCTTTATGAGTGGTATCAGCTAATCCTCACAACAATCCGACAAGACAGGTCCTGGTGTGTTTTCTGTTAGATCTGTATCAATAGCCTCCTCAGATAAGCGGCGATAGCAGCTTTCAGGAAGGGATGGTGTTTTACTTATCTTTTTTTGTAAAAGAGTTTTTATGAGTGCATTATGGTTACAGATGATAACGGGGTTCATTGTGACAAAATCATGCATGCCTGGGACGTAATTTGCTCCATCTCAGTCTCCAGCACTTCCTCTTTCCCTCCCCTCCTGCCTCCTCCCATTTTCCTTCCTTCACCCCAATGATCTTCCTTTCACTTACTCATTTTTTTTCAACTAGTGATTTATAGACACACATAAAGGTGAAATTCACTGTGGTATATTCATATATGTACACAGCACAATTCAGTCAGTTTCATTCCCAGTACCTCCCTCTTCCCATACCTCCTCCCTCTCCCTCAATACCCTTCCTAGACAATGTTTGACCCTTGACTTTTTTTTTCTTTAATTTTGTACCAGGGGTGCTTCACCGCTGGGCCACATCCCCAACCCTTTTAATTTTTTTTTTTTTTACTGGTTGTTCACAACATTACAAAGCTCTTGACATATCATATTTCATACATTAGAATCAAGTGGGTTATGAACTCCCATTTTTACCCCAAATACAGATTGCAGAATCACATCGGTTACACATCCACATTTTCACATACTGCCATATTAGTGACTGTTGTATTCTGCTACCTTTCCTATCCTCTACTATCCCCCCTCCCCTCCCCTCCAACCCTTTTAATTTTTATTTTGAGATAGGGTTTTGCTAAGTTGTTAGGGCCTTGCTAACTTGCTGAGGCTGGCTTTCAACTTGCAATTCTCCTGCCTCAGTCTAGTGAGCCCCTGGGATTACAGGTATGCATTACCACCCTGATGACCCCTGACTTTCTAAATATGGCTTATTTCTCTCAGTATTATGTTCTCCAGTTCCATCTATTTACTATCAAATGACATAATTTCAGTTTTTATGGCTAAGTAAAACTCCACTGTGTATGTACACCACATTTTCCTCATCTATTCATCTGTTGATGGGCACCTGGGCTGGTTTCATAACTTGGCTATTGTGAATTATGCTGCTATAAACATTGATGTGCCTAGATCCTTGGAATATGCTGATTTTAGTTCCTTTGGATAAATACCAAGGAGTGGGAGAGCTGAATCATATGATGGTTCTATTCCTAGTCTTTTGAGGAATATCCATATTGTTTTTCAAAGTGGTTGATACTAATTTGCAGTCCCACCAACAATGGATGAGTATACCTTCCCCCCCGCCCCACCATATCCTCAGCAGCAATTAGTTGTTTGTATTCTTGATGATTGTCATTCTAACTGGAGTGAGATGAAATTTCAATGTAGTTTTGATTGACAGTTCTCTGATTGTCAGGGATATTCAGCATTTTTTCATATTTCTGTCAGCCATTTGTATTTCTTCATTTAGTGTTTTTTACCCATTTATTGATTGGATTATTTGGTGTTTTTTTTATGTTGGTTTTTTTTTGAGTTTTTTATTTATTCTGGATATCAATCCAGATTTTTTTTTTTTGTATGTTGATCAATCTGGCAAAGACCTTCTCCCAGTCTGTAGGCTCTTTCTTCATGCTCCTGTTTCTTTTGCTGGGAAGAAGCTTTTTAATTGATGCTGTCTCACCACTTATTGATTCTGGTTTTATTTCTTGAGCTTTAGGGTTGTTGTTAAAAGTTGGTGCCTGCACCAATATGCTGTGGTGTTGACCACATGTTCTCTTCTGCAGTTGCATAATTTCTGGTTTAATTTCTAGGTCTTTGATCCACTTTGAGTTGACTTTTGTGCAGGGTGAGAGATAGGGACCTAGTTTCCTTTTTCTACATGTGAATATCCATTTTTCCCTGCTCCATTCATTAAAAGGACTATCTTTTCTCTGACCTGTATTTTGGCACATTTGTCTAGTATCAAATGACTATATCTATGTGGGTTTGTCTCTGTATCTTATCTTCTATTCCTTTGATCTTCATGTCTATTTTGATGCTAATACCGTGCTGTTTTTGTCACTATAGTTCTGTAGTGTAATTTGGGATCAGGTATGGTGATGTCTTCAGCATTGCTCTTCTTTATCAGGACTGCTTTGGCTATTCTAGGTCTTAAGACTGTTTTCCCAGTTCTGTGAAGAGTGTCTGATATTTTTATGGGGATTACATTGAATTTATAGAATGCTTTTTGTAGTATGACCACTTTGACAATGTTAATGCTGCCTATCCAAGAACATGAGGTGTCTTTCCATCTTTTAAGGTCTTCTTCAATTTCTTTCTTCAGTGTGCTGTAGTTTTCATTGTGGAGATCCTTCACCTCCTTGGTTAGACTTATTCCCAAGTATTTTATTTTATTTTTGGTTATTGTCAATGTGATAGTTTTCCTGATTTTCTTCTCCTATATTTGAGTATAGGAATGCTATTGATTTTTGTGTATTGATCTTGTATCCTGTTATTTTCCTGAATTTATTTATCAGCTGTAGAAGTCTTCTGGTGAAGGTTTCTGAGTCTTCTAGATATAGGATCATGTCATCAACAGATAGTTTGAATTCTTATTTACCTATTTGTATTCTTTAATTTCCTTCTGTTATCTGATTGTTCTGTCTTGAGTTTCAGGAAATATATTAAATGGGAATTGTGAAAGTGGACATCCTTATGTTATTCTTGATTTTAGAGGAAATGCTTTCAGTTTTATTTTCCTAGTATGGCCCTGGTCTTGGATTTGCCAGACATAGCACTTACAGTGTTGAGGTGAATACCTTCCATCCCTAGTTTCTTTGGTGTTTTTAACATGAATAGATGCTTAATTTTGTCAGAGGCTTTTTCTGCATGTATGGAAATCATCATGTGATTCTTATCTTTAATTCTATTTATGTGGTGAACTCCATGTATTGATTCACCTATGTTGAACCAATCTTGCATCCCTGGGATGAAACCACTTGATCATGTTGTACTATCTTCTTAGTGTGTTTTTGAATGGGTCTGATAATATCTTATGGAGGATTTTTGTGTCTATGTCCAACAGGAATACTGTCCTGTAGTTTTCTTTCCCTGATGTGTCATTGGTTTTGTATCAGGATGATATTGACTTTGTAGGATGAATTTGACAGTGTTCCTCCTTTTCTATTTCATGGAATAATTTGAGAAGGATTGGGGTAGTTCTTTTAAGACTGAGAATCCATTTGGTTCTGGGCCTTTCCTTGTTGGAAGGATTTTAATTGCTTTAATTTCATTGCTTGATATTGGTCTAAATTGTCATAGGTAGAAAAAGGAAACTAGGTCTCTATCTTTCACCCTGCACAAAAGTCAACTCAAAGTGGATCAAAGACCTAAATTGTCTATATCCTTATGGTTCAATTTAGGTAGGTCATAGGTTTCTGGAAGTTTTCCAATTTATTGAAGTAAAAAATTTCAAAATAGTTTCTAATAATTCTCTGAATTTTGACAGGGTCTTTGTTCATATGTCCTTTTCCATTTTTAATTTTGTTGATTTCGGTCTTCTCTCTCTTGTGGGGGGGTAGTTTGGGTAAGGGTTTATCAATCTTGTTTACCTTTTCAAACAACTCACTATTTGCTGCATTGTTTGTATTTTTTATTCTCAATTTTATTAATTTTGGGTCTAATCTAAATTATTTCCTGTATTCTATGATTTTGGAATTAGTTTGTCCTTCTTTTTCTATTTTTTCTTTTTTTAACTACCTTATTACTTACTATGATATGTTGTATCACTATTTCATTTGTTTCTAAATTTTTTTCAAAATTTCTCTTCTGAGTTCTTTTGCTATCCAATCCTCATTTAAAAATGTATTATTTAATCTCCAGGTGTGGAAATAGTTTTTGTTTTTTATCTTGTCATTGATCTCTAATTTCATTTCATTATGAACTTATAGACTGCAAGAATTTATCTTTGTTATCATTGTTTTGTGTCCTGAAACATAAAGTATTTCTGTTATTATTTCATTGAAAAGTTTCAGTTGATTCCTATATGCAACTGAAAGGAAAGTGAATTCAGTTGTTGATGGATTCAATGTTCTATAGATGTCTGTTAGCTCCATTAATGTAGGTGCACCAAAGTTTGGGGTATAACTATTGATAATCATTGTATCTTATTTTTGGATGATTCCTGTAACCAGTATGAATGAACCTTCTTTTACTCTTTTGATTAATCTTGACTTTAAAACTACTTTGTCAGACGTGAGACTAACTACTTCTGCTGACTTTTGTTCTAAATTTGTGTGGTACATCTTTTTCTATCCTTGCACCTTTAGTCTGTGGATGTCTTTGCCTGTAAGGTGTGTCTTTTGTGAATAACATATGGTTGTCTTATTCTTTAATCCATTCTGACAATCTGTCCTTTGACTGGAGAGTTCACACCACTTACATTCAGTGTTATTATAGAGAGATGATTTTTATTTCCTGCCATTTTCACTTTATTTATAATCCTTAATTCAGACTTGATTCTCCTTTGTTTAACTGTTTTAAGTGAGACTCAGCCATATGCTGACTCTGATATTTATTTTTCAGTTCTTCTGCATGAAATATTTCATGGAGCATATTTTGTAGTGCTGACTTGGTGATTAGGAATTCTTCTGGTTTTTGCTTTTCATGGAAGGTTTTATTTAAGCTTCGATTCTGAAGGAGAGTTTTTCTGGATCTACTAATCTTCATTGACACCCATTATTTTTCAGGGCTTGATTATATTATTCCAACCCTTCATGGCTCTTAGGTTTGGAATAAGAAATCAGTAGAAATTTGAGTTGGCTTAAATTAATGACTGATGGTTTTTCTCTTCTGTCTTTTAAATTCTATCCTTGTTTTGCATATTAGGTGTGTCTTGTAGAGAATCTTTTTTTTTTTTTTTATCTTGCCTGGGGTTCTAAATGTCTCTTGTATTTGGATTTCTATCTCAGAAAATTTTCTGTTATTATTTCATTGAAAAGTTTCAATTGATTCCTATATTTGGTCTCTTAGTGTTATCTTGGATTTCTCAGATATTCTGGTCGTGGTTTCTAAACATCTTTTTTTTTTTTACCATTGATTTTATTTTCAAGATCATATACTTTTGTATATAATCTTCAAGACCTGATCATCTGTCTTCTATGTCATCTAATCTATTGGTGATACTTTTAACTGAATTTTTAATCTGATTTATTTTGTCTTTTATTTTTCAGGATTTCTGTTTGGTTCTTTTTTAGAATCTCTCTTTATTGAAACGTTCTTTCACATTCTATATTTTCTCTCTTATTTCATTCCTTACATCTTCTTTTAGTCCATCAAGCATTTTTATGAACTTTCTAAATTCTTTATCCAACATTTCCTCCAATGGGATCAGTTGTTGAAGTGTTGCGCTGTATGCTGTTTGGGGTGGTTTTTTCCCTTGCGTTTTCATATTGTTTCTACCCTCTCCTGGGATGACTATTTCTTCTAAGGAAGTATATCTTCTATCCCTTTGTGCACGGGACTGTTTAGTGAGCATCTTTATCTTAACCACAGGCTGGGTGAGTATCCAGATATTGCTATTCCCACTCAATGTGTATCCCCTGCTACTTCCAGGACTGGCACCACTTTGAGAGAAGATTCCAAATCCTATTAAATTCTATCAGTTCAGAGTGAAGCCATCTATAATAAATCCTGAAAATATTCCTCCAAGTTCCTCTGACTGTAAAATTATAGTAATGTCCTTGAACAAGTTGAGAAATTATTTATTAAAGAGAGTAAGGTCACTATTATACACTAATAGAATTGAAAATGGAAGAGAAAATGTGGGAGAGTGAAAAATAAGAAAGAAAAGATAGGGAAAAAATAATACAAACTAGGATAAAAATAACAGAAAAAACGAGGGAGGGATATGAGATAGGAGCAGGAAATGTTGACTAAGAGGGACAGGTGTAAACCTGAACAGGAAAACAAAGATATAAAGAATGATTCCAATTAATGCTTTAAAACTTTAGAAAAAATGGGGCTGGGATTGTGGCTTAGAGGTAGAGCACTCGCCTAGCATGTGCAGGGCCCTGGGTTCGATCCTCAGCACCACATAAAAATAAATGAATGGAATAAAGGTATTGTATCCAACTACAACTAAAAAAATAAATATTAAAAAAAAACTTTAGAAAAAATGTAGTCAAATGGTTCAGGGATCTAATATTGGATTATAAGGGAACATCTGTCAATTCAATAAGAAAGGCAATACTAGTAAGATCAAAATTGACAGTAGAGCTATTTATGATAATCCATGCTGAGGTAGGAAGATTTCTTATTGAGTCTTCCTGATTTGGATTTCATTAGGATTTAGAATCTTTAGAAGATGCCCCCTACTCTCTGACTATTCCTCCAAATTTCCCTGGGTGTAGAGGTAGGGATCATACCAGCTCACCCCTGAGAAATTCTCAGAGGTCCCCTCTGGTCTTTGGTGTATCCAGGTACCTACTAGCTTTCTATTGAGTCAGAGAAGAAGGTTCTTAATTGTCTGTGACTTAGCAGCCGGGTGGCACATAGAAGGCACTCTCTTTGTTAAGTTGGACTGAACTGAGCAGGAGATAGGATTGAAAATAGAGATTAAAGTTAGATTGTAAAGTCTTGATTGACAAATCAAGTTTGAATTCCATCTTAATTATTGGGATGGCTGGGATAAGATAGAGAGAGCTAGATGTGTGGAAGATTTGGGGGCAAAGAAGTACATTCTGCTTATCATGGTTGGTAAGCCTCATGCAGGTAAGTTACATTGTACAGCTCGGTGTGAATGGAACTCAGCTCTGTCTTGCAGGAATATACTATTGACATGTCTTTGTCGACTGATTATGATATTAAAAATCAGCCAAGAGCGACAATCCAGAAGCTAAAGTTTTTCTCTGAGCTCTCCTTTGGTTTATAAAAGAAAATGGATGCAACAAATCTTATTAAAACTCTGAGGAAAATTATTAGCATTGAAGTTTCAACCAAAAATATATGATCAGCCACCAATCAATAATAAAGATTATTATTCTAGCCAGGCATGGTAGCTCACACCTGTAATCTAAGTGGCTCAAGAGGCTGAGGCAGGAGGAGCACAAGTTCAAAGCCAGCCTCAGCAACTTAGTGAGGCCCAAAATGACTTAGTGAGACCCTGTTTCTAAATAAAACATAAAAAGGGCTCAGTGGCTAAGTGCTCCTGGGTTCAATCTCTGGTTAAAACCAAAACAGAGAGAGAGAGAGAGAGAGAGAGAGAGAGAGAGAGAGAGAGGGAGGTTGATTTTATTATTCTCAATATTTGTAAAAGGGAATGATCTAGCATAGTTTTGTATGTCCTCTCTATTGCAACATTTTCTTCAAGTCTCCATTTGTTTATTTTGTCCAAGTTGACAAGAATAGAAGAATCAGAATTTGAGAAATTATCCATCAAGGACAAACATGATAACTGTTATCACAAAGTCCCCCAACTTCAGAATTTTTCAGATACAATAAAAGCTCATAAATTAATCTCATTTTTTTTCTAAGAGCTTAACAGAATCCATATATTTTCCTATGATAAGATCATGCAAGCTAAGAAAATAAGCTAATTTGTCTTTGACAAGTATTGTATCAACTTAATGTGCTAACCGTGTTCATCTCCTTGCTGATTGGAAGCTCTGATTAACAGTTACAAATGTCTTTGAATGAGAAAATGAGAAAACAATTGAATCATTATTTGTAAGCAGCTTTGTTGGTGGTAAAAATGTTTTTCAAACAAATATTTTTCAAGGTGCATACATAATAAAATATTGCCTTTGGAAAATATTTTGGGGAAGAAATTTCATGCATTTCTGTTTAGGGACTCCTGTGCTAGGGACATGGAGTTCTAAGTGTTAGGATAATGTCAAGGCCAGCAGTTCAGGATCTCTTCTTACCCATTACCCCAACACTTACTTAATCCTTCTGCATGCTGTAGATCCTTTGTTAATCGGTTGAAAGCGTCTATTCCCTAGTTTCTGTTGGTGTGGTTTCTTTCTTAGCATGAGGAATGAACGTTCTCCAGATTTTATCCCTAGGTTTCTTCCTCTTCCAGTTTCCCATCAAATCAAAGCAAAGTGAAACCCTTTTATTTCTGGCACAACTGGACAGGTGGTTCAGGACCCCTCCTTACCGAGAACTGTGATTGTATCATTGAGGTTAAAGAGTCATCACCAGGGCTTCATTTGAACACCTCGGTGGCTTGTCCTCATCTCATTTCTCACGTTGTTCTTGTGGTCTTGCTGCTGAGGCTTCCTGCTGAGAACTCAGAGCCACGGAGGAAGCTTCAGAGGAGAAAGCAAAGCCTGCTAGCACCTTGGCCTGCGCAGAGAGAGCAGCCCCAACCTACTGGTAAACATTCTTTCAACCAGTTCTTTTTTCCCAGTGTCGTGAAAGACAATATTGAAAGGGAAAAACCTTATGCTTATTAAGGGAAACAAATGGCTGTTATTTGAATCAAAAGAAAGAACACAAGCGGCTTGCATTTCAACAAGCAAGATCTCATGCAAACCGCACCTTATTCTAGAAAATGGAATGTAGTAGACACATGTCTGGTCCCCAACTGAAGGAGGGACATGCGCAAAACCCTGGCCTTTTGGACAATGAGATAGAAGAAGTGGGAAAAAATGAGAGTTTGTTTTTCATGTTATTTGCTTCTGTGTTGGTTGAAGCAAGCTCAGAGCCTGTAGCACTCGAGATGAAAAACTGGAAAAAGCTGAACTAAGTGAAATAGTATGAAGATGTAGAGTTAGGGGTAGTATCCTTTTTCAAAACAGAGCAAGCCCAGCAATGTCACCTCCAGAAACCATTATGTGGAATTAAAAAAAAAAAATCAGAGCAAAGAAATTTATTAAGAAGAGGATTGTGTGTGTGTGTGTGTGTGTGTGTGTGTGTGTGTGTGTGTGAGCCCCTCTCCTTTGGCTCTGCCAATGTGTAGGGAAACAGACCTCCTCTCCAGGCAGCATGCCCTTATCATACCCTAGCCCCTCTGGAGCTGGCACACTTCAGCCACATCGTGGTGACATCAGGGAGGGGCTTTATGTCTTCTCTTGTTTTTTTTTTTCTTGAAAGAGGAAGTTTGTTTTTCAAAATAGTTATTGTTTGCCATTTAGGAGGGCTGAGATCATCACCTTCACTTGCTCATTGGCAAGTTAATGGAGAAAATTCTTTCGAGAGGCATGGAAGAGCCACCCCGCTCAGCTGATCAAGGGGATCAGTGACATCATCCCCAGCCTGCGCCATCTGGAAGGCCCATGGCAAGGATGTGAGCGGAAGGGAGCCCGCCCTTGTTCTGTTTCCTGGTGCCCCAAAGATGGTCTTTGGCCTGACCAGATCAGCACTTGCCTCTTTTTCCTTTATTAACCTTACCGTGTTGAGCACACATTGTAAAACCTATGATATTTTGTTTTCCTCTTTAAAAAATATATGTGATACAAACCGCTGGTACTATTCTGAAGAACTCTTTCCCAATGTGTTTACCAGCTCCTTAATTCGACTACTATATTTTGAAGTTTCGTGCTTTCCACCTTCCTGGAGCTCTGGTAAACAGCGCCCAGGAATCCTAAAACTGCATCTGTATAGACCATAGAGGCTTATTTCAAGGCTGGTGGTTTTAATTCTGTTACACAAGGAATCCAGAAGAATACAGAGTCCCTTCTCCCTCAGTGGCTGGCTCCACTCAGCTTGCAGTGCCCAATTTCAGAATTCTTCTGGGTGGCCAAAACTTGGAGAATGGAGAACGCCTTTGAAGAAGCAGTGTGCTCCATGGTTAAGAGAATCTAGTTAGTTGTCAATCAACAGATTATTTAAGAATACATTATCAACACTTACTTACAGGTGTCTATGCCTTTACGGTGTGGGGATTAATCACCATCTGACAGCATTCCTAAAAGTTGGAGAATACAATGAATATTATGACTTCCTTCCTTTACACGGATTAAAAAATGGGTTCATAGAGCCGGAATAACCTGCCCACAGTTAGTCAGAGGGGGAAGTCTAATGTGCCCTTGTTCACAGCATCAAATTATTTGTATTATGCTATTCAGAGTGTGACTAGAGAAGAGAAGGCTGTTTTTCTGAAAACTGTTTCAAAACTCTGCAGAAAGATAAGCAGCTTGTGAACAAATTGCATCCCTAAGCACCCTAATTGGCTCCCAGTAAAGGAGGCAGTATATCGATCTGCATTTCTGCTCAAGCTCCTTAGAAAGGTACAAAGCAGACTTTTGCATCCATCTGCTCAGAGTCGAGTTTTTGTCTGAACACAAGTAGTATTAGCTTTGGGGTATTGTCTGGAGGATCCAAGGTGGTGGGGTGTGTACAAATTATGTCAAATAAAAGTTTTCCAAATTAAGCCAAATAAAAGTTTTCCGAAATGCCTCTCTACTTCTTCCTTCTCACCTATTTTCTTTCTCTAAAGATTCCTTTTAGAAGGGCTGGTTAAAGAAAATCTCAGAGTGAAGAAAGAAAAATGAATTCAGTAAGGTTAGGCGTAGAAGATTTTTAGAAACGTCCCTGATGCTATTTTAATACCACACCACCTTGCTTACAATAGCTTTGCAAATCTTGAAGTCAAGAAGCATCGGTCCTCTAGCAGTGTTATCATTCAGCATTGGTTGGCTCTCCTCTGCCTCTCCACGTAAAGTTCAGGATCAATGCATTGATATGTGGAATTTTGATTGGGATTGCATAGAATGTAGAGATCAAGTCGGGGGCAATTGTTATCTTGACAATACTGAGTTTTCCTGTAAATGAACATGAACTCTCTCTCTACTTGTGTAGTTCTTTTAAAAATTTATTTGATCTAATACTATTTCTAGAAGATTCAATATGAAAGCAACATTGTTTTAAAAACTTGTCTTTAACATATTTTTTTTCATTTATTCATCAGCAAAATAAATGACTCCTTATAGACCTCCCTATCATTCTGGAAGTTATCCATGTTTGAAATCCATAGGGGTAGAAATAAAATCACAGATAATATTTTTTATTTACTCAAGCATTAATTTTTCAATATTAGAATGAACTGAGTAATATTGCTATGGTTAGGATAAGCGTCCCCCAGATGCCTATGTGTTAAGAGCTTGGCTCTGAGCTTATGGAGCTATTGGGAGGTGGTGGGCACATTTGCATTTTGAAAGGTGGAGCTTCATGGAAGGAAGTTAGGTCACTGAGGTGTGCCCCTGAAGGAGATATTGGGACTGCAGCTCTTTCCTCTCTCTCTCTCTCTCTCTCTCTCTCTCTCTCTCTCTCTCTCTCTCTCTCTCTCCTCCCTCCCTCCCTCCCTCCCTCCCTCCCTCTCTCTCTCTCTCTCTCTCTCTCTCTCTCTCTCTCTCTCTCTCTCTGTTTTCCAGCCACCTTGAGGTAAAAGCTTCCTTCACCATGTGCTCTCTACCATGATGTATTATCTCACCTTGAGTCCAAAGGCAACAGGGGCTGAATGACCATGGAGCAAAACCATTAACAAAAATAAATCCTTATAAGATGATTATCTCAAGCATTTTATTACAGTAGCATAAATTTAACTAACAAATACATGTTTTTAATCTTTGTAGTATGTAGTGGGTAAAGACTGTTATTCTTAAATTCATCCACTTCAGATCCCAATTTCAGAGTTTGGAAGTGCATAGACCCCCTTGTCATGTGTTAACTTTTGCCTGCCACCCATATTATCCTAGTGTGGTATAATTGCAGAAATAATTTATACATGCCAATGGCTACCTTTCCAAACCTATTGCTTAAGTAGCATCTGGAATGAGAATTGCCACATCTTTTCTGCATTGGAGCTAAGTTTGCCTTGGGATCCCTGTCTAAATTTCCCCCAATTTCTAAATTGGCCTCATAAGTAAATCACTGCAGATTCATCAAAAGACATTTCTTGCTTCGAGTTAGCATTTATTCCATGATTTCCCCCCAAGTTAGCAACTAGTAAAATGCTTGTGGGCGAGATCAACCCATGCTAGGAGGAACAAGCAAGTAGCTAGCAGCTGCTTCTTTCTATGGATGTATAGTGTTCACTTCAGCTTCAACATCAATAAACCCGGGGAATCCCTCTCAGAGAATGACCCTCAGGTAAAATTTTAAGTGTGAATAGATATACAGATGGCCCTCTACTTAAGATGGTTTGATTTACAGGTTTTCAAGTTGTGATGGTATGAAAGCAACAGGCATTCAGTAGAAGCCTCATTTTCATCTTTTTTCCAGGAGAGCAATATGCATTTCATGACTTTCTCTCAATGCAGAGCTGTGGGCTAATGGAAATGTTCCAGGCACATTCAAGGGAGGGTAGGCTGGGCTATGAAGGTCGGTAGGATAGGTGTATTAAGTGCATTTTCAACTTACAATCCTTTAAGTCTAAGACAGGTTTATTGAGATGTAACCCTATCATAAGGGAAGTAGCCCCATTAGGAATTGAGGAGCACCTGTAATTAGCCTCATGAAGCCTGAGTAAAGTTTCCGTTAACTGTAGAACCATCTGCACTCATAAGGGTCTATCATGCCCATATTCAGCAGCTTCTCCAGTTCTCCATCTTCTACCACCCTCAAAGTTGGTGATGCCCCAGGGCTGCACTGCCCAGTACTGTAGCCATTAGCCACACGTGGTGATTTATGTTTTCATTAATTAAAATTCACTGAAATTTAAAGTTTAGTTCCTCTGTCACACTAGCTGCATTCCAAGTGCTTCATAGCTGTAAGTGCTTAGTGGCCACCGCACTGGACAGTGCAGAATTAGAATATATTCCTCACTGTAGAAAGTTCCTTAAGACAGAACTGGCCTGGATCGGTGGTTTGCAAATGTCACTGTGCAGGAGGATCACCAGGAACCTAGATTAAAGTGCACATTCTCCCATCAAACTGAAGAGCTCTGCACAGCCAAGGAAGCAATCAACAAGGCAAAGGGTCAACCACTTTGGAAGAGAATATTTGCAAACCATACACCTAATTAGGGGTTGGTGTCTAGAATAGATAAGGAACTCTTATCAATTTCATATCTCTTATCTGAAATGCTCTGGACACAAGGTGTTTTTTTTTTTTTTAATTTCAGGTTTTGGAACATTCGCATGCATATAGGGAGATATCCCAGGGAGAGAACCAAGTCTAAACATGAAATCCATTCATCTTTCATATACACATAGCTTACAGGGAATTTTATACCAAATATTTGATGTGTCTTCAGTTTAATTGTTATGCATCACATGAGGTCAGATGCAGAATTTTCCACTTTTGTTACCATGTCAGTGCTCAGAAAGATTTGGACTTTGGAACATTTCAGGCTTGGAATTTTTGGATTAGGGATGCTCATGTTGTAGCAAGAAAATAAATAACTAAATTCAAAATTGGGGCATAGGATCTTTTTAAAAAAATTTGTTCTAATTAGTTATACATGACAGTAGAATGCATTTTGACACACTGTACACAAATGCAGCACAATTTCTTCTTCCTCTGGGCTTAATATCATGCAGAGTCAACACCTGTAGTGCATTCACACATGTATGTGGAGTAAAATGTCCATCTCATTCCACCATCCTTTCTATCTCCAAAACCCACCTCCTCCCTCCCCTCTGCACAATCCAAAATTCTTTCATTCTTCCCTACCTCCAACTCCCCATTATAGATTAGTGTCCACTTATCAGAGAAAGCATAAGGCCTTTGGTTTTTTGAGTTTGGCTTATTTTGCTTAGCATGATATTCTCCAGCTCCACACATTTACCTGCAAATGCCATAATTTCGTTCTTTAATGCTGAGTAATATTCCATTGTGTATATGTGCCACATTTTCTTTATCCATTCATCTGTTTAAGGGCATCTAGGTTGGTTCCATAGTGTAGCTATTGTGAATTGAGCTGCTATAAACATTGATGTGGCTGTGTCACTATAGTATGCTGATTTTAAATCCTTTGGGTATAAACCGAGGAATGGGATAATTGGGTCAAATAGTGATTCCATTCCTAATTTTCTGAGGAATCTTCATATTGCTTTCCATAGTGATTGCAACAATTTGCAATCCTACCAGCAGTGTATAAGTGTACCTTTTCCCCCACGTCCTCACCAACACTTATGGTTGCTTGTATTGCCATTCTGACTGGAGTGAGATGAAATCTTAGAGTGGTTTGATTTGCATTTATCTAATAGCTGAAGATGATGAACATTTTTTTCATATGTTAATTGATTGTATTTCTTCTTCTGTGAAGTGTCTGTTCAGTTCCTTAGCCCATTTATTGATTGAGTTATTTGGTTTTTTTTTTTTGGTGTTAAGTTTTTTGAAATTTTTCTATATCCTGGAGATTAATATTCTACCTGAAGTGTGTGGTGGTAAAGATTTTCTCCTATTCTGTAGGTTCTCTCTTAACAATTTTTATTGTTTCCTTTGCTGAAAGAAGGTTTTAGTTTGAATCCACCCCATTTATTGCTTCTTGATTTTACTTCTTGTGCTTTAGGAGACTTGTTAAGGAAGTCAGTTCCTAAGCCAACGTGGTGGAGATTTGATTTGGACCTAGGATCTTAACAGATATTTCTCAACATGACAAACATGGCTCAATATGGCTAAGATGCTCAATGTGATATCACCAGAGAAATGTAAATTAAAATCACAATAAGATCTAAATTCACAACCATTAGAATGGCCACTATCAAAAGATGAAAGATAGCATGTTAGAGAAGATGGGAGGAAAGGAAACATTGACATATTATTGGTGGGAATGTAAATTAGTGCAGCTATTTTGGAAAACAGTATGGAGGTTCCTCAAAATATTAGAAGTGGAATTACAATATGATCCAGCAATTATACTACTAGGTATTTATTCAAAGGAAGTGAAATCAGTATGTCAAAGAGATATCTGCACTTCTGTGTTTGTGTTCAGCATTATTTCAAGATATGAAATCTACTGCATGTGTATCAGTAGATGAATTGATGAAGAAAAAAAATGTGATACACACAAACACACACAGAGAGTACATTTGGCCTTTAAAAAGAAAGAAATTCTGCCATTTCTAACAACATGGATGAACCTAGAGGATATCATTATCAGTGTGATTCGGGCAATCTACAATGTATATATATATATATATATATATATATATATATATATATATTTCATAAGAACATAATGTACATGATAAATACAATTTAAAAAGTAAAAAATAATGGTGAAGTTAAAAAAAAAAGCAGATTCTCAAATGTTATTCTCAGTAGGTCCTGATTGGGGTCCAGGGATCTGCATTTTAATAGACACCTACTTCTGGTGTCTACACACTGGGTTTTGACAAACATTATCCACTGGGGTTAAAAACATTTGCTACTTTTTGGAGCAAGTTTTTATTTTTTAAGTCTTAATCTTTCACAGACTGATACAATAAAAATAAATCACTAGGAAAATAAATATTTAAAAATAAAACATAAAATACAAGCTCTATTTTAAAATTTGATTTAGAAGATATAAAATTTCTCTGCCAAGTTGCTGTACAAATATCTAACTGTGTGTTCTCAGTTTCTGGACTTGTCTGTGGACCATACTTAGAGTAGCAACGTGCTCGGAAAATGAAAGGACTTGTGTCAATAAAAAAAAAATGGAGTTGGGTCCATTTGTTTTTCTAATACAATGAAATAGATGAGGGTAACTCAGAGATTCTTAGCTATGTCTTGTAAGCTCACGTTCCTCTGTTAAAAAGTTTTAACCTCTCTTTAGAACTCTATGACACTAAAATGAAAAAGGCTTAGGAAATAGTATCTGAGGTCATTTGCTGATTCTGGAGACACAAGAAGTGGAGTGCCCACGTTTAATTACACAAGGGCGGAGGGAAGGACTGTGGGAGAAATAATGATGGTGTCTGCAGTGAAGAAGAGTCAGTTTGATATCCAGGGACTACAGGGAAGAAGTGTGGGAGAGAGAGGAGGGGGAGAGTGGGAGGTGACTGTCTGTCTGCTAGTGAATCTAGGGATGACATTGGTCCCGTTACTGGTGATTTCCTCATGGCTACCATGAGCTCAGTTGGACTTGAATTCTCTGAGGATGGTCATGGCTGATGGTGTCTCTTTTCCCTTCTCTTAACGGGTCAGCCCACGTGCAACTATGGAGGATAAAGAGTCAGACATTTGTGATGTTGATGTCATAAGTGAAACCACTCTGCTCGTGGAAGGTATGGAGAGCAGAGCTGTCTTCCCAGGTATAATGAAAGGTGATTACTTAGTAGCATAAAAGTCTACGTGAATTTCCCATTTTGTTTGAATGTTCAAATGAGGCTCTAAAAATGTCATGGGCTGCCAATTTTCATAAATCCCTTTTCATCTATGAATTCCCTTGCATGTTTTCTGAAGGAACCTGATCTTTTGTACTACAGTGTCAGCATTCTGGCTTTACGGATTGAATCCCCGAGGCGTTGCCTATCACGTTTCTTTCATCTCCCATGTTCTGTGCAAAATGGTGGTTAAATCTAGATCAGCAGTGGCCAATAAAAATGTAACTTGAGCCGCATATGCAATTAAAAATTTTCTAGTAGCTGCCTGAAAAGATACGAAGAAACAGATGAAATTTATTTTTATAATAGCTTTGTTAAGATAACCTACACACAATAAACTGAACAGATTTTAAGTATACAATTTGAAACTAGCACTGTAATCAGGGTATCAAACATATTCACCACTCCCAAAACATTTTCTCATGATATTGGATGACCTTTATGTCCTGCCCCTCTGTCTCTCCCCATTCCCAAACAATGATTGATTGATTTCTGTCACTATATATTTACTTGCATTTTCCAGAGTTTTATAGAGTGGCATCACATCATGCCCTCACTTTTATCTAGGTTTTTCACTACGAATAATTATTTTCAAGTTCATGCATTTAATACATGTATTAACAACTCCTTTTTATTTCTAAGACTAACTCTATGATATGGACATATTAATATGTCACAATTTTTTACCCATGAATATATATTAAAATTTATATTAGACTTATTCTCAAAAATAAGAAAATATTTTCTTGACAATATGTGAAACACATTTGAAGAAGGCCATGTAGTCACACAAAAATCAAACAAGAACGTTATAATATCGTTAACATGTGGTGTTAGAATATTATCTGATGGTAATACAATAAAAATAGAAAAACATATGTATTTTAAATATCTTGACAACTTAGGGACCAAAAATGCTTTCTAAGTATGTATATGCATGTATAGAATCATGAAGAACATCTTAATAGAATTATATAGGATACATAAAAATAAAATCAGAAAAAATAGCCTTAAAGGCTTTTGGCATTCAGGAGTAAAAACATAAAAATAGTGTTCTATACAGAAATTCAAAACAATGAAATTGCTACTGTTAGTGATGAGTGTTTTTATTACTGGATGGGGGAAAGGAAGGTAGGTGCTGAGACGAACAATCCTCTGAACATGCTAATTACTGAATAACTCAAACAAAATTGGAAGTTGGAAAGGGAGCAGCAGATGAAGGTTAAAGATTTAAGCTATATTACATGTGGCCATAAATTTCAGAATATACATAGAGTGGATAATTATATTAAAAACATGATATAATCAGATAATTTACAAAGGGAGCAATACAATTGCTTTAATAACAACAATTTCAATTTCACTTGTAAACTAGAATCATAACGCTTTTTGGTTTTGTTTTATTTTTCTTAAGTCACTAAATAGAGTCTAATGAAAATACCCAATGCTAATGGTGCTGGATGTCCCCATACTTTATTGCTGACTATATATTTTCACAATCCTTTTCAGAGGCAATTTGGCAACACATACCAAGAGTCATGATGGCATTCTCATCATTTGCATAAGCCTTGGGGAGTATTTCCTAAGGTCAACATACATTAGGAAATCAGAGGATGGTTACTCTTGCACTCTGCAGAGTTTACGTCAAGGTCATTTCAGGAAATGCTTTCAGTGACAAAGGCATCCTGGACACTCCCTCAGGAAGTGGCTCCGAGGACATTCTGTGGTCAGTCCCAAACCTCAGGAGGGAGTGCACTTGCACAATGAGAGAGGGAGTCCAGAGATGTGGCATATAGGTTCAAGAGGAGAGGAGCCTTCGGAACCCTACTACTGGGCCAGTATCCTCACCTGGGTCTTTGTGGGCTGTAGCAGGTGCTTTGGAGACTGACTAGCAAGGCTGAAGTCCTGGGTTAAGAGCTCTGCCTTACAATCTGATTCATTGTCCCCTTTCATAAAGCAGAGGTAAAAGTAGTGCCAGGACGAATGTGATCACACACATCAGGTATGCATAGCTCAGTGCCGGGCATGTTCTGCTACTAACTCAACCTTGGCTTTGTGTTGTAACATAGCTGGCAGAAACTCCAGAGGTCTGGTCCTAGCCTAACACTAACTAGTCAAGTGAGTTTGGACATATCAGTTAATCTCCCAGAGAGCTGGGCTGGATTAGCTGATCTCTTTCACCAGCTTTACAATGTTGCTGCGGAGACAGTCCTGGCTCCCCTCAGGTTTAAGAGCTTATACTACTTGGAGCCAGATGCACCTACATATAGACCCTGGCTACGACTACTTGTATGCAGTGTGATTTGGAGCATATGATTTCACCCTTCTATGCCTCCATTTTCTCACTAATAAAATGGGGCTAACATGGGCCTTTGGCAGGGTTCCAGGAGGAGGTAGCAGATTGGCTGGCCCAGGAAGAGGGTTCCTTAGAAGGAACTCTTGCAATTGTGATTTATTTTCATATACCATGTTTTCTTTATCCATTCATCTTTTTTTATTATTATAACATTTCTTACATACATGACAATAGTGGAGTGCATTACATTCATAATTTTTTTGCATTACAATTGTTAATATGCCTTTATGGACAATTTACCAAATCTCTGTTTGTATATATGGTATGTTGACACCAAATTCACATCTTCATACATGAATTTTGCGCAATGATGACGGTCTCCTTCCACTATCCTTGCTATTGTGATTCTAACTAGGTCAGAGTCACATGACCACAGATTTTTGACATTGGTAGGGTTGTTAGAAGTATAGTAGCCATTGTGATTTCAAATATTCTATTTATTGTCCATATAAACTATAATTTGTGCTGGGAATTAAAAATATTTTACAGTAAAATTTCTTGTTCCTAGGTAGGTTCAGAATTCTGAATAATCCCAATATGCTTTGATTTTGGGCTGCAATTTAAAAGTTCCTGTTCTAAACATTGTACATTGTGCATTTAAATCATAGCTGGAGGAAGGAAGATGGATGATGTTAACCAATGATGTGGGTCAAGGGTGATAAAATTCTTTTGGAAATGCTATAGAATAAAGATGGAGTCGCTAATGAAAACTACCAGGGGGAATTCTGTTGAAGTGTGATCATGCAGTTTGGAATTAGCTAGTTCTAGAGGAAGCTGTCAAAATTCTTGCTCCCAGGACTAGCAGTATAGAAACAATGTTCTTAACAACTGAGGATTCGTTATTCTATGGGATATCATTTTCTGTTTTAACCTTCCATCTGCCTTACAGCAATATGTTGGATATAAATAGTTCCACACCAGCAAATTAGGATATGAAATAACTTCTAATCCCATCTCTTACACCCCTCTTCATGCTGTCTCACTGTTATCTCTCATGCTTGGTGTGAAAATTCCCGAAGGGCAAAGTCACATAGCTACTCCTGTTCTAAAATTAGATCTGAGTGATGGTGAGAAATTTGGAAACAGTCACAGGTCTTAAAGAATTCCATTAGTGTTATTGATGTGCCACATTATATGCTTTTAATGGGATCATTAGCCAAAGGATAGAATAATAAAAATTTAAAGCTAGAGCAAAGCTAAAGAGGTAAACTAATCCAAACCATTTATTTCACAGATGACAAAATGAGACTAGGAGGTGAAGTGACTTTCTCAAAGTCACTTGGTGAGTCAGTGGCAGGGCTGGGGTGGGTACCCAGTCCTGGGCTCTACACCCATCCTGCTCCCAGTAGATGATGAAGTCCTTAAACTTTCTCACATCTCTGATGACATCATGGGGACTGACTATCTGGGGAGCAATAAATGTTTATGAAGTTTATGAATTCACGTGAAATAGTATTGTAGGAGAAATGCAAGGCTTTCTGATTCTCTATTCTTGCCATTATTAATGAGCCTTTGGATGGTAGAGGGAAGAATCTCAAAGTTACAAAGTGATGAATATCAGCCCCAAAGCTTAATACGTAAAAACTCAGTAACTCATCAGAGACTAAAACCATTGAAATTTGCCATTATGCCTTTTAATTCAACACGATGCTCTAAAATTGTATTTTCAGCTAAACTGAAAAAGGATACATCAAGAAGGGAAGATGAGAAAGTTGAGTCCCCGTTGTTCATCCAGGAGAAGCAAGGGGGAGCGCAGATGGTGACACTCTCAGGGCGATCATGCAGAGCCCAAAGTGTCACGTGTGGTCATTGCAGAAGCACATGATCTGACATTAAAAACACCCACATTTTCTAAAAAGCATAGAATACTGTTTATTTACAGATGTAGCAGAACTGTTTCTATACTTGAGCCCAGGTCTGTCTGACTGGATTTCAAGCTTTCATCTGTTGGAAAGTTTTGATCGTTGCTGAACAAGTGAAGAGCACAATTAAAATCACCTAGAGAACCATCATCAGTGCCATTAAAACCATTTGGTATCTGATATTTTTGCTATCATTTACTCGATCATTAGACATATTCCCCTATATTTTTTTTTCTTTTTAAAACTACAGATAGGAAGGAAGACAGGGACAGAGGTAAGTGGTAGAGGTAGTGATGGTGTTGTTGGTGGAGGTGGTGAGAGTGTGTGTGTGTGTGTGTGTGTGTGTGTGTGTGTGTGTGTGTGTTGGAGCTGGAAAGTGGAGGATCTGGGAACAGATGATGGACATCTTCGACAGCCTGAACTTTTGAAAAGTGGTGGTTTTCAACTGTTGTTCAGGCTATGGGGGAGGATGTCGGCAGCCTTTACTACCCATAGTGAGAGCAGATCTTGCATTATGGTGTGCGGCACGTGCTCACGCATGCAGCTGAAACAGTGGCTTCATGAAGCAGCACTTACCTTTCTTGTCGGCACACTTTGTTAGTTTTTGTTCTTTTTTCTCCTATCTGGTTTATTTTTTTACAATGCTGATCATGACTCATTAAACTGATTTCACAACTCTGAGTGAAATCAGTCCATCCTTGACCAAAACTTCACTCTGAGGCCCAGAACTGTTTATTCCGCTTGGAGGCTACTCTTTTCCCATATTGCTTCATTTTGCACATGTGTAAATACTTTTTCAGTGGAACTCTGTGGAGGTGAGCATGGACAGGGTGAAGAGAGTAGCTGGGAACCCTGAGTTAGGGAGAAGGGAGAACGTGAGTGGTGGAATGAGAGGAGGGGGTTCAAGTCTGTGTCCTTGTTTCCTGTGTATGCTTCTTTGCTGTATAAGGGGCTAACTCTACCCACCCCCAGCTCTTCCCTCAACCAGGACCAGGCTACATGAGGTTACAAAGTGTGTTTGTTTGTTATTTATTTACTTTGCTTTCTTTCACATAGAGTGTGGCTTTGATTTTAGTGATAACATATAAAAACAGAAATGTTTTGGAGAAGGTGGGCAGAGCAATAATAAGAAAATATCATGATATGTTGAAATTCTGGAACTTAAGGTGTCCAGACGGTGACACCCAGAGCAGGACTGTGCCCTTGTGCCTTCAGGGTGAGCTCTGTAAGCAAAGAGCAGATGCCCTCTTCACCCTGTGGCTGCTCATCCTCTGCGGAGCTTCACTGGAGGGTGTTCACCCAGGCAGAAAAATAGAGCAATAAGGACAAAAGGAGGTCTCGGAACTGAGTAGCCTGCCCTGTGCCACAGAGTGAAGTGTGGTCAGTGACGACCTGAATACATGACTTTGGTCCCATCAGTGATCGTACTCTCACCCAGGGACAGCAGCCGTGCCCCACACTGTAGCAGTCTGCTCCTCCTGTCTGTGGAGGGGTTGGTGTGAACCCACTGTGCTACCAGTCCTGCAGAAGTCCTGCACATACGGCTCAGTACATGACACTTGACGATGGTAACAGATGGCCATGCACTTGCCATGCTGTCCTTTATATCATTATTTGAGAATGTACTCCTCAACTTACCAAAATGTTCTAAAATTGTGTGCTGTCGTGGCAGCAGCAAGCGTAGACAGAGCTCCAGAGGTCGCGTTGAGTGGTTGACCTACACCATCTAGGTGTGTGCGTTTGTCCTCTGTCGCTGGCTGACGTGAGTTTCTCAGAGCCTTCACCATCATTCAGTAATGTGTGACTGGACAGTGTAGTCTAAACTACAAACATACTTGTGAGTTATTTTGATTTGTTTCGCTATCCAAAGGCCTAGAAAGAAGTATGTCATACTACTAAAACATGATTTCCTTTACCTGGCCAGATGATATGAAGCATGTATTTTTTTTCTTGGTGATATTCTTTGTTTTTCAACTTTTAAAGTTCAGCAAAAGTTACTTTTGATAACCGCTGAGGCAGGCGGTGTATCCGTGAGCCATCCCGCCATCGGGCAGGGACATCCCGGGGAGGGGGCAGAACTTCAGGCAGGTTGGCTTCCCTAGGTCAAGGGCAAAGCCGTGGTGGGGCCCAGCTGTGAGCTGTCAGCCCTCTATCCTCCCTGAAGGAGTAGGAGGAGGTCTCTGTGTGGCCCAGTGTCTACCAAAGTCCACCCCTTGCCTGCCTCAGATGCTCTTCCGTCATGTACTAGGCTCACCTCCTCAAGGATGGCATCTCCAGGCTCCTGGTCGGTCTCGCTTTGTGAAGATGGTTCCTAGAGAAAGAGTAGTGGGACCGAGTTCAGCCCCATCAGTGCACCTGGAGTTAGGGCCCAATCGATGCTCGTCCTCCCCCTCCTTTACTACCGGCTCAGGTTCCCTCCAACCTCAGTGGTGGCCCAGCTGGACACAGAGGCCAGGCCACCATCCCGTTGTACCTGAAGGGAGCTCAGTTTCTCCTCCTCTTGTCCTTACCAGGCCAGGCAGCATTTTTCTTCTTACTGTAGAAATCTGGGCATGGGTGTTCTGAGGGACACCCCAGGATGTCACATGGGTGTTCTGAGGGACACCCCAGGGTGTCACATGGGTGCCAAGGGCTTTATTCCCTGCCCCCATGTAGACAGCAGCCTACATCCACCTGATGATGCAGGCCCATCACGTCTGTGACCAGGTGAGTCCTTCCTGGACACATATTCTTTTAAAAAATGACCTCTTTTCAGGTATGATTTACACAGAATTAAACTCACATGCCTGAAGTTTGAAGAGTTTTGACTCATTATCCCCACTATCAAGAAATAGGGCCTTCCATTGCAGAAAGCTCCCTCTTCTCCATGAATATTGAATTAGTGCTTCCCCCCCCCCATCCTCTCTCCAGCCCCAGGAAACAACTGAACTCCTTTTTGTCTCTATAGGTTGTAGACATGGTTTTACTTTCTTTAGAATTTAATATTAACGGAATGATCCAATATGTAGGTTTTCGTGTCCACTTCTTCTGCTTGACACGGTATTTTTAAGAGTCTTCCCTGTGGTTGCATAATGCAGTTGTTTCCTCCTTTTTCCTGCCGAGGAGCGTTCCACTCTAAGGATATACCACAGTTTGTCTGGCCATACATGTCTCAATTCCATCTTGGGCAGTCTCCAGTTGGGCCTATGAGGACTAGAGCTGCTATAAATACTCACGTCTTTGTGTGGACATATGTTCTCATTTTTTTCTTGGGTAAATACCTAGAAGCAGGATTGCTGGGTCATATGATAAGCATATGTTCAACTTTATCAGAAACCGCCAAGTTATTTTCTGAAATGGTTGTGACATTTTATATTCAAGCAGTCACGTTGGAGCGTCCCAGGCAGCCCACTCGTTTTTTTTTTCCCCTCAGGGAGAAGCTGAGATAATTGATTCTAGATATCTTTTCTAAATATAAGTTATGAATTCCCCTCCACTTACTGCTATTGTGGTATGCAGCCATCTTGATAGGCTGTTGTTTATCATTAAATAAAACATTTAAAGTTTTCTTTTATGGTTTCTTCTTTGATCCACTGGTTAATTAACCATGAAAACATGAATTTCCAAATATTAGTAGATTGCCAAGGCACCTCTCTGTTACTAATTGCCGAGTTAATTCTGTTGTGGTCCGAGATCCCATTTTATATAATTTCAGCTCTTTTAAAGTTGCCGCCCTGTGCTGTGGAACCGTGTATGTTCTCCAGTGGCAAAAGTTTATGTGTATTTACAAAGAATGTGGTTTCTGCTTTTGTTGTGCACAGTATTCTATAAAATGTGATTATGTGAAAAAACAGTGATCTTGCAAAGCCAAGTTTGGTTCCTTCTCTTCCATTCATGAATGAGGAGAGCAGTGCTTCTCTTGGCAGAGGCGTGGGCCTCTTTTCTGGGTTCAGAGGGGCCAGGGAATCTGCCATTGACCTGTGTCCCCAGCCAGGCCCCAGGATCTCACGTCTTCTCAGTGAGCTTCTTGGACTTGACACAGCACTTTCCCGAGTGGTGAATCCACTCTTGGTACAATGGATTCTGAGCCAGATCATCAGCTTTCTGCACCTTTTAGTTGCAGGAGGTGAGAGTCTCTGTGCGTGGTTTGAAGGAGCGCCCTGGCTTTCATACTTCACCTTAATCACCAGCGGCTTCTCCTTGAGTTCCCAGTGGCCATCTCATCCCATAATCCATGTAATTACTGTTTCCCCTCAGTCTCTCTAATGCGGAGGCTTGGCAACCATCAGCATTTCTCTTCCATGGGATACCCCATTTCAGTTCTCAGTGCCCTCCCACTGTCTTCCAGAGGTGATTAGCACTCTACCATGGCGTGGGAGGAGGGTGGTCTGGCTCCCAGATCCCTACTTCAGAGTCCGTAAGCAAGTGAGGGAAGCAGGTTTCTATAAAGAGAGAGGTTGAACTGTGAGGTGAGGCCTTCGCAACCGAACTTTGGTCCAACAGGAAGCTGGGGAGCATAAAAGCTCCCCCACGGAGGCCTCTGCACACCACGGAGGCCTCTGCACACCACGGGGAGCAGTCTTTGGAGCAGGATGCATCAAGGAAAGGAGCATATCCTAGTGCAAGACAGCTCCCTGCAGCTGGAGGTGGTGCTGAGAGAAAGACTCAGCTGCTGTCCCCTGATCAGCATCCTCGGAACTCCACAGTGTCGGGGGATCTGGATGGCACATTGCAACACCCGCTCCACCATGGCTAACAAATCCTGAATGCTGCCACACTTTAAGAGGTCATGGATGACCTCCTGATCCTTCTGCCTGTCACTTACAGTATGACAATTAAAACAGAGCACAGAATACAAAAACACAGCTTTAGTTTCTGCAGATACTTTATTTGCATCTCCAGGTGGAGTTTATTTAAGATGGAGAGTCTGTTTTTTTCCTTACCTCTCTCACAATTCTCATCCATATGGCCACCAACTTTATCTATGCCATTCCTTTATGCTTTTTATGTTGGAGACGTCCTGGAAATTTCAGAAGGAAGGCAGGGGAAAGAAGTTCATCCAGGGCTACCACTTTTGGCAGGGCAGGTTTTGAACTGCACAGCTCTCCTTGGAGGTTTTGAGTGAAGCAAAAGGAGGAGGCCTTTTTTTTTTTTCCTAGACAATTTTATTTCTACAAATTATGCCCATCACATTTCTATAGGTTTTAGCATAAGTCATACTTGGCTTTGGTAATGGAAGTGGGAAGGAAGAGAGAGAAAAAAAATTAGAAGCATAGAAAGATTGGTTTTTGTGTGAAATCAGCTCAGATGGAGAAGGCATGAGTTGGGAAGACAGCATAAGGTGTAACTTCATGCAAGTGCTCAGGAGAATGAATTGGGGATTGTATAGCTGAGGAGTTGGTGAGGGATGGTAAAGAGAGAAACTGGCCACAGAGAACAATAACGGGACATAGTTGCCCCTTTGTGGTATAACTCTGGGGGAAGCAGACCTAGGCACCACTCTGCAGACTGCCCTCATTAGAACAGGAGCCACAGAGGGATGGGTAGGTTACCTTTGTATGGACAGTGACTCAGAGCAGGTGAGAAGGTCTGCAAGAGCAGATGACTTCACATTTACTGTACATTTACCTTGCTCATCATATGGCTGATGGCCCCCTTCCTATCTGCCTCTAGAGAGAATTACTAGAAAATTTAAACGTTGCAACTTGAAAGCTTGACCCACACAATCAGAAAGTAGGATACAGCTGTGGGTGTGGGTGAGCAGAGGTAACCCAAAACAAGAAAGCATGTCTTTTTTAGAATTGATTTTTATGGGTGCATTATAGTTATATAATTATAATGGAATTTGTTGTTATATATTCATTCATGCACACACTGTAACAATATCATTCAGTCAGTTTTGTTCCCTCCCCCCTCCTCCATGTACAAATCTCCTTCTAGTCTTTATGTTCGTTCTACTGAGTGCCACCCCTGATGCAATCATTGGTAGGAGAGGGGGTGGTAAAATGGGAAGGACTGACACTTAGTGATGTTCCCTCCATTCATCATCTACCTCTACCTAGAAAGCCACCCCAAAACTAAAGGGTTAAAAAAAACATGTGCTCATAATTCCAGGGGTCAGCAATATGGGTTGGTCTCAGCTGGGGGTTCTTCTGCTGTCACACCTGGGTCACTCATGTGGCTGCTGTCCCCTGTGGGCTTGAACTGGATGTTCTAAGATGAGCTCACTCCAGGGCTTGGCCCCCTCTACCTGGTTCTCATTGCAAAGAGACCAGTCCCAGCTTCTTCACGAGGTGATCCCAGGTTCCCAGAGGGTGAGAGCAGAAAGACGTGGCCCAGGCTCTGAAGCTCCATGGTGTCACAGGGTCACATCCACTGCACTGTATAGCTAAGTAAGTCACAAGTTCTGCGGGGACTGAAGGAGTGTGGGCAGATTCCTTCTCATCATGGAAGAAGGTGGCAAGTCACAGGACATGGCTTCCAGGAGGTGGGAGATTTTTGTGGCCATCTTTGAAAATAATCTATCACATGTCTAAGGCTAGTGAGGGAACGAGGAGACATATTAGCTAGTCCTGCACCTTTCACTTGTTAACCAGTTGGCCAAGATGAACAGTGAATGTTTCCTTTTTTTAAAAAAAAATGCTCTATATTTTAAAAAGTATTTATTTTTTAGTTGTAGGTGGACACAATTCATTTATTTTATTATTATGTGGTGCTGAGGATCAAACCCAGTGCCTCACATATGCTAGGTGAGCGCTCTACCTCTGAGCCACAACCCCAATCCAAAATGTTTCCTTTAAAGGGGGGAAATGGTCATCCTAATATCCCAATAAACATCTGTCACTGTGTAGGGGGTCAAAAGTCAGTGACTCTGCCACTCCAGGGAGGTTTAAATACTTCAATGAATGTTCAGATGTTTTAAAGTTACTTATCTACGAATGTTTTGGTGTTTTTGAAGTAAGGTTAATGATGCCATTAGAAGAACGTTCTAATGCTTCTCTGCTAAATATACAACCATAATAAATTGCTGGCCATCTTCTTACATTAGAATTGTAAATGACCTTTAATGTGGCCTGCTATTTTTACTTGAGAAACTACATCAAATCATTGACATCTACAAATATTGTAAATGGAAATAACTTATCCCCAGGAAGCATAGGCCACTTTGTGAGAATCTGATGATTTCAGTGGTTAAAAAGAGGAGAAAAGTAATGGGGATGAAAGTGAATATTTTCTTCACACCTACTATGTGCCAGGCATGCTGTATATGTTAACTCACAGATCCCAATAATCCCACGTGTTGAGTAGTACAGTCATTCTTTTTGCAGACGAAAAACCTGAGGTTCAGTAAGGCAAATGGCTTGTCAAAAGTCGTCACTTTGATAAACAGTTGGAAGGCCAGAAGTCAACCTAAATCTCCCCTAGCTCATTTCCAATGTTAATGAGATTGATATCTATATTTTATGTATACACTAATATTATGCACATTTTAGCATACTTTCAAAAAAATCCAGTTCATAAACTTTTTTCTGCTGCCACACTTCATAATTATACTCTTTAATGACTGCATAATATTTTCATATTCCTTTGATATCTTGGACCCTGATTCAATTTCACCATTCTCTTGATTTGGATATGTAGGTTGTTTATGTTAGGGCCCAGCACCATGCATTAGATTAAATAGGTCCTAATAAAACTTCTAGGGATGATTGTAACTATTTTCTGTATCAAATGTTGTGTTTATAGCTCATGTGGACTTTGTCATTCTTTTTAATTTTCTTTTGTCATTTTCCTTGAAATGGAATTTATTAACAAGATTAGACCTGCTTAGATAATTGTAAGTACGTGAAATTAGGTACATTCTTATTGCCTAGTATTTTCACTCATGATACCCAAATCCTCTTGCTTACTTCAAAAGTGGTTCCTTTCTCAGCACAAACCTGTTTGCATTGTAAAGCAGCATTTTCTGAATCACATGAAAGGGTGAGTTTCTGATGTCACAGAGCAGAGTAGGGTGGCATCCAAATAAATGCACATCTCACCTCTAGCCAGTAGATGTCTCTGTTTCATTCACCCTCCATTGCAGGTTTCTCCTGAATGGGAAAACTTGGGAGCAAAACCTTGGGCAGGAGGTTGTCTCTTGTTACTTCCCTCCAGCCTCCTCTGTCCCTTGTCCCCTCCTCTCACCTAGTTCCCTGATTGGTAGTTGAGGCAGGAGTGCCATTTGAGTTTAAACACATTCTCTACTTCACCAAACCTGTTTTTGCAAACAGCTTGGTTACCGAAAGCAATTTCCAGAGCCGAAGCCTTTCTCTTTAAATAGCACCATTCTCAAAACTAAAAGCTGTGTTACTGAGTCATAACAATTAATTACATTCAGAGGTGAGAAGACAGGATTTAACGCTCTAATGCGATTTGAATTTAGGCTGCTATCTCATCCCACTGCTATTTAAAACAAAATCACTTTTCCACGGAAGCATCGGCAACTAAGGGTGGTTTCAAAGCTTAAGTCTGAAGACATCCCTGGCAACCGAATATTCCCATTTTAGCTTCCTGGGAGGTTTCAGATGTATGTTTGGATTTTCTAGAGAAGTGGGGGCTCAGAGATCTGTTATTTTCACCACAAATTTTCTAACTATGGCAGGTGTGCAGGGTGCATTATTAGAAAAGGGAGAATATTGGCTCAAAACAGAAATCACATCAGCAAATATCTAAGGCACCTTTGCAGATGGGGCTGGCAGCCATACCTCAGGAGAAGGGATGCACTGGAGGTTCAGAGCAAGCACAGGGGCTGCAGAAGGGGCTGAGAAGGTTTAAGTGGTTTTCAGGCAGCAGGACAAGGTCTTTTGGATGTCTGGGAGACAGAGGCCAGCTCCTCAGAGACAGCTCTGTGGCTTTGCCAGAAGCTCCTGGAGATCACGAGGGTTCTGGACTTGCCTGCAGGGCAGCATCACGTAGTGACTGTACCATCCAGAAGGAGCTGCCTGGAGCCCTGGAGGTACATGGCCACTCTCTTTTGTGGGGCTTTGTGAGCCATGCACTCCAGAAGCCTTGAGAGATGGGGTTTCCATTCCTACAATAGATGCTGGAATGACCCCATGAGCTAAGGGCTGGATTCTGTAGTGCCTTGATCCCTGGAGATCACAGCACCTGGGGGTGAGGGAGATGGACAGGCAAGGGTGCTTATTTTGGCATTGCACAGGTGGTCAGGCTCCAGGTGTCTCTGTTGGAATGCTCTCAGGACCCTTTCCTGCCAGTCCTGCTGACCTTTGGAAACTGCCTTTCAGAAGCCTGGGGCTGTTCTCTTCCTATCCTTCTCTCTTCCTTCCTTGGGGTTCTGGAAGCTCTCCCCACCGTGTTCTTCTTGCACACTCTTCACCAGGCCTGCAGACCCAGTCCCACCAAGCTCCCCTGATTCCCCAGCCCCAGATGGTTTCTCTTTCCATCGTCTTTTCAGAGGAGGGAGAGGCACGGGACATGAGCTGAAGTCATCTGAGTGCGCACTCTGTAGGTCATCTACTGGCTTTGTGATCTGGACAAGTGATCCAACTCCACAAGCTTCATTGTTTCATGCCCTCGGTGCTCATATTAACGTTTCTCTAGCTGACTTGTCCAGAGGACAGGGAGAGCAGGGCCTGCACAGGAAGGGGGGGGGTCTTTCAGGACAGCCAGCACTGGCCTGTGAGCTCAGGCCAGGGAGCCCGGGGTGGCTTCCTTTTGGGTTTCAGAGCCTCCTGAGCACCTGGTAGATCTCAGGAGTCCTGTGGCTGATGGGGCTTGTGCCACCCTTCTTCTCACCCCTCACCATGCAGACCCCTCCCCTCTTCCACATCTCACAACGGGCATTCCCCAGGGCCCTGATCTCAGAAGCTCTACTCTTCCCTTCTTAGGACATCCACCCTGTTATATTTTCTTCCTGACATTTATCACCACTGGATATAGCAACGGCTTGTTCATGTGTTTTCTCCATCATGACTATCTCCTCCACCTAGAATGCAAGCTCAGGAGAGCAGGAACACGTTCTCATATTCTGCCCCACTGGATTCTCTGAACCCAACACAAGGGCAGGAGCATAATAGGTGCCCATTTAAGTCGAAAGGGAAGAATGAATGGAAGTCTCTCTCCAGCACAGTGCCAGGCACGTCACCAGCGCTTCTGAGATCCCGGCTGAATGGAAGCCTGGGACCCCCAGGACGATGCCTGCCTTTTATAAGAAGCCACCTCCCCCCACAGTCCCCAGGCCCTTTCTCCCAGCCAGGCTGTCCCCCTTTCCAGATCCTATGCTACTGGGGCTTCCCCTGTTCCGGCCTCGGCATTCGTGCCTTGCCAGGGTCCCGGGACCGCTGGGTCTGTGCCCCCGACCCCCCCCACCGTGGGCCCCGGGCGCCCGCCCCGGGCATGCTCAGAGCGCGCAGGTCCGGGCGGCGGCGGCGGCGGCGGCGGCGGGGGGAGGAGGGAGCGGCCGCCGCCGCCGCCGCCGTGCGCTCGCGGGCCCGGGCGGAGCTGCGCAATCCTCTCCTCTCGCAGCTGCGCCAGGACAGCCGGCGCGCGGCCGAGCCCACAAGTTGCCGGCAGCACAGCGCCGCGCCGCCTCCTCCAGCTCGCAGCCCTCTGCGCCCACCCCGCAGCGGTGGCCAGTGCCAGGACGCACATCCCGCCGACACTGACCCCAGATGTGAAAGCGGGACTGCAGCCCCTCACCCCCCGGCGCGATCCACAGAGTCTCGCCAGCCTCTCCTCCGTCAAACCCCACGGCTGGAAGATGTGGCAGCCGGCCACCGAGCGCCTGCAGGTAAGGAGACCCGGGAGGCCGGGGGCCAGCCTGGAGGAGGAGGTGACCGGCTGGAGGAACCCAGTTGGTGGTGCTGCTGCCCACTTGCTGGGGATTTGCCCTGTAGGAAGCATCCATGGGAACTGGATGCTGTTGGCTTCACCCAGAGCCGGGTACCCTGCGAGGGTAAGGGGGTGATGAAACCGAGGACCACACTGCTTGGAGCGTTACAACTTTTGGCTTGGGGGTGTTTGTGTGCGAGTTGGTATAAATAATGTTGGGTTTTCTGAGCAGCAATTTTAGATTGCATTCCACTGACACAATTTACTGGTCTGGGATTAGGATTATTTGAATCCAGATTTTTTTTTCCTTTTTGTCTCTAGGAAAGACAGAACAAATGATTTGTGAAAGCATCCATTTGCCAATATAATTTGGATATGTCAAGCTTGGTTTGGCTTGGTCATGGTATGCTACTTATTTTATTTTCCCCTTATTCATTGGCTCTCTTCCTTCATCTCTCCCTGAATCCAAGCTCCTCCAGATATTTGAAAGTCAGAAGTTTAAGTTCAGGCAGGAATAGTTAAGTCCCCTGTTATCCCATCAAAAGTTTTTCATAGCTTGGTCCTGAAATGCCATACTGCCTGTGATTTGCATTCTTCTGAAGCTAGGGAGTTGAAGAGCGGGTTCAAATCAGAAAGAGGGACATTTTTCCCAGTGATACTCCTTCAGTGACACTTTGGGTCTTGGGATGGCCCTGTCTGCAAAGTTCGATGACTGCCTTCGATGACTGACTTTTGCCCACAGATATTCTCTGGGGGTGGGGGTGGGGGGAGACAGCTACTCTCCACTGAATCCTGCAGTTAAACTTTTGGCAGGCTCAGAGCCATATTGTTTTGTAGTAAACTTTGAAGAAGTGTTTAAGTGGTAAAATATAGCACCACTGGAGGCTGAGCATCTCTGAAGACTTAGGACAGAGAGGCCAGGAGTCCTGGCTGGCTTGGGCGATTTCCTCAATGAACATTCCAAGCCTCAAAGAGACAGTCAGTCCCTCAGACGCTGGGCAGGCCAACTTTTGCCTGTTAGTCCTCATACCAAGGATTAACCTGCAGAGGGCATTGCATTTAGCAGAAACAGATGCCCCACAGCTCCATTCCAAGTCTCCCTGGCCATGATTTTTTGGGGAGTGTGTTCACTTTAGCAAAGCCCCAAGACCAGTTTCTTGGGGTCTCAGACAGAATAAGCAAGAAAACCTGCTGCTGGCTTTGAAGATGAAGAGGTAGGTGACCAGGTTCCTGACACCCCTGTCTTATTAGGTGAACCTCAGCAGTGAGCCCAGTTATAATTGGCACAAGGTGATGTAAATGTATTTTGGCAGCGGCACCAGATGTCAGTGGTGCATTTGAATTCCTCCTTTAGAACAAGGCATGATTTTGATTTCAAAGAAGCAAAATGATTGATGGGAGGTGGTGACTCCCATCCAAGAGCAGAGAGTAGCTTTTGGAAGTCCTTACAGAGATGTGGTCACAGTTCCTGGAGGTGGTATTTATGGCCTGCTGATCTGTGCCTCTGAAGAGTTTGTAGATTTTCATCTCTTGAAGTGATTCCTACTGCCTTGTTTCACTTAGAGAGTCCTGTCAGCTCTGGAGCACGTGACTCTTGGCAGGCACCAGCTCTGGCTGGAGTCCCCCGTGGAGATCTTTCCCTGACTGAAATGTTTCCCTGCTCTTCTGTGAAATGTGCACACGTGCGTTTGGCCTGAGTCTGGGTTTTTTGCAGTTGCGTTTGCAGTGAGTTTGTTTTATTCCAGGGTGCCATGTGGAAAGAGCATGGTTTTAGGTTTTTCAAAAACTCTGGTAAACAGGGCTTATCACGAAGATCCAGTCACTGTCGGGAGGCATTTTCCGATCTAGTCTCTAGCCGTTTCTTTTTTAAAAAAATACATCTCAAGGCTTGAGGTTATCCAAGTGAGCCCGCTGGGAAAAATCTTCACACTCATGGCTTCTTCCAAACAGCCACTGGACTCTTCTTAAAAACACAGAATCTGTAGACCTGTATGTTTTTCCTTTTTGCTTCTCGGGGAGGGAGCCGTGACAGTGAGGTGGCGAGTGAGCTGCTTGTAATAGTATTTTATTTACATTCTTTGTGGTTGTCTTTGTCATGGTCTCTGTTTCCTGTCTGGGATTTTTTTCCTTCCCCTTCGCCCTCAGGCATGATCATATAGAAACGGTTGCTTCCGATTCCTCAGTGAGTAGGATGCTTTACCAAGTCCAGATGCCAGGCCAAGGACACACATTAGAAACGGCGTTGAATGGGAAAATAGATGGGAGCCCCTCCCCGGTATCAGACCCACCCTCTCCCCTCCTCTCATGCAACCTCATTCATTTTTTTCTCATTAATTTTTAATACAAACGTTATAACTGAGACAAGCTGCAATGAAGAAAATGCTTCAAGGAAGCCTTTCCAGAGCTTCCAAATGGGATCAAGAAATCAATGGATTGTATAAATACCTAGAAATCAAAAAAGGTGAGAGAAAAAAAGAACCAACATCCTTTCTAGTTGATTTTGCTAGTTCCTGTGGGGCGATGCTGATTCGAAGGCTCCATGAGAGTGTGGCATGGCTTTGCCTAGAGAGTCACCTTTTAACTAATTGGCTTTTGAATGTGGCAATTGGTTCCCGGGCCCAGGAGAGGGTATCTCTGATCAGATTTGATTATCATTATCATTGACCACTTGATGGCCAAGAAAAAAAATGAGGCTGATATTTTCTGATATGAGGTTTAGGTCTTTGTCCCAAATCCAGTAGAGGCGAAGGGACCTGTTGCCCTGAGCAGGGCTGAGCTGGGTGATTGCTCATTCAGTCACAGGGACTGCGGCAACTTCATCTGCTCCCTTGAATGTTAAAACTTGTGTCGCATCCCACTCGAGCCCTGGCCGGGAGCTTCTGCCATTAAACATATAATAGGATCAAAAGGAATGTGAAGATTTAAAATACCGCCCCAATTTTTAAAAATGTAAATATGAAATTTTCCCTTTTCACCTTCTCTGCACAGTGAACTTTTTTTTTTTTCCTTGCAGGGACTCGGTAGGGTTATAAATTTTTAAAGAAGCAGATTTGAAAAGAGCTCTTTTCAGGCAAGTAAAGTGGACTTCTCAGTAGAAAAAGGCTCATTATCGCTTTTTTAAAATAAGAGACCAGATTACTTCTGACCTTGATATTTGAAATTTTTCATTGGATTCCTGATTGGCTTAATTGTTGTGCTGGGTGGATCCCTTCAAAGTAGCAAACCCGTCTGTGCCAAATGTGGGCGGACTTTGCCATAAGGATCATGTATTTCTCCAGAGAAAATGTCTTCAGTGAGCTACTAGATGCTTTTTATGGAGGACAGGAAAGGAGACAAGCAGGAGAAAGATGAGACAAGACTGAGTTCCAGACAAAAGGAGGCCATACTTCCTTCGTGTCGTCGTTATTTAACGACGACAGAATTTATCAGAAATAAATTTAAATTCTAGCAAATTCTAACCATGGAGTCTATGAAACTGTCTTTCCTCGGGGTGTTTAATAAAGGCTCCAGTGCAATCGTTTGCCTGTCTTTCCTGAGATTCGGGTTTTCCATGGCAGAATGTGTAACTTTTCATGCCTGAGGCTGGATATTGGCTTCCCACCGGGGCCATGCTGTCCTCACCCATCCTTCTTCACTTTTATTTTGGTCAAGGCCTGTGCACAGGCATCTCCAAAAGAGGGTGAGATGAGGGAGTGCAGGAGGAAAACCACATCCTAAAGACCTTTCTTTTGGTTTAACTTTGGGCTGATAAAGAAGGTTGAAGTTCTGAACTAAATATTGTTGGAGGAGTTAGAAGGTAAGAGGACTTCTTTCCCCAGGATGGTCTTGCTCTTGCTCTGCCTTGATTTGGAGCGTGGATTATTCTAGATGTATTTCTCTATGATGACGCCGGTTTCACTTTTCCCCTGAGAAGTGACACTGAAGAACCCTCCAACACATCAGCTGCAGCCCATTAGACCTGGCTCATCAGGCAGAGGGAGAATGTTGGCCAATCTGATACTTTTCCAGGCAGACCAAATTGACAGCAGGGACTCCCAGCAAGGACAGGAAGAGAACGGCTGGCCTTTATGGAGTGTGCTCTGTGTGTGTGGCACTGTGTTGAATTTATTTGAATTACTGAGCTCATTTATCCCCCATAACCATTCTTACCCCCATTTCTTAGATAAAGAAACTGGAGGCCAGAGAGTTGAAATGATTTGCGTGGGCTCAGGCCGCCAGAAAAGAACTGAGCCAGGGTTTGACCCAGGTGGTCTGGCTCTAGGCCTTCTTTCCCTCCACTTCACTGTGGTGCAGAAGGTCGAGAGACATTGTGCAATGCTGTACACGTGTTCCCGCTGGTGCCATGAACCAACGGAATTAGCGCAATAGCTGATTTGCTGGCTCCAAGAGGCTACTCTCATATTCCTGCTGAAGCGGTGCAGTTGCCTGTGTTGGGCAAAGGCTCCCCTGTGTTTGGTGTCCCAGATCTTTGGGAGAAATAAACCTCTGTATCATACTTAGGCTGAAATTCCCAGGTGCCTTTGAAACTCTCTTCAGCTGAAGCATACAGCCATTTATCCAGAATGGAGATCTTGGAAGCTGCTAATCAAGCTGGATCACATATGTGGTCATCCCAATTTTAGACAAAGCGTGGGGAAGGAGAGACGATAGGAATGTTCCAGAGCAGCTGCTTAGAAAGCAGCAAGCCCTTCTCTTACCCAGGCACAGGTGTTTGGCCAAATCTGTTTAGATTTGCTTTCCTTTTCATCCCATATAGTTGCAGGTAAGCATGAAGCACCGGTCCTTATTGTTCATAAAGAAAAACAATATAACTTAGTCAAGTTATATTGTTCTATGGTGTACATGAATAATATGTAACAACAAATCCTACCATTAGGTACCACTATAATGTAATAATAATAATAATAATAATAATAATAATAATAATAATAATAATAAAAGAAGACGAAGAAGCAACACTGTAAAAAAATGAGAGGAAGAAAAGTTGGGGTTTCATTGATGGGGAGCCTTAGTCTCTCTCAGAAGTAAAATGCTGTCTTATGTCATTGACTCTTTCTCCAAGTTCATCAGCAAAATCTCTAACAAATAATTTGCAAAGTGCAAGCGCTGGGAAAACTCTGCCCCTTGGTTACCCATTGCCTAATGGTTCTTTCATGTTGACTGCACTGGGTTATCTTGGAGTGTTAGGCAACTTTTGCATTTTGTTTGATGTTCCAGATTATCTCTCTCCTCCCTTCTCTGCACACTGACTCCATTCTGTCCTGAAAATCAGCCCTGGAAGACTCTGGAAGAGTCAGCCCCTCACAGCCCTGCAGCTCCTGGGGGTCAGGCTGCCTTCCAGGGGAGTCTTTTACTCCATGAATAGCAGCAGTCCAGGGGCTTGTTAGTGGTCAGCAAATAAAACCAGCCCAGAAATGCTCAATGGCTGCAGTGTGCTGTTCTGTCCCCATGGGCACTGATCTAAACGGGAGCTCTATATGAGTAGAGCGAGAAGACATAGTTGAGATGTTTGTCCAAAGACTTCTGTAAAGTCGAGTGAAAGTGCTTTCCTATCAGTTATGTTAAAAAAACAAATCTTGATCCCAGTTGATCAAAATTAGTGGTAAGGAATCACAGTATATTGGCCAGATTCCACCCCTCAGCCACAGACGGGAAGGATGGTGTCAAGGAACAGGAGGAGACCCGCTTTGTGCTTTGGGCATATTCCAGGACTCCCAGTGTCACAGTGAGCTCTTCCACTTGGTGCTGATGCCACGTAGGTCCCTCATGGGGCAGAAGTCCTCTTTTCCATTCCTGATGGCCCAGGACTTCTCCTCCCCATATGTTTCAACTAAGATCTTACTTGCATCAGGGTCATTCTGGCAATGACCTTGTTAGCCAGTTTTTTTCCTGAGTCAAGAGTCACTTGGTTAAAAAAAAAAAATCAATGAAAAAAACAGAACTGCCTTTCTATAAATAATTTTAACTCAATTGCTTATTTGCAATGTTTCAGCATCGTTTTTTAACTTCTCTGAGTTTTGCTCTCCCTGTCTATAAAATGGAGACATCTACTTTGCAGAGATTTTGGTATACAGTAAGTGCTCAATAAATAGGGGCACACCTGTCAGGGCTGGTCACTTTAGGAACAGGACCTGTGCTTGTCCCACACCCCACCTTCCTCTTGAGTTACAGGAAGTTGTGGTCCCCCGACTGTCATGACCTTTATGATTGGAAGTTTAGTTTTGTCAGTCTCATAAGCACAAAGGGGGTTGCGAGGGGGCCCTGGGCTTGGGCAGCTGTCCATCCTGTGGTCTGACCGCTTGGGTCCTTGTTTTGGAGGGGCCTAGCTGTGGCTCTCCTGAGTGGGTGTCTGTGGTGACCTCTGACACTTACTTAGTTTCTGCCAGGTAATGATCCCAGGTTGGGAAGAAGCCTTCCCTTTTGTACATAGCGGATGTCACGCTGAAGGTGACCATTAGCAAGTCCCACGTGTATCCTGCCATTGAGAGTCCACTGCTCCAAAAGATATTTTGAGTTGGTTAAGTCATTCTAAAAGCCACTAAACACAGAGCTGCTGCCACTCAGGGACAGTCGGAAGGTCACATAGTGGATGGGTATTCCCAGGCATGTTGGTGCCCAGAGGGCCAGCAGAGGAAGCGCTGTCAGAGCCAAGGTCCTGGGCCAGCCTTGCCTCATGGCCCAGCGATGCTGCCAGGGGAGCTGGCATTTGCCAGTGGCTTTCGTGTCATCTTTACCTTTCCTTTCCCGCCAGGTTCCCTTTCTATGGAGAAAATCAAGAAATATTATCTATGTTCCTCAAGACTCACATTGTGGAACTAGCAGTACTCTTAGGGAAAATAGCAAGAGCATCCAGCTTTTACTAAACACTTACTATATCCCTGGCTCTTATCTGTCCTCCCAGCAGAGCTGGGGTTCTCGTCCAGCTCGCTGGCTGCAGGGGCCACAATCCTCGGCAGCCTCCTGGATCGTGCACGCAGAGCCCTTTATTCTTGAGACGTTTCTAAAGGACAGGTTCCCCCCCCCCCATTTATGGATGACGTAATGGATGCCAGGAGAATTCAGGTTCGATCCAGGTTAGGTCTCTCTAACTCATGGCTGTGGGTAACTTTCACTTGAGTCTGTGAACTAACTTTTTTCTCTGCTAACGGAGCTCTAACTTGATCAGGGCAAGGATGGCCAGGCCCTAGTGTCTGGGAGAGTGGTCCAGCCTGGCCATGACCATCTCATCATAGTTGGTCTCGGGTCTGCCAGGAACGTTTTTAAATGTTGGCATCCAGGAGAGTACCTATGAGGGATGGCTTCACTTCAAGTGAAGCTTCTTGAGGAAAGAGCCTTCCATACCCCCCTTTCTTT
Organism: Ictidomys tridecemlineatus; assembly: GCF_052094955.1. Taxonomy (NCBI): domain Eukaryota; kingdom Metazoa; phylum Chordata; class Mammalia; order Rodentia; family Sciuridae; genus Ictidomys; species Ictidomys tridecemlineatus. Next base: position 189,447,411 of record NC_135483.1, on the reverse strand, counting down.
TTCCTTCTGTTGTGAGCGAAGCTGTGATGTCTGCCATTGCAACAGCCACGTAGTGATTCTGAAGCCACAGATGATAAGGCCAAGAGGCAATCTGCCAGGAGGCTTGGATAAGATGGAAGGGACTTGGTTCATTAAGTGGCTGCTGAATTTACCTTCTAATAACAGTTCAGGTTGAAAAATTTGCTTAAGCCTGTATAGTACACTAGTGGGGACTTCTAATTTTTGGTACCTTTGACGTTGCTACTAAGGGTTCTAACCAGGTTAGGTCTCCGTATTTTACTCATTGCTATGGGTTGAACTGTGTCCCCTCAAAAGATGAATTGAAGTCTCAATCCCTGGTGCCGTGACTATAACTTATTTAGAAATAAGGCCTGTGTAGATGCAGTCAGGTCAAGTGAGGTCATGTGTAGGAGGCCACCTGAGGATGGAGGCAGAGCATGGAGAGAGGCTGCCACAAGCCAAGGAGTGCCAGGGATTGTGGCCCCCACCCAGGGCTGGAAGAGTGTGGGAAGTGTTCTTCCCTAGAGCCCCTGGATGGGGTGTGGTGCTTCTGGCATCTTGATTTTGGACTCCCATGAGACAGTTTCTGCTCTGCTGAGCTGCCCGGCATGCAGCAAAGTCATGCTGCCTCCTGAGTGCCTGCTCTGCTCCCAGTGGCCAGGGTGGATTGCCTGTGGGCCTGGGTGCCCAGGTGGGGTGCAGAGTTGCCAGGAGAAAAGGGCTCCATAACTGTCACTCTCCCTCGAGACTCGATCCATCCACAGTTTCTTTGTGAGTGACAGATCCTACCACCCACTGTACAGCGGGACGGGCCAGCCATTCCTCTACTGTGAGTGTCATCCTGGTGGGGAGCAGCAACTGCGGTCTATGTCCCCATCTTCTGTGGTCCCCTAGGAACGGGCCGTGGGCTGGGTGGTGGCTGACTTGAATTCTTGGTAGCCTGGTGTACTCGTTGTCTAAGGCTGCCCCAATGACGTGCCACAGACTAGGTGTGTCATCTACAGCTCTGGAGCCCTCCAGCAGCACTGGTGCCTTCTGGACTGTGAGGGAGAATCTGTTCCAGCCTCTGTCCCAGCGTCTGCTGGTGGGCCGGGGTGTTCCACATCCCTCGGCTTCCGGTGGCATCGGCTCGGTTGTCCCACGATGATCTCCCTGCGGGTGTGTTGTCCAAACCTTCCTCTTACAAGTGCGTCAGTCATTCCTGTGGGCTCAGTGGCCTGCTTTGCTCCAGCGTGGCCTCATCTTTACTGGTCACACATACAACTGCCCCATTTCCAAACAGGGTCCCATTCGGAGGTCCTAGGGGCTAGGATTCCGACATGACACTTTGTGGGGGAGGTGCGGGGAGTGGGGGTAGGGACCCAATGGAACCCATAACACTTTAGTGTAGAATTGGGTTTCTGCCATGCAGCAATCCATTTCTTCCCACTTGGCCAACCATCAGGGGGAAAAAAAGGGGGCAATGAGAATTCCATTCAAGTCGTTGTACAGATGTGAAAAGGATTGCTACATCTACCGTGTGCCGAGGATTTAAAGTAAAATATATATATATACCTTTTTAGGAGAAGAAATCAGATAGTTCAAAAGTATGTAAAGAAGTTATTAACTTAGCCCATTCCCAGTTCTACCTCTGAAGAAATTTGTATGATCTGGTCAGTGGTTATTTTCCCTAGACTTTTGCAAACATATACAGATCTATAAATGCATGTTTAGGTTTTTCTCATGTATTTGGGTTCTGTAGCCCCCATCCCCACTTCACAGCATTTCCTTGGAGCCTTTTATGATCAATCCATGCAGCTCCAGCCTGTTGCTCTTGGAGCTTATGGAGAAGTTTGTGGTAGAGCCCAGCTGCAACTCAGGCCTTCATTTCCCTGTGAGGGGGTGTTTAAGTTCAGTCCCTTGCTCTTTTACCTTTCCCCTGTAAACTGTGTGCTATAAGGATTTGTGCATACCCTCATGTGCTTGTGCCTGTGTTTCTTTATGTCTGAACTGTCAAATCGGAATGGCTGAGTCAAAGAGTGTCTGTGGTCTCAAATTGAGCAGCAGCTGTCAAGGAAGGCCTTTATAGACAGCTCTGCATGTTGATCCGAAATTCATGTCATTTGACAAAGGAACAAAGAAGAGAGTGGACCCATGTCTTAGTTTGCTTGAGATGCTACAACAAAAATTCCCTAGACTGGTGGCTTATAAATGGCAGAAATGTGTTTCTTATAATATTAGAGAAGTCTAGAAGTCTAAGACCGTGGTCCTGGAAGATTCATTGTCTAGTAAGGACCTGTTTCCTGGTGCAAAGAGATGGCACTTCCTTGCTGTGTCCTCATGTGGAGGAGGGGGTGGACAAGCTTCCTTGGGCCTGTTTTAGGGCACTAATTCCATCCACCCCCAGGGCCTAGTTGCCCCCACAAAGGCTTCACTTCCTAATACTCTCATGCTGGGGGTTAGAATTTTCACACACGGATTTGTTCAGACCAGAGCAACTAGAGAAAAGATAATAGTGTTTTCAACAAATGGCGCTGGAACAATTGGCTATCAACATGCAAAACAAAAGCCATAGCATCTAGGACAGATCCAAATACAGATGGTCCCCAGTGAGCACTGGTTTGACTTATGGTTTGTCAATGCTACAATCGTGCCAGAGCACATCCATAGGGCTGCTCTGTTTTTCACTTTCAGTATTAAGTAAATTGCATGGAATATTTAATACTTTATTGTAAAATAGGCATTGTGTTGGACGATTGTGCCCAACCAATAGGCTAATGTTAGTGTTCAGAGATTGCTTTAGGCAGGCTGGGCTAAGCCATGAAGTTTGATATGTGCATTGAATGCATCACTGACTTCAGATGCTTTCAGCTTATGATGAGTTTATTGGGACTCAACTCTTAGTACGTTGAGGGATTATGTTCCATGTACATGCATCCATACCTCATACTATACATCAAGGTGAATCAAAAGTTGATCATAGGCCGAGTACGGTGGTGCATGCCTGTAATCCCAGTGACTTGGGAAGCTGAGACAGGAGGACCGAAAGTTCAAAGCCAGCCTCAGCAATGGCAAGGCGCTAAGCAACTCAGTGAGACCCTGTCTCTAAATAAAATACAAAATAGGGCTGGGGATGTGGCTACTTGGTGGAGTGCTCCTGAATTCAATCCCTGCTACCAAAAACATAATAATAATAATAATAATAAAGAAAAATAAGTTGATCATAGTCATGAATTTAACAAAACTCTTAGATAAAACAGCAGACTACCATTGTGACTTGTGCACATCTGTCCAAGCATCACTACCATCACGCTAATGAACAACCCATGGCATCCAAGAGCCTCTTTGAGTTGGGCAGAGATTTCTTAAAGCAATGACAGAAACACAATCAATGAACAAAACATCGAATTGTATCACAATGAAAACCTGTGCTCTTTAAAAATATTCTTAAGAGAATGAAAAGACATGATCTAGGCATGGAGAAAATATTGGCATATCACATACATAGCAAAGAAGAAACTGTTGAAACTCAATAATGAGATACACATGCCAGTTTTTTAAAAGATGGCATAATGGTTTGAACAAAAAAAAATATATGGATAATAAGATAAAGAATAGGGCCACCGATATGCACATGAGAAGATGTTCAATGTCATTAGTCATAAAGACTGCAATGAAATGTTACTTTGCAAAACTACTGGAATCACGGAAGTCAAGGAGGAACCGGGTGCTCTTGCTATTGGTGGGAAGGTGAAGTGACTGACGCAGGTTAGTAGTTGTCCAAGGATGGCCGGGAGGAAGGACTACACGGGGGTTTGAGGAAGGTTTGGGAGTGATAGATAGGATCAATGTCTCCATTACGGTGATGGTTTCCCGGTTTACACATATGTCAAAATGTATTAAATGGTGCAATTGACAATGTGTCCTCTGTACCTATATGAAGCATTTTGAAGACACGAGTGTGGAATATTATACATCAGGCCCAGAGCTAGAAGTTGAAAGAAGTAGCAGTGCGTTCTCAGGATGCCCTAAATCCTGTGGGTTCGCTGTAGCTTTCATTTCCCTTTAACTCATAATTAAAATTATAATTTTTTTATTTTAGAAATTAAAATTGTAACCTAGAATGTACATAATGAACTCGGAAATTGTTCTGGTAGTTCTTTTCTCTCTGTTTAAAACCCTTTTTCATTGAGTTCCAGAAATGACATTTTTTCATCTCTCCCTGTTTGCCTAAGTATTTTATAGGAAAATTAGTTGGTTGAACAAGAAAAGAAATCCAGGCAAAGGCGGGAAGTGTGTGGTGGGGCCTTGATCCTGGCTCATTCTCCACGGCCCTCGTTCTCATCCTGGCTCCCAGTCTGTGCGTTTCCCATTCTGTTGTTTTTCCAGCTGCGCTGTCCGCGGGGACCTTTGAAGCTCTCTATCCCAGTGCCCAGGAGACTCTGGAGACACTGCTGTTGAAGGGGTGACTCCAGGATTGTGGCCCCTGTGGCTGGCTGGCTGGATCCCTTCTAGCTATTCTCCCTTCCCTGACAGAGACACATAGGGAAGACATCTGTCTAACCATCGGTGACTCTTGATTCCTTTGTGAATTAAAGTAATGTGCCTAGCAGATGTAGGCTCTGGGTTCCTTACGGAACAGTTCCTTTTCCTTTGACAACTAAAAATGTAGACTGGATGGAACAACTTATCCAATGGCTGTTGACGCTTAGTGAAAAGCATCCACAAAAATGACTTATCTATTTGTTTAAAAGTGTTTTTTTTTTTTCCCCTCAAGAAGGAAAATTTGAAGCATTTGACTCAACACCAATGAATGAAAGCCTGTTTGATGAATATGTGAAGGGACCATGTGACACCGTGTCCGGTCTGGGGCCCTGTTCATGTGATGGCAGCAGTGTTAATAAATAACAGGCACACAACGAGATGTGTGGTAGCCCTAGAAATGGCAAGTAAAACACTAGACTTTGGCTCCTAACTATTTGCTTTACAGGTGAAGGAAAGAGATGAAATAGGTTGAGGGCAGACACAGCAGAGGGGCAAGAAATCCAGGAAGAGGGAACACTGGGAAGTTGTGGGAGTGGGGTCGAGAATATGCACACACTCAGAGAGGAAGAAGGGGAGAGTGGAGGGCATCACACCAACACTTAGTGCTGTCTCTGGCACCTTCCTGGCTCCATAAAGATGACTGTCACGCTTGATGTGCAGAAAAATATATTCATTCATCACATGCCCACACCTGCTCAGGTGGTGAAGGCTTTGTGGAGTATCTGACCCTTTTGGAGCAACGCTGCCTGCAGATGAGGAGACTGGAAATTGGAGATTGATCTATGCAGACCCAAAGACACAGGGCGGGCAGTTTGGGGCAAATGGGAGATGATGAGAATATTTCTTTAGATTACAGGTCAGGCCACCAGGGACCTGGACAGACTACGGACAGTGGAGAGATGGTGGGGCTTTTAATCAGGCACCCATGGCCGCTTTACTCCAGGGTTAAGTCAGGGCCTCTGTTTTGTGTTTTGTATGTGCATTTTCTCAAGTTGAAAAATGAAGACAATGGTTGTGAATGCTGAAGTATAAGAACTTAGCATGGTAACTGGCAGACCACAGGGAGTTGGTGGATACCAATGCCTTCCCCCATTTCAGATCTGAGGGTCATCGGGGGATAGAAACATTGAACTTTAGAGCCAAGTAGAAAATACAAGCTTGGCATTTCCCACAGTGGGTTCCATGAAGCGTGAGTTCATCGAGTTGCTAGTGGGAGACCTGCCTCCAAATAGTCTGGGAGGCTCTAGGGAAGCCCTGTAGGTCTGGTTACCTGGTGCAGGACTTCTCATAGCCTTTAGGGTGCTGGTGCCCATGGGTTTGCAGTTGGGGAGAGAAGATGGTCCTGGCCACTTAATGAAGGCGCGTTCCACAGCCCAGGGCACGTCAGTGTAGAACTTTAGCTCCTCTAAGTCCACCAACCATGGGGCTGAGGCTTGGCTCCAGCTCGCAGGAATGTTTCCTTTGGCTCCTGCAGTGGATATAAAAACTTTACAAATTAGTTTCCAGGATTTAAAAATTAGAAGAACTTATAAGGAAAGCTGGACTTTCTGATTCTTTTTTAAAAATGGGCAGGTCAGACCACAGAGGGCCTGTATCTTCACAGAGGGACCACCAAGCATCTGCCGCTGCTGCCCTTGAATGGGAAGAGCACGGCCCCAGCTTGTCCCAGGTGTCAGTCATAGCTGACACTCTTTGACACAGAACTGAATCTTCAACTCTTTCCTGTTGGAGTCAGCATGAGATCCTTGATTCCCGGTTCCTAAAGGCCGAGGTGATGAACGGTTTTGTAGCGGAGTTTATTTGTGCAGCATCATTTATTGCTCTCTGGTGGCTGACCTTGAGGTCCATGCAGGCAGCTCCTCTCTTCTCTCTTTGGGGAAGACGTGGTTGGCTCTTCTCCCCCGGGCATGCAGAGGCACAGGAACTACAAGTGTTGTTGCCTGTCCTGTTTCTAATCCAGAGCACATGAGAGGGCTTCTGCAGAAGTGGGTGGCTTCTTCTGCTTTTAAGTGAATGCAGACCACTCCTTCCTGCATCCCCCACGCCAGGCAGCCAGCGCTTCTCATTGTTATGGTATTGGCTCAGTTGGGGCATTTATACTGCCAAACATTGGAATAGATTGCTTCCAAAAACGGGGTAATGGGAAGGGTGGAGGAGAGTTTTTAATTTCAACATTTTCCTCATAGATTGTCAGCCTGTGAAGAACCGTAGAAATGCTGCTTCGGAGAACCCAACCGGAGGATGTTGGAGATGGTGGCAGCACTACCTTGTTTAGAGAATCCCCGTTTCCACCTCCCCCACAAAAAAAGAACCTCAAAAGCAATTTGCAGACTTTTCCTGGTCCCCCTGGGAGCAGATCTGCTCTGGTGTTTCACTGGGGCTCCCACTGCCCATTTCCTGCAGCTACAGATTCTATTTTTAGCATGCCAAGTACCTGGACTCAAGTCACACAGTGGCTTGAGCATAACAATGCACTACGCCTCCCACCCTCAACCCATCTTCTTGTTTCATGAAAGCACACGTGATCTACAAACTAAAAAAAAAAAATACAAATATACATTAGATCCTTATGTAGTTCTGAAAAGGCTGGCTTTTGATTAGTAAGGGGGCAAAGTCACATGCTTTTAAAGTTCTTTCCAATAAAAGGTAAAAATAGGGTTTTAAAACAAGACCAAAATGAAATCCCTCAAACAACAATGAGGAAAGGAGAGATTTGTTATGTTTGAAAACCTAAAGTTATAGTAAAGGTTATAGCTGAGTTTAAAACTTTCAGCTCTGAGCTTCCTGGCAGCCAAGTAAGAAAAGAAACAGGGCAAATTACTTAGTCCTCGTTCTCTAATAGAATAAAGTATACCAACTCATGTGGGGCCCCAAACTTTTTCATAGTTTGAAGTAGTTCCTGGAATATATCATGTGGCTCTTTATATGGGACATTGTAGCACAGATTTCGGGTAATAGCATTAGTTGCAATTTTGTCGAAAAAAAAAAAACAGGAATGCTAAGTCTGTTTATATAGAAGTAGAAGGGGACATCTGGGGTGGTTTCTACTTAGCTTAATTTCCCATTTTCTGGTAATAGCATCCTGATTTTCTTTGGGGAACTGTTTTCCCCTGTTCCAATGGGAAGCTGCCATCTAGTTTCAGGGGAGAGGTATCTGTGAGTCCACGTGCTCTCTTTTAGCCACAGGGTCACTGGTTGTCCCAGCTAGATTCATTAAACACTTCCACCCAGGAGCTGGAATCCTGAGTATGATGACCCAGGGAATGAAGGCAGCCAGGGCTGATAAACCTGATTAATCCCTTTTCTGAAGATTGTCTATGGTTCTGCTGCATAGACTCTGGGAACTGATCCATCCTTCTCCTTTCTGAGCTTGGTCTTCCCATCCTCCTGTCAATCCAGGGCCATTCCAATATTTAGATTTTTTTTCCTGCTTATGTTATGTGCGTAATTTGCTCAAAAGAGATAAATCATAATTGGCTGATCTCTTTGAGAGTTGGTGTCTGTAGCTTGGAACCACAAATCTCCGATGGACCTGCAGGTAGAATTTTCCCTTGAATCATTAACGTTTAGTCTGTTGTTTTTATAAAGTTGATATCCTGAGGTGGGCATAGGTAGGTGATAAGAGAAAGAGCCATTCTTGAAAACTCTCAAAGACACGGAAACCCACATGGATACACACACGTTCTTGCAAATGACTATGTATTCCTTGTAAAAAGCGTGCTGGGAGATGAAGAAAGGGTGCACACCATTATTTTCTGTTCTGCACATATCCTTACTTTATTAAGTGACTTTGAGCAAAGATAATCCTAATTAATAGTTCTGGCCCGAAGCTCCCATGTTCTGGCCCATCTTTGGAGAAAGATTTTTGTCCTTGTTTATCAGGGTGTAGCCCTGCTATTGGCATCTGCTATAAATCTTAAGGTTTTTATAACTTGGATGTCACTCTCACCTTCCTGCCAAATCTCTGCACTGAAAATGTAGAGTGTCATTTTAAGTAATGATGCTTTTACTGCATCCAAAACAAATAAAGGAATTTTGGTACACATTACAAAATGAATCCCTCTTGTTTCTGAGCTTGGAATGGAAATGGTGTTAGGGATGCAAACAGCTGTTTTGGCCAAAACAGTTAAAGAAAGACAGGGTCACAGGCTGTCTGGGCTCATTTCTTGAGAAACACTTGTAGTCCTTGGATAAAAGTGTGAATGGCTCCATAAGTTCACTCTAGGACACTGTAGATTCTTTAGTCTACAGAGTTCAATACCTCCATGTCTGGCAGTCCTGACCTTCTGAGAAGAGAATGTAGATCTCAGTCCCGAGGCCCTGCTTCCCCACTTTGATTTCACACAAGGAGGAAATCTTCAACACGAAGCTCTCTGGACCCAGGCAAGTTCATCTGGCATCAGTTAGCTGGCTCACCCTGCCTTCTTCCCCACCCACCTTCTGGTCTGTGCTGCAGGAGCTTGGTGCTTTGTGGAAAACGCATGAGCAAAGTGCAAATCTGCAAATCTGCAGAGTCCTACAACCAAAGCGAATTCAAATTAGTGTTCCCCAGGTGGGAGTCATTTTAAATATTCAGGTAGAGAGCGCAGCCAGTATCTGTTTAGAAAGTTGATAGATGGTTTTCTGGAAGTAAGGCAGTCTCGGGAACAAGGAACACAGTTTTAAAACCCTGTAACTTCACGTTTCCTTCTCTCTCTGTGTTAATGGTAAATAGCAGAGCTCGATGCTGATCCCTTTACGCCTTGGCCGGGAGAGTTGGCGGTTTTTCTTCATAACGTGTAATTCCATGCCTTTGCTGAACAGGGGCTGACCCGTGAGATATGTGTTCGCTCTGAACTGGAGGGCATGTGGGTTGGCAGGGTACCTAGGGGCAGGGCAAGCACTCAATGAAAACTCAGAGGCAGTCTTTTGGAAATAAAAATTAATTTGCATTTACAGGGAGCCCTACTTTGGACATGAGGGAGAACTGCTCTGCAGTTCTGGAGCCCTCCTTTACTTTCCCTCTCTTCCTTTCCTGCTTCTCTCCTCCTCCTTTCCCCACAATGAGAGAGAACGCTCTTTCCATTCCTGAATTGTTTGAACTGCCTTGCTGACTGCTGAGCCTTTCCGACATATTTTGCAGCTTTTTCAAGGGGCTACCACTACCTCACCTTTCTCCCATTTTTCTTTTTCAATGGCCCTAGGCTCTCCTGGGTTGGAGGTCGCAGCTGAATTGAACAGGACAAGTACTCTGTTGCTTCACAGCCATTGCCTGTTGTTGTTGTTGTTTTTACCTTTTGAATCTATTTTTATTGGCGCATTGTAATTAGACACAATGGTGGGATTTATTATGCCATCTTCATACATACACATAACATAACCTGCTCACTCTCCTTCCTCAGGACCTTCCTTCCTGACCCTGCCATCCACTTGCTGTATTCTTATGATGTCCCTTTTTTTCCTTACTTTCTTTTTTTTTTTTTTTTTAACTTTTTCTGGCTTATGTTTAAGAGGGCATTATCTCTGCATTAGGTGGTCATCAAAACTCATGTCTTGGATTATAGGTGATGGAGACAAATGGATTCATTTTGATCCATGGACTGAAGAAATAGATATATTGTGGATTTCTTATTACAGGCACCGAGAGTCTATTTTGAACCTCAGCAGATGCTGGCTTTTGCTAAAGAACAAGGTCTTTATCTTTGTCTTTTCAGTCACTGGCCCTTAAATTGGAAATCTACTTTTGATTTGAGTTGCTAATGCCCACCTGTAAATAAGGAAAAGAGTGACAGAGCATATTCTTTATCTCTAGCATTTCCTGGTGCATCTTTGAGGAATATTTATGCAGTATAACAATTTCATAAGTGTTAACATTTAAAGAAAACAGTTCCCATTCTAAGTATGAATGGAAGCCTGCCTTCGAGATTTCAGACTGGATTAAGGCTGGCCACAGCAGAAGGCAAAGTCATGTCTGAGTCAGAGCTCACACTCGTGGGGGTCCTGAGTACGACCCAGACAGTGGAAAAGACTCAGATGAAATGTCTTTCTGTTGACTTATGGCCTTAACCGATGGGTTTTGGAACTCAAAAGGGTCAGGGAATTACATTGAGACATCTGTTAACCTTGTATGCAGTAAGCATTTGGTATGGACTGAAAAAAACGTAAGCCACGGTGATGTCAGCTGCTTTGCAAATCCTGGGTGCTTTATTACAATGAATATTTTTTGGAGTCATTCCTGATTCATGGTGGATTTTAGGCGTTATGCATATTTCCAATCAGTGAGCACCACTGTGTGCTGTATAGGGCAGCATCATTTTAGATTTGGAAGCAGTTGTGATACTTGAAGAGCCGGACACTACCGATTTCATGAATGCACATCCCAGGGTGGAAAATCCACGGGCTGTGGCTGAGACTGGCCGCACTGCTTCCCTGTGTCCAATGCCTACAGGTTTGACTTTAACATGTGTCTACCGACCTTTTGGTTTTGGGTGAGGAACCCGATTAGGTTCTGAAGTGGGTAGAAAGAAGAGGTCCTTGTGCTTCAGGAGGTGTCTCTCAGTTCTTCAAGAAGTGGATTGTAGTTACATGGGAATCTCCCGGAGGAATGGGGCCCTTCACAGCCCTTCCCTTTTCCTTAGGAAAATGAAAGCTTTCCTGCAGCCCGAGTCCTGTCCGGGAGGTCCTGATATCTCAGATGAGAACTCTGTATGCCGCCCGGCCCTGTATTTGCTTAGGGCAACAAACCATTTTGACTGGGTGTGTTTTTGCCGCCCCCCCCCCCCCACGCTCAATCAGGAAACGGGGAAGATGCTGGGCCACGCACCCTCTGCTCTGCCGTGGGTGCTCAGTCAGGGTGGGTGTGGATATCCCAGCACTCCCCAAGTTTCTCCATCTGCCTGGGAACCTTTCTGCTTTCTCCCTGAGGCCTGGTGCCACGCCGTTCTCTGATGGGAACTGTCAGCCAGCGCTGGGCCTCCTGGTTTTCCAGCCCGATGGCACGTGTTGAGACTCGCCAAGACCATTTTTTTTAATGATAAAAAAAAAATCGCCTCTGAGTGCTCAGGAGTTTGTGATTTTCATGTTTGGGTGGTTGCTGTTTGGTTGACTTGTTTGGGAAAATGTCATTTAACGTGCATCTCTTGCCATTTCATCTCCTTTCCTGCCGCCTTTGCACATCGGATGTGAGAAGATTGAATGGAACCAGGCCAAAGGGACTGAAAAGTCAGTGACGAGGTGGAAACACTTCTTTCCTCCTCCTCTGTGGTTGGTGTCTGTAAAGTGCCTTGATCACACGCTGAGAAGTGGCTTTGATGCTTTGGCCCAGGGTCACCGAGTCTCCCTGTCCTCTGTGCACGGCAGGCCATTTTCCACCCGGGGGTGTGTTCTGGTGCGTGGTGCCTTTGCCAGTGTGGTTTCCTTGGTCTGAAACAACCCTTTCCGTCCCCTGCCTACTCTGCCTCTCAGAGCAGATGGAGTTGCCTCACTTCTGCCAGCGCCTTCCCGGCCCAGCAGGTGCGGTGAGTCGTCCTCCCTCCGTCTACCTCCGTTGTACCTCTCAGCTCATTCGGCTTCTTCTCTGTGGTAGAATTACTTGTGGGCCTCCATCTTCCAAGACCCTGTCAGCCCCCAGGGACTGGGGCTGGGTCCTCGTTCACCACCAGGCACCCCATGCACCTGGCTTGGTACTTGTGACGTGGATGGAAACGCGAAAGGGGCTCACCGAAGGTATGGATTTACCTAGTGCTTCGGTACACGAGTGATTTTGTGACTTATTATTGCTACCTCTTAACCCCTGTGCGAAGAAATTTTAGAGATGGATTCCCAAACAGATTTTGGTTCTAGAAAGCAAGGAGGTGCTCAGAAAGAAAAAAGTTTTAAGAAGACACAGGCTGGGCACAGTGGCACATGCCTATAATACCAGAGGCTTGGGAGGCTGTGGCAGGAGGATTGCAAGCTCAAAGCCAGCCTCAGCAAATTAGTGAGGCCCTAAGTAACTTAGCAAGACCCTACCTCAAGATTAAAATTAAAAAGGTTTGGGGTTAAGTGCCCATGGGTTCAATCCCTAGTCCCTACCCACTTCCTGCAAATAAATAAATAAATAAGAAAGACATGGAAGCCAGCTTGGCTTTTATTGACTAAATATGGTACATATGGTACAATAGACGTCACACTCCAAAATAAATGACAGTGGTTGTGGATTATATCCCATCAAACACAATAAGAATCTATTTATATGTACTAAGATTAACTTTTTAAAATAAAAAAAATATGTAAATTAGTGAACAGAGGAAATCCCTTCCTGATAACAGAGTGTTCATCAATAAAGAAGAAGTGATATTTAAAAATCACCATTTTGGGATCATCATTGTAATAACTGAGCCAGGCAAGAATCATGGGTGAAGTCTCAAACTTGTGGGAGGGTTTAACGTGAAACCGGCTGTTTATACCGTCTCCAGTGTCTCCCACCAATTATCAATTGAGAAAGAGAAAGCAGTAACCTCCCCATGAAGTCAGGTGGACGTCACCCGAGAGAGAGTTAGCGTCACCCTACTGCGGCTGACCTTGGTCACCTGTCTCCTAGCAGGACCTCTAGAAGGCTCACTCTTTCTGTTCTGGGAACATAGGCTCCAAAACAGCTGGCTCCTGCTCTCCAAAAGCATCCATGTCCCGAAAGACAAAGACGGGCTGGGAACCTGTCCCATATTAAGTCGACGTGGCGACCAAAGGCACGGACGGGCAGGCTCCTGAATTAGGTCTCGGCCAGGGAACATTTTGACAGAGGACTTGATGATGGGTGGCATATCGTTTCCCCATAGCTGTGCAAGAGCCTGTGCTTAGGAGACGTGCAGTGAAGCATTTTGGGTGAAGGTTCCTACGACACCTTCATCTTGTCCTCAGAGGCACATGGGGGAAGGGGAAGAGGGGAGGAGACAGGGAAGGAAGGAGAAGAAAGAGAGAAGGAACGAGGAGGAAGACGAGAGGAGGCAGAAGGGGAGGGAGGAAGTAAATACGAGGGAACGAGATTCTAAAGCAAATGTCAGCTATGACTGTCCCTGTAGATCCTGATGGCCTTGGAATTATTTCAAAATAAAATGTTGAAGAGAGCCCAGTGCCCATACAAGTTCACAGACACCCTTCCTGGTCATTTGGGGGAGCAGTGGTCACTGAACTGCCCGTGCATCAGGGCAGGCTCTGTTCTCTGCTCTATTTTTTTTTCCCCTCCCTGTGCACCAGGTGCAGAACCTGGTGGCTGGCAAAAATAGGCAGTTCCTAAATATTGGACGCTCACAGGGGCCTCAGGGCCTCGGAGTCCCTCATATTCATCTTCTCACAATGGCAAATGCAAATGGCCAAGACACAGTTGACTCCTCTCTAGTTCCCTTGCAGCTAGTTACGGTCATATAAGAAGTTAGCTGTGGTTAAGCAGAGGGGATCTCCGAGAGGTGCCCGCCTCCCTGCCCCTCTTTGCTCTGTCCCGGCCGGCAAGGCCCTTTAGACCATGTGGTGGGGGGAGCCGGGTGCTGAGAGGCCACTGGGTCCCCCATGCCAGGGCACACTAGCCCCTGGCGGCTTACCCCAGACTTCTTTTCTGTGAGAGAGAAATAAACATCTGCCTCCTGTAAACCGTTATTATTTGGCCTTTTCTTTCATTTACAGCTGAAGCTAATCCTCAGCGATACGTTTTGCTTTCTGAACGTCAGTCATGGCTATTGAATGTTTGTCCCTCGGTGGAGTTTGTGTTCCATGTGTATCCCACACACATGAGCAGTGACACTCTCTGGCCCTGGGGTCTGCTGTTTGCGCTTTCTGTTTTCTCCAAGCGGAACTTCCCTCCTTCTGACATGGATTTCTGTCCTTGGCCTGGTGGCTCTGTTTCTGTGGCTCTGGGTGTTTTCTGGAGGACACCCTCCTCCTGTCATGGCAAACTCTCTCCCTTTTGCAAATTGCTCAATTGGCCTGAAAGGCTGGTGAGAACTGGCTTCCTTAGGAGCGTTCTTGTCTTGAGGGACCAGCTGCAGACGGGCTGGACATGCAGAGGTGGGCACGTGGAGTAATCAGAAAATAGGAAACTTGAACCATTTCCAGCGGCCAGCCACGTTTTACTTCAGCTGGAAGAGTCAGACCGATCTTCTTAGTGTGCTCCTTCTGTCTGGTGAGTTTCGTTTAGCAAATCTTTGTACTTTTCCGAGTCATGTTTTTTTTTTTTTTTTTTTTTCTTGCTTGGTGGACGGTTCTCCCTTTGAAACTATTTATTGCCACTAAGGTTTGCGGCACAGTCAGTCCCACAGATAATCAATGGGTGTGTGTGCCCACAGCACAGCATAAATAGAGGAACCGACTTGCAGCTTGTTTATTGCTGGGCTGGCGTGTAAGCAACGAGGCTTAGCCCCTCAATTACGTGTGTGTGGGGTGGAGGGCAGGAACCTGGAAGTGGACCTCACAGGTTCTATTATTTACTTCAAAGCATTTATTTTTTCCAAACGCTACATGGATGGAGATCGGATTTGCTTGCACAATCTCCATCATAAAGTCGTTTCATGGCCTGAGCACTGTCATTTGTAGCATGATTTCTTTTGGTGGGCTGGCTGTCTTGGTTCCCCTGGCTAATATGAATTTGAAAGATAATTGGTAATTACTTAAATGAAAAAGGATTATGTTTGGAACTGTCATGCGTGAGGCCTTCCCACTCTTTCAACTCGGAACAGTCTAGACAGGAATCAGTAATTGCTATTATATGCAAATTTTATTTTTAGTCCTGTAGCAAAGAGGACAAATAACTTCTGTGGTTGTTGCTCTTGTGCTTATTGTTGTTGGGGGCCACTCAAGCAGTCAGTAAAACAAAGGAAACACAAAGACAACCAAGAACCAATCAAATCAAATCAAAATGGAGAGGACCACACCATGAAGCATGATAAAAATATTCCCCTGGCCTAGGGGAGTCTCTTACAGAGGGCAAAGTGCTCTCCTCGTGACTTTGGGCAGGTTACACAGACTTCTGAGGCTTGGTTTCCCTGCGTAAAATTGGTCCAATAATACCTGCTTCGTGGAGTTTTTCTGAGAGTGAGAGGACATCATTTATGGGCAAGTGTTTTGTACACTGTAAAATACTTTCAAGTATTTTTTTAGCTGTCGGCTAATTAAAGGAACAGCATGCTCTCCCCAGACCTCCAGTGCTCATTTTTCCGTTAAGCAGCACTGCAATTTTGCCTTTTAGATAACAGTGAAGGTTAAGAATTTGTCAAAAAATTTTATGTAATGTGCATAACATATTCTGATTAAAATGGGTAGCATTACCTTCAGGATTATTGTTGGTGTTATTGAAAGTTCATGAGAAAGAAGTTAGGCAAATAAAAAAAAAGAAAAGAAAAAGAAACAAAACAAAAACTAGCCTCTCTCCCTTGGCCTTGGGAATGAGGGGTTAAGAATTACGATCGATCGGTTGATCATATATAGTCAGCTGAATCTTTTACCAGGCGGCCTGGGCAATTACCAGAAGTGTGGTTCTCATCTGGGTCCTGTTTGGGACTCTCCAGGCTTTTGTCCAAGAGATAAGCTTTGTGAGTCCTGTGCTCTGAGAAAACAGAGGGAGTGCAAGGGACTTAGTCATGCAGAAGAGTTTGACACAACAGGTGGGCTTTTAAGAGTGCTGTCCAGGAGAAGATGCAAATGCCTTTATTAGTTCAGACAGCTCTTTTAAGTGTACAGAAAAACAGGCTTGCTGGGGGAGCCGGGCTTTCTTACAGGACAGACCTACTTTGGGGGACTTTGATTTTTAGGCAACTGAAAAGCAAGTTCCCTTTAGATTACCCGAGGCTTCTGTTTAAGGAGTTTTGAAGTTCTTCAGGATTCCTTCCGTTTCTCTGAGCCCTGAAGTGCCTAACGCCCTAGCAGGTATGGTACCTAATACTGCCAGAAGCAAAGCATAATTGGGGGAGGATTTTGCAGGAATCTTTTGACAGGCACTCAGGGAGCAAAGTCTAGGATGTGAAACTCTCATGAGCACATAAGAAAGGAAGAGTCTCCAAGTTTTATTTTTTTAAAGGGAGAATTGTCTTTGCAGAGGAGGCAATATGCAGAGATGGTACAAAATATTTTGCGTTTATAATAGGGTATTGGGGTTGTACAAAACACAATCTAAAATGAGGAGATCACTGATCTCTTGAGGTTACACTGAGTTGAGTGGGTTTAAGATGGGGGAAAATTAAAAGATTCTGAAAGATTGAGTCTCTTTTTAAATGTGGTGGTCTGTGGAGTTAGAATTTGGGGAAAGAGGGTCATGAACATTTGTTGATGAAGACAGTCATGCATGGTAGCTTCCAGGGGACTCGATCCCCATTTCTGGTTTTCACAGCTGGTTGCAGTGGTCTGGGTGATGTTAAGAATCAAGGATACTTTTTTTTCCCTGTATTTGGAAAACATGGTGCCAAACTGTTTAAGTCTGACTGGAAACAGGCTCCTCTGAATGAGGTCCTTTTGGCCCAGGAGAGTCCTCGCTCAGGAGCCCTGGTCTCTCTGCCTTACAGCAAGGCCCCAAGGGCCCTGAGGTGGTTGTGAAATGAGGTTGCACTCATCCTCCGTTGAGAACTAAAAAAGTAACATATTTTGTTTACACAGCGCTGGTTTTATCTTTATTCTCATGTTTGTATTAGAAATGAGTAATTTAGTCCCAGAAAAAGTACCCGTGGGGCATGCTGCCAAGACTCGGTGCCAAACATGAATTTTGTGATTGAAGTATTCAATATTATTAATCGTTGCTCCACAAAACCAAGTGAGGCTTTTTTTTCCCCTCCGACATTAGATAATTGGAAAAGATGGCATTATAATCTAACTGTATGAACTGGAATGGTTACATTGGGCTTTGACCAGAGTGGATGTGGCCTCGATCTTATACAGATAAAAGATTTTTATTCTTCTTGATATAGGAGGATAAAAATGGTGGAGATTATACCAAGTCTCCTTGTTTCTTGGTTTCTTTGATTATTTCCTTGGGTGGTGGGATTGGCTGTGAGGCAAATATTTTTTTCATTTTCGTCTCTGGGCTTTAATATTCAAATGCCGTATATCTTCAGGATATGAGCTATTTAAATAAAAAAAAAACCCACGCATGACATTCATTTATTTATCCATCAAATGCTCCTTGAGCAAGTACTCTGAGCCAGATTCTCTCCTGGGCATTTTTTTTTTTCCGTCTTGAGGGTGCGGTAGGTTGATTTATAAATGTATAACTGCAATATGGAGAAAATAATCTGTAATAAAAGCAGAGAGGGGAAGTCACCAGGCCTGTCCTAGAGGGGAACCCTTCACAGAGAGGGGGTGTGAGCTCGCCGAGGAGGAACAGCCTGTTCTAGGTAGAGGGGAAGGCACAGGGAGAAGCTGCCCTGAGCTCTGGACTCTGGCTTGTCCACGTGGGTGTGCACGTGAGGCTGCAGGGCGGGGGACCGTGGACGCACAGCCAGCGCCCAAGCACAATTTCCAAGGTTCTTCTTTGGGATTTTCTGAACACAGATGCCATCTTTTAGGCATCGAGAAGCTACTAGGGCCTAAAGGAGACCAAGGTCTCCGATATTGGTGTTTGGAAGATCTCTCTGATGGTGGTATGGAAAATGTATTAAAAGCAGGGAAATCTGGAGGAGGCTGTTGGAGTGGAGCAGGTGAGAGGGGAGGAGGATATCAGCAAACGAAGTGGGTGATGGGTGGAGGAGGGATTTCCAGGGAGAGTGCAGGACCTGCATCCATGGCAGATGAGGCAGAGCACACTGAGGAGGAGAGCTCAGAGTGGAGTGTGGTGCTGCCTTGGTCCGGAGTCGGGGGTTCTGTAGCAGAGGCAGCAGGTTTGGGGGCAGCAGCAGAGGCCGGGTGCAGAACCACAGGTTTTACTTGAGGCCTGGTGCTCTTTTACCCTGAGGGCCTGCAGCTCTTGCTGTTGTGAGTCGCGGCACGTGGTGTGGGTCTCCATTTCAGGGGGCCTCTAATTAGGCAGAACAGGAAAACAATATTTTACTTGTTGGATGACATATTTTTCTCCACCTCATGATCTAAAGGCCAAGGTCTCCGCCTTTAAAAATAGCTATTTCTGAGGGCTAGCTCTGTTCCTGGTATTGTGTCCAGGTACCTGTTGTTAGAAGTAGTTTATGGGGGAAAAAACCTGATGCCTCTCTCTGGAGAGGTTAACAGATTTGCCCAAAGTAGGGAAACAGGCATCAAATCAGGACTGTATCATGTGCAAGTATTTTATTACATTTGATTCTTGGAAAAAAGATTAATTTTATGGGACAATAACTGAAAAAATGAAACAATGGGTTGTAAGGTGTTTGGGTCCTTATTTGGTTATTTAAGCTGCTCATTAAGACTTCTCTTCCTATATGGGACAAATTGAAGCTTGATTTACACATGCCATGATCTTTATGCCACTTAAAAACTCGCCAGCTTCTTAGGAAAAAATATAGTTTGAGTATCTTCCAAAATTATAATGGAGGACTTGGATACCTTGAAAATCTGAGCTCACATAAAGAAAATGTTTTTCTATTCTGCTTTTTTTTTGTGTAACACTTAGGCTTCCTATGGCAGGGTCCACCGTACTTTATAGGTTTTTTTCTGGGTAAAATAAAATTTTCTTTTGGATTGAGGCCAAAACTGAAACAGATTCATCCTACTAAAGTATAAAAACTGAGACCCCATAAGTTAAAGGTGATTAACTAAACTTAAATTTTTAAAACAAACATAAATCAATAGTCCTATTATCATATAACAGCCATAGAACCCCAAGTTCTAAAAGATATTAGCCCCCATGGTCAGTATAAAATTAAAAATTCTGCCAGGAAAGAAACATATAGACAAGAGAAAAAGGAAAATAGACCTGAAGAAGGCACAGGTGTTGAAACAGCAACCACTTGAAAGAAGCTACTATAAATATGTCCAAGAAACTAAAGCTTTTGTCATAAGAAGTGAACAAACGGAAAACTTCAGCAAAGAAATGGACACTATACAAAATCACCAAATGACAGCTCTAGAACTGAAAATATACGAAATGAAAACTTTGCTACCTGTCTTTAGCGGAAGATTGACAAAAGAGAAAAAAAAGTGAGTGGGTATTGAAGTTGAAAATGGCCCAGCTGAAGAATATGGGAGAAAAAAATTAACAATAAAACACTCTGCAAATTTGGCAGGTAACTTATAGATTCAAAAATCTCTGTAAACCCTAAGTGAGAGAAAGCAAAGAAAACTACACTTAGGCAAACTATAGGCAAAATTCTGAAAATTAAAATAATGGGTGAATCATAAAAATGGCCAGACAAAACTCTGCCTTTATATATAGGAGAGCAATAATATAAATGATCACTAACTTGTCAGAAATAACCATGAGCAAGAGTTAATGGGAATGACTTATTTTAAGTGTGGAAAGAAAAGAACAATTTATCTACTCACAATTCTGTTATCTGGGGAGATGTACCTTATAGATGAAAATAAGATTTTCTGCTTACTTAGTTTAGTATGTTAGTGTATTAGTCAGCTTTGTATTACTAAAACAAAACACCTGAGATAACTAACTTACACAGAGAAAAGTTTCACTTAGCTCACAGTTTTGGAGGTTCCAAGTTCCAGATTAGGAAGGCCCAGTTGTTTGGCTTCTAGTGAAGGTGGTGGGTAGTGACATATCATGGGGAATGTGTGTAGGAGCAAATGGTCACATCTCAGGCAATCCCTCTCAAGGGCATACCTCCAAAGGCATAAGGATCTCTTAAAAGGTGCCACCTCTTCACAGTACACAGTACCTCACAATACATCCTTAGAATCATGTCCTTATATATGGGCCTCTGTGTGACATTTAACATCCAAACCATAGCATTTGGGAACCTCTCAGTTAAACAAAAATAAATAGGGTTCAGTATTTAGTGCATGATGATTTATCAGTAACTAAGAAATTCTAAAAAATAGTCACAATTACAAACTTAGTTTTTTTAAATTTTTTTTTTTTGGGGGGGTGTTTGATCCTAAATTACTTATTTGCAGAACATCTCAGGGGATTAGGTTTGTTTGTAAAACTCTCCTAGAAATACTAAACTCAGCAATGGAATTTGATATTATTTAGTTTTCCTTTTTATTTTCAAAATAGCTCCAGGCTGAAGTGACTTTGGAAAATAATTAGCAGTTTATCTTTTTGTGTTAGTAATAGTGAAAATGTGAAGCCTTACCTTCATTGCCTGTTCCTCCTTCTAATAACACACTTTCAGAGTTGCATGGCTTTGGGTTCTTGTCAGGTGAAATATTTCCCAGCAGGGCTAAATTGTTCAGTGCTGCCTTGTTAGACTGTTTAGATGTAGATGAAAATAGAATTCCCACCTAGAGTTTTCAATGCATATTTTACGAGTATAATAGTGCCAGGAATATAGATTGAGTCAAACGACAATAAAATCATTATCTTTGGTGTCTCTGTTTGATATTTATGTGTACTCTTACATATACTTTAAAGTATTGCAAATTAATGCTATAAAAAGAAAGTTGTAAAAGTAGTCCAGAACCGCATTGTAAATGACCTAAAGTCATCTAATTAAAATAGAATTTCAACTTCTCGAATTTAATTCAGTGAAGGATTAAGTGACATAAATTTTACTGCTACTGAATGACATGACCTTCTCTTTGAGTGAATTAGGACATGGAATGTAGGAGATGGTTATTTTTCATTTGCTGTCTTCCTCTCCTAGTCCTCGGTCCACTCAGAGCTCCCTAGAAGTCTAATGCATTTCCTTCCATGGCTAAGTGTGAACTCTCTCCAGGCTCTTATTGCATTGACACTGATTGACAGGTAGGATGTGCTTGGTCTAATTGGGTGGCTGGTAAAGACCTGGTGGACATTCATCTCCGCATTTCTTCATTTCCTCCAAGAATTTGAGTCTCAGTCTCTTTTCTAAACCAAAGTCTTCTAACCAAAAGACATCTAATAACCGTGTTAAGTCTGCTTTTTATGACTGTGACCAAAAATACCTGACAAGAGCAACTTAGAGGAGGAAAGATTTATTTTGGCTTACAGTCTTAGAGGACTCGTCTACGATGGGCCAACTCCGTTGCAGAAACACTATGGTAGAAGAGCATGATGGAGAATAGCTCTTCAGTTTGTGGCAGATGGAAAGGAGAGGGAGAGGAGAGAAGGAGAGAGGAAGAGGGGTACAGGAGCCAGGAACCAGCAACCAGGGACAGATGTAATCCCCAAGGCTCTACACCACCTGCCCACAGTTACCATACAGTAATTCATTCAAATTATCCATCCCTCAGATGGATTAATCCACTCATGTGGTCACGAGGTTTCAGCATCATGATCCAATCAACTCACCTCTGACCTTTGCTACATTACCTAACACATGAGCTTTAGGGGGGACAGTCAAGATCTACACCATAACGTAAACTTCTCCAGCAGTGGTTCTCTATTGTGAGCCCCCATCTTCAGCACAGTCACTTGCAGCTTGTTAGAAGTGCCTACTCCTGGCCCATCCCACCAATGCACCTGAAATGCTGGCAGTGTACCCTAAAAGCTCTCCTGGAGACTCCCAGGCTCAATGGAGTTTGAGAACCTCTGTCCCGTGTTAGGAAAAACTTTCAAATCGCTTTTCCCTTCAATTGATTATTCAAGAACAGAGTAAAGTAGCATCTAAGAGTTCTTGCTGGTGGTGGTAGCAGCATCTTGGATGAGCCACTTTTCAAATTAAGCCAGTAACAAATAATAACAATGATTGTTCATAGTAATGATAAATAGATAGCAGCCTACTCTTTACTGAACGCTCTTCTGTGGGTTAAGCCTTGCTCATGCTTCATCTCCTTTAATTCTCTACAGCATTCCTGGGTCAGCACCAATGCTCTTGCCCCTTCCCACAAAGGAAACAGGCTTGGGGAAGAAGCTGGCTGAGGTCAAGCTGTTCAGGGATGGAGCCAGGGTTATGGTGCTGGTCTGGTAGTTCTAGCACCAGTGTCAAAACCTACGAGGTAGTGCTCAGACTTTAGACAGGCCTGTCTCGTCCTGTCCCTGTTCATATCTCTGCTGTGGGGCCAGAGACTTTCATTTGTTTATTTTTTTTAATGCAAGAAGTGGAGCCAAAGTTCACATCTTTGCAGATAAGCTCCTGTCTTACTTACTCATTTTGTTTTCCTCTCAAATTAATATCCCAAGCTACATTGCTGAAGTAGAGGGAATGTTATTCTTTATTCCCTGGGTAAACAATTATTTATAGCCTCTTTCAAAAGTTTATTTCATCCTTGGAGTAATGAATTCTACTGACCTTTTATATTTGGGCTCTGGTTTGTGGTTTTTTTAAAGGTTTTCCAAGATCAACCAAGCAATGAGGTGGTTTGGCATTTTAAACAGCTAATACAGTATCAAGTTGGATGATTTTAAAAGCAATTAAAGCTTGAATAAAGTCCTTATCTGCTGAGTTATACTTGCCTCACTTTAAAAACTTTATTGGTTGATTAGAGGCAGTGTTTCAAATCCCACTCATGATAATTCAGGACTTTATTGCCAAGATATTTTTGACCATCAAAATATATATATATATTTTTTAAGCAAGTAAGACATACCATATTACATGAAGAGGAAGGGGCTCTCCAATGTTGACATTTAACGTGATCATATTTTAAATTAAGAATCAAACCTTAAAGTAACTTTCGAACTTAGTAGTTTGATGCTAGCTCCACTCTCCCCACCATGCAGATTCTGTTTCATGAAGGAGACAGAAAGAAGGACATTAATGAAAATTGGAATGATTAATTTCATTATGTGTAAGTCGGTATAAACTAATTCCAGTGTCAGTATGAATTAACTTCAGTGTCAGTAATTGCATAGGCTTCCTTCCCATGGCTTGCTTCAGTAGTTGAGAGAGTATCAGGCATTCCTAAGAATTCAGAAGAGCATGTGTATGTGTGTGTGTGTGTGTGCAGAGTGGGGCGAGAGCAAGAAAATGCATACTTAATGTCAGAAATGCCTCTTGGAGTCTAACTTCTTATTTCTGTTAGGGTTTAGCTTTTAATTTTAAGCAAAATACCTCTTTGAAATGATGAAGTCTCTTCTTTACCTCTCCCTCTCCTTGCTCCCTTTCCCTCTTTCTCTCCCACACCACATTCCGTTGAAACCAGGTGAACAGCTTGGCCCTTGTCTGAGACTCAAAAGATATTTTTTCCCTATCGCGTGAGGAGGGCTATTGCAGTTGATGGCTCTCTCTGCCATAAAAACTGTGTGCTGTCTAGAGAATGATGTTTGTTAGGTCACTCTGGTGTGACAGTGTTTTTAGGGGACACTCAAATGAATGAAAAGGGCAAAGGGAGGTGTTCGTGAGACGTTTGTCTTACTTTTCCACCCAAGCGGTTCAGAACTGCCGTGCTCTTTTGTAGGTGTTGACTGCCTCATTCTGTGACACTGACGGGTGTTGGTGACGGCATCTATTTTCCTAAGTCCTTTAACATATTCAAAAAAAATGAGTAAAGATTGGTTTGGCTTCTATTATTATTCCTCGAATGCAAAAGGATTCCCTAATTCCCAAAGGGAGAAAGTTCTGGGTCACATACGACCTGTTGCACGGCCCTGTTTAATTTCTTCATGTCAGCAGAAGACTCCACGACATTTCAAGCACACTGAGCTCATCAGCTCTGTCTGGGGTCGGCCTGGGTGTGCGCCCCCCGTCAGCGTGCTCACAGGCCAGGGGTGAGTCGTTGAGCTGCTCTGATGTCGGAGTGTGAAAACAGCCACAGGCGATGTAGAACCTGAGTAGAGGGGCTGGCTGCATTTAGATGCGGCTGTCCTTGTAGACATGGGTGGGCTGCCTGGGCCTGGGCTGTGGCTTGCTGACCTGACCTGGGCTGGTAACTACAGATTTGTCCGTCCTCTGGAACCTGCCTTCCTCCATTTCAGCCTACTGGTCTCCTCCAAGTGAAGAGGATCTCTGTTCACGTCTTGCTGCGTCCCTCAAAATGCCTTCTCAGCTCTTTCCTCCCTACAGTTTCTGGAAGCCTCCATTGTTAGAAGTGGTAGCCTCTTTCCCCACCGATAACCAAGTTCATTCAGTGGGTTTGACTAACCTTGTACTTCTCTGTCCTCTGGGAGTGGCACTCCATGTAGAGAAAGGGGACCTTCTCAGTTAAAGGAGGGTCTTTCTTAATTGAGAGGAAACACAGTGACTTTGATCCCCACCTCACAGTGTTTGTGGGAGAACCATCTCCAGGTGACCACGCTATCAGGAAGTGGATCCCCTGCTCCACTGCCGTTCTATGGGGTAAGTGCATGTTAGGGAGAGTTTTGTTCTTCAAAAAGGACCTCTTTTCTTCAAAGTTCATGCCAGAATTGACCTCGTGGGCGACTGTCTAGGTGGAACGTGGTTTTCCCAAAGGCTGACGGTCATTACTAACACCATGGGCAGCCCTGGATGCTCTTTGGCCTCGACAGGTCCTCTTCAGGGTGAGATGTTGCCACCAGCTGTCATGGAGTCTAGTTTCAAGATGGTATTCAAACCCTTTTCTCCAAAGGGCAGGCTTCAGTTTTCTACTCTATTGAAGAACCACTGAGAAGAAATGTCTTCCTGGTTCGCCATTTTTACTACAGTCCTCTTCTCGAGTCCAGCCAGGCATGAATCCCTTTTGCTTCTCTCCTTGAGACGCCTGGGAACCAGACTGTGAAGTCTCTCCCTCCATGTGGCCTTCTGACCTCTGCCTCCTGCTCCGGACCGCAGTGCCCATTAGCCGGTTCCTACTGGGCTGTGAGTTATCCCTCCCTCCTGTCCGTTGGAAGTGGCTGGTGGGATGGCTCTGTCACTGCTGGGCACATCCCCTTGCTCAAGGACAGGGACGATACTTGTCAGTTATCTGTGCAGCAGGGGAGGAAGATGACACCATCCGTGTTCCAGGGGCATTTCAAGGATTAATGTCAGCTTTTGTGGAAAGGAGTGTTGTGAAGTCAGGAAAAATGCAGTGAAAATAAACCTTAAGCAAACTTCAAATGGAAAGAGAATACATACCCATACCACAAACCTCTGTCTGGCTGCTGTTGGCTCCACATCCTCCCTGGCTCCTCTCGGGTCTCCCCGAAGCCCCAGCCTCCCGAGGTCTCCATCAGCAGCCTTCAGGCCCCTCCTGGAACTTTCAGGACCACAGCTTCTGGGCAGCTCCTCTGCTCTGCCTGAGGCTGGAGATGAACAGGGACAATTTAAATCCATCTCTCCTCTTGAACGTGGTCTCACTTTCCCATCTCCAGTGGAGGGATTCACTGCTTCTGAGGGCCCCTCCTGCCACAGGTACCAAGCTTTGCATGGGGAAGGGTCAGGGGGAGAGCCGCACCCATAGGGGCTGAGGGAGAAGGTGGAGGATGGGACTGAGGAGGGAAGACTGGAGAGGGCCAGGAAGGGGGAAGAGAGCCGGTATGATCAGGGGGAGTGAGCGTTACAACTGGTACTTCAGTACTTAAAGTCATGATCAGCTGGAAGACCAGGTTGCAGAAAACTGGACTTGTGGTCAGCAGTGATGTGAGAGAACAGTTTCTATTCAGAGTGAGTTTTATGTGCTGGGAATCGTGATACGTGTTCTAAATATCCAGTAACAATACCTTTCAAAATAGGTGCTTGTTTGATGCAGGGTAGCCATCAGAAATCCAGGATTGCTCTCCTGGTCCTGACAGCTTTCTAGTAGGTTAAAAAGATGAGCAAACACATCCTCCAGTATTCTCCCCCTAATACCTGAAACTTGAGAATGTTGCATGTGTTAGTTTCCTCTTGGTACCATAATAAATAATTGCAAATTTAATGGCCCAAAGTAGCACAGGTTTGTTCTCTTACTGATCTGGAGGTTAGAAGTCCGTAGTGGGTCTCACCAAGCTCCGGTCGAGGTGGCAGTAGCTCTGAGTTCATTCTGGAGGGAATCTGTTCCTCACCTTTTCCAGCTCCCAACAGATTGCCCTCATTGCTTGGCTTGTGGCCCCTTCCACATTCAAAGCCATTTAAGTTGTTTGAACTTGGCCTCTCTGACACTGATTCTTCTTCCATTTTCCACATTTAAAGGATGCTGTGGTTACATTGGGCCCACCTGCCTAATCAGAATAACCTCCCTGCTTTAAAGTCAGTGGATTAACAATCCTAATTCCATATACAAATACCTTTCTCCTTACATTGTAATATAACACTTTGACAGATTCTAGGGGGGATGTGGAAATCTTTGGTTGCAGGGAGGCAGTGTCTGATTTTATCTACCATATTTCATCACATGGCAAAAGAAACTTGGTATATATGATGAAGATAATAGATCTTGGACCAGGGAGATCATCCTGGATCCTCCAGATGGGGGCAACTGAATCCATTACATGCTCCCCTAACAGCAAGAACTTTTCCCTGGTTGGAGTCAGAGAGATGGCAGAAGGGAAAGTGGTAAATGGCAGTCACAGCTTGTGCTTCAGTCCCACCGTGTGGCTTTCTCTCTCTCTGTTTTTATTTCATCTCTGCTTTGCTTAGTACTTGCAGAAGGATGGGCCTCCCTTTTGTCCCTTGCACGCCCACAGTTGGTCTTCAAAGTCTTCCAGTCAGGGGCTCATATGTCCAGCTGTAGGTCTTTAACCCCAGGTCCAGCCAGTCTCCTGCTGTGCTTCTTTGAGCACCTCCAAGGTTTTATTATTCTCGCTCTATTCTCTGCCTTGATTGCTTATCTTGCCTCAGTATCTCTTATCCCACTTTATTTTTCAAAGTTAAATTCAAGTCCACAAAGCTCTAGCAGCTGTGGCCAATAGGCAGATTTCTCCTGTAGCTTTTAAAATCTTGGACATCAACTTATATATTAAGCATCAAACATTTGGGGGGTGGTTGTTTCCTGTATCAATTGTAGCCTTCTAAAATATGTGTGTCTTGAGAGTGAGGGTATTTTTATGGATTTTCCAACATGAAGCACTGTAGCTAATTATCAATAACAGTTTGTGATTGACTGACTAAAAATGGTTTCCTAATGATAAACTAGACATGCTTGAGAAAGAAGTTTCTTCAATGTATAGCAACTATCAAAAACCTAGCACTGGCTGTTTTCAGTTACCTGGATTTTAGGACTCTTTATTTCTCATTTCTGTATTTCCTTTTGACATCTTGATTTCCATCCCTGTCACCCCAACACCTACCCTACCTAGGAACACCTGGGATTGTTAAGGAGTTCCCAGCTCCTGTGGCAGCGCGCCGGCTGGCCTTTAGTCTCTGCAAGTTCCCCAGTGCAGAATTTATGTAATTCTCACCCCGCTGTTCTCCTTGAACACCGAAAAACCTCTCGCGCCAGCCTGGAACAAGTAATCTGATTAGAATAATTCATACCGTATTATGAAAAACTCAGAGGCAATTTTAACGGTGCTTTTTTTTTATTTTGTAAGGAAGTTCTTATTTTTAAGAAAATCAAACTGAAGAATGTTTGTGGTTTATGAAGAAATCTTCCACTTTCTCCTTTTGCCCGCTCAGAGAGTAAGAGTAAGTTGGCATTTCCCATCTGAACAGCTTTCTTAAGAAATAGACACACGTTTGTGAGTGGCCACAGGATGATATTGAAAAGCAGACTCGACGGCACACCCTCTGATTTCAGTTCAGAGTGGCTCCATGTTGCTTTGGTTTGCAAGTGAACACTTCTCACATGATTTACATGTCTTATGTTTTATACTTCTTGGTAGTTTCATTCCTGTGTGAGTTATGCCTGCACTGGCTCACATATGTATGTAGGGATGTAGGTGCAAGTTTGTGTTTTTCGTGGTGTGAAGGTGGGTGAGTTTGTCGGGGGAAGAGCGTGAGGAAGTATCTGTCTCCTTGCGCTTCCCATCTCTGTGTGCGTGGGTGAGAGTGTTATGATTTGGGTGTGTCTCCTTCCAAACCCAAGTGTGAGACCTACAGGGCAGTGTGCTGCTGAGAGGGGATCCCTTTAACAGGTCACTGGGTCTGGGGGCTCCTTCATCCGGCTCACTTGACCTGCCTGTACTTTGAGAGGACACAGTGCTCCTCTTTTCCAAAGGATGCAGCCCTCACAGGACACCTGGATTGCGGGCACCTAGATTTGGTCTTCCTGGCTTCCGGAACTGTGAGAGAACAACCTTACCTTCTTAGTATACCTACTCTGTAGTGTTTTTTAATTGCAGCACAAGCAGACCAAAACAAGGCGGTTAAAGAAGTGACATGGCATCACACATCTGGAATATCAAGATGACATTGGTGGGGCTGGGGTTGTGGCTCACCTAGCACATGTAAGGCCCTGGGCTTGATCCTCAGCACCACATTAAAATAAAGGTATTGTGTCCAACTACAACTAAAAAATAAATATTTTTTAAAAAAGATGACATTGGTGACAACCAGCACAATAAAAGCCTAGTAATGAGAGGGGAGCCCAAGGTTTGGGACTCTGGCATAGTTGAGAGAACACCACTCTAGTGGCTTCAGAAGTACACAAATTACTTCTTTCTGTTTGTTTTTGCAGGGCCGCATACAGGCAAGGCAGGTGCTCTACCACTGAGCAACAGCCCGCAGCCTGGGTTTATTTCTGGCTCTGCTGTCTTGTCAGTGGACTGACCTGGGTCAGGCTTCTTAGAGTGCCCGAGCTCCCTGTCCTCATCTATTAACTGGAGCTAAGAATTCTTACCTTGAAGAGTTACAGGGAGAATAAGTTAGCGGTTACTTGTAGACATGGTGAGCGATAGACATTGTTTTTAGGTGACTTCTTCTCATGATGGCCCATGTGACATAGTCACCTGACGATATATTTCCAGGATGACCTCATACACAAAGAGATCTGCTTCAAGGAGGACAGGGTCATTTGATCGTGAAAATTGTCCTAGAGGGCCAAATTTGGGGCTCGTGTGAATTTCCTATAGCCCAAAAGGAGGTCTTGTTCAGTGCTTTTTGGGTTACGGCTGTGGGCTCTACAGCACAAGGCCCAGCCTGCTCCTGGGGTAGCTTGCTAGAGGTTCTGGATGGTGCTGGACCATGAGAGTCACCAAGATCTAGGTGGCCCTGTGATCTCTGTCCCAGATGGACAAGATGCTGACCCTGAGCATCTTGTGGGTTGGGTGCGTCACCTGTGGCAGGGTATCCCCATTGCTGGGCAGGCTGGTTGTCAAGAAGGTAAGAGGAGATCACTGACTTCCATGAGTCTTCCTTGAGGAGGGACTGAGGAGGCGCTCAGTTTAATAAACAGAGTTAATTGTAATGTGAAAGAGAAACAGATCAAGAAAAAGGAGTAGAGTATGTGTCATATATTTATAAACTATAATATATATACACATACTAATATATACTTTAAAAATAATATGTATGGGAAATAACATCCCTTTGGAAATTAAAGTGTGCTGTATTTTGAAAAGTAGACTGATTTGGTATTAAAAAAATGAAAAAAAAATTTTTTCCATCTCCAGTAACTCAGACAAACCTTTACAAGCAAATATTACAAAAGTCCCAGAGGCAGCAATAAATTCCTCCCGTTGATCTAAACCCCACCAGGGTCCAAACTTGTGAAACAAACGATGACTTCGCAGCGCTGGCAAACCAGAGGGCTTGGGGGGGCTTTGTACCAAAGGGGCTTATAGAAATTATTCACAGAAAAACTCCCAGTTGTAAAAGAGATAAACAAGCTTTGGATCTGAGTGGTGTTTAATCCGAATGTGCAGTGAGGGCCAAGAAGGATTCGTATTGCAAAACTCAGGACTTACTCAAGAATTTCACTTTAAAAGCTGAGTGGTCTCTGCTTTGCTGACCAAGGTTCATCAATGGAACTGCGTGCCTCCTTTCTGCCCTCCCTTCCTTCTTTTCCTCCTTCTCCTCCTTCTGTCTCTCCCTCCCTTTCTCTCTCTGCTTCCTTCCTTCCTTCCTTTTCTCATGTAAGAAGTCTACGTGTTTTTGGCTCTGAGCTCTAGTTCCAAGCATCTTCAATTTCCCCACGTATGCATCTAAAACCTCAGTTTTGACAGTTTATCGGAAATGACCTCTCACCTGTAGATTGACATCCCTTACCATGCCAAGGCTAAACATTTCAACTAGAGAAATGTATAAGCAATGAATTAAACTGTCAGAAAAAATACCAAAGAGGGCAGTTGTTTTACTTCATAAAGTCTTAGCAGAGCTTTCTCCCAGCATGCTCTGTGTCTTTATAAAAGTATTAATATGTACTCTAGGTGTTACTAGAGGAGCTATATAAAACTTAATAGATCACTTGAGTCAAGTTATCGAGTAGAATGTCTGCTGTAAGCCAAGTTCGGATGTGCTTTGCAGACGTGCACATTATGGTGTAGAGCACATGAAGCAAAGATGGCTTCTTCCTTTGGACATTTTGGAGATGAAGCCTCGCTCTGCCATGAGAGCTATGCCTGGAAGTCAGGGGGTAGGTAAGAGGCACTTGTTAGAAAACCTGGGGCTATCCTACATTTGAGTTGTCTATATGGCAAAACATTTTGAATGAGGAAGATTCTGTAACCATTCATCACCATTAATGGATTGTAACTTTACTTTTAAACATTGCCTCTGGGACAGTGGAAGACCATCCAATCACCTTGCAAGTGCAGGTGAAAATAAACATGGTGCACAGCTTCAAAAACTCCATTGTGGTGTGATGCCTTGGAGGCCAAGGGGCCTTCAGGGTTGGCTTGCTGGCAGACTCCCGGAGAAGGTGGGGCTGATGGAGAAAGTATGTGTCCAGAGCAAAGGGTGGGCTTTATGGCTGGTCATACACGAATCCATTCATTTACTCACAGACTGCTACTCAGCTGCCACTATGAATGACAGTCTTCACTGAACGCCCCAATTTAGCTATGGCCCTAGGCTATCCTGGATAGATGTGGGGCGAGGCTGACAAGGGAGCTCAGCAGACCACGTCTCTGTTACTTTATTTTCATGAGACTCAACACCATTGCCCTCCGGGTGCTGGCGTGTTTTTGGGATAAGGTGCATTTCTCACACCAAATGATGTTAAAGACCAACAGGGGAAATGTTCTCTCCACAGCAGGATTATATTTTTCACAGGCTTTAAACCTTCTGTTTCACTAATACTAAAGGTATTTTTTTTTCTGGTGGGATTTCATACATGAACAAATGCTGTTTTTGTGGATAAAGACTCTTTTCCTTAACCTATAAGATTGTTTCAGGAAAGCCACTACCAATATGGTTTTTACGGAGACCCTTTTGTTTAAATCTGAAAGAATGTAAAATTCTCTACCCACATATGTTTTTGGGTGTTAATAGATTATACTTACACAAAAGAAGCATGAAAGAACATTTTCAGATCAGAAAACTTACCCATACACTTACACCCAAAGACATTTGTTAAAACTCTTCAGTATATTATCATTCAAGCTCTCATTTTTCTGCATGCTTTAAAATATAAAAATGATATATTTGCAAGACATATACACATGCATGCGCATATGAAATGGTAAATGTAAAATTTAATCAAATATTTTTGATTATGTTCTCTGTTTAAAGATACGTGACCCTTGACATGAAATTAAATGTGAGTATAAATTGTTGCCAACAGTTGGACTGTTCTCCACCTAATGATTCCAATGACCTGAGTTATTTTAGGTCAGGATACTTAGTTTAGACCCTCCCTGTGTTCATCAGCTTCTCATTGCTGTGACCAGACTATCCAATGAGAACAACTTAGAGAAGGAAAAGTTTAATCTGGAGATCTCTCTTCCAGAGATCTCCATCCATGCTCAGTAGACTTCAGTGCTCTGGATCCAGGGCAGAGCAGAATATCACAGTGGAAGGGTGTGGTGGAGAAAAGCTGCTTGGCTCAGGGCTGTTGAGAAGCTGAGAAAGAGCTGGAGGAGCCAGGGATGAAATATAATCCCAAGGGCCCATCCTGGTGACCTACTTCCTCCAGCCACACCCTGCCTGCCTACCTGCCTTGCCTCATTAGCTTTGCGGATATGCTCACAGCCAACCAATAATACTCCCTGCTGCAGATTAATTTTAACAGTACTCTGACCAACCCTAATAAAAACCATTCTAATGTAATACTGGCTTAAATGCAGAGACACAAATTCTTCTACAATCAGAAGTGTAGAGATGAGTAATTGCTGGTATTGGTTTTGCCAGCTCCTCAAGTATGCCATCAGAACGACCCATTCTTTCATTTTTTCTATTCTACAGAATCTGGTGTGTTGGCTTTCGTCCTCCTGCAATCTCCTTTTGGTTGCAAGAGGGCTGCCACAATACCAGCGGAATATTTATGGTCAAGGATGACACAGGAACAGCTACAGTGCTTTTATGTGGGATGTAAATGGTTTCCTAGGCACCCCAGGAGATTCTGTTCATATTCTATTGTTCTGTTTACATCCTTTTGGTTAAAATTTTTATACCACAAGGCTACCAGGCTTTTTTAGCATTATTAATCTCTGACAAAGAAGGGGAAGGCAAAGGGGAATGGGTACTTGCTGCCACCGACAGGGTTTGTAACTTCAGCAAGTGGTGACCGGCTGCTACTGCTAGGCCATCAGAGACCGTGCAGATGAGCACAGCCTGAGGTCAACTTGGTGCTGTCAATAGGTCGTCCTGTGAAGATGACAATGCTCAGTGACCTGCTGTATCTAACGTAGCAGCTACTGGCCACAGATGGCTCTCACTCCCTTCAAATGTGGCTGTTGTGACTGAAGTGTTGATCGTTAACAGTACTTAATTTTAGTGAATACAAGTTTAAAGGTCACATGGCAGGGCAAGTGGCCATGGATCTGGGCCACATGAGTTGATTAATTTTATCTGAGTAATTCTGGAGAGCAAGTTTGGCATTTGGGAGACTATATCCTTTTGTGGCAAAGTGTGTTTTTATAAAAAATACAAAATTCAAGAGAGATGCTATTTGCTCCTGTATGTCTTTATTTCACATTTGTTTGTTTTGCTCTACATAGTCAACCTGAAGATCAGTTTCTTTGCCTGAGTAGATTATTTTAAGAGAAAATTTCTCCTCTGGAGATAGCTCTTTTAGAGTTAAGAAAATTTGATATCATTGAAAATTTAAAAAAAAAAAATAAAGTCGGAACACCCCATTCTCTCCTGTAGCACTTTTTCAGTGCTATTGCCGTGACAGTGGAACAGAATGATCCATGGAGGGGTCACTCTGACAGTGTGCCTCCTTGCTGACTGCTGTTCTATAAACTATAAACGCCCCCCCCCCAACCCCTGCCATGAAATGGTTCCAACCTCTGCAATGTGTGAGTTTATTTTGGATTTAATTTTATTCTTGGCCGGTTTCATGAGAAAAATATCAGAGACGACCAGGGAACTTTCAGGATTGAGAGGCCTTCCAGACTCCCCTTGTCCACTCTGGTGAACACTCTGGCACTGCTCTTTGGCCAAAGCTGCGATGGAGTCAACATGGCCAAGCTGCGAGAGAGGACGGCTCTCAAATGTGCTAATAGGAAACATCACTGGGGCTCGGGGCACTGGCGTCCTGGGTGGTGTCACGGGGGCTTAATGTGAGGGCAAGGCAGTTCTTCCTCCAAGTTAGGATGCACGTGCTACTTTTAAGTCAACAATGTATCTTCTGCTTTATTCAGAAAGAAAAAGAATGAAATTCTCTAATGGAAAATTCCATAGCTTCAAAAGCAACTGTTAAACTGCTGCTAGAAAGTTGGAAAATGTGTAAGGAGCTATGGAGGGGCTGGCTGTGCTGCTCTGAGTTACTCCTTGATGCAGAGAATGGCAGTTTCCCGGCTGCGCCTGTAAAGCCATAGTTTTCAATCATCTGCTCCTCCATTTTGAACTTAATGCTGAGGTGAAATAACTCTTTACCTATTTGTACAAGTAAACCACCACCATCCGGACGCCTGACACCAGCGTAAGGCACAAACGTATAGGTAAATTAATCATGCCAGTGAAAATGACCACATGTGAAATTCTCAAATTAACCAGAAGCACAGGGCTGCAAGCTCACATTTGTAAGGCCAGGCCCATGAGCGTATGGAACTCTTCAGACCACCAATGGTGCAACCCTCTCACTCAAGGTTCATTAAAGGAAGAGCACTCTGAGACTGGACATGGAGGCCCCCTGACCCTGTCAATCTGGTCACATGTCACAGTCCTTACCCAGGAAAATCACCACAGAAATGGACCTCTGAATCTCTGTCCTCAGGATTTAGCAGAAGTGGTTTCTCCCGCCCATGACGACCACACAAAGCCCACTCCAAGCTGACACTCTTAAACTGCTGTCCTCTGGACCTTGGCCTAGAATAAGTTACTGCCCTTTGACAGCTCTGTGCCCTGAACACGTCCGGTTCCTAATCTTATCTGCCCACCTAGAGTGACCCTGCATTCATACCTGCTCTCTGCTTTTGCTCTCAGCTCAGCCCCCTGAACCTCCGGGGCTGCCTTAACCCTTTCTTAACCTTTATGTAATCTATTTATATAATTGTGTAAAGTGTGTTGTGTGACTTTAGCGTTATACATGTTAGAAGTTAAGACTGAAGTAAAAGAACCTATAATTGCCCAGCTTATGACTAGCAGGTGAGCTGTGCTGAGGATTGACTGACTCCAGGACTCCCAGTGGATACCCATGTCCATGGATATAAATCCTTCATATAAAATGACCTATTATTTGCAAATAGCATGCACAGTCCTCCAGGATACCTTAAATTAGCTTTAGATTACTTTTAATACCTAATGTAATGTGCATGCTTTATAAACAGTTGTTCTATTGTACTCTTTAGGAAATACAGAAACGACCATTGTGGGCCTAACTACATGGTACAAGATGAGGCCAAAGATGCACCAATAACCAGTGCTGGAGAGACTCAGCACCTGTGAAGTGGAGGGGTTACAGCAGAGTGTGCCCACCCGTCACTTCCTTCGTGTGGGTTTAGTGGTATGTGGCAGGAAGCAGATTCACATTTTGTTCAAACTTTCTAGCTTTTTAGGTTTCTTTTCCTGTTTGCATCTGTGGTTGGTTGAATCCAAGGCTGCAGAGTATCCTGGCTGAAAGCAGATGGCTTATTCAAAGGACGATTTTGAGGTGACTTTAAGAGGAGGCTATTTGCAGGAAGGAGATAATGAAGCACCAAAGGCCAGCATCAGTGGAAAGTTCTATGGCCCCTGCCATCGTTCTGTAGAGTTGGGGTCCTGTTCTCTGAATGGAAGCTTGTCCCCGGGCACAGGAGAGCAGCCACTGCAAAAACTCTGGCCCTGGAAACAGGGCAGGAGAACAAACAACACCCTTGAATCTTCCTCTGGTTGCTTCTTTTCCTTTTTCACCCCTGGCTGGTGCCGCTCACAGTCTGAGGGCAAGTGAAGAAGGAGGTACACAAGGGTGGCCCAGGGCTCTCGGGGGCCCAGGAGGATAACCAGCACACGGCTGTAACATTGCCCGTGCTGCGGCGGCACACAGGGTGCTAACTGTGTCTCCACTTGACCTGATTCCACCCTGACTACATCTCCACTTGACTGACGAGAAGACGAAAGACTGGGGGAGTTATTCAGATGTCCCCAAGTGTTCAGCTGGTCACCGACCAAGTCCAGGGAGGCAGAACTCTCTCTGGACTCCACATCCAAACTCTATGCGGGAAGAAGAAGGTGGACACATCTCAGCAGTTGAAGGCATAGGGAACCGCACTCCTGGTAATGACCGTAATGATAGAACAGGCTTGCGTCCCAGAGACGTTCATCCCACCTGTGTCTTGGGGTGTTCTTGGGTGTTAGAAATGTTAGGTAGTATTATTCTCACCTTACTGATGAAAAATATCATCAAAGATTCAGGCCAAATGACTTGCTACAGAACAATATCCCAGAGCTGCCCTTTGAATGTAGGTTTTTTGATTCTGAGACCGTTGGTTAGTCGACTATGCCCCATTGCTAATTAGAAAATGCTGGAAACTTGACAGTTTAATTAAATTAAGCTCCAAACCAAAGCAGAATAGAAAGCCCAAACTATGTCATATAGCAATTTTACCTAAATATTAGTCTTGATTTTACCTCACGGTTGCTATTTTTAGCCATCTGGAAGAGCCTACCGACAGCCATGGGCCATTATGAAAAATGTAAACAAATAATTGATGAATCAAAAACAAGAGGAAGGGAACGTCTCTGAATAGAGGGTGGTGATTTCAAAGAAAAATGAACTTAAAATTGATATGATAGGCCAAATATGCAAATTAATTTCTGATAAGCCACAGAGTTAGATATAGATGGAGTTAGTTTTGGAGAGATAACCAGAAGATTATGTGAAGGTAGTGGCTGCGTCGTTGGGTCTTAGACTGAGACCAGGTATAACACAGGGGCTAAAGAAGCCTTTGCTCACCCACAGCCCTGGGCTGGGGTTTACTCTCCACTTCACAGATGAGGAAACCAAGGGCCAGAATCCTGGCAATGGCTCCATGATGGACAGTGGTACAGCCCAGTAGGAGTCTCCATTGTTCTGACTCCAGATTCAGTGGAGCTAGAATGGTGTCCTGTGTCAATTTTCATCAGGACTTTTGAAAACAGTGAAGAGAGGAATTAGCAGTTTATTTGTATAACACTTGTTAGATTTTTGTAAAATAAATTAGAATGTACCTGAAAGCAAATAGACCCGGGAAATATTTTGCATCCAATATGATAGTCAAGGGTTAAGTTTTGTAACAAATGTTTTAAACGATGCATAACCATGTTGATACATGGACAAGGGACATGAGTGAACATTAGGATATGCTTCATAAAGGCATTTGAAAAAAAATAAGCTTATTAGTAATAAAGAAGTGCATATTAAAATAATCATGAATTAGCATCCTACAATGTGTTAAAAGAATAATAGATTTTTTTTGAATTCTTTAGATCAATGCTAGGGAAATTATGAGGTCCTTGGTGTGGTGGCTGTGGAATTTATACAGTCTCATTGGAAAAGCAATTTGGCAACAATTATAATGAATCATAAAATTTCCACAATCTTTGACCCAGAAATTCCACTCCTGGGAATTTATCAGAAATTAAACACAGAGGCAATTATTTAAAAAAGACAGTGAAAGCCATGTGTAAGAAAATGTTGATTGCAGTAATATTTATAACAGTAACCAATTGGAAGCCACCTAAAGATGGTATAACAGAGAAGTGATTCTGTGAAGTGTGGGTCTCTATGTATTAGGATTCCCTAGAGGAATGTGATCAAGGTAGTGTCTGCTCGTGTGCCTGTTTATGGAAGGAGGCAGGGGCAGAAAGGAATTCATTATAAGGAATTGGCTTATAGGATTATGGAGGCCGAGAAGTACAGACCAGAAGAGCTAATGGTGTGGCTTCCCGAGATTCCTGGTCTGAAGTCAGAAGTGTGAGGTCTCACCTGGAAGACAGCCAGGTGGAGAGAGGAATTCCTTCCTATTCAACCTCCTGGTCAGGCCTTCAGGAGACAGGATGTCTCCCCACCTGGGGAGTGCTATCTGCTTTGTTTGGTTTGGCAACTCGAATA
The DNA here is from genome assembly GCF_052094955.1 of Ictidomys tridecemlineatus. NCBI lineage: Eukaryota > Metazoa > Chordata > Mammalia > Rodentia > Sciuridae > Ictidomys > Ictidomys tridecemlineatus. The sequence goes on along the minus strand of NC_135483.1, from coordinate 189,409,518 downwards.
TTAATCTCATCCCGAAGCACCCTCACAGACACACCCAGACATAATGTTTAACCAAATATCTGGGCACCCCTTGGCCCGGTCAAGTTGACCCATTAGTCTGTATAGCCATCAAATTAATTATGGAAGCCATGTAATAATATAAGAATATTAATGATAATTGAAAAAGAAGTTTGTATTTATATTGTACATTTAATCGCAAAAAAAGTCCACATCTTGATTAGCAATTAAGAGTAAACACAGAATAATGAAAGTAAAAATAATAGATGAGGGGAGTTAGTGGCTCATCTCAGATCTATGCGCTCATGAGATGTTTGGCGTGTGGCTGGGATTGGTGGAGTTAGGGTGTGTGAGGACAGCCACTAAAATTGTCATGACTCAGTTTGGGTTGTGGACTTCTGACAGCCCTGAGGGCCTCAGAGTGGAGGGGAGCACTCAGGAGGCCTTTCTCGTGGTCTGGGGAGGAGGTAGTGAGGCCTTCACTAGACATGGCAGTGGGGATGGAGCCGAGCGGAGCAACCGGAGAGGAATGTCGCAGGCGGATCCCCAGCTTGTGCACATGCTCAGATGTAGGAATGTGGGGGAGAGAAAGAGACTGCTACCCTGTTAGCCTGGAGCCATAGGAGCCATAGGAAGAGAAGGGCTGTGGATCCAGAGGCTGGAGTCTCAAGGAGGACTCTGCCATCGAACCTCGACAGTGGGAACAGAAGGGGACACGGAAACCAGAGGCTGTGTATGAGAATCCAAGGGTGGTGGTGGTGGTATAGATGCATGGCTTAAAGCCCTCAAGACCATAAGAACTCAAAAATAGAGTGACGGACTGTCACTTTGGTGGGGACTGGTGTTGATTCCGGGAAGTGAAACTTTCATTGCCCAAATCAGGAAAATCCTGGGCAAACTGGACAAATTTGTCACCTTACTCAAAACTATGGGAGCTGAGCTATCTGCTGTCTACGAGAGCTCAGGATGGATGGGGCTGCCAGGTGTCTGTGCACAAAGCAGCCCTATAGCATTACAAGGAGCGAGCCTGCACCTTCTGAGCTGAGCTGCCAATTTTGTGGGACAAAGAGTTTGGGGACATTTTTGAAAATATTTTTGGGTTGAAGAAATCTGATAAAATTTTGGGAAAAATAAGGTTAGATTTTTGTTTTTTAAACTTTTATTTTATTTTTTTTTTTAGCTACAAAAAGTCAAGACAGAGTAGCACAGTAAAGTCGTCGCAAATAAAAGCACGGGTGTAAACATTGACAATTCTAAGCTAAATTGCTTCCTTATTGAGTTTTCCAATTACCGTTTTATTTATTTATTTGTAATCTCACACCAAGGGGAACAGCAAACTGTAAGAACACCTCATTAATTTGCACTAATGGGGAATAAAGTGCCATCTGACAAGTGAAAACACGGAATTTAAAGACAATGCTAATAGACACTCAGTCCTGCAGAAGCCCCTGGTCATGGGGCGGAGCTTCAGGACTGTGCCTTGGCCTCCCGGTTTGCCAGGCTGGGCCCTGACCACTGCTGTCTTCGAGGTGTTGTGGTTTCTAGCCCCTCTGGTTCCCTGGCACAGTTCTCACCCACATCGCCCGTGGGGTCCGCAAGGAGAGCAGCGCTCTTGGGGTTCTGGGGGTCAACCTGTGTTGGTTTGTGGCCAACTTCTGGCTCTCAAAAATTAAAACCAATGCTTGAGAATCCAGATTTTCCTGAGTCTGGCCTCTTTACCTGGGTTCTCATCACTTACTAGTTCTAGAGAAGTCAGACAGCCCCCATGCCTCAATTTCTCTGTAAGAAAGATCTGACAGTGTCATGGGACTTCAAGCTGGTGGGTATAGAGAGTGCTTAGCACTGTATCTGCCCTATATTTTTATTATTATTGGTTTGGCTTCAATCGTTATAGTGACAGGACCTTAGACAAGTCTTCTGCCTCTGTTTCTTGTTCTACAAAACAAGCCCCTGAGCTAGAGGATCGCCAGGGTGTTGCCCAGTTTGGGCACCGCATTCGCTCTACCGCTGACTGGAACCTGCACTGACAGTGAATAAGTATGGGTTCCTGTGGGGACTTAAGGGACTGCCCGAAAGAGAAGGTTCTCAGCTGACACCTCTGGACATTTGAAAATGTCAGAAGAATTGACTTTCAGAAGAATTGCAGTTAGGGTGTGTGGATGGAGAGAAGTGGAGCCAACTCTATGCAGATTTATTCAGAGAATTCCTGTTGAGCGAATCAGTAAACTAGGCAAATTTTGGTTTGTCTGCCTGTATCTCTGTACCCATGTTTTCATTTATTATGGTAGCTGCTGCTCCTCCACTCCTCAATCTGGCCTCTGCCTTTGGGCCTTGGCCATCTGTCCATTCCTCTGTTCTTCTCTGAATCCCAAGGCAACACCCCTGGCCTCTGTGCATGGAATCTGCTTCCAGACTGGGCTCAACCACCTTCTCTCCTGCATGGATATCCTGTCTGTCTGCTTACCTGTCCTCTAAGATTCGCCTGCTCCATCCTGCCTTTGGGTAACATTTCTGTCCTCTAGGCAATTGCTGGCCCTAATCTTGGCCTCTACCCTGCTCTGTTCTATCACTTCCTAAGCTTCCTCTTGGTTCCATTATTGATTTCTGCAACATATGCAGCAAAAGATACTCTGTGATTACCACTGGGACAGCCTGGTCACAGGTATGGAAGGAACCGGTGCAAAAGGAGATAAAACTTGTAAGTTGTCAGTGATTTGAAAAAATTATTTTATTGCCCCAAAATGTCTATATTTATATCAGGAAACAAAATTGTGGAGCGTTTCAGTTCAAATGAAAAGAATTTCATGGAATCACCTGTACAAGTCTAAGTCATGAGCTATTGTATTGATTCATGTTGAAATGGTTGGTTTTCAAGCACCTGTTATATCCCAGAAAGTATCTCAGGCTCCTTTTTGGCAACTGAAAAGGAATTAGTACTTTAGTGGAGGAGAAAAATAATAACTAGTTAATGAAAATAAAGGGATGTTTCAGAGGGTTGTACAAAGACTTTTGGGTGCATAGCCAAGGAGACATCGGGCCATCTGGAGTGAGGCTGAATCTCTAAGGGAATTCTAGGTGCAAAAAAAACAGTGTAGTGAAAGATTTGGAGGAGTGAAAGACATGTTTAGAAAAAGAGCTGATTTGGGGTGATGGACAGGAGCATGAGGAGAAATGAAAGATGAAGCTGGAGGAGGACCTGGGACCCTGTTGCCATGGACCTTGGAATGCCATGATGATCAGATTGCCTGGTGGCTGTAGGGAGTTATTGCAAAATATGAATAAAGTGAGTCTAAATTAAAAAGTTTGTCCTGGGAGGAGCTTGGACTGTAATTATCAGTAGTTTCACATTAAGTACTTCTGTTATTTGGAGCTTCTGGAGATCTTGTGTATAAGACCAATAATCCTGGCTCCTCTCCACCTGCTTCTAACAATGGTTGGCACCTTCTCTGACCAGTCCAGCATGTGGGCTGGGTCCCGTGTTCCCTTTGACTGCCTCCCTGTCTTCGGATGGAGCCACCTGTCCTCCGCCCACCACCCTCCCATTCTCTTATCCCCGGGGAGATTAACAAATCTCATTCATTTCAGAGTCAGGGCCAAGGAGAGGCTTAGAATGGATCATTTCTGACTATATTTCTTCTCAGTGTTGTATTCTCTCCAGAAAGGCACTATCATTAATTACAGCAAAACAAACAAAGCAAATCCCAAACAGCTGAGCTTCATATTTTCAAAGACCCATAAACCTCATCAGCATAAAATAAATTAAATTTGGAGCTTACCTAGTGCACACATTAATTACGATGGAGTGTTCTTCACTCTGCTTTACTGTCTGGGGAGTCCTGTGGAGTCTTCCCAGAGCTGGGATGGGTCTTTAGTACCCTGTAGATCCTGGGCAGAAACAGGGTCTGTCTCCAGTTGACTGCTGGGACCAGGAGGCAGATGGGAAGTAAAAGGCACTGTGGCAGGCCTGTCCCAGCAGACTGGAGTACGGCCCCCGGTCCATGTTCCATAGGGGTTGATTTTACCTATTTGTCTCTCTCTCTTTCTCTCTCTCCCTGTGTGTGTGTGTGTGTGTGTGTGTGTGGGTGTGTGTGTGTGTATGCACTGGGGATTCAACCCAGGGCCTGTGCATGCTAAGTACACACGCTACTACTAAGCTACACATCAAACCCCTATTCCTCTATTTAAAAGTTGAATCTATTTGTACTTGAGATCTGTCACTTTCATTTGGTGTAAATTATATCCTAATAAAAAATTATAAGTTTAGAAAAGTTTTTTTTTTTTCTTTAGTTTGAAAAAAAAAATCTTCCTTGTCCTTTATTTTATGAGAGCTCTGGTGTTCCCTTTTTGGGAAAAAATGTAAAGGACAACACTAGTGGCAATATCATTCCTGGCTTGGTTCAGCTGCTGCTCCTTGCTGTGAATGGGTTTCCTCTTCTGACCAGTGTGTCATGCCAGTTGTGTAAAGGACAGTGTGAGATGTCAACAGCAGCAAGAATCACAGCTTTACTTTCTAAGGACTTGACAACTTGAGGATCACCTATGCATTTTTCTTAAGATCTGAAGCCTGAATCTGCCAACTCTCAAGTTCATGGCATTGCCACGGTGCTTCTGATCTTTTCTCGGAGACCTGTGGTCCTTTAGATGCTGGCCGTGCTGGTGGTAGTGTCTTCCACTGTTTTGGGAGGGAAAGCCACAGGAACTCGTGGTCAGATGGAGAGGGCTGTTGGGTGGAGGTCTCCACTTGGAGACTATGAGCGTCTACTCTTCCTATGCAGCTGCCCTTGTCTGTGGCCACTGGACATGCTGAGAAGGACCACAGGGCAGGCATCACATTTACTGTCAGCTGCTTTTTAAGTTTTCTTTCTATTCTGTTCATCTGCCACCTAGGAACCGGTGATTACGGTCCATAAGGCCAACTTTCAATGGCTTCATCTTCTGCAGGCCTTTTCTCTGAAAACCAGGTATCTGGCTGACGAGACTGAAAGAAGATGGGTGGCCGAGGGGGACCGTCTCCTCCACAGGAAGGGTGATGTGCTCTGCACACCTCAGGGATTTCCAAGCTGTGTTTGGCAGCAGTGATTCAGGCGTCTCCCAGATGGTTTTGATTTCTTTTATATTTTTAAAGAGGGACCTTTTCAGTATTTGGAATCCTTCATAACAGGTGGTATGAACAGTCGATGGTGTGAAAGATTGCATTTTAACTGTTGGTAAATGGACGGTGCATTAGTTGGACACCATGAGTACATGTTTAAGTCTTTCTTTTTTGTTTTCTGATTTATTAATAAGATTTCTACTGCTGTATCGGTGCATGTATTTGCACTTATGATAAACTGTGTCCCTGAGGAGAAGTTAGCTTGAAATGGTGTGTTTTTGAATTCCAGTGTGTGCTTGTCCATGTACATAAGCTTTTCCTGGGAACGTCCTGCTGTGGCACATTTAAGCCCTCAGCTGAATCCTGAGAAGGTCCAGGAACACCCGCTGTGTCCATGCTCTGCTCATGGTCAAGTGGTCTTTTGAGTTGAAGGAAAGGTGCTGTATGCTAGAAGATTTTAATGAAGTGTTTCACACTTTCTACTGAACTATCCTAAACACCACCAAAAGATAAATAATACATTGGGGAAAATGTATTACAAAACATTTGATTAACATGGGGGTGTGTTTTGTTACTATACAAAGCGTTTCTTTAGCCAATAGGAGAAAGACAAACAATCTAGTAGAATGAAGGGCAAGACTCGGTAAATAAGTGGAGCCACCAAGAGAAAGTATAAATTTCCAATAAAAGAGTAAAAAGGGGCTTAACCTCATTTTAAAGGGCTGTAAAAAGTTAACAAAGTAAGGTCTTCAGTCCCCCAGCCCTGCCAATGTCCACCCTATTCTTAGGCAGGTAGTGATTAAAAAATTGGGAGAGCAGTAAAATACATTCCTGTTTTATATATATATATATAAAAGACAAAGCCCAGAGCTGTTGGAAGAGAGGTAATAGGTGCTTTCATAAGTCATCGTTATTTATAGGAGTGTAAATGGCTGTCATCTTTTTGGAGGGTTTGGTTGATATGTGTGAAGAAAAAAAGGCACACTGTGACATAACAGTTTTCTTTCCGTTGTTGCTGAAGATATATTTTTTCAACAGTGTTTGTAATAATAGTGATATATCCCAACCATTAGAAACAACCTGAATGTCCATTTGGATTAGTGGAGTTGAGGTACCATGAGTTAATGGAACACTCTAGATTTAACCCTGTAGGGCCTAAGAGAAAGACGAGAGAGGGACAGGGAGAGGGAGAGGGAGAGGGAGAGAGAGAGAGAGAGAGAGAGAGAGAAATGCGATAGGGAGAAATGTTCAATAGATAGTAAGAAAAAAGTTGGCTGTCAATTAGTGTAAGTAGAATAATCATATTTCTATATTAAAAAATGAAAAGGAAGGAAAATATTCTCATGCTTTTAATTCTTTGAAATTTTCTAGAAAGAGATGCAAAGCAAAACTGAAACAAAACAGCAACAGACCAAAACGGCATGGGCCAGGCTGCGGAGTGAGAGGGCAGCTGGCTCTGGCTGGGGAACCTGCCCTCTGCGCCCCCAGCAAGAGCAGAGGTTGTGAAAGTGGACTGCTGCGTCACATAACCGGGTTGCAGTCTTCGCTGCAGCGCGGCCTGGAGATAGGCCACGGCACAGGTTACTTAGCCTTTCTTGGCATCTGTAAAGGGGGGCTATTAATAATGCCAGCCTCCCCGACGGGTATGAATGAAAAGTCACACTACTTATAAAACACTTAGCACGGAGTCGGGAACATCGTCCCAATTACCTCAGATGTTATTGCTCTTTATTTTATGTTTATAGGCATGTCTACCTCCTCTCCACGTTTCAGTTTCCTTATCCATAATTTAAGAGACTTGGCCAGGCTAAAATCAGAGGTCTGTTCCACTGTAAAACTCCATGATTTAATACCTATGCTTATGTCATAGTCTGTACTAAGTTCTATATGGTTTAAAATTGCGTATGACTGTGGAGTTTGATAATGAATTTGATGGCATGATTCCTTTTTTTTTTTTTAAATCAATGGTCCTTGGCTAGCATAAATGAAGATAACACATTGCATGATATCTCTCTCTCTCTCTCTCTCTCTATATATATATATAATATATATATATATATATATATATATAATTATGTATATCTGTGCCTAGTCAATATCACATTTTGTGCTGAGGGCTGAGAATGGAAGGAAAATAAAATATTTACCCTGGAGAGACACAGGATTAAATGCTTGGTAGAATTTTGAGAAAATAGACCCTGTGGTCAACGTGTCATTGACTGAAAAGTTGGTTGGAGGAAGAAGTGTGAGCAACTTTTATTCCTGCAAAGGGCCTTTCTGCTTGAGATGTGAAATTGCCCTTCCCTGAGTCAACACTCTGCCTTTCTGGGTTCTAGGTTTTGCCTTTATATTTGGCTCAGATACTCTGAATTTAATTCTTGTAACTAAAAAAAAAAAAAAAAATCCATCCTTGATGCAGAAAGAAGATGAAGATGTATCCCTTGAGAGCAATGACACCCAAAGTGACAGGAGATGCTGGTGGGGTTGAATGTGGCCATAGAGGTGTGGTGCATCAGATATGCAGGCCAGGGAGGAGGAGGCCCCCGTGTGCTGGGCTCCATACTCTGACCATGAAGCTCACTTAATTCTCTGATGGACTGGAGTTAGCCACTTTCTCCATGATGAATGAAATTTTAGAGGGTTAATTTACGTACCCCAAGTTACAGGGTTAGTAAGCGAGTTAGTTAGTAAGTGAGCCTGGCTTGGAGCTCAGGCTGACCTACACCTTAACTCGGATGTTTTTCCCTCCTCCTGCGGTCTCCTTGATTCATTCTGTCTCATTTCATGAACTGTAGAGTATATCTTTATTCTCCTTCCTCGATTTCTTTTGCATTGTTGGTTTCAAAGAGGATTAGATTTGAGATTGAGTTTGGAGAATGAGCTCAGGAGCTCTGTCAGGGTCATGGGAGGGGTGGGGTGATACATTCTGTACAGCCTGATTCTTCATAGTGGGTCAGCTGGGGTACAACATGGGGCAGGAGAAGGCTAAAATCAAAGGTCTGGGGTTAGCAATCCCACATTCTGATCCTTGCTGTGCTTTGGAGTCAGTGACCAATCCTTGGTTTTCTTCTATGTAAAATGAGAATAATATTGCCTTTCTGGTAGGGTTTATATGATAAATAAATGGCTGAAACCTGTAAAGTGCTCAGCATAGTTTCAGGATGAGTACCTGTTCCTCACCTTGTGTTGCAGATCTTCATATGGCAGCAATGACCCAGCATCCAGCCCTTGAAAAGGAACTTAGAGTCTGGGAAATGTAGCTTAGTGGTAGAGTGCTTATGTAGCATGCACAAGGCCCTGGGTCCCATCCCCCACGCTGCGGAAAGAAACACCAAAGATTTTCAGTCTGTCTTTGTGGCCTATTCTTATAAGCACTTTATTTATTTATTTATTTATTTTAAATAACAGTGCTATCTTAGTATAGAAATAGGACTTTGGAGAGAGCACTTGTCCAAACTTAGGGGCCCTTTCCATCTCCAGGTAGAACATAGAGAATGACATTGGACTTGTTAGTGACCTTCTCCTAGGAGTTTCCTCTTCCTGCTGTGTGGGATTCTGGGCTGACTTCTTTTGACAGAGAAGACAGAAATAAAGAAATTGCACAACCTGTGACAGATACAGCATTTCATTGTGATGGATGTGTTTCATGTTTAGTTGAATTTTAAAAAGTTGTTCTTTGAAAGGGAATTATAAATTTTTCTGGAAGAAACTTTTAGACACCTGATTCAAGGGTATTGAGGGCAATTCTATGTTAAACATGACTTCAGAAGCATACTATTGTAGAAAAAAAAAAAGAAACCAAATAGATAGAACTCTCAACCAGGTTTGTCTTCTTTGTTTTCTGTTTTTACTCCCCAAAATGCAAATTCCAATAAAAAGAGACCATAATAAAGAGCTAACTTAAAAACAAACGGAGTGGGCCTGGGGTTGTTATACCTGAACCAGTCTGATACATTCTGTACAGCCTGATTGATTCTATGCTGGTTTCAGAAGGGTAATTTGAGGCACCCACTCAGATTCATATTCATTAAAGAAATCTGTGGTTGTTTCAAAATTGTGAACAACCTCAAATTGAGTAAGAAATTCAGTTTACTAGAACATATAATTTTCTAAAAATTCTGACTATTCAAAAATGTGCTAAAAGTGTCCTGCATTTTACTGCATGTTGCTATTGGAACTGTGTATGAAGCTGCAGGGTGACACTGTGTCTTGGAAAATTCCTTTTTTGACAACCTCATTGCAAACCACAACCAGGGTTGAGCAAGAAGCGGGTATCAAAGTCCTTTTGTATCCAAACGGCTGCCAGCAAGCCCAGGCATCGTATTCTGTGGAAAGGCAGAAAATCCACAAATGTTTTATCAAAAAATATAACATGGCATTTTATGACTTAGGGGCAGAAATGTGTCCATTTCTCAATAATTTATGAGAATATTTTTCTGTTTAAGCCCAGTGACATAATTTATGTTCACGTGGGTAGTAAATATCTATGATCATTGAACAGTTAACTCATATGGTCTGTTTAAGAAAAACACAAATATGCAAATAAAATTCTTCATTCATCATAGTCAACTAAAGGTTGAGCCTTTGGAGAGATCACCTCTGTGTTCAGACCACCATCCCAGGACCATGTCTCTGCCCATCATGTGTCATGTGAACAAATGTGTGAAGGACAGCCAGAGGTGAACGTTATGTCAGACCCCTTAACTGCTCAGCAACACGCATAAATAAAATGCTTGGTGGCTTTAAATCGGGCAAATGACCCTTTGCCCAACTCTGATTTATGAGTGGCTAATTCCTCCCAACCCAGTCTTCCACACTGTTTTCATATATTTATTTGTTTGATCTCTTTTATGTCCTCGTTTCAATGTCCCCTGATCTCCTTCTCTCCCTTTTGAGGAGGAAATACAATATTGTCACAGTAAATATTTCTTCATTATAAGTCAGCTTTACTTGGAAAGGGGTTTTGGAGAATACTAGTTAATGCAATTTTTAACAATGTCTGTGTACAGCCACAGAAACATTGATTAAATTTTAATTAAAGTATACTTAATTAAATCCTATTGGGTGAAATGAATGGAAAAAGTGATTAACCCTCCTTAACTGTTTTTGCCAAGCTTTCCCTAAGGTTTTACATGTCCACCTACCCTTCTCCCCAGGGGTGGGACTGCTGCTGCTGGCTGATACCAGAGCCCGCCCGCAGGGACGCATCTTATTTCCCGAATTGCCAAAGTTCAGGCCTGGCTTCTGTTCCCAAACTGACACGTCTCTTTTTCCAGTTTTCCAACAAAATATCTGCACATAAAGGAGTAAAGTTATGACCAAAAGTTACATTCGTTAGCTTTATCTTTACCTGTGTAGCAAAAGATGTTGATAAAAGTGTTTTCAAGTCTTCTGACTCGCGCCCCCCTCGAATGCACCCCCTCTCCTTTTCCATACCTTAACCACATCTTCTAAGTGCATTTGTTTCCCTTCTGATGCTAAACTTTCTTGGAAGCCATTTCAAGTGGAAAAAAAGGACAGTGGGCAAACCTTACTTGCTGCATCTGTCTTGCTGGTGCATTTCCTTTGACCAACACAATGCTCATGGAATTTTAAATTATGGCAGGCACCAGGAGATCAGGAGGTTTCATATGATATGTCATTTTCCCCAGGTATGGCCCTCTTGAACTGCTGGACGGTCCATATTCTTGCTTGTCCCTCTTGCCTAGAATTGCTCAGCCCCTCTACCTTTAAGGGAGCATGTGTTCTTTTGTTTGCCATAGTTCTGGTCCCTTGTGGTCACTCATCCCATCCCGCCTCCATTTGCTAAATGCTGCCATTTATACCAGATCACTTTCTCTAATCTTCATTACCTGCATGACTCCAGGATTGGGAACTAGAGTCCTGGCTCACAGCCCAAACTGTCTGCCTCTCTTTCCCTCTCCCTCCAGGCCCCCTGTCACTATACCATAGGAGGCAGAGGACACAATTGCTTTGACAGAGAGGGCCAAGACATAATATCCTGGTTGGTTAGGAGAGTTCTGGTGAATTGACAGAATTGCAGATGCCGTTAGAAGGAGGGGAGGAAGCCAGGGAGGGAGGTAGTGCAGGATAGAGTCAGAAGAAAGAGGAACAAGGAAGAGATGTATTCTTTGCTATTGAAAAAAGCTCCTCCGTCTCTTTCTGCCTTGTGCATGTAGATGTTCTCTAAGCCCTTTTCTCTTTCACTTAAGATTTGTAATTGCAAATGGAATCATCTTCTAAAGCCAGCAGGCAAGCATATCTGTTTCCTTTTGTGACAGTTGGTACTTGGGTTGCGTAGGCATCCAAGGTGAAGCAGATGGGGAGTGGTAAGGAGGCCAGACTGGGGGTGCTCTAAGGGAAAAACAGCCCTTGCTGATTGGGAGGCCTGTTGCTGTGATCATGCCGCTGCTACTAGACAGGCCAGAGCTACCTGGGAGGACCTGCTGGGACGTTGCAAAGAAGTATTGGAGAGAGCTGAAGTCGGAGGCCCCCAGAATCCATCCACACTGAACCCCTGGGTGAGAAGAGTCAATGAAGCCATTTCCCTCATAACTCAGGGCCTGGGAAGAGTGAGTGGATTCTTTGTGGTGATCCTAAAGAGAAAAGAAGAACCAGGAACTGGAGTTATGGCTGGAGTGGTACAAAGGAGAATAAAGTCAAGAAAAGCAGGATCTCCAGCTAACGGGGAGTCAGTGTGAATTAATCCTTCCCTCTATGTGTGGGGACAGTGATGGCAACATAGTCATATAGCAGTTTGCCATCTGCAAAGTCCTACTAAGGTTGGCTGGGCATCACTACAAGTGAGATCTGAAGGGCTGGGGACATGGCTTAGTTGGTAGAGTGCTTGCCTTGCATGCACAATTCCCAGCACTACAAAAAAAAAAAAGAAAAAGAAAAAAACAAGTACTATCTGAGACTCCAAAGGTGAGGACAGTGGTTTCTAATCTTTGGTAGGGAAGAATTTCAAAGTGCAGATACTGAGATTGCATCTCAGACCTGTTGTATGAGAATTCCTGGGTGACAGGCAGTGGGATATGAATTTTTATCAAGTGTTTATCACGGTTAGCTTGGTACAGGTTCGACAGTTGCATCTGAAAAACTCTGAGCTAAGTGATTTATCTAAAGATGAATAGCTAATAAATAAATAAATAGCAGAGTGAGGATTCAAACCCAGCTGGGTCTTTGGAACCAGATTGAGCTCATTCCACCAGATCCAGGATTGGACTGAGTACTGTTTGATAATAAAGACCTGTTGTGCTAAAGCACTTTTCATGTTTTTACTTCATTCTGTGCAAATACTGTGGAGTCATTATTTCCAACTCCCATCTCATGGACCAGGATTCTGAGGCCGAGAGAAGTTTGGTACCCACCTAATGGAAGAGAAGAATAAGATTCCAATCTACATGCTTAGTAGGGTCTTTCTCCCCACCCTCCCCATTCAAGTTTTCCATGAGATTTCTGTACTTTCAGTCTTACTCTAAGAGTCGTGTGAAGCCTGGCTTTATGTGTGATGTTAATTAGCCAGATGTGGTAGCACATACCAGTAATTCCAGCAGCGTGGGAGGCTGAAGCAGGAGGATCAAGAGTGCAAAACCAGCCTCAGCAACTTAGCAAGGCCCTAAGCAACTCATCGACACCCTGTCTCTAAATAAAATACAAAAAAAGGGCTAGAGATATGGCTCAGTGGCTAAGCACTCCTGGGTTCAAACCTTGTTACCAAAAAAAAATGTTAATTGATTACATTAATAATTAAAATAGTAACAGGGAAAGAAAAATTGAACAGAAAAGGAGGCTTTCTAGAATGTCATGATTAAAGAGAACCAAGTCATTGATCTACCAAGCTGCCATCAAAACGTGATCCTGTCCCCGTCACTGTTCAAAGTGTGGCCTGAGGAGAGCAGTATCTGAGTCGCCTGGGAACTTGGTAGAAATGCAGAATGTCAGGTGCCACCGCAGACTGACTGACTCATAATATGCATCTCAGCAAAATCCCCAGGAGATTCCTATACACATAAAGTTTGAGAAGCACGATTCTACTCAACCGCTGTTGGAAGCCAGATACCTTGTGGAGAATTAAATAGACTCACAGAGAGCTGTCCCTGCCAATGCAAATGTATGAGTGCTGGCTAAGAGCACGAGCCTGGGGTTCAGCCCAGCAGATGGTTTGTGGGTAGGACTGGGGGCCAATATATGAAATGAAATGTCTGAGTTGGTTGCTTTTGTAGAGTTGTCAGTGTATTTATTTAACTTTCAATGTCATGGTTAAAGAGCTGGGATTGGATCCATTTAGCTTAGAGTATAAAAACATACAGCAGAGAATGTATGTATGGGTGCTTATCCAGTGCTTTTTAATATGAAAAAGCTCTGTGGGGAGGATTTAGAACTGAATTTAAGGGAAATGTCAGGTCCTAGAATCTATCTAACTGAAACAATTTCTTATGTCCTGGTTATCTTTTCTCTATCCTTCGTATTCTTTTTCTGATAACTCTCTAGGCAGAATGTAATGAACACTGAAATGCTAACAAACTATTGTTACCTTTGGTTATTATAGTTGCTGGGATATTTGCTATTTTTTTTTCTTCTTATACAGGAATATTTTTGATTTTTTTTTTCCCTTAAGCAATACTTACCGATTTGCTTTTATGAGGACTATCTCCAGATTGTGGCTTGTAGATGAATCTGAGCAACTGAAATCACCTTGGCAAATGGTTTTGTATATAATTGTACTTTTTTGGTCTGAGTAGGAAAAAAAAAACATCCACATTTCACCCAAAAGCACACAGGATCTATTTCAGCACCAGCCAGATAATGAGACGGTAATTGGTGTGTAAGCCGTTCATTCTCCAAGTTTTCTCACGGGGCATAATTTGTCTCTTGTTTGTCAGGGATGGGTTCTGCGAGACAACACTCCCATTCATGATGGGCAGAGCAAATGTACTAAAACATTATCATAGCTGGGATTCACGGTCCACTATGGATTTATGTCAAGAATGTTAATGATTTGTTTATGAATAAGTGGGCCTGTCGCATGGTCAGACAGTAGCCTGCAGAATTGCTGAATGGACAGTTTGCTTGCAGAGGATTCTTGCAGGAAATAAATACTCTTGCCAGGCCTTTTGCATCTCTTAAGTAGCTACTGTGAATTGACTCTGGGGTTTGAAATGGTGGCATTTACCTCACAGAGTCCTGCACTCACTATTTCTGGTCTCCGAACTCTAAATTTTGTTGATACAGTATGGGGGAAAGAGTATCTTTTTTAGGATTGAACACGATTCTTTTTATTTGGTAAAGACTCTGAGAAAATAATGATTTTTAAATAAATGTCTTATTGAACAGAGTCCCCCCCCCCTACCTTCACTCACCAGATTATGTGTTCTATTTTGAAGTGTGTGCTAATTTGTGGAAGTTGTGAACTCACAGTGGGTATTAATTGGTAGATAAAAGTTAATTATTGGAAAGTAGAATCCAGGAAATGAAGAATAATTCAAGATTATATAATTCTTCATATATATATATATATATATATATATATATATATATATATATATATACACATACATGCATAGATTTAAAAGTGTGTGTGTGTGTGTGTGTGTGCGCGTGTTGTGGTGTAATACAATTTAATGATGTTTATTCTAGCTACTTTTTAAACATTTGCCTCTTTAGGAATGATGAAGTTGGCTTTCTCGTAAGAAGAAATTTAAATATTATTCTATTTAGGTAAAAAGGATTCTTTATTTTCACTTTGGGATCAAATTAGTATAGGTCATGTTTTTCTTGAATTTTATTCCATGGGTCTTAATAACTTAAACATCAAAGTCACTTTGCATAAAGTTCTAGCTGTCACCTGAGAAGAGTCACACTACACATCTGACTTAGAGGAGAGTAACGTCAAGGCTCCTTTGTCATAAAGCATGCATAATATCTGTTTAATACAAATGACATCTGCACTTACTAGCCAGAGACCAGCTAAGGTGATTCATTCCTTCCATCCCTGGGGAAGTCCTGGCTGCTCAGTGCTTATAGTGCCAGAGAGTTGAGCATGAAGTCGGTGCCACCCGCCCAATCCCAGGTTCATTCTGTTGTACAGTATACCACAGGGCAAAGCTGCATGACCCCGTGTCTTGAGTCCTTCTCCCCTGGGCTGTGGTGCCCTAATGGTTGTCCAGGGAGGTGGATGAACTTCCCAAATGATGTTGAAAAAAAAAAATGGCAGGTGTAAGGGGGTCCAGGAATCAGAGGATTCCTTGACAAGATGTGAAAATCCCTTATGAGATTTCTGTGTTTCTTGGGTTTTAACTGGTTTCTAAAGGCTCTGTGATCCTTGTAAAGATCATTTTGCTACATACCAAATTATTAACTCGGTGCTTGTGAGATCATACTGCAGTGTAGTTGTCGCATGTTTGTTCAACATCATCATTGTCATCTTTTTTATGGTAAATATGATTTGGAAATTAAGAAACTGATGTTCCTAAGTACGCATTTAAAATCTTTCTCAGGCCTCACTGGTCATGCCCTATATAAACTGTCCTCCACCCCTAACATGTAGCCCTGGTGATAAGCAGCAGATGCGTGTGTAGATTTGACCTCTGCTAACTATTCTGAAGTTCATTGGCTTTAGAAGGGAGTGAGATGAGGTAGGGTGAATATTAATCAAGTTTCTTCCAGAAATAAGAGATGAAAAAGTATGATTTGTCAAATTTTCAACTGCATTAAGTTCTTACTGAAATGGATCTCCATGAGGTCTGCTGTGTTAGACCTTATTGGTCTAATAGATTTAAATACATCCAAACATTAGGCCAATGTAATAACATCCAAGTATTATTAAGCCAACAATTAGATCTGGAATAAAGTTGTTAGCTGAGATAGAGTAAGATTACATGGAAGGTATGAATTGAGCATCTACCATGTACAAGGAGCAGTGAACATGCTTGGGGACGGGAAGATGGACCAAGCCGGGCTGGATGCTCAAGGAGCTGAGTATGTCCACCTCTACATAGAGAGTGGTAAGGATTCACTGTGTGCACAGCTCCTTTCTATTTCACTGCTCCTATTTCCATCCTTTGAATGATGTCACAGTAAACATTGCAAAGTAAGAATACTTGACTAGAAATGCCAAATTGGAGTAGTACAGCATACTGTCTATGGATTTGCATATATATGTAGTTATGTTATTTTTTTATCCTTGGTCTAAGGATTTTCTTTCTCCATCTTTTCCATAGAGGTGATTAAATTGATCCTGAAAATGAGAAGGGAAAACCCAAACCCAGGTCCCACTTCCTCCAATTTTCTCCTGAAGTCTGTTGACCTCAAGGCTCCCAAATACCGATCTTCATTAGGATCACCAGGGAATTTTTTCTTGGGAAAGGAGATGCTGTTCTACTCAAGAATATTTGTTTATAACCTCATCCTAGAGGATTCTGATAGTGAATGGGCCATATATATGACTTTGCTGAGAGATGACCAGAAATTCCAGATTTCTGAATTTGTATTTTGCTCATTTTCTGGGGGTAGGTTCCATAGTTTTGCTTATATTCCTAAAGTGGCCTGAAATCTGTAAAGAGCTTATGAATCGCATTTCTTGTGGCTGGGATGAGGGCCATTAATTGTAACCATACACCTGTGGTTCTTTGAACCTAGGAGATAAATGAATTGAATTCACAGGTGGTGTGATGAAATCTTATTTTTTGGATATGAAGTGTCCCCCAAAGACTCATGTGTAGAGGATTTGATCTCCAATTTCAATGATGTTTAGAGGTAACAAGGAATGTTGGTAAACTTATGGTAAGGACTGCACATCCGAAGGATGTGCTTTTATGTGCTTCTAGACAAATGAGTAGGTCGTTTTTATTTAGGAATTTGTTGTGTTTCCTATTAAAGAAATTGTTTGACAACTATTTCCCAGTATCGTTGGGCTTCTGTCTGTGAATGAAGTAAAGTCATATAAATCCTGTCTTCAGTTCTGTTTCTCTTCACCTAACAGGAGGTGGTAGGGAGAAAGCCCAGGCCTAAAATTACAGGGGGAGCTGCTTAATGTGACCTGGGCTGGTTGAGTTGGGAGAGATTTTCACCTTCGCAATCTGAAACAGATGCCACTGAAGCAAAAGTGAACATGATTTCTCATTATGCAAATCAGAACTCCAGGGAAGCACCACCCCAGGGCCATTAAGATGGGCGCTCTTAGAACACAGGAACAAGGATTAGTGAGCATGTGGAGAAACTGGAACTTGGTGGCTATTGGTGGGAATGTCCAGTGGAACCGCGGTGGGAAACAACATGGTATTCCTCAAAAAATTATGAATAGAATTATGGTATGACCCAGCAATATCGCTTCTAGATACATGCCCCAAAGAGTTGAAAGCAGAGTTTCAAAGAGATATTTATTCGTATACCCAGGTTTATAGCAACATTATTCATAGTAGCTAGAATGTGAAAGAAGTCCAGGTGTTCACTGAAGGGGTAAGCAAAATGTTTTATCTCATACAATGGAATATTATTCATCCTTAACAGGAAGAAAATTCTTATATATGCTACACCATGGATGAACCTTGAGGACATTATGCTGAGTGAAATAAGCTGGGTTCAAAGAACAAATGCTATATGATTCAACTTTTTTAAAGTTTGTCTGGTGGTCCAAAGCATGGAGTCAGAAAGTAGAATGGTGGTTGCCATAGGTTGGGGAGGTAGAAAAGAAGGGTTATTTAATGGGTACAGAGTTTCAGTGTGGAGAAATGAAGGGTTCTGGAGAAACATGTTGACAGTTGCACAATTATAGAGATGTATTTAATACCACTGAATGATGCGTTTAAATGTGGTGAAGATTGCTGAGGGCCATTACCAAGTAGGAATGACGCATCGAAATTTCCTTGCCAAGCGTACCCCATGCTGCTTAGAGGACATTCAATGGGACATTGCATGCATGCTTTAATAAGGTGACCTTGCTCAAGGACCAAGGCGGATCCAGGTTTAGAGCTGATCAGGTTTGAGGAAGTAACCGGCTCCTTGAGTTTAAGGCGTTGCCAGTTTAAGATAATGGGTTTTAGGGAAGTTGGAAATTGAAGATTATTGCTGGGATTAGGGTGTTCCTGCTGCTTGTTCCCACATTGCCAAGGCCAATGTCTCGGCTTGGCACCAGAATCACGAGGCACTCACAGTTTTGTAGGTTCAAGCAGCAATTCTTTATTCCCGCTCTCACACCGCCTCCACACAGGTCCAGGGGCAAACACGTTCTGCCGTCTCCCGCACAATTCACCTACTCCACGAGGCTATCTTCAAATCCCATTTTAATCTCATGAGAACTCAACGGGAACAAGCAGCAGGAACACCCTAATCCCAGCAATAATCTTCAACTTCCAACTTCCCTAAAACCCATTATCTTAAACTGGCAACGCCTTAAACTCAAGGAGCCGGTTACTTCCTCAAACCTGATCAGCTCTAAACCTGGATCCGCCTTGGTCCTTGAGCAAGGTCACCTTATTAAAGCATGCATGCAATGTCCCATCGAATGTCCTCTAAGCAGCATGGGGTACGCTTGGCAAGGAAATTTCGATGCGTCATTCCTACTTGGTAATGGCTCTCAGCAGAAGATATTGAATTTTATGTTATTCACATTTGAAAATTAGAAAAAAAAAAAGATGATTGAAAGGGTCTTTCTCATAGTTTCAAAAAATGCTTCCCCGAGTTCTCATCTGTCATGGACTTGAGAGGTCTTTTTTTGGTCAGAATACAGAGTGCAAAGGTGTGGATCAAGCTGGGCTCTGGCAGTGGAGATGCCTCCGTAGACACTTAACACAGGCAAACAGTCCCTCCAGGTACTTAGCAAGTATTTGTCGAGGGTTCCTTCATGCAGGTGCTGGGTGACATGCAGGCAACTGGAGTTGAGTTAGAACCAGGACCGTTTCTCCTTGTTTTTGAACCCGATAGTTCACCCAGGTTAAGGATTCCTTTTTGTCCCATTTTCTAGTTTTATAGCAGAAATAGACTTGATTCCTGATTGTGTGGTTGACAATTTTATAGTAAGAGATTGCATGGCATAGAGAGATATGAAAAAGAAAGCAAGACCTGATGGAGGTTCCCCTGTCAGGGCTTGGGTGCGTTTTCTACACATGTGGATCTAGGCACGCACACCCTCTTAAAACAGGAAGCAGGTGAGGCCTCCTGCCTACTGGATGTCACTGGACATAATGACATGGTAATATATGTTTACTTCTCTATTTCCATTTTTAGAAGAAATCAAGAGGATAGTTAAATGTTTTAGTGACAATCAAGTCATTCTAATGTGGAGGTAAATTAGAGAAAGAAAGCAATGTAGAGGGTAGGATGGGCGGGCAGCAGAGCGGGAACTCAGTGGTGGGGCTGGAGGGACTTGCTTTCTCCCGGACAGGTGGCTGGTAGAGGGGGAGCAGGTGCAGTTGCTCACAGTTACGCTTCTGTGGTCACACAATAAGGACCCGTCATTTCAGCTCATCAGCTGCAAGGCTCCAGACGAGGAGACAGTTCCTTTGTAGTATGTATGTGGTAGGGACCTGTGTTAATGTTATCAATTCAGCACCTACTCTTTTCTCAATGCCTTTTTGGAAAAAAGGAAAAAAAAATCATTTTGGATATGCTTCCCTCAAATATGTCTCTGCATCTGTTCACTTGATTATTTGGCGCTGTAAAGAAGGGAGAGGCAGACTGATGTACGCTCTGAGAAGGGATTCTAATAACTCCTTAGAAGTCTGTCTGTGGCTACCCTTCCTGCCGGGCCCAGGATGAGCCAGGAAACCCCAAAGAGCTTCCCAGATGAGCCACATCCCCTCCTCCAAGCTCAAGGCTAAACTCTGTGCCTCCTGTCATAATGAGGCAAAGCAGCCCTGAGTTTCAAGTTGACCTTCTAAAGTGTTGATGTGAAATACAATTACCAAGCTTATTAAAATCACACACACACACACACACATATGTATATATGAAAAATTGAAAAGATTGTTAAATGTTTCAGCAAAAATCAAGTCATTCCAATGGTGAAGGTAAATAAAGTCTTGAGGAAATGTCTATATCTGTATCTATATCTCTATCTATCTGTACACACATTTATATCTATGCACACACACACACATATATAATGTGGTTACATTTTGCTATTTGATCTTAAAATTAAAATTTTTATTTATAAAACGTGTTTCGTTATTCAGACAAGCTCTGACTTGCAACAATTCTGAGGTATTGTTGAAGTGTTGTTAAAATTGATTAGCCTTGATTTTAAAGAGCCATATTTTTATCTATTTCTTAAAATTAAAAAATTTCCCAATTGTTTTATTGTGGTCAACTACAGCAATGCATTTATTAAAACTGGCATGCGTTGGGCACTGTGCAAGGTACTGGGACAGTGGCTCCAACGCAGCTGTGGAGGACAGTGATTTCCTGTTCTCCAGGCACTGTTACTCCCATGGTGGGAGAAGTACAGTAAATGTACCAGCAAAAATTAAAGTTAATATGATATAGTACAATAGTATTGCATCGGGTGATACTTGGTGTGCGTTTGGCGGGGGGGGGGGGGGGCGTGCTGCTTTCATTTAGAAAGAGAAGGAAGACCCACCTAAGAAGGTGCTTGTGGGGACATAAGGAGGATGTCTCATGCACATTTGGGGTAGGCACGTTGCAGGAAGAGCACCTGCAAGGGCCTTAGGTGGGAGCAAACTTGGTCATGGTATGGAGAACTTTGGGAGGGAGAGGACACAGGAGGAAAATGCAGAGGGAAAATAATCAACCATTAGACCTTGTCAGCCCTGGCGTGGAGTCTGGAATTTTACCCCATGAAGGACGGAAAGCTCATGGTGGGTCTCAAACAGACAGTTGGTATTATATGATTTATTGTTTTAGAAAGAGCTTGCCCGCCAGTCGTTTTGGACGAAGGATTGTAGTGAACCAGGAGGGAGGCAGAGAGGTCAGTCACGTGACTGTTGCACTGAGTCCAGAGGAGCAACGATGGCTCTAGCAGAGAGAGAGTGTACAGTGGTTGGATTTGGGTTATGTTTCATTTCAAATATAGGAATTGTCAACACAAAAGGTGTAGATTCTCAGAGGAAAAAAAATCAAGAACATCTCTTAGGATTTTAGCTTAAAAAGAAAAACAAAAAACAAATAAATTCTGGTACCATTCATTTGAGATGGAAAGGATCCCAGGGAAGAAGAGATGGTGGCATATTTTTTTGGAAAAAGAATTGTATGTTCTGTATTGACTGTGTTAATTTTGAAGCCTTCAGGCATCTAGTTAAAGATACAAAGAAGGCAAGTGAACACACAAATCTTGTTCACAGGGGAGAGGTCTCATCTAGGTGCATGTGCTTGAAACTTACTGGAAAATAACTGGGATTTAAGGCCAGGGAATAGAATGGCATTGCCCAGGAGGGAGGTGGGCAGAGCAGGGGTCTGAAATGGGGTCCTTTGCTGGCTTTTCCTGTACTGGACCTCGAAATGCTGTACTATCCCATCAATTGCTGCTGAGGACAGATGTTGAGAACAGTTTATTGTCTTACATTTTGTGAGTGTTTGAAGGCTATATACATTGCATACATCAATCCCTATTAAATTATGAGATCTTTGTGCAAAAAAAAAGTCTTCATGTGTTTTGTCCCTTTGTAGTACAATGGGAAAGATAAAAATGTTGGAAAGATTTGTGTATAGAGTTTCAAGGAAAGATATGCTTGAAAAGCGAGGATTGCTTTCTCAATGTGCCAATATTTTATAGCCTGGTTACTTTAAACCTTAAAACTATCATTATTTTTATTAGAAATTGGCTGGATTTGCACCAAGAACTCGGAAGAATTTATTCCAGTTGTTCATTGCTACCACTACTTTATAGTCCTGAGTTTTGAGCCAGAACACTTGATGTTAGATTTGTTGAATCTTTCATAGTGTTGTCTTTTTGTTTTTTAATAAAAGAATGAAATGCATTTGAAATGGCTGTAACACAGTCATAAAAGGAGAAACTTGATTATCCAATAAATATCAACATTCCATTATTTGAAAAACTAGAAAAAAAATTAAAAAGTACAGCCTTGAAAGACACTGGCATGTTCATTCACACACACTGCACAATTTAAAAAATAACAACAACAACTAACCAGGAAAAAAAACTGTATTAGTTGTCCTTTGTTAAGATTTTTGTAAGACACTTTTGCTTCACTGTGGTACCAGCTTTCAGCTGTTTATCATCTCATGCAATATGTCTATCACTAACTATGCATCAATTCTATAATTTTGATTATAGAAATCATTGCATTTGAAATATAAGGTGGAAATTTTGTTTTATGTGTACCTTAAAAAAGAGATAATTTATACTGTACAATTGCATAAGATGGAAAATAACTCCAAATTATTATTGTTAAATGGTGTTAATACATTCTTAGAATTAATTTATTAGAATTGGACTAGTATAATATTAATGCCTAAGGAGTTTTCAATACATAAAGGATATGAGTGTGCTTTAAAACACACAATAATATTTGAAGAGCTCTTATTTTCCTTAGTAATTTTATTGACATTTTTGCAAAAATTTGATATACCATTAAGAGTTATGAACTTTAATTTATTTCAATTAAGTTGACATTATTTTTTCCACAATTTTATTGGTGCATTATAGTTGCACATAATGCTGCAATTTGTTGTTATATGTTCAAACATGCATATAATATACAATATAATTTGGCCAATTTCACTCCTAGCACTCCGCACCCTCCTCCCCACCTCCCAATCCTTTTTCTCTTTCATCTTCTGAACTCCCTTTGATTTTCATTATATTTCCCCTTTTCTTTCATTTTTCTAATTTAGGTTCCACACATGAGAGAGAACACACAACTCCTTGACCATCTGACTTTGGCTTATTTTGCTTAGCATAATGGTTCCATCCATTTTCCTGCAACTGATATAGTTTTATTTTTCTTTATGGCTGAATAAAAGTCTACTGTGTATATGTACCATATATGTACCACATTTTTTTTAATCCATTCATCCACTGATGGATGCCTGGGCTGGTTCCATAGTTTGGCTATTGTGAATTGTGCTGCTATAAGCATGGGTATGCATGTATCACTGTAGTATGGTGACTTAATTCTTTAGGATAAATACCTAGGACTGATATAGCTGTGTCATATGGTAGCTCCATGCCTATTTCTTTGAGGAGCCTCCATCTGACTTGTTTGTTATGATTTATAATCCCACCAATAGTCTATGATTTCCTTTTTCTTCATATTATCTCCAGCTTTCATTATTATTTTTATTCTTGATGACTGTCATTCTGACTGGTGTGAGGTGAAATCTCAGTATAGTTTTGATTTGCATTTCCTAATTGCTGGTGATGTTGAACATTTTTTCATATATTGTTGGTCATTGGTATTTCTTGCTTTGAAAAGTGTTGTTTCATTCATTTGCCCATTTATTAACTGGATTATTTAAATTTTTGGTGTAAGTTTTTTATATATTCTAGATATTAATCCTCTGCAAACTGATATTATTTGTAATTCAAATTCTTTGTGTGCCTTTTTTTTCTTCTTAATTTCTCAATCACCAAATTGGTTTTTTAGTGTATCCTAGTATTACTTTTGTCTGTAATTTTCTCTTTGCATTCTAACGTATTTTATGTTGTATGTATATTTTCATTTTATGTTATTTGGCACAGAAAAGTACATGAATTTTGCTGTTTAATTGAAAAAATTTCCCCTGTCATTATATAATAAAATGTGTTTTTCTTGTTTCACACAGTTGATATTGTCTTACTTGTCTATTTGCCCATTTATTTTTTTTCACTCATTTGTATAATAATATATCAATGTTATTTACTTAATGTTCTAATAGTAGGCCTTCAATAAAAGGTAGATCTGTGTCAGCCATACGCAGCCCTATGCCTGCATGTATTCCTTCTAGTCCTCAAGAAAACTTTGACAGGTAAGTGTTTTCAGTTGCACTGTGTGGATAAAAGAAGTGAAACCCAAAACATAAACAGAACTTGCACAGGATCAAAAGGCTCTGACCTCAAAATCTGCCCTGCATTGTGTTTGCAGGTATTTTTATAAGCATTAAAACACTGTATGTAGCCTAGACTGAGGAATGGTAACAAGATAATTTGACCCATTTACATGTATTGTAGTAAATGTGTTTAAAACAATCTTGATTGTTTTATTTTGGGCTTTGTGTTTTTCCATGCTTTATTGTACTACCTGCTTTAACAAATTATGTTTAGTTTATTTTCCCTAGTTATTTGTAAAGTATAGACCATTTCTATGTTTGAAAATGTGGATTCTGTTCTTATCTCTGAAGAATGTTTTTGAGCAGCTTAACCTGTATTTCTCTTATCAAAGTTTACAGTGACATATCATATTTCATACATTTGATTCAAGTGGGTTATGAAATATGATATGTCAAGAACTATGTAATGTTTTGAACAACTAATAATAAAAATTTTTAAAAAATTTATTTAAAAAAAAGTTTACAGTGAAATTAAGAGTCACACCAAGTATAAGAGAGAATTCTATTTTCCTTCCCTACTTTTCAGTCTTAGAAAATGTAATTAAGAATTTTTATATCAAATTATTATTTTTGGATTATATGTCTTCACTTCTGGGAAACAATCTTGACTTTGACTCTTTAGATCTACCTTGGTGTTTAACTGGTTTAGAGGTCAGTCCTTAGACATCACAATAGATCTCTAGTATGAATACTCTCTCAGTATGCATCCTTCAATACATGTGTATGAAAAGAAGGAAATGGGGGAGATATATAGTCTAAGCATTTTCAATCTATATAAGTGCTCTAGTCTTCATTGTTTTTAATCAAAATTCTATAATTTGGGGGTATAAAAATAAAAATGTCTAATTTCAGGGCTATCCCTTATAACATCTTATCAGTAAAAGCCTGGGAATATGTCCAGTAATAAGGAAGGGGCCTTTTACTACACTGTGGAACAATCATGTCTGGGTACTATGTAGTTATTTAAAAAATTAAGAATTATTTAGAATATATTGCTAAGCTAGGGAAAAAACCAAAATGGGGAAGATTAGTATAGTATTCTATTGTTTGAGGAAGATTAACAAAATATGATCTAAAAAATAGAAAAATATGAATGTATATATGTATATATATTTATATATGTGTTGTGTATATATCTATATTTAAATACATGTATGTATACTTACATTTATGTATGTGCATGTGATTATATATATATATATGTATATACATATATATATATATATATATATAAAGACTAAATCAAATAATTTTTTAAATGTAGTTACAATAGGGAAAGGAAGGGACAGAGTAGAGGGTAGAGGGGATAGAGATAGGAACTAGAATTTTCTAAGTATGGAAGAATTTTGTAGAATAATATAAGTGTTCATAAAATTGTAGATAAAATTAAAGCAAATATAATACATAACCTATGAAAACTGAAAGAAAACCTTAAGCAATGAAGGAAACTATGTTATGCTGATGATTTTTAACTCATGAAGAATTATCTCAAGTACCTGGAAAACATTCACTGGCTGTTCATTATTAGTGAAATACAACCTCAAAGAAAGAAAGAAATCTGCCAACATATCTTACCTGTACTGATTAATCATTCACTTTCAGTAATCTCTTTAGAGTAAAAATGTTGGCATTGTTATTCTGAACTAATTTCAGAATATTATAATACATATATGTAATATGTACATGCATATGCACTTGATGAACATATAATATATCACATATATGAATAATCATCATTATGGTTTAGATATGAGGGGTCCCCCAAAAGCTCATGTGTGAGATGATATTTTAAAAAGTTATAGGTGAAATGATTGGGTTATGAGAATTTTAACCAGTGCATTAATCCCCTGACAGGGATTAACTGGTTGGTAAGTGTAGGCAGGTAGGTGTGGCTAGAGAAGGGGGGCTCACTGAGGCATGCCTGGGGTATACATATTTTGTCTCTGATAAGGAGAGCAGTCTCTTCTGTCTCTCTCGCTCTCGCTCTCTCTTTCCTTTCTAGTGGCCATGTCCTCCGCTGCTTTCCTTCTCCACATCTTCCTGCCATGTTTTGCCTTTCCTCAGGCCCAGAGCAGGACTCTCCTGTCTATGGACTGAGACCTCTGAAGTTGTGAACCCCAAATACACTTTGCTCCTCTGATTTCCTTGCCAGGTCTTTTGGTCACAGCAGTGAAAAGACTAAGACGATCATTGTGCTACTGTACCCTGTCCTGTAGCATATCCTACCCTCTATTACTCATTTGCTTTCTCCTGTGTGGATGCACTCTCCTAATGAACAGATATATGTTTTATCCCATCGTATGTATTCCATGGACATTATAAAATGAAAACGCTTCCTGATTATGTTAATGTCATTAGGAATCTAAAACCCACAATGAAACATAATCCCTGTAATCCTAAATTTGAATGGAAATATCTCTGTATCTAGTGTAATCCTCTTAATTCATGTCCTCCTTAATTTTTGAGTTGTTTCTTGGGGGTGGTTTTATCATGTTTACAATTAACTTATAGAATAATTTTTCCGAGATTGCTTTCAGGTTCCTATGGTGAGCACTATGGAAAGCCTGCCTCTTCACCAAAGTCTTGAGAATGTATGCTTTTTCTCTTATTCTACCATGTTTTTCAAACAACCTTTTCTTTCCCTCTTTTTAAAAGGCAAATGCCTAAAATCATAAAGGTAGAACTTAAAATAAATGTTAGATCTTCTGATTCTTTAATCCAATTAGCTTTCTTTTTTTTTCCTTTTCTGACCTTGAGATTCACTAACCATCTTGAAATTATTTTTCACAAACTCAGAAAGTTCACTCAACTCTTGGAATAGCTGTGTGTCAGCTCTAAGCCTAGAACAACAAATTAAATTTAATTCCCTCCTAGAATTTTCATTAGGCTTTCTGAGCCATAACTTGGTGGCAAGGGACTAGAGATTATTCTTGCTGTATGTGGAGGTAATAAGTCCTCTTTGACGGTGTCTTTCCATTCCGCAACTCGAATACCCCTTCACGGTATTTCTTGCCCTCTTGGGAAGCCATTTTGAAAATAACATATGGCTTCCCTTTCATTTTGTGAAACTGGTGTTTAATTTGGCTGGGAGCAAACTGTACTTGACATCAATTTTACTCGTTTTTCTTTCTGGAAAAACTACTCTGAGAGGTCATTTTCCAATAAGGCTTATTTTATTAAGTACATCAAATTTATTATGTATCAATTAAGTCCTTCATCCTTACTCACACTCATACACAAAACTCAACAATAGCAACAAAAAACAGCCCTCTCCTGTCATATCACTGGTGTTCACATGTGGTCTGTGTGGTAGACTCTCAATGGTTGGAAATGTATTGCTGCTTCTCTCCTTGGCTGAGGAAGCCTAATTGTGAAGCCAGAATTAGATGGTAGTCAGCATAGATAGGTGAATGGAGCCAGGTCAGATCAAGGAGGCCAATTTGAGTGGAGAAAGTTGGAGAGGGATTGAAATGCTAATGCCTTCAGAGCCCTTCCTCCACCTTTATCAAGATAACTGCCCCTGCTCCAACCTGTTGCTAAGGTAACCTGTCCCAGGGATTGTCCCTCCCTATGGGGAGTTGTTAATCATGCCCCCTTCCTGCTTAGATCATGCCACCTAGGCCCCCTGGTCCATCTGCCTATCACCTTTCAGCCATCCCACTGAGCATGTCCTGGGCCTAATCAGGAAAGAGAGAGATAAGGGAAGAGAGCAGGAGAGCAAAGGAAGCCTAAGACAGATAAAAAGGCAGGACACCCTCACTTCT
This sequence comes from Ictidomys tridecemlineatus, assembly GCF_052094955.1. NCBI lineage: Eukaryota > Metazoa > Chordata > Mammalia > Rodentia > Sciuridae > Ictidomys > Ictidomys tridecemlineatus. The sequence goes on along the minus strand of NC_135483.1, from coordinate 189,381,657 downwards.
TGGGATACCAGCTAAGGCCACCTTGTCTCTCTTGGGAGAGGTCTCTGTTACCCCTTTTTAAATAAGCCCTGCTTTGTATGCTTGCCCCTGTGTGCTGCTCCAGTGTGATACTTGGTCATGTGAGGGACAGGACTGGTCACTGGTCACTGGCGGTACCCACTCCGCTCCTGTAGAATGAATCTGGGTTGTCTTTAGAGACTTAATCCACAGGATATGGCAGAAATGGCTTCCAGAGACTCAGGAGGTTGGCTGGGAAGAAGTCCTGCAGGGGCGGCCTCTGCCCTGGCCTCATGGAACTTGCTGTGTAGGTGCTCTGCGCCAGCCTGAGAGGAGTCTGTCTGTCCTGAGGCCATGCCAGGGAGGCCATGCACAAGAGCTCTGGTCCAGGGTCTCCTGGGAACCCAGTGTCCTAGGTCTCTTCAGATTTCAATGTTTGAGTATTTAACATTTACATTTTTAGATTGATTTCCCAAAGCCACATGGCTAGTGAGGGGGACCTGGATTTTGAATCCACTTTCTAACCCTTTTTTGACACTCAGTATGCCTCACTGACTCCCATAGCTTACCCCTTAGCTGACGCGATTTATTTTACTTAAATTTGACTTACTAATTCTTTTAAAAATCTTAATCCAATTTAAGAGTGCAGATTCTCATATTGCATAGCGTTCCCTGGTGCTTTGAACTTGTTAATTTTGGTTGAAGTATTAATGGTGTCTAGATGGAAACTCATGAATGAACTTGCTGAGTGAATGGAAAAGTACCTCTAAGCCTTTTAGGCCCTAGTTGCAGGGTATGTATTAACTGTTGAGCTTGGATTTAGTCCTGGTGAAGATCTCTTTGAGACAGTGAAAGGTGTCTCATTTTATATTATTTTTTTGGGAACCATTTTGTATATGGAGCTGGGCTCTGTGCTTTGCCAGAGGAGTCCTTAAAGAAGAACCTGATTATGTAGGAATTCCATTCCATTCTCTTAAGGGAGGAAGGGCCTTTGCATCCTTAGAAGTGCTGGGCCATGTGACCAGGATGCTGGCTACCTTCCTTTGTTGCCTCCAGCTCATCTGTTCTCTACTGGAGTCAGTCTACCCTCCTCTCAGGAGAGATCTGACAGTGTTTGGAAGGCTCTGGTCTGGTGGTAAAGGTCAGGGAAGCCACAACCGGTCAGCAAGGCCTAGAAACCTAACTCTGACTTCTCAACCTCTTAATTTCATTATTGCAAAGATCCCTCAGGATCTTTTTAAACACCCTAGTAACACCCTTTGCAATGAAATTTTACAATACTATTATATATCGTTTAGGTACTATCTGTGCTTTATACCTAACAAGCTAGGGAGACAGAATAAAAAAAAGCTAACACTGTCTCCCTAACTTGTTAAGGGTAAGAATTTTTTTCAGACACCAAGATCTAATGCTTGTTCCCTTGGGGATGACGTGTTCACCATTACAAGCACATGTGCCAGGAGGTCACCTTGTAAAGTGAGAGACTTGTGAATAGCCTGGTCCTCAACAAATTGTTTAATGAGATGGAAAAACAGCAACAATAAAAACCTAAAATGTAAGAAGAGGGTATGTACCGAAAGCTGGGTCCTTGTCCCCAATGCCAATTAATGCCAATTTAAAAATGAGGACATGGTTTTTAAGCAAAAGGAAAAAGAAGGTTTATTGCTTTGCTAGTGAAGGAGAAACAGGGGATTCCTGTCCCACAGGCTATGCCTGCCCATCAGGAGTGGACTGGGTGTGGGGGTAAGGAGGGGTTTAAAGGAACTCTTCAAGGGTTACATTCCAGGGTGCCCTGATGGTGTGTTAGGATTCACTTGTTAATCTGGGAGATATTCACCTCTCAGATCCTCAGTAGGCATCTCCTTCCTGTAGTGAGTGTGTTCAAGGGTGGTTAACTAGGGGGGAAAAGATAACACTGTCTCCCTAACTTGTTAGGGTGAGGGAGAGGGGAGGAGAAAGAAAAAACATTTAAAAAAAAACAAGCCTTAGAGCAATGAGGGCTATATTCAGAAGGTGAAGGGACCGCTGTTAGAGGTGTGTGCCTTGGAAATTAATGAGACTGCTTGGAAGCAAAATGTTTGCTCAATGCAGTAATAATCGGGGAAGACAGCAGGGTAAAGCAGATTCTCACTCTTTCTCCTGCCTTTCAACGGGAACCTCTCTGCCTGCTGCCTCCTCCCTCAACAGAAGCAATCTCCAGGCAGGCGTTGATGAGCATATCCTCTTTATGTGTGCCCAGCTCCCCTCTAGTTGGTCAGTGAGTGACCATCTCTTTTTCTCTTACTTCATTCAAGACAAGATACCTGTTACATGTCTGGTATTGTGTGAGTACCAGGGTACCAGTGGGACAGACAGACGTGTACCCCCCTCCCTGCAGCCTGTGATGTAGCTCAGGGCTGGTCCAACTCTACATTTACATAATGCAGTCACCAGTGTCTTGATGCTGCATGCTACCACCGTAGCTCTGTGTAACTGTCTGCTAACTGAAATCCTTGCTCTCTTTGTTATTAATGAACACAACTCATTAGGTAGAACATTTATTTAATGGGCAATATTTATGTCATTATCTTGCATGGGAATCGATGTTGCTTGCCATGAATTAAGGGAAACAGTATAAATAAATGCAGTGGGGATAGTTCATGAATTATTGCTGCTTTCTGAGGGCCCTGAGTTTAGAGTCAGTATGCATGGAATAAAAAAGGAAGATAAGCACATAAGTGTTCAGAGCATTCTGGCATTGAACTGAGACTCTCTCCCTGATGTCAGCTTGAAAGAGAATTTAAGTTGGAGTAACTCTTTCACTATATAGGTATATAATGCTGTACTTTTGTACTTCCTAAAATTATCTCATGTACTACAGTGGTCTTTCCCATGTTTTGGGAAACACTGATCAGACTGAGCCTGCATGAATTCATGTCTTTCCCTCATCTGTCCCTTGACAGTACTGTCCCACACATCATCATTAATAGTCAACCGTAGACACGTGAGGTTTCTCATTTTGCTTTGTATTCCTAGTGCCAAGCCCCATGCTTGATGTAGATCACTTGGGTGAGCAAATGAAGATGTGTCTTCACAGGCCATGCATGGCCCCAGGTAGTCCACAGTTGTGTTCATGTGAATTAGGACTAGGTGCAGCCCCAGGAGATGCACCCTGGGTGAGCAGAGCACTGGGCTCAGCCCGCACTTGCCCTTGGCTGAGAGACACTTTTGTGCAAGAACCAACTACCCAACCACTTTGCTGCTCCGTAGAATGGCGTGTGAGATCTGTGTCAATAGGCGACCAAGGACTTTCACAGGCTCTTTTGTGATTAGGAGCAATCTGAGAAGCTCTGTATTGTTCAGGTGTGCTTTAGATGTGTTCTCTTTGTTCTGAGGTGCACTTAAGAGGCAGTTACCTGTAATTATCATTGAGAAAATTTTAATACCGAAGAAAAATAGACTTCACATAAATATTTAACAGCATGCTTGCTAAAGAATAAGGAGGTTTAAGAAGCAAATTTCCATGCAGTCATCTCTTATTGTAGGATAAGGATATACAAATCCATCTTTCTTTTTTTCAAACAGAACTGTGTTGAGTCTTCCTCTTTTCTTCCCTTTTTATCTTCCGTTCTTCCGTTCTTCCCTCCACCTCGTCCTCTCCTTCCCTCCACTTCTCTTCCATCTCTTTCCCTTTGTTCTCCTTTCTTCCTTCTCTCTTCTCCTTCCCTTTTTTGGGGGGATGTGTGTGGGGGGGGGAAGAAACACTGTGTGGTAGTTTTCAGCCGTGCCCTGGTTTCCTGTGGGTCATGGCACTGGGAGACCTTAGCTGACAGCTGGGCAATGCGTGGAGTCCAGCTGTTCAGAGTCAAGGCAGGGAGGTTTGCAATCACCTGTCGATGTCTCTGTTTTAAAGGTGATGAAATCCCAAGAGAATGAATGACTTATTCCTCAGGCACACTTGCATTGTGTGATATGTAAATTTGTGTCATGTAGCAGGACTGACGCGGCAGCTTTGGGTTTAAAAGTCAAGAGGGATAAGCAGGAATAAGAATGTGAAGGATGAAAATATTCCCAATGATGGAAGGGTACCCATATGTCATTCAACAGACATTTCTTGAGCCCTATTTGGGGAGTAATGGGGCAAAACCTGATTGGAGTGGGTAGGTAAGAGAATGGAATGAGGGGAATAAAGAGGAGGGTAAAGAAAACGGAGAAACTGGGGTTTTGCTATAGAGGGGTTGAGAGAAATGGGAAAATAGCGGCAGAGGGAGGAGATTGTGTTCAAGAGAGTTTTGTTTGTTTGTTTGTTGAGGGGGAAATTGTAGCATATTTCACTTTTGGAGCAATGATCCTGTGGGGAAAGAAAGCATGGTACAGTGGAGGGATGAGTTTCTGGGGCAGTGTCTGTGAGTTGACAGGAGGGGATGAGGTCAGTGCACACTTGGCCTTTCCTGTGAGTTCAGTGGGGCATCCATGGGGGGAAGGGAGACAGAGTCTCGGAGTCAGGTGCTGAGGGATACGGGTTTAGGAAGACTGTCTCCTGAACACATCAGTCTTCTCAGAGGTGGAGGGAATTTGTTCATTTCCCAGAGCTGCTATGAAAAGGTATACCATCTTGGTGTCAGTATTCATTGAGGTTCTCTAAGGAAACAGAACCTCTGGAGGGAAGGAATGGAGTCTGAGCAGCCCCAAGACTAACTGTGGGCCAGCTCGAGACACAGCAGAGCCAATGATGCCATTCCTGCCCAGGTTCATAGCCCTGAGAAGCAGGAGGCTGATAGTATAAGGTCTAGTCCAAAAGCCAGTAGGCTGGAGAACCAGGGAGAGCTGGCCTTTCAGATGAGTCTGAAGTCAACAAAAGACTGACACACTTCATACATACTCAGGAAGATCAGGCAGGAAGAAGTCCCTCTTATTCCTGGGTGGATCGGGCCTTCACCTTAGTGCCTGGGTCCCATCCACATGAGGAAGAACAATCTACTAATTCAAATGTTAATATTATGCCTAAAACCCTACAGACACAGCCCACAATAGTGTTGGATGAAATATCTGGACACCCTGTGGCCCAGTCAAGTTGGCATATGTAACTAATTATTATCACAATAGCTTAAAACAATAGAGATTTATTCTTTCCCAGTTCTGGAGGCTAGCAAACCACAGGTGCCAGCAGGGTTGGTTCCTTCTAAGAGAGAATCAGTTCCACCGTTCTCTCCCTACTTTCGGTATGGCTGGCAATCCTTGGTCTTCCTTGGCTTATAGATACATGGCCCTAGTTTCCATGGTATACACCTATAGGTATCCAAATTTTTCTTTTCTCATAAGGAAGCAAGTCATTGGATTAAGGTTCAGCCCAGATTAGGGTTTACCTTAATCCAGTAAACCTCACCTTAAGTTAATTGCATTTGTAACAATCCTATTTCCAAATAAGGGCACATCTGGGTTCCAGAAGTCAGGCCTTCAAACATATTAGGAGACACAATCCAACCCAGAACAGGAAGCGAGACCTCAGCTGAGAAGGGGGATGGGATACAGGGGAAGGAAGGTGTAAATCGTCCCCTGAGAGAGCAGCACAGCAGTCGACTAAGGAATTGTAGGAGACTGCTCATCTGCCTCAACTGCTGCTTGGGGTTTGTGGTTTTGAAATGCACATGAGAGTAGCTGTCTTGTTTGTGTGGGTTTCTCCAGCCATGAGCAACTGTTTGGGCATCCACAACTTGAGCAGAAAGTTGGTTTTACCAGGGTTGTTTTTCCAAGGGAATTTGATACAGTGGTCATTAAAAGTATAGGAGAGGGAATTGTTATGATGGTTGGGCTTGGTAAATAAGTCAGGTAAAAGAAAGAAAACAAGAGAGGGTGAGTCACAGTGGACAGGTCATTGAGGTTCCTGTAAGGATAAAGATGGTGGGAGTCCATGGTATCCATGAGAGTGAGGTGAAAAAAAACAGGAGATTGTATTCAGAGTTCAATGCTTGACATGGAGCATGGCTGGTGCTACCTAACTATGGAAGATTGAAATGTGTCTCCTAAAATCACTCTACTGTTGTTCTATTCTATTACTTTTTAAAAGTGTACTGAACTTTTTTTTTTTAGAAGTTTTAGCAAAATTGAGCAGTGGGACCTGAGAATTTCCATGTGCCCTTGTGTCCCCAGATGCATAGAACCTCCTTGCCACCAACATCCTTCACCATTTCCCATTTGCTGCAATTGACAAGTCTCCATGGACACACCATTGCCACCCAGAGGCTGTGGTGTTGTACATCTTCAAGTTGTCCACGTGTGCGATGACATGTATCCACTATTAGAGCATCTCACTGATGACAAGTTTCACTTTCCTAAAAGTCCTTTGTGCTTCACTTATTCATCCCTCTCAATCTCTGGAAACCGCTAACACCATCTCTATTGCTTTCAGTTTTCTAGAATGCCATTTAGTTGGAATCATATAGCATGCAGCCTCCTTAGATTGGCTTCTTTCACTTAGGAATATGCATGTAAGTTCCCCTTTATTACTCTTAACTATGCCATTCAATCTTCTCTCTGTAGTAAATTCAGGGGGTTATTAATTTTTATTACAAAATGTTCTCTGTGATTCTGGTGATGCTTCTTGGATTTCTGAAGTCGTCACTTTGGTGGGAGACGTCTCTGGTAAGGTCTGCAAAGAGAAATAGAGCAGACTTGTTTCTGAGCTGTTCTATTGCAGTTCGATGGTTCGTGACTTCTAAATATAGAACTAAAATGCTATGGACTTGAATGCTTTATCCATGGTGATATCTGATTCGGAGGAATAGTTGGAGGAATGGCATCACTATTACTTCCTGGCTGCACTGCCATGATTTGCTCTATGTTAGGTGCTATTAGATCTGATTTCAAAAGATATATACTAATAGGTACCTTTGATCTTATTACACCCCTGCCTCGGATCCTCATTGACTTCTCTTGGCAGAATGTGGAGTATTTTCTTTCATTACCTGATGCCTATCTGCTTTTTCTGGCATCTCCCTCTGTTGTCCACCTCTTGGTATGGGCTATTTCAGCCAGACTGCTACTTGCTAGTTCTCAATGACAGGTTTGCTTCCTTCCCCTGGTTCTACTTCCCCCTGGGTCTTCATCTGCTAATGTCCTTTATCTCCCTTGACCTAGAAGGCCCTGTTCAGAAGATCAGTCCATAATGAAGCCTTCCTCTCATCCTGTGATTCCAAACAGGGAATCACTTGGAGGGATTGCTAGAAGGGAGGTGCCTGGCCTCATTTCCAGAGTTTCTGATTTAAAGGTTTGAGGTAAGGTACGGAGACCTATACTGCAGGTCTGCAATACACACTCAGAGAACCACCATGCTAAAGGTTTGAAATCTTTTCTCTTAGTTACATTGACATTTTGGGGAATCACCACCTCCTCCCCCAAAGCCTCCTTGGTCACACTGCAAACACAATGCTAGCACATTCTCCTTAAGCACTAATTATTTACCTAATGCCATCTATATGCACATAGGTTATGCACTTTAGATGGATCACTAATTTCCAACAAACTACAATATTTTTAACAGTTGAGATTGTATTAAACATAATTGAATGATTGACAGGAACCCCTGTCCTGCTCATTGCCTAAGCTGTAACATTATAAACATCGATCACTTTTGGTACCCTAGAAAAAATTAGATCATTTGAACTTTTTGCAAAGGCTATAAAGCAGAGATTTAAAAGGCAAAGGAGATTTCAGATTTGAAACCTGTGTACAAAGTGCATGTGGTTGCAGTTATTACATTTATTAGAACTACAGAAGATTTAGCCAGGCCCTTTGGCCTGGCTCCTCTGTTTGGTGCAGCCTGGGCTATGGTGGGTGGGTCCTGCAACTGGGTCTGTTGAGCAGAAGAGACTGCAAGGTGAGTCTGACAGATTGGGTTGTTTCCAAGCAAAGGTGCTTGTGGCTATGGAGATTCCAGCCTCTTTTGTCACTTTGTGCTGCTTAGTTTGGGGCTAAATCCAGGACAAACAGATGACCTACACGCAGCTGCCTTTGCTTAAATCAGTTCAGCAAATTGCTCTCCTACAGCCAGATGAAATCTGGCATTTACTTTGTATCTAGTGACCTTTGCTTTTAGGAGAGTTTAAAAAAAAAAAAAAGAAAGAAAAGGAAAGAAAAGAAAAGCATGAACTCTTGCATGGTTGAGTTTTATTATAAGGTTGCATTAGAGGGAAAATAGGATTTCTAATAGGTTAATAATGACAGTGGTCACCTCTTCATAAATGCTCTACAAATTTAAGGATGTCTTTTCTTAAAGCTTCCTTTTGAAGAGCTCCCCACCTCCAACTATTCTTTGAAGTTTTTTTTTTTGTTTGGTTTGGTTTTTGTATTTTCATTCCTCTTTTTATCACTCCATTTTAACGGTTTAGCTCTGCAGTTTTGGATGTGAGGCGTTTTCCTAATGAAGCATGAGATGGTCAGGCGGAGGAGCCCAGACATCTGCTAATGTCTTAGAAGGGAACAGAAGTGCATTGGCTGTTTCCCTCAGTAGGGCTGACAGGAGCCTCTGAGGTCCCCATCTGCAGGCCCCTCTGCAGGGACCAGCAGTTCTTGGCCAGTTTCCCTCCATTTTGCCTCCCTGTGGGAACCCAGGACTTGCAGACCTTCTCTGTGTGAACGGGGCGGACACAGAGCCACAGACTGAGCAGAGGCAGCCTTGAGATCAGGGGTGGAGGGAAGCGCTGATGGTCGTGGGGCCGAAGGGAGTGAGATTTTCACTCTCTCTTTTATCCACATGCAGCCTGGAGGGTGACTAGTGAACAGCCGTTGGAGGGTTCACATGCCATTTCCCTGGACCCAGATTTCACATCTGACCTTCCACAGAGGGTCCAATTTTGTGTTGGGGCTGGCTCTCCATGTAGCCAGACGGAGCCTCAGCTGAGATGAGCTTGGCTCTGCGTGACCAGCACAAGCGTCCTTGGTCCCTCCTCTCCTGCCTCATGTCCAGGGTACACGGGTGGCTCCATCTCCTCGTTCACATCCTTTTCTGATTTCTTCTGCCCACAAGAGATCCTTCCCTGCTCTAAATTTCTTGAGCACACACAGTCTCAGCCGTGTATTCCGGCTCTATCTGTTTAACACTGAAATGGTAAAAATTAGTTTCAATCTAGGTCATTTAAAAAATGCCTTTATAAATAATAAAATGCATTTAATTGAAGAAAATTAATGGATCTACATAGATGTGAATGAGCTGTTTTGATCATGGCCTATTGTAGAAAATGATCCATGGAATTCAGGGCATAGCTGCAAGAATTACAGTAACCAAAAAAGTCAGTTCTCCAATAGAGACAAGAGGTGGGAAAATGAGATTATCATCAGCTAAAGATATTGCCCCTTTTTTCCTAAAAAAGAAAGAAACAGAATTGAGGAAAATAAGTTAAAACCTTTACATATAACTATTTACTTGAAGTGCCCTCTGAGGTCATTCTCTCTGTTTCATGCTAGACAATGGCTAAAGACTGCTAGAAGGGACACCCCACAGGAGAAGGCCATCTCAAGCTGCCCCAGGACTGGCCTTCCCCTCTGTGATGTGGTTCTGCTGTGGTCCCTCTGCTGAGGATAGACAGCCCTGAGTGAGCTTCTACCTTTTTCCCTTTGCTTCTGATAAAATAAAAACACGGTAGTAGAGGGACTTGAAAGAAATAATCAGTTGGCTCTTAATTCAGAGAATGTTCTGATCAGGGAAGAGGGAGGAAAACGTGCAGCCCTAGTGTCTGACCTGGCCTGCAGAGGAGGCTGGGGCTGACGGGCACCCTCCTGGAGGGACCCTGGAAAAGGCAAGTTGTGGGCATGTTGACTTGGAGCTTGCGTGCATGCAGGATAAATTATTAACTTCTTTGTTCCTCAGGTTTTTGTTTGTTTGCGGGGCTGGCCATGGAACCCAGGGCCTTGCGTGGGCTGGGCAAATGCTGTATCACTGAGCTGTATCCCCAGCTGTTTCCCCGACTTTTGACTTCTGCAAGGTGGCCTTTTAATTGTAGTATCCACCTGGAGGGGTGTGGTGAGCATTTCCTGAGACATGACACCTAAAATAGCCCTGGAGTCTCAGCTCAATAAATGCTATCAACACAAAGATGGTGAGAAGGATGGGGCAGCCTCAGAGGCTCAGCTGGGGAGTGGCTCCTGCTGGCCTCCTGATCAACATCTTTTCACACCAAGTTTTCCTTATCACAATCAATAAAAGTCATCAGCACAATTTGCCCATTAATAAGTGGGTCACTCATGAAATGCGTCACTCAGTGAGATGAGAGAGATGAAAAGAAGAAATGCTAAACCAGGGGAAGAAAAGGAATTAAGAGGACGAGAAAAGCTCCCCTTTTCTCCCAAGAAAAAGACAAAACCAAAGAAGGAAAAATAGCACTAACTGTCTTACTGATGAATACCGTTCACTACATAGCCGTATACTTACTGCTGGTTCCGGAGTTCTTGCCCCATCTCAGGGCCTGGACTACCTGCTCTGTTTATTTTACCCACTTGATTGTTTTGCAGCCCTGTGAAGTTCAGATACTGTCTTGCTGGGCAACTGGCACTTGGGAGGTGAAGCAGACTCCCAAGTTCACGTATCTAGTAAGATGTGAACCAGGATTCAAACCCAGGCAACCTGAAGTGAATGGTTGTGTAGGCACAGCCTCCTAATTTTATTTTTAACCAATTGTTCTGTACTACTGGGTTCTTTCTGGCTGGTGGTAGATATTTTTGCTTTCTTCTGTGAATTGCATGATTAAGGAGAAAGCACATGAAAATGCTTCTCACATGAATGGAATATTCAGGGGCTTAGGGCTCGTGCCCTGCAGTTCTCTTCTTCAGAGTAGGGTTGAATAAGACACTAATAGCAGCAGATGGCATAGTAGTTGTAGACATCCACTGAGAACTGTTGAAATTAGGCATGACTAATCTGTGGACTATGTTATAGGAAAAGATCGACTGTTATTAAGTGTCTTCAGCACTATTGGTGTCAACTAGAGTCTCTGAAACTTGCCAGAAAGTGGGCTTTTGAATTTGGGGACTTGGTTACCTAATAGAAATAACATACAGTGCAAGTCGTACTGGGAATGTGTGCTGAATCCAAGAATTGGAAATCATACGCCCCCAGGGAAAAGTCAGCGGGATGTGTGACTGTGAGCCCAGGCAAATGGAACCAATTAATGTATGTGGACTTGAGGTTGTTTACTGAGCCCATTCACTGGTGAGGAGTCAAGTTTCTTTATCTTTCTTGTTGGTAATTTAATTTGCTAATTGCTGTTTTTTTTTAAAGGTTGTAGGAACTTTGGACTCAACTGCAGAAATCCAGATTTTATGAGCATGTTGAATGCAACTAAGGAAATATAAAGTCGTTCTAAATTTATATGCTAACTATGCACCTGTTTTGAATTTGTTGCTTTGATAGATGTTACTTTTGGAATAAGTGCAGGAAGGCTGGATTGTACTTGAGGCACAGGGTGGAAGGCAGGAGGTATCAAGATGGTGAAGTCCATGGTAACAAATTATAAAATTTGAAAATCTTATTGGAACCCCTAGGGGATTTTATGGGAGAAGTTGCATCCAACTTTCTCACACCTACCTTTGTGGCTGCAAATACAGCAAAGGTTTTTAGGAAGATATTTTTTCTTATAATTCTGAATCACAGTTTTAGGTGACCTGTGTTTGAGGTCAATATCTGATTGAATGTGGAGAACAGAGGAATGATAAGCAAAGTTCTTGTTTGTTTTTAGATAAAGATATTATGTTTTAAACCACTGGTCTTCCAAACAGGATTGGTGTGGCCAGGGCGATGTGTATGAGCATTGCTTCCTCCTCTCAGCCCTTGGGATGTTGGCCTCCTGGCTGGGTGGAGCAGTTTGCCTGACATATGCACTTGAAAATATTTTCACTTGACTCAGTTCTTTTCTGAACTACTCTTTTTTTGGGGGGGGGGCTGTTTATTTTATTATTATTTAAACATATTTTAAGTGTTTTCTTGTTTCTTGCAAATGCAATGATGCTTTCATGGAAATTTTGTGATAGTTTTTATTTACAAAAGCATTGACTCAAAAACAAGTACAACTTTGCTTGAAAAATTACATTTAACAATTAAAAATGGGACCCCTAAGACCTTACTTAATGACTTAGCCACTTAAGAACTCCTTGTTTTCCCAAAGTTTGCTCTAGTTTCTTGCTGTGGAGCACAGTCAGAAGGTGGAGAGGACCTGCTGTGTGATTTGGTAGCTTTGAGTGGGTTCCATGAGCATTGTGTTCCAGTTATTTATTGCTGTGTCACAAATCACCCTCAGGACAAGGGCTCTAAACAGCAGTCATTTATTTTGTTCACAAATCTGCAGTTTGGACAGATCTTTGTGGGGCCGGGGGGCAGCTCAGTTGGCATTAAGAATCTGCTTTGAGATGACTGATTCCATTTGGCAAGTTGGTGCTGGATGTCAGCAAGGAAGTGAGCAGAGTGGCATTCTGCATCTCCTTGGGGCTCTTTGAGCTTCCTAACAGCTTCCCTGGGATTCCAACACTGAGAGCGCCAAGAGACAGCAAGCAGAAGCTGCCGGTGTCTTCAGGGCTGAACCAGAAGGCACATAGACACTTTCTCTTGCAGACATCTAAATCAGCCATAGAGCACACTGGGCCGTTTGCCTTTGCCCCTATGAGCTGTTCACATTCACACCCTGGACAGTTTGTACAGTGCTTCTCCAATGTATAGTTCACTTTTTTTTTCTTATGCGTTTTCAACTACAGCAAAAATTCATTCTTGTGTCGTCCGGGCAGGGGCTGCAAATATAAAAACTTGGAAATTTAAACAGGAAAATCTATACTAGAGAACACAGATGGCCAGTTTATCTGTGTATTAAAATTTCATGGGTGGAGGTAAAGGCCTCAGTAGGCTCTCCAAGGAGAACAAAGAATGTATGAAAGTTTGAGAAACACTGCTTAACTTCCAGGCCAGATCCGCTGTCTTCTTTTCTGAAAGCTTCTCCCAACATAATTCTATAAGTCACCCTTGATGGATCATCTGCTTCTTATATGCATGCTGTGTGTTTCAGCTGGTTGTGACCTCCCTATTGTGACCTTGCCTGACCGTGAGATGCTGAGTCCATTTGCTGTGGCACCTGTGGAATGCCCATAGTCAATGCTTGCTGTGTTGAATTAAAATGGATGAAGGGACGGTTAGATTTTATCTTAGATTTGGGGTTTTCCAGAGATGGACCCTGAAGAGTGAGGAATTGAGTGCAAGTAGCTGTTTGTGTAGAGCAGGAAACACTGGTGGAGAGCAGGGATGTGGAGCAGGGGAGGGGAAAAAGCCAATGGCGGGGGCACTCTCAAGCCAGCTGCCAAGGAGAGTGAGTGGAGCGCAATCCTGCAGGGAAATTCTCAGACACATAAACAAAACCAGCCCCTGTAACTCCTAGTTGAATCTCCTGTAGGGCTGGGGTTCCGTATTTGTGCTGTAAAGTCCTCACACACTCACTGAGGGTTCTGAGGCTCTTCCATCCACGGCACCTGCCTTCTGTGATTTTGGAATGAATCTTGGGGCACACAGGTGTGGGGGATCCAGAGGGCCAAGACCAGGGCATCTATAGAGTCGCCTAGAGACTTCCTTTGCAGTTTGAAATTAAAACAGTCTGAAGAAAGCGGACAAATGAGCTTCATTTAAAAATGGGGGAACTCTAGTATTCTCAAAGTCAGAATCTCTGATTGAGATTTAGCTCCATGAAATCCGTGTGCCCTGCAGAGTGCCTGACTCGCTAAACATGAGGATTAATGAATAAATGGTTGAATAAACCAGCGCTGGGATTTAAGAGGTGTGTTCTTTTTTTGTGTGTGTCAGTTCGTGAGAGATCAGAGCAAGGAAAATGCACGCTGCCTTATAATGAAACCTGACAAGTGTCAACTGCTGTTTGCACTCATGAACTCTCTTAGAAAGTAAACCCATTAACCACAAGGCAGAGTTCTTGCTGATTAATGGTCTGGGCTGCTTATTGAACCATGGACATTTTTGTGACTGTGCAGCCTACAGTCAAGTTCAAGTCCACAGACTTCAGACAGCCCAGGCCAGCGCCTGCCCACTTCCATCGGTATTTAGACCTGAGATGTTGGGTTCAGGTGTAGCAAAAACAAGTGATATTGGCTGGCAGTAGCTAGTGAGATGCCTGTGCTCAGGTGTGCTTGTGACCATGGAGAGTCCACCTGGTATCACCCTCCTTGCTTGGTAGGGGCTGAATCGTGTTAGTCTCCCATCCCACTAATCGTGTTAGTCTAATCGTGTTAGTCTCTCCACTGCAACTGAATTTCATATATTTGGAGTTAGAGTTGTTAAAGAGGGACTCATGTTAAAAAAGGGGCCACTAGAGTGGGTCCTTATCCCATATGACTGCTGTACTTACAAAAAAGGAAACTTGAACACAGATCCAGACAAACCTGGCGGGAAGAAGACATGCAACACACTGAGACAACAACTGAGTGTTTGCAGCGAGGTGGCTGCGAGCCAAGGAGTGTTGAGGGTTACTGTAGACACCAGAAGCTAGAGGGGGTGAGCCAGGTCTCTCCCCTAGAGCCATCTGGGACAGCGTGGCTGGGCTGACGCTTGATGTCCCACCTCTGGCCCCTAGAACCATTAGGCAAACCACCCAGGTCTTGATACTCCGCGACAGCAGCTCTAGGAAACTGGTACTTCTTCCTCCCTCCCTCCTTTCCTTCCTTTGTGCCAAAGACTTTTCCAAAGAGTGGGCCCCCCTCTTCCTCCTGCTTTTTTAATGCATGTTGCATTTATATAATATTTTATATTCACTTGTGGATTCTCTCTGCACTGCACCCTTAAACCATTGGAAGGAGGGTAGAGAGGTGCTTCTTCGGATCCTAGGGCCTTTTGACTGTTCAGTAACAGGGGGTCACTTTCCTCACTGAGATGGTTTGCTCTCTGTGTCATGCCAGTGGAAAGAGCCCCGACTGTCATTGTGGTTTGTGGAGACCAGCATAGAGGGTGGCATGTCACATCCTAATCACCTGCCTGTTGCTGTATGTCAGGTAGCAAGTACAGAACGCTTTATATCCAAGGAAATTCTTGTGGTTTCAGTGGACCCAAGTGTGGCCATTGGTCATGGTCCCCTTGGCTGAGAGCTGTCAGCAACCTGTAGTGAATTTGGATATTTGGCTGTGGGTTCAGACCAGACTCATTGCTAAGATGGTCTTCAGAAAGGAGTAGAGCAGTCAAGGAGTAAAGGGAAGGAGGTGAGAAGAGAATAGTCACTATGTAACAGTTTGAAAATATTCTTCTTAAATTCCAAAGGTGTTGCTTATGCTCACTCATGTATTCATTCACTGATTCATTAAAGTTTCCTTTACTGACTAGTGTGTGCCAGACACCTTGTTAGGCTGAAGGGATGTGAAGAAGAGATAGTATATAAACAATGCATTTAGGTGTCCCAGGAGCCATGCAAATACGAAGTATTGTATAAGGAATGATTCAGCCATGAGGTGGGGGGAGGGGTTAGTTCTAGTTGCAGAAGAAGGTGGGAGATTTCAGAAGAGTCTTCCTAGAGGGGATGCTAAACGATAGGACAATCAGCAAAATATTAGAGTTGCTGTGTCCCCAGCGTGGACAACTTTTACTCCTTGGTTTTAAACTCTCCTGAAGGTATCCTGTGTCACGAATGCATTCTGTCCTCTGTTGGTGACAGGTTTCTCCAGTGAGCTCTTATTGAGGTGGCCCTGGCACACACCAGAGCTTGGGCATACCACCTTCCCAAGCACTGGAAGCCTGAGGACAAAATTATTTTTAGTTTCCTTTCCACCTGCCAAGATGATGTTCATTCCTTGCATGAACCAAAACATAGTCTTGCACCAGGAATTTTGTTGAGCAAAAATGAAATAAAAACAAAACCCAATGTAGGTGTGGATGTAGATGTACGTGTGTTTATAACATAGACACATATGTGTTCTGTCCTATCGGACAGAGTGTGCGTAGGCACTGTCAAGCCCAGCATTTCAAGTCACAACCACAAAGGTGCCCTTGGGGCTGTCCTTGGGGACCTAAATGAAGTCCTTTGGAGACATATGAGAAAGTCCTTGGAATCTTAAATCATAATATTTGGTATGGCTTCTAAATCTGCGTTATTTTGTCTTTTTCCATTTTCTTACTCTGTTTTGTTTTTATTCTCTGCCTCATGTCCTCACTTATTCCTCTGGAGCAAGAGAAGAACTCAGGGGTTTTTTCTCACTGTTTGCTTGCTTTGCTCAGGTCTTCAGAGACTGCCTTGTGTTTTGTGGAGCCTGCGTGCAAAAGAGAGTGCCTTGGGTAGGCATCTACGCCATCTACTTGGTTACAAATAACTTAGGTCAAACTTTGCATGAAATTAATAGACATTGACTTTCTCAATGGTAGAAAATACAAATGAGTAAAAGGAAAGCAAGCAAAAAAAAAAAAAAGAAAAAAGAAAAAAGGAGAAAAACATTACATGCAATTCAACAACCGGGACATAGCTACTGTTAACGCTTTGGTGTGTTTGCTGCATTTTTCAGTGTTTGTCCAGATTTAAGTGGCAGAAAAGGGAGAGGGGAAGAGAAGACGGACTTCTGGGTGCA
Organism: Ictidomys tridecemlineatus; assembly: GCF_052094955.1. Taxonomy (NCBI): domain Eukaryota; kingdom Metazoa; phylum Chordata; class Mammalia; order Rodentia; family Sciuridae; genus Ictidomys; species Ictidomys tridecemlineatus. The sequence goes on along the minus strand of NC_135483.1, from coordinate 189,365,100 downwards.
TTCACATGTGCCAGTTATTTTTCTTGGTATTTAGACGGGGGAAATGCTTCAGGATGTCAAGAGAATCTGGTCTGTGAAATCAGAATGCCTGAAAATGGGTCTGCCGTACTTTCCTCAGAGTGTTATTGGAAATGTAGATGGAGTTCACACACACACGCATGTGCACACACACAAGCACACACACATGTATGCCAACTTTCCAGGAAGGGTAATGCTGCCCTTGTTTTTTGATGAGACAGGTGCAATTTAGAGTATACACAACTTGACGCAGGTCAAATATTTTGCCATAGGAGTGAACCTAGCATTTTCTGGTGGTAAAGCCTTCCATTTAATTATGAGATCATGCTGTTTGTTACAAAATCAGGCGCATCATGCAGTTCTAAAGGGTGAGGTGGCAGCTACCATGACAGCTCTGGACAGGTAGCAGAAGTGACTCAGGATGGAGTGCCAGTCATCCAATGCCTGGGGTTCTGGCTCCAGTTGTCCGGGAAAGTCTTATCCCTGGGTGACCTCAGATGTATCTCCTCCCTTCTCTGGGCTCTAGCATCCCCATCTGTGCAGTGAGGGAGTTGGAAGTCGTCTGGAAGGTTGCTTTTGTTCTTAGCATTCTGTGACTCTGGGTTCCTCCTGGAGAGTTGAGGGGTTCATATTCTCCATTTACTTGCGAGAGAAGCTGGGAGCAATGTGTACATCAAGAAAGGTGTCTGCGAAGGCAGACAGGAAGCTCACCACACCCAGACAGTGGTCAGCATCCACGGAGACGTAAATATCTGAGTTGGAAAAAGGTGAGGTTAGGAAATTGTAGGTCATGTTCAAGTGGACATTTTATTTGTGTCTTAAGGACAAAGCATTCTTCAATGCACTTGTTTTTTTGCTGATTAAAAATATAAGTTTTACTATTGGCTTCTGTCTAGCTTGTAGAAGACTAGACAAAGCATCATCTTCATCTTACCAAGAAAAAGCCAGATAATTCATGGAATTATACCTTCCCTTTGACACAGTAAAGAGCTGGGGGATCATACTCTATCGCTGCAGCCTGCAACATATAGAACACGGGGGCACCATGGTCCATAATCCAAGAGGATTAGAAAGATTCAGCTAAAATTATTTCAAAGGTCAATTGTGGTGTAACCTGGGAGGGTAGAGCAGCTTGTAGCTGGATACCCAAAGAGAGTTTTCACCAACTCATAGGCTTTTCCCAATACACCACAACTGGGGAGAGATATTGGGAACCAGGACTCCAGATATTGGTGCAGGCTTAGAGGAGGGTGGTCACCATACACAAAGCCCCTCCTGGATTCTTCTCTCCCAAAGCAACGGGAGACTTTACAGCTGGGGTCAAGTGACAGGTTCTTTGCTCTCTGGGTGTTAGGTACAGATCCACTGCTGTTTGTGCAAGGAAAAGAAAACAAATCCTCTACACCTGGGGCAATGGCAGGAAAACACCCTGGGCTAGACCTTTAGAGGTCTTCTCCACCTGGTGCCAGGTCAGGGTCACTGAGAAAGGCCCATCCTAGGACTAAAGGATGCAACCTGCCAGAGGCTGACATAGGACCAGGAGAACCCTCCCCTGCCCCAGGGTGAAAGGCCCCTAGTATCAAACAATCACAGTCAATCTTTATGGAGAAGGTGAGAGCAAGGGGAGAGACCCTCTCTGCGTCATAGTGTAGAGGTGTGAGGGCAGAACTGGGATACTACGGAGACACCAGGAATATTGGGCAATATTAGAGTGATATTAACCTCTCAAGGACAGGTTAATCTAGAGGAACCATAACCCCAGATCAGCCTAATCCGAATAGGTTTCCTTGAAACCCCAAGGCAATTATCCTGAGCAGAAGAGATGTGGTCATTTTCATGTAAAAGTGCTGGTCACCCCAGAACTATTATGCCTGATGTCCACCATTTAATTAAAATCTCTCTCTCTCTCTCTCTCTCTCTCTCTCTCTCTCTCTCTCACACACACACACACACACACACACACACACACACACACAAAGAGAGAGAGAAGAAAAAAATACCCACTTTGAAGATAAAAAATCTATTAATGTAACAAAACTTGCAGATGCCTCAGATATGGAATTTTAAGTAATTTTGATTAGTGTATGAACTGTTCTAGTAGAAACAGTGGAGTGCATGCCTGCATATATGGACATATGGGGATTTCAACAAGAAGAAACTATAAGAAATAGTCAAATGTAACTGTTATAGAAAACATGAACAATAGGAGCAATGCCAACAAGGTAGGAGAGATGAAGAAGGCATTTAAAGAGCTCATTAGTAGAGTTAATAGTCAAAGGAAATGTAAGCGAACTTGAGTATAGACCAATAAAAGTTACCTAAACTGAAGCACAATGATAAAATATATATAAATAGATCTTTGGGACAGCATTAAGTGGGATAACAGATATGTAATTAGAATCCTAGAAGGAGAAGAAAGAGAATAGAAGAAATATTGAAAATTGTTGGAAAATTTCCAAAAATAATGAAAGATATAAAATTACAGACCTACAGATCCAAGAGGCTCAGAGAACACTAAAGAGAAAAAGTACTGAAAAAGTAATACAGCTATACTCATATAGTGTTTAAACAGTTGAAATCTAAAAACAAAAAATCTTGAAGGGTGTCAGAAAGAAAAGATGTATTTCAGAGGGTCAAAAATAAGAAGTATGGAAGATTTCTTGTCAAAAACTAGAATAATAAGCTTCAGTAGAATAATATCTTTATGATGCTAAAATATGAGCATGACTCAAATGCAAAATTAGCCTTAAAATATTGGTTGAAAACATACAAGTGATGCTTATCAGTAATCTAAATAAAAACTCAGAAAGTCAAGAACTATTTTCATTTTTTCAACTTTTCATTTTGAAAATACTTTACATTTTTTAAATGTCAAAAACAGTACAGAGAATTCTCAAGCTTCTTTAAATGATAACATTTTATAGTAGCAATGATAATGTAATAGTATAATAGCAATCATAATACAATAACAAAATCCAGGAAAGTGATATTGGCAAAATACTATTACATAATTTTCAGTCATTTTTCAAATTTTGTCAGTTGTCCCACTAAGCCATTTCTCTGGAATAGATGACAAATATGGTATTTGGTTGTCATGTCTCCTTAGTGTCTTATTGTGATCAGTTCTATTATTCTCTCCTTTTTGTGACCTTAACATTTTGGAGGGTCCTGGACTATTATTCTTTACCTCTCAATTTGGGTTTGTCCGTATATTTTAATGATTAAGTTCAGGTTATTCATTTTTGGCAAGGACCCTATAGAAGTGGTACTGTGCCTTTCTTGGTGTACAGTGTCTAGAGAGAGAGTGTGTCATTGTTGGTGATGGTGGCTTTGGTTACTTGGTTAAGTCATGTCTCACAGATTTTGATTGGGTTTCTGTATTTCTCTTTATAAAATAAATATCTTCTGGAAAGAGTCTTTGAAACAATATAAATATCTTGGATCTTCATCCTATTTTGTTTAGTAATTACAGCCTTAAACAGTGATTCACAAAATAAAACACAATATTCTGGTGTTAATGGTGACTTTAGCTTTCTGAGTTCCATATTTATTAAGTGTGATTGTTCTATAAGAAGTCTTTCTTCTTTCCTTTTCCTTTCTTTCCTCCATCATGTCAAATTTGCTCATCAACCTGTTCATGGGCTGTGATCCATAATTGTCCCTCAGATTGTACAATGTTGGCCACTGAGTGCTCCTTCCGGTTGCTGCCAGTGTTCATTTGGCATGTCCCCATCATTTTATGAGCACATTCTTAGTTTATGACTCAACAAGATGTTCTAGTTTCATTTTGTGCTTTTCTTGCCCCAGACTTAAACTCCACCATTTATCCACGCAGAAGGACACTGACTATTAATGAGTATAAAATGTCAGCAATGGATTCTAAAGTCAGCCTAGAAGGACAAAAGCCCTACAGTCAAAATTTTACTTGGGAAATTCTTTAGGATCCTTCCGGAGATCAGGATTTGTTTCTTACCCTGTTCAGCTCAGTCATGTTTTCCTATAACATGGAGCACCAGATGAAGCAGTTTGATTGGATCAAAGGGCGATATGAAATTATTTTTTCCTCTGAAAAATAACTTTGCTGAGGCAGGCTCAACACACAATAGACTCTATACTTTCAAAGTACAGTTTGATTGTTTTGCATCTTTGCATTCATTTATGAAGCCATCACCATGGAGTCTGCTTTGTGTTCTTGGAGCTCCTCCCTGCATCCCCTGTTTCTCGGGCATGACTGATCCACTTTTGGTCACTGTACATCAGTTTATATTTCTTAGAACTTTATATAAGTGGGGTTCTACAGTATGTGTCTTTTTGTGCTTGTGTTCTCAGGGTGATTATGATGATTCGTCCATGTTGTAGTACGTAACGGGAGCTTATTCCTTTCTGTTTTATTCCGTGGTGTTCCCTTGAAAGGACATACCACAGTTTGTCTATCCATCTGTCTGACAAGGAGCATTCAACTTGTTTCAGTTTGTGGCTGTTGAAAACATAGCTGCGATGAACATTGGTGAGAAACTCTTTCATGGACATATACCTTCATGGCTGGAGTCTTAAAAACAATGGAATTCTATGTATTGATCTCGTGTCCTTTGACCTTGCTGCCCTCACGTTTTAGCTCTAGTAGCTTTTCATTAACCTATGTTGGGTTAGTGGGGAATCTTAGATGATTACATTGTAAACACAGACAGTTGTACCTTTGCCTTCCAATATGGAGCCTTTTCTTTCTTTTGCTTGTCTTTTTGCCCTGAATAAAACCTCCAGAGCAGTATTGAACACAAAGAATACAGGACTCACGTCACTGCCAGCTCATTTATGACACCTGTGTCGATTCAGGTCGGTTTCCACTAACTGGCTTATCTCCTCATTATAACTTTTATTTTCTTGCCGTTTTGCATGCCCATTAATTCTTTTCAATGAATGTGAGACATTTTGAATTTTACCTTGCTGGGTGTAGGATATTTCTGTATTCGTATGATCATTCTTCGGGTTTGTATTGTCACTGTATCCTGTTGATTACTTGGAAACAATTTGATCCTTTTCCAGAATCTTCCTTTCCAGATTTGAAGGGTGGGGCCAGAGTGGCATGTGGTCTGGTGCTAATGGCTCCTCACCTGAGAGCCTAGATGCCCCTGAGGATGCTACTCAAGGGCCTGACAGCTGAGTGTCTGCAGCCTGGCTGGTGTGAGCAGGCCTGGTGAGCAACAGGACTCTGATCTCTAATCCTTCCCAGAGGTTCTTTTCCAGCCTTGGTTGGTTTCCTTTCATTCATATGCTGATCAGTACTCAGATGAATATTTAAGAGGACCCTCTGGAGGTTCACAGAATCCTCTCTCTGTGCAGTGCCCCTTTTTGTCTCCCTGCTTTCATCTCTGTCCTCTGAGCTCAGGAGTCTGCTGGGCCCTGCCTTTGTGTCTCCTCCCTGCACAGTGGCCTTCAGACTCTTTCAAGGCAGTGAGCTGGGCAGTTGAATGGCTTACATCATTTGCTTTATGTCTCTCATGGACTGCTGGCCTTGTTGCCTGACACCCAGGGCCTCACAAACTGTCATTGCCTAAGTTTTCTCAAGTTTTATTGTTTTAAGTGAGGGTCACTCTGGTTTCTAGTAATGCATATTCCTTAAAAGCAGAAGAAAAACCTACTGATCTTTAGCAGTTAAATTATATTCAGTGCCACAAGATATACCACCAGGGGCAAGTAGGAATCAGTGACTTAGAGAAGAGGAGATTCCTCAGCGTTTCTTCCAGTCCCATAGTCATTGAGTGGAGGGACAGACGTGTTCACCTATTGATGTTATTGCTCTTGTCTGTCATTCCCTTACTTACACTCTCTGGGTTGAATTTTTATAATTTAAATATTAGCATGATTTAATTCAGCTGTACTTAATTTTTCTGCCTCTTGAGTGGGTCAAGTTTTTGTTCTGTGCTTGTAGCCTTTGTTGTTTTACATCAGGAATTGCAAATTTGCGTGCCTATGAGGGTCAACCAAATAATCAATAGTAGTAAATTTGGAAAGATATGATATGACTACTGAAAAAAAAAAGCCACTGGCAGTTATTATAGAAGAGAGAACTTGCTTTTTGGGCAAAAGGAGACTATGATCTATGGCTGAAGAAAGCCTCAGGTCAGTAGGGACAATTTAAACAATCAGCAGGAGATGATTGTTGCCTTGAGAAAAGCAGGTTAATTTTGCACTTCTGATTTTTCAAGATAAGTGGAAATGCAGATTTTTAATTTTATATATATATATATATAATTTTATATATATATAAAATTATATACATTATATATATATATAATTATATATATATTATATATATATATATAATTTTATATATATAATCTTGCAGTTTTTAATACGACCCACATTTTAATCATAAAGCAATCTGTGAATCCAATAAAACATACCTATAGTCCAGATATACCTTCGAACTGATAGCTTGCAACCCATATTTAACAATAGGTCATTTAACTGTTCCCAATTAGAAAAGTAGAAAAATACTGTTTACGAATAGAAAAATAGTTAGAAGATAACAGAAACTATTTAAGCTAGAGAAGCTGCATATTTATTTATTTTTGTTTCCAATCTGAAACATACATACATAGACACACAGAGACATAGTAGCACACATTTACACATAGTAGTCTCCCCTTATTGTGGTTTCACTCTCTGCAGTGTCAGTTACCCACAGGCAACAACAGTCCAAAAGTATTAAGTGGAAAATTTAAGAAATCAACAATTAATGTCTTAAATTATGCTTCATTCTGAGTAGCATGATGAACTTTGGTGCTGTCCTATTCTGTCCCACCAGGAAATGAATAATTCATCTTCCTGTGTATCCATGCTGCATTTGCTACCTGCTCATTATTCACTTAGAAGTCATTACAATTATCAACTGGACGGTTGCAGTATCACAGTGCTCTTGTTTTATAAGCAATGGTCCCAAATGCAAGAGTAGTGATGCTAACCCGGGCATGCCTTTCATCTCAGCTACATGAGAGACTGAGGCAGAAGGATCTCAAGTTTGAAGCCAACCTTGGCAGTTTAGTGAACCCCCATCTCAACATAGAAAAATAATTTTTAAAAAGAGGGGGTTGGAGATAGAGGTGTAGCTCAGTAGTAGAGGACCCCTGGGTTCAATCCACAGGAAGGAAGGAAGGAAGGAAGGAAGGAAGGGAGGGAGGGAGGGAGGGAGGGAGGGAGGGAGGGAGGGAGGGTAGTGATGTTAGCAACTCAGAAATTCTGAAGGGATGCCATAAAATGCTTCCTTTAAGTGCAAAGGTGAAAAGCACAATAAAATATTTTGAGAGGGACAACACTCATATAACATTTATTACAGTGTATTGTTGTACCTGTCTTGCTTTGTTGCTAGTTTTTGTTTTGTTTGTTTCGTGGTGTTAGGGATGGAACCCAGGAGTACTCTACCACTGAGCTGTTCCCCCAGCACTTTTCAGCTTTTTGTTTTGAGACAGGGGCTTGCTAAATTCCTAAGGTTGGCCTTGAACTTGCGATCTTCCTGCCTCAGCCTCCTTAGTCATTGGGGTTACAGGTGTGCACCACCATGACTGGCTCTTATTATTAGTTATTATTGTTAATCTCTTCCTCTTCCTAATCTATCAATTAAACTTTATCATAGGCATGTATATACAGAAAAAGCTCAGTATGTACAGGGTTCAGTACTGTCTGCAGTTTCAAGCACCCATAAGGTTTCTTGGAATATATCCTATGTGAACAAGAGAGAGGTTATGTATATACAATTATAATTAAATGTGTGTTGGTGAAAAAATAGGTATATGCTTATTTATTTATGCCTATTTAAATATATATGCTTGTAAGTATATATACATATGGCTATTTATTATATGTGCTTATTTATTTAAAGTACATATGCTAATTTATATTTTGACAGACATATACCTAACATACATGCTCACTCCTGAATGAATGAGCCCTCCACATGCCCTAGGGTTTTCCTGTGTTTCTTGGACTGGCATGAAGATATTTTTGTGCCTCTCCCATGTGATCTCTTGAGAGAATCTGTGATGTTGAAAAAGAAAAAAGCCTCCATAATAAAAACTGCATGAAAAAAAATGTTGGTATGTGAATGTGAATATTTTTACTTAGTTTATCCATAGCTATCTTTTTAATAGATACAGACAATCTATAGTCATAGAGTTTATATGTAGGTCTTGAAATTTTTTTGAATAAGCCAGTTAACTAGAATGATTTGCAGCAAGACGGTAAATGGCAAATTCATGTTGGTCTTTTTTCTCTGTAACTACTGGGTTGATAAACTACATTAAAAATTAATTCTTGAAATCAAGTGGTTCAGTTTTGTATATGCGTCCTAGATTTTGGGAAATCATCCAACCCTAAAGCACTTTTAAAAAGAATAAAAACAAATACATAAACAAACCCCTTTGCATTAAAAATGTTCAAATAAAAGCTGAATTTAATAGCCAAATGTTCTTTTATTCACTCAAAATGAGTTTGTTATATGCAAACTGTTTTCTGTTTAACAATTTTTCCTTTTATGCTATTTTCTGAAAACACTAGAACAAACACTTAAAAGTAAAAATCTAAGAATTTAAGTTTTAAAATATAAGCTAAATATCTTCTTAAAGGTCCCTCCCAAAAGAGTATCACTATTGTTCCTTTTCTCATATTTGGGGCCTGAACATACCTTCTACAAAATAATTGGTATAAAATGTAAGAAAAGCACAAGTGAGATTCATTAATTTTTGCATACCCCCTAAGTAATAAAATCAAATGTAGTAATAAGTGGAATGTCAAAGCCCTACTGATTTTTGTGCACTTGTACAAATTAACATTTTTTGGGGGTGCTGAAGTTTTTCATTAATGTGATTCACCCACTTGTTCCTTGTGGTTCTCTTCCGAAGAGCATTTGCAATATTTTTGGAGCTTGATGAGGGGCATTACTGAATCAGTAATTTGCAAGTTACAACTGACCATTATAGTCAGCCTTCAAGATGCAATGATGGGCAAAAGATTAAAATTTTAATGCTTTCTGTCTAATTTGAGTGAGGATAATGTTCCAGTTATTTTATAAAAAAGGAAGCAGGATTTGACTTCCAAAGATGCTTTATATTTTGGATACGGAATCAATACAAAGGTGAGATACACCCAATTTGAATTGGTAAAATATGTAAATCTCCGCCTGCTAAACTGTCAGAGATTAATGTCTGAATAGCAGTAGGAAGCAGAGCCAACTGTAAAATTATACAGGGCATGGCGATTACCCCATCACATAATGGGGTTTGATTTAGAGGCTCTATTTTGGGTTCACACATAAAGCACCAAATGCAGAAAGCTGAGCTTTGTTTAATTTGTCCGGGGCAGCGCTCTAATTTTCTACAACATTATTCACTTCCCTTTAAGAATGAATAACACATTTTCTTTATGGAATTCTGTGCATCTTTGATTTGGGAGCAGTGGCTTTCCTTAAGCTCCCCTATTCCATTCCTCTTTTGTTGCTCTTGTATAATGCAACTGAATTGGGTTCCTTTAAGTTGCCTTATTTTGATTGTACTGTTTCTGTAAAGAACAAGCCATATCATTTTGGACATGGGATAGTGTAGTATTGTAGAGTTGACAGATTAGAGAAAATGGAGGCCCAGGAAACACAAGGCCCTGTGGCTCTGGCAGAGCTGGGTTTCACTTCTGGGTCTTTGTAACCCAAGTTAGAGCACTTGCCACCTAAATTAGGGGTCGCTGCAGGTACATTGTGTGGCCTTCTCTGAAGACTTGAAACTGTCACCCCTAGGCAGCAGCTCTGAGGGCTTTATCTTAGACATGAATAACCTGAGGATGATGCTACCTACTTGACATTATTACTGGGTACTTTATCATTAAGGCTTTACTTGTTCAAATAAGTACAAGATTCACTTATTTTTTAAAAAAAGATAAGGTTAACTCACATTTCTACAGTTTAAAGTCGATGAAGTCCTCTTACAATTTTTTGATAGTGACTACATTTTATTTTCACAGGTTATTTTTCATTACAAGTAGTTTATATTGATAGACTCTTAGTTGAAAGGATCATATGCCTAACTCCAGCTTGCGTAAGCAAAAAGGGAACATACTGGTTCACATTCTAAGTGTGCCCATGGATGGATCCAACTCAGACACAGCTGGATCCAGGGGCTCAATGGTGTCTGGCTGGGTTTCTCTGTTTCTCAGCTTCCCCTTTGGTGGTCTCAGTCTCAGACTGAATTTGAAGAGTAGGAGAGTCAGCAGCTCAGGACTCACACCCCTCAGTGTATATATGTTGATCTCCCAGGAGGAGACCGGTGGTTGGCCAATCTTGAGTTGCCTCTGAACCAGTGCCTTTGGGCAGGGACATGAGGCACTCAGATGGTCAGCCTGTGTCACATATTCTTTGGGTCCTAATACCAGGGGCAGGGAACCTCATTCCACAATGCAGCATAGAGTGACAGAGAAGTTTCCCACAGGACAGTATCAGGAGAATGTTCTTGTCAGAAATGTTTCCAACTCTTGTCCTTGTACTACCAAACACTTATGATAGCAAACTGGTTACATCCAATGCTAATTTGCCATAAAAGATGTCTTATTACAGCCATGACAATTCATCATGTAATCTACATTTTATTTCTTCTGTTACTTTTCTATTTTCATAGGGGGCAAAAAGGACAAAAGCATTAGAAGTGAAAAAACTCAAATCATTTCCTGTATTTCACTTTTATGTATTATCTTAGCCTCTCTTATTAGCTGTCCTAAAGAACTCTCCCAGACACGTGGCTCCCCCCACCATCAGGAGGAACCCTTCCATACAGAGACTAATATTTGATTTCTGCTCTAGCTGTGCCTGCAACCATACCTGGGTCCATGTAGTTGTTTGGGAAAGGTGGGTGGATGCACAGGTGAGCAAATGCTGAATGGCTGGGGAAGCCGGGCTCTGAAGAGCGAGGCAGTGACGTTGTGTAACATGTCACCCAGAGGTGGAATTTGAACTTCTTTATTTTCTTCTCTACAATTAAGGCTTTTTTCTTTCTTTCTTTCTTTTAACTATGTGTTTCTTTTAGTTGGCTCCTGTCAAGTAATCAAGGGGGCAGGATGTGTGCCAGCCCACAACTTCCAGTCTCCGTGTGCTTGGGGCTGAGTAAGTGGCTGTGGAATTTGGTCCAATAATTGGACAATGATGATTCGAGACAATCTCAGAACTTATGGGCAGTGTGGGTATCTACCCTCTTGAGAGGGTGCTGTTTTCAGAGGCCTTTACAGGAATTTACTTCCTGGCAGAAGTCGGACCTAGATGACCCGTGGTTTCACATTCCTCTTGTTTGTAGTCTCAGGACCATGTCCCTACTTGTCTTTCCAACCGCTCCCTCCTTACTCTTACTCACCCATGGGCCCTAGTTCCTCTCCCACAGAGGCCGATCACCTTCAGCTCTCACTCTCAGTGATCCACATGGCTCCTCCCAAGCACGCACACCACTTTGCACCTCCAAACTCACACCCTCCATCGGAAAGAAATCAATTAACAGCAAAGCAGAAGCTTCCGGATTCATAAGAAGACTTGCCCTTCCTCCATCGCCTCCTTCTTTCCTGCCTGCCCCCACCCTGGCTCCCAGTGACTTATGAACAAACCAATTCTCTGGGGAATGTAAGAGCAAGTTGCTTTCCCATTTGAAAAGTATCAGAGCTGGCAACTTTGTTTCCTAAAAGGGAGTTATGTCCATCAAAGTTCAACCAGAGAAAAACAGAACTACATGAAGATGTACAGCAAGCTGGCTACAGAGGTGCACGCCTGTCATCCCAGTGGCTCAGGAGGCTGAGGCAGGAGGATCATGAGTTCAAAAACAGCCTCAACAAAAACAAGGTGCTAAGCAATTCAGTGAGACCCTGTCTCTAGAGAAAACACAAAATAGGGCTAGGGATGTGGCTCAGTGGTGGAGAGTCCCTGAGTTCAATACCTAGTACACTGCTCCCTACCACAAAAAAGGATGTACATAAAGAGATTTTTTTTTTTTTTTTTTTTTTAGGAACTGACCTATGTGATTGTGGGAGCTGATTAGGTAAATTTGAAAACAAAATTGAAGGCAGAGTATCTCAAAATTTAAAAAAAAGTTTAAAAAGTACTGGGGATGTGGTTCCTGGGTTCAGTTGCCACATACATAAAAACAAAATCAGTGTCTTCTATTTGAAACAAAGAAAGAAACGAAAACCTTCTGTGAAATGGTCTAAAACATAAAGCCTTTCCTTTTTCCATGAATCTCTTTCTGGAAAAGTCACAGCATCGTTTTCAGTGCAAGTGGCGGCCTGACTCAAGGAAGCAACGTGGGCGGGAAGGATAGGAAGGATTCCTTCCTCATCGTGCTTCTTAGTACACAATGACTTCTTCCTGCATTTGGAGAAAGTTCTGGTCACCCAGTGCGGCCTCTAGGGGCTCTGGGTGCCCCTCCTTTCTCAGTCACAGGCTTCGCATGCTGACCTTGCATTCACCTTGACTCTTACTGGCTTCCTACCTGCCATGGGTCTATCAGTATTCTATCACTGATGCAAATGGGTGGCAAGAATGGGAAGGTGAAAACGGTGAATATCTCCTTGACTCATAGATGTGTTCCATTGTCCTTTAGACCTCACTTGCAATACACAAGTTCAGTGATGAAATTATTCAGAATTTTCAGAAAGTGACATTAAACCAAAAGCATTAAACCAAGCCTGGAGCCCGTCTGAGGCTGTCCTAGAATGGGACCCTGTGAGTGCAAAGGGTGTGTTAAGCCAAGTGTGTGCACACGCATGCGTATCTGTTTGAGTGTGTTTGTGAGAATGCACATGTGCTCTTTCAGATAATGTTGACAAGAGGTGACATTTGATCAGGGAGCAAGAAAAATAAGGTTTGCAAAAACCTAGGGGCAGGAACATCATGTTCAGAGACCCCCAAGGCTAATTCTTGGAAGAATGAGGAAGTCACAGTGGCTGGATCCACAAATGAGAGTGGAAGGGGTGGGAGATGAATGTAGAGGGACAGTGGGTTTCTGCGTTACTGATGGCCTCAAAGGCCAAGGCCAAGAACTTAGGAGTTTTTCCATGAAGAGATGGAAGGACTTGGGAGAGTATGAGCAGAGATGTGGCATTCAACGTTTGTGGTTTAGTAGGATATTCTCTGGATGGCAGTGGTCACCAAAGGGACAAAGTTATAAGTGATGGGAAGAGTGTGAGTGCTGTAATAATAACCAAGCAACGATTCAGTCTTGGACAGGGTGGTATAGACATTAGTAACTCAGAGTCGCTGGATTCAGGGCATACTTCAAAACAGTGCCACCAAAAGATACTTACCTAAGATCATGGCCCCACGACATCAGATTAAAATAATCTAATGAGGAGTAATGAATTTCCCGAAGTTCTACAGCCAGTGAGTGCAAGAGCTGGGGAGGGTAGGGAGCTGCTTCACTTGTTCTTCTCCTCCTGTGATCCCTGTGGACTTTCTCAAACAATTCTGCACCATCCCCTTCTGATCATCTTTACTAGTGTGGCTGAATCTACCTGAATTACCTCTTTAGGAATTCATCCAATACAACACCTTCCAAAATCTCCTCTGGACCATAAGGTCCTGGGTGCAGATGGTCTCTGCTTAGGGATGGCTCTCTCCCAGTTTTACTTTAGTAGCAACCTGACCGGATTTTGCCCTCTCCATTTAGTTAATATTTCTTGGCCTTGCTCACTCAAACAGAGATAATAGAACAAAGATTTTGCTACTAAGTTCGACATCCAGTTGCTCCACATGCGAGTCCAAGCTGCTTACGTGTATGTGGCTTATTTTCCTGTCTTTCAGCACTTTCAGACCATGCTGAAGTCTAAATTGAATGTCCTCACACTGAAAAAGGAACCTCTCCCAGCTGTCATCTTCCATGAGCCGGAGGCCATCGAGCTGTGCACCACCACACCCCTGATGAAGGCCAGGACTCACAGTGGCTGCAAGGTATGGGCATGTGGCCAACAGGGCTTCTCTTGGTGGGATAGGCTCAAGCACGTGTGGCTTTGATCTTTTGTCTCACAAGGTAGCCATTTTTTAAGAATGCAAATATTAAACAACTAGCAAGACAAGCTCATTGAGTGATGGTAGTATGAATTCATATCCTGCTTTGTTTTTCTTAATAATGTAAATGCTCTTTATTGTTTTGATCATTTTGGGGGCACATATGAAAAACAGGTCTTGGTGTTTGTGAATACAATGATTTTCTTGCTGTACTTTCTCTAGCTGTATGGAACTTTGGGCTTTGCAAGGGAAATTTAATCTTTAAGGGTAATTCCTCCCTTTGTATTTGTAAACTGAATAAAGCATATCATAAAGAATGAAAACACCAAAATCCCAAAATAAAAAAAAAAAAAGTTTTCTCACATTTGTACTCTCAGAGTCCTTTGGTGTAATTTTGCATTTTTGCTTCGCTTCAGCTCTCAAAATCTGTACAAATATTCATGCCTCAATATTCATACAAAAGCATTTTTTATTTATGGAAACTATAATGCTGACATGGAAACAAAACAGGAATATGAAATGTATAATTCTGGTAGGCTTTTGGATTCTTCCTCATAAGTTTTTCTTTCTTGTTTGTGATGGTGAATAGCAATTGGTTTAGAGATAACAAAGAAAATATGTTTTATGCATATTCTTTCATCAGAAATTTGTTCTGAATGATGAAAATATAATAGGGGGCAAGGAGAATACATGATTGCACATGGATTTCTTTTCAGCTTTGCAGATACACTCCTTTCCTTATTTTATTGTTGGGGAAGCGGGTCTGGAATAGTGGGGATCAGTTTGAGTCCCTCCCACTTGGGTGACGATGGCAGGCCTGAAGCTTCTCACACATCCATCTGCCTCAGACTTGCTAGGCATCTGCTTTCTGCTAGGCACTGTGGCACAGTGTGAGCAAGACCCACAGCAATTTTATGAAGTTTACCTGCTAATTGTAAAATGGGAGGAGAGCCAGCGTGAAGAACTTGTGCAAATAGAATAGGGGATGCTCATTTTCTCAGGCAGAAATGGGTCTTGGAATGGAGAGGAATGGGCCAGGGTACCTGGGAAGTTGAGAAAAGTGGTGGGTGGGTGGGGTTGGGAAGTCTTGTGGTCAAGGCGAGGAGTTTAGACTTTGTTTTATATATAGTGAGGAGTCAGGCAAGTGACATATGACTCCATTTCAAGAAGCTATTTTAATAGTATCCCTGATAAGGTTAAGCTAATAACTCAGGTGCCCCGAGCAGCTGCCAGTGGGTCAGTTTTAAAAGAGGAGAGTGAGTCCAACAGAACTGGCCTTAGGTCCTTTGTTTAATGCTTTCAGTGAATTGATGACATAAAGGTATTAGGAAAAGGTGCTTTCCTTTGGAAAGTGGTACGAGATCAGATTTGCTGTAGATTCTTTAGAAGACTGGCCCATGTCACTTCGAATCCTGTTCCTATTAGGAAAATGGAGCCTCAAAGTAAGAACTCAGCAGGGACAAATACAAGGAAGGGAGGTTAATTGGATGAAGCCTATCAAGTGTGTTTTAAAAATTAAAAAAAAATAGTTAACAGAATAAAAAGACCTAAAGTCGAATCCACATATGAAATTATGAATATGTGTTCACATGAAGACAGATTTGCTAGGAGCATAAAATCAGTGCTTTAGAGTTTAGGATTCAAGAGCTATTTTTTTTTCTGTGTACTGCCTTAGGTTGTGCTCATTTATATTATGTCTAAAAGGACATTGAAACAAGAGAAGGAATTCAGGATAGCATGCCAAAGAGGGCAGGGGTTGCGCTGGAGTCAGTCTGTGTGGCCACAAGGCGAGGGAACTGGGCACTGATTACAGCTGGACACAGGAAAGGACTTCAGCATTCAAGGTGAAAAACACATTTCACCAGGCTGTAAAAAATTTATGAACTCTCCATCCCTAGAAATCATCAAGAGGAGGTGCCTGCAGGCATGGATAATCATAATGCCAGAGTTGGGGATCCAGGCCAGTGCCTCTCAAGGTCCTATCCAGCATGATCATTCTATTCGAAGGAAGAAAATCTGCAAAATGTGCAGTTCTCCAAATTGGATACAATCAACTTTAGACCTTCAAATTTTAACTGTAAAAATGGACGAGAGTTGCATGTATCCTTTCATTTTTAAGGACATGATCACATTTGTGTTGATCTTTTGTTAGGAAAAAAAAAAGAAAGATAGATCTTCAAACCAATCCATTTTTATTTAAAATCCTTAGACCTCCCCTGATTTTTCCCAGTCATCTTTAAGAACAAAGTCCAGTGTTTCCTCTCTGATTATTGCAAGTAAGTAACTTAGCTCACAAGATGCCAGCTGCAAAGGGACTCTCTCTCAGGCTCAGGCGTCCCAGGAATAATGAGCACAATGTAGCCCCGGCCCAGCTGCAGGCCAGCCTTTGGGACCCTCCATCTTTAGACAGAACTTGTTCTTTTTTCCTAAAAGCTCTCAAGTTGTGCTTGTATAACTTTGGGTTTGGGGAGGGAAAGAGGCAGGAAGAAGCAAAGGAAAGTGGAGTTGAATGTGGGTTAGGGTTCGCACCACTGAGACCCTCACTCGTCTCGGATTTCCCATTTCCCTCTGATCTGTATTCTCGGTGGGTTCTGGCAGGATCGCCTTGCCAGGCTATTCATGTTTCGGGCAGCTGGGTCTTTGTGTGTTCTTCTCTATTGCTGCCACATTTTTTTTTTTTCCTGAAGTGGAGTTATTTAACCACACTACCACTGCATCCCATTAGGACTCTTGCTGGAATGGTTTTGAGAATCAAAAGCTGGGTCAGATTTCACACTGGCAATGGTGGCTTGTCACTCTTCTCTCCTGCCTAGCATGGTGGAATCCTAGGTGGCTTCACCTCATTAGCGAACACTTACTAATTAGTACTTGTTGTTGACCTACTGTGTGTGGAAGGAAGAGTAGAGAAGGAAACCAGAGTAGTTTTTGTGGATGATCAATGCACAGCCAAATAGAAGGAATGAGGTGAGTGCCCAGATAAACAAATCACAAGTGTTTTGGAAACTTGTGTGTGTATCAGAATCCCCTGGGAGGCAAATTCCTGGTCCTTCTTCCCACAGCCCTTGATTCAAGCACTCAGCTTCATGGTGGAGAGCAGGAGTCTGCAGTTTAAAATATACATGTAATTTACATGAAAGTGGGCTGGGCTTGGCTCTTGAGGACTTGAACCACAGACTGGTATGTGATGGGAGTAACAGAAATGACTTATACTGGGAGGTGGGGGATGGGGTGGAAAATGGTATCTGAGGGCACTTGCGTGGTCGCGATGCATTTGCCACAGCAGGTCAGGAGACTGCGGGGATGGGGGGCTCTGCAGGTATTGACACAGATGTGTGCTTCGTGTCACTTTTTATCTCCAGGGAGCATTGTTCTGGTTTACGTTGACTCATCTCTGGGTCTGCTCCCCATAGTTGTCAAAGCCTTTGAGAAATAAAGATGAATAAATAATAAATAAAATAGTAATGATGATGATAAGTGGTCCCACTCATAATGCAGAAACAGTGGTAGCAAACAGCTGTTTGTTAATACAGGAAGCACTTTTAATGCATCTAAGCACTTTTCATGGTACGGATTATTTCATCCTCATGACAACCCAGTGGTTTAAGAGCCACGTGCAGCCGCAATTCACACATCATTTTCTTGAGGCTCAGAGCAGTCTAGTACCTGTTTCAGGGCATTCAGGGAGGAATTGGCAGGGTTCAGTCGGACCTCAGCAGTCTGGCCCCACAGCTCATGCTCACCCCCACTGGATCCCACTGCCTTTCCAGGACCACCCAGGGGCATCATTTGACCAACTGCATCAGGAAATTTTATGTTCTGCAGACTGCAGTTTCTGTATGCCTTAATAGGCTGGAATCAGTATATCCACCTATATTTTTAAATAAATTATTATTATTTCAATGATACAAATTTAAGTGTTACAGTGTTATAATTTGATATATGTACACATCACATGATGGTTAAATCAAGGTAGTAAATGTTTTCATCTCCTTAAACATTTAAAAATTTTAGTAACATGTAGTAATTGTACATGCTTATGGACTAGAGTGTGATACTTGTCTATAATGTGTACTGATCAAATTGAATTAATTAATATTTCTGTCTCCTTTTCATCAGTCTGTGTTTAGAGCCTTTGAGCATCTCTTTAATATTTATTTATAAAATTTTTAACAGGTTATTATGAACTGTGGTCACCCCACTGTCTGTAGAACAATAGAGCTTATTACCACTATCTAAGTATGTTTGGGTAACTGTTATTCAGGCACCTACCATTCATCCCCTCTTGCCCACAACCTTCTCAGCTCTTGCAATCACCATTATATAGCCTGGTTGATTTTTTTTTAAACATTCACATATGATAGAGAACATTGTCTTTCTGTGTCATTTGGCTTATTTCACTTAACATAATATCTTCCAATTCCATCCATTTTGCTGTAGGGATAGGATGCCACTGTTTTTATGACTAAATAATATTCCACTATGTATATATGCAAGATTTTCTTTATCTATCCACCAATGGGTATCTAGATTGCTTCCACGTCTTAGCTATTGTGAAAAGTGCAACAGTAAATATGATGTGTAGATACCTGTTTGATATGCCGAGATCACTTCTTTTGGATACATACCCAGAGGTGGGAAAGCTGGATCACATATTAGATCTGTTTTTACTCTCTGGAGGGACCTCTCCACCTCTCCATAGTCACCGTACTAATTTATATTTCGACCAACAGAGTTCCCTTTTCTCTCCATCCCCACCAGTGTCTGTTATTTTATGTCTTTTCGGTAATATTCATTCTAACTGGGGTGAGATGACATTTTTTTATGGTTTTTGAATTACATTTCCTTGACAGCTAATGAAGTTGAACATTTTTTTAAAATAAACATATTGATCATTTGAATTTCTTTTGGGGGGAAGCGTCTATTCATATCATTGATCTCTCTTTAAATTGGATTATTTGGGGTTTTTAATTATTGAGTTTATAAAGTTCCTGATACATTCTGGAATGAATCCTTTGTCCGATGAGTAGTTTGCAATTTTTTT
The DNA here is from genome assembly GCF_052094955.1 of Ictidomys tridecemlineatus. Lineage (NCBI taxonomy): Eukaryota > Metazoa > Chordata > Mammalia > Rodentia > Sciuridae > Ictidomys > Ictidomys tridecemlineatus. The sequence continues at coordinate 189,346,024 of NC_135483.1, read as the reverse complement.
CTATTCTATAGGTTATATCTTTGCTCTGTAGTCTGTTTCCCTTGCTGTGCAGAATAAGATCCCCAAAACATAGGAAACAAAAGCAAAAATAGACAGATTGGATTATCTCATTCAAGGGTCCAAGACTCAAGGATTTACCATGTTCACTTGGAGTAGAATTTTATCTTTAATTACAAAAAAAGGGAAAACTTGAGGACAGTGGGCTAAATTTGTCATATAATTTTATTTGAGAACTCAGGCTTTCAAATATAGTTTTCTAAACAAAGGAGAGTGTGTGATGAAAATTCACATAGCTGATTATAAAATACATATGTTACTAGCCCTCAGGGAAGTGTGCATATACATACATGCATGATGCACACACAGATGACAAACAGCAGGTCCAGCGAGTTCCTGGGTGGCCATGTGGGTGCTCTGCAGAACCCATTGTACAGAGGCTGTCTCCAGTTACCTGTTGCATATGTTTTAAAGTAAAGTATCAGCAGTGTTCTAACGAATTGGCATAGACTTGGGGGGTTTAGCATATCCGAAAGCATGTCTTTTATTTAAAGCACTTTGTCCAGTTTGCGATTGGTGAGTATTTCCAAGTGTAAGGATTTCCATACAAAAGGGGCCGTGACCTGAGGGGAGGACTGGGGGAAGACGTGCAGGACAAGGCATGGGAAGGAAGAGGTGGATCACCTACCTATTACTGATGTAGGTCTCTTTTAGGCCCTGAGTTTGTCTGCTTTGCTGCTTGTCCTTCCCCTACACCCTCTCAGTGTCACCTTGTGGGGCCAGGGTCCCGAGGGGGATCTTCAGGGAGGGTCTCCAGGAGCTGTGCCTCTCTTGAGCACCACAGCAGCTTTGAGCAGGGTGGTGAGCATGGGATATTTTCTTCCCACTGCCCTCCCCCCTCACTGCTCATGGGAAAGGTGTCCTTGTCTTCAGTCTGCAGCTTGGTAAGTACCAGCCACTCCTGTCCCTTCGTGCCACCAGGGGTCCCCAGCTCCTCACCTAGGCCTGCTCCAGCACCAGAAGCCTGGCATTGCCCATCTCGCCTCCTAAGGAGGGCACTGGGCCTGCCGTGGCATGAAGCCCACTTGAGGATGTCGCTGCCCTGTTCTGTCTTGTGAGGGTAGAAACTTCAACAAGCTAGTTTCCAGGACGGTGTTAAAGATCCGGAAGCCATAACGATTTGTGTATCAAATCTCTTTCTGAGATTCTTTGCATTCTAGAGTGGCAGTGATAGTCCCTTAGCTCTCAGGAAGGATGTGGGTGATTTATAGTTTCATAGGACAGAGAAGAGACATTTCAGAGCTGAAGGCTTTGCAGGTCATCCCCCAATCCTACCACGCGGTGCTTGTGTAAAATGGCCAGTCATGGAAGTGAATGTCAGCCATCCAACTTACCTTATGGTAAAGGAGGAAAAGTTTACGTTGGGGGTTCACGGCTTCAGAGGTCTCAGTCCATAGGCAGTCAGCTCCATTCCTCAGGGCTCAAGGTGAGGCTGAACATCATGGCAGAAGAATGTGGTGGAGGGAGGCAGCTCCCATGATGATCTGGAAGCAGAGAGAGATCTACCTTCACTAGATACAAATATATACCCCAAAGGCACACCCCAAGTGACCCACCTCCTCCAGCCTCACCCCACCTGCCTTCAGTCACCACCCCGTTAATCCCATCAGGGGGGTTGATTTGCTGATTGGGTTAAGGCCCTCATAGCTCAAATCACTTGTCCTCTATTCCTTCTTGCATGACCTCACACATGAGCTTTTGAGGTACCTCTTGCTTCCAAACCGTAACAGTCATTCTCTCCTTCTTTCCTCATTTTCCTCCTTCACTTCTTTCTCTATTCACAAGAATATATTGCATACTCTATGAAAGGTCTAGGCATTGATGGGCAAACAAGATTAGAAATAGTTTTGGATGCTTTGAGTTGAAAGAACAGAAATCCTATTGTGCATTGGCTTAAGTCACTGAAATATACTTTCTCTCCAATCTGTAAATTCTGGCAGTGGGGGATAACTTTAGATTAACTCCAGGGGTTCATCTGGGGGTTGTACTCTATGGAATTAAACTTCTCTTCGTTCTCACGTACAACTTTGTTCTTAGACTATTTGCTCTCTTTGTTAACAAAAATTGGCACCACTGTTGCCAGCCACAAATCTGCCCAACCCTGCAGCCTGTGGGAGCTCTTCTCCCAGCATTCCAAGCTGTTGTCTGGAGACATACTGTGATTGGATGGGATGTGTCACCTGTTCACCTCGAAGGCAGTGCTTGTGTTTGGAGAATGGAATAGGCGGGTTGCCTTGGCTTAGCTGAAGTGTTCTACTTCTGGAGCTGGGAGGGCAGCCAGGTTCCCTGGGAAAAGGAATCAGGTATGTGTCGGAAAGAGGCAAATGCGTGCTACGGAGGCAGCAAAATAGTGTCCCTGCAAAAAAGACTGGATTCCTGACTTTGAGCAAGAGCAGTAAACACTGAAGTGAAGAATGGTAGCAGAAGGAAGTGTGGAGCCTTGGGGGGGCAAAGCAAGGGGGCCTCTTCCTCCCGTTACCGTTGGACAGTCTGAGGATTGCTGAGGGAGGGTTTTATTTTGCATGTAGGAGTTGTCTGAGTTTGATGAGCTTCAGCCCTCTTCCTGGGCCTTCCTGCAAGCTGTTTTGAGTGGCCTTCAGCTGCTAAGGAGTTGACCTTCTGCACTCATGGGTTTTTGCCTACAGGTGGCAGAGAGGTTCTCATTCATTGGGGGAAATTCAGCACCCCACTTTTTGAGTTTTTCACTCAGGTTCAGAAACAGAGAAAAGAGGCAGGGTTTCGGGAAAGACAGTGAGTTTGGGAACTGCAAAATGCGAGACGGCTCTGGAACCACCAGGGGATAATACCCACAGGTGCCTTGCCATGGTCTCACACAGGAGCGTGTGCGTTCACAGATGTGTGGGCAGGTGAGGAGAAGAGGAAGGGCTGAAAGGCATGCCTGCACACAAGCCCACACGCAAGCAGGCATCTGCCTCTGACATGGAAGGACGGGGTAGAGGGAAGACAGCTAGAAAAGGCACATTGGAAACCAGAGGAAGCTGCAACCCATCAGGCCCCTCAGCTTCCTCAGGCGCGCCCCCTCTTTGTGTCCTCCTACTGTGCTCCTTCTCCTGCTTGTCCCCTCCTGGTCTGAGAGGAGTCCAAGGGAGAGAACGGGTGTGACTTGAGGGAGAGCCGAGGCCCCCGTGTAGAGTTTTAGGATGAAACTTTGTGTATCTGTTCCAGACACTGACTACTTACGCCACCGCCACGGCACCTAGCAGAGAAGGGCACTTTTATTTGTGATTTTAGTATAAACTCCCCGGTCCCGATTTTTAACTTTGAATTCTATATTTCAGTCTTTGCATGGAGAGACCTGATAGCTTCATCAAAACTCATCTTTCATGAGCTCACGCTCATTGGGTGTTAAGTAAAATCTCTTTTCATTGGGAATTATCTTCATCTCAGCCGATCCACACGTTCAGAGTGAGGATCAGCATTCTGTCTCATCTCTCTCGTTTGCCACATGGCATTGACGCTCAGTTAATGTTTCTTGAGTTGCATGATAGATTTCTTTATAATAGGCCAGTAGAGCTATTGCCTCATTGAAGGATTCCCTGAGGATCCTTGAAACAGCCAAACATATTTCCAGGTGACCCCCACACTGCAAGGGGAGCACCTGTAAATGGTTGATTAACTCTAGGAAGTCACTTTGGGTAATAAAGCTTAGCCACTGTGCCAGGGTCAAACACTATATATTCCTCAATCTCCAAATTCCTGATGTCACTGACTACTTTCTTCTCCTTCCCACCTTTGGAAACTCGTGGGACATCAGCAGAGATTTATTAGTGAAAAGTGGGGAAATAATCTAAATATCTAAAAAGGATATTACAAAAATTTTGCTTAAGAATAGTGAGGAAAACATAGTCATTAAAAAGTCTGGTTTAGAAACTATTGATACGAAAAGTGTTCATGATGTAGTAAGTGAACTAAAAGCTGATTTTAAAAAGATTATTAGAGGATCCTTTTTTTGTAAAATAATATAAAAATGAAATAAATATATGCAGGTATTTGTAGTGGAAGAGCAGAGAAACTAAAATACGAATAGAAGTAGTCGCTAAATATTTGATTTTCTTAATTCTTGCTAATTTTCATTTTCTAAATTTTCTACATTGAATAAATATTACTTTAAAAATGACTTTTAAAGAGTCATTATTAAAGAAAAAGTTTCTTTGAGTGTGAAACATTTGGAACATTGTGTGGAAGAAGCTCCCTTCTGAGGAACATTTCAGAAAACAACTCCAAGTCGATGGCTTACGCATTTGTTTCTTCCTGTGGCCGAAATCAGAATTTCCACTGTTTCAGAGAAAAGTGACCTTTTCCCATCTCATGTGTGACTGGTCTGGTGTCGGGCTTGCTGGTGTGCTGAGCATCATGATTGCATACTTACTGACATGCATTTCAAAGACTGGGGCACTGGTTTTCTGAGGTCTGCTTTGTGGCAAAATTAATGGCTCAAAACAACACATACTTATTCTGTCAAAGATCTGGGAAACAAAGCCCAAAACCAGTGGGTAGAAATCACAGTATCAGGAGGGCCATGCTCTCTCAGTGCTCTGGGGAAGAATCCATCCTTTGACTCTTTCAGCTTAGGGTGGCTGCAGGTGTCCTTGGCTTGTGGCCACATCACTCCAGTCTTTGCCTCTGTGCACATTGCTTTCCTTTGGTGCCTTCTGCCTTTCTTCTCATAAGAACACTTGTGATTGGATTCAGTGCCCCCTGAATAATCTAGGGTAGTGCCCCATCTTAAGATCCTGAGTTTAGAATTACGTTTTTAGGTTCCAGGGACTGGAAACTATTACCTTTGTGTGGTCATTATTCAGTCTACTGCAGGTGGGTTCCCTGTAATTGGAGAATTCTAGAAATGCAAGTAGTTTTACAGTCATAGAGGATTGGTTCCAAGAACCCTCAATGATGCCAAAATCTGAGGTGCTCATATCCCTCACATAAAATGGCAAAATATGTGGATGTAACCGATGCACATTCTCCTGTGTACTTCAATCCTCTCTAGATTTTGTATAATACCTAATATAATGCAAGTTACATGTAAGTAATTGTTATACTGTATTGTTTAGTGAATAATTTGCCAACAACAAAAGAGTCTGTTCGTGCTCAGAACAGATAAGATTTAAAAGAAAGTATTTTCAACCTATTGTTGGTCATATTCATAGATGTGGAACTTATGGAAATGGAGGGTCCACATTTTAATGTGTATTGTACACAAAACAAAAATAAATATATAACGTTATTACACACGTATGTATGAAATGATCATAGTCAATCAGTTGTTTAAGTGAATTCATCATTTTTTTAAGCCTAAGAATATTCTTGTACTAGAATTGAGAACACTATTAAAAAATTTTAAAAATGAGGAAGATGGGTCTGAGAAGGAGCAGTTTGATCCTATTCTGAGCTAGATTTCCTTTTTTATTCTTTATCAAATTTTCTGAATTTTACCTTAAAATTCACTTGGAATACAGTTTTCTTACACAAAGTCACCAGCACTTATAATTTTATTCCAGTGAGTGTTCTAAGCAGGGTTTGTGAAAGTTCACACTCCCACCACAGGGGATGTGAGCAAATGCTTTTTCCCTCCACTCCTGGTAAAGTTTTAAGCATAATTTAGAAAATAATATGGAAAACATTATGCACACAGTGTGTGTGTCTGAGGAAGCGACTACCTTGTTATGTAGTTCTTTCCCCCTCAGGATTTCCTGTTTGGACAGTTGTACTTGAAACAATTTGTTGGTTCAGTTCTGAAAATTCAGTTTAATTATTATCTAAATTTAGGGTTCATTTATTTAGAAAATATGTTAATTATTCTGCATGTTTTCCTGGATTAATTTTGTGAATAAAATGTAGTTCCTGTGTGGTAGACTTCATTTGTTAGGCAACTCTCGGAAGCCCCACTCGGAAAACAAATTAAGATGGTATGAACTCATTAATAATGTGCTTTGTGATTTCCAGCAGAGATTGTGCAACTTCTTAGAGACTCTTAGGAGGTTATAATAACCACAGAACTAAGGTCCAGTTTATTCAAACGCAATGCCAAAATAGAAGAACTTAACTTTTAAGAGACGTTCTTGGATGTGTATATCTTCTTTTTGTCTTTCTTTCTTCCCAGCATTTACACTGAGGAAATCAAAGGTCAGAGCCCCCATTTTCCTGCCACTTGAGGCTAGAGTAATTCACTATTAAATGGAAAATGAGCATTAAATGAGGAATTAGATGCTATGGACTGTGGATTCAGCCTCAGGTCAACTTGGACTTGTTTTTGCAAGTGTTTTTTTTTTTTTTTTCTCTTAATTTTCAAATGGTGTCAAAGTCATACATGCAGAGACTTAAAAACATCAAATAATAATGGAAACCTAAACATAAAGTACTTTTAACTGTTTTCTTCATCCCTCCACACCCTTCAGTCTGCTTTAGCAGTTTCTTCTTAGGTTTGCCTTCACATTTCCAATGCCGGCTTAGCCTTGCACCATTGTAGATAATGACTTTTGGCCTCCCGTTATGGTAGATGGAGATTTGTTTCTAACAACCTTACCTACTTACTTTTCTGCATCTGCCTTGTATAGTTACTTCTGGTTTCTTTTGGGGGGGGGGCTGCTGGGGGCTGAACTCCTTAGGGGCACTTGACAAGTGAGCCACACACCCTGGCCCTATTTTGCTTTTATGTAGAGACAGGGTCTCATTGAGTTGCTTTGTACCTCACTTTTGCTGAGGCTGGCTTTGAACTGGAGATCTTCCTGCCTCAGCCTCCTGAGCTGCTGGGATTACAGGAGTGTGCCTCCTTGCCTGGCTCCTATAGTTACTTCTTAAAAGTTAAGTTCAGCCATCATCTGTGGGATACCTAGAGACCCCATAAATGCACCATGATTTTATTTTCTTTCTTGATTGATCAAAACTAATTCACATTATTTTTGGAATTGGTAGAGCTTTACATGTCCTTGTTCATCTTCCCCAGTTGCTGGCAGCTCTGCCATATTCTTGTCAATACCCAGCTGCTGAGTCACGGAGGCACTGGATTCCCATTCACCTCCGTCTGGGAACCTCTTCTCCAGAGTCCTCTGTCTCCCTCCTGTAGACTGCCTCCAGGAGCCAGCCACTCAGGAGGAGTGGGGGGACCTCTCCCTGCTGTGCTGTCCTGTGGTGGATTCTCCTGTTTTCCACTCCCCTCTTGGTTTATCCTTTGTTGTGCTGGAGTGTCAGGAAGTAAACGTTGCTTGCTTTGTATGTCTGAACGTTTCTTTTCTCCATCCTCACCTTTTGGAAAGCTCTGCTGGATGTGGAAAGATAGACCCTGTCATAGTTTGGATCCATGGTGTTCCTCAGAGGCCCAGGTGCTCTCTGATGTGGTGCAGTTTGGAAGTGGTAGAGACTTCAAGAGGCGGGGCCTCATGGGAGGCTGTTAGGTCACTGGGGACATGTCATTGAAGGGAGCTACGTGACACTGACTTCTTCCTCTTTTCTGCTCCCTGGTCATGAGGTGAGCAGTTTTTCTTGGCCACATGCTTCTGCCATGGTATGATGCCTACCACAGGCCCCAAAGTGATGGAAACAACTGATTGTGGAAGGAACCTGCCAATCTTTAATCTGAGATAAACCTTTTTTTCTTGAAAGTTGATTTCTTGGGTATTTGTTATAGTAATGGAGAGCAGACTAATATAGGTTAGAAATATGTTCTGATTAAAATTGTGAGGGTACTATCCCACCAAATTCTGTTATCCCTTGTGACTTTTGAGGAATTTGATCCCATTTGATTCAGATACTAATATTCCTTTGTATGCAGCTGTTCACCCCCCACCACACACACACACACACACACTTTGAAACTTTTAGGATCTTTGTGCTCTGAGATTTCATAGGTATATGCCTTGCTATGAATTTTCCTCCATTCATCCAGTTGGATGGTTGTAGTACTTTTCAATTTGGAGAGTCTTGTCTCTTGATAGTTTAAGCAATTTAAATAAAATTCTGAGTTCCTTTCCTAATTTGGAATCCTTTGAGAAATAAAGACACATTGTAAAAATAGGTCAAAAGTCAGATTTATTACACTTTCTTTGGAAGATATGGCTCCTAAGTATAGATTCAGGGATTTCTAAACTTCCACCTCTTTGTTCCTGTGTTCTCCCTCCTTCATTTTATCCTTTCTGTTTAGAACATAAAAATTTTCATTATGATCAATTTAGTAGGACTTGGGGAGAAGAGGAGATAAACATTTAAAGTCCACTTTCCATCTTTATTCAAAAACCCTCTCTGAATTGTGTAAACTTTCCTCTTTCAATCACTAATTTTAGTCTCGAAATTTCCTTTTTAAAATATCTGTATCTCAGATGAAAACAGTGATACTTAAGTTACTTTCAAATTTAAAAAAAAAAAGATATTTATGAAGAACGTTGAACTTTTTGCCAGAGCAGTGCTATATAAATAAAATATTGCTGTGATTGAAATCCAGACCCCCTATGGTTTGAATGTAAAAGTCAATGAACTATAGACAGAGTGGGGGGGCATACAAGATATAGATGTCAAAGTGGCAATAAATCACCCAACATCATAAAAAGGTCATCAAATGCTTTTTCAATACAAACAGCGATTTCTTATTAAATCCCTGTTGGCTTCAGCTCCTAAGTCCCCAGTAAGTCGAGCACGAGAGCCACTGTCACGGCAGGTGCGGTGGTGTTTCTCCCTTGGTGTGCTAGCTGTTCACTTCTTTGCTTTTACTGAAAATATTATACATTCACTCTTTGGCAAGAGGAACTATGCCTGGGTTTCTGTGCACACCGAGTTCTCTGAAGGAGACATTAGTCACATAGGCGTTGGTGAGTCACCAGACATCTTCACAAGCCAAACCCAGGCATTATAAAGTCGTTTACTCAGGAAGTAACGGGCATAAATGAAATCGATCGCCCTGGGAGCCACGGAAAGTGACCCTCTGAGCTAAAGACCCTACTGAAATGAGTTTTCCTGGCTCACATTGATTCACAAATGTATTCTCTTTAAAATCGTTTTTATGACACTTATGAACAGCGCTGGGACCCTCTTTGCCACCTCCTACTGGGTCTGTGACATCTGTCAGGGAAGGAGAGGTGTGGTCTGTTATCCCGTCCCCCTTCCCAGTACGTGGTGCTGAACAGCTGTGCCTCTTCTCACCGGAGAGCTCACCAGCTCACTCTGTGTCTCTGCTGCTCTGTCTTCTCCATTCTCATTCCAGAGTTTTCCTGGAGTCATTTCACTTCCTGATTCTTCCTTGTAGCCCCCTCCCCAAGGGTCCTGGTTGCAGGAAATCCAGGAAAGGCAGTCTCACGTCCTCAGCATCATTTTATACAAAACAAACTGGTACACTGATTTTTTTAAAAAACCTGTTTATGGCAAAAACCTGGTGTATTCAACGTTATTATATCAACCAAATCTTAATTTTTAACTAACTTAATTTTTAACTTAACTCCTTCTTAACAAGGGTTACCTCCCAGAGTGGAAGAACAGAGAGGAAGATAAGTTATCCTCTTGCATGTCTACTAGAGTCATTTTGAGACAAAGCCAAAGGAAGGAGATGAAAAGACCCAGTAAAACAATGAAAAAAATAGTTTTTTTATGGTCCCTACTAGGGACTCTTTACATTTTTCTTTTTAAGTTCCATGTTCTTTCTAACAAAGGAAACAGGACTGATAATTATAAATATACAATTTAAATTATAGGCTAAATCCCTGTACTGGTCACTAATTATTATGTATATATTTTTTTTGAGAGAGAGAGAGAGAGAGAGAGAATTTTTTAATATTTATTTTTTAGTTTTCGGCGGACACAACATCTCTGTTTATATGTGGTGCTGAGGATAGAACCCGGGCCGCATGCATGCCAGGTGAGCGCGCTACCACTTGAGCCACATCCCCAGCCCTGTTATGTATATTTTAAAACAAACATAAGATGGAAATTTTAAAAGAATGAGCTAACTCAGAGATAATCAATACTCTATGCTCATTGGTCGTGATAGCTTCGTATTATAATTATTGAGGCTAAGCTTTTCCTGAACGCTGGTGGATGTAAAACCAAATTTCAAATGGCTGAGGTAGTTTCAATATTGACCTGCTGACTTTCCTTGTCCAATTGGATCATCTGTTTCTACCCTAGAATGAGAGAGAAAAGATCACATGCCAAGAGAACTGGACCTATCGGCTTCACCATTTTTTAATTTGCTTCTGTGTGCATTCTTTTCATTATCTTAAATCTGTCACTCATCTGCATAAAACCAGATGATGTAATCCACGAATCTACTACGTGGGAAAAGTGATCCATAGTGCTCTTGGTGACCATGGGACTGAGCTGCCTCTCAGCTCCCTTTCCACCCTAGACCTCCCACCCTTCCTTAGGATGCTTCTAGTTCTGTATGGGACACTGACCATGAGACAGATGCACCAGCTGGAGTTCGGGGTTATAGAGATGGAAGCTAACTCTTGGCTTTGCAGAGAGCGTGCTAGGCCCAGCTTTGGATACCTGCTACTGTTTGAGGAGGAGACAGTCAAGAGCTCATGTTAGATATTCTGAGCAAAAGCAAAATCCTCTTGTGGTGGGTGAAAAAGCCTAGACCTATCAACCTGAGTGACGTTTTTAACAAATGGGCACAAAAGTAGAGTTAGCATTGAGCTTTCTTCATTTTTGGACCAGTGCTCAGTAATACTGTTCCTTCTTACTGCATCAGGGAGAAATACAGAGGGAAACAGTGGGCTAGGGGGGTAGCTCAGTGGCAGAGCTTGCCTAGTATGAGGTCCTGGGCTTCATCCTCTGCACTACCGACAAAACAAAGCAAAACCCCACAATGACTTGAATGGATGTGAAAGATAATATGAACAGTGGCATGAGACCTTTGACCGTGATCTTAGATTTACTGACAACTTAGAACTGGCTATTACATCCAGAATGGGACATTAGCTGGGGCAGATCCGTATTGGAAGATCAAAGTTTCTTTCTTAGAAGTAGAGACTTTCTCAGTGTAGCAGATATTTAGACTAAAGGGGGAAATATTTTTTTTCAATCAGTTGTAGCATATGCTTTCAGAAGAGAAAGATGCTAAGATCAACACCATCCAAAATATGGAAAATTGTAGATTCTGTGGGAGTAGCAAAATGTATTTTTATTGTTTTTATGGGATAAATAGATTTGTCTAGCTGGTTGATCAGCCGTGGTTCTTCTCCAGCTTCAGTATTGGCCCCATCTTTGTGAGGAGAGTGGTATTTGGGACACCTTTAACTTTTTCTTTCAGCTGTGGCTAACGGTGAGCTTGGACTTGACATTGAAGCGGATAAAGTGCACTTGTCTTCCGAGGGCATGTTTGGTGGAGGAATGCCTCCTCCTGAGCTTGCCTTCCCGATCCTTATGCTCCTTATTTCCCCCTTTCATTCAGTGCCTTTTCTCTCTCACCTCTTTTCCCATTCCCTCCTCTCCCTCTATCCCTTTTCTTCCTGCTTCCTATTTTCTTACCTATTCCTGTCCTCTGGGTCTCATCTGGCCCACAAAAGCACTGGAGGTCCTCTGATGCTTATGTCACTTGTCCATCCCAAAACAAGTTATTTGGGTCTGGGGGTGGAATACATTGGCCTTCAAGGTTTCTCCTGTGGTGGAGCCTGACACAGGGTCAGCTTGCTCAGAACTACCTGGACTCCCAAGGGGAGACTGGATGTATAAGGAATGTGGGAAGGATGTGTGTGGGGTGGGCACTGGGGAACATGAAATGCTCTGTGCCACCAAGGGCATCCTTGCTTTGCTGCGGAGTGGGGTCCCTATGCCTATTGCACACGGTCAGATGCTGATGTGGAACATGAGACCCTGTTGTCCTTTTCTTCCCTAGTCTGGCTTCAGTGATGACCCAGGGATTAATTGGGTCTTCTAGTGAGTGCCAAGATGATATGCAGGGAATTCTGCAAGAGGCTCTTGGGACGCCTCTTGGAGAGCAGGGATTTCAATCAGATGTTGGTGATGATAGAGAAGAACAAGTGCCTAAGTTAAAGTTTGTACCATTCTGATCAGCACTGAGGCTTTTTAGAACACAGTCAGTACAAACACCACGCTGGCCTTTCTACCTGGTGACGGGAACTTCAGGTGATTGTTTCCTTCCTCCTTCCAAGGGACCAGGGTAGCACAGGGTCCAGGCTGGTTTCTGATTCGATGGTGGAGGCCGTGGGTCATTGCTGTCAGCGTGTCTGCCAAGACTTTGGAACCTGTTGCCCTTCTCCAGGCACGAGGTTCCTAAATGTGAGGGCGAGTCCGTGCCCTGTGGTTGTCATCTGGCCCCCTTTAGTCGTCTGCACAAGGGGGAAGGCTTCATGTGCTTTGTGCAGAGAAGAGTTGATGGGTTTCCTTGTGCTCTGGCCAAGTGTCTCCCTTGCTTTATTCAAGTTCCTCAAACAGAACAATGTGAGGAGTTCATCCAGCACAGCTTTCAATAGCCTTGATGTTGTATATTTGCAAATTAGCCAAGCAATGTGCTTCACTCACTGAATGCATTTCTCTCAGTTCTGGTTTGTGGAGCTTAAATTACCTGAATGATGGAGGCAGCTGGATGTGATGTTAAGTCCCCTATCCCACGTGCCCCCACGTAGGAGAGCAGGCCTGTCTTTACTGCTACTTGGTTTATTTTTGTGAGTCTTTCGGCACCTGGAGATTGATTTATTTTACAGTGTATTGAGTGGTTCAGGCCTTTGTTCGTTTATCTGCCTCGATTCAGGAAATGTTCTATTTAAACCATTAATATTTAATTGGAAACCTCACACTGGGCTTAGTGTCCTTGATTTGAAATCTAGTCAGTTTTAAAAGCTAGTCCTCTGGTAAGAGATAAATGTCATCTTTACTGTGAGAAATTAACTTGCTGTTTTATGGTAATAAGATGATGAAGGGATAAATGAGGTTGTCTTATTTTCCACACTTAGGATCTCCAATTCTTTTCATTAAAAAGTACGTGTCACAATTAAGCTGCTCACCCATATAAGTATGCACAGCATATTTGATAGAAATCATTCTCTCCTCTCTGCTCTTTTGTTCCCTGGATCCTCTCAAATGTATTAAACAGAGCAGCTATTTATGAAGAATCAGAGAGGCGTTGCTGTACACTCCTTATTTTACTTGAAACTGATGACATATGCAGAGGTTTGTGATTAAAGGAAAAGGTTCATAAACTTAATTTATTAAAGATTTTAAACGTATAACTTTTTTTTCTCAAAGTTCCTCATCTTTCCTTTGCATTCTTCCCCATTATGAGCAAAATAAAGCTGAGTAGTAAAAAAAAAAAATACCCATTTGCCTTAAGGGGGTTGTATTTCTCTGCTGCAGAAACTTTACTGAATGGCTCATTTCTTCAAGGGAAACATGTCTACCATGAAGATGGGTGATACATGCTTGCGTAGGGTGTGGGAACCTGCTACTGATTGTTCTCCAACTCTGATGTCCTCCATCTCTGCTGAATATACTCTTAGGTTAAAGGGGGGCTGAGAAGTTTGAGGGAATGTTTGTCTGATTTTCTCAGGGGGTCAAATAGCACTAATAGTTTCCTTTGTCAGTTTATATCCCCGAGGCTCAGTATAACCATCCACTAGGTTTAAATCAAGAGAGAAAGTGCCAATCCTTAATTGATTTTTTTTAATGGTGGGTAAACACTCCATTGTCCCTAATTCACATAAAGAGGCAGAAGAAGCTATTTTCATATGTAGGTAATTTGCTTGGGGGGATTAATATATGGCTAAGTCCAAGAGGGAAGAGTAGTATACTCCTGAGATAATTGTCTTTATCTAGCAACTGGTATGATATCAGAAAACCCTGATGTACTGGGTACCTATTGTTGCTTATAAAATCACACCCAAATCAGTGGCTTAATGCCACTCACGTACATTGTCTCACAGTTGCTGAGGTTCAGCAATCTCTGTGTGGCTTAACTGGCTGCCTGTGTCTCAGGTCCCTCTCCTGAGGTTGCCAGGAAGCTGTTGGTCTCAACTGAAAGCTCATCTGAAAGAGGGTTCTTTTCCAAGTTCACTCAGGTGGTTGTTGGCAGGTTTGGGTTCCTTACAGGTTGTTGGACTGATGGTTTCAGTTCCTTGCTGGCAGCTGGCCAGAGATTTTCTCAGTTCCTTGCCATAAGAATCTCTCCTGAGGGTGGCACACAATGTGGCAGCTGGCTTCTAGCCTAACAAGCTAGTGGGAGAGCAAAGGAGGGACAACAAGACAAGAAGCAGCCTTTCTGTAACCTAAGCTTGGAAGGAACATGATAAAAGCAAGTCAAAGAAGGTTTAGACCATATTCAATGAGAAAATGAAGACACAAATTCAGCGCAATGAGATTACTCACAGGCTTCTTAGAAACGATTACATTTTCTGGCTCCTCTTTCACACATCAACCCATTAATTAGCTAACAGGAATACAAGTGGAGCATGCTGTTAAGAATCTGAATTCTTCATTTCCTGTAGTACCCTTCTCTGTCCTTAAATCACAGCCTCATCACAGCTGCAGGTCTGATCTACCACAGTGAGGATCCTTCTTACTCAGGGAGATGCTTTTATGCGTCACTTCCTCCTTACACGCACCTTGAGCCCAATTCAGGGCTGATTTGGATGCCTGGAGATACTGGGATTAATCTCTCTATAGTCCTTGGGTGTGTTGTAACTATAAGCCAAGTATTTAAAATAGCATTTTTAATAGTGCTTTCTATCAGATGCCACCTGTGGGAAATACTACTCATAAGATAGTCTAGTTGGGTATAAATTTGCAGAGCACACAGCTTCTGCTCCAAAGCCAAGATGTATCATAGGTTTTCTCTAAATGAAGCTTCCATCCTCCCCATTAGGGTTGGAAAGGGAGGCACCAGTCTAGTTTCTGGTTGACTGATCCCATCGAGGATCACATTAATTGAAAAGAAGTAGATATTCGTACTTAGAATCAACTGGTCACTGCTAGAGGCACTGGCTAGCTAGATGACTTCTAGTGTGCAAAAAAAAAAAAAAAAAAAGATGAAAAATAGGTCAATGACTGAGTACTGGCCCTTTGTAAGCCAGTGAAAGTTCTGTACCCAGTTTATGAGCCCATCCCCTAGGCTTGCCATCACCCATGAGCATCAAGAGGAAAGGTGATTTCTGAAGCTACACCAGCAACAAAACCTCTCCATTTTATTTTCCACCGTGTTCCCCTCCCAGCCCCAATGACCTTGCTGGCTGATTTGGTTGATTACATCTCATTTGGCAGAAATGGGAGATGAAGGCTTTACCGGGCTCCTGTCGGCAGTTGTGGATGAAGGATTCAGAATTTTTATCCTGTTTCTTTTTTGGCAGAGAAATAGAAACTCTGAGATGGGAGTTTCACTCAGGCAGACGATGACAGGACTGCTCTCCCCTCTTTCTGGGCTGTCTGTCTGGTGAACTCCCAAGGCGGATACATCTGCAAAACCACCATCGGGGATTTATCCACCTCCTTAATCCAGAATTGATCTGGGCTTTTGAAACCAGAAGCAACTTTGAATTCCATCCTTCAGTAGTTGTCCATCCTCGAGTAACCGCACCTTATAGGTCTCTCTTACATCTCTAAGGAGAGTCACCTGGCAAGGATGTTCATGGACCATTAGTCACAGTTATCACTTTTCTCAACTTTTATTTAACTTTTTTGGAATCTGCTTGATGCTTTTTAAAGAGTTTCTTTTGTTGTTTCATTTATGATTTTTAAACATATGACATTTTCCATTTTAACCCAAAACGTACCATTCAGTGACATTTTGGGCATTCATCATATTCTATAAGAATCACCACTAACTAGTTCCCAATCATACTCACCACCCTAGAAGGAGACCTCATGCCACTGAAACAGTCACTCCCATTCCCCATCTGCTAACCCTGGCAACCGCGCATCTACCTCTGTCTCTACGGATCTGCCTGTCCTGGATATTTTATACAAATAGAACCGCGCAACATGTGGCCTTTTGTGTCTGGCTTCTCTCACTGAGCATAGTGTTTTCAAGGTTTCTCATCTTGTTTGACGTAACCGTTTTGCCCATGTGTTGCTGCTACGCATGGGAAGGACTGAATAAGGAGAAGTCATTGAAAATGTTCCTTCTCTGAATGGTGGGCAGGAGCAGGGCCATCTCTGGGGGGGGGGGGGGATCAACTACAGGAACCAAGGAAGGCCCAGGAGAAGGGCAAGTGGAAAGGTGCGGTCAAGTTCATGCCTAAATCAGCCTCTGCCGCTCCCCTCCCGGTTTCCGTCCTCCCGCCCTGTTCTCTCCTCCCCCTTACTCCTCCACCCCTTCTGTTTTTGCCTTGTCTCTCTTCTGTCCTTCTGTTTTGTCCCCAACCTCTGTACTTTTTTTCCTTCTTTGTTTCTTCATTCTTTCTTTTCCTTCCTTTGTGTAGAGATGGAACTAAAAAACTAAAATAGCTTAATAGTCAAAATTTTTGTTCTTGGGGATTTATTGCAAGAATATAATAAAAGGATATAATGAAAATAATGTACACTAACCTTTGAGATTAGATTAAAAAGTCTCAACATAAGATATTTTTTAAAAATGAATAACATCTCTTGGAAAGAATACTACTTAATCATTAAATCATGCTTTAAAAGGGCTGCTGCTTCTTTTTTAATCAACTACTGCTGCCATGTGACTCTAAGATTTTTAATAAGTCAAATAGCATCACATGTGTTCTGTGTGCCTCTTTATGCAGAAAGACATTAAGGTATATACATGACATTATAACAGTTATTATCATAGTTTGGGACACTTACCTGTGGCCTTTGTCTTTGTGCCTCCTTCCTTCCTTCCTTCCTTCCTTTCCCTTCCTTTCCTTTTCTTTCCTTTTCTTTCTCTCCCAGGGATTGAACCCAGGGGCCTTAACTACTGAGCCATATCCCCAGCTTTTTTTAAAATTGTATTTAGAGACAGGGTTTTGCTGGGTCGCTTAGGACCCCATTAAGTTGCTGAGGCTGGCTTTGAACTTGTGATCCTCCTGCCTCAGCCTCCTAAGCCACTGGGATTACAGGCACATGCCACTGCGCTGGGCCATGCTTTATTTTTTTAATTTCAAACTATCCCACCATGCCATGCACTAACCTTTGGGAATCAGATAATAATATATCATTAATATAATTAACAGTTACTGAAAGTATGCTAGTAGAATAACTCAGTCCTCAGCAACAAAGCCAGTGATCTGTCTTTAGTATAAAGAAAAAACACTTGTTTACTACTGACTCTCAAATTTGATGATTTTGCCCACCTTCCTCGAGGGGACATCTGGCAACAAACATCTAGAGGCATTTTGGGTGGTCACACTGAGCAGGTGTTACTAGCATCTAATGGCTAGAGGCCAGGAATGCTGGTAACATTCCAAAATCGCAAGATCCCCCTTTTATGCCCCCTCCATGTAAAAAAGGTAACCAGCCCAAATGTCAATAATGCCAAGGTTGAGAAACCCACTCATTGGCTACTCTAAAGATTTTAAATTAGCTCATTGACTAATATCAATGGAGGTCAAATCAACGGGGCTGTCTGTAAGGGGTAAATGGACAATTAATTTGCTTTCAAGTGTCCTGTGATGCTCTGCTGACCTAATTAGTTAAGGAGTTGAGAAAAACCAAATTCTTTTGTCTTCTTACGCCTGCTCCTGAACATTGTTCTTCACCTGGGCTGTGTGTCTCAAAGAAAAGAAGCCAGGTAATATATTTGAGGTTAGCCTGCTGATACTAATTCAGGTCACAGAATTCTGTGGAAGAAATTAATGAAGGTAATTGCCACACAGAGCGTACTCAAGTCGGAGGAGTCCTGACTGGGGGAACAGTGCCACCTACTGAATGTGTTTGTGTTTTCTAAGGGTTCTAATTTATGCAGGTTTATGTCGAAAGTGTTGCCTTCAATTATTGATCTTGCCCATCAGTAGTTACCTTCAGTAGTTACTGCCAGAACTTTAAACAATATTTAGCTCTTACTGGATCAAAGTGTAATTAGAAACAGCTGTGAACAATCGTATACCAGTTCAGCTCCTGAAGTAGCAGGCTAAAAGGTACTTGAAGACCTTGGATTCATCAATACAGATTGTGTCTGGCAGTTACAACAATTCATCTTTGGATGAAATACCACAGGCCAGACGCATTTTACCAAGATTATCAGAAGATTAAAAATGCATCAAATGAATCATTTCCAAATGTTCTAAATTAAGAAAATTAAAGAACATAATATTGGCTGCAACAACATAGTCAATATTTTATCCTCTTTTGAGATTTCAGCTTTGATCTTTATTCTCTATTTTTAAAAACACATTTTAAAATTCTCTCCTCTTTTGTCCAAGTATTTTAAATTTTTTCTTTAGGGCAGTGCATACATTATGATATATCTGTGTAATAATGACTGCATTTTTAGGTAATTTGAGAAATCATTTTGAATTACACATTTAATTGGATGGGTCAGATAATTTGTTACCATGGTGAATTTCTTTGTTGGGAATTAAAGAGTTTGTCTCGTAAAATTATATGCCTTTGTGTAATATGTTAATTCTGCTCCTAATCAAACATTTAATTACATAATGAATCTGGATTAATTTGTAACCTGAATCTAAAAGCTAATTTATACAAATTCATTATATATTCGAGAGAAACCAAGAATTGCTAACATTGGAAACTTTGTTTCAAATTATTAGCAACATGTGCCCATAGTAATCCAATGAGGATTTACCAGGTTTCTAGGCAGGGAAAGCGTATAGTGGGAGTGACAGCAAAGTCTAGATATCTGTGTTTATTGATTTCTGTGTGGTCCAAATGCCAGCTTTGTAATGTTGGCTGTTCACCTGATGTCCCTGGAAGAGCCTTGTCCTGGTGTCACACTTGGAAAGGAGAGGGTTTTAGTCCTGGGGAGAGTATTACAGCCATGACCCAGGAAGGCAGAAGCCGCCTCCTTTGTCTTCATCCTCTGAGATGGGGTGTCCTTCCTTTCCTTCAGCCAGTTTTAAACCTTGCCTCCCAGAAGTGAGCAGTCTAGGCACCTTTAAAAGGAGACGGTGCCATAGAGTGCCATTAAATAAATGAAATCAGCACACCATCTGGAGCCCAGGGGGGCAATCAAGGGATTAGATCCAAGACCTACAAAGATAGTGTGTTCCTGGCTGACTTCCAAGAGGGCTTCACCCTGCTGCAGAGAAGGTACGCTCCCTGGTGTGGGATACTCTCTCTCTTCTCTAGGTCACGGCAAGCCTTCTCTCTGCTCTCATGGCAGAGCTGTTTGAGAATAACTGATTTTTCAGACAAAGTATTAAGCAAATTTTTCAACCCAGACTGAGTTTAAAATATTTGCCCTTCGCAGAAAACTCTGAACCCTTCTCAGAGCTGAATGCTGCTTGATTGACATGGGTCATTTACTCGAAACTATGTGGATTCCTGAGACTGTGACTTTTAATTACTAAATAGAATTAATTTGTGAAATTTCTGTCTGGTAGTGAATATGTTATGGTGACTTTTGGGAGAATGAACATTTTGCCTAAACTATTAAGTAAATTACTTCTAAAGTCTTGCTAAGGGCTGGGGATGTGGCTCAAGCGGTAGCATGCGTGCGGCCCGGGTTCGATCCTCAGCACCACATACAAACAAAGATGTTGTGTCTGCTGAGAACTAAAAAATAAATATTAAAAATTCTCTCTCTCTCTCTCTCTCTCTCTCCTCTCTCTCACTCTCTTTTTTTAAAAAAATAAAGTCTTGGGCTGGGGCTGTGGCTCAAGCGGTAGCGTGCCTGCCTGGTGTGCGTGCAGCCCGGCTTTGATCCTCAGCACCACATACCAACAAAGATGTTGTGTCCGCTGAGAACTAAAAAATAAATATTAAAAATTAAAAAAAAAAAAGTCTTGCTAAAATGGTTGTTTGTGTGTGTGTGTGTGTGTGTGTGTGTGTGTGTGTGTGTGAGAGAGAGAGAGAGAGAGAGAGAGAATAGGGAGACACATGATTTGCTCCCCATAAAACTGTCTGTTTTTTTAAAAGTCTATTTATGCTTAGGTGTTATGGGCTTAATTGTGATCTTTCAAAATCAAAATGTTGAAGTTCAAACTTGCAGTGCTTTGGAACATGACCTTATTTGTAAACAGGTCACTGCAGATGTCACTAGTTAAATTGAGGTGAAGTCATGTTGGAGTGGGAGGACAGCCTTATGAAGAGGGGACATCCGGGCACAGGCCTGGTCACAGGGAGGATTGCCATGTGTGGTAGTCATGCTTCCACAAGCTGAAGAGCTGCCAGAGGTAGACCTGGAACAGGTCCTTCCCCAGAGTGGCCTGCTGACAACCTGCTCTTGGAACTCTTGTCCCCAGAACTGTGAGATTACAACAGCTGCAGGGAAGGCCTCCATCAGAAGTGACGGCCACTCCCATTTTCAGTTGGGTGTCGCTGATACTTGTCTCCTCATGTCAAAAGCTGAGCTGGGTGCCAAGGACACAACATGAATTAAGTCCTCCAGGAACGCGGTCCCATGGGAGAGGTGGACAGACCCAGCCTGGGAAGCTGGAGATCCATCTAAGTTCAGCTTAACTAAACCCGGGGAGTGGCCTGGGGAGCCTACTAGTTACCTGATTACCTTGCTCATCGTACTCCACAGGGACTGACCATATCACCTCTGTCCTTGTTACTACCCACAAATGACTTTCTACAACCTCCCACATGATAGTTCTTAGAGATGACTTTTTAAAGACTTTGATATTTTTGCCTTAAAAAAAAAAAAAAAAAAGAAAGAATGGAGTTTTCCAAAAGGGTGGTTTCCTTTCCTGGCCATCCACCCCCTGTAGGTATCACTCTGCTTCTACAGAGACATGCACGCTCTGAAGGTGGCAATTCTGCCCACCATGGGAATTTTGCTCACCGTGGGGATGTGAGGGCACAGGCAGGTGGTCAGAATTCCAGGTGGGCAGAGGGCTGTGTATCTGTCAGGTCCACTCCTGATCACGCCCTTTGTGACAGAGCCACTCAGGGCTGAGATTCGCCAGTTCAGTTACAACACCGCGGTTCAAGCAGATCATGTTTAACAGCTTTTAACACCAGTCGGTAAAAGTGGACAGACATTTATTTTGGTGATGAAACTGGAGGGAAGCCGTGTCGCCAGTGGGCACTTAGGAGCAAAGTGAAGTGTCCTTGAGAAAGATTTCTCCTTTGTGTGACCGCTTCAGTTTCCGGGCGGACCCCGTGGAGCTTCTTGGCTCTAATTTGTGTGAGTGATGTTGCTGGTAGGTTGCTATGGTTACCTGAGCCCGCTGGGCAGCAGGACAGATTTTCATTGTAATGAATGTGAACACCACAACCCAGCCCTGGGTGCCGCTGCTCACAGGAGCCACCTCCCTCATTAGCTCACCCCGTCACCCACTGCGCAGGGCGAAATGAGCAAGAGAAACCTCCACCTGGTTCCCTCTGCTCTTCTGTGGGAAGAGACCATGACTGATGGGTGGAGAAAGGGACCAGTGAGATTACTGCTGGAAATGTGCTTCTTAATAGTACTTTTGCATAAAATGACCATGTCATGAGAGTGATGAATACATTCTAAGTAGCAGGGACTCGATTTAATTTAGTGACCCAGAATCCAAACTCAATTGAGAACTGCCAGGCCATGAACCAAAACTTAAAGTAAATATTATGAGAGTGACTTTAGATTTTGAAGTGTAGAAGTACCTGTGATTGCCAAAATGGAATATTCAATAAATGAATATCCTCTGGAGGAAGGTGGAAAACCAGCAAAACATGGCTGACTTTGCAATCAGGGGGATTTGATTTCAAGTCTCAGATCTGCATGCATCAAGATGTGCATCTCTGGACAACTCTCTGATCTTCTCTAAGCTGCAATTTATTCATCTTTCAAAATTGTGATATGAATACCTATTTTACAAAATATTTTTAAGAATTAGAGGTAATCAAAATATAAGTTCCTTGAGAAATAATAGACAAGACACGGTGGTTATTATTACTTTTTTTTTTTTTTAGCTTTAAAAATAGGTTGAAATGAAAAAAGTCTGAAAGTTCTTAGTGCCTTGTTCATGTAATATTCATTAAAGCTTGGGTGTTCCAAGTATTGTCATCCTGGAATAAGTCTGCTGTATTCAAATAAAAAGATCCTTTGGCTTTGAACAGTATTTTCCCCCTTATCAAAGGGTCTCCTTTTAGCAATGAAAGTAATAAATAAGTCCTTTTGCACATTTCAACTTGGAACTTTGTACAGACACCCCACATCAGAGAGCCTTTTCCTAATTACTGAAATGCAACAGCACTTTCAAGAGAGAAAAGGTAGTACCACTTTTTGGACCAAGATTTAGAAATATTTTTTCTGCATTTTCCTAAATGATGCTTGGAAGACATGCCCTGGGATGAGGCAGCCGATGTCAACTTGTCTTTGCCACCCCCAGTGCTTCCAGTGTTTGAAGTTTGGGGGAGTGTTGTGTAGAACATCCAGTTCACTCACCTTTGGCTGGAGGCTTGCTCAGTAATTCACCCCCTAAAACATCCTGTACTGTTGATGTCCTGGAGGAATGGGACACAGCGTCAGAGTCCTGACATCTCGCTGTGCATGAAGGACACAGCGCCTCATCAGTAGCACAGTGCATCTGAAGGAAACACGTGTCCTCAGAGGCACTGAGCTGCCCAGTGGCTGGACAAAGGGAGTCCTATAAGCAGGGGTATGGCAGGGTATTTTTTTCCCTTCTAGCACAGTCTGAGAGAGAGACAGACAAGACATATAGACCGACAGACACTGTCTCTGGCAATTAGGTGTTTTCCAGCCAAATTCTGGGTTGTGTTCATTCATTAGTCATTTTGTGATTTGTGACAGTGGTTCTCCAGGGAGGCTGCACGTTAGTCTCCCAGGGGCATTTTCAATGTCTGGAGACATTTTTGGTTATCACAACTGGGGAAGGATTGATGGCATTTCGCCGGCAGAGACCAGAGATGCTGCCAGACATGCCCTGACGCCCTACGATGATGACATGAGATCTGGCCCAGAATGTCAACAGGACCAAAGCTGAGTGACCCTGGCCACTTGGTCAGGAGTGCAGCAGATCCTCATGCTGTCCCGTGTCCTTCTCTCTGACTCCCTTAGAATATCACTGGAACTTTGGACAGCTTAACTCAAAACATGGGCAGAGGTGACACATTCCCAGTATGAGATGAGCCCATTCAATGTGCAGACCATCTTCCATTCTTTTTCTCCCTTGACATCCACGTCGGGCGTGGGGACTCTGAGGGTGGAAGCACAAGCCGAGAGGAGATTTGACACTTGAATTGCAGCTTTGAGGATCTGCCTGACCAGGAAGCTTTGCCTCTGAGCGTTGCAGGAGAAACACAATGATAACTCAAAAGTGTATTGCATTAAGTTACTAAAGTGTTGAGGTAAGAATTAGCCTGCGATGACTAATAAACCAATGAAATAGACAAGGGTGACATGAGGGGGCATGGCTGTGGCCCTCTGTGGAGGAGTGCATGCAGAAATTCATCTCAGTCAAAGGTTCAAAACTACAAATAATTTTACAAAATTAATGGTGTTTCTGAATATGCTGGTGCTTATATTTACAAACTCTGTTCAATCATGTGGATACCTCAAAGTACACATTCAACCCCTTTGTCAGTATTTTACACGACAGAGGAAAGCTTACGTATATCTCGGACAGTCATTTTAGTGATTTGAGGTTCTTTAAAGCCTGCAGGGAAGATTCATAAATTCACATATTATCTCTTAAATGCTAAGTGGTGCGTATGAGTCTGGGATTTCACTGAAAAAATGTGGAATACACAGGATTTTTTGCCAGATGATTCCCAGTTGGTTGCTCATCTCAGAAGCCAAAGCTTGTTACTTTCCAACTTGTAATTTAAACTTGTTAAATTGCCTCCAGACCCATCTTTTTCATGTAGCACAATGGGAAAAACTCAGTACTTCGGCTCCAAGTGTGTTTCTCTTTTATTCTTCGTGCTCTAAAAGCCTGCCTCCTTGGGGGCCGAATTGTCGTTATTTCATAGAAACTCGGGACAGGAGCATCTTTGGATGAACACTTTTTTTTTAAATTTTATTTTTTTAATGATTTTCTGATGCATTTGCTGTCGCATCTGGCAGGTGGTAGGGCTCTTTCTGAGTCTTCCAAATTCGTGATGTAGCCACATTTTGAGGTCTTTGTGGGATGGCTGTGAGGAGACATTAGGCTTCATAACTATGCAGAGGATCAACCTGGTAAACACATTAGAAGTGGATTATCCTCTATTGCTCCCCAAATAGCCCTGAGGAATGTGCAGGCCGTAGCCATTTTGGAACATAAGCAGGAACTTTGTTGCTGGGGAAAACAAGGTCCAAATTTGACTTAGGATGCTCATTACTCTTCTGTGGACAAAGCCTTCAGTGCCTGCAGGAAGGCCCGGACCCACAGGCACACAGCACACACAGGAAGTTGTGCATCAAATTCACATAACAATGTGGCAAACACGCAGTGCTCTGTATTTAAATATTTAAGAAATGGGTGATTTTCAGCAAGATTGGGCATGCCCATCTTTCATCTTGTTTTCATAGATACGAGCCTGCACTGGGTGTTTATCTGGCACCAAAAGGCAAGGAAAGAGGAAGCCACTTATACATAGAAGAACCCATATTCTGAGTGTTTTGTTCTTGGTATTTTGTTCATGTGCCAAGAAGTGGGTCCTTCAACACAGTCAGAGCAAACTGGATTTGGGTTGTCCATTGTCTCGTACTTAATGTAGAATAACTCGA
The DNA here is from genome assembly GCF_052094955.1 of Ictidomys tridecemlineatus. NCBI lineage: Eukaryota > Metazoa > Chordata > Mammalia > Rodentia > Sciuridae > Ictidomys > Ictidomys tridecemlineatus. The sequence continues at coordinate 189,321,246 of NC_135483.1, read as the reverse complement.
GGATGTTGAGGACCCAACATGAAAACTATCTGAATTAGTCAGAGTGGAATGTTATGGTGAGGTAACAAACATCCCCTTATGTCAGTAACTGAAAACACTGTAAGTGTGTTTCTTAATCATATCACAGACTCAGGGGTGGAACACTCTGATTCATTCAGTTTTACTCTGAGACTCTTTATGGAACATACTAATAGGGGAAAATACAGAAAACCACACGTGTATTCTTCAGTGCTTTAGTCAAAAACGAACAAAAGTGTGCTCTGGCACATTTGCTCAATTATATCAGCCAGACCAAGTTTTCAGCCAAATCTAACTTCAAAGAGTAAAATATGATCACCTTGAATATCCTAAGTAGGACTTGGATGTTGGTGAAAATTAGTAACATGTATTTCACAGTCACCTTCAACAAATATTCACATACGACATTAACCCTAATCCCAAACATGAAATTGGCTCCTAAAGGAAGAAAAAAAAAAAAAAAAGACTTCCCATTGGAGCCTGTCCCCAATCTTCCCAGTAGGGACTGTTCTCAGAATAGGGGTACATGACAAGGATAGTTCGTCCACTGGTTCAGAATTTATAGTCAATAAGCAGTGGAAAGGCCCCTATTTCAGGGGCCACCCACTGCCCTGGACTGTTAATTAACTAGCACAATATGATCCTGGATCTGAGCATACTTTATTTAGTCATCTCACTTGAAAGAGTAAAGCTCAGACTAACATCTGATTTTTCTTTTAATTTTCTTTTCAAGCGGCAGGTCAAGTATTAGAAACACATTCACAGGTATGAAATATAGTTCCTGAATCTCATTTCCAAGATCTGTTAACCACAGGAAAGGCAAACATGAAACATGAGAAAACGACTTAAAAAATGTAATTAGAAAGAATGAAAGGTGATGCTGTCAGAATTCATTGCTACAGACAGTAACCCCAGATCTTTCTTGTTTGTAACTGTTTAATATACTCAGATACTCTATTGGTATTTTTTTTTGTTTTCTCCTCTTTCTATAAATTCTTCTCTCTTTTTTTTTTTTTACTTAAAATATTCAAAATGTCAGTTGCCTCAGAAAAGTTAAAAGAAAGAATCCAGTAATAAAATGGGGCCATCGTTGTGGGAAGTCAGAATGGATGGACAGATTATGATAAAGAAAGTTGGTCGGCTACTATCCATCCAATGTAGCCACCAACACAAACAAAACCCCAGACTTCTCTTTTGAAAGTCCTTCTGAGGTCAAAGAGAAAAAAATAAAATTAACTCAGTGTGATGCCTGAGAGTGAACATTTCATTCTGCTTTGGTTTCGCCCCAGGTTTTAATTTATCAAACACATACAGAGAATGTCTCGCCTGCTACTTTACAGTCTTGCTGTGTTTCATTTAACACAGAGCAGAACAGAGTCTGATAGAAATGTGCCCCGCCAGGATGGTGTTCCATAAAGTAGTTCATTACCTGGCACTGGCCTACTTTGTGAACTAGAGTCTGGGAGAAAATGTTTGCAAACCAAATAGCTGGGAAGGGATTTGTAATCCAGAACATATAAAGAAATAGTGCAACTCTATAATTAAAAAAAAAGACAAACAATCCGATTAAAATATGGGCAATTGGTTTAAATATTTGTCCAAGAAAATATACATATAGTCAATAAGCACGTGGTCACTAATCATTAGGGAAATGAAAATCAAAATTACCAAGAATATCATTCCACACCTACTAGGAAGGCTAGAATAAAACAAAAACAGAAATTCACAAATATCAGACATAAAACGTGTGAGTGAGGAAGAGGAGACAGCGAGGCCCTCCTCTGCTGCTGGGGGGAATGGGAAATGGCACAGCCACTTTGGAAGATGCCTCAGCAGTTCTTCAAAATGTCAAACCATGTCACCCAGAAATTCCATTTCTAGAAATGTACACTCAAGAGAAAGATACCCCAAACAGATGGAAATCTACATTCCAACAAAAACTCATACCAAAGTATTCATAGTAAGTTATTTATATTGACCCTAAACCCCAAACCCCAAACCCAAATAACATCAACTGATAAGTCAGTGAAATGTGATCTGTCTATGCAATGGAATATTATTTGGCAATACAGAGAGATGAAGAATGGATACTTGCTGCAACTTCGATGAACCTTGAAACTATCATGCTTCGTGAAAGAAGCAGGGAGGCTAAGAATCCCACCCTCCGCTGTCTCCAAGCTGTAGAACCAGGGAAGCGGGTGGTGTAGTTCCTAGGCCTGAGAGTCAGAGAGGCACTGGTACAGGTGCCAGTGCAAGTCTGCAGGCCTGAGAACCAAGGGTGCTAAGGGTAGGAGAGGATGAGGTTTCCCACTTCAGCAGTCATCAGAAGGATCAGGAATCCAGCCTCCCGCCATGTTGTTCTGTTCTGGCTCTCAACAGGTGGCATATTGCCCAAGCACACTGGGGAGGACCATCTGCTTTACCTAGTCCACCACTTCAAATGATCATCTCTTCCAGAAACACCCTTACAGACTCACCCAGAAATAATCTTTAATTAGACACCTGGTCCTTCTATGGCACAGTCAAATTAACACATAAGATTAATTATCACATTCTATTTCTTTCTAATAAGCTTAAGGTCTTTGAATTTTTCCAAATATGCTGTCCCTTGTCACCCTGCCTTGTTCCCAAATGGCCTCATGGGGTGTTTTGCTCAGCTGAAGTAGAAATTATATGGTTGTCTTAGGAAGTAAGTGTGGCCCTATCAGTGATGGCTGTAAGAAATAGGTAACACGAGGTTAAACATTTGAATTGTTTTTAGACATTGATTTCTACGATTTTAGAAAACTTTAAAAAATATGTGAACTCTTCAGGTATTTCCCTATATCATCCCCATAGAAATGAAGAATAGGGCACAGTAGAAAGCACACGGAATCTGACGTGGATCTTGACCTTGTCATATACTCACTGTACAATTTTAAACAAACTCATTCATTTCTTTAAGCCATAATTCCATGATTATGAAAGAGAAAGCATAATGCTTTACAGAAAGTGAGCAGTCAATGAAGTAACATGTAAAGGGCTTTGTTTTAGAAGGCTACGTGTCAATGGTACCACTGTGGCTGAAGGACACATTTTTTCAGTAGTTTAATTTCTTTAGAAAAATGACTGCATGTGTTTCTCAGCTTTCTGTTGCTGTGGCCAAAATACCTGACAAGAACAACTCAGAGGAGGGAAGATTATTTGGGCTCACAGTTTCAGAAGTGTTGACCTGTGGTGGGCTGGTGCCATTGCTTTGGGCCTGAAGTGAAGCAGAAGAGGAAAGATGCTCAGCTCATGGTGGCTGGGAGGTGGGTAAGAGGGGCCCAGAAATAAGGTATCGTCCCCAAGGGCAAACTGCCTGTGACCTACTTCTTCCAACCGGCCCCGTGTTCAGTTTCCACCCGGCCCCCAGTAGTCTACTCGATTACCAATGGATTAATCCATTCTTGAGGTCAGAACCCTATGTCTCAATCACTTTCCAAGAGCCCCACCTCTGACTCTGCTGCACTGGGGACTGACTGAGCCTTGAAAATATGAGCTTTGGGGGAACATTCCAGATCCCAACCATAGCACTGATTGGTTCCCCCACATTCCCCGCTCTGGTACTTTTTAGCAGTCTGGATTCTGAACATGATACTCCCGCTGGTGTAAAAAAGGGAGTTCAGGTAGAGAAAATAAATTATGTGTAATAACTTAGAAGGAAACTTGAGACTAGTCGGCTCTGATTGGATTTTTTTTTGAGCAGGTAAGTGTAATTTCATAAAATTAGCTACAGACGTATGTATGTTCAGGACTCTTTTGCTCCTGAGATGTAACAGATTTCTTTTTATAATTATGGTGGTCCAGATCTGGGATGTTTAAATTCATTTATGAAAATGGCATTTCATTGACAAAGATCATTCCATTCAAAGGAGGACTGGTATATTTTCCTCTCTGATTATGTTACTTAAATCCTTTTATGTTGAATATTGTTTCCCAAGAACAGTATGTTAATGCTACTTGAAGTCTTTCTTCCATGAAGGGGAGGGATAGTCCTGCAGATTCCACATTTTGAGATAATGCTTTGAAATAGCAAAAGAAAAAGTTAAAAGCTTTAATAGAGGAACTACTCTCCTCCACTCAAAAAATGTGAAAGAAGTCAAAACCTTGGATGTAGTTACTAGCTGAATCTGTCTCAAAATGTGGAATCTGGAGGACTATCTCTCCGCTTCATGGAAGAAAGACTGGGGCAGTGAGCTATTAAATGGTTCACTCTTGGTCTCAGAGAGAGCCAGTGACAGAGCCAGGAGATTTCATCCCTGGTAGCATTAAGGATATTGCCTTAATGTCCTTAAGGACACTTCAACAAGCATGGGAATCCAGGGACGGCCGTGAAGAAATAGGCACCCCTTAGCTAAGACTAGAAAGATGAGATAGGAGTGTTGGTGCACACCTGTAATCCTGGTGGCTTGGGAGGCTGAGGCAGGAGGATGGTGAGTTCAAGGATAACCTCAGCAACTTAATGAGACCCTGTCTCTAATTAAAATATTTTTTAAAAGGGATGGGGATATGGCTTTGTGGTTCATCTCCCTTAGGTTCACTCTCTGGAGAGAGAAAAACAAAAAGACTAGAAACACAAGAGAGTGTGGTAGGTGATGGAGGATTCACAGCAGGTGGCCGGTGGGGGGACGTCTAGGCAGAGAAAGAATATGAGCAAAGATCCTTAAGGCAGCAAGGACCTGGGCATGTTTGAGAAGCAGCGAGGTTTGAAGTGAGAGATCAGGTGGAAGGACATGGTGGGGACAGGCAGGTCAGAGTCATGGATGACCTTTGGACTTGATCTGGAAGAGCCTTGGAGATTTCGACAAGTGTCACAGAGCAATGGAAGTTAATATTATTAAACAGTTCTGGGAAGATAGGGGCATCATCACCCTGACCGCAGATACAGGAAGGGCGGATCAAGCCACGGGTGCAGAGGAGACCCACCTGGAGGATTTTTGTAATAATCCAGACTAACAGTGGTGTCACCGTTGCCTGGGAGAAGGCAGTGGAGAGAGGCATGGGACTCTGAGATTGAGAAGAGATCCTTCGTGGTAGGTGAAGACAGTGAGGGTGACAGCTCTCCAGACTGGACCTGAGAGATTCGTTGTGTGGCAAGATTTCATTGGACAATGAGGGTTAACTAGAAGAAGAAAAAGGTTGGGTTTGTTTTTGGTTTTGGTTTTGTTTGGGGCAGAGGGAGCAGTAATGCAAGATAAATCTTTGGAGTTTACTAAAATAAGGGCATGGATCTGGATGTATTGATTCAGGGCTCCAAATAGAGGACTGGGCTGAAATTTAAAAATGGCCAATGGATGAGAAGCAAGAACTTAAAAGGAGACCAAGGTGTGGTATATCCATGGGTCTCCTTACCATGGGGCATGAAGCTATGTAGGAGGATGAGGTCATCAGAGGGTGAGGCAGCTGAGAAGAGACAGAACCCAGCAGTAGTTGGCTGACCTGCTAAGATATGCATTGCAGGAGACCATCGATGGCAAGGGTTCCGGCAGGGACAGCAAGGCTGAAGGCAGTGTCTAGAGATCTGCAGGAGCACCTCAGAGAGGAAACATGAAAAACATCCAGGGCAGAAGTGAAAAGACCAGGAGCGTGTGATTTAGAAAGCAAAGCAAGAGGTGTGCAGATGCCACCTAGACACGGAGAGGATAGGACACCGTTGGCATGATGGATGACCCAAATTGAACTTGGGATGCACAAAAATGTAAGTTCTCAGCAACTGATTTTATTCTAAAAACTCAATGGTTCACTACTGACTCTTTAGAATTCCTCTGCTGAATAATTTTAATGATTAAGTTGATTTAATTATTGCTTTGGATTTTACTTGGAAGCTAGTTGAAGATGGAATGAGAGCCAAAGCAATTAAAAGTCAAACTTGGTCAACTTGCCTTTGGATTCGGAGCTTCAGAAAGTTCATACAGCACCTTTGAGTTTGTTAAGTTCAAGGACTGAACAACATGAACTATCGTTCCCAGTTTCCTACAGGCTCCTGAGACTTACCCAGGAGTAGAACAGAATGCAAAGAGTAAGACTTAGGTGGAAGATCTTACAAACAGATTAGGACATGATACTACTGGAGGATTCAAATCATGTATTTCTCTCCTTCAATTCTGCTTTGAAATGTGTAGTTTACAGCAAATTTTTGAAGGTTCACATTTCCTGCTGGTGCTATGGAATCTCCTTTAATTATTAAACAGGTGCTGCACACCTTAATGAGGAGTGCAGCTGCTTGTTTTGGTTGGAATATTCACATAAAAAAAGTAGAGTAAAATAAGAAATTCCATTTTCCATTGGCTATAAATTCCAGGTATTCTATTATTCCTCCCACAATTAAGACAATTACAAACCTGAAATTCTATTTTTTTCTTATCTTATAGTAACAATATGTGAAAAATAAGGTAGAAGAAAGTGAATAAATTTTACCCTTGGAGTTATATTAGGTCTGCCATTGATTGAGAGCTTGGATACTTGAATTTTAGAGATCCAGTAAAAAATATATGGAAAATCCAGGGTGCATACTTCTAGAGATTCCTAACATGCAAACCTTGGTTTCAGAGAGCTTGTGGTTGAGAGGGGGATTAAACAAGTGTATACAGATAATTATAAAATAAGGAGGTGGTTTCTATTACAAAGATGTATTATAGGGACTCAGAAGAGGAATAATGAATGTTCTGGGAGAGGATTCACAGAGGACATAATAATGTAAACACTGAACAGTCACATCAATAGCCAAGCCCTGGAGGAAGAGGTCATTTGGTGCCAGTGTGAAGTTGCATCTGGGGGACCGAATGAGCTGAGTTTGTGAAGGTAGAGAAGACCTGGATAGTGAGGGAACTGCAGGCCAAGCTCAGGGGCTGTGGGAGAATTTCAAGCAGTTGATTGATAACATAATTTATTCATTATGGGAGGTCACCCCTGACAAGGGTTATGGTGGGATGCAGGAGAAGAGGCAGGGGGACTGGTTAAGATGCTATTACAGTGGTCCAGATGCGGTACAAAAAGAAATGACTAGTAAAAATACAGCTGCATCTTTCAGAACAGAAGCATCCTCGCAGAGTGAGAAAAACCCAGAAAGAGTGGTATGTGTGTATGTATGCATCTCTTTCTCTCTCTTAGTCTCTTCACATCATTGTGGAAGCTGTCAAGATCAAAATTTTTAAGGTAGGCCAACAGGCTTGAGACCCAAGGAAAAGGTGTAACTTCAGTTTGAGCTCAAAGATGTTCAGTTAGCAGAAAACCCTTATCTTCCTGGGAAGTCAGTCTTTTTCTATGAGACCTCCCCTGATTGGATGAGGCCCACCCACATTACAGAGGAGGGTTATCTGCTTTCCTCTAAGTCTGTTGATTGACAGGTTTAATATCATCTGAAAAATACCTTTACAGAGGTATCTAAGAGTCAGAACAAGTATTCAGGAACTGTAGTAGATGCAAGTTGACACATGAAATTAACCATTACCCTTCCTGTCCTTGTTTGGGTAGTTTGTCTGAGGCTGACTGATGATCAGAATCTAAGCCCTAGAGCTCTCCAGAGAGTCTGGGCTTGAGAAACCCCAGCTCACCTTCACTCAGGTGTTTTCATGTAATTACTTAAGTTCTCTGGGCCTCAGACTCTCCATTTATAAGGTAGGGATTTTACACACACACACACACATATATATACTCACACACGCATATTTACACACACCTGTGTGTATAACTAACCATTCTAGTAACTGAAGATCTAGGTCACATTGTTTCCACCGTCTTCCCCTTCATTTCCTCATATATAAAATGATATTGGAGTATATGATCCAAAATATCCATTCTAGCTCCACACCAGAACACCATTATTCTTTCATTGTTCAGAGTTAAGAGGCAGCATTGCCTACTTTATTATTCTAGAATTTTGCTGTTGGTACCCAACATTCTTAAGATGGATGAGGAGATTGGGTGCCTGGCTCAATCCATACCGACAGGTGACATTGTTCTTACTTCAGGAAACCACTCTATTTAGTATGTGCATTCTCCCAAAGTGCACTAAATCCAATTTCTATAACTTAGTTCCTATTTTATTTAACAGGGTTAAAAGAAGCCTCATATAGGGTCTGGTGAGGATTCAGATATTAACTTACATAATTGAATTTTGTGAGATCCCAGGTATGGGGCTCACCTAGGTAAGGAGACTCTTCTAAGATCAAAGGCAAAGTAAAAAGATTGCTTACATTATAAGAATGAATTAGACAATTATGGAAAGAGGGCATAGTGTGTCCATGAGCTGATTTTAGGGTCCCATGACTCCCCTTCAGGTGTGAAACTTCAGAGAAGGAAAGAATGGCTCGTGTGTCTAAACAAACAAAATGTTAGAAACGCCTTATCCTTTCCATTTAAGAGAAGCATGTCAAGATGTGAAGTTCATGGATATGCTGGGTATATTTCTAGGGAAGGTCAGAAGTTTTTGTTGTGAACTCTAATGAGAGAGCAGGTTACTTGGCAAAATAATCAACAGAAGCCTTTTCTTGTTAGCATAGAAACTGGGGCAATGGCTAATAGAATCCAAAATTTTTGCTTTTAATTTCCTGCCTGTCTGTGGTGAGGTTTTGTTTTGTTTTGCATGGAAGAAAACAAAAAGGGCAATAATAACATTTAGTTTTGCTTTGCATAAAATGAAATAATAATAATGATGATAATAATGCATATGTGGACTCGAGAACTGAGAGCTCTGTGTATGTGAAATAGTTTGAATGTTGACCTAAGGGATGAGAAATTCCTGATGTGAAATTCCCAATATGGCTGGGATCATTTCTGAGTTGGTGCCACATGCTGTCTGGTAGTTGGAGCAATGTAAGGACTTACTGTTATACACAGCTCTCAGAATTTCATTATACTCCGACAGTTATCTTTTCTATCAATCACAGCAATTCAGAAGGATATTCATCTTCAAAGATTGTGACCAGCTTTTCTCTTTTCTTGCTATCCCCGATAAAATTTTGTCTTTGACATTTTGAGACAATCTTCAAAAGATTATTTCCAAATTATTTCAAATGACTTCCATTCTTCTTTGGTGTCATTTAACCTACAATATGACCAGGACATTGGGCTCACTGTTGCCCTTGGCCAGGCTATTTCAAATCTGCTTCTCAATCAATATATTCTTTGTTAGAAGCTTTAAAAGATTTAAAATATGCACATGAAAACGTTGAGGTCTCATTTAGAATGCTGTTTTTATTTTTTCAATGACATCCAATATTCAATTTGTGCAGAAAAAAATAGATAAGAAAAGGAATTCATTTTCTATCACTGAAATGAACCCATAGAGAGTTAAAAGAGAGCCTTTTTGAATTCTTCTGCCTTCACCCTATATCTTTCTATTATTATTATGTATTGTGTAAAAAGCAGATTTCAAACAAGTATACAACATTTTTAATTATAGATTTCTAGGTCAGAATATATCACGATGGTTTGAGCATTCCTTATTGAAAAATTCCAAAACCTGAAATGCTTCAAATTCAAAACTTTTTTGAGTGCCACCTTGATGCCACAAGTAGACAATTCCATGTCTGACTTCCTGTGATGGGTTGCAGTCAAATTGTGGGTGCACTCAGAATATTGTATCATGTTCCCTTCGGACAACGTGTATGTGGAATATAAATAAATTTAATGTTTGGACCTGGGTCCCATCTCCAAGACATCTTGTTATATTGTATTTGAAAATATTCCAGGATCCATCCTGGCTGAGTTCCGGTTCACCTTCATTGTCAAGAAGGGCTTGGGCACTCTGGGTGTGTGTCACAGGACCAAGAACAAGCATGCAACATGCAATGCACAAAGAGTCACAGGGTCTTCTTAGAACAATATTGAGTCCTTTCAATCCGCCTGCCTAGAGCTGTGCCATATTCCACAGGACCTGGGGCTTGAAGTTGTCTTGTGGGGTGACAGGCCAGGAATCCACCCAGCAGATGAGGCAAACTCTCTCAAAGCTTCAAGCAGACACAGCAGCGGGAGTGACACCTCCAGTTACTAAGCACTAATTGGAGTCATCTTTCCTGTTTCTGTGTGATGAGGTGGATAGCTTGAGCAGGGTGGGTGCTTCAAGGAAAAGAGTTGGTTTGCAGCAGGACAGCAGCAGGGGGTGGTCTGCTCCTCCTATTGTTCTGCAGCCCTGGCTAGACAACATGAGTGGATGCTGTCTGTTCAGCAGCTGTGGATCTGTGGGCTTCGCTTCTCCTGTCCCTTGGCTCACCTGGGACGCCAAGTCTTGCCACAGAGAAGTACCTTCCAGGTACTGCACTTGATTCCTTTGGATGCATAATTAAAGATACAAAATTATGGCTATAACAAGTAATCACCATAAAACAGGTCACCGTACCATTGTCTGTTCACGAGGATGGCTCCACTGGCCCACCCCTCAGTACCAAGGATGATTGGGCGGTGATATTGGCAGAGATCCTAAATCATCCATCTCCTCTTGCCTGACACCTCCCGGGATGGGGAGCGTGCATTTTCAAGGCGGCGGGTGGGAGGTAATGATGTGGCTTGTGTCTGTGGACTGGCCCACATGGGATTCAGCACCGCAGCCCTCAGTACATTAACATGCCAGCCGCGTGTGGCTGACATACATGGGTTTTTCTCCTTCCCTAATTGCCTGGAAAATTTCACGTTGTTTTTCTGACTCTTTGCCACGAACACACAAATGCTCACTGTGCTAGGACTCAGGGGTTTCTGCAGCCTGAAGACTTGAGTTCACATATACCCCATCAGGCTCTCAGTGCTTTCTGTTGAGCCTTCAAAGAATCTCCTCAAATGGGTGATTTGGCTGCCAAGTCACCGTGATGATTTTCACAATGAATTTTTAGCAGAAAATGTCTTGAAGGGTTTAAATCCACTGTCTGCATTTTTCACCACACGTGGTCACCAGGATCTCTGTGTCTTGGTATCAGAGAGCTTCCCATCAAATTTCATCACAAAAGCCATTATTGCACTGATCGGGCCATGCAATATGACTTATAAACATTTCCCATGGTTTTGCCTTGGCATCTTAAGATCTAACGGATAGAATGCATTTTGCCTTTTAGAAGTGGCTGATATCATATTGAGGACACACAAAGCGTTATCCCTGTGTTTTGAGCCTGGTATGTGAGATACTCTAGAGAATTCAAGCATTGTTTTAAATGTCTACCACCAGGAGCAGGAAGATGAGCTGCCTACCCCTCAAAAAGCAAGTCCAGGCTCTTTAGCATATACAACACAGCCCCCCACCTCTCCCTCTGGCTTTATTTCTCCCACACTTTGGTTCTTACCTTGTACTTTTCTATTACTAGAGAATTTTCACACCTTTGCTTATGCTCTTTCTTCTTCTTAGTTTTCCATTCCTTACCTACCTACCTTCTTTGCCAAGACTTTTATGACTCATTAAGGCTCTGGATAGACATTCTCCTCTAGGAAGTGCTGCCTGCTCCTGCCAGGTGAGGCCAGGTGGGCTGTATTGGAACCTGAGGGCTCTCTCCATTCCAGCCTCTGTCTCTCCATGCAGAAGCAGATGATGTCTCTGCCTCTGCTTTGTGCAGTGATGGGTCACTGCTTGCTTGTAAATGCCTTGGTGCCATCTGTCACACAGGGCAGTGTGCTCTGAGGTTGCAGGGGTGGGGTGATCACTAGCTGAGTTATAATAGGAGCATTGGATTCTCTTAATAAATTGAGCTCATAATACATCAAAGCCACAATTGATAAAGATAATTTAAAAGAGCACTAGTTCTGGTTCCTTGGATTTCTGGGATTAACATTTTATGCAGGAGTCTAATCCACTGAGAAAGTTTTGTTTTCAAATAAACATAGTGAAACACATATAATCGTCTATTTCATTTTTTTTCTTTTTCTTTCTGTTTTAAATTTCAAGACCATGTATGGTTTTTTGCTTGTTTGTTCGATTTTGTCTAGGTCAAAAGAGTTAAGAAGGGCAAAGCGTGTGTGTGTGTGTGTGTGTGTGTGTGTGTGTGTGTGTGTGTGTGTGAGAGAGAGAGAGAGAGAGAGAGAGAGAGAGAGAGAGAGAGAGAGATGGGTTTCTGGCCATTGTTTTAAGATGATCTAATTTCATGACTGTTGAACAGTCGTCCAGTACATACTCTAGAGGAGAGCTTATCAAACTTTCATGTGCCAACCCAACTCTTGGGACTCTTGCCCAGTTGCAGGTTCTGACTCGGTAGCTCTGAAGGGGTCCTTCCACTGCCCTTTCTCCCTAGTTTCCCGTGATGTCGAGGCTGCCAGGGTGCATTTAGATAGCAGACATTAGCATTCAGACGATGTCCTGTTATTTTTATCAGATGAGACTTTAAAGCTGAGCCGTTTCCTCTGTTTCAGAACACTCACATAAAAAAACATCATTGTCAGTTTGACTATGAGAAACTCCAGTAAAACTCAGAATGTTGTCTCTCTAGGCTTAAGTGGGTGTTTCTGGAGTCCACACAAGTCCATCTTGTATAAACAAGATGTGCTGCTGCACCCTGATTCATTTCAGCTCTTTATCCTGGGGGTCAGATTAGAGTGACAGGAGGCAGATCTCACCGTTCTCTGAAGGACAATGTCCCTGCGAGTAGCTGGCCGATTTGTGGCATTCCCCAAGACAGTTCATTGCCTCCCATTCCCACTGAGGAGGTGTAGAGTATCCTTGTAGGAGAACATTCTTGTATCCAGACATTAGGAAGTCTTGACCACTCCAGTTCCAAACCACTCCTGTGCATTAATTTCCTAGGGCAACTGCGGCAAAGTTGCACAAATGAGGTGGCTTAACATGACAGAATTTGATTGTCTCACAGTTCTGGGTGCCACAAGCCTGAAACTAGGTGTCAGCAAGGCCACATGATCTTGCTCCCTGTGAAGGTTCGGAGGCAGAGCCTCCTTTCTCTTTTCCAGCTGTGGTCTCCTGCTATTTCTTGGTTGTGGCAGTGTGACACCAAGCCCTCCCTCCATCTCCATGTGGCCTCCCTCTCTGGGTCTCAACTGTTCCTCTTTTGTCTCTTACAAGGATACCAGCCCATGAACTCAGACCCCACCCTCAATCCAGGATGATCTTATCCCTAGCTTGTTAACTCAATTACAGTTGCAAAGACCCTATTTCCAAATAAAGTCACACTCATAGGCCCTGGGGTTAGGACTTAAGCATATATTTTGGGGTATTATTCCATCTTCTATACTTTAGACACCTGAATCCATCATGAACCCAGAATATCGCTGTCCTGGTAAGTATGGGCAGCTATAACAAAAATAGTAAACACTGGATAGTTACAAACAGTAGAATGCATTTCTTATAGTCCTAGAGGCCAGAAAATCTTAAGTCCAAAGTGCCAGCAGGTTTGCTGTCTGGTGAGGGCTCACTCTCTGCTTCATGGACGCTTCTTCTGTGCGTCTGCACACAGTGGAAGGAACAAAGAAGCTCCTTTAAGCTCCTTTTATTAAGGACACTAATGCCATTCCTGAAGGCTCCGCCCTCGTGACCCAGTCACCTCCTGAAGGCCCCGCCTCTTTACATGTGTTTCAACCTGTGGATTTTGGGAGGATAATTCCGACCATAGCAATGGATACAAGAGAATACTTCATGCAAACATCGTACACCGTGCAGAGCATAGTAAAAGGTGCTTGTTGTTTTGTGTGTCAGGGGAGGGGAAGTTATGAAGGTGTCAGTGCCATCGCCCTGCTTTCAAAATGATGGTAATCATATTTAGAGAAATAACAATAAATAGTTATTAGACTTTTTTTTCTTCTTCTTCTTTTGTGGTGCTGGAGATGGAACCCAGGGTCTTGTGTGTGCAAAGTGAGCTCTCTACCAAGCAGCAAACCCCAGCCCCCGTTACTGGATTTTTATATGTGTGCTATGCCAATGAAGTTTTCATTCATCTTTCCAACTATGAGATTCTTGCTATTGATTCTTTCATTTACGAAAAGTTTCCTTTAGATAATTGGATGTTGCTTATTAGTTCATTTCTTTATTGTTTTTCCCCTTTACATCTGTTTCTCTAAATTTGTACCAGCCTCTTAATTTCCCTTTCCTCCTCCCTTTCCAGCTACCAGATGCCTGACCACTTAGCTGACTAGCATTTGTACTCCATCTCATTCCAGAAAGCACTAGGTGGGACTTTTCAAGAATAGAGATTATCAGGGGCTGTAAGTCTTGGCTTGTTGATCATTAATTATGCTGACGTGGAAGGATTTAGAAGATAATTCTCATGTGAAGGTGAGGTGTTTTCGAGGCAGTTGAAAAAGATGGTTCTATTGATTAGAAATCTGTTTTATGCACAGCCTGTCAGTCATCAGCTGACTGCAGAAGGCGTGATGAATTTCCCTTGCACAGATTCAGTTTCATATTTTACCACCTTTCTCCTTGACTAGCTTGTTTTCCAGGGGGGCAAGACAGTGGATGGAAAGTAAATCCTTGTTTGCCTCACTTCTCCCGTATCCTGAGGATATGAATGAGTGTCCCACCGCTGTTTGCCATTAGATAGAGAATTGGCAAATTAGTGCACAAACAGCAGCTGGACAACCCATAGAATTCAGTGCTTAGAGCCTCCTAGCATGATTCACTCTGACTTGACGTACCGAGGCCGCCGCCTGCCCTGAGCCAGCCCACAGGGGTTAGCTGTTTTATTCTGGGCTTTGTTCTTAGGATCTGAAATAGGTCCAGAAATCAATACCATTGCATAGGTAGGCCCTCCCATTGCAGCTGTGCCTGTAGAAAGGAATATTCAGTCTATTATTGGGTGCAATGAAAGCTGAACCAGAATCCTGTGATATTAAATATCTATCTTGAGTGATCATGTAGCTGATGAAGACTTATTAGTAACAAATATATTTCCTCATCAGAAAAAATATGCTGCTTTGTTTTTTTCAATTACTAGATTCTGGCATAAGATACTTAAATTTATGTGTAGGTAGAAGATCCATTAGCAAAATGATATAAGGCTTTTTAATATATATATATTTTTAGTTGTAGATGAACACAATACCTTTACTTTATTTATTTTTTATGGGGTGCTGAAAATCGAACCCAGTGCCTCACACTTGCTAGGCAAGCGCCCTACCACTTAGCCATAACCCCAGCCCTAATAGAAGGCTTTTTATCTCTTCAGTTACTTTCTTTCATATTTAACTTACACAGATGACATTTCACAAGAAAAAAAAAAAAAAGGCAGTGCATGCAGCATGTGTTCGAGGGATGAAATGGGCCGTCTATGTGGAACAAGTCTGGACTCTGCTTCTTACCAGTTCAGTGGGTTTGGGCAAAGAGCTTCTACCCTCTCTGGCTCAGTTATCTCATCTGTCAAATGGGGCCCATTAGGGTCTCCGTGTCCATGTTACAGGGTTAAGTAGGATGGTTAAGTATGAAATGCAGGTGGAACAGTGAGCCCAGACTTGCCACTAGAAACAGGCGAGTCACAAAGGTAACTTCAAATTCTATAGCACACTGATAAAGTGAAAAGAAATTAGTCTTAATAACAAATTTTATGTAACCTGATATATTAAAACATTTTGCTTTCAACACATAATCAATATGAAACTTATTCATGGGACACGGCCCTTCACCTCTCTGGCTATATCACCCGTAGTGATTCTCTTGCCCGCGACTGGGCCTGGTTGTCCCGCAGCGCACCCTAGCTGGTCTAGTACAGACCAACCATCAGACCACTGAGCTAAGCCAATCTCTTGACTGAATAAGCCAAATGGATGATGCTTGTTATCGTTTGAAACTGGAATGTCCCTGAGAGTTTCATGTTTTGTCAAAGGCTTGGTCCTCGAAGTGGTGGAAAATTTTTAGGAGGTAGGGGTCTGGTTAGAGGAAGTAAGTGGCTGAGGGCATGTCCTTAAAGGGTAAGTCATGACCCTGGCTCCTCTTTTCTTTGCCACATGCTTCTGCCGTGATGTTCTTCCTCACCACAGACCCAGAACCAATAGAGCCAAGTGACTGTGGGCTGAAACCTCTGAAACCATGAGCCAAAATAAATATTTCCTCCTCTAAGTTGTTTTTCTCAGGTAATTTGTCACAGTACAGATGGCTGACTAGCACAGTGCTATTGGCTAAAACTTACTTCACCATATTATTAATAATCAAATATAGTGCTGGTAATGAAATGTGTTCTAAAATGTAAAATACTACAGAAAGAGAAGAGCTTTTAGGTAGTAATGATGTCAGAATACTCAAGGCGGGGAGGCAGATTGGTAGGCCCTCGATGGAATGCGCTCCTGGACACACATGAAGTACCTAAGTCAGTCTTTTCTTGGATTCCACTTCCTTCCATCTTTTTCTTGAAAGGCGTTGTATTCGCTGAAAGTGACATTCTCTGTGCGCTGTTCTCTATGCTTGGCTGATGTTTCATGGACAGGCATGTTTGTAGAAGTCATATTCACTAGGGACAAGTACCAGTTCCATCTGGGACCCGAATTGTCTGGGGCTTATCTTTCTCATCTCTAACTGGGATGATAGTGGATACTAAGCTGGGCTCTGATGAGGACTGATATTAAGGAGGACATGGAGCATTTAGCCAAGGGTCTGGTCTCCCTCCCAGGCAGTTTGCTGGGTGCTGTACAAGCAGATTGGGCTGGGGGAGCTGAGGAACTGGCAGCCCTCCCAGCAGGTGAAGTCAAGAGCTGGTGGGCTCACTCGCACACCTTGGCCCCTCCCGCACGTTTTCCTTTCCATGTCTCCCTCAGATCCCAGGAGATTTGGCTTAATCCATGCTCAAACAGACTGTTCCTTCAGTCCCGAGGGGGAGGGACTGGGTTTAGAGTTGCTGAATTGGTTATTCAGCTTTCCAGCTGCCCGCAGCCGGAAGGAAAACCACTGTTGCTGATTGGATCTCCCCTCGGGAGTGGGGGTGCTTCCTTTGCACATGGTGCTACTGAGTGAAGTGGGCCCAGATCAGATTGGGGTTCAGACTAGAGGAAGTGCTCTTGATCTCCCTGGCTTAAGGAAAATTCTTTCCTATTATTCTAAAACGGAGATAAATGAAGCAATAACCTTCCAACGTGGTGGGCTCCCTTGCACAAGGGTACTTCAAAAGTCTGTTGACCAATTAAAAAGCATCCTCTGTTGCACAAAATGCAGCCACTACATCAGCATCTGGCAGGTCATGGTGATCCCAGAACCGCTCACCACCAATTCTATTAACTGTTTGGGAAATTGGTCTGAGCAGTGCGTTGGCTGTGTGATGCAAGAGGGACATTTGTTTCTGTATTTTTCCAGGGAAGAAATTCAGGCCTTTAGAGGGTTGGGGAACCTGCTTAAAACTGCACACCAATGATATCTACAGTTCACAATGCAGCTGGCCTCCTGATGTGCCAGGTGGAGTGCGAAATGTTTCACGTGGACTATTTCATCTCATTTCATTCTTGTGAGTTAAGAACTAATATTACAACTATTTTATAGGCAAGAAAATCAACTCTTAGAGGAATGTGTCTAAGTAGTAAAGACAGGGTAAGGACCAAAAATCTCAGTAGGTCATTTATGAGCAGGCCCTTCCTATGTTGGGATCACACAAGCTGGAGGCTTATTGTGGTCATTAACAGGTTACTCTGAGTTCAAAACAGCAGGGAAGATGACATAAGATATTTCTGATTAAATTTATTTCTAATGAGTGACACAGTTGGTAGACACTATATAGATTCAGACTAATTTTTTATATATTTTTTATTCTAATTTGTTATATATGACAGCAGAATGTATTACAATTCATATTACACATATAGAACACAGTTTTTCATAAATCTGGTTGTATCCAAAGTGTATTCACACCATTTGTGTCTTCATTCATGTACTTAGTGTAATGATGTCCATCTCATTCCACCATCTTTTCTACCCCCATGCCCCCTCCATTTCCCTCCCACCCCTCTGCCCTATCTAGAGTTAATCTAATCTTCCCATGCTTCCCCTCCCAACGACACTATGAATCATCCTCCTTATATCAAAGAAAACATTCTGCATTTGATTTTTTGGGATTGGCTAATTTCACTTAGCATTATATTCTTCAACTCGATCCATTTACCTGCAAATGCCAAAAATCTTAATGTTACTCTTATTTATTGCTGAATAATATTTCATTGTATATATATATATCACATTTTCTTTATCCATTCATCTACTGAAGGGTTAGATTCAGACTAATTTGTGTCCTATATACTTGTAATCTTAAAAATCAGATAAAATATACCTGCCTATTTATTCAAAATCAGCTTAACACTACCATAATTTACTACTAAGTAATAAATATAGATGTCGCTTGACTGACCATTGGGCTACATTACAATAAATATGAGTAATTTGAAAAATCTTCAAGCCAAAAATGCATTTAGTATACCTGAACTACAGAACATCACAGTTTAGGGACACAGTGCATCACTGACAAATACTTGTTCACCTTCAAGATTGTGTGGCTGACTGGGAGGTGTGGCTTTTGCATTTTCTGGGTAGAGCCAGAACTATTTTTCAATATATACAGTCTTAATATTCTTCATTGTATTGTTGCCTTGCATTTGCTTTTGCAGTGGGCTTTGTCAGGCTGACAGCCACCCCCCAGGGGTGTGTGCAGCAGCAGCTCAAAGGCATCATGGCTTAAAGGTCATAGACAATATGACCTAGGCTGGACCAAACGAGCCCGGGCTGCAGCAGGTGATTTGAATTTTCTTCCTTCATCACTGATTGAGGCCAGCTCATTTGCTAATGTTGTTTTAGAGCAGGAGATAGAAGGATAAAGTAGTTAGCTGCTTCTCTAAATTCAGGCTTTTGCAGAAAAGATGAATAACAAGTTAAGGTAGAGTTTTTAGTACATGAAGGTAAAATGCATAACAACCTAACAAGAAGTATCAGCAGGAGGGCATCTTGCTTTCTCTGAAAACCCAAAGATAGGCAATGAAGGCATGGCTTGCTGAAGCATCTGTCTTGGAGAAGTTCCTTTGTGAAATCCTGCCTGTTACTGTAGGCCAATATCAGTAATCAGTGGCCTTAACTCATGAGGCTTTGCTTCTCATAGCCAAGTCCAGTGTGGCTGTCAACAGGGGGATCTTCTCTAGGGTCCAGTGTTATAGGAACTCTGCCCAGCATGCCTGGGGGGCTAGGCTTCCACTGCTGGTTCATCTGCACCTGTTTACAAAGGAGAGAGTGTGGACCATGTGCCTTCACTAAAATGGCCCACGTTAACACTTCCCTCTTCCCCTGGCTAACTGCTAGTCACCTGACCTCACCTTGCTACAGGGACTGGGAACTATTGTCTCACAGAGTACCAACGCTCTCATAGGGATCTGAGGTTGGTGGGTACCAGAAGTCTCTTTCCCACCTAGAGACTTTCTAAAGATAGAAATCTACCCTCTCTGGAGCACATGCTACTGCTCTTTGTAAGCACCATTTCACGACATAAGTGTCATCACCCCTAATTTAGAAGGGGAGGTCTCAGCCCTAAATAGGTTAAGCTCTATTGATACCTGATATCCACGGGGCCCAGCTTTGTCCCCCTACCTGGCGGATCTGAAACTGGAGGACTGGAGGAACCCCCACTTTGCCAGGTGTTAGGTTCCTTGGTTCTGAGAGCCTGGATAAAAATCTCTGCTAAAATTGTGAGGAAGCTTGAGTTCCTCATCCCTGAGAGGGGGACATTCTCTCCAAACCCCCATGGAAGTTTGCACTGGAAACTGCAGCCTGTAGAAGGGAACTCAGTTTTGCCAGCCCGGATCCTTCCAGGTGCTCTGCCCTGCTTCTTCCCATTCTCAGTACTCCTTGATTAGCAGATAGAGGCCCCCGGGACACGTGCTGTACATGACATTATCTAGAAAGGACATTTACTTAGAATTCCACTAAGCTGAAGGAGAGATTTGCCAAGAATAACTGAGTTCTCTCTCTCTCTCTCTCTCTCTGGGGAGAACACACATCCCCCTGCCTAGCTACAGGAGTGTGCAGAGAATCTTCTTGGGTTGGAATGTTCCTTTCCCTGAGTGTATAGAGAAAGCTCTGAACTAGTTTGGGGGAAGCGCCACCCCTGCTAAGGCCTCACTTTGCTCTTCACCTGTGGCCCACCTGATTCTTTGGCTTGTCAGCTTCTCGCATCAAAACCCTCCTGACTCAATCGAGGACTCTTAGTTTCCTCATGTGACAGTAACAAGTTACCACAAATTATAATGAGCTAAAATACACACTTATTTATCTCTTTATTTTTGGTGGGCCTGCAAATGTATTTGTTAATTTTAAGTCGATTAGAGAAGAGTTCTATAGCGTATCATATACTCAAGTTTATCACGACACAGTCCTGCAGGTCTGAAGTCTGGAATGGCATGGTTACTGTCCTCCCTGAGATCCAAGGGAGGACCATGTCTTTGACTTTACCAGCACCTAGAAGTTGCCTGCATCCCATGATGTGTGGCCATGTCCTCCACAATCGAAGCCAGCATTGACCAGTCAAGTCCTTCTGCTGCTGCCACTGTGATCACTCTGATACTCAGTATTCTGCCACCTCCTCACTAATGGCACGTTATGAATGTGTTGGGCTCATCTGGGTAAATCAGGCAAATCTTGTTATTTTAAGGTTAGATGATCAGTAATTTTTAGTCTATCTTTTGTGCTAACTCCTCTGTAACAAGTGCTATAGCACAAGCCCATGGGTTCTAGAGCATAGGACATGGCCATCTCTAGGAGCCAATTATTCTGCCCACTGCAGGCTCTGCAAATCCCTTTGCTCCTGGTCTTACGGCACAAGTTTGGGACTAAAAAGGAGGCAATTGAAGCTTAGGATCAGAAAGCCCGAATCTCTTGCATATGATGGCTGTGAGTTTGTGCCTTAATGTATTATAGACTGTCCTTAATGTATCATAGACTGTCCCTACTATATGATGGCTTGATTTGATGGTTTTGCAATTTCACACTGGTTAATAGTGTTACACATTCAGTAGATACTGAACCTTGAATTTTGAATTTTGATCTTTTCCTGGGCTATCAATATGTGGGACTGCTATACTTGATACTCTCTTCAGTGGCTGGAAAACATCTGAAGCCACACCTCCCAGTCAGTCACACAATCATGAAGGTGAACAAGTATTTGTCAGTGATGCACTGTGTCACTAAACTGTGATGTTCAGTGGTTCAGGTATACTAAATGAATTTTTGGCTTGAAGATTTTTCAAATTACTCATATTTATTGTAATGTAGCCCAATGGTCAGTCAAGCAACATCTATATCTTTGTGACTTTGGGCAACTCTTTGCTTTTCTGTGCGTCCACTTCTTGCATTGTAAATTGGGCACAATAATAAGACCACCTCATGGAGTCGATGTGAATTTAAATGATATCCAGCAAACATTTTGCAGAGAATTTTGCTTGCACTTAGTGCTATATCCCAGATGTTAATAATTGTTGATCACCTAGGACTTCACGGTGTGCTGGGCAGCTCCATTTCTGCCCATGCCTACGTTGGCTTTTGCATTTTCTGAGCAGAGCCAGAACTATTTTTCAAGTTGCTTACAGGAAAATGTAAAAGCCCTTTTGGAAGATAAAAGTCTCTATTTGCATTTGCCACCCTGTCCTGACACTAGAAATTGATGTTCTCTTGCCTCATGTCCAGTAATTCTATGTTTGCACAAGGGAGTAATCCTGTTCCCATCTTCACTGAGTTTTTATGTGGGGAGGAAGCCCTTGTTAGTCAATTCCATCAACTGCTTGGATGGTGCCAGATACTGACCATCTCTTGAGTAAGAGATCATTTGAGGATTTATTTACTCAGTAAAGATGGAGTAGTTGAGTTTGTAGAAATGTGGACAGAACAGTGGGTTATTTAGAAGGACAAAGGGCTGTCTAGTTGCTTTATGCCATGAGGTCAGACTTCCCTGAGTCTGTGGCTTGCCAAGGGAAGGTAAGTGCGGGGCAGGGTTTCTGCTGTGAAACCTTTTGTTACTGATCCCTGCTTGCAGAGGAACCTCGATTTTCAACTTTTTAACATATCTCCAGTTGCCAAAGCAGCCTAGGGTGGATTTTATCTGAGCACCAGGACTTTTAATGGACCCAAGCAACTGAGAAGCCAACATATCTCAGATGTATATCTTTATTATTGAGTGTAGAAAACGACATCCTAAATTCCATAGACAGAGTTGACGGAGGATGAGGGAATCTGGAATGTGTGTTTATTTAAATATTATTGAATGGTGCCTGGGCCAGGAGCAAAAGGAAAGAAAGGACGCCTTATTGTTTTTGGACATAAGTTGAAATAACCATTGTTATTTGTGAGGAGCTGGGTCTTTTTCCTCTGCAGGGGAAAATGCCTGGGGTCCTAAGGGAGTCATCATTTCTTTTGTAGTTTTTCTATTTCCTAGAAATGTTATTTAATGTGTTTTAAAAAAAAAGAATTGATTTAAATTGTAAATTAGTTAAAACTTAACATACACCATCTTAGTATAAACTATTAAAACTGAGTTTGTAGCATAAACAAATATAAAGGTTGCTTAGTTACTTTGAGTTGCTATGAGGAATTCAATAGGTTTAGGTGGACTGGACCACAGAAATTTATTTGTTATAGTTCTAGACTCTGGGACATCTAAGATGAGGACATCCAAGATGAGGATGCTGGTGGATGTGATGTCTGCTGAGCGCTGCCTCCTGGTTTGGGGCAGATGACTGACTTCCTATGTCCTCACATTGTGGAGAGCAGAGAGAAAGGAAGCAAGCTCTCTAGGGTTCTTTCTTTCTTCCTTCTATCCTTCCTTCCTTCCTTCCTTCCTTTCTTCCTTCCTTCCTTCCTTCCTTCCTTCCTTCCTTCCTTCCTTCCTTCCTTCCTTCCTTCCTTCCTTTTTTTCTTTTTCTTTTTTAGCACTGGGGGTTGAACCCAGGGCCTTGTCCATGAGAGGCAAATGCTCTCCGTGGAGCTGCATCCCCAGCCAGTGCTGATTGTGATAAGGGCTCTCTCATTCCATGTTCCACGAGGGCTCTACTCTCCTGGCCTAATTCCCTTCAGAAGTCCTGACCACTTGATACCATCATACTGAAGATCAGGCTTCCATATGCGAATGTGGGGGTGGGGTGGGGCATAAACAATCAGTCTGGAGCAAAAGGAAGGATGTTTCAATTTTACGTCATAGGAAGATAATCTTTTCTAAAGAGGAAAGGGGATGATTCTACATTTTCAAATGCAGGTGAGATCAATGAAGTTTCCCCCCAGTCATGTTCATTTTTTTTTTCAGTTTAATCCTTTTAAGCAATGAGAAGTGTTCTTGAGCAAGAGGCAGGTCTTCCAGGCAGGAATCCAAAACTTCAAGCCCGGATCAAATGGCATGACTCTCAGCATCTCTCCTCTTAGGCTGCATTTCAACTCACCATGGAAGAGTCCCATTTGGAGTACTGTGCAAAGATGGAACTTAAAGTTTACATTCATGTGATTATTCTGAGTTTCTAATCAAATAAACACTCCTACCTTTCTGAATTTCTTATACATCTGTCTTAGTATGGGTTCAGTTTAAAATTCATGGAAACCTCATGCAATAACCTAAGCTGTTAGTGCCCTGCCTTCTGGTACTAAGTTTCCTGCCTCAAAATGATCTGTTTCAAAGTCAGTGGGTGCAAATTTGCCTGTGTCAAGTGGCTAATAAAAAAGCACATTCTACTATTTGGGAAAGGGAAAAATAAAGTAAGAGTCAGTTCTGTTATTTGTACTTTTCTTCCCTCTCTCCCTGCATCCCTTCTCTTTGATTAAAATTAAAATTTTCTACGCTTATAAGCACATGTTCTAAAAACTCCTTTCCTGGTTACTACCCTCCTGGTTATACACTACATGACCGGGGGCAGGGAACGCGAAACTGGTATCAGTGATTGAAGGTTGCAAAATTTTTGAGAAAGAGTAAGAATTCCAGTTCTAGAAAGTTCCCAGGCATAGTTCAACTTTCCCAATGAGGCCATGGTGCTGGGTGGGGCCCATCCTCTGGCTGTTTGCTCTGGCAGGAGGGAAGAAAGTCCTTAGCATCCCTTTAGCTTCAAAGATATGCAGTGGAGCAGAAAGCCAAAAAATTATGATGGAGATTCAGTTGGAAGAACGAATAAAGAAAACTGGAAAATAAACCATGAACTTGGTGAGAGCAAATTGCTCTGGACTGCCAAAGCAAATAGTCTCTTAACTCCGGACTCACTATGAATGTGAAATTGTGGTGCACTTGGGGGAAAGGTGCTGTCTAAGAAAGAAGGAAAGAGCAGAGCCTTGGAGAGATGAGAGGATGTGGGCTCAGAGAGGGGAAGGATCAGGCCATCAAGGAGGGGTGTGCAAGGGTGCACACTACATTGTGAAAGCAACTTTACTCAGAGAGTCATTGACTCCCTGAAAAGTGGCATGCTCCCTTACCTCGTAAAATGAGGATATAAAGGAATAAATTAGCAAATGCTGACATGACTGCGATTCCCTCCCCTCATTCAAATTAGCCAGTTTTCCAAAGTAAAAGAGGTAAATGCAAGATAATTCCTTAGGTCCACCTCTAACGAAATGTCTGCATAAGCTCGTACATGTAATTCTAGGACAGTTATGGCTCCTTTGCTTAAGGACAATTAGATGATGTCGTTTACAGATGAAATTCTAAGTGTTGCTTATAAATGCATAGTAAACGTTTCATGGGATGAAAATCTATCCTAATTTCTTATCCCCCAACTCTAGGAAAGAACTGCTACTATTTGTTTTAACCACAAAGAATATTTTTCTTTTGAGATAAATAGAAAATTATAGGCACGTGGTGGGTCCTTGCCGTACAAGCCGAAGCTATTTAAGAGTATTTCATTGTGCTTTCAGTATGTATTCATGGAATAAGTGGACTTCATTTCAAGGCTCTTAGAAGTCCTGTCTAAGTAGGAGACGACTTCCCTATATACCATTTTCCAAGTTTATTTAACCATGGCATTCCTTCCCCCTCCTTTTATCTTTTGATATCTACACAGGTATTTGTTGATGAAGAAAAACAGAGGGAAGGAATGGATGCCTGTCTTCTTCATTTTGTAAACAAGGCAATGGGCTGAGAAAAAAAAAAAGGAGTTGCCAGGATTCTCCACTCTGAAAGTACTGCTTGAGGCTCGAGTCTCCTGTTTTGTACAGAGCCCACTTGATGATATCTGTTTGCCTCTAAGACGGCTGGGTCTTCCCACGGGGAGCGCCCCTTGAGGTTGACCTCCCAGAGTCTCTCACTTTTGTTTCAGGATGATTCAGGTAGCCAATGCTCCATCAAATTGGCAGCAAATCTTACTTATGGAGGGTAAATCTCCCAAGGACTTCTCACCTCTCTCTTCTGTACCATCACTATTGTGATGTCTACATGCCAAACCATGCAGCTCCTCCTATTCATGACCACCTCAACAACAACAACAACAACAAAAATCAAGAGAACATATTTAAGCTTGTTTGGTTAAGAAAAGAAAGAGGAATTTTAAAATGTTGAGGGGAAACTGGGATTAGAAGGGACTTGTTTAGGGTCACCTAAAGAACACAGAAGCCATTGGTAGGTCAGCAATCCTAATTAGGTTTCACTCTTTAATGCACTCTAGATTTTCGGAACTGTACTTGACATTGTCCACTATTTTAGGCAGAAAAGCTGGCTGGTTTATATAATATCTCATTCTCATGCTTTGAGTGGAGGTAATTGAGAAGAAAACTTGACAACATCTAATTAAAGGCCCAGGGCTCCTCTTATAGCTGCCGATGCAATCCACGACAGCTCTATTAGCAATGATTTCCCAAGTTAATATGCTCAGGATTTTAGTCAAAACGTTCTGGTCCCTGGCTTGGACCCCATCTGGTCTTCTTCAGTGCCTTCAGAGCTCACCATTTCCCTTTGTGACAGAGAACACAGGACAGTCTGTAAGGCAGGGGCTCTTGTTCCTTCTTGAGTCCACTCCCACCAAGCCTGACTTCTTCCATCTGAGGTTTTCAGGAAGGCTTTTGGGTACCAACTTGAAGTCGGATTTCGCACAGGAGGCCAGTAGAACTTTGTTCTTATAAACAACTTCACGTGTTTCTCTCTTGAAAGTTCCTTAAAGCCTTCATTTTATCTCGTAGCAGCAGTGAACTTCAAACATGGCTGTTTTCGTAGAAATGTTTTATTTTTTAATCAAACACAGAGTGACTGCAGCAGGCTATTTTCACAGCTGAATCCCTGGTGCTGGAGATTTATGGTGTGTTTCATAGGCTCCTGTGTTGCTCTCCACTTTTGACTTGTTTATTTTTCACGACACTTATCTGAATGCCTTCTTGTAAGCAGATCCCTCGTCTTGAGACCCAACTGTGGGGTTATTAGTACAAGGGCACGTTGCTGGGTTCCTTGGTGAGGGGTTAAGAGATGCGGTTCAGAAATTATTTTCTTTTCTGACCAAACATAGGCATGATGTTTTTCTTCCTGTGGAGACATAAGCCAGACTTGAATTTCTGAAAGCTTTGGGTACTTCAGACTCTGTTGCTTTTGATATGACCCATGTGATTCTCTTTGAAGAGCCTCATATCATTATCTTTCAGCGGAACCACTAGATGGGGAAGATAAAGGAAGCTGGAGCTGGAGTCAGAATTCTGCTGCAGCCGGGAGTTGAGCTGGCATCCTAAATCTCTGTTCTTTATGTCATGTGGTCCACTCACAGTGAATTACTCCACAGCGTGGACTTCAAGCGGGGGACATGAGAATGTCCTTGATGGCGTGCTATGGGAAAATTGTTGAGTATGGAGTCTTTCTTTGGGGTTGAACACTAGCAATCACCTTCATGGGGATTGCCTCCAAGACAAAGGGTTTAGATTGATGCCATCCAAAGAGGCACACGCCCCTTTATTAAGCAAAAGGAGAATATAAAGGAATAAGTTAGCAAATGCTGCCATTGCTATGGTTGCCTTCCCCAATTCAGATTAACCAGTTTTTCCCAAATAAAATGGGGAAACATAATATACTTCCTAAGAACCAACCCCCAGATCAACGTCCTCTTAAGCTTGTAAGAATAATTCAAATTCAAATATGCAACTTTGCTTATAGGCAATTAGACAGTTTTGCTCATAGACAAAATTGTAGACTGCTTGTAGACACTTCTCTGTTACTTACATGACTATTCTCCAACACTATTCAGCAGGTTCACAGATTTTTCCCTGGGTTAAACTCGCATGCAAGGTCAAACTCTTATAATTGACTTTGTCCCCGATTGGCTTGTCACAAAGATGTCTTATTTTTTCAACTTCAAGTCTTGTAAATTGGGTTGGATACAACCCAATCCAGTAATTTCCAAAAACACTGAGTAATTATCACACATTTAAGAGTGAACAATCACTTTATGGTACAAATCAGAGAGGTTTTATGACTCTGCCCATATCCAGGAGAGAGGCTTTCCCCAGTAAAGGACTGTCAGTAAAGGACTATTCAGTCTATTTGAACTTGGGCTAATGTTGGGTATAGCATGCTCAGGGTTGTGTGCGATGTGCTGACAGATCCCAACGTCTGTAATGAGCATCTTTGTATGAATGGTTTCTGATATGAAAAGAAATTTGCTTATCAATGCAAGGAAAACCATTGCTATGTTAATTTTATGCAAGCTTCCCTTCACTTTCTAATTCACTTCTCCCTATAATGAAATTGTAATTGGATTTCTGAAGGAACATGCATAGAACACAATTTAAAAGTAACTTGTTAATCAGAAATTACTTCAAATTTGTGCAATAAAAGATGAGGCCACATTACCTTTGTCCTCAAATGCAAAATGGGCAATTTTCCCTAAGTATTATAATTTCAGGGAGGCTTACCTACCACGGTGTTGTAGACCTCGGTGATGCTTCAGATTCGACCAACAGAGCATCAAAAGTCTCATACCATCCTGTGAGGCATTTTTTCTCTCACTGTGGCCTTGAGATGCAAAAACCTAAATAGAGATGATATGCTACATCTTTACCAGCTTAATCTTCATATTTTCCCCCCTGTTTTTGTGTTCTAAGAGGACAAAGCAGAGATCTCTGTTTATGTAGAGATTAGGGAAGGACACAGGAAGTCTAGTTTTGCTGTTCCTCAAGGTCGGACAGGGGAGGGACTTCTAGCTCTGTGTCTCACAGGATGAGTGACTTTGGCACATTACTATTGCTCTGATCATCACTGTCTTCACTGGTAGAACGAGCATCATGCCATCTACTCTCAGAGTGTCATGGATGATGCATGTGACATGAACAGCATAGCACCTGGCCTGAAGTAAACAGTGACCCAGCTTTAGGACAGCTCTTAAAGAAATTTGAAGCAAAAAAATAAGGTTACACGTGTCTTTTCTCCCATAATGCCAACAAGAAATAATAAGTGAGTAAAAAGAAAGAACCAACACATATTTACTGAGTGTTTATTCCGTATTGGACCCTTAGCCTAGCATGTGCAGAAACTGTTTTATTTTATACTCACAAAAATCTTATGGGGCAGGTACAATTAAATAATCCAAAATGATTAGCAGACCCAGGGGCTTCTCTAAGCAGGTGGTGAGTGTCCAGAATGTGCGCACGGGGTGGGAGGTGAAAAATGAGAAGGTTTTCTAGAGTAGTGGCTCTTGGCTTTCTCTTGGTAATTAATTGGACCAAAGATAAGCTCAAAGTTTCATTTCTGGGAAGAAACTAATATTTACTGAGTTTCATACATTTTAATTGATTTAATGCTTATGTCAACCTTGAGAAAAGCAATGTTCTAGAGGAAGCAGTTGAGGCCTAGAGGGGTGGGAGGCTTGGCCTACAAACCTGCAGCTAACAGCAGGCAGACTCTCAACTGCACCTCAGCCCTTCTGACCACAAAGCCATGTACTTTCCCTGTGACCCTGTTGAGGTGACTGCTCATAGAGATAGGGAATCCGTGGAGGTGAATTCAGGAGAAGTCTGTTCTTGTCGTGAACTCGAGGAGTTATTATAGTGGGACTGGCTCCGTGTAGTTGGATCAGCTCTGTGACATGTGGATTCAGAGAACTTAGTAACAGAAGTGTGGTCCTGGATAGCAGCAAGACCAAGTGGATCCCTGAGTCTGGGTCAGAAGAAGGACTGTGTACAGTAGGTAAGACCAAAATAATTACATCCAAACCAGAACATCCCTGGTTTATCAGAGAAGGACGTGCCTTGCTGGTCTCAGGATCTGGTTATGAAGCTCCCCATATCACTCTAATGGTTCTGTCTATTTATAGTACGCTGGAAAACTATGCAGAAAAAACAAGGGTTATTCTCGGGCCATCACAGCAGTCACAACTCAAGATGGCTGCAGGTATGTCAGGCTGGACCCATGTAATTGCATTATGTCCCCTGGTGGAGGGAGACACAATTGTCTAGTGGTTGAGGGGTGTGTGTGTGTGTGTGTGTGTGTGTGTGTGTGTGTGTGTGTGTGTGTGTATGAGAGAGAGAGAGAGAGAGAGAGAGAGAGAGAGAGAGACAGACAGACAGACAGACATATAAATTAATGGGGAGGGAGGGAGTCAATTGTATTAATAGTACTAAACTTTAGTTATTCACCTCTTCCTATGTACATGCCCTCTGCCCTGCAGTTTGATAGTTTTTATCATTAATGAGACAGATGTTACTACCCAACCCTGATTCTGAGCTCATCCTATAACTTTCTTCAGCCAACTAACTCTATGAGGTGGAATTGATTATTCCAAATTCAGTCTAGGTCTTGAGAGGCCACTTGGTTCTCCCTCTGACCTCTTATGCTATTGACATTGTCAGAGGCAGGAAGGGATCAAGCTAACTCTGTGATCCCCAGAAAGGGGAGAATCATCAAACCGAGCTGCCCCAGCAAAAATGCCCTGATCAAGCCCAACATACAGCAGAGCCTGCAGCCAGTGTGCACAGATGGGGGCGAGCCTGTTGAGACCTACAGATCCCCTGCCGAGCTCTGCAAAGCACAAAAAAATAAATGTTTCTTGCTGCTGACCATTGGCCTTTTGACATTTTGGCTACATAGCAAAAATCAGCTGATTCAGGGAAGTCTGGCAAATAAAGACCAGAGGAGAGGAGAGGGAGAAACAGGATTTATAAAGGAGAAGGAGAAGGAAAGAGAATATCACAAACCATGAATAGGAGAGTGATAATGAGAAGAGGAGTCACAGTCTCTTACTGGAGCATCATTTTTAACCTTGATGGAGAATGGAGTTCAATGGAGCAAAAGTCAGGTTGCAAGGGAGTGAACACATCATGAAGAAGGGTTGACAGTATTTTGTAGACTGCTCTTACCTAGAGTTTGGCGGGGAAGGAAAAGATTGAGAGAGATGTTCAAAGGTCTGTTCGCAAAATATGTAATAGTGTCATGGTCAGTGCATTTCATTTTTATTTGTGAAAGGACATGCTTACACCTAAGTCTAAGCAATCTGGTTTCATGGGCATCTCCAAGAGCACCTTTGGGTCCTATGTCAGCTTCAAATAGGTGAACTTCAGGAAGTCCCGGTCAGGGCTGGGTAAGAGGAAAGGTAGAGCATTGGCTTTATTTCAGTGTTCTTGAGTCCTGCCCATCTCACACAGCCCCTCATAGTTTAGATGAGTGAGGAAAGAGATGTACTGCCTCCAGCTTGGGCCATGGAGAGGGGTCATTTTCCCCAGGAACCCGAGAGAATGCGTCCGACTGCTCAAGGGAGTCTACTCCTTTGTTTGATTGGTTTCATTTTGTTTTGTTTTGTTTTCTTCTTTGCAAGGGTTGGATAGTAGACTGGGTTGCTTTAAACCTTTCTCATCCTTGAATTTCACTAGTTTCGGACAGATGCTCTCAGTGCTGGGCTATCTGACACCCTCATTAGCCTGCATACTTCTTAGTGTCTTGATACTGTGTATTTCAACTGTGCATCATTGGCTGACAGTGGAGACCTTAGATATGAGAGGCTAAATAAGTGCTTAAATATTGAGCTGAACTAACATGTTAGTTTGAGGCTCACAAGAAGCAGCTTGCTGGTGAACTCATTAGTTCTGTCTGTAAATGTCATTGGTGTCCATAATGACAAGAGATCAGCCCGGGCCGGGACAGTTGGCATGAACTTCAGAAAGAGTTTCTGGGCTTTCGAGGTTAGACGTAATTTAGCTGAATGTGCGTCTTCAATATTTGTTTGTACTGGGAATAGCATGTCCACGAAGACAGGGCAGGGCTACTGGAAGAAATCAGTTCCTGGACAGTGGACACCTGATACTTGCAGGTGCCCACAAACAATCCAAATGGATTCCAGCCAAAGGGTTCCCATTGCTGCTCACTGTAAATTCAAGGCTCATGTTCAAGTTGTCTGATTAATGTGGCTGATATTTGGGGGAGTATCTAAGTCCATTTGAGCTGCTTCACCAAATACCTTGGATGAAGTAGCTAGCTTATTATCAACAGAAGTTTATTTCTCCTAGTTCTGGAGGTGGGGAGGTACAAGGTCAAGGTGCTGGGGTGGGGGGTGGGGGTGGAATCCGCTTCCCGCAGGCTATCTTTTTGCTATAACCTCACATGGCAGAAGGTGTGAGGGGTCTCTCTGGGGCTTCCTTTATAAGGGCACTAATCCTGCTCATGAGGATCCCAAAGCCCCGCCTTCTCACATCATTACTTTGTGGGTCAGGATTTCAACATAGAAATTTTGTAGGGACATGGGCATTCAGACTGTCCCAGGATGACATTTTCTGAAAATGAAATCACTTACCTCAGCGTTTCTCCCAGGGGGAGTTTTAGTGGTTGTCCCTTTGTGATTTCTCTTTTCCTTATTCATGCTTCCTTAATATCCTGCTGCTTTTTAAAGAAGCTATAGGCCCCTTTTTGTGGATAATCTAGAAATGTCAGTACATACTTTAGGACAAAATAATTCAATTTTTATTTTCTAGAATGACCCAGCATATCCTAACTCAAGTAACGGTCTCGGGTTAGTGTGACTAATTGGCAGTGTGCTTGTTTATTTTTATATTGTGGCATGAATATTGTACATGATTATTTCAAGGTAGTCAGTTGAGAAGAGAATAATCTCTTTGGATTTACTGTCCCATAGGAAGAATTGCCGTAGATTACAGAGGGAATGGTAAGAGATACAAACACAGAAGCCTAAGGCCAGTTAGAGATTTCAAATGCAATACAAAACTGAGGAGCCTGAGCCACAAGAATTAGCACTAGTGGATCCCCTGGTTCTCTATTTTACCCCCATCACTGTCTAGTTCCTTTAAGGGTCGAAGCTCTTTGGCAATAACACAGCGCCCAATATATAGTACACGTTTAATAAATATTTAGATGAGTGAATCATGCAATGAATGCATAAATGAATGAATGATGTCAGCTTATTAACAGGCTTTTCTCCAACTTCTCGCCTGGCTTCCACTTCAGCCCTAGTTTACTGAAATAGAGCATCCATGCATCAATTAGGATTAATTGCAGAAAACCAAGCACATTAAATATTTTAAGCAAAAATGGATTTAATGCAGATCATTGGGCACTTTAAAATTATTGGGAGGGATGGGTGAGCAGGGCTCAGCTCTGCTGTAATGTTAACTTTAAGAGCATCTGACCTGGGGATCAGGAAGCTGGAAGTCATCAAACCTACAGTTGCCCCTGCACAACTGCCTGCCTCCCATGACCTGGCTGGAGACACGGCTGAAGCACCGAGAAGTGATGTCCACCTCCCTGCCATGCGTCATGAGAGGTAGTCAGTGTAGGACCTCAGTTCCTCTCTCAGGTCCTGTGTGTGTTCAAATATTTAATAAAATGTGGTTAAAATGAATTTAAGCACAGAAGGCTGAGGCAGAAGGACAGCCTTAGCAACTTAGTGAGACCCTGTCTCAGACAATAAAAAGGGCTCTGGATGTGAGTCTGTGGTTAAGCACCCTTTAATCCCCAGTATACCTGCCCGCTTCAACACCAAATGAATTTAACTAGCCTTTTATTCCACAGATTCCAGGTTGGTCTTACTTGAACTGTGTAATCTAGATCATGTTCTTTTACTTCTAAGTTGATTACCTTATTTGATTAGACACAAGAAAAGCTGCATTCTTAATAGGCCAACGTTCAGGTGTGCTGGCGATGGGTCACAGGTATAGGTTGTTTGGAACTGTCTTTATTTTTAGGGAGATCTGAATGAGGGATCTGGATTGAGTTTGAGCTTTGCACCGGCATTTCAGCTGACATCAGATTTAACTGGGATAAATTAATAACCTGTGACCAGAAAATGGCAGCAAGAAATGCTCGTGTGTGCTACGTATTGTTTTGGTCAAATAGGTCTTTTACTTAAGAGAACCACAAGCCACCATCAATCTCAATTTCAGTCTCCTTCTCTCATTTATTTCTCTCTTTTCTACCCTCTGCCCTCATTTATCCACAACAGAGCGCTTTTACGGCAGTTCACACAGAAACATACTTTTTAGTTGCTGATTACTGACATTTTCCAGTTGGCAAATCAGAAATACCCTCTACTGTCCCAAATGTATGTTGTCTTTCTTTAGAAAACAAAAGCTCCTCTCCCAGATGAGTTACTGAGAATTGGCTCTTTAAGTATTCAAGTATTAAGTGCATCTTATTTAGTAGTTAATTATGTATTCAATATATGTTTAGAGTTGCTGCTGTTAATTAATATGCCTCCTAGCATTTTACAGATTTCATAAAATAAAATCTGCAAGGAGAGTTCCCTGTGGAAAGCGTGGGGAAAGCCTTTATGTTTTTACTTAATTAGTGTGACAATAAGAACTGCTTGCTCAGGGGAAATGCCAGAGGCTAGGGATCAAGGTTATTGCAATGGCTTGGTTATTGCCTTTTCTTGTAAAGGAGTCTGTTCTAGTCAAGGTTGCTGCAACTAAAATCTTGGTTGAGATTAAATACAGAGAGTTTAAATGATGGAAGTCTAAATGAAACTGGGAGGCAGGGACCTGCCAAAATACACTGTAACAAGTGCCTTTCAAAGTTGAGAAATAAGCCCTGTGCTCCCAGACATTTTAAATACATAGAGCTTCAGAGCAGTCAAGTCCTAGGCCAGCGCTGAGTGCGAGTCAGGTCCAGCTATGCTACAGGTGGAAGAGGAAAGAATGAACACCCAGGGATGATCACTCCATGCTCTCTGCCTCACCCCTGTGTTTTACCTTTGTATATCTTATAGTGTGAAAATAAGGCTCTTTTCCCTATCTTTCTGTTTGCCAATTCAAAGTTAGAATTAAGATATCAAACAGGCATTCAACAGCAAAGCTTAAAATATTCCTGAGAAAATATGGAAATCTCCATCACCAGCCATGTTTTGCAAATAGCAGGAAGATTTTTCTGGTGGCTCTAATATCAGGAACCATACAGAGGAGAACCTGGGCAAAGGCCAAGTCCCACCCACCTCAGGCAGTGTCCAGGGGAAGTGGTGCCCTTTTTTCTTTTGTAGTTTAGGATGATAGAGCACCATGCAGTCGGATACTGGGTCTGTTGCACCTGATGGCACAGTCTGCCGTCTCTGGTTCAGCTCCATGTGTCCAGACAGGTTCCTCCGTCTACTGGTGGAGAGTTGAGAGCCAGAGAGGGGTTGCTGGGAGGGGTTCTGGTTTCTGGGGACGTACTGTGCACACGTTAATTTCATCATGAAGACTCCGCTGCCGTCTGCTTGCTGGTTTCTCTCGGCCCCCTCCCTCTTTTTCTTTTCTTGAACCACTTTACTGAGGTGAGAAAAGCCTGTCCCTTCCCACTGGGGAGGATTCCTTGTCCATGGTGTTGGCCTCTGCAACATGGCAACCTTAGGGCCTGGCACGTAATCGTCAATGAAGAAATGTTTGTAAAATGAAGGTACACATTGGCTTGTTGTAATTTGTACATTAATGTCCTTAAACGGGTCTCTGGCCATGGTGCTGTGGGGAGGTGGGGGAAACTCTAGGAGGCGGGGCCTCGTGGGAGGAAGGAGGTCTCCAGCATATCCCTGAAAAGAATATCTTGTCCCCCTCCCTTCCTCGCTCCCTCTCTTCCTCTGCTTCTTGGCCACCGTGAGGGGAGCAGTCTGCTGTGCCACGCCCCTCTGCCACCAGGTTCTCCCTCCTGAATGGCCCTGGAACAATGAAGCAAGCCCACTACGGATGGGAACCTCTGAAACCCTGAGCCCAAGTCAGTCTTTCCTCCTGTAAGTTATTTTCCTCCGGTATTTTGTCTCACAGTAGAAAGTAAAAACAAAACCATTGTCTACCTTTCTTAAGTGCCTCTTGCCTCCTAGACACCCACCTGTTTCGTTAAGAATCTTCACACCCTCGGAACACAGCGTGTTTAGAAATTCCCAGAACTCTCTGCAAGAAGGTGCCACTGAGAGGATCTTGGTTCTGTCTCTTGGGGGCAATTTCCTGCTTTGGCTATTCTTATAGGCCGTGTGGAAGGAGAAGATGGCTGAGAAGTTTCTATTCTGGAATTTCTGCAAGGATGAGAGACCAGACCAACAGCTTTAGGATTCCACAGCTCTCTCCCTTGGAGCAGGGCTTGGATTTAACTCCTCGTTCCCAATGGACGGTCCAGTAAAAGTGGACGAGAGAGATGACTTTGAGGACACGAGAACCTGACTTCCCAGGCATCACCCTGCGGCCACAGCAGTCTCCCTAGGCTCTCTGAGTCTGTCTTCCCTGGGGGACAGCAATAATCTGGACATTTTCACAATCTAAGGAAGTAAAAATTTGGCCTTTGATTCTATTTGCATTGTGAATATTTAAGGCGATAACGTGAGAATCAAGGCTTAGTGGGTAAAACCCTTCTTTCTTCTCATTCTTTAATCTTTGTTCTCTGGGAACATATAAAATGTGATGTGTGTGTGTGTGTGTGTGTGTGTTATGCTGTGTGTTTTGTGGATATGTGTTTGTGGTTGTGTATTGGTGTGTGGGGTACCTGTGTGTATGTGTGGTGTGTGTCATTGAATGTATGTTCATTGTATGTCATTTGTGGTGGGTGTGGTTTGTGGGAGTGCAGGTGCAGGCATGTCTTGTGGGTAGGGTTTGCGTGTGCATTTTCTGCTGTACATGTCTAAAGAGAAAGGCTGCTTGAGAGAACATAGACTTGGTTGCTCTTGGTGACTGAAGTATAATGTACAAACTATGAGTATGGAAATCTTGTGTGTATAGCCTGATGGATTTTCACAAAGTGAACACAGCCACACAGTGTGCAGCCTGCTCAGGCACCAGACGGAACACCCAGCCTACGCAGCAACCATATCATGCCTCCCGTTGTCACTGCCAGTCACGACTCCAAGGAGGCTGATGTCCTGATTTCTAACAGCATAGATGGGTGTTGCCTGGTTCTGAACTACACATAAGTGGAATCTCACAGCAAGGACTCTTTATGTCTGGCTTTTGTTTAACATCATGTCCTTTGCAGTGACTCTTAAAAGTGTGCTTGTTTGAAGAGGTCATGCATGCTCTGGACCACAAAAGAGTGTTTGGGGTTTTTGTTTTGTTTTGTTTTGTTTTTGTTTTGGTAGCTATTTGCTGTGATAAAACTTAGCATAATCTTATAGTCTACCCACAGGGAGGAAAAAAACAACAAATGTAATTTAATAAGCCGTTGTCTAGTGAATCAGATCACCATTGAGTGTCATGTGCCTGTCTCAGATTGTGGAAGTTTAGCTGCAGCAGCCTTTCCTTTACCAAATTGGGCCTTATTTCCAGCTATTTGGAAAGCTAAGACATAGTGTTCGTCTGACAGCAGCTTGTGGTTGGAAAGTGCCAGGTAGTCATTGATGTCTTCTTGGTATATGTTTGCATGTGTCACACATACGTAACAGTGTCATGATAGAATGTCATATGCACACAGTTGCTCTTCAGTTATGCAGCATGCTGCACTGTGGGATGGGATTATTGCATACAAGAGGATTATTGCATACAATCTTGTATTGCATACAAGATCTTATTGCATCTAAGATCACCATCTCCAGCTCACCTCTACCTCCAGGAAACTTTAATTGACTTTTTTTTTTTTTTTGTACAGGGGATGGAACCCTGAGGTATTCAACTACTAAGGCAAATCCCCAGTCCTTTTTAGTATTTTATTTAGAGACAGGGTATGGCTGAGTTGTTTAGGGCCTCACTAAGTTGCTGAGGCTGGTTTTGAACTTGCAATCCTCCTGTCTCAGCCTCCTGAGCCACAGGCTCACACATTTTTAACATGTATCTCTTTCTTGTTGACACCTAACCTTCTATTTCACTCGCAGTAAGTTCTCAGTTCAGTTTTTCACCTAGATGAAATGAAAGAGTTGTCTCATTTTCCGTTACATCAGCAATTATGTTATTTAAATTCTCTCTTTCTGTTTTACTTTGACAAAATGTCAAAAATAACAAATTTAAGGTAATTGCAAATGTAAATGAGAAATCATTCAAAGCGAATTATCTTCCAAAAGTAAAGATCATCGTTCATTCTGTGTCCGCATATAGTTTTGAGTAAGTCTTGAATTTAAATATAATTAAGTGGCACCAAACAGGATATGTATGATAAGGTTTATAAAATATTGGCGCTTAAGGAAATCCATTGGCCTTTATTTTTTTAATGGTGCTAATCTGAATATAAATGTATGTTTTTCGAAATAATAGACAATCTTAAACCAATTTCTCAGAAGCTATAATTAGTTCTCTTCTGAGTGCCTTCTCATTTTCCCTGTAATTTCAAGTTTGTTCAATTTATAGTTTCATATGGCGATCAACCGAAATTAAATTGAATTTTGTGGTTGGATGGAACCAGTATCTAACTGACTAACTGAAGGACAAAGGACAGGCTTTGACTGGTGAAATTGGTTTTCCATTTATGTCATAGGTGACTCGTGTTTTCACTCGTACAGATATTTACATATCCATGACACAGACTTAATTCTTCTTTGTAGCTATTGTCTAACTACCATTTGGCTGCATCTGTAATAGTCAATCCAGTGACCCCAAAGCTTCTAATATGTGTCAGGACCTGAGCGCCATGGTTGGTAGGCTGTTCAGCAATCTTTGTTCAGTTCAGTCCAGTGCATCTTTACTGAACGCCTTGTAAGTACACAGCAAGGATTGATGGTAAATATGCAGAGAGGAATGAAATGACTTTAAAAATTCATGCTCCTGCGCACACACAGGAATCCGGAGGCCATGAGGTCTCTTGTGGATTTCCTGCAGCACCAAGGAGCTCACTGCAAATTGTGTGTTGAGATCCCTCACTTTCATGAAGACAGTCCTCACTCTTTTGCTCCTTTTGTTTTTGTTTTTAACCAGGACATGTAGCGTGAGGATGAAAGAGACATGTATGCAGTGAGTTTTTCCTTTTTTAGGTATTGCATTCAAATTACAGAAAACTTCTTTGTGAAAAGAGGCAACTTGATTTCCTACTGGCCTGAGCCATCTCCTTTGAACTACTAAGGAAAAATAAAGTAATATTTTTCTTGGGCCTTGTCCTAACAGAGAAATGAAGGGCTTGCTTGCTGTGAATTATGTTGCTTTAACGTATCACAGAGAAGGTGCACTTTGCTCCGCGACTTGAGAGGTGACGCTCTGCATTTCCTCTCATGGGTGAGGCCAGGTCCCTCTCCTGAGCGGACCCCACTTGCCCTTTGTTCCTGAAAGGTTTGCCATCTTGGCTCTGAGTTTGGGGAGCCCCCTCCCCTTTTGTAACGGTTATAAAACAAATATTGTGGTGGTTGGAATTGATTGCCTTAGCATTGCTTCAGGGGCTGAGCCTCCACAGTTGTTATTAATCAGGAACATAATTATATTTGGAGCAAGAGAAGGAATCCTTTATCATGGAAGGTCAGGATGAGACAATCCCAATTTACATGCCTATAAACCTCCCAGCTGAGTCCAATCGTTAATGCCAACTCCGTCCTTTTAGGTTAACCTGGAGGTAGACCAGAGCTGTCAACACTGTTACCAGTTAGAAACAGGGATTTTTTTTTTCTCCATTTATTGGCATTAGAAATAATTAAAATTTTCCATACAGATACTAAGAGAATATTTCCACTTTGAATGCAACAGCGGCCTTGTGGGTATTGAATAAATAATGAGGACAGTGATAAATGATAAGGAGGTGGTCACAGCAGGAAGGCAGGTTTTCTTTGGCTTTGGGGTCTGACCTCATCACATAGTCATCTCTGAGATATAATGATGTGACCAGGGAAAACAGAGTGCCCTTGCTGAGGGTAATGCTAGTTTGGAGCTTGCTGGGAGCAACCAGTACTAGACATGGGCTCTGGTCAGACAGCAGAATGTAAATATTTAACAGGTCTGATTGGCAGGAGCTATTTCAAGAGTCTTCTGTTTATAATCATTGACTGAAGTAAATGTTTCCTATTATGTGAACTGCACGTGGTAAGTTACTGAGCTTCACAGCCTGGCTAAAGTAACATCAAGAAGGTAAAAATCCAGCAGCTGTTGAACCCCCTGGCTACTTCTCCAATATTCAGTCCAGCCGTCACCGCTTTCTGCCATGGGGATTGCCCCTGAGGCAGGTCCTTGTGGCCCTGGTTTTCAGAGCTAATGCCTGTGACTGAGGGTGTTGTAATCTGAAAGGCCTTTGTCTGCTTGCGGGGGCTGTGGACAGCAGTTGTATTTGGAATAAACGCATTATTTCTGAATAGGGAACCCTTGAGTCTCAGGAGCATCCCTGGGTCAATTTCACTCTCATGGAACCAAGAGATCTTTACATTATAGAATCACTTTGACACTCCCAAAAGATATTACATCTATGTATTTTGACTGCCTAATTGAAGAAATGGTCCAAATTGAGTATTTGTTTTCTGGTATCATGCTCTTCACTTATGTGTTAAATAGAAAACATTTTGCACTTCATTTTTAAAAAAATGTGTTCTAATTAGTTATACATGACAGTAGAATGCACTTGAACACATCATACATAAATGGAGTCTAACTTCTCATTCTTTTGGTTGTACATGATGTAGAATCACACCAGTTGTGTAATCATATATGCACATCAGGTAATAATGTCTGATTTGTTCTACTGTCCTTCCTACCTCCGACCCCCTCCCCTCCCTTTACTCCCTTCTGCCGAATCCAAAGTACCTCTATTCTTCCATACCTCACCCCCTTATTGTGAATTTTCATCTCATTTTGCGCTTCATTTTTACTTTGATCACCTCGTGTTCTTTGGTCTAACAGTGACGTTTATGACCAACATTGATTCAGCTTGTAGGCAGAAGCTCCTGTCTCTTATCTAATTTAGCATCCTCTTTGCTGGTAACACTGGATCTTCCTTTTCTTTGCCTGGTCTAGGCAGTGATGAATTGGAACATGCTAGTCTCCCTTCACCATAGGCTCATGGCTTGGGTGTGGTGGCCACTGATTGAATGAGTGATTCATGGGTGGTACCATTGAAGGGATGGATTCATAGTATCTACGTTATTATAATAAAGTGTTCAATTGGACCATTGATTGGAGTGGGTTCTCTGAACAATAGGGCAGAGACAGTGCCTGTGGGGACACAAGCCCCTCAGGATGCCTGTCTCAAATTGCTATTCCTTATGGCTCTTTCCTTCCTTGTTGATTCTCCCCTTCCCCCATCCATTCACCTGCTTTATGAAATCA
This sequence comes from Ictidomys tridecemlineatus, assembly GCF_052094955.1. Taxonomy (NCBI): domain Eukaryota; kingdom Metazoa; phylum Chordata; class Mammalia; order Rodentia; family Sciuridae; genus Ictidomys; species Ictidomys tridecemlineatus. Next base: position 189,280,784 of record NC_135483.1, on the reverse strand, counting down.
TACTAGGAGGAAGTGCATCTGCCCTCTAAAGATAATAAATTACCATGAACTTTGCAGCTTAAAATGACACCTGTTTGTTAACTCGCTGTTCTATGGATCAGAAGTTCTGGTGGGCTTGACTAGGATCTCTGCTTAGGGTCTTAGAAATCAGAAAGTTGCTGGCTGAGCTGTTTCTCATCAGGGAGAGATGACGAAGAATCCACTTCAGGGCTGTTCAGGTCCTGGGTAGAATCCAGTGCCTTCTGGTTGTAGGACTGACTTCATTGTCCTCCCTGGTACCCACTCAGGGGCCTCCTCTACCTTCCTTTCCACATGCCCTGCTCTGTTTCAAGTCAGCAGTGCTGTGGAGTCCTCATGTTTCCAAACTCCCTGACCTCCCCCTCTGCCACAGTAGGAGGAAATTCTCTGCTTATGGGCTTCATGTGATTAGACCCACATGGATAAGCTCCCTGTGCTAAGGTCGACTGATTGGTGACCTCTGTGATGCTGGCACACTCTCCTCCACCACTGGATGTTGCATAATCCTTGAGGCAGCACCAGGGGTGAGGGTCTGAGGACCCATCTCAGAATAAGAGTTCTGATTTCTGCAGGAGTAAGCAGAACAGCAGCTTCCCTGGGCACTCGCCCTGTGTGGCTCTTGCAGCCAGCAGCTGGCCTGCTCAGCTTCATAGCCCAGGCTTGAGCCTCGCCCTCCTGGCCTTGCCTCTGGAGTCTGAAAGAGGCCCAGTTGCCCCTGACCTTGATAGACTCCGTGGCAACTCAGACTTGGGAACATTACTTGGAGACGGATTAAAGAATGCTGAGGTTTCATGCACGTTTTCTGTGAGGATAAGCCTATAATTTGTGTTTCCCTCATTTGCCTTTAGTATTGCTGAGATTAAAGTTTCTCTGAAAAGCCAGCTGGAAGGACTAGCCTGGGAAGCGCCTGCTGCTGCACTCTGCTCTCCCTGAACTCCCCTGGCTTTCAGAATTTTGTCTCCCCTCCACCCCCGCCCCAGCAAGATGGCGACTACACTGCCCAGTAAATGCCACCTTGCACCCTTCTCTGCCCAGACCAGCTCCTTTGTGTGTTTGGCCTTTGGCCTTCTGCACCACGCGTTCCTTGCCTTCCCTGGATGATAGGAACACCTTGAATGGCAGGAACAAAGACACTTTTATAAAGTAGAAAATCTCCTTTTGTAATTCAGGACTAGGAAGCTTAGGGCCATGTGTTAATGCCCTTTATAACTTCAGAGGCCTGCCACGTGGTATGTGCTAAAAAAACGCGGTTTGAGCTGATTCGAATGTATTTAGAGTAGTTTATTAATACATATTTTATCGAGTCCCTACTGTGCTCCTGCTCTCTGCTAGTGACTGAAAGAAGCAGAATGAACAGGATGTGATTTCGGCCCTTGGGATGGTCCTGGGTTCCTGGTGAAATCAGGCATTGAATTATTCTGTGGTAAGAGTTCTAGTCTGGGTGTCTATGAGGATGGCGCTTACAACCCAGAGCACCTGATTCTGCCTGGTGGGCGAGGCGGAGGCTGTGGGAGGCGCCTTGGAGGAGGTGACATTTGAACCTGTCTTAGCATGAGGGGGCATTTACAAAGTGAGTCAGGCAGCGAGGATGAGGTTCAGGAGCCGTTCGGGGAGAGGTGTGGGGCATGCGAAGCCCAGAGCTGATTGAGTGTGTGGAGGGGGGGCGTGCTCAGGGTCATGCACCTCATTTGTTAGACCTGAGTGCTGGGGTGAAAAACAGACTGCTGAGGTAGGTAGAGGCCAGATTATGAAAAGCCTCAAATACCTGAACTTTACTCCATGGACAATGAGCGACCATTGAAGGACTTTGAGGAAGGAGCATGATGAGGTTGAGATTTTATTTTTCCTTATGTATCCTTTCACATGAGCCATGGAAGCAGAGAATTTGCCTGAATCTACTACTGGCCAACCAGCTGCTGGGACACATGTGTTCCTTGGCACCCCGGGTCCGGCCCGTGGAGGGGAGGCTAAAAGGGTGGAGGCGACATAGACTTGGGCTGCACAGCTGCCTTCCTTCCTGGGTCCACCTCACAGCTGCCGTGCCAACCTCCTGACCTGCCTGCATCCCCTCCTCCTCCTGTGGTTCACCCTCACTGCTGTGCTCTGGAGTATCTCAGGCTGTTTCTGCCTAAACCCCTCTTCCCGTACAGCGGGCGTGCAGGAAACACTGGCTCGGTTCAGTCACTTGGCCCCACGCTCTGCTCTTTTAACTTTGGGCTTATGGATTGTTAAAGAACACAGGGAAAGGTTTACCTTGTCTTATTTATTTTCATAGGGTTTCCTCAAATGCAACAGCTTGGGATACTTAAAACCCTGGGCTTGAACTTAAGGAAGGGTGAGAAGCATCTAGTGCTGTCCTTCCTTCCTGGGCAGCCTTGAGTGCTCACGGGCCCTGTGCGGGGTGGGGGTGGGGTGGGGGGTGAGCAACTGGACAGCCAAAATGAAGTGAGTTTTGTGGAGTGTATGGGTTTAAACTTCAAAACTCATACATCTAAAATTGCGAAGTTCTTTTTTTAAAAGTGATCAGTCAGTGCTCACTGAGATGTGGTGGGCACGACAGATGGGCCAGGCTTTTGTGAAAAAAATGTGAAAGTGGCCAAAAAATAGTACAAGTCTATTTTACAAGGGTGTTAATATAGATAAATCTCCCAACATGAGGTTATATTTATATTCTGTAATTACAAATTCTACATGTTTAACTACATAGACAGGAAAAAAAATAGTAATTGGACAAGTTTGGTTCCTACATTTTTTCCTTAGATTTTCCCAATAGCGAGCTCAAGTCACCTTGAAACTTCAGTATAAATTTTGCCATCTATTTATAGGGTTTTGGTTACATGAAGAAAATAGAGTGGTTACTTTTTTTTTTCTTATTTCTACCCTGCTTAAAAATAGGTCCATGCCTACTAACCTTTGGGAGCTATCGAATCAGACCTAACTGAAGAATTATGAAGAATCACAAGATTGTATTTAATGTGGAAAATTACTTTCATCTCCTAAGAACACTCTCTTTTTGCCCAAGTGCCTATTAATTTTTAGTAATAAACAATAATGCATTTTTTAAAATGTTATTTGGAACTACAACATGTTTCGTTTTCTATGGTGACTTCTTGTCTCACCCCCTCTCCTTTACTCTGGTTCTACTTCTCTCCACTCTAAGCCCCTCCCATTGTGGCCTCTCCAGCCTCTTTTTCGATTACATCTCTCTTAAATAATATGTATCCCTTGATGCAAATTTTACTCTGATTTTTCAGGGATGGGGCTGTTTCCCAGAAAACCTAGAGGAGAAATTAAATATCTCAAGCATCATTAACTGAACAGATTGTAGCATTTGTTGAAGCTTCTTGTGTCGTCTTTATAAACAGGTTTTACCATCTGACTTGCCATTTTACGAGCCCTGTAAGCCTAAATGTAAATGCGACAATTTGCCAGTCTGTACGCTGCTGCTTTATGCTTTAATTATTTCTATTTTGAAGGAAGCTTAACAACTATACGTCTAATTTGGATGATGTAGGGAGATAAGTTTGGCCCCATGATTGGAGAACACGACTTTCTTACCATAGTTTGGAAATGATATTGTTTATGTGGACTTAAACATACCGGATTTCCTTGGAATCTTTTGAAGCCCCTAAAATAAGAAAGTAAGGTTTATTTTATTAGAAATTCATTTTCTTTCAGCTTTATTCCCAAGAGTTGAAGTCTTGAAGAACGGAAATGTCCTAGCTTCCTCCCAAATTGCCTTAAATGACAAAAAAATTTGTTCACCAGCTCCAGGCAAGTTGTGTTAACTTTAATTTTGGTTAAACCTAATAAAAATGAGCTTAGATATCAGTGATGTTTACTGAGTTTATTAAAAGGTAATTCAGGGGTGCTGTTTAGATTTCTTCCTGAATACTCACAAGGTAGGACAGTGCACGACCTTTGCCTGCTCTCAGGGCATAGTGGTAGCTCTATTGAAGATAGGAGGGTGTTGATGAAGAGAAGATGTGTTTGTGTCAAACTCCCCCAGCAACATGGAGCAAGGCCAGGCATGGAACCACAGCCCAATCCTCACATTTTAAAATAAAGCTTAGTCTTTGCTGTATGTTGCCTTTTAAGTTGTTGCTTATGGCTACTGGTTCAAACCATAGCTTAAAGATGGAAGCAATTATCTGATTCATGGAGCTAACCCTGTGTTGGACCTGCAATTTAGTTCAAGCACCTTGCTGAGTCGAGTTGTCTGTTCTACGGCACTGAAATAATGAAGGGATATTTTTCAGCTTTGATGACACTTTTGCGAACACTGTAACATCTTTTAGAAGCTTCTTTTTCTCCCAGAAGATCTTTCTGCACCCAGTTATGATCTTTCTCACCTGATTAAACTCCTGTCTGGGTGTTCACAGGTGTGTGTAACTCCTAGGTCGAGTTGGATGACCTTGGCTTTGAAGGTAGTAGGTTCACAGCTGCCAAATCCATATGAAGACATTTTTGATGTGTGGAATACAAAGGAAAGCCACAGCTCAACCTATCAAGGAAGCCAAACTTCTAGCACTAGGCTTGGATAAACTATTTACAGCTTCATAAAGTTAGTAGACATCCAGATATAAAAATTATAATAGTAAAACCTGTAAGGAAAATTCCCATTGCCAATGAATTGTAGGCAGCATTATTTTTCCTTAGCTTATTGTTGCTTATGAACTTTTAAAATATATACAAAAGTGTCTGGTTCATAATGAAATAATGAGTGATATTCTTTGATTCAGACTGATGCATCCAATCATTCCTTTGAAATGTGAATTCTTCTGAAAAAAAGGGGGATGTCATCATTTTTCTTTTTGCATATTTGTCTGTGATCCCATGGGTATCCAGAATGATAAAGAATGGTAATGTGCCACTTGAAAATATTAAATAAGGCTATTTCAGTATTATGGCTATTATACAAATTGAATAACTTTTGTAAGGATGCTGTGAAAGTGTTTTCCATTCGGTATGAAGAGATGTTAGAAATTAAATAGGGATTTCTATTTGGGAAGAACCAAGGTAGATACACTGGGCCGTTATTTCTCCTTCACCATGAAGTTTTTGTCACATAGATTTCAATAGCATCAAAAAACTGCTTATGATTACTGACTTCCTAGGAGGTGCTGAAGAGTTTTCTCTTCCTTGACAGACCATTATTTTCTAGCCACATTATTTTAAAGTTGGAATTACACTTTCCTCTTGGAGACTTAATCACCTCCCACAGAACTTCACATGTCTATGAATCTGTATACGGCAGAAAGATGATAACAACAGTATCCACCTTATAGGATTCCTATTGGCATGAGGTTCGGGACAGGGCCTGATGCTCAGCAACTGTTCAGAGCACATTCAACAATAGCTACAACAGAGGCAGCTGCTGTCACACACCAGCCACACTGCCATGAGGTGAGGTGCTCGCATTTGAAGCAAGTGGGGGGTCCTTACCTAAAGCTCTTGCAGCTTTGAGACATTAAGGTGGGAATCTTCACTTCTCCTGGGTCAGTTCAGGGATGGTCCCTCTGGAATCCCACGGATGAATCTTTGTAACTCCGTGATGCCTCTGGCTCTGAGCCTTTGTTTGTAAATCATAGTGAAGATGCATTGAAGAGTGTTGTGGTCTGTGTTCCTTTGTATTAATAATACTGAGTTGTTTTCAACAAAAAGCAAACCCAAACTGGAAGGTAATGAAGTATGAAAATGCACACTTACTTCCTCTAATGGAATAGAGACATTCCAAGGGTAGGTGAAGGTTTCTGAAAGTCAGAACACATGGAGACGTGGCTTGAGGGAGGATTGTCTTCAGTGATCTGTGTGTGGTCATTTGGGAAGTTTCCCACATCCCTGTACAAAGGGAGGACTCCATTCCTTGTGTCATTGTGGAGAGGCTCCATGTTTTCTGCCCACCTGAGGGAGCAGGTAAGAAAGCCTGGGGCTCCCTCCTGTGCCAGCAGGAAGCCGCAAGAGGACCCCTTGCCCTGGGCCCACCTCTTCACTAGTGTCAGACCCCAGCCCAGTCTCCTGCCCTGGCTCTCTCAAGCCATCTTGGGAACCCCACTGGAAGGCTGTCCTGCCCTTCCTCAGAGGCCTCATTCGGTGAATAAGAAACCTATCTCTACCTTCTTGGTGTGTGGATGGCACTTCTGGTCTTGACCTTGAAACCAATTTTGTGGAAGTTCATCTTCTTTCGAATGACCACAACAATATTGTGTTTTAAGTTAATTGTCAGAGCTTTTAATCTATATTTGTATGTTCTAAATATTGTCAGCTGGAAGAGTGATCATTCCTTACTTTCTGCTAATTATCATATTGAGCCTTTTGCATGGATTAATTTGTCTCATTTATTTTTTTAAAACACCCATTGACACAGGGGGTTCTTACTGTCCAATTTTCAGTGATAAAACTAAGGGGAAATGATACCATGTGCTATGATGTGATCCATCCAGGGGGCCTCACCAGAGCTAGTGCTGAACATTCAGCCTCCAGAAATGTGAGCTGAATAAACTTAAAAAAAAAGAAAACAAACCATAAAACAAAACAGGGGGAAAAAATGATGAAGTGACAGTCTCAATGTTACATAACCATGGCCAAGCGCCGTGTGAGTCTGGGTGGCTGGGGCTCCATATCTCCCTTTTGTGTAAACTAAGTGTATAATGTTCATAAACCACTTTAGTGTGACAGTCATCTTTGCATTTCTTGTTTTCAGGCCTCCTATGTTTAAAAATGATTGTAGCACACATCTCAAACTTTCTGCATGCCGGCTTTGAGCAGTCCCTCAGCCCCTTCAGGCAGGGTTGGCTTACCTGGCTGCTTCTTCCCAGGCAAGCACAGGCCTGGCATCTACCAGGTGACAAATCAATGACTCTTGAAGTGCAGTAATATGCAAAACTTAGGTATGAATGCTTTCTGCCTTCTGGGTTTTTGTTTGCCTTCTTGACTTCTTTTGTGAAATTATTGATTTTCATTTGTGGGTGACACATTGGTTTTGAAAGATTGTTTAGAATAGCAGAGCAGACTGTTAAGAATTAGAGACCTCCAGGCGAATCTCCCTGACAAGGCCGGGATGACATTTGGTGCTTGGCCCTCCCTCGGCTGTTTGCATCAGTGGCTGTTTGGGTCACACCTGTTTGTAGGTGTGTTCTTCCCCCGTGATGATCCCTGAGAAGACAAAGCCAACATCTTAGTGACCTCTGTATCCCCGCCTCCTGACCCCCAGAGGACTCCAGGTGTAGGCTCCTTGGTGAACACTGGGTAATCTTTAGATTGTGCCTGGGAGAAATGGCCACCAGGTCCAGTCCTGCTCTTCTGCTCACCAACTCTGGATCTCACAGCCTGGCGAGATGATTTTCTGCATTGCTTGAAGCCTCATCAGTAGTAAGTTCTAGCAGTGACTCGCATCCCTGTGATGTCATCAACATCACACGGACGGCCATTGGCTCCGCTGTGCTGGCCACTTCCTGCCTCGGTATGGCAAGTTCACATCTCAGATCCTAAAGCTGACTAGTCCTTGGGAGGGAGATTTGTGAAATGTCACCATCTGAATTTATTATGAACTTACCTGATAATCCTTTGCTTTTAGAAAGATGGAACATGAGCAGAGATAGGTCCATTCTTTACCAGACCTTTCTCCCTCACCTAAAAACACACCTTCTCCTTAAGGAAAATAAGTAAGTTTTGATTATGATTATTTAGAGGAGAAGATGAATATATTTTTTTTCAAACTGGAGGTAGGGCTGGTGAGCCTGACAAAGATACTCCTCCTTGAAAAGAGAGAAGGCAGAGGGCAGCGGGCTGCCCAGAGGGTTTCCAGGGCCTTTGAGAGACAGGTGATAGGTGAAGACCCATAGGTGGCAAGTGCTTGGACTTTGGAGCCCAGTGGTTAGTCTTGGATTGAATTTCCAAACTTTACTGAAGCAGTAGGCCCTCTCTGGGCAAGTTACTGAGCCTCTCTGGGTGTCACACTCTTTCTCAACAAAATAAAGTCCTACTTCTCACCTACCTGGTGTCATGTGGCCTGTAGCGCCCCTGGTTCTCAGTATGCCCTCTGCCAGCCCCCTTCCCTTAGAGCAGCTTGCTGTGCCTGAAACGTACCTGTACCCAGCCCTCAGTGCCCTAGGGCATGGGGCTGGCCCATGTTAGACCCCACATGCTTGTGTCGCCTAGTAAAAGGTAAACTGAGGGACAGCGAGGTCTTAGAGTTCATTTGAGCAGACAGTGATATGGGAATCACAAGCTCCAGCAAGGAAACACAGGGCTGGGTGGCTGGAGGAGGTGACAGGGCAGGCTCAGAGGCAGGGAAAGGACTGTGGGCTCATGGCAGGCCTGGAGTGGCCGTATCTGGTCCACCCCCTGGAAAGCCCCTCCTTGTGGAAATGTGAGTTTATCGGCTGCTGCTTCCTCTCGGCCCAGTTTAAGTTCTGTTTTCAGTGTCGACATTTATAAGAACATTCCAGTGAAGCTTCTCTTAGATTTGCAAATCAAAGCAAGGTTTCAGGCCACTTACAGGCTTCACTGAGTTTGCCTGTTCAGGGAGCCTCAGGCTTGATCTCCATTTTAACGTATCTTAACAAGTCAGACAGTTTAATCCTACCAAACATTTTTATTTGTGGCCTATAGCAAACAAAGGTGGTAGGTGGAGACACACCTAACAGGACAATCACTAAAGACAAGCACTGACAGCCCAGGAACTTTATCCTATCACAGGGTTCCTTCCAGTGTCACAACGATGTCCTCCCTGGACGTCTTCTCCGGCACCCTCCCTTCTTAAGCCCAGTTACATCATGGCAGTCATGGTGGGTGCTTCACAAAGGCCGACCCTGACATCGGATGCTGCCACCAAAAGGTGGGAGAGAAATCTAGACAGAGACTGTCCACAGAATGCTCGGTGCAGTGCAGAGTGGAACACGGGCACGGACATCTGAGTCCTGTCAGAGCTTTCGGCGCAGGCTTGAAAGTGGCCTTTGCTTCAGGAGGATGCTTAGGGAGATGCAGTTGCACAAATAAGAGAGTCCACTCCAGCAGCTGGGACTGCAGGACCAAGGGCGGAGAAGACGGGACACAGCATGTGTGGAACGGATGGGAGAGCACCACGGAGCTTCCTGTGTGTGGCCACAGCTAGAGGAGGAGGGGAAAGCAACTTGCAGATAGAGGGTTAAGGAAGGGCTCATTTGCCATGCTGGGAGACATCAGAATTTAGACTTTATCCTACTGGCATTTTAGGTCTTGCTCACTGGTGACTTTGTGGAGGACAGGGGTAGGCAGGGTAAGGGATGTGGAAGGAGGCAGGGAGGCCAGTGACCAGCTGGGAAAAGCGCTGTGATGCTCCCAGTGAGGGGTGCTGGGGACATGCACTGGGGCTGTGGGAATAGAGGATTGACAGGCTGCAGGGGGGGAGGGGGGGGGAATTCAGCTGCCTCCGCTTCTCTATAAAGAGCAACTGAGTTTAAAGTGCACATCTCCATCCAGCCTCCCTCCTCCACCCCCACCCCTGGCTCCATGGCCACCTGACTCATTCAGTTAAACCCTTGGGGGTCTTTCATAAGCCCATCATTCCTGTGATGACTTTAAACCAAGAAAAGGAGTTGTTTAAAGGTAATTATGGCGTATATTTTAGAAGTCGGATGCGATCAGTTCACAGGGAGTTAGAAGAAAACCTGGAGAGAGGTTTGTGGGTCTTAATGAGCCCTTCGTGGTTAGATCCACCAACCATGCTTAATATCCAGACAGTGATGTTCCCACTGGCCTGAGTTGATGAACTTTTAACCATTTGATGACTTAATAGAGAGGGAGTACAGCTTAACATCCAGAAAGGGATCTTCCGTGCACATGCGCTATACCCCCAAATAGAAAATTGCTCTTTGTCGAATATCTGTCCTTGAGGGGCCAGAGGACAGGGGAGGAAAATCCTGACCATGTCAAATCAAGCCCAGGTACCATCATGTTTTGTAAAAGGATTCAGCATGATGAAGCAATTTATGGAGCCTCTGACTTTAGCCAGGACACCATGGCCACTGTGGTTTGGCTGGTGTTTTAGATTGTTCTTGTCTATCTAAAAACAAGAATGGTTTCAGGAGTGACTACTGTAAGGGCCTGGCCAGCTCCTGCACATCCTGCAGCTTCCGCCCTCCAGCTGGCCTCCTCTGGCCCCTCAACCTCACTGAACACTCGCTCCTGGCTGTGTTACAATACCTGGCAAGAGCTGGGGTCGCCCATCACCTGTCTTCTGTCTAGACTGCAAGGTATTTAGGGCAGGGACTGTTTCCTTATTTAAAATGTTATCTCTTGGAACTGTGAATGGCATAGGTCATGCGTTTGGTAAATGAGTGAATGAATGGAATCTGGGTTCTGCCATGTGCCAACTCCTGTACTCACTTCCACAATTAGTTCTGTTTGGTTGTCAGTCTTTCTTTGTGTCTTTAGGACACAGTGGAGCTCTGTGTGTTTATTTGCTTTCAGCTGTGATGGTGTTAGAAGTAGTGAGCCTGTTTGTGAATTGTCTGGATTTCCTGGGTTACAAGTGTAAATTACACTATTTCTGTACTCATGAAAAATTTTACTCATGCTCTATATTTGCATCAGTAGTTTACTGTAGAGCACACAGACTGCTTTTACCCACCGCTGGCAAATACACTTGACCCCAGTGTAGAATCCTTAGAAATGTGTTGGAAGAGAACACAAGGGGGTCAAGATGGTAGCTGTAGATAGCTGAATTCTACACACAATTTTTTGATTATTTTGCCTGTTGCTTTAGTTTTAAATCTGTAAGACCCACTTACAGATTTAGTTTTAAAAAAATACATGGTCGGGGGGAACTTTCCTCATGGGGAAATTATGACCTCAATGAACCTTGGGAAAATTTCCTTATGGTTTTAATTCTTTTCATTGAAAAATTGCTGTGCATATGTGTGTCTCTGTGTGTAAACTTGCGGGTGTATGTATTTGTACTCTACATGGATGGAGTGTAAAATCAGGAAGCCTTTAAGAAACTGTAATACAGATGGAATTCATATTCCATACAATAGCAGATGCTTCTGCACACACCAAAGCCAGCAGTTGCTACTTTTTAACCAGATCTCTGGAGAATCTAACTGACCAAAACAATGGGAAAATAGTCACTAGCATTGCTGATTGTATATCTTATATACTCTGCTTTGGAAAGAGGATGTTTTTCCCTAAAAACTGGATTAGAACTTCATACTCCTAAAGGTAGGCAGCTCTGGAATCCTGGATTTTTGCTGGTGATTGAAAGTGGAGTTCCCCTCAGTTGCCAAGATGAGTAGTTCAATTTGAAATCAAAGTTTCTGATACTCCTGGGCTCTTATCACTCACCCAAGGTCTTTCTTTCCAAGCACCCTGAGAATGTGCTGCTCATCTACACAAGCTGTTAAAATAAAAAGCAAACTATCAATATGGGGCCAGTGATTGGCATCTGGTTATCACTCTCCTGAGCCTGGCTCACTTACAAGGCTACTCCAGGCTCATTAAATTTCACAGTTTTCATAGCCACCATCTGTTCACTACAAGGAATTGCCATACCATTCCACGACTCCAGCACATTTTCCATTATGTGCTTTATAAAGTCGACATTATGTGGGCTCTCTTTGGAATCAGCATCCAGGAAAAGTACGTTTTATTGTTCTTTAATTATGTTTTTTATTCCAAGGGTTTCATTTAGAAGATTCTAGTATGATCATGTACCGTGACTTTCCCAAATTTCTCTTCACAAAGAGAATGACCACACTAGATCATTTCAAGACGGTAATGGTAGTTTGCAGTTCCTAAATGGCTCTTCAAAAACATCAAACAAAAAGCCTTCCACCTCCCTCTAACGTGGTGGCAACTTTTCATTGTCAAAAATTGGAGAATTCACAAATTTTGAGTATTTATCCTGAGATGATTATTCATGCTTTAAAGAAATCAGAAGAAAGTTCAGTGCTTACTGCTTTTCGAAGAAGTTTCTTGAAAACCTGTAATCATTTATATGCAGCCCTGGCCAGGTTCCTGTGCTCTTGATTCCCTGGTAGATACACAGATTCAGCCTCTCCAAAATTTAATTCACCATTCCCTTTCCAAATGTTCCTTCTTCTGTGAGTGGCACTACAGCCCACTGAGTCAAGTGTCCTAGGGGACGTCTGACTTGAAGTCAAACACCCCTCCCCCTGATGCAGTACATCTGGCCAATCATGGGTCAGAGGACCCAGTCTTGGATCCTCTTTCATTCTGCTGCAACAGCCTCTCCCCTGGCCTTCCTGCCTCCAGCCCCTCAATCCACGCCCCTCACTGCAATCAGAAGGATCTTTCTACAATATAAAGGAACATTGTTTGCAGGCTGGAAGCTCTTGAATGACTACACTCCGGATAAAGCACACACTTCTGCATGTGACTTACACACTCGTTTCTTCTCCAGCCTCAACATTTCCTCCCCTCCATTCAAGGTCTTCCAGGCCTCAACTTGGATTCCCTTCCTGTGGGATGCTTCCCTGATTCTGAATCTGGGTTTGGAGCTGTCCTCTGCACCCAGGGCACCCATGGCTTCCTGTAATACAGGACTCACACCCACTGTAGGTGTTGTTTGTATCTCTGTGTGGGCCACTCCACCTAAGTCCTAGGTGACTAGTTCCTGCAATCCTAAACCTATGATAAGCCTGACACTTAATCTATGTGTTCTGTAAGTATATACTGAATGAAGACAAGTTCACTTGTGGGGGATGTGAGAAAGTGAGATAAAAATGTCATTCAACAGATTTTACAGTTGGTTTCCTTAAGTTCTATTTGCTAGAATCTGCATGTGAAGCAAAGGCATCATGGCACTTAAAGAGGCCGCCTGTCAGCTTCGACTGTTTGATTTAGTGATCCATTCTTAAGTCCCCGAGCATGAATAGGTGGAAAGCAAACTGAAAAAAATTTGCTTCAGAAAAATTTGGGTTGCCAGCTCTGGGGGTATCCTTTAGATGGTGAAACTGAACAAGTTGATTTCCTTTTCTGAGACTCAGTTTCCTTCTTCGTTAAAAGGAGGTTATAATGATCCTGAAACACATGCAAGAGATCTTGTGTGAAGGCACCTGATCTGGTGCCAAGCACACAGTAGGTACTCAGGAAGTGTCGATTTCATGTTTTCATGTACGGCCATGGATGAGAGCTGAGAGACCATGTTGACCCAACACGTTGACCATGTTGATGGATAGGCTTGTGTCTTTCCATGCATTTGGGTCACTGTGTGTGACAGAATTTACCAAAGATGTTGTGTTTTACTTACTAAATCCTATCCCTGTTTTACTTACTAAATCCTACCCCTGTTTTACTTGAAACACTAATCATACAACTTTAACTGACTTGACCACTCTTTCTCTCTCCCATCAATCTGTTCTGTTTTTCACCGTTTCCTCGTTCCTCAGCCATTCATCCCTTGGTCTCCTGTCCTATGGTCGGTCGATACTCAGGGAGTATCACTTACTTTCTTTTTGTCTTTCTTTTGTGTTCCTTTCAGCATAAGAATCTTGAAATAACTTCAAATTTATATTTGTAGAATTGATTTAAGTCTGAGGAGGGAAGAAAGAGGCGAGAGTTATGACCCTAACGTGTCATTTCAGAGTCATCTCTTCTCTGAAGCGCTGTCGCACTTCCCCCCTTTGTGGCCGAGTCACTTTCCGTGGATTTCTGAGACTTCCTTTGTCTGTAAGGTGCCTTTCGGGAGCTTTTTTCTTCTCAGGCTGATTTGACGGCTAACAAAAGAGATCTTAAGGACACAGTATAACCGGTGGTAGGAAAACCGGATCCCTTCTCTGCCCTCATGTAGCTCACTTTTCTTTTTAACTTACTCCTCTCCGTTTAATTAACTCAGTGCACCATCAAAGGAGTGTCCATTGACCGACATTCTCATCCAGTCTCCTTGAAAAGGCAAGGGCCCAGACTCCAGTGAAAATGAGCGGCTGGCAGAAGGCTGTGGTGCTAACGTATCCTTGAGAAAACCAGCAAAAGAGTTCCAGAGGTTGATCAGCCGGAACGCCTGGCATCTGCACAGAGGTGCGAGTTCATCCACCGAGCATTCTTTAGCCAGAGTCCTGTTTCTCTCACCTGGCCCTGGCCTGAGTTGCAGCCATGATTCTGCAGGGTGCCTGCTGGGCTAGGAAACCAGCAGCCATCAGATCCCAGAACAAAAGAGCTGTCTTTGGAGCACAGCTGCCACTTAGGTACTCTCCTCCCCTTTTCAGAGAGTGGTATTTTCCATTAAAGAAATGCAAGCCTCGTAAAAGGGTTCAGAAAGATGCTCGATGTGTTTTTAGCAATGCTCCAAGCTGACTTATAACAATATTTTATTATCTATTCATCCCGGGGTGATGGAATATAGAGCAAGACTGGAAGTAATTCTCTAGTACTCAGGTGTCCATGCAGACACGCTGCCCTCTGCAAGCCCATGGGAACTATATTTATTCTGGCTGCTCTTCTAGCAAGGGCGCACACAGTGATTACCCCCCCCCACCCCCACCCCGTCCCTGCACCCTTGGCCCTGCTAATTGTGCCTTGCCTCAGAGGAAGACTGGCTTTGCATTTCTAATTGCCTTCCAGTTCTTCTGTAAACACTTAGGTCAGCAAGTTACCATTGTCCCATTTCCGATGCATATTGCATACTGATTTTAAGCATCTTCTGTTCCTCTCCAGGTTTTGGTGAATGTCGGTGGAAAACACTGTCTCTGCTTTTTTCAATCACAATTTTGAGAAAAGCATTGTTCTTACATGTCTAATCTCAGGTGCCTTTCAACATCTCTCCAGAAAACGAAAACAAAAGCCCAGATAAACCAGTTCTACCAACTAACGGAATCTGCAGTATTGTTTAGCTAGACTGATGTTCGTTGGTGATATTTTTAATACAGTCATTTGATTTTTTTGTGTGCTAAATTCTGATTTTTTTTAATCAATGATTTTAATTATTGTGGTAGCAAACAATTTCTCACTGTGATTCATTTCTGTTTTCAGTGTTTTCCTTTATTTCAGTGATACAAAAAAACAATGGCTTATTTGCAGGGAAAGGAGCACTATACAGAATCACAGAGAAAAATGAGCTTTTTGATTAACTTTCATGTTCTTGGTTGTTGTGGGAGTTTGTCTCTTTATTTCTGGTGATGTTACAGTGGCATTCATCCCATCTTGAGGTTGGCAAAAATAATAATTTCTGTCTGTTATGATAACTTGTGTGTATTACTACTTTCTATTTGGAAAAAAAAATTCTAGAAAAAATATTATGTTCAAGTGAGCTGGTAATCCCATCTCAACGTAGATAACTTTATCTACTAGCTTTATAAGGACCAAGTGATTCTGCCTTCTTTTTTTTTTTTTTTTTAACCTTAAGGAATGAAAACCCAGGCTCTATGGATCTGTGATGTTAGAGTACATTAGAGTATGGACCACTAGAGACAGTGAGGTAAAATTATTTTAATCATACTGGCAGTGCAATTTATTACACTGGAAATTGATTTTAGCAAGAAATGTGTCCACAGTTTTCGATCATCAGATTGCTTGGTGGCTGTATTGGGAAGGGAAAAAAAAAAACAATTTAGTTGAGGGGATTAATTTGAGTCTGGGCTGTGGTCACAGAGGAATAGATTTTCAATTTTTTTTGAAAGAGATTTATTTATACTACATTATATTGAGGATTTATTGAGGTGCTTGCTAGAATTTGCATTTCAGAGTTTACTTTCCTAAAGACAGACGACTTAATCATCCAAATTATTCCTTTTCGCGAGAAGGATATGTCCAGAGACAGGCAGGTGATGTGCCTAATAGGAAGCAGTGTGGATCTGTCCACAGGTCACCATGTCCTTGCAAATCTCCCCCAAATCCAGCAGCTTGTCATATGGCAACAATGTGGCCATAAACAGGAATGCATGTGGGCACTCTTGGGAGCGGGAGTCAGTCCATCTCCCAGAGCTTAGGTCTTTGTTGTGTGGCTTTCCCTTAACATTCTTAATCTTTGGCTAATCTGGATTCAGGAGACTTGAAAAAGATTCCTGAGATCCCCCACTTATGGTTTCATTTGGAAATGAGGAACAATATCCAAGAGCAGATAATCTCAACCATTCAAAATGCCCAGGTCGTACACAGTCCATAAGACCTGCCTTTTCTGGTTCGTGATGTGTTGGCTGGAATCCCAGATGTTCTGGGCGTGGATTCTGGCTCCTCTTGTGGGAAGGCAGCTCAACCTGTCAGCCTCAACTTGCGGGCGTGAGTAAAGGAACCTTGATGTTTAAGATTTGGATCAAGCAGGATGCTCTATGTGGAAATGTTTCACAGACATTTAAAGTACTCTGAATGTGTTCTCACACTGAAATCAGGCTGTGTGTTAAGAAAGTTTAAGTCCGGCATTGGTGGCCATATTCTCAGACTTTATTCAGCTTTTAGAACAAAGTTTAGTAGATATATTTGTAAGTTTATGCAAATATGAGCACAGTCTTAACTTCAGTTTATTCCATGCTGTATTTTGAGTATCAAACCAAACATATTATATGTGCAGATAACTTAAAAGACACCAATATGAGGATTTCGTTTTGGGGGGGTGCTGTGGATTGAACCCAGGACCATATCTGTGCAAAGTACATTCTGTACCACTTAACTACAGCCCCCCTTTTTATTTGGCCTTCCTGATTAGGAAAATTCACAGTTATGCTCATAGTCAATTTTCAGCGATCCACAGATAGATTAATCAAAGGGGCACATGCCTGAGGCAACTCCACTTTCCATCTTTCTTCCTGACTGTATTTGCTCCTGTTTATTTTTCGATTCACCTCTTACAATGTGGCTTAGCCGGACAAAAGAAAAAGCTTTCTAAACATGTGAAATGAATCTTGTTTTTCTTATTCTGTTTCTCCTCAGGGAGGGTTGAAGCAGAGAGATAAGGCCCGGGTAGAAAGGCTGTCTTCTGGAATAAATTTTAGGTCAGCTGCCTCCAAGAAGCAGGGGAGCAGCAGAGGGCCTGTGTGGAGGGAGCCACGTTCAAACGGCTTCGCCCTCCTCTGGCATCATCAGGCACCTGGGCCCGGACTCATGGTTTATTGGCCATATTTTGAGAGGACGAGCACCAGGCATAAACGAAGCCTGAGACTGCGCAGAAGGAGGTGGCAGTTGCTCACAGTCCTTCTCCATGTTTCTCTTTGAAGAGTCTGGTTTCTTCCCTTCTGTCCATTTGCATGGACACTGACCTCTGTGCCATGTGCCTTGAACAGCTTTCGTCAAAAAGCAGCCTCCTAACTGTCACACAGATAAAATGAACAGAGGTCAGGAATTTGCTCACTGATCCGTGAATGTGTTGAATTTGCACACCTTTGTACAAGCATTATTTTATATTGCTCTCACTCTCCTGCAGCTTCCACGATGGCAGGAGTTGTCGAATGTCCCCCGGAACCACAGTCGGGGAGCTGGGAGGGGTCTCCTGCACCTGGGCAGTGCAGCCCGTTCCCAGAGACTTCCGCATCTCCTTCACTGTGTCTTCACACGCCTACAGCAGGGTCTGATGTATTTTGGGTGCCCACTAAATGTTTGCTTCCAAATAGTCAAATGTTTTTCCTTCTCTGATCAGTGTAACACATTCTGAACACATTTCTGAATTTATAGTGTTTAGGAAATCCTGTCTTGGTGGTAATACAAATCAAACCATTTTTTTCCCCCCGGGGGCTGGGGGGTGGTGTATCTGTAAGCCCAGTGGCTAGAGAGGGTGAGGCAGGAGGATCACAAGTTCAATGCTAGCCTCAGCAACTTAATGAGGCCCTGAGGAACTCAGTGAGACCTTGTCTCAAAATAAAACAAAAAGGGCTGAGGATGTATCTCAGTGGTTAAGTGCCTGTGAGTTTAATACCTAGTACTAACAAAAAAAAATTTTAAAAATTAAAAATTAAAAATAAATCATTCTTCCTAATAGATATAGACATTCAGATAAGAAGCCCAGCTATAAGAGAAATATTCAGTTAAGAAAAAGAGAAGTTAATGTAATTTCAGGCAAAATATGGCATTTTATAAGTGTGTATGTATGTTTTTTAAATTTTTTTTTTTTTGGCAGAACTGGGATTGAACCCAAGTCCTTATACATGCAAGGCAAGGCCATATTTATGTGCCTCAAAAATGTTTTAATTGATGGAGACCTGTCTTCGTAACCCAGAGTGGTTATGTTATGTTTCTGTGTTGTGACATAGGCTTTTGTGACATCAAATCATCTTTGTCTAAGATGTCATAAATCCATTTACTTATCAAAGTACAGTTTTATCAGTGATTTCATTCGGCACATGTAAAAGAATAAAAGTCATTGAAAACATTAAGACAGAGCTATGTTTTTAGCGTTGCCGGCTTTTACTGAATACAGTTCCTGCTAGGGAAGAAAACTTTCATTACCTTTGGTCGACTGTCTGCACTCACACAGAGCCAGCTCCTGGAGTCATTGTGGAATGCCTTCTCCCGCATGTCAGCCCCATGCCAAGGAGCCTCCAGGTAGTTTTCAGGCCAAATTTTTTTCTTCCTGTTTGAGATGTGCGTTTCCCGCAGGTCAAATTAGACAATGGATTACCAGGTAAATTTATTTCGTGTATGAGGGATTCTGGAGGAGAAAATGGGCCAACACATAAATCTGTTTTAAGAGCAGCAAGTGCTTTATCGATCGATCTCCATTTGTGGAAGAAAAGGCTCCCCAGGCCAAGTCCAATCTAAAACAGCAATTAGGTAGGAAGGTCCTTGAAGCCGTGGAAATGGTCAGTCAGCTCTCGAGGGTAGGAACTGATTATGGAACCTTCCGGCTGAGCAAGTTAGTTAAAACAGGACTGTCTTTAAAACCGAGTATTTAGTTGGAGAATTTTCCTCTACATCCAGCCACATCAGGAAGTCTGGACTTTCTTGGGCACAAATACTCATGGCATATTTCTGTTTGATTTTTCTAGTAGCCTCAAGCCAGCGATTTCCAGTCTGCAGATTCTTCTGGGCAGTTGAAACCATGGGGTCCACATACAAAGACAGAGTGGATGCTTTCATGTTTACTCCGTTTATTCCTATTGCTGAGTATTTTATCAATAGAGTGTTGTTGAACCACTGGAGCAAAATATGGAGGTGGTGATGTGGAGGGCAGAAGCTACCCAGGGTCCCCCAGACAAGATCAGCAAGGAGAGTCTTCAGGGTCAGCATGAAGATTCAGGGCATCTGTGGGGCTCTAGGCCCACAGGCTTTCCTGCCCTTTGGCGGAGCTGGCACCTGAGTGCACTCTGGGCCTGAGCACTAGGTTGCTAGGATTTTTCTGAAGGGAAATATTTGGTCTAGGTCTGGTTTTAGACAACATATGAAGAATTTAGGCCAATGTTACAGGAGGATCATATTATATACCAAAGGGACTATAAGGTAGAGAGAAAGAGAATTGAAGACTGGAGAAGAATCCAAATAGGACTGGAAAACTGGTTGACACCAGTTTGTAATAGTTAAAAAGAATTTGTGAGATATTAGGAAGCAGATATTATACTGACTATTTATGCACATCACCTTGTTTAGTTTCCTTCGTGCAATAATTCTATACTGTAATCATTATTTCTGTGGTCCTCCTTACCTGCTAGGGAAGCATTTCAAGAACCCCAGTGGATGCCTGAGACCAAATATTCAAGCACTGTACTACCCACAATAGTCAATCTGATACCTGAGACAGTTAGTAAGTGATTTAACAGGTAGGTAGCATATACAGAGTGGATTCACTGGAAAAGTGATGAATCATGTCCTGGAAAGAACAGAGCAGGAAAGCACAAGATGTTATCTCATTACTCAAAAGGGTAGGTGATTTAAAACTAACAAATTGTTTATTTTTAGAATTTTCCATTTAATGTTTTTGAACCATAGTTGATCACAGATAAAACAGAAACAATGAAAAGCAATAACTGCCGTTTTTGTATAATGTACTTCAGTTATCTGAGGGTTTTTTCTCCCCTATTGTTTTCTCAGAATCTGACAGAGAATAAGTACTTATACTTTTGTTGAATGAACCCTTATATTGTAGATAGGGAAATCAATATCAAGTAATGTGCACAAGACCATGGATCAATTAGGTAACCCTGCTGTTTGCTATTGGCCATGATTCAGATAATGACAAGTAATCAGGTATCTTAGGGTCCAAGAGCTGCTAGTGCTGCTGTTCCCATGCCTCCCATAATGTCTTTTTAAATGAATTAAAATTTTCTTTTCTTTTCCTTTTTTCTTCTCTTATAAAATTCTGTGGAGAATTTGAGTTAAATTCCTTATGCCGGGGAAAATGGTAAGGCCCAGAAATTCACACCTGAAATTGTCATCAAGTGGGACTCTTGATCCTACAGAGCACAGGAATTGTGGTGATGGTTGACAGTATAGGTAAAGAACTAAAAGCAAATCAGGAGCTGAGAAATCCTGGAATCAAATCACTTCTCACTTGGCCCTCCCGTCTACTTTCTGTTCAACTGCTTCTCTCTACTGCATGCATTGCTGGCCTGATAGGTTTCCAATCTGTAAATTCTTCTGGGTGGTTGCAATTTGTAGAATCTTATGGGTATGAAAGTTATTTTCCTCATGGAAAATATTAGATGAACCAAAATTGCATCACTTGAAGAGCAATGATTGACATCCAAGCATATATATTATATATCTTAAAATTGTGACCCTCAATCCTCTGCCAACATAGCAAAGTAGTGTTGTAGCTTATCCAGTAGGGAGCCTGAGTGACATGCCTGGGCTCCAATGACAGCTCGAGATGGGACACTTTGCCTTGTGCTAAGGGCAGGACAGGTGCATCTCTGTGGGAGTCTTACCTGTGAACTGAGGGTTATGCACAGACACTAAGGTAGCACGGCTGCCTTCACAGAACTTTTTCAAATCCACCATTATTAGGCAACTACCAAAAAAAGGGAATGTTGTTAAGGACCCTGACTCCATTCAGGATGGATTAAGGAACTCTCCAGACGTAGACAGTCCATTCTACCTCAAAATAATGGGTTTGCAGCTGCAGCCATGCAGAGCCCGCTTTCCCCGTTGAGGAACAAGGCAGTAATAGAACTCTGCTGGAGGTGATCCGTTTCAAGAACCAGAGAAGACTCCAAGGTTTTCCTCCGTCCTGGCCCTCATTTTGCACTGGGATGTGTAAGGGAGATGCGAAACTAATGACTGCGTGTTCTAATGGGGGATTTTACAGGTACGACCCCAGTGGCTTCTCTATAGCTTACGGTGATTTTAAAGTCTCTCTCTCTTCTTGCTTCATGAATCACGCTTCTAGTGAGGTTTGCAACAGAATATAACCTAACAAATTGGGAGCTGTTATTTTGGAGAAATTCTGTAGACAAATGACTTGTTATTTAATATTTATAGAATTTTGACTACATAAGGTTAATTTTGCATAGGTGTGTGCATGCAGATATGAATGTGTAGACATACACACTTCCGTGGATATGTGTTTATAGTGAAGTGTAAACTTTCTCAAGTAAAATAAATAATAAACTTAACTGGAATTAATAAACTAAATTGGTCATCAGAGAATTAGGTGCTTCTGGGAAAGGGCAGTTCAATGTCATGACCCTGTAGCAGGAAGTTGTTTTCTGAGTTATATGTGTTCTTTGTAGATGACTTTTCAGGATTCCTCCCTTCTGCTTGAATTAAAAACAGCACAGGGCTGGGGATGTGGCTCAAGCAGTAGCGCGCTCGCCTGGCATGCGTGCGGCCCGGGTTCGATCCTCAGCACCACATACAAACAAAGATGTTGTGTCCACTGAGAACTAAAAAATAAATAAAATTCTCTCTCTCTCTCTCAAAACAAAACAAAAACAACGACAACAACAACAAAACCCAGCACAAATACAATGAGAACATTTCTTATGACCTTGTGAGCACAAGGAAATTAACCTTAACATTTCTGGATTTTTAAGGTTGGGAAAGATTAGAGCAGGTTTCTTATGCAATAGTAAGTTCTGGGTTATCAATTTTCTGAGCTACTGATACTCAGTTACTAGGTAACACAGAAGGTGTTGAAATTCATTTGGGTGATTATATTTTCTCACGGTGTGTTTCTGATGTTTTCCAGTTAACTTGCATTTCAAATAAATTCAGGTTCAGACCAGAACTGCCATTATCATCATATTATTTATCATTGTTCTGGACATTCTGGCCAATGGAGTGCAATGTAAACCAAAATGAAATGTAATTGTTGGAAAGAAAAGAAACAACCTCTATGGAATACACTTCATTAATAAAATAAAAATAGAGCATAAATCTCTATGGAAACTAAAGAGCCAGATAAATTGAACAGGTCATTTTCTAAGGAAGAAATAAGGTTGCCTGTAAACATATGAAAAGGTATAATCTCACGAGCAACCAAAAATAATAGGATAACATTTTTTTTCACCTGTTAAATTGGCAAAGGTGGTAAAAATGGAGATTGCCATTGTTGAAAACAACTGGTATGTAGACAGAGTCTTGTACATAACTGTTGGGAACAAAAAGGGCAAAGTGTTTTTGAAATGCAATTTAATATACATGAAAATCTTAAAACTGCTCTTATTCATTGCTTCTCCAGCTCTGCTAGGAATTCACTATAGGCAGAATCTCCTTCTTTTGCATTGCTAATCCCCTGGGAATCTGATGAAAGTAATGAATCCTCTCTTGGAAAAATGCAAATGTACAATTGAGCTTGCATTGAATTTCTTGGGTGGTGTGGTGATTGCCAAATCCCAGCAAAATGACGGTATCTTACACTTCAATACTATTACTTGCACATAACACCCAAATACCATTACTTTAAAAATTGGAAGGAATTCATAAAACAAAATCCGTGAAACTTCATTTCATTAATAAAATAAAAATAGAGCATAAAGTAGAATTTTACACTTAGAAAATCTCAAGAAATGAAGCGCACATTATGGTTTACTGTGTATCCTTAGTCACTGTTGTGTGCCTTGCCCTTGGGCTCCACCCCGTGTCTCAGCCCCTTCTCCCCACAGTTAGCTCTCCTGAGAAGGAGAGGTGTTGGCTAGAGCCTAAAACATGAAATGGACGCCAGCCCCAACAGGATTTCAGTGCCCCTTTGCAAAAGACCTGCTCCTTCCAGAGTGTCCACGCAGCCTGGCCAGGTGCCGGGCTGATGCGCAACCCCTCTCCTCTCCTCTCCGCCCTCCTCTCCCCACCTCTCCCCTCCTCTCTGGGGTGTGTGGGACCAGGTTGTGAGGGAGCATGGGGTAAACAGGGTCCAGACCTGCTGCAGGTACAGCTCCCAAAGAGGCTTTTGGTTCAGCAAGTGGCCACGAATCTGGTCAATTTAGATGTTTTGAGTGAGGGCAAATCCTGAGATCCTGTACCATGCTACTCCAACTCACTTACTTACCCCCAACAGGAGCCTGTCTTGGAGTTATAAAATAGCCCCTGGATGATGGGCAGAATATATCAAGAAGCAACCTGCTGCTACGGGGCTCAGCCTGAAAAGCAAAACTGGGTTCAGTGACATTATAAGGGGGCATTTTTTGTTTGTTGTTTGTTTGTTTTTAATATCCTCACCCTTACTCTGCATGGTCTAGTGCTTTGCTTTTTTTCCTCTTGTGTTTGTACCATCTCTGGTTGACATCTTGCACCAAGATGTAGAACAGAGTCTTTAAGCCAAACCATTCAAAACCTCTGGGACCTTGAGCCAGCAGGGAGAGTTTCTGAATGTAGATTCCATTTCAATTCTAAGAGATTTATGAGAGGTGGTTAAGAGCTTTGATCCCAGCCTGCCTGTGTGTCCTCAGACAAGTGACTTAACCTCTGTGTGCCTCAGTTCCTCCTTTGTGAATTGGTGATGAAAACAGTAATTAGCTCACAAGGTTACTGGAAGGGTTTAATGCGTCCATACCTTAGGAACATAAATCAGTGCCAATAACTCACACCCACTCAGTGTTGGCTGCTGTCATTATTTTAAGCTTTCGGATGATACTCATAAAATAATTAGAAGTTTTAATAAGTTTTGTTATAATTTAATTTAAATTTCATTTTGTTGTTATTCCTTTCTTCTAACTAGATCATGACTTATTGTGGTATTGGCTTCCAGTGGAGAGAGTTATATTTGGCTTTGTTTGATCTGTTTGTGGAGCCAGTAGGTCCTCTCTCCACGGCTGAACTGGACTTCCTGTCCAGACCTTTTGGCTTGTTTGGGTTTCTTTTGCTGGAAGAGAGTGAGGGCCAGATGGGAGATCAGCTTAGAGAAACTGGACCACTCTCAGTGCAAAAATGTAGTCCTGTAGGCTGGAGAGACCAAACGCAGCCTTTCCCCGGCTCACGTCTTTCCCTGTGTGGCTCTGGAAGCCCAAGGGTTAAACAGGAGCTGTGCCCTTGGCATGCACGTGGGGTTACCTGCAGTGACACACAGAGCTGTGTGATAAGCAAGTGACAACCAGGACTGGGAAGGAACAACTCAGTGATGCCACCAGTGACCTCAGACGCGGACCGTAGGGGCTCTTCCTTGGGTAGTCTCTTACTGGGAGCTAGTTTGAAGCTGTCAAGATGACAGGTGATCTTGCACACTACTTGGGTGTGAAGAAGCTGGGAGATTATGACTTTTACCACCACAGCCCAGGACAGAGGCTAGAGAGTGAAGTTCCTGCAGAGTCCAGAGTGGGTGGGTGCTGGACTGCAGGTCAGAGGGTTGAAATGGGTGGGATTTCCTGTGCCTCTGGAAATCAAGATACTATCTTCAAATGATGATGTTTTGTGTAGACCAAACTCTAACAGAGGGATCCAACGTTTTCTTGAGTGACCATGTTTGGATTTCTCTTCAAATTTAGGCTTCTAGTTTGAAGAATTGAAATATCAACTGTTTGTTTTAGATGATTGAGTGCAGGTAGTTTTTCATTATCTAGGGCTTAAGTTTTTATTTCATACGTTTTATAAAATCAAAGTGTGCAAAGAAAAGAAATTAAGATCTGCTTCCCGTAAGATGTATCCATATCTATTCATTTCCCCCATTTTATGCTTCTATACAATGAAAACTCAAGGCACAGGTTCTTGGGCTGCAAAGTGCATTTTTGTCTCTCCCACCACACACGTGTACACGCACACACACCCGTCATTGAGGAATGCTAAAGTCTCAGAATTCATTAAAATAGCAAGAACAGAATTTTGGAGGAAAAGAATGTTGGGGGCGCAGTGATGTGTGACTTTGGTGGATTAGGACAAAGGTTTGATTAGTGAGAAAACGGGGTGTTCGTTCCGTCTGCTTGTTTGTGTTTGGACTGTTGGTCAAAGATGAGATATCGCTATTGTGGTGTGATCCTGGCCGAGTTAGTGAGTTCTGGGGTGGAGTATGTGAGGCCCTCGGAGAGCACTGTGTCCCCTTTAGCCCCTGGTTGAATCGCTACCCGTGGAAAGACTGGCCAGAGGTGAGCAGCATCAAGTGTGATTTGGGCTGCCTGTGCGCGAGGCAGCGGCAGAGGCCTTGCTGTCTCAGAAGGGTCCCCATCTGTCGCAGCCAATTCTGTGATCACAAGCTCAAAGCCATAAGGTGACATGCAGGGGCTTGCTGCTCTTGACACTGTGGAGACTGACTGAGAAGACTGTGGGAGAGAGTGCCCTTTAAGTGCAGCCTCCTGCTGGGCTCCTGGAGCTCATCCTTGCTGTTAAAGGAAGGAAGGTTCCCGTCCGCACACGCCCACCCTCAGCTCCCAGTCCCACCTGTCTCCTCCTTGGGTAGTGCATCCAAGGTGGCTCTCACTTACTGGCTTCCGGGCAAGTTCTCAGGTTTTGTGCAAAGCACAACAGGACATCACTATCGCCTGTGTCCTGGAAACCTGGCAGTAGGGAGCCCTGGAACCAATCCACAGAATCCCCCAAACAGAGACATCTGCAGCCACTAACTTTTCTACCCACCCCCCCCCTTTTTTTCTAACCAATCAGTAAGAAAAACTAATTTGGAAAGATTATTAAATACTAGCTTGGCTGCATTTCAGGTTTCAATGACATCTTTACTTTATTAGGAGAGCAGTCATTTGATTAATTGAAATTGTTATCAGGAGTCAATTATTATTTATTCATTCATCATTACAAAGGGAGCAACATCAAAGAGGGAAAATAAACTCTTCATCAGGAAACTAGCCTGAAAGTTAAGAGATGTGAAAAGTACAATGTTGTTACACTGTTCAACTGTTGGAGGTTAAGGAGGATCAATCCATTTTTTAGATTAGTGTTTTTAAGCTTATTTTTAGTGCATGACAGATAGACATAACATTTTGACATATTCTTAAATGCATTTAACATAACTTTCTCCATTTCAGTCTCCAAAACTACCCCCTTCCCTCCTTGGAGTCCCCTTCCTCTACTCTATTGGTCTCCATCTATTTTTTTTTTTTTTAGAATTAATTTATTTCCTATCCACTTAATGTTTATTGGGCGTGAGCAGTGCGTGTTCTGCTGTTGGTGTGATTTAGACCTCTGCAGTCTAGCTTACACTCTGATACGGGCTGTGATTATGAATTCTTAGACATTTATGCCCCAGGCAGACTACAGGAGACTTGCAGGAAGCAGAAAGAAGGATCCCTGGGGATTGGTGCAGAGTGAGGCTACTTCCCGTGCCAGTCTGTGCTGGCCTGTGCCCTGGGAACTGAGGAGCTCAGACGCTTATCGTCTTTATTTTCCCAAAACCAAATTGGTGGTGCAAGGAAGTCGAGTCTGACTTTCTCATCTGCTCTCTTTGAGGATTTCATATGTTAGATCCAGTAGAGAAT
Source organism: Ictidomys tridecemlineatus (assembly GCF_052094955.1). Classification (NCBI taxonomy): domain Eukaryota; kingdom Metazoa; phylum Chordata; class Mammalia; order Rodentia; family Sciuridae; genus Ictidomys; species Ictidomys tridecemlineatus. The sequence goes on along the minus strand of NC_135483.1, from coordinate 189,254,055 downwards.
CACTATTAAAATTGTCTCAGAGCTGGCAAGAATGGAGGGATGTTTGGGGCTGTCTCTAAAGTCAGATGGAGAGGGCAGAGCCAGGGGGGACTTCCTGGGGCTGAGCAGGTGGAGCGGCAGTGACAGATCCCACCCTTCTCTTGGTGGGTGCACCGAATCAAAACCAACTCAGTCAGTGACAGTTGTGCTCTTGAAGGACCTTGTGTTGACCTTGAGGCCCTTGAAAATCTGATCCGATCAAACGCCTTGTCATCCTTGTGGTCAGGTGGTGGGGAGAGGGTGAGACCACACAGGCACACACAGAAGATTGGGAAACCTCAGTCAGAATAAAGTCAGGATGCAAAGAGGCCTAAGGGAAATCTAGAAAATGTACAGAGACACGTTCTCCCTCATAAAGAGACATTTCCGACACCATGCACATGGAGTTCTTTTTAAGAAGGGATCTGCTTTCCTGCCTGCAATCATAAGCCATGTTTTCTATATCCTTGCTTTACATGGATGCAGTCTTAAAATAGGGAAGAGGCCCGAGAATCAGATAACCAAGGTCTTCAGGGTAGGTGCTGGGTGTTTTCCTTGCTCTTCCTTCTGATGTCAGTCAGTCACAGTCTGCACCTTGCAGTGCGGGGCCACGCTTGCTGCTCACCGGGGCTCATGGCCCTGTGGCTGGCCAGTCACAGCTCCTGGCTCATGCTGTGTGAAGCAGAGAGAAGCAGTTCTGAAGCTGTCTGGCAGCTGCTGGTGCACACTTTGCCCTGCCTGCTGGCTCATAAGTAATGTGCTACTGTAGCCTAAAATAAGAAAACAAGATCACTCTCTGAACCACCGAGCAGGTGCTTCTTGAGGAACAATGGGGCAGCTTCTTCTTTCCCTTATCAGACCTGGAAGCCTCTGCTCCGGAGCGGATGCAGCCCCACTGCAAATAAAGGCCCTTGCTGAAGTGATCTCAGAACGTCCCGGAAGTCCCCTGGGTTCCTTGTTTTCCAAACATTCTAGAGGAGAAAGCTTGTTTTTATCTTCTCTTAAGAATACCTTCCTCAGCAGTGACTTTGACCAAATGTCCTTCAAAGCCACAATGCAGAAAAGCCTGTGTTTTTTCAGTACTCACTTCTGTATTTCTCAATAGCTGACATCACTCTTTCTTACAAAGAATGTTTTATAATGTGATAGTTTTAATATGGAGACCAAATAGTAAAAATAATACTGTGTTGTGGATATTTCCTTGGTCCAGCTCAGTAGATGATAGCAGGAAAACTGTGGTTCCAGATGGGTTTAAGAATATAAGACAGTGAGGCTGATCATTCAAAGTAATTTCACCTTAGGAATTAGGCTCTACTTCGTAAACAGGAAGTGGAATATGGCATGAAAAGGTCGTGATTGATTTCAGATATTATTGCAAAAAGTATTCCTTAATAAGAACCGCTATTTTGGCATGTGGAACATAATTTGGCTTGTTGTATTTCCATTGAGATCCCTGGACAGACAGACAGACACACACACACACACACACACACACACACACACACCACACACACACACACACACACACACACACACACACACACACATGAACCAGAACAGTTAGAATAGAATTTGTCATATCAAAAAAATAGAACTATCCAATCAGCACGAGGAGGTGGATTTAGACCACCAACAGGTATTTGGCTGGATGTCTCTTAAAATTTAATTGACCATTCAGGATATGAATGAACATGGCTTAGTCAACAGCATATGCTCATAAAAATCTTTTTATTTTCCATTTGAATTAGCGTGAATCCAGGAGTAAATGCCTTCATTGATCTTCTTTATAACTTTTAATTATGAAACAATTTCAGACACAAAAATGATGAAATGTTATTATGAAATGTTTCTATATGTACTCTTTGCCCTTATTTCCCAAATATTTATTTACTTTATCATTTATATTGTTTGTCTCTATCTCTTCCTCTTTGACTCATTCTCTCTCTCTCTCTCTCTCTCTCTCTCTCTCTCTCTCTCTCTCTCACACACACACACACAACACACACACACACACACACACACACACACATGCATTCTTTACTATTTTCAGTGTTTCACAGCAAATTGGAGTGGATACCATAACATGGTTTGTAGACACTAGATATTCCTTTAACCACAGAACAATGATTGTTTTAGACAGCTTTTTTGCTGCTATGACTAAAGGACCCGACCAGAACAATTTAGTGGAGGAAAAATTTATTTAGGGGCTCACAGTTTCAGAAGTCTCAATTCATAGACAATAATTTCATTCTTCTTTATGGCTGAGTAATATTCCATTGTGTATATATACCACATTTTCTTTATTCATTCATCTGTTGAAGGGCACCTACATTGGTTTCATAGCTTAGCTATTGTGAATGGAGCTTCTGTGAACATTGGTGTGGCTGTGTCACTGTAGTATGCAGATTTTAAGTCCTTTGTGTATAAACTGAGAAGTGGGATAACTGGGTCAATTGGTGATTCCTTTCAAGTTTTCTGAGGAATCCAGAATTTGGGGGAAAAGGTTCACTTGTACATTGCTGGTGGGACTGCAAATTGGTGCAATCACTCTGGAAAGCAGTATGGAGGTTCCTCAAATTGTGATTTTCTAATCTTATCCTCACTTTTACTGATATTAGTTTGTATTCTATTATATTTCTTTGTCTTCCACTAATTTATTCATTTATCTACGTCAGCATTGACTCATGGATTCTTATTATGTGAGTTGTAACTGTTACTATTATATTTAATTTTAATGGTCACATTTCCTCCAGCTTGGCCACCAGGAGCCCCCTCATGCCGCCTCTGTCCTTTGGACCTGTTCCTGTCGTGTTTTAGTATGCTATTTTCTGACACAGTGTGTCGTTCCAGTATCATCTCAATTGTTCATGTCCCAGCCCTAGATTCTGCTATCTTCACGGAGGACTGGTTCCTTTCGGTGGAGAGTGATATTTAGAAACCAGTGTCTCAGTTTCAGTGTGTTTATTGCTACTGGCATAGAAATGTTCACAGGGTGCTGGGCACAGCTAACAAATATCAGTCTGCATGTTTGTGTGTGCACATTTAAAACCACTGTGTACTGATACCCATGTGCACCTGTCTACCTATACTGAAAGTCATGGACTAGTTTCAATTTCTCCAACTAGACTCTAATGTCACAAGGTTCTTTCTAGCCTTCCTTCTGCCTTTCTAGGTTTTTAACTTCCTCCTTTCAGGGTGCAGGGTGAGAAACCCAGTTCTCAACATTACGATATAGTTACTTTTTACTCCATTAGTACACATGAGGTCAATTCAAAGTTGTAAATATACACCACTTGAAGAAAACAAGCTTTGGAAGTGAAATTCAGTATTGGTTTATAGTTTTTCTTTCTTTAGCCTTATAATGTGTTCTCTAAATACTATGTTAAAGTCTTAGTTGAGTTTGTTTTTTTCCTCCCTTTATGGTAGTTATATATTTTTTTAAAATTCACAATGCAGGCAGATTTACACACTTTTGCTTTCATTTCATTTGAATTTTCCTCCTATCCCTCTTAATTATATTAATTTTGTTTTTCATGATTCTAAAAGTCACAGCTATAGAAAAAGATACATTTAAAAAGTATCTCTTCTCTATCATTTCAGCCCCATTCCTATCCATACCCTGGGGTAACTGTCTCTTTTCTCTTTCCATGCTTCTTTTTTCAAAAATAAACAAATTAATAAAAATATATTCCTTTATTTCCTCTCCTTGCTTATAGAAAACAGTCATTTTTTAACTTTTTTATGGCATAATAATATACCCTGGAAATAAATTATTCCCTATGAATACATAAACTCTTACAACTCTTCTTCATTTCATATTCTCTCTCTCTCTCTCTCTCTCTCTCTCTCTCTCTCTCTCTCTCCAGATGTGTTAAAAGATATACTGAAATCTATTTAACCATTTCTTTTATATAAGCTTTTAGGCTTTTCTATAATTTTATAATTACAATTAACGCTTCAGTGTCTGAACTTGTGATTATATATTGTTTTTGTTGATAGGTGTGTCTTTAAATTCCTAGGCATGAAATTGTGGAGTCAACAGGCATGCACAGTTTTATTATATATTGACAATTCCCTTTAAAACGTGTTGTTCCAATTTTCAGCCTAACCAGCAATGCCTGAGAAAGCTTCTCCACAGTTTTGACAACACACTGTGTGTCTGTATTTCTAAATTTGTATTAGTCTGATAGGTCAGAAAAGGCATCTCAATGTGGCCTTAATTTGCATTTCTCTAATCTTGAGCAGATATTTAAAATAAAAATCTATCAAACAAGTTGTCGCAGAATGGCATCACTGCAAGTTTATGCCCAAAAGTCTTTTATATATCACCTTATGAGATTACAAAAGAATTGGATATTCAACTCAGACATCTCATCCTGTCCCAGCTTTAGTATTAATTTCAAGGAAATAAATAATCAGAAAGTACATGCAAAACTGGGTGAGCTCGAGGGCTGTCAGCATCTTGATCTCTTTTGCAGCATCTCACATGATCTGGGCCAGATTTGCACAGAAATACCTTTTATTGTTTGTAGCTGTGCAACTTGTGTGGAGGAGAACTCTTTGAATCTTGGAACGTTTATGCTTAGTTACATAGTTTGTGAGATATTTTCCTGGAAGCCCTGTGACATAAATCCACAGATTTCAGGTATGTTTACCACATCAATTTTCAGCAAACAGGCACATCCTGCAGAGAGAATGCCGTAGATAAGTCTTGGTCTGCTAGCAGACAGCAGGAGGTCTATCATTAACAAGTGCACTAGGAGATCCAACTAGGTCATTTATTTCTCTTCTTGGGTCATATCTCCACCCCATAAAGAAGAGAATAGATTTCAGTCCAGCGTATAACCTTGAGTATGGATTCTTTTTCACTGAACATATTCTTGGAAGATTCAACCAAGTTGTGGAGGTATTGAAAGTTCATTCCTTTTCGTTGCTGATGTGTATCTCATGGCATGGGCGGACCACCATCTGCTCAGCCGTTCACCTGTTGAAAGGCAGCTGGACTATGCCCAGCTTTGGGGCATCTCAGGTAAAGCGTTGGGAACATTCCTGTCAAGGTGGGTGTCTGGACCTCTCTGTTTTGCCCTGGAACACATGCAGCTCCTCAGCCTCCCTCTCCTCCTGCTTCTAACCTCCACTGGCCGCCTAGTAAGGGCTCTGGACTTGAGGCCAATAAATCTGTACATGTATTTTATTACCTCCAACCAAATGTTGTCTCCACGTTACTCTTTCTAAATGTTTGGTACCTTCTGTGGTTCATTCCTAATGAGTTGTGTGCTAAGGAAAATGAACTGATAAAATGCCACAAGGATGAAAATTGGTGGCATTTTTCACCCGCCACAGTGCTTGTCCCTTGAACCCATTTGTCAGGATAACTCTCAGGCAGAGCGCTTCATCGTGATTTATCACATAGAGAGTTTTCTCATGGTGGACATTTTAGGGCCCAGAGCACTCTGCTGCATTGATGTCCATTTTCAGTGTACTCTACTGATTAGAGGGCGGGGGTAGGAGACTTGTCATGGAATAAATAGATCGCTCTTCTGCCACGGGGTGGAGGAGCACCAGGTTTGACCATCAGGTCAGCTCAGCATAAGGGACCGGATGAGAGAATGTGGGTTTCAATCTGGTGTCATTTTTATTAAGTGACTTTGTCTTCAGGGGCTCACTTCAATGCCTTCTAGATAAATTGCTTCCGTCTTTGACAGTGACAATGACAATATTTCCAGGCTTCACACTTCCAAGAGATAATTGACAGGACAAATTGCACAGCAGAATTCCCTGATGACTACAAGACAGGATGCAAAATCTCAAGTCACTCTGTATCTCTGGTGCAAGTTATAATATGGCTAACAGAAATACATCTGTCACTTAAATACCTAATGGTGAGACATATACCATGTTAACCAACAGCTGAAGTGATGTGCATCTCTCTATTAAAGTTAAGAAATCGTACTTAATTATTCCCAAATATTGGTTCTCAATAGACTTAATTTTTTATTCCTGTGATATACATTTACATAATAAAAATAATAATAGACCTCCTAGTAGTTTTCCACTAATACATTTTTAGAGTCCATCCACACACACCCCATGCAAATACTTGAGGGAAAATGCCAAGCAAACAAAAGTCATTTTCAATATTCATGATCTTTAAAAAGTTAATAAATTAATTCATATTGACAAAGGTATGTGTGCTCTACTGCCAGAATTGTTGACATTCAAAACAGAGTCCTGGCCAAGTAGTGGTGACCATTTGTCCTCATCTGGGCATAGCCACGGGACAGTAGGGTCCATGCCCTAGTAAAGTCGAAGGGGATATGCCAAAAAACAGACCTCAAAATGGTATCCAAAACTCAGTCTGGAGGAAAAAAAAAACAACAGTTTTCAATCCAAGGTCATCTGACCATCCTCAAGATGACCCACAGAAGGCTTCAGGGCTATTGCAGTTAGAGATGATGCCCAGGTCTGCTCCAAGCTGAGGTTGGCCTCTCAGTCGACTTGTTGAAGCTCCTGAGGGCCTTTTTAGAGGGAGGTGCCAAGTCCTGCTGCACACACGTCAGGCTCCAGAGCAATCCCTTATCACATGTTAACTTGGTATGTTGGCACATGATTCACAAGGAGTGGGGGCAGCACACTAGCACCTATAATATTTGCCCTTGGGAATCATTCTGCAAAGTAGAGATTGTTTGCTTTGTAAGACACCATTTCAGAGTTCTTTAGGAAGATGATATCTCCCACGTTCAATTATTAATGCTGGTAGCATAATTTAAATCCCTGGGCTATGCAAACACATCTCAGGTTAAGGACAGTTTAATTGCCTCTGACTCCAAACCCCTGTTAAAATGTTTAACAAGCCCTGGTGGAGTGTCTGCCACCTTTCTATGTCCCTGTCCAGGCCTTGGTCTCATTGTAGATACTTGAAGAAATGGCCATAGAAAAGATAAATCATATAAGAATGAAAGACAACAAAGAGGGAATTGAAGGAGTAGAAAAGTCCTTGGCCTTGGGCTGGAGGACTTAATCTCTCTGTCTTGCTGTTTCAGAGACCAGCAGAGTGATTGGGACAAGTGTCCCCAAATCTTCAGGCATTAGAATCGTGGTCTCTGCAACAAAGGAGTGGTGTCAGGTTGGTAAGGATGACCCCATGCACTTCTAAAAATCTCATGTGCTGGTGACACACTCCAGACTCATCAGGAGTGTGTGGCAGTATAATGTTCAGTACTTTGAGTCTAAACCCTAAGAAAACTTGCCAATCAGCCCTCCAAAGAAAGACAGATGAGACCAAAGAAAATCGGAGTAGATGCTGGGTAGCCTAAAAACTCAGATTTTTATGACAAAAACAAAGTGGTTTGATGTGCCAGAGCGGAGCCCCAGGTGTGTCAGCTGAGTCCCAGTGCCCATGCGCCAGTCAGCAGGGTTGAATGTGAAGTCTCTGATGGCATTCTTACTGCCAGCCTATTTCATTTGGGAGATTAAGCTGCCGTGTGTCTTCTGCCTTCCTGGCTCTCACCATGGTCTTCAGTGCACCTGTCCAAAGCCCTCAGCCACCTGGTCTACCCCAGCCTTGTTTCAGGGAGCCAATTACAGTGAATGTAGAGATTAACGAGGCTTCATGGCCAGAGCAAGGAACAGACTCTTAATAGGGATCTTTCCTTCCAGCTGAGCATGTGCGGAGAAAGGTCTTTAAGGACCCAAGAGAAGTTATCTAGGTTTGTCGAAGGTGCTTGCGGAGCTATTTGCATGCCCTTCTCTTACACTGGATTTGTAACTGAGGAGGTCAGCGTTGCCTGTGTGCCGGGCAGTGCTTTCCCCCGTAGGGAAAGAGTTTTATCAGTTTTGTTCCCTGTAATTTGCCTGTTCCTGGTGGGTACTCAGCGAACATTTCCCAAATGACTGACTGCATCCTGAAACAGCTGAGCTGCCAGCCCAAAGCTTATGGCTTCCATTTGTCCCTTTCAGCCAAATTCCTTCCTTTTGGGGAAACTTAAGTCTCCTATGAAGACTTTCAAGTGATTGGATAAGACCCGCCTACATTATGAGAATTGATTTCCTTTGTTCAAATACTTCTTGTGTAAATGTTGATTACATCTAAAAAATATCTTGTTTCTTGGAGGTTGTTGTAAGTAGGTTTCGGATAGAGCCATTATCCCCTGTGAATCAATTTTCAAAACCCCTCCCACATTTTATTTTCTTCCATGAAAGCATGGCTTGAATAGTCACCCACCCAGTGACTGTGCGTTGGAATTGGGGTGACAAGTCCTTCCAAGCAGAGCATGAGAAGAGTGTCATCAGCTCCTCCACTGAGGTGCCGATGGTAGCTGCATTGCTGTCGCTTGTGAAGCGAGAACCCAACCAAGGAAGCCAAATGTTACGCTCAGAAATACATCAGGAAAGCAAGGATTGTAAGTTGGGTTTTTCATTCATTTTTCCCCTCCAATCAAATAAGGGGTTAATTTCAAGAGTAGTTCATGATTTCAGCATGTTTTTATTAGTCATGTCTCCAGAGACACAGAACCAATGGGGTGTTCATGGAGGTGGTGAGTGGGGAGAGGAATATAGAGACACACACACAGAGAAGTATTTTAACAAATTATTAAGGGATTGGCTCATGCAGTTGCGGTTCTCAAGTTCAAGAATCTTGCAGACAGGAGACCTGGGGAAGAGTTGATGTTGCAGTCTTGAATCTGAAGACAGCCTAGAGGCCAAATTCCTGCCTTTCGGGGAAATTATCTTATATTAAGGTTTTCAAGTGATTAGATAAGACCCACCTACATTATGAGAATTAATTTTCTTTATTCAAACACAACTTGTATAAATGATGATTATATCTAAAAAATATGTGCACATTAATGCCTAGTCTGGTGTTTGACCAAGCAACTGGGCATCATAGACAAACTCAGTTAACCCATGCAGTCCACCCTCACAGCGCTTAATTATGTGACACACCCCAGAAGTTAGGTCAGGGAGTCCTGTGCTTAGTTGGAAGACATGAAAACTGAGAGATATGGATCTAAGAGCTACGCTCTCACTTATGGACCCAGGGAGCCACTGACTTCCCAGTGGAAAATGAGTGGATTGGTTTCCAATGTGATCACTGATAGGTTCACATTTTCCATTGCAGCCTACCTTTTGAACAATTTCCTTTGCCTCGCAAATCACATTATGCAAATGTGAATTCATTATTTGCTAAAAGATACATATGCAATAAGAGAGATGCTGTCAGAAAACAGTTTTTTTCAGCTATTTTGAAATGCTAAAAACAGTTGGTAGATCATCACTGCTTTTGCTGTTTGTATGAGTTAGTCTGATCCAGTCCTGACCACTCACTGGCCTGGATAAATTACTTACATTATAGAACCAGAATAATGGTCATACCTAACCTGTAGAACTGTTATGAAGATTCATGATCCATATAAAGCGTTTGGCCTAGTACTTAGTGTAAAGTGAGCCCTGGGTAAATGCTAGTAACTGGTCTTCATACTGCTATTGCAGAGGCTGGGAGTTGGTTCTGATACCCCCCCTTCTACAGTCCCTCTCTGCTCTTCTAGACTTCCCATATTTATTATTTGGTGCACAATAACCTCATAGATTTCACTGTGAACAGCATTTATCCTTGAACACATTCTTCATGGCTTAAAGCATGCTATCCGTGTTCATAACTAGCAAATCTGTTTGCATTTTGTTCTGTCAAGTGATTGGCATGTGGATCCCCCCTCCTCAAAGTGTCTGGTGAAGTTTTGCTCCTCTGTGGACTGCAGAGAGGGAGTGGGTTAAATCTAGGATCTGAAGTCTCTGTGCTCACCCTTTCCCTTCTTTCTGAAATGTGCAGGTGGAAATTGACGTGAGGGAACAAGAGCTTCTCATGGGTATTTGGCCCAGAGTTAAGAATGCTGGGTCTTCTTTTTCTCACCTTCTGCCTTATACTCTAAAGGCTATTAAGATTTCCAATTAAGTGTTCTCCATCCTCTGTTCCTATCACATTATTTTATATCAGCCAAGAAAAGGCAGTCTTCGACAGACAATAAAAGAACAGCAAGATCTTTTATGTTCCAAGAAAGATCTCTAGAGAGTCTTTGTTCTTGATGTGCCATTTCTGAGAAACCCAGAAGTACACTGAACCAAATCTGGGCTTGGGATGCTGGAAATGTCCAACTGGGAGGCTGAAAGTCCCTGGGTAACCAGGGGCTTTGATTTGTACATGATCGTCCATCCGTCTCATGCCCTTGTTAGGGGTCCTTGTCCTTAGACTTCCCTTCCTACCGTCCGTCCAGTGTTAGGTGAGTGCCAGCTTTTCAGGCTGAAGGAAAATAGGAACTGGTCACCAAGAGAAAGGAACAGTCCCAGCCCAGCCCCAAGAATGAATGTTAGGCAATGAGGGTATTTTTTTTTCCCCACAGATGAAAAGGGAACAGTGATTCATGAAGAGCTGGCTGGGGTGCTAGAAGGAGAGGTTCTGAGGAGACGGGTATTATGGTGTAGATATTAGGTGTCCCCCAAAAGCTCACATGTGAGGCAATGCAAGGACATTCAGAGGTGAGATGATCGGGTTACAAGATCCTAACCCAATCAGTGACTCAGTTCCCCGAGGGGCTTAACTGAGTGGTACCTGAAGGCCGGTGGGGTGGCTGTCTCTGGACCTTTGAAACCGTGAGCCCCCAATACACTTTTCCTCCTTAGAATAGTTCCTTTTTAGTCACAGCAGTGAAAAAGCTGAGTAAAAAAAATGGGTCTTTCCTAATTAGAGGCTGTTAGCTCTGCAGACACCCTGGTGGGCCCCTTGCCTCCGTGCATGCCCTCTTGGGTTGTCACACGCTGTATTTTCACATAATTTCTTCAGTCAAGGTTGGGCAAAGCCCACTTGTTCACACTGCAGACATCTTGGGGATGTCCATTTATGCCACTGAATGACACAGGAGAAAGACTTTCAATTTTTGCTGTTTGTTTTTCTCAGAATGATTCATTTGTAATAACATTCTTGCCCAATGCCTGTCTCTGCAACCATACCAAAAATAAAATGCTAGTATTTATTGCATATTTCCTACTCCTCGTTACTCCTCCTGAAGACTCTTCTTGTCATTTTATAAGTCCCTTTGTTCCAACTCCCTGGGTGGTGACGGCTTGAAAAATCCTCTGTGTACTATTTTGGAGAAGTTTAGTGACCAATTTGTGTTTCCTGTCACTTTGTGGCCCTGGAAGATTGCAGCTTGGATGGGGCCTAGAAGGGAGTCATTCATCTGGAAAATATTCACCTCTTTCACAGACGGGAAGGAGAACAGGATTCCCATTAGCCCGACCTGACCTTGGTGTACAACTATGTGGATGGGAAACCTCCTGGAGTTCCTGGGTGTATTGAGCCCTGTGTTCTCACTAACAGGGAGAATGTGCCCACAGCAGAGCATTAGATCTGTGGCAAGAAGGGACTTCTCTCCACATATCTAGAGCAATCCCTGTGGCAGTGTTGATAGAGACCTATGCAGGTATAATGCCCAGTGCTGTAAGGTTTCTCTTTATTGGGACCCGTATGTTTCTTGGCCCAATATACATAAGGGACATTGTTCATGCACAGTGTAACTGAATCTTTGAGATTTTGAAGCAATTGAATTTTTAGTTGACAGGTTCTAGTTGTACATCTTTCTTGTGTGCAGTATGCTGTTTTGGTAATTTACATGTCATGTAACCATCAGCTCCAAGTATTACTAGGATCCCAAACAGGTATCACGTCTTTGTGATGAGATATCTGGAATCTTTCTTCTAGCTATTTTGAAAACTCAGTGGGATGCCTTATTGTTGACTATGATCACTCTTCGATGTGATAGAACACCTTGTCTTCTCTCTGGCTGTGATTTGGGACCTGCTGTCCCCACTACCTCCTTCATCCTCCTTGGCCTCTGGTGACCACTCTTCTGCTCTCTACCTCTGTGAGCTCAGCTGTTTTCGATTCCATGTTCCTATCATTTTCAGCAACATGGATGAACCTGGAGATCATATTGTTAAGTGAAATAAGCTAGGCACAGAGAGACAAGTTTTTTGTTATTTTTTAGAAGTTTTACTTTACTTCTCTTGAAAATCTAAGTCACAAGGTACATTTTTATCAAACTATATTCTGATGGACATATTATTTGCAAAAAAAAAAAGTATAAAATTCTCTTCTGTCTACAGGCTGAATAGTGTTTTTCAGGGAGTCATAGTCAACATTATGGGTTAGTGGCAACCTCTGGAGAGCTGTAGGGAGAATTTGGAAGTACGTGGCCTGGCAGCAAATAAACTGATGCACTGGGGCAAGTGCCCAGATACAGAGAAGGATCCAGAACCTGGCCCACTATAGATGTCAGTAGGGTAAGTTTGAAGGGGTTGTTCTAAGAACAGACTGTCTTAGAACTTTGTTTTACCATCTCACATTCTGCTTTCAGGAAAACTCTATTTAAATCATTTTTTTAAATTTCATTTTTTTGAAAAATCATTCAAACAATTCCTTTGCTGTATTTCTTCAGTAAATGATAGCCTTTCTTTGTATTTATAATAATCTCAAGAGATTCCTGACAATTTTGTCAACTCCACAAAGGTAAGCGTAGTTTCATTGACTTCCAAAAGCTTAACCACTATCACACTTCAGACCCTGGGACTCATATGTTTTGTGTTGACTCAACCCTGGAGGAACCAGAGAGCAGCTCATTCTGGGACTGTTTAGGAAGGGTTGAGCAGGGCCAGTGCTTTTGATTCAAAAGAAGACCAGGTCAGGAGCTCCGCCAAGCTCTGTCAAGCTGTAGGATGGAGCTGTCATATCTAGAGAATCGGCCAGTCTCTGGCATTAGAGGGACATGTTGCTAATCATGTGTTTTTAGGAAGGGTGTGTCTGTCTGCCCTTCCTTTGTGTGGCCTCTGTTGAAAATTCATTCAAACGTGGATGGAAATTGTGGGTGTGCCTAGTAAATATTTGGTGTGACTGCTGACCCTTGTCCGTGTCACAGTTGGGAGGAGCAGTTGCGTAACGCTCTTTGAGCTCTCCTCCTTTTGCTGGCTTAGTAACTCCATACTTCACAACAGAAAGTCAGCGGAACACTCAGATTAGTATTTGTGGAACATCTTGATGCTTCTCTGTTTACAAAGAAATTTTGGAAAGATGCCAAAAGACTGCAGCTTTTTAAATTGGAAGCTTTATTTTCTTTTATTTCATTTTTTTTCCCAGAGATTATACACTTTTTTTGTTTTTAGAAAACAAATATTTTATGTATATGTTATGCTCTGGATCTGGATTGTATCCCAGAGGCTCATGTGCAGAAAGTTTGGTCGGCAATGCAGCATGTTCAGAGTCGGGGCTCTGGGGACGTGTTTGGATCCTGAGGCTCTGACTTCATCAGCAGATTAATCCATCCAGGGACTCAAAGCTGAATAGGTTATTGTGAGATGGTGGAAAACTCTAGGAGGTAGAACCAGTTGGAGGGAGTGGATCCTTGGAGGAGTGCCCCTGGGGACTATATCTTGTCCCCCCCCCCCCCCCCCCCGCCACCTGCTTCCTGGCTGCCATGAGCTAAGCAGCTTCCCTCCCCCATGCCCTCCACCATGATGTTCTGCCTCACCTCAGGCTCAAAGCAATGGAGCTGACCATGGACTGAAACCTCTGAAGCTGTGAGCCAAAATAAACCTTTCCTCTTTAAGTTTTTTTTACTTAGGTATTTGTCACAGTGACAAAAAGCTGGCTAAAACAGAGTTTGTGTAGGTATAAAATATATACACATCTATGTGTAATTTTGTTTTACATGAAAGTATATAAGTGAGATTACATGAATACAAAGACATGCTATCAAGTTGTTGATTCTTTATATATATGTATGTGTTTCTATGGGTGTATGTGTAAAACGGGCACTCCATTCTATCTGATATTTTTAAAAGATTTCTAATATTACTTTCTGCAATTTTAAAACAAGAATAAATTTTGTTATTAAAAGTGCCTGGGCAACAGACAGTCGAATCCTGTTACTTCTTTGGGAGGACCCCCTGCGTCTAGGATGCCCATATGACACCAAATTTCCTCTTATGCTCTAAGCATGGGAATGATGAGCACATGGCATCAAATGGAGTGGCTTCATCCACAGCAAAACGGTCTGGGTGTTTGACAGGTGTCTTTCAAGTCTCTTTCTTCTATGTTATTTCCCTCCTAGATTATTAAGATGTTGCTGAAATTCCCACATTTTGCTGTCCCAAGAATGCATCCCAGTGTCACTTGTTGGCTTGCTTAGGTGACTGTGGCCACTCCTCATATCTGGATCTAAGGTTCTGGGCTTTAACATGAGTTAGTGATAACAACACTCCATCCTGACCCACAGGCTCTCAGTGGATCTAATGGATATGACATGGTTTTTGCCATCAAATGTGAGACAATATTAATTATTACCATTCTGTGTCTGGGGGTTTGCTTTGACTGTGGACATACATAGTGGGTATCTGACACCTTAATTTTTTTTGGATGTTTTGATCTGCTATTCACATGTCACTGGTAAAAGTATATTGCTAAATAAGTTACTTTTATAATAAGTTAAGTTTGAAGAGATTGCATCCATCTATTATGTTACCTTACTTAAAATTGTATTTATTAAGTAGCTTTAACTGTTGTCTTAGGATACTGATTTCTGCTTCATGCTTCTTTCAAGACCACCTCCAAAATAAAACAAAATTTTATTTTCCTTAAAATATTTCTAGATCATAAATATTGATAAAGAGGTTTATATTATTTCTTAGTTGCCAAAGTTTCGCTATTATGAAATATTTTCTGTAGGTGTATATCATCTACAACTTCTGATGAAGTTATTTTAAAAGTACCCTTTAATTGAATTACAGAAAAAGTTCCCATATACTATTGAAAGAAATCTCTTTGTTTGTGTGTTTATGCATTTGTATAAGAGACAGAGCAAGCTTTGAGAGCAGATCAAAGGAGTTCCCACCCTCCAGAGGATTTCTTCTATAAAATGTAAACATAGTTATTTCTAGTTTCAGTGAACAGTAAGAAAGAATATACTTTCATTTTGGGCACTGAAACAAATTTCCCTTTTTGTTTTTTCCTCCAGTTTTTTATTGTTGTAAAACACATACAACATAAAAGTCACATGAGTGTACATTTCACTTGCCCTAAATTCATGCATAAGGGTGAGCCACCACCACCACCACCACTATTTATCCCCATATCCTTTTCCATCCTGCAGAATGGAAACTCTGTACCCTTAAACCAGAACTCCCCATTCCACCCCCAGCACCAGTGTAACTTCTGTGTTTATAATTTTTACTATTTTAAATATTTCACATAAGTGAGATTACAGTATCTGTCTTTTAATGAATAGCGTATTCTGCTTAGCTAATGTCCTCAAAGTCCATCTATGTTGTTCTGTGTCAGAATTTCCTTCCTTTTTTAGAGCTGAATATTCCATATTTACTGATCCATTCATGTGTTGATAGACACATGGTCTATCTCCACATTTTAGGTATTTTGCATAATGCTTCTGTGAACTTGGGCATAAATGTCTCTTCACATCCTGCTTTCTATTCTTTGGGTATACACCCAGAAATGGAATTGCTGATAATTCTGTTTTTAACTTTTAGGTGAGCTGCCATATTGTTTGCTGTGGTTTGCATGTGGTGGGTGTGCCCCAGACACCCATTGAGACTAGAGACTTTACCCTCAGGGTGGCACTATTGGAAGGTGGTGGAATCTTTGGGATGTGGGACCTATTAGGCACATGAGATGTTTCTGGTCATCCCTTTGATATTTCTAGTGAGAAGGTTATAACAGGACCAAGCCTGGCTGCCACCCTGCTCCCTGTCCTCTTTGTCCTGCTCCCCTTTCGAGATATGACTGCTGACTCTTACATATGCTTTTGCCATGAGCCACCACACCAAACCGATGGGACACCCCCCCCCCCATTCCCCTACTGGCAGGTCTTGAACTTTGAACCTGCAGAATGCTTAGCTGGATAAGCCTTTTTCTTACTACTGTGTAGGTATTTCATTTGGTGGGAAAAGCTCACTGACACATTTTTCCACAGAGGCTGTCCTGTTGTAGGGTCCTGCCTACCGTGCACAGACTCCCACTTCTTCCTACCCTTGCCAACACCTGCTGTATTCTGCCTTTGTGAGAGCAGCCATGCTGATGGGTGTAAAGCCATATCTCCTAGAGTTTGATTTCTGTTTCCCTAATTATTCATGGTTTTGAAGCCCTTTTCATGGGTTCATTGATTATTTGCATGTCTTCTCTGGAAAAATGTCTACTAAAGTCCTTTGCCCATTTTTGAACCAGATTTGTTTGTTGCTGTCCCTGTTGACTTTTAAGAGTTTCTTGATATATTCTAGACATTAACCCCTTGACAGATTTCTAATTTGCAAGTATTTCTCCTGAGATTTCCTTCTTAATCTCTTGGTACTTTTTTGATTCATGCTTTAAAACATTTTTCATAAAGTCCCATTTGTCTCTTTTGTTTGTATATTACCAATTCCTTTAGTGTCATAGCCAAGAACTCCTTGCAGAGTTCAATATCAAGAAGCTTTTGTGTTTTCATCTGTGAGTTTCATAGACTTAGATCTCATATTTTATTTATTTTTATTTTTTACCTTACCTTTTTAAAATTAATTTATTTCAAAATTAGGTGTATATGACAGCAGAATGCATTTTGATTCATCGTACACACGATTGCAGCACAAGTTTACATTTCTATGGTTGTACACATTGTAGCATCACACAGTCATACATGTACCTAGGGCTAGGCCTTTGGTGTATTTTGGAATTTGTCTTTGTATGTAGCCTTAAGTACAGTGCTAACTGTGGATATCCAGTTTTCCCAGCACCATTTATGGGAAAGACTGGCCTTTCCCCCATTGCATGTTGCTTGGCTTCCTTGGTGAAAATCTTTTGACCCTATGTGTATAAATTTCTGAGCTCTCTATTTTATTCCACTGTTTCTGCTTCTGTTTGCTCAACTCTACCTTTGAAGACCTCTAGTTAATTTTCCATTTTTTTTCATTCTATCATAGTTTTCAGTTCAAAAATTTCTGTTTTGGCTCATTTTAAGTTTCTATTTTTTGTTATTTCCATTTGTTCATGCCTCCCTTTCTTGACTCTCCCATGTTTTTCTTTAATCCTTTGAAATCTTAAAACAGTGGTCTTCAAGTATTTGTCCAGTAGATCTGCCATCAGCTCTTATTTCAGTGAGAATTTCTGTTTTGTTTTTTGCCCCACAGAATGGGCCATACACTCCTATTTTGTTACAAATCCAGTCCAGAGGGACAGGCTGTTCACCTGGTTGTTCTCCTGGGGATGATGGGTGCTTTCAGCATCTGAGTCCCTTTCTTCCACCCGTTGTCTGTTTCGCCCTCCCACCCTCCTGGCCTTTCCCACTGCCTGGGCTTCTGCCATTAGTGGGGCCTCCCCTCTTCCTTTCTTCCTGGCCCCAGGCAGGTCTACTGAGCTCACACTCTCCATCACACCCAGGTATATGCCCTCCCTCAAGTTCAGCCTGTTTCCTTCCAGTGTGGCCAGAGGCACCAGGGCTGTCCTATGCTGTGGCCTGATATGTGGCCATCTGCTGTGGCCTCTTTCCCTGCAGCAGGCTTGCATCTCCCCTCCCTTCTCCTCTTTACCCCCCAGCAATATTTGCAAAGAGAGTTCCGCCTAGTTTCAGAGGCCTGGTGCCTTGAAATCCAATGACTCACCTTTCTGAGGCTTCCCCTGAGCAGAGCTCCACTGCTGCTCTCTGAATTCCTCGGGTACTTTCCTGTGCCCCTTGCCTGCCCTCTCCATGGTTTGCCTGCATCTCCATTGTACCTGTGCATGGGCAGAGGTTAGCGGTTGTTCAGAACCAGACCTGGCCAGCAGTGGAGCTGCAACGGGAACCTCACTTTCCTTGGATATGACGAATCCCCAGTCACTTCCCTCCTGTCAATTTCTGACCCTCCCCACTTTCACATCAACCTCCTCTCCATTGCCCACAGCACATGGCTTTTGTGTATAGTAAGCTCCGAATAAACCTCTAGAAGGTACAGCACCTCTGCCTCTTTCCTAAAAAGTCATCTTTTTAAAGGGACTATTCAGTTGACACTTGTTTCACAGATAACAAAAGCACTAAAGGATGTACTGGTACCTCCCTTCTGTGTCCTAAATGTTTTGTGGTAGCCTTTATTTCCCTGCTAAACATAAATATTGATTTGAGATCCTTTTGCCAAAAGGTTCTTTATCATGTCTTCCTGTTTCCATGGATCTTTCTCAGGGCTGCTTCTCCCCATATCCATAGTATTTATAAGTGGGTTGATTTTAAAGCTAATTAAATATTATTTTGTGTTATCTCTTATCTGGTCCTCAGGTTTTATGCATTTCCATAATGCTTATTTCCCAATGGTAGCAGTTCTATCCATTTTGATGAATAAAAAATAAATTAGCTTAAATCTCTTCTTGGTATATCCTAAATAAGCTTTTCTTTAAAGACAGTATTTGAATAATTTAGAATCATGTTTCTTAGTTGGGGTATTGCCTGTCTTGCTATTTGATAAGCCAGTATTCTAGTCTTATCTGTAGATCTTTCATTTATTATCAAATAGTCAGATGCCCATCAGTTCAAACGCTATTTACGTTGAAAAAGAACTTGGCATTGTTGCATTTTAAAAAATCATCTCTGGAGGGGAAACAATCGTGCTTTAGGCTGTAACTTAAGTAGACCAGTTTTGCGTCCTTGGTATTAGGTGGAAGCCTGCAGCCTGATGAAATCAAAACCTGGAAGATTTGCAAAGAGAACCGGGCTGGGAGATAAGTTTAACAAAGCTTTTGCTTTTCAGATGCAGCGTCCTTTGATTCCTTGCTGTCGTTAAATTCTGTGTGTGCATGGTGGAAAAGAAACTTTGAGTGACCTTATGATGTTAAGGAAATGCCAAATTATGTAAAAGATCCTAATCGATCATTTTTAATTTGAAAGGGGGAAAAGGAGAGGGAAATAGTTTTCTAGTTATTTGATTTTAAAAATCCAAATCTATTTAAAGAATTTCAATACATTTGCCAAGTGGTGACTAGTTAGGGAGAAAAGGTAGAGATTCTTTCTGATGACAGTCTGTCCAGGGGGTGAGAGAGGTGTCTGTGCGTCTCCACTGCGGTGCCCATTCTTCCACTGGCGTGCAGAGCCTGCTGGTGACCTCTCCCTTTGCTTCCTCTTTCCCCCTGCAGGTCACCTATCTGGGGAAAGTGTCCACCTCAGGCATGCAATTTTTATCGGGCTGCACCGAGAAGCCGGTCATCGAGCTCTGGAAGAAGCATACACTTGCCCGAGAAGACGTGTCCCCAGCCAACGCTCTCCTGGAAATCCGGCCGTTCCAGGTGTGGCTGCATCACCTCGACCACAAAGGTGAGGCCACGGTCCACATGGATACCTTCCAGGTGGCCCGCATCGCCTACTGCACCGCCGACCACAACGTGAGCCCCAACATCTTCGCCTGGGTTTATAGGGAGATCAACGACGACCTGTCCTACCAGATGGACTGCCATGCCGTGGAGTGCGAGAGCAAGCTGGAGGCCAAGAAGCTGGCCCACGCCATGATGGAGGCCTTCAAGAAGACTTTCCACAGTATGAAGAGCGATGGGCGGATCCACAGGGACAGCTCGTCCGAAGAGGTTTCCCAGGAACTGGAATCCGACGATGGCTGAATGGACTTGAGACGCTGAGCAAAGGCAGCATTGGTCACGGGAGTTCCAGGTGACAGGTGGATGAGCAACGATTCAAATTTGGGATGAAAAGACTGCCACACTATTGGCTGACCATGCTTTTTAAATTCCGAAGAGCAATTCTAAATCTAAAGAAATGTATCATTAAAGTAATTACGTCACATTGAAATCTGCTGCTGCTGTGACTGTGAGGAGGGTGGGAGCTTGGATGGGGAGGAAGGTTCTAGACTTTCTCTCTCTCTTTTTTTTTTTCCCCCTTATACCAACTCCTCCTCATGGGAGATCTTTATGCCGATTTTTTTTAACACTCTCAGGCAAATACTCTGCAGCTGTTATTTGAGGGACCATTCCAATCTGCCTTATGAAATCCAACCAGAAAGTTAGAGGCACCTCTGGATCCCTGTGGGGGGCAGCGAGGGTGCTGATGCTGGTGCAGAGCCTGCAGGGTGGAAGGGACAGCTCAGGAGGACCCAGAGCTCCTCTCCACGGCATGTTCCAGACCCTCCTCAGTACGTGAATCAGCACAGCCTTTATCAAGCTTTACAACTAACAACCTGATAGTTGGCAGTTAATTCGCAGTTAAAGATAATGCTTTTATTTACATGAATATATCAAGTAGTACCCTCTTATTGTATTCACTTCATCTATTTTCTTAGAATACTTGCAACTACTAATAATCCCTTCCCTTCTCCTGCACCATTCATCCTCCCTCCCCTTGCAGCATCCCTAGAGAAATGGATTCTCAGCATCCACTGCAGGACATCAAAGGGAAGAAAATGATCAAGCAAATGAAATAAACAGTGAACACACCAACCAGAAATCTAAAGCAGAAGCTCCCTGAGAAAAAGGGAGCAAACGATTAGCACGTAACACCCCCTGTGGAGGCAGACCCTTTTACAAACCTGATTTATGGTCACCTGCTTGGTCCATGGTCCTGTCTGATGAACCCTCCATGGAAAGCTTCAAATCTCTTTTGCCGCCACAAGGAAGCTTTGCTCCAGCACTCAACACTGCTCTCAAGTAGGGAATGAGTTGCGTAAATGCAGCTGGTCTAGAGAAACTACGTCCACTGTAACCTAAAGGGAAATCTTATCTTGTTCTCTGAAAGTTGGTGATGTCTTAGAGTCAGAATTGCCCACTGGTTCATGGTTTCTAATGAGAAATTCTCCCTAGGAAAGCTGAGAATTCTCAGTCTCACAGATCTTTAAATACCATCAAGAATGGAATGTGTTTCATGGGATGAAATACAACGTGTTGGTTCAGATACATGCATTTAAGGCTGAGAGCAGATGAGTAATTTTCCAAGTAATACTGCTCCTTTACAAAGTCTGTTTTTATTCTTGGTAATGCTAGGGGCACTGGGCACCTAGAAGCCTTAAATGAAAGCCAATATAATCCAGACAGTGATGGTGTCAGCATTTGGTCTGTGGATCTGTGTGTCCTTGTATGTGTTTGTGTGTTTGTACGTGTGCCCCTGTGTGTGGGTCCAGTTTTCAGGCATGTACAGTGAGCATGGCTCATACTGAGGAGGACTCGTCTCCTGAAGATATGCTTGTTGCTTTACGACATATGTAAACGATTCTTTAGCATAAATGCATTCATTCTTTAATAAAAATATGTTTGAGTTAATAAATCCAAAGAGTTTCATACTTTGTTTGTTTTCTTTTCCAAGCAATGGAAACCCAAATAGCAAAATAGATCAAATTGAGTAAGTAGAACAATTCTATCTAAAGAAAAATTTTATACTTGCTCATAAATTGCCCGTTCCTTGGTTGTGTTTAAAAATCTTGTTTTATCTTCTAAATATTTAATTTGTTTTTAATGGTTAGCCTACCCTTAACTGAGATAACACACCAACAGTTGGAAAGAGTTATTTGGTACAATAGATTTATTTCAGAAGAATGCCTCCAGAATATTTTGCAAATATTGCTATTTTGAAAATCCCCTGTACATCTTTGGAGAAGCCATGCTGAAATCCTGGAAGGTAAGCTCTGAGGAGACTGGTTAAAAACCATCTCCTCCAAGCCATGATTTCTCAGAATGGCCCCATCAATCAAGCCAGGCAGGTGGCCTTGGAGTCTGTGTGTTTTCAGAAATGCCCTTCATGGTATCAGTAACAAATATAAAGGCTTTTAAAGTGAAAATGTGGGTGCCTGCTAAAAAGATGAACTCAAGTGAGAATTACTACCCAACTCTTGTGATGGAAATGGCTTTTCTCTCCAGTCCAGCTTTCCCCAATTTTATTTCCACTCCACTGTCCTTGAACATACATCTGAAAGGAAGAGAAACAACAAACCAGACAACATATATTTCAAAACCATGTCATTTTCCTCTCTGAGTAAAAGCTAAATCCCAAGTGCATTTTTGGTTATTTTTTTTGGGGGGGGGAACTTTGCTAATATTTTTTTCAGAGTCCTAAGTGACACACGCTATGTAACTCACTCAAATCATATTGACATGACATTTTGCATGGGATGAATCGTAAGCAATAGAAAGATAAATACACAAAGACTATAAAGTCTTTCGTGGGGGCCAATAGTTATTCCTTTCAGAGGGAAGATCCAGGTTTGTAAATTTTTTTTCTTTTTTTGGTACCAGGGATTGAACTCAGGGACACTTGATCATTGAACCACATCCACAACCCTTTTTATATTTTATTTAGAGACAGAGTCTTGCTGAGTTGTATAGGGCCTGCAATCCTCCTGCCTCAGCCTCCCAAGCTGCTGGGATTACAGGCCTGCACCACTGTGCCCAGCTGTAATATTTTTAAATGCTTTTTACTCCCCCTTCCTGAGCTACCTTTTCTATGTCCCATTCCTGTGAGTTACCTCCTATGCTCCTCAAACATATCCTGTAGGCAGGTGTGACAGTTGCTTCAGACATGAGGAAACTGAGACTTAGAGAGATGAAATCCCTTAGTAGAGGCAAGGCAGGTGGAGTGTGTTTGATTCCCCTGGTCCAGGCCTGAGGCCCTGTTGCAGCAAGATCCATCATACCTGGGTCTTTCATTTCCATTTCTCTCAAAATCACCTAACTTATTATAAATTCGCATATCTAGAGCATTCTGAAGAAGCATTCTTTGCTATTTATTTTGGAAGTATTTTTGGCCGTGATAGAATTTTAAGAGCCAAGCCCCAAGAAGCTTTATTTGAGCACAAAAAGTAATATCAACCCTTGATTAGGGATTTTCTGGCTGGGGGCAATGGTCACAATCCTTCTCTTCTCTTAAATCAAGATTTCTGTTTTGCTTATTTTGTGTTGCTCAGGACTCATTAAAACACTCCATCAAGTCCTTCTGGTACAGGACTCTGTAGCATCCTGTAATTTTCTTCCATGTCATTCAGTGCCATTTTCAACCATATTTTTATTTATATATTTATGCAAATATCTGTTGAAATATCTGGTTAATTGTCTTAAGATGGGGAATTTGTCCCTTTTTTCCAGTTTTATCCCTAGCTCCTCTAGCAGGACGAGGCACTGGGGAGGAGCTCCTCAAGGTGAGAGATACACACACCCAAGGGACAATCACTGTGTGTCTTTGATTCACAAATTCTAGGGCAGGATCCTGGAGCACTAGAAGGTTCCCTAGTAACTCCCCCACCCAGTTTCCTCAAAGGTGAGCAAATAGCTTTCTACTGAAGAAAACCACGGCTCCTCACCCAATTCCCCAAAGAAGCTGTGGCTGCCTGGAGATAAGGGCCCAGTGCTGGATGCGGCTGGATGACGGAGGGGGCAGCCAGGTGACGTGTCCTCGGACACCAGCATTTAGTGGATGAGAGAACTTTTGTCATATGTTGTCCCTGTTTATTTCTGTCATTTAAAAGAAGAGACTGACTGTGGAGAGAAGGCACTTTTACATTCTGATAAACGAAGCCTGCTGAATTTGGCTGGGGTTTTCACCAAGCTTATCCTGTAGAAATGTCTTTTTTTTCTTTTCTGTCCCCTCCTCTGCTTTTTCTCTTTCTTTCTTTCTTCCACCCTTTCTTCCTTTTCTCTCTTTCTGCCTTTTATGTTTATTAACCCCTGGATACATTCCAGACTCTGTTGGATTTTAGAAGGCAGGAGCCTGTATGCTCTGAATCTGAAACCACACATTCTGGTTTGTGATCCACTGGTGCAAAACTTGGCAAGACTAAGGAACAGTGAAGCTTTCCTACCCTATTATTTATTTATTCATTTATCTTAATTAGATGGGTCATGACTTAATTCTTCATTGTCTACCATTGCTTAAATATTCAAAAAACATGTTCTTCCAGTCTCTCAGATATACACTAAACTAACTTAGAGTGAAGGTGAAGACACCCATAATTGTCAGAAGGCAACTCCAAAATTCTGATTGATCTTCAACTTTTCTGTGTAATGATGAGATTTGGCTCCGGGAATAATTTGGCTCCTGGAATAATTGATCAGCTTGAAACCTTTGGCTTCTCCTTCTGAAGAGGTGCCAAATGATAATAGTCACAAGAAGAAAACTAAGTGTGGTGCAGAGAAGCCCAAGCATAGGAAGAAAAACAACAGGAAGGGTAGAGACCAATTGTTCAGAGGATATTTGGATATTTGCAAATTGACCTTACTCTGGATATTTGCAAATGAGCCATATTTGTTAAAATGAATCTAAGACATGGTGATCTTGTACAATTGAGCACAACTAATGCTCCCAGACTTGTGGAAAGTGTTTCTTTTGAAATGCCCTAGTAAGATTTATCTTGGGCTTTGCTTATGCACACAAAATTGGGAATTCAACATGAATCTGAGTAGATTTTATTTGGGATACTCAATGGTTTCTACTTTAAAAAATAATGTTCCTAAGTTTTTGATAGCTTGGCTTAGAAGTTTCTCGAGTGATAGTAAACTAAGATTAGTGACTTCTTATGTATTAATTCAACCACCTCATAATAAATAAACCAATAATTATCAATACCTCCATATCTATACCTTCTTTTAACAGCTATTTTCTAAATGAATACACACACACACACACACACATTCCTTTTTGAAAGCGTATATGTAGGGAAAGTTTGGATTATTTGAAAACTTTGTGAAAGTTTTTTTTTTTAATATTTATTTTTTAGTTGTAGTTGGACACAATATCTTTACTTATTTATTTTTGTGTAGTGTTGGGGATCGAACCCAGGGCCTCGCCCGTGCTAGGCAAGCACTCTACCGCTGAGCCACAACCCCAGCCTGAAAACTATGTGAAGTTTGTAAAATAAAACATGATACTGCATGAGACCTGTTTGATATCAATCCTATCATTACATTGCCTTAGTTGCCCTTCCAGAACATTCTTTGCCCTCTGGGGGCAAAGCTTAAGAGAAGCTCATAAGGAAATATCCACTTAGGAGGAAGAGCCAAAAGTAGGCTGCATTCCATAGTCTTTTCTTTTTTAGGAATTAATTATTTTAATGACATGGTTGCATATATTTATAGCATACAACATGATGTCTTGAATATGCACATATTGTGGATTGTCTAAATCAAACTAATAAACATGTGCATTGTTTCACATAATTGCTTCTATGGTGAGAACAGTTTAAATCTCCCTTGGCAATTTTCAGGAAATTAAAAACACAGTGAGATGTCATCTTGCACCTGTTAGAATCACTACTGTCAAAAAGACAAAAGATAACAGGTGTTGTGAGGATGTAGAAAGGAAAGGGAAACTTTGTACACTGTAGGTAGGAATTTGAGTTGGTGAAGCCATTATGGGGAACAATCTGGAGGTTCTTCAAATAACTAAACACAGAACTGCTATATGATCCAGCAACCCCACTTCTGGTTATGAAATCAGTATGTCAAATAGACTTCTGCACTCTGTCTTTCATGGAAGCATCATTCCCAATAGCCAATATATGGTATCAACCCAAGTGTCCATCAGCAGGCAAATAGATGAAGAAAATGTACTATATAAATATACACACACAAAAGGTTATTCAGCTTAAAGAAGAAGAAAATTCTGTCATTGTCAAAAATATGTATTAATTTGAAGGGCATTTATCTAAGTGAAATAAGTCAGGCAAGAAAGACAACTGCATGATCTTACTTATATGTGAAAACTCAAAGTGTAGCATTTAAGGAACAGTCTACCATACAGCATGGTTACTGTAGTGAACCATAGTTAGTTTATAATAGTCATGATCACTTTTTGATGTAAATTTTGGATAAGTGAAGACTCAATCTTGTTATAGATCTAAACATTGTGGTTCTGATTCCAATTTTGCCCAAAACCCCACACCTAACAAGTGTCATCGTGTTTGTGATTGGATTATCTTCATGTAGAGGGTGTTACATGCGTGGAAACATCTCCGCTGGGGGCCTGGATGGAACTGGGCCCTTAATTTAGCCCTCTCTGATAGCTTACTGCCTTTCCCATGCTGATTGCAATAGCTTTTCCTAGAATTGAGTACCACGCTTCTAGAAATTGGTATATTTAAAGCTGTTTACCTTAGACAAACTAATTAGAAGTTTGTGGTTTTAGTCTTGAAAATGTTAGGTTTTATGTTTATTTTAATAAAAAAAATATAAACAGGATGAATAATGTTGCTATAGAAAATACAGCCTATTTGGGAAAACATTGGCAATTGACTAGATAAAGTATAATTTCAGCATGAGGGAAACAGCTTGACTGAAATTGCACCTTTGCAATGTCCGTTTCAGGCCACTTTTCTGTTTATAAAAGTGAGTTGTTCAAGTGGGTTATTCACTACACAAGAGAAGGTTAACATAACCCTTGACTAATTCAGAGTCTTGAAAGTAGTAAAATTTCTCTTCTTTTAAAGTATCCGTCATTTATGTTCCTCTTCCCTTTCAGACAGTATAAATGTTTGGTTCTAAAAATAAAACCTAAACCCTGAAATGATCCTTTGTCAGAGAAAGAGTTGTTGAAATAACTCTTCACGACTATTTTTTTTTCCTCTCTTAAATCAGGACATTAAATCATTGTATTTCACCTTAAGAAGCTCAGTAACTAATCAAGGACATATAGTAAATCAATTGTGAAATTTATTTTTAGTGGTCTGACTTGTATTTAAAGTTCACAAATGTGCAGTTTTTCAGATCTATGAATGTGCTTGTGACAGCATTGACCCCCTTCCATCTGAGCATACATTAATTCTATTTGAGCCACATTTGAGATTCTGAGGGTGATTCCACCCAGCTTGTGCCCTGCCCAGTGTCCATGGTGAAGAGTGCCAAGTAGGAATTGGAAAACATCTCCTGCTCCTGTAGCAACATTTATGTGAGAGGAGGGATCTGCCTGTAGGAACAGAAACTTTTGCAATCCACCAGCCTAAGAGGTGTATTTTGCCCACAGGTGATATATTCACAATTCACCTTAAAAATAGCAGCTGTGAGTTTTACCCATATCTCAGTCCTTAGTCTACTGGGCTGGGGGGGCTTCTGGTTAACACTGACACTGGTTTTCCTAAAGGTTCCAGATCACTTGTCCACCTTTTCTTCATTCATTGCCCATCACTAACCCGCTGGATTTATACTTAAGGAGACAGGGGAAGGAAAGGAGTAAACTGTTGGAGTGCAGAAGCTGTGACCAGCACTGTCCCTAGGGATGGTTATTCCTCTGTAAGTGGCATCTCCACTTTGCAAAGGTCGCACTGTTAGGCAGCAGCAGAGTGGGAATTCAAGTTCAGACGCCTAGAACATCCAATGCTAGACCCCTCACCACTCCGCAGGCTTCACAAACCCAAAGAGGGGCCATCAGAGACCAGAGATCAGAGCCGTTGACCTGACCTCAGGGGCTGCCTGACTTCTAACCTCAAGATCCAAACAATTGTAAGTGCTGACTCGTTGCATTCTAAGGCTTCAGGATGGAAATGTTGCTTCTTAAGAATCAAAGAATTGTTTCCTTAGTCATATTTCTTCTCTGTTGCTCTTGAGAGAACAGCGTGACACGATCCACATGTTAGAAATAAGACAAAATTCAGAAAACGAGACGGAATTCATTCTGGAGGACCCCCGGGGACACTCTGTGGTCCACGGCAGAAGGCCCTGAAGATAAAGGGTGGTGTCGCTCATGCTCCCCTAGGTGGGCCGCCCAGGCACAAGTCTCATTTCCTTCTTCTTCTCTCTTAATCCTGCCATTGACTGCAGGCTTTCCTGGCCCCATCGTGACAGGGATGGGCTGAAGTCAAGCACCAGCAGCTCCCGAGGAAGAGAGAGAGAGCCCTGCACTACCCACCATTGGGTTGCTGTCAGCTCTGATGATTTCTGCACATGGGGTGTTTTTGTCTTTTTTTCTGTAAACGACCTTCTTAAAGGGCAGTCTCCACGTGAAAACTTTCTCCCATTTTACTCTCCTATTTTGGGGCAAGGAATTGTTATGGTTTAGATGTGAGGTGTCCCCCAAAAGGTCATGGGTGAGACAATGCAAGCAGGTTTGGAGGAGAAATGATCGGGTGACAGCCTTAACCTGAGAAGTGAATTAACCTGCCCCCCACCCCCTCCCCCGCCATGGGATTGACTGAGAGGTAACTGGAGGCAGGTGTGGTGTGGCTGGAGGAGGTGGTTCACTAGGGGAGTGGCCATGGGGCATATATTTTGCATCTGGAGAGTGGAGTCTCTCTCTCTCTCTCTGCTTCCTGATCAGCATGTCAGCTGCTTCCCTCTGCCACACTCTTCCTCCATGATGTTCAGCCTCACCTCAAGCCCCGGGGAATGGAGCTGGCCTTCTATGGACTAAAACATCTGAAACTGTGAGCCCGCAAATAGTTTTTTCCTCCTCTATGATTGTTCTGGTCAGACCTTTTAGTTACAGCATCAAAAAAAGCTGATTAAAATAGAATCTGCACACGTAACCTCCAGCCTCACCACGTCTCTGGGCCTCCAGAGTTTCTATTATTCCAACTTAAATTTGATTATGCCAGACTTTTGCTTAAAATCCTCACACTGTCTGCAAGATAAACTAATTAGTGTCTCCCCTCCTCCCCTTTGAGCCCTCTCTTCTTAAATTCATATTTTAGAGTAATGCACAAGCTCCTTCTCATGTTCCCAACTTGACTCTGTGTTGCCCTCGACAGGGACTTTAGTGTCTCAGGCCTCAGTTTCCTCATCTGAAAAGTAGGCCTAATTGGTGCCTAACTCACAGGGTCAATGAGGATGGAGGAGAGGACACAGGTGGAGAAGCTAGGCCAGGGCTCTGGCCTTCAGAGCTTTCACTAGCAAAGCTTTTGGGGGTTTTCATTGGCTCTTTTTGTTCTCCCCTAGGAACCTGCTGGGTATTCCAAAGAGCTCTTGGCAATTTCCCAAGACTTGGCCATGGCACACCTGCTCTCCTCTTTGATTCTGGTTCCTTCTCTTAGACACCTGCAGACTCTAGAAGACACCTCTGTCGTTGTCTGCACTTAAAGCTGTTCCCTATTCCCAAGTCTTCTCCACGTCTGGCCTGACAGTTTCCGGGCAATGACATCCAATAGCCATATGTTGGCAGACACACATATGATTTTAAATTTTCTAGAAACTGAATAGTTTCTTTTAAGAAAGAAATCAGTGAAATGAATTTTAATAGCATACTATATTTAATCCAATATATCAACAATATTATCACTTAAAAATAAGATACAAACTTGTATTAGTAAAACATTTTATTCTACTTATATTACGTCCTTAAAATCTAGTATATGTTTTGCACCCTGCAGACCCATCACATGCTCATAGATACATATGAGTGGGAGCTACTGTATTGAATGGCATAGCCCAGAGGGCAAGAGTCACAGCCTCAGATCTCTCACCCACAAAGCCCATCCCAGTGGCTGGTGCATAGGAGGTGCTCATATATGCTCATCTAATGAATAAAATGTTGCACGTGTAACCCTTCCTCAGGCATGCACATGTATCAGTTTTCTAGAGCTGCATAACAAAATGTCACAAACTGGGTGGTTTAAATACCAGAAATTTAATTTCTCATGGTTTTAGAAACTGGAAAATGGAGACCAAGATATTGGCAGATGCTGCAGGGAAGAATTTGTTCCCTGCCTTCTTCTTGCTTCTGGTAGTTTGTTGGCAATCTTTGGCTTTCTTTGGCTTCTATATTGCTCCAATCTCCATCTTCATTTCTCATGGCATTCGTGTGTGTGTGTGTGTGTGTGTGTGTGTGTGTGTGTGTTTTCAAAATTCCTTCTTTTAGAAGGTCACCAGTCATATTGGATTGGGGACTCATTTTGAAAAATTATCTGCAATAATCTTCTCAAAGTCACATTCTGAGATACTGAGGATGGGACTTCAGGGTAGGAACTAAGGGTCCCAATTCAGCCCATAATGATAAAGGAAGCATTAATGATGTTGAGCTTTGCTTCCAGGGTCAGGCCTTAAAGGGGCAGAGCAAGGCTCCACTTCAAGTTGTTCAATTCCAAATTTAATACCTTTCCTACTGCTGTCATTTTGGGGAAATTTCATGATCTGGGCTCAGTTTCTCTGGGCCAGCCAGAGTTGTGCCTGAGTTATGGAGAACAGGAGATGGTTTCTTTGAAGCATATTTTCATTTAATTTTTAAAAATTCTTTGTGAAATAAAATTAACATGGTTTTTGAAATGCACATGCATTACAAGGAGATAAAATTCCCCTGAAATTGCCCTTTCTCATCTTTCATTTCCTTTTATTGCAATAGCATCTGGCCAGGGCTGGTTTGGGTTATCTGCTGAGGGAAATGAGGTTGTGAGGGGAGAGCAGCGAGAGAATGTAAGAAACGGCTCAAAGCAGCAAGATGACCCTTTTCTCTGTGTGACCACAGCCAATTCCTTGAGGCTAAGTTTCCGCAGCTCAGCCAACTCTGGTCTAAGCCAATCCCCAGAACTCCCCTCGTGGTGCCCCTTGTAAAATATTTTGGGGGAAACTAGTGTTTTCCAAGTATCTCAAAATGATCCAACTAAAATCTCCACATCACCAAGAGAAGCCTTTGAAGGTCAGAATTTGGGATTTGCCAATAATGTAGGGATTGTGGTGTGTTGCTGCGTCTGCAGAATCTGGCTGTGTGTGTGGTTATGTCTCCTCTGCACCATACCGAAGAATCATATTCCTCTGCC
Source organism: Ictidomys tridecemlineatus (assembly GCF_052094955.1). NCBI lineage: Eukaryota > Metazoa > Chordata > Mammalia > Rodentia > Sciuridae > Ictidomys > Ictidomys tridecemlineatus. The sequence continues at coordinate 189,223,317 of NC_135483.1, read as the reverse complement.
TCACTGAGAAAGGACATCTTTTGCCAGGATGTAAAATGTAGCTTCAATGCCACTCTTTTCAGAGAAGCCCATACCAGCAATTGATTGGCTCGCAACCCAAGGACTCCCGTAGATTTGGGGAAATTGAGTACAGCAAAGTATTTGCCAGCCTGATTATTCAATTCTTTCCTTTAAAGGTCAGACTTTGCTAGATCATGATTAAAGTTTTCTTTTTTTTATAAATTGCCTTTTTCTTCAAAATGAGCTTCCACCAGAGGACTGGGAAAACTTGTTCTTTCTCCTTTTCTCTGAAAACTTAATGAACCTTGCAATTCCTTTTAATGTAACAATTTTGGAAGTGCTAAAGTTGGTCTCTTTGTTTTTAGGCAAATCTAAGTGACACCAGACTCCATCTAGTCTCCATTGGTGGCTGTCTCAGGAAGTATTTGAGGATACGAGATTTGAGGCAATATATTCTAGGCTTTCTTTACAGGCTCAGAATATACTTCAATAGGGACTCTGAATAACACTCAGTAGGCCCTCCCTGGGTATCTTCTTGGAGAGATAGGTAGGTACAAGACAATAACTAATGGATTATTTCATACATGCTCAATACAATGCACTCACAGGGCCATTGCACTTGATCATTGGGTGAGAGTTAAAAAGAAGAGAGTGTTGAGGGAACCAAAATAGTAAGGGCTAACACTTTTACGCAGATACCAAGTACATAACACTTAAAATTCATCAACTCCTACTGCAGGGTTCCAGACAGAACCCTGCAGTAGGAGATTTTTCACTCATTACAATGGAGAGCTAATGTTGAGAAGCTTAAGGAAGTTGGCAGAAGCCCATAATGAATAGGAAACAGAAATAGGACTAAACTCAGGATGCTCTGATCCAAAAGCCTATGACTTACCTCCACTCACCATGGAGACATCAGAGTTGGCCCTCTCTGTAATCACTTTCCTGCACAGCCTCTAGGTCTTCTAGGAGGGATCTTACACTTTTTCAATAGATTGCATCTGGCTGAGACCAGCCAGGTAGCTTAGTGCCTGCTATCTGGCCAGCTGTTGTTGGGTCAGCCATTTGTAACTGTTTACACTTCACCTCCAGCAGTGGGTACCATGGATGATACAGAGAGCAGCCCATTTCCATTAGGGCTCAGAAAGTAAAATTGTTTAACTTCACCTAGACCATTTTAATGGTTCTTTTTGGTCCTTTCCCTAGAACCCACTTAAAATACAATTAAGTCCTTCTCTTCTTCTATGCACATTGGGAATCTGAATATTTAGTTGGAATGATGTTGATATTTAAATGAGAATGAACAATTACTGGGGGTATCAGACTTTAGACTTTTTAGTGTCATTTTTTCATTTTATACCTCACAAAACCATATACAGATGGAGTTATTCTTATTTTGTAGGCAAGGGAAATTAAGTTCAGAGAGCTTAAGCCTTTTGCTAAATATTCCTCCTAGGGAGGTGGCCTGACTCTCTCAGGTGAGCAAAGGCACTTGGTCAGTACCTGGAGCAGGGCACAGTCAGTCCAGGTAAGTCACGAAGATGTTTCTACCATACCTGTCCTGTCAGCCTCATTTTTATTGGTAAAATTACAATGTGGAGCTCACTTCAAAGGTTTTATTCCTTGAGGAAGGCATAAAAAGAAGAAAGAACCAGCAAGCTAAATTATATCATGGACATCTTTACACAATACCTATTTAAATACTGTGTCAGGTTAGAACACTTTTCAGATAAGAGTGTTGAGACTCAGATACTGATTTATTACACTTTACCCAAAGCTAGACTGAGATTCAAGACACCTCTTCTAATTCTTTGGATGGAGAATATTTTCTATGACACAGCAGAGATTCTCTCTACATTATCGGGACTGTCATTGTTTAGTACGCACTATCCTTTGTTTTCATTATGTAAATTTCTCATCCAGTGTGTTCAATAGTGAAAATACAGAAGCCATGTGAATCATGAACAGGGGACAGGAAGCAACCGTATACACCACTTAATTCCACTCTACAGTTAATGACAACATAGAAAGGAAAAAAGTACTGAAACCATTCCAAGCATAGTCGGAACTGAATAGTTAGATCTTTGATTGTTTCCGAGACCCTTCCATTGTGTTTTCACGCACTGACATTTCATCAAATGTAGCATTACTCCAACAAACCTCATATGGCGTGATGCTAATTTTCATAACTTCACTAAAAATGTAAGCCATCGTATTATAATTATTGTTCAGTTTTTAAAACCCTGTGATTTTCAGGACCTAGTGTAACTGTCACCAACATTTTTGTGAAAATCACCCTAACAATTTATTTTTAGTTCTTTATTATTGCCTCCCTTTCATGGTTTTATCTTTGGTTTCCCAACTTTAAAAAAAAAAAAAAAGATGTTAAAATCTGCAGATTGTTTTTCCAGGGAGAGAGATGACAGCTCTGGCTGTCCTGTGTGTCACTCTCTTCTGTCACTTCTTTTCCTAAACTAAGAAAACACATTTATTATAGAAAGCAAAATGTAGTTCCTGTATATCACGATGTCAAGAAGGGCCTTCTCACACTTGTATGACTAGGGAGTAATTGCTCCTTCCAAAATGTCCCTCATTTGCTAATGAATATGGAATTCATTTCATATGAAATTTTATATATGAAAATTATATACAATGTATGTATGTATATATGCAAATGTTTCCTTTAAGAATTACTTCTGTTGCTCTTTAATTTTTTGAAAAAAAAAAGATATAAATGTGATGTTAGTTTCCCTGATGAAAATTCTTCCCAGAAGACACTGTATGGTATGAGATATTCACAACAGTGGGTAATATACAAAGCCATTTCTGCTCGAAAGCCTGCCATCTGGAAAAAAAAACATTTGTGGAAATGCTTGTCAGTATAACTGTAGAACACTGGGTTAATGATGAAGGCAAGCGCATCATCAAAGTCATTTCTCAGAGGAAATGGGAGAGCATAGAGCCATTGTGGATAGCCTTTGGTTAAGTTTTCTGGCAATGGCTTCATGCATTTCAAAGTAAGAGGATCTGAACCAATATCATGCTGTTGTTTCCATGTGCTGGGTCAAATGCAGAAAGAACCACAGAGGGAGGCTTGAATCTTCATATGAGTGAGAAATCTGTTTCTCAGGATTATCCCTAAGTACATTCACAACAACCTTGATCCAAATCCCAGGTCGTTATCTGTACCTCAGAATCCAGGTCATCTTCCAATTCATCTTATATTCACAACTATGGCCTTTGTCCATATTGTCCCCTCTGCCTGGAGCAGGGCCCACTCCCTGGCCCCCGTCCCCTGGTCTTACACCCAACAACTTTGACACGTGAAATACCTCTTCAGCCTTTGGAGAAGTGGTCTACAGTTCCATACTGTACTCAACTTGCACAACAATATGAGAGTTTCCTTTCATGCACTTCTTAGAGTTGTAATTGTGCTTTTATTGGCATGACTCTATGAGTAATTACTCTATGAGAGATGGCTAGATTATAACTTTTCTAAATAAGTGCCTACCACAATGCCTGCCACTTAGAGGGGACCCATAAATATCTTGTGAATGGATTAATGGGTTGGTTTTAGAGCAGCGATAGCTGTGGGCTTGGACCACCATCCTGAGGTTCCCTGCTAGTTTGGGTGAGCAGCAGTGGCTGGGCTGGTGTGGTGTTGGGCTTTGCCAGCTATGTTCAAGCATAGTTAGTGACTTCGCAGTAGAGATTGCATCTGTCTGAGCCTGTCTTGGGCTGTTTGGGGATCAAAGTCTGGGGAATTAGAAGAACTGATTCCTTAATCAACAGAGTCAGAATGACTTCAAAGAGATTTCTGTGTTGGAAAGTTTGGGCAAGAGTACAGAGGAGGGTCAAAGTTGGTGTAGGAAATATTAAATCTTCTGTTCTGACTTTATGAAGCTCTGTTTCCACCACATCGCAAATGTTTCTAGTTTAGTTCTCGGCGTGTGCCCAAAGAGAGCAGTAATGACCAGAATTACAAATTGTAAGAACTAGGAACGTTCTGGGGAAATTGTTTAACATTTTTCCCCAGATAGAGATCTGGAGAAGGACAGTGACTTGCTCACGATCCCTGGGCTTGGAAAGAGGGTCACTTTCCATCAGCCTAGGTCCCTGCTTCTTACCATAGCCAGTCTGCTGCTTGTGTGTCCGAGACCACTCACTCCCACACCCTGCCACCTGGAGCAGGTGACTTGGGCAAAGCTCACCTCTCAGAACCTCAGGCTTTTCTTTCCCACATTCAGAGAAATGCTGTGTAATGACAAAAGAATTTTAGAACTGAAGATAATTGTGAGTCTCAATCAGTCCTTTGCCCTTCCCAAGGAGAGTGGTTCCATGGAATCATTTCCGTGCAAGCTTTATACTGTCCACTCTGACGAGGAAAGTTCAAGTTTAATAATAGGCAGTGCTTGTACAGCACTCACCACATGCTGAACAGAGTCCAACTCATTTAGTCCTGATAGTGACCTGGTGAGAAGTGCTATTATCTACTCCTTTACCACAGATTAGGAGCCTGATCCCCAGAAAATGTCATACCACACTGAGGCATGGTGGATTCAGAGTCCATGCTAAGTTTGTTTAGGGGCGATGTGCAAATCAGGCTTTGTTCTTTACATTTATTTAATTAATTAGTCCTTTTACAAAAGAGTTTCAAATACCTTACAGATGCACACACTATACCACCTACAAAATCTATGAAAAAATAGGGGGGAGGGAGATCAATGGTTAAGGTCAATACCAAGACGTCTGTTTGATGGATAAGAACAATTCCAAAAATATTTTGGACACTTACTAAATGATGTAGATTTAATACTTGACTGTGGTGTCTTAGTAGGGAATGGAAAAACAGAGAGAGAGAGAGAGAGAGAGAGAGAAGAGAAGAGAAGAGAAGAGAAGAGAAGAGAAGAGAAGGAGAGGAGCAGGGAGGAAGGAAGGAAGGAGAAAAGAACAAGAGCAGCTAGGAACCTCCATCTATTAGAGACAGAATTAGAGAAAAATATTTTAAGGCTTTACACACATTATTCTGATAATAATCAAGATGATCAAATGAGATCTACTACACTAAAACATTAGAATAAAACAACTAAAACTCAGTTGGTCAGCAGAGACATTCCCTAAAGACATAATGAAAGGAACTCAATTTTATGTTCATCCTTAAAATGGTTCTTCAACAACCTCAGAGAAAGTATAGCCCCCTTATTATCTTCTTTTCTCCTTCTTTCTTTCTTTCCTTCTTTCTTTCTTTCTTTCTTTCTTTCTTTCTTTCTTTCTTTCTTTCTTTCTTTCTTTCTTTCTTTCTTTCTTTCTTCTTTTTTTTTTTGTAATCCCATGAGTTAAGGCAGACTCGGGGAAGCTGGCCAGGTATGAGCTCAGGCCTCTTTGTCCCTGACAAGACAGCTGACTTTCTGAAGCTCCAGAGTCCGTGATCTCTGTGGGGACAAGCCCGGCCCCACAGTGCAGCATCCTACCTACAAGATTCAGAGAGATTCAGAGACCTCACATCTCTCTCCCAGGTCCAGGCATCCCCCCTGGTTCTGACAAACCCCAGAACCATGCCACATTGTCCCCAAGAAGAACGGATCACAAGTCCTCCTGGTCCTGGGACTGCTCTTGCAGAGGAGCTGTGGAGTCACCTGTGGGAGCTCCTCACCCCACGGGCCTTTCTAGTCTGTAGCCGCCTGTCTCCCCGTGTGGCCGCTGCGTCTCCCCACAGGGCTGTGCTCTCCACCCTCAGGCACACACTTGTTCCCTCCTTCATTTATCACTGAAGCCTTTGGTGAGCCCTCTGTCTACCCAGCTCTGCAACAGACGCTCTGTGGTGAGAAACAAGTCACTCTGTGTTTCCTCACGGGCGTAACTGAGACAGATTCATCAAATACCCCAGGAGCAGATGTGGACTGATGTTTGGGGAGTGCTAGGAGGGAACAGGAAGGTTCTCCAGCCCACTTCACATTGGTCCTATTCACTGTCTCTTCATCTCTGCCTGGTGAGCTTCATCCCTTTTGTGAATTTTCAACCTCTGGTGGCCACTCTGACAAGGATTTAGAATGTCCACATACGTTTGAACTCACTGACCACCTTTTTTGTTTCCTCATACCCAATTGGCTCAAATATAACTCCAGTAACCTGAGTATAGAGTTATAAAATGCCTGTCACAGTAGTTTTCAAAGTGGCGGTCCCTGGACCAGCCGTGTCACCACCACCTGGTGACTTGTTACCAACACAAATTTGCTGCCCACCCCAGACCTACTGGCTCAGAAACTGTCTGGGGAGGGGCCCGACAATCCGTGCTATGAAGAATGCTCCAGGTGATCCTGATGCGAAAGTTTGCAGGCATGGACTAGGAGAGGCACCCTATCCTGTAGAATTCCCAAGACAAGACTTTCTAGATTTTTCTTGGAAGGTAATGTCATACTGATTTCAGGAGTTTAGTTCTGATAAAACTGCTGTTCAAGGGACGATCTCAAGTAGCTTGACATAATCAGTGTTTTTTGTTTGGTTGGTTGGTTTTGGAGGGGGGTTCCAGGGATTGAACTCAGGGGCACACTAACACGGAGCCACATCCCCAGCCCTATTTTTTATTTTATTTAGAGACAGGGTCTCACTGAGTTGCTTAGCACCTCACTTTTGCTGAGGCTGGCTTTGAACTCATGATCCTCCTGTCTCAGCCTCCCAGGGCGCTGGGATTACAGGTATGTGCCACTGCACCTGGCATAATCAGAGTTTTTAAACAGGATGATAAATTGAATATTTTATTCTGCAGAATAGATTTATGTTTCAAGATTAGTTTTTCCAAAAATAATAATGTTTCTTACAGCCCTTACAATACTTTCTCCTTTTCTCTACCTGAGTAACTTTAGCTTCTTTGGAAATCAAAACAATGTCCCATAGATTGAGACACTTAAATTAAAAAACAAAAATCTATTTCTTAAAAACACATATAATTTTAAAAAGAACAGGAAAGCATACAAGACATGAGAAAGAATTGGGAAATTATGAACAGTAATAGAAAGCAAACACCTGTTCTGACTGGGGTCAGCTCTGAGCTCTGTGAGGCTGAACAGATGCCCAGGGCACGTGAGTGTTGGACAGGAAGTAAAACCTTCTGATCTTGACAGGTTTCCACTCCTGCTTCCCGTGGGCAGAAAACAGTTTCTGAAATGAGCCGCCTTCTCGAGCTGGTACTTAGTCTCCGCTGACATTTTCCAGGAAACCGAAGGCTTGGTTTGAATTAGGAGGCCCAACCCTGGGCCACATTAAAATCATTGAAAGCTGAGCCAGTCTTTGAAGGGTTCCTTGTTTTCACATGCAAATTAATAAAATGCAGTCCTAAAAACAAGAGCGCAAGGGCCACACTCCTCATATAACTGAAAACTGAAGTTTTGTCTGTCTCCGTGGGATGGTCTGAGTGTAGGATCAGGGAGTGGGAAGGGAGACGTGGAGATGAGGGAGCTAGTTAAGCCTGTTGTTTAAGCTGACAGGCATTTTATTTTGTCTTGTTTTACAGATTTACTTATTTTCTTTTATTATCCGATAGGAACACCCATTTTACTATGAAAGCGTAGTCCTTTCAAATTAATTTATATTAGATGACTGGTGGTTTTATGTCCTTGCATTATTCACTTACGTTATTCATTGTTGTACAGGAGCTAATGAGGCTTGAGCTTCAGGGCCTCTTCCCTGGCCTTGGGGCAGGCGGTAGTAATGTGCTCACAGGGCCATGAGATGCTACAGCGTTTCAAAAATAATGTTTCTGTATTCTTTTAATTTGAAGTATGAATCCAAAATTGTATAGGCTTCAGGCTCACAAACCTTAGCTCTCTTCTTTTAGACCCGCATATGTGAGGTATAAAACTCAGAAGGTGTTGAAGGACATAGAGAGAAGGCTAAATCAAAGTGTTGGCAGGGTTGGTTCCTTTTGATGACATGAGGGAGAATCTGTGTCAATTTTCAGCTTCTGGGGTTTGCTGGCAATCCTTAGTGTTCCTTGGCTGTGGCAATATCCCTCCAATCTTCCCATAGCACTTCCTGCATGTGCGTGCACACATGCATGCACACATACGAATCTCCTCTCTCCTACAAGGACACAAGTCATGTCAGAAGCTCTTTACTCTAGAATATCCTTAAGTACTAACATCCACAATTCATACTGTGATCTAATGCCGCATTCGGGATTTCTGGGTGTTAGGACTTCAGCACATAAATGAGAAGGAACCAATTCAGCTCATAACAGTAGACGGCTGGATACACCCATTTCCTTTTCTGGTTCACTTTCCTGACTGCTCTGTAATGAAGCATGGCACCCCTGAGCTCCCTTGCCCTCTGGCATTATCTGGTTTCAATTAATGGGGATCGCTGGTTCATATTAGAGGTGGGAGTCGGGCATCTGTCCTCTTTTCTCTTTCCATAGAGAGGCATCCTGACTCCCCACAACCAAATTCCAAGCTCTTGTTCTTCTTATTTTCTATACATAAACCTCCTTTGCATTAGATTTCATGTTTGTGTAAGTTATGAGCAAGGTTTCATTTCATGTATTATATATGGCCACTGGTTGTCTATACATTCTTTATCTTTTATTTTCTCATTGATTTGAAATGATTCCAGATATATAATACACTGTTTTGATTTTTAAATTTTTGTTATGAGTGCATGTGTGCGTGCATGCATGTGTGTGTGTATGTGTGTGTGCGCACGCATGTGTGTATGTGTGTGTGCGCACGCATGTGTGTATGTGTGTTAGGGAGAGAAAGAAGGAGTTTTGAACTCAGAGGTGTCCATGTCTTCCTCTAAAATTCACGTGTTGAAGTCCAAACCTCAAAGATGGTTTTGATGAAATCGTGAGATCGGGCTCTCTTCATGGGACTAGTGTTCTTATGAGAAGAGACATGTAAGAGCTTTCTTTCTCTTTATTTCTGTCATGTGAGGCACAGAGAGAAGCAGCTCTCTGCAGGCCAGGAAGAGATTTCTCACTAGAAGCTCAGTTAGCTGGCAATCTTGAGTTTGGACCCCCAGTCTCCAGAACTTTGAGAAATAAACCTCTGTGGATGGATTCATGCAGTTTTTGATATTTTTTCATGACTTGAGTTAACTAGGATGGATTTTGGTACTAGAAGTGGTGTGCTGCTATAACAGAAACCTAAAAACACGGAAGTTGCTTTGGAAGTGAGTAATGTGGACAGCCTGAAAGAGTTTTGAGGTACATGTTAGAAATAAGGATGTTAAGGGTGATTCTGTTGTGGGCTAAGAAATAAACGAGGAAATTTAGAAAGCTTCCATCTTCCTAGAGAATACATCAATTTATCATGAACAAGGCAGTGGTAGAAATATGGAAGTTGATGACCATTCGATTGAGGTCTGATTATTATTGGATATTGTAGAAAGTCCACTTTTTGTTGTAAGATGGTAAAGAACGTGGCTGAATGTTGTTTGCATTCTAGTGTGAAAGTTGTGAAAGTTGCAATGCACAAGGGATAGAATTGGATACATAGCTAACTGAGTGTTGAAGGACAAGTTGGGTTCCTACTACTTCTCATAGTAAAATGAATAATGAGAGTGATGAGTTGAACAAGGAATTATGCTATACTTTTAAGAAGAAAGAAAAATTACACCAGTGGTGATTCAGAAATCATCAAGGCCCACCACCTTGGCTTCAACATGTTAGACCATGTCTGCTCAAAGTTCCAGGACCCAGTAATCCTGAAACAGACCTGGAGAAGCAAGAGTTTTGAGAGCATAACCCTGGAATAGCAGGGCTTTGGAGACATGAACTTCCAGTTTGACAAAGGCTTGAGCATAAGACTTCTACCCCAACAGGTCAGCCAAGCAGAACTATTATCAAGCTTGAAGAACTAATGAAATTTTTCTTGATAGATTTTGGTCCTGATTGGGATTCATCACCCATTTGTATCAGAAATAACTATGCTATGTTCATCTCCTCATTTTATTGAAAGCATAACTTGCATGGCATAACAGGTTCAGAGCTAGAGGGGAATTTTTCTCAGGATGACGCATTTCCTGAGTATCATAGTCTGGGTGGCTTAAATGACAGAAATTTATTTTCTTGCAATTATTTAGGTTGGGAGTCTGATATCAGTATGCCAGCATGGCTAGGTCCACATGAGTGCTGTCTTGGGCTTACAGATGACCATCTTCTCACTATGTTATGACATAAGAGAGAGAAAGAATGGGGGTATCTCCACATGCCATCACATTAGGATTAAGGGTTCAATCTATAAAATTGGGGAATATACATACAAAACATAAGAATTTTTGTCTTTTTTTTACAGTCTCTGTATGTACCTATATCTTGAGAAAATAGCTATTTGGCCATGAACATGTGCTATTTTTTAAGAAGAGAGAAAAATGACCCCAGTGGTGAGTCAAAGATCATCAGGGCTCCCATATTGGTTTGTTTTTAACTTCATATAGAACATAATGTGTCTCAATGTTTTTCGAGGTATGGTGTTATGGTTTGGATACAAGGTATTCTCCCAAAACTCCTGGGTTAATGCAGGAATATTTGGAGGTGAAATGATTGGATTGTGAGAACTTTAATTTATACAGTCCATTTTAGTTTAAATGGGTGGGTGGGTGCTAACTGTAGTAGCTGATGCATGACCAGGGAAGGTGGGCCACTGAGGCATGCCCTGGAAGGTTTTGTCTTCCTGTGGTCATTTCCTCTGGAATTTGTTTTCCAGTTGTCACAACTTGAGCAACTTCTTTTACCACACTCTTCTACCATGATGTGCTGTGATGGGCCCAGAGCAATGGGGTTGGCTGACCGTGGAATCAATCTCTAGAATTGTGAGCCAAAATAAGCTTTCCTTCCTTAAAGTTGTTCTTGGCAGGTGTCATGAACACAGCCATGAAAAACCAACACAAATATTGGTGCTGAGACTAGGGTCGTTGCTGTGACCAACCTGATCATGTGGTTCAGAAGCCTTTGGCAATGATTTGTGGGAGGAGTTTGGAAAAGTTTGGAGATTCAAGATGGAAAAGCCTTAGAATTGTTGTAAGTGGAGTTTAATGGGTAATTCCAGTGGGAGATCAGGAGACCAGAATGAAGACAGTAAAGTCTGTGTTCATGAGGTTTCAAAGGGTAACAAGGATTCTATTGTGAATTCTATTGTGAGGTTACCATATTATATTTTGGAAAAGAATGTGCCAACATTTTGACCATGACCTGAGAGTCTGTGTGAGTTTGGATTTAGATGTGAGGATCTAGTTCATCTGTTGGGGAAAAATTCAAGACAGTATAGCATTGGGAGAGTGGCATGAATATTGCTGGAAGCCTTTAATCCAGTTTACTGTGAGAATTTGGAACAGAAAGCAGTCTTCATGGCCACAAATGCACAGTTAGAGATTTCTCTTCTAGTTTTTTTGTAAGAATCATGGTTGATCTCAAAGGAAAACCTTTGAGTACATAACTTTATAATAAGTGACATAATGAGATGGAAATTAAACATGAAGCACTTTAATGAATACAAATATATGATGGTTTTCTTGAAAAAAAATGACCTCCTTATTCATGTGATGTCATCTTTACATCAAAGTAACTTACAGAAAAAACTAAGGTTATTCAGATTTAGGTGTTTGGTAGATATTTTCTCAAAAATGACTCAAATGAGGTTGTCAATCAAAAAATATCACTAACAATATTTGTTGCCAATGGTAACATTTGAACATTCAAGTCAAAATTATAGTTTTGGGAAAAATTTCATCTACCATTCTGAGTGTGATATTTTCTCCAAATTTACTGACTTTTCTGATGAGTTAAGTGGTATGTGAATGATGTGATTTCTCAATATTGCTCAGTAGAATGTGTCTACATTTAAAGAATGTGTAGAATGTGTCTACATTTCTACACTTAAAAGGTCTGCATAACTCAGTGAACCAAATGACCAACATATTGCAAAATCATGCATGAGTAAAATATTCATTCAAAGTACAGGTTAGACCAATGGGTTTTAGTATATCAAAGTAAGAAAAGTTCATGGTGTGCTTTACTAGCCCATCTTGCAACTACTTTTTAGGAAAATGTAATTTTATGTTTTGTAATATTAGAAGAGTATTCACAATCATCTGAGAACTTATATGGTCATTCCTTGGTATCGGAGGCAATCTGGTTCTAGGATTCCCTGTGAATACTCAAATGTCTGGATGCTGTAGATCCTTAATAAAATGGCTTGGTGTTTGCATAAAACCTATGCACACCCTCCTGTTTGTTTATTTGTTTGTTTGCAGTTCTGGGGATTGGACCCAGAGCCACATGCACACTACACAAAAGCTCTACCCCTGAGCTATATTCCTAGCCCCTCCTGTGTATTTTAAATTGTTATGCTTTGGATTTGAATTGTCTCCCAAAGAGCTTATGTGTTAGGCAATGCAACCATGTTGATAGGTGAAAAGATTAGATTATGAGAGCTGTAATTTCATCCATGGATTAATCCATTGGATGAATTATTAATTTAAATTGATTACTGGGTTGTCACTGTAGACAGGTAGGCATGGCTGCAGGAGGTAGGTCACTGGAGTATCCTTTCTTTTGCCCCTGACACACACACACACACACACACACACACACACACACACTCTCTCTCCCCCCCCCTTCCCCATACTTTTCTCTGTCTGTTTCCTGGCTGTTGTGACCAGGGAAGCTTTCCTCTATCGAGCCTTTCTGCCATGATGTTCCGCTCCACCTCAGGCCTATAGCAATTGTGTCAAATGACCGTAGACCAAGAACTATGAGCCAAGATATGCTTTCTTCCTCTTTGTTCTTGTCAGGTACTTTCATCACAGTGAAGAAAAGCTAACGAATGCATAAATCATCTCCAGATTATTTTTAATACCTAGTGCAACATAAAGACTATGTAGAAAGTTGTTATACTATATTGTTTGGGGTAAAATGTCAAAAAATATGCACATGATACATTTTTTTTTCTCCAAAAACTTTCTACCCATACTTGGCTGAATCCATGGATGTGGAACCCACAGATAGAGAGGGTTTAAAATACAGTTTATTTAAAATACAGTTATTTAAAAATATTTTTAAGTACAGTTCCTTTTCCAATTACATATCTGCATGAAGTTAAATGTTCTTTACATACTTTAAGCAAAAGAGCATATCTCAACAGATTAAATGCAGAAGCACATATCAGAGTCCAGCATTTTTCTATCTAACCATCATGGAAAGATTTAAAAGATAAGCAACAGTGCCATTCTTTTCATTATTGGGTTATTGATTTTAGTTCTGGTTTATAAAGTAAAGTTCCATTCATTAGAAATATCCTTTTTACTTTAAAATTTAATACATTTATTATTGTTATGGTTAAATGAATTAAACATTAAAGAAAATCCTATGGTTTGATTTTTTTAATAAGGTAAATATTAATAGATAGAGCCCACAGAATCAAAAGTGTCATGAAATCCTCAATATTTTTTGAAGCATGAAAAGGTTCTAAGATCAAAAAGTTTGACATCCATCTGGGAATGGATGTCAAGGGGAAGAACGTGGGCCCCGGCACCTGATGGTCCAGGTCTGCTTTTCATCTACCCCTTCTTAGTTATATGGCTCTGGACAATTCACTTCACCCCACTAGGTCATTGAAACTCTCTGTACTTCAGCTTTCTCATCTGCCAAATGAAGGATGCAGCGTTGTTGTGAAGGTTAGATGCATCATCCCCGGATCTTGCCTGATTCATAAATATGAGGGAAATGTGTTACTGTTATATCTGTGATACTAATAATTGTATCATCATTCTTCAGATTTGATTGGCATTATTTATTCTTGAGCAGTTATATTATAAACTTTATTTTAGAATAGAGCAAAGGTTACCCCAAGGCTGGTGGCAATTCAAGGTTAGGTAAGTTAGCCCTTTACCCATCATCTTGGCAGAGATGACCAGCTACAGGGTCCTCAGCATCCCATGCCCCTTTTCCACCTGTCCTCCTGGGCTGGTAGCCTTGGAATCACTCTGTGCACTAGGTGGTTCCTCATTCGTAACTCCTGCTTTGCAGAGCCTCGCACAACAAGGGTTCAGGGAAGATTTTTCTGCCAGCCTGTGCCTCCTTCCTCGGCTGTACCCAAGAGGGGAAATCTGCAGTTGCCACTTGCTTTCCAGGACTGTGATCTGGCTTTTCTGCTATGAGGGTCCTTATCCAGCCACACTCTTTACTCCTGGTTGGTTTTCCCTGGGTCAGGCAGCCCTTCTCCTTATAAAGTGTTTCCGAATGACCCATTTCATGGATGACAGATTTTAAATGTCACCTTAGCATTCGTTTTCTCATTCTCTTGCCGCTTCTGGGACATTTTCAAGAAGACAATTTAAGACAGACAAATAAATCTTTCATCGTTATGAAAGACCAAGCGTCTGTTTTAATATTGGCAAAGTCTGTGTTAGCAGAGCTCACAGCACAGATCATTTTCATGTTCTGAGTTGTTAGGGGAAAAGCCCAAAGGAGAAGAATGATGTAAGGATTCTTTCTTATTAAATTGTGTTTGGGGCTTAATAGTATTGTCCCCCTGAACTGAGGATTACACGTGACCTCAGCTTGTGTTCCAGTGTCCTCCTTTAGCCACACACGTTCTGTGGAGACAGAGGAGGAAAGGGTTTGCTCCTGGGTCTTTCTCGGCTCTTCCCTCCAAGGTCACCAAGTGTGAGCTGCAAGATGAGAGGTCTCCCTTTCTTTCCCAGAAACCAGATCTCTCATCGGACCTCAGCCATGTCTCTCCCCACAGGATATGTGTGGAGTGTGGAAAATACAGGACTGGAAACATTCAAAAGGGAAAAGAAGACTGGATGATTTCAGGAGTGTATTTAACTGAATCCCTTCGCTTTTGTAGGGTGTCTCCTCTCCGTCTCAGCAAACATGGTTTTAATTTTGAACACTACCTGTTGTTAAATTATTTTCCACCAAACCAAAAAAAAAAAAAAATGTAATGTATTCCAGATTTAGAACTTTAAGAAACACGAGATGTTTCAGAGCCCTGGAGGGTAGTGAAATGCTAGGAAAACTTCAAAGCAAACCCCCTGAAAGAAACACTCGATTTCACATCTTGAGCTCTCTTGGCTGTTTTTCTAACCATGAGAGAGGTCGGGCTTACTCAACCACAGAAACAGGTGAAAAATGGAGAGTTAACGTAGCAGAACCCTTTCCACTGGTTCGGCTGCTTTTCTCCTCCCTCTGACAAATCTAGAGCTACAGTGGGATTCATTTCAATTCTCCTACACTGAATGCAGAACACGTGTCAAGCTGCTGTATTTCCATCCAGTTGTGCTCTTATGCAGTTACACAGAGTGAAGGGCTTCAGGTCTGAGGGGAGTGGGCCAGGAAGGGTTATGGGCTTCTTCCTCCCAATAATTGGTGAAAACACAGCAGAGGTTGTCAACTGGGGCGCGTCTGGATTCAATTTCTTAATCTGAATAGATGTCAACTAGCTGCCAACATAGGACCGCGGATCAACTCTATTGCTGGAAGTGATAAAATAAAAGTAGTGCCCACCCTTAAGAGAAATGGAAAGGAGTATTTTCCGTCAGAGAAAATGTTGGGAAGAGACTGCTGGACCAATTCTCTGTGAGGATTCGTCAGGAGCTAGGATATTCATTCTTTTCTGAGGAGGCGTTATAGAACTCTGAACTTACAAAACATATAGGATTAGGAAATTCAACATCCACCTTTATTTTTTATTTATTTGTTTTCATGGTATTGGGGATCAAACCCACGGCTTCATGGGTGCCAGTGTCACTCCCTGCCCAATAGTCACTTTCAATCTAATGTCTGCTAATTGTGCTTTTAGGGACCAGGTCACTGCATACATTGGTATCCTGTGAGACCTTGAAGGTGACTCTGGGAAGGTGGGCGTGAAGCTTCCAAAGGAGTCATGAAAGAAAGGGGAGTGTTAGTGGACAACGGCAGGTGGAGGAAGAAGCTGTGTTCAGTGGGAACTGAGTGGCCTATAACATCCTTCCACTGCCCTGAGCCAGGAAAAATAATGGTGGTTCCATCAACTTAAATGGTTATGAGTCTTGAGATCCTATGAGTTCAAATCCCTACTCCACTACTAATGAACTTAGTGTTGGGTATAACACTTTGTACCATTTTCACAAAATATAGAATTATTCTAAAAATAGTAAGTTGCTGGGCACCATGGCACACACCTGTAATCCCAGCAGTTCGGGAGGCTGAAGCAGGAGAATGGCGAGTTTGTGGCGAGTTCAAAGCCAGCCTCAGCAAAAGCACGGCACTAAGCAACTCAGTGAGACCCTGTCTCTAAACAAAATACAAAGTAGGGCTGGAGATGTGGCTCAGTGGTCCAGTTCCCCTGAGTTCAATCCCCTGTACCAAAAAACAAAACAAAACAAAAACAATAAAATAGTAAGTTTATGTAGCTTTTATGCTTAAAAAGCAAGGAAGAAAAGAACTTTTTGCTGTAGTCTACAGTTATTCTCTTGTCCTGTCAAGCTGTTTGTGTTTAAATGTTCTGCCTTCTTGGAGAAAGCACCAAACACTTGTGATGACTTAGCCTGTGCCTGCGTCCAGCTTCAACCCTGTCTGTATCCATGACCAAGCCCCTGGGGCAGCCATCTTTGTGCAGGGTTGGGGAGACGATGGCTGATACGTGTCCCAGAGGGAAAGGAGGACTGTAAGGTGGTAGCGGGTAGGCAAAGCATGAATCAGATCTCCAGGTCTTCATGCACTCTGTGTTGCTGTGGTCAGTGGAATTCATTTACAAAACAAAAATTCAAAGATAGGTTTTGAGAATTTCAAAATAGTGATTGTAGAGCATTGACCCCAAGCATGTGATCCTCTTGAATATGAGACCCTATGTAGCTGCAGGGGCTTCTGCTCTAGATACATCCTTGACCTTACCAGACTTTTCCATTATCTCCTCAAGGAAAAGTGTAGGACACATAATTGATTTACAGCAGAAGTTCTTAATCATTTTTATTACATGGACTCCTTTGGACGCCTATGAATTCTATTGACCTCTTAGGATAACTTTGAGTACATTTAGTACATTTTGTGTAGTACCTTTAAAATATGCCCTTCCGCATGATCACAGATTTTGTGTTTTGTTAAACAGATTCTTGTACAACATAACTGGCCAACCATCAGGTGATTCTGTGCCCAGGAGTCCTTTTCTACCAAAGGGCTCAGTCATATTTTATCATACAGTGACTCAGACATCTTCAATGCCCTCCACTATATCCTGTCTACAATCTTTTACTCATCATCATTTGGGTATGGTTTAGCCAAAGATCATTCCACAGCATAATGTTTTTATCAAGCTGAGCAACAAGAGCATTTATGTTGAAATTGTTAAGATGAACATGACTCTGAAACTTTGGAACTTCCATTCGCTTGTCTTGGAAAATGCAAAAGAGAGCTGAGTTCATAATTGGCTGGGTTCCCTCAGTTGGCTGAAGGGATGTGATTAAAAAAAAAAAAGACAAAAGAAGAAAAAAGTGAAATGAAATAAAATTGGGTAAAGGCAGCACCTCATTTTCTGAAATTCCTAGAATAGCATTTTTTTTAATTTATTTTTTATTCTAATTTGCTATACATAAAAGTAGAATGTACAATTCATATTACACATATAGAGCACATTTTTTCATATCTCTGATTTTATACAAAGTTTATTCATACCATTTGTGTTTTCATACATGTATTTAGGGTAATAAAATGTCCATCTCATTCCACCATCTTTTCTACCCCCATGCACCCTCCATTTCCCTCCCACCTCTTTGCCCTATCTCCCCCTCCCAACTCCACTATAAATCAGCCTCCTTATATCAGAGAAAACATTCAGATTTTGGTGTTTTTTTTTTTTTTTGGTATTGGCTAATTTCACTTAGCATTATATTCTCTATCTCCATCCATTTACCTGCAAATGCTATGATTTTTATTCTCTTTTACTGCTGAGTAATATTCCCTTGTGTATATTTCACATTTTCTTTGTCCATTCATCTACTGAAGGGCATCTAGATTAGTTCCACAGTTTAACTATTGTGAATTCTGCTGCTCTAAACATTGATGTGGCTGTGTCTCTGTAGTATACTGTTTTTAAGTCCTTTGGGTATAGACCAGAGTGGGATAGCTGGGTCAAAATGGTTTCATTCCAAGTTTTCTAAGGAATCTCCAGATTGCTTTCCAGATTGGCTACACCAATTTGCAGTCCTACGGGCAAGTATGAATGTGCCCTTTTCCCCACATGCTCACCAACACTTATTATTGTTTGTGTTCTTAATAGTTGCCATCCTGACTGGAGTTAGATGATATCTTCAAGTAGTTTTGATGTGCATTTCTCTAATTGCTAGAGATGTTGAGCATTTTTTCATATTTTGTTGACTGATGACTGTCTATCATCTTCTGAGAAGTGTCTGTTCAGTTCCTTGGCCCATTCACTGATTGGGTTATTTGATTTTTTGATGTTTAGCTTTTTGAATTCTTTTTATATCCTAGAGATTAGTGCTCTACCTGATGTGTGAAAGATAAAAATTTGCTTCCAAGATGTAGGCTCTCTCTTGACCTCACTGTTGTTTCTTTTGCTGA
The DNA here is from genome assembly GCF_052094955.1 of Ictidomys tridecemlineatus. NCBI lineage: Eukaryota > Metazoa > Chordata > Mammalia > Rodentia > Sciuridae > Ictidomys > Ictidomys tridecemlineatus. The sequence goes on along the minus strand of NC_135483.1, from coordinate 189,204,761 downwards.
GAAGAAGCTTTTTTGTTTGAATCCATCCCATTTATTGATTCTTGGTTTTAATTCTTGCACTATAGGAGTCTTATTAAGGAAGTCGGAGCCTGTTCTGACATGATGGAGATTTGGGTCTACTTTTTCTTCTATTAGGTACAGGGTCTCTGGTTTAATTCCTAGATCCTTGATCCACTTGGAGTTGAATTTTGTGCATGGTGAGAAAGAGGGGTTTAATTTCATTTTGTTGCGTATGGATTTCCAGTTTTCCCAGCACCGTTTGTTGAAGGATTGTCTTTTCTTCAGTGTATGTTTTTGGCACCTTTGTCTAATATAAGTTAACTGTAGTTAACTGTAGTCTTTGTGTCCTCTATTCTGTACCATTGGTCTACCAGTCTATTTTTGTGCCAATACCCTGCTGTTTTTGTTACTATTTCTCTGTAGTATAGCTTAAGGTCTGGTATAGTGATGCCACCTGCTTCACTCTTCTTGCTAAGGATGGCTGTAGCTATTCTGGGTCTCTTATTTTTACTGATGGATTTCATGACTGATTTTTCTATTTCTATGAGGAATGCTATAGGGATTTTGATTGGAATTACATTAAATCTAGATAGTGCTTTTGGTAGTATGATCATTTTGGCAATATTAATTCTGCCTATCCAAGAGCAAGATTGATCTATCCATCTTCTCAGGTCTCTTTTGATTTCTTTCTTTAATGTTCTGTAATTTTTGTTGTAGAGGTCTTTTACCTCTTTCCTTAGGTTGATTCCAAAGTTTTGTTTCATTTTGTTTTGTTTTTGAGGCTATTGTAAATGGGGTAGTTTTCCTTGTTTCTCTTTCAGAGGATTTGTTACTGATATACAGAAATGACTTTGATTTATGGGTGCTGATTTTATATCCTGCTACTTTGCTGAATTTATTTACTAGTTCTAAAATTTTCTAGAATAGCATTTTAAGGAAAAAATAAAATAGAAGTTGCTGGATTTTAGCAACCAAAATAAAAAAAAAAACAAAAGGTGATTTTCCATCCTCTAAATAAATGGAATTATATCTATGGACAAGCAAATCTTGATAATCTCATGTAGAAATTGTATGAAAAAATGGTGTGTAAGTAATGGTCCCAGGATGGGTAAACACTGAGAGCCCCATTTACCCTTCTCTTGCTTCATGGGCAATCTTGCAATGGCACATTTGACTGATACTTCTGATGATAGTAAAATGGGCCGTAGAGTTGCCCAGAGTTGTGGCTGCAATTTTAGATGGTGGTTGCAGAACCACAATTGCCCTCTGAGAAGGTGGTCCTGAAGAACCAGGAGAAAAATGTGCTGAATACAATTAGCATCAAGAATAATCTTGATCAATTGTGGAAGCAACAGCCCAGCTATGCCTGGGCTCTGCTATTGAGTCTTGAGCACATTTTGTTGGCCTTCAGTAAGGACCAGAGAATGCATTTAGGAAAGAAGGTAAGAATTCATTTTCAAAATTTTCTTTTGCCATCCTTTGAAGGAATGTTCTCATTTCTAATGCACTTCAGTTCTTTCATCTGAGTATCATGATGTGTGACCTCAAATACTTTCCAGATGCTGAACAGAATGTGTGTTGGAGGAAAATAAGTACATTTTGTTTGGTACACATATCCACTTCTGTTATATTACAAAAGAAAACAAATAAATGTGGTCTGAGAGCATCTTTTCTACTGTATATCCTTTGAATAAAAACTGAAAGTACAAATTGTATGAAAATATAGTGTCAAAGTGAAAATGTTATTCAGAAAAAAAAATAACCTTCCTTTATTCACAATTCTGTCTTTGTTGTCATTGTTGTTTTGTTTTTGGTCCTAAGTAGGAATCACCTAGACTGTTTTTGAAGATTTTCAATTAATTAGACTACTTCTGAATCAATAGTAAAATTTTCTTTTTTGCCCCCATGTAAGTCCTACCCAAATACTTTAGTAGGGCTTAGTTATTTATTGCTTAACTATGGTACCTAATACAGTTTCCTTCTTATAATTTTAAAGATTTATACACTCCTAACTTGTAAAAAGGCTCAAGGCAGTGAGCAACCTTTCTGAGTACAACCAGGCTGTGATAATTTTTCTCTCTGCCTATGACATGTCATCCTGTCTGTCTCCATGAATACAAATGATCTCACTTCCTGCTTATACAGCTGATGAGGGGTCACGGAATTCATAGAAAAATCAGTTCCCAGTTCTTCCAGCTGACATCACTAATTCCCTGCCTCTTTAAGAATTGGCAGTCAAGGTGTAAGGTAATACCTGAAAGAGGAGAAATCGCAACCTTGCATGAAGTGGACTTTCTGCACTGCTGTGATATGACACGGTGTTCTCCGGCCACGACACACGTTGAGCCAGCTGGCTCCTGATTTACTCAGTAATTCCCTTATTTAATATGATGGATTGTCTGAAAGATTATTTATAGGGTTGCTGGAAATGCACTGACTTTCAGTCCTGAAGATACCATATGTTTTAGGTGTCAGGTGCTGAAATAAATGAAAATAATATGTATATGAAAACAGTCCAGGCCAACGCATGTAGGTGTCCCTGCTCAGTTTTCCTTCAGAGATTGTAGCCTGAGCATTGCAAACTCACTGCTGCCTTCTCTTGGACATGCCTCCATGGTCACATTACAAAGAATCCCGCAAGATAAAGCTCCCACTGTGAAGGCAGGGCACCCTAGGACAGTGAGTGGGAGAACACAAGAAATGTGTTCTTCCTGTGGTTGGCTTTCTACGTAGATCCTGGGTAGGCTGCCGCTGGCCATAACCACTTCAGTTACTTGAGGGAAAAACAGGAACCACAGCATGAGTCACTCATAAAGTGCTCATATTAATATCTAACTCTGAAAATATCCCTGGGACAGTGACTTTAAAAATTCAGGAATAAATGTTCTTGTTATTCCTCAGTAGAGAAATAACTGATTGAGAAAATCAAGTATTACTTTTCATTAGGAGTATTCTTATTACTAATTGTCCTGGAAAAGAAACTGTAAGACGTGGACTCCAGAGCACAGGTTGGGAGATCCGGAGCTATGTTTGCCATCCCCACAAGAGCAACACAAGCAATAGAGAGCCCTGCTACTACTGAGCACCTCCTTGGCATCAGTCTCTGGGCTGTATGCAGCATTCTCTTATTCTGTATCCTGTCACACAACATTGAAATAGGTACATAGCATGTGTGCCCTGTCAATGCCACCCAGCCAGGTAACAGGGCACACACAGAAAATTACGTCTCTCTCTCAAGAAAAAAATTTAAAGCCCTAACTAACAAAAATATTAAATCAATTGGGATAAAGGAAGATGATAGCGTACCGCACTAAAAGATAAAGAAAAATGTGAGAATTTGGTTGAAAAGCAGAATGAAGGTTTAATAACAGGTTTTCAGATGCTTGGGAAAGACCGATTACCTCCCATTTCCTCTGTGAGCTCAAAAAGAGGAGCCTGGCTTCAAAGATAGCATGCAGGCAATTAAAAATAATAACTATTTGTGGAATTCAGACCAGGGAAGAATAGAGATGATGCTCATAGAGTCGGCGACTCTCTTTGTCTTAGTGAATTAGGGGGCTCGGGGGTCTTGGAATTGCTTCTTCGGTGCCTGAGAAGTAGTGTATTATGGTGGTGAAGAGTCAGGCTCTGTGATCTAACTGACCTGGTTTATCTCTTAGCTTTGCCACATTTAGGAACTGTGTGAATTTGAGCAGGTTACTTAAGCTTCTCAAACTACATTTTTATCATTTCTGTACAGGGTGTATATTATCCATAATAAAACTGTATATCATGCTCTTAGAGCAGTGTTTGGCATAAAGTTACCCGTCAGCTATCACTGCTGCTATTGGATTGTCTGGCTGCCGTCTGGCTTGTCAACAGAACTCTGGGTTCCAATGCATTACTACTACCCTTTGGGCCGAAGAACATGGAATAGATTTTTTATCATTTTATGGCTATCCAGAATTTAAATGCCTTTAATACATGGCAAGAATCAAAGATTGGCACAAGTCATAGGGAGGCAGATATTCTCCCAACATTTTGGCAGTTAGAATGGAGACACGTGAACTTGAACGGCTGATTAAAGGGTTTTTAATATGGAATAGTTGTGAATGAAAGCAGAGGCCTCTCAAGATCATTTCCTGGAGCCCTGACTGGGAAGAAGGTCCAGAGGACTCTCATTAGGTACCTGGATGCGGTGGAATATGGTGGGCAGAAGCCAGACCTTAGTAGTCATGGCACTGATGGTAGCAGACTATTTCTGTGGTGGATTCTGGGCCATCTAGTTTCCTTTGTTTTTTTAATCTGTATTCTCAACCTTGATTTTCTAGATGTTTTGATGATTTTATGATGTATTCATTAGTTATATCCACAGAAATTCTGCAGAAAAATATTTTTGTCCAGATAAAAAACTCAATGGTATTAAACATAAGATTTACAACAAACTCATATGAACAGAGGCTGATAGAAGATCAGGTCTTCTAGGTTGAACTTAACAGGGCTTGGTTTCAAACTGTGAATGTCCAGGTATGTTCACATTTGCCCTTATCTTCTTTGGACTAGCAGCCACTGGGAGCAGGTCCTTCCGATGAGAAAAGGAAGAATGAAAGAAAGCAGGACAAACTGAGCAAGTATACTTCAAGTCTCTGCTTCTATGACACCTTCTATCTCCCAGTTGGCCAAAGCACACCACATGGTTAAGTCCAGATTTAATGGGTTAGGGAAATACATGCTACCCTCACTGGAAGAAACTTCAAAGTCAAAGAGTGGCCACTGCCAAGTATAAGGTTGTGAATACCAGGAAAGGAAAATTGAGGAAATTAAAGCAACCAACCACATAAAAGTTTCTCAATATCTTTCCAACAAAAATTTTCTTTTCTGTGCTTAAATCAGTATTCATTTCTTTTTTTTTTTGTAATAAAGAACTTTTAGATTAGTATAAAGATTATTAAGGTAATTCTATTTCTTTATAGAGTTTGGGAGAATCTCAGATTGTTATCTGGGCTGGCTAGAAATAATGGTAATGAAAATCTAGTGTCCTCCAGTGTGTTAAAGGATGAGACTAGAATAGCCTATGATACATAGTTGCAATGCAATTTGTTAAATTATAGCCTGTTGAGACCTGTGGTGTCCATTGAAGGGCACGAAGAGATTCTAAGTGTAAAGACATACATTATTCAAAAAAATGCAGGGTGAAGTGATCACATTTAATAGCAATGGATAGCTTAGAAAGAAACAATAAGCTCAAATCGTCATGTTCTTGCCTCGGAGCACAAGCTGAAAGCTTACAACTTTCTATGACTGCTCAAATAGTCTCATGTGTCTTATACCTGCACTGCTGAAGTCATGAATTCAAAAGCAAATGTGGAGAGGCTACAATTTGTCAAATGAAGACATTGATTAAACATAGAGTTTCCAAATTTCTTAGGGAATTAATTTGAGAAAGAACAGAATGCTGGGGACTTGGAATGGCTTCATGCATGGCAGCCTGTGGGGAACTGGAGCTCCCCTAGCTTCCCAGTGCTGCTGAGCTGCAGGAAGCCAACTCCTTTTCTTTGTTTAAAGAAATGGCTCCAGCTTTGTTTAAACACACCATGTTCTCTTTACCTGTTTTGCAAAAGGGCCTCATGTTGGCTATTGCTTTCCTGCCCTTGGTTTCCTCATTCTCTCCATACTTATAGGTATAGTCTGGAAAAAAAATCAAACACATAGTTGTTTGTTCCTTTGTATCAGCAGTGACAGCCAACATCTGAGCAGTAAGTGTGTGAGTGAATTCCAAGGATGCTAGAACAAATAGGGAAAATAGAGATCAGGCTAAATCATTTTAAAATCTGGAAGGCATGAGAGATTCTGGATTCAATATGCTATTTAAAACAGCAGGAGTGGTTTGAAATGTTTGCTTGGTCTACTGGAGTGGCCCATTCTAAATTAATTTTAGATGCCATAAATTCTTTCATGTAACAAAGAAGGAGAAATGCTGGGGTGGATTTATTGTGTGTGAATCATGCATCGTTCACCTATAGTCTATAGGAAGGCACAGAGGACATATCCTTTCTAAGGCTTTAAGAAGTCACTTGTGGAGGGAGCGTTTGCATTTCTAAAGAGTATTTTCATGGCAGTCTCTGTAGGCTGATGGTGCTGGTTGAGGACAACGGAGTAGAAGTGGGCTTTCAGATTTCAATGGTATCAATGTGTGTAAGACGTCAGGCATTAATAAAAATCTGGCACGTGGTCACTGGAAACCTGGTGGAAAATGTACTCGTACATTAGTATCAAGGCAGACAATCAAATGTCCTGACAGAGGGAGCTTCCCTTACGACTTTCTAATCATGAGGCCCTAGAGATTAGGTAGTTTACCAAGAAGATACTTGATTTGCACAACTTAAGCAAAACACCAACAAATAAATTTTTGAGATCTCCTTGAGAAGCACAGCTTCTTATCAAATTCCCAAGTGTGAGTCAGTTCACAGAGCCACAGTCCTCAGAAAGTGGCTGCCCAGGTGCCCATAGAGAAGAGCCACACTATGGCATCACAATGGGACAGGACCCTCCCCTCAGTCTTCCTCAACGGGACTTAGGGCCATTTAATGGGATCAGTCTTAGAGGTTTCAGGGTTATTTAACATAGTCTCAAAAAGATCCAGAAAGAAAACTCCAGATTGGGAGCTTCAGTGGTCAAGTGATAAACATGACCTGAGTCTGCCTCACAGTAGGTCCACTCTGATCTCGTCCTAGTTATTGCTGAATGGGGTTACACAAATCTTCGGCAAAAAATGAGAGAATTCTGCTTCTCCTTTGTTCACCCGCAGAGTAAGTAGTATATTTAAGTGCTATAATTAAGGCTCTCCTTCCTTGTGAATAGGATAAGTACACAGCTCTGAGTAATGGAAGCAGTGGAAGACATGTGGAGTCACCTCTCTTAACTTCTCAAACAAACAAGCAAACACAAAACTAGAGAAAACTCTTACCTAAAACGCACCGCTAGAAAACAGAGAGCATCCACACCTCAAGTTCCACCAGTAAGTAGAGAAACACCGAATTCTGACAAATTACCTCCCAACATTCTTGACACAAGCATTTGGGTAATATTAGGAAAGCTCTGGAAAAACATTGCACGAAAGTGAAAGTATGGTTTATGGCAAGCTTAAACCGATCAAAACCCAATAACGAGAGAGAGCCAGTGTGCACATGGAAAATCCCGATACAGCTCAGGGAAAACAGGCGAAATGCATTCGGGACCTCAGACTTGAGTCTTGGGAAGGAAACGTTTCAGGGAAAGTGAGAGAAGGAATGAAGAGCTGCCTTTTGGAGACTGAGTGGAAAAGGGGAAAATGAGCAAGAGGAAAAAATTATGACTTCTATAAGATTAAAGATAAAAACACAGTGGGACTTAACCTCCTTCCCCTGACTCTCCTTTCACCTATTACTCCATACTCCCAAATGAGTAAAGAAACCAATCCTTCCCTGACTATTATCTCAAACCTGTAATCTCACAAACCACCCTGAATGACCAGGTGAAAGTTACAGAAGGAGGTGGTGGACAAAGCAGTCTCCCCTGCTTTCCCACCCCCTCCTTAGTTATCTATACTTACCTTAAAACTATCTTGAGAATTAAAATCCAAACAATTCAACTAAGGAAAATACTTGCAATAAAGCAAGAGTTGACTGCATTCCAAAGAAAAATTTAATAAAATAGTATCAGAAATAAAGATTAAATTACAGGTTGACTAAGCAGAATAAATACAACTGGAAACTATACACAAGGCACTGCAGAAAACCAGAAATGAAGACAGAAGACAGTGTAAATCATATTTAAAAAAAAACAATAAAAGGGTCAGGAATAAAGTGGTTTAAATAAAAGATAATCAAAGAGAAAACAACGTACATGTAATCGGAGTCTTGCAATATATTAATTTTTAAAAAATGGGACAGAAACAATATTTGAAAGCATAATCCATTACTTCTACCTCCAGTAATGGCTTAGAATGGCATCACCCATGTGGGATGACAAGGATAAATTCTGAAAAAATACAAAAGACAACAGGTATAAGAGAACAAAAGGAGAACAGAGGGAGTCAGAGTACAGCGGAGTCCATGCTTGGAAGCAAGAGTTGCATGGTATGAAGTGCTTGCTTTTGTTCTTTTGACCTGAGGAAGGTGCAGTTGTTGGGGATGTTGTTGGGAGAACCACAGTCTTTCTGAAGGATTGGAATAGCTGAAGGATTTATATTGTTACAACTAGTTCCCCTGGGAAGGGAAAGATTTGCTCAGATGAGAAACAACCAGAGAGGGACTATTTGATTTATATCTGTTCATATTTCTGAAGTACTTATTAACCATGAATGTTTAGAGCCCATTCAAAAGAGCTGAGCTCAAAAACAAAATTCATGTTTGAAATTTCATCTAATTCCTGGGAATATATTTGCAGTTTCAACCAAGTTAAGCACCTGGTAAAGCAAACAACAGTAACAACAAAGCACCACCAACCCTAAAAACCAAACATCATCATATAAAAATAACTGGATCCAGAATCTCTACAAATTAACATCAAAATGTTTAGGATATGATTCATAATTACCTGACATGTGAAGAAGCAGGAGAATGCAACCCATCAATAAAAAGAACCAATGGGGACCAAATGGAAGATAACCCAGATTTTAGAATTAGCTTATGAGAATTTTAAAGAATCCAATATAAATATCTTTGATGATATTAATGAACCTATACCTTCAATATGTTAAAAGATATGAAGTCTCAGCAGAGAAATGGATAAAAGCAACTTAATCCAAATTTGAGAACTGGAATAAAAATTCTCCAGATAGCTGAATGGAGAAGACAAAGGAGAGACTCTGTGAACTTTAAGAAAAATCAGCAGAAACCACCCAACTTGAAAACAATGAGGAAAAGCAATATGAAAAAAAAAAATAAGCAGAACATGATGAACTTTTCAGGTAATATCCCAAAGTAAAACATACATGCAACCAGAGTGCCTTGATACTTGGAGAAAGTCCCGGGCAGAAAAAAAGTGTGTGAAGATATTAGTGGCTAACATTTTCTGAATTATGATGGATGTATATGTAAAGATTTGAGATACTTGCCAAATGCCAAGCAGGAAAAAGACAAAAAAACCAAGATAAACAAACAAATGAAAAAAAGGAAGGAAGCAGCAAGACAAATCTTATCAAGGTGAATGGTAATTTGAATAAGAGGCGACTTCTCATCAGAAATTATGGAGCTTGAATTAGAGATGAACAACATCTTTTTTTGTGCTGAAAGGAAACTCTAATAATACTTTCTGGAATCAGATCTCTATGCACATTTCAAAAGAGTCTGCTTATTACCAAGAAAATGAAAAAAAAGGATCAGCTCTCAGCCACGTCTCAGAAGAATGATGAAAGATGAAAGACAAAGAAAACACCTGAGGGCCTTTAGGGAAAATAGAAAATAAATTATATTAGTATCAGCTGTCTCAGAAACAACACAAAAAGTAATGCAGCAATGGAGACGCATCCTCTAGAATCTCAGGTGTGAAGAAGTGAATCGGGAGTTGTGTATTCAGTAAATCCACACTTCAAGTATTGGACAGGTAGAAAACCAATTCTAAACATTCAAGAAATTACATGCATAATCTCATCAGTAAGAATCTACTGTCTGATGAACTTCAATTAGGTAGGAGTTGGCTTCTAAAACTTCAGCAAAATGGTAGATCATGAGCAAAGAATTGTTGAGATGAGATGAAGATAGAGGAGGGTGAGGGGAGAATAATGTGGTGTTGTATGATATGTACTGTGTTCTTCAAGCATGATCTGACAAAAATAGAATTAGGACAACTAAAAATTGGGAGCAAAGAGCTCAGAGAAAAGGAAAATTTTAAGTCATTGATTGTTTTATAGGTAGTAAGTTATAGGAACCACCCAAAAGGAGAAAAAAAAAAGATAACGAAGGTTTAAAAAGGGGACAGATTGAGGGTTGTAAAAGGAATAAGTACAAAAGTTACATTTGCACAAAAAAACAAGCTTCCTAACCAGTCATGGTGACAAAGCTATATGGTCCTAGTTGTTGGAAGGCTGAAGTGGGAGATCAGTTGAATCCATTAGTTAGAGACCAGCCTGGGCAACAAGCAAGACCTCATCTCACAACAGACAAAGGTCCCAAGCTTTATGAATACCACACTTGACTTTTTAAGTAGAAAAATAAACAAATAATGGAGAAAACAGATCTGCTACCATATTAGAAACCATCCTTAACCAAATAGTCAAAATGAACAATGCCAATGCTGGTCTAATCAACATCATGTGTCTCCCGATACTCAGCAGTAAGGAGTTAGTCTCATTTCTATTGTGTTTCTATCCTTAAAACATAACTTGAATTTAAGCATGAAGAACCATTAAGCAAACACATAGAGGGATAGTCTATGAAATAACTGATATGTACCTTTCAAAATCAGTATCAAAGGAAGAAACAAAGGAAGAAACTCATGCGATGCTCCAAATTAAATATGGTTAAAGAGACAGAACAGCTGAATGCAGTCAATTATCTTGGACTTTTTGTTGTTATGAAGTTCATTGTTGTGAAATTGACTACCCCTGAATGAGGTCTGTGGAATTAGATGATATATTATCCATCCTAATTTCCTGATTTACAATCTTGCCATGAATGGGTAAAAGAACTCTATATTTTATGAAAACATACAATACAATGTTTGCAGTAAAGGAATATCATGTGTGCAAGTTGCTTTCCAATGGTCAATAAAGGAGACAGGAGGAGGAAGGAGAAGGAGAAGAATGAGGGGGGAAAGGAGATGGATAATAGATAAGGACAGATATAAGAAGGAAAATGGCTGAAGGGCATCAGAGAGTGTTTGTATTATTCTAGAAATTTTTACAAAAATGTTGTGAACTTTTTTTTAGAAATTTTAAAAATAGTGCCAAAAATAGAGGGGGAGAGCCAAATCATTTCAATAGGAGAAGCGTCAGGAAGTGATGCCAAGAAACCCCATGACACACAATTTGAAAGCTGCCTGGGTGGTCATTACAACCATGTATCCACCCTACTTTCCAGATCCACCAGTGGAGGAGACCTTTTGCCCAGCTCATGGATAATATTAAGTTTCTCCGGGGCTGACATCAATTAAAGCTGCTATTCCCTATGTGGTCTTCACATTAAAGCAGATCAATAGAGCCCTGGGAACCTGGTACACAGCTCTTAATTTTGTAAGTCTTTTTTTTTTCCATATCAAGAAGATCTCCGAGAGAGAGAGAGAGAGAGAGAGAGAGAGAGAGAGAGAGAGAGAGAGAGAGAGAGAGAAATAAGAATAACTACCTTTCCTTGAAATTATGTAAACCACCAAATCCTATTACATCTTGATCAGCAAAAATTTTGTTTCAAGTCAATGGGAGCATAGGATGGATCATGGAAGCTGGAAATTTTTATATCCAACTTGGTTCTTAGGATAATTGCAGGTATGAGCACATAGCATAAACCCATATCTCCTTTCAATCTATGTCCGTTTATATATTTATGCAATTTAACTAATTTCCCTTTTGTCCCTACGCCTTCTCACTTATTAGTAATACAGAACGCGTTGAATAATGTTACTATTTTGTTCCCAGTTCATGATATCAACATGGAATTGATTCAGAAGCAGAAGATGCGGACTCTGAGTGCATACAAGGGCTCATGAAACTCTCCAGTCCTCTCCTGGGAAGGTGAGTACAATTTTTAGTTGTATGAGTGATTTCTGAATCTTAATGGGAAATTTTCCTTTTTTAAATTGTGATAATGGAGAAAAGAACATGTAGGTTAATTCCTTGGCTAAAGATAGATTGGGCATTTGTCAGTTTTCCGTCCAGCATCTAAACTTTGATTCACAGAAGAATGATTTCAAAAACTGAAGATATTTGGGGAGCATTTGAAGTTGGCTGTGGCAAAAACCAGCATTCAGTGGATTTATTTTAAAGCCTTGCTAGGATTTTGGTCACTGGCTATTTTCCAAGCCTATTTAAACATTACTGATTGTTTTGTAAGCTACTCAACCTAATTCCAATACATCCACTATCTGATTAAATCAGTAACTTTCATAAAATATAAACCAAGATGCTGTAGCAAAATCTCACAAACTCATATTTTTCCTGTTGTAGAAGAGTTGAGATACATAAATAATTCAGAGCTGTCAGGCTACTGTGTCTTGGACCCCAGGCACAGAAGTAGATTCCTTTTCTCTCCTTGTTCACCATCTCTAGGGTGTAGTTCTGATCTTCATATTCAAAGCTATATGACTGGCCCCATTTCCACATTTCATTCTGTGGAAGGAGGAAGAAAGTGGTAGAAGGTAAGCAATTTCTTTTTAAAGGAATTTGCAGGTAATTTTTTCTTGCATTTAATTTTTGAGAACTTAGTTACCTGATCATTTCTAGCCACAAGGGAAGGTATGAAGTATTCTTCAGCTGAGGATGTTTTATGCTTCAGTACAATTCAGGAGAGGTTGTATTGTTAAAGCAAGAAAAGGGGAAAGCAGATCTTGGAGGATAATTATAATTCTGTGCCATGTTGGGAGAGAATCAGTTTATGTTGTTTGCAACCAAAATCCCTGAATAGCATGGCCACATTATAGTTGTGTTAACTTTATGTAGCCATCTATGCAAATATTTGAAGCTATAAAGATGTTTTTGTAGGAAGCAGTGATTAATATTTAAATGTTCCCTAGCTCCTCCTTTAACTTTAGAGTGTCCATCCTCAATATATTTAAACGATGATCCCATTTTTAAGAATTTTATTTTCTCACATTACGCCTGTGTAAGAAAGAGTTTGCAGTTCATGGAGGGTTACTAAATACTGGAATAAATGACAGAAGGAGAGATCAGACTTGCTTACATAAGGGATTATTTCAAACTTGATATATTCTTTGTTCTCCCTGTTTGCAAAAGTGTGCTCATCCACATAGACACTTGCACATATGATGTCTTGTCCCAAAGGATTTGAAGTGGCTTAAAATAAAAAGCACAATTAAATTAAAGCAAAAATTACTTACAGTAGGAGAGGAAAAAGTAAGATAAAATTAATGAAGGCATAGAAATGAGGATGGGGAAGGGAACGACAGAATCAGAACTTGAAGCCAAAGAAAGCTAATGCAAATGAGCACAGAGATTTACACAAAGCTTCCTAAAAGCCAATCATAGAGACATGCTGTTATGGTTTGGACCTTAAATGTCCCATAAAACTCATGGGTTGAAGCCTTTGTCCCTAACACAGTGGTGTTGAGAGGTGAGGACTTTGGGAAGTGATTGGATTGTTAGGGCTCTAAAAGTTATGAATGGATTAATGCATGCAAGGAATCATAACCTAATGGGTTTAAGGGGAGGAACTTTGCTATAAAAGTGAATCTCTCTTTTCTTCCTGGCTGCCATGAGGTGAGCATCTTTGCTCCCTCATGCACTCTGTCTCACCACAGTCCCCCAAACAATTCTGTAGGCTGAAAGCTCTGAAACTGTGAGCTAAAAATAAATCTTTCTTACTTTAAAATGATTTCTCAGGTGTTTTGTTACAGCAGCAGAATACTAACTAACACAGACCATCAAATGCTCTAAGTGTTAAATATATGTGTGTGTTTCTGAAAGTTCAGGACTATATTAGTCAAAACAAGTCGATGACTCAAAAATTCTCTTAGATTATTAAAATTGAGAAAATTAGGAAATATGAATGTAGCATAGCAATTAGAAAACAAAACTAAAAAACCTTCAAATGATGATTATTTTGAAACTTTTCATTTATTTGTTATCCTCACCTCTGTAAACCTAAACTTGTCTGTCATCAATTGACGCTCCTTCTCTCCTTACTGTTCTGCAGCTCAGCCTTAGTCTGAAGATCCTGCAGGGAACCTGGAGAATCAGAAGTTGTGTGACTGATGTGGGTGTGGGTCTGTGTGTACACACGGGGACTTGCTCTGGCAAGTTCCTCAGTCTGTTCTAAAATGGAATTGAGTGTCTCATTTGTTCAGTCACGGTGGATATGTTTGGAAGGACAGGAATATCAAGCTCTCGGTGAGTATAGACTGGACTTTGATATCATACAAGGGCCCACAGAAAAAGTTTTGCCATGAGATTTTTTAAAATTGGAACAAGATCTCTTGTGTTTTGATGGTGATGCTGCCATTCTGCTGAACAAGCTGGTTTTATAAGAAAGTCTGCCTGATATTGCATGGAATTGTGTAATTACAAAAGACAAGGGTGAAGGAGTATGAATGCATTGGGTTTCTTTGGATGAATAATGAAGTGAAAATACCCTTTAAGAGTAACTGAGTAGTCTATTGTTAAGTCTTTGAAGTTTGGCAAGAAGAGTTAAAAAAATGTTTCTCTTAAAATTGTATTTGGTATTTAAATTTGAGATACAAGGTTATAATAATCTGAAGACCTTAGCATTTTGGATTCCTAGAACTTGTTATCTGAAAACTCTCCCACGTTCTTACACTTAACTTCATAAAATTTGTAAATTTGGTAAAGACAGGTTTTTGACCAAGTTTCGTTGTAGAAAATTTGGAATAAAAGGGAGTTCAAAGACTTCATGTGATCTCTGATTAATCTTATTTGATATTCTACCATCTATTACCTCTCAAATTCTCTAAATTACAAAATGAATTTTTTAAGACAGTGATTTTACCTCTTCCTTCATCCTAAAAAAGCCATAAATAAGATGGCCATATACATTCATCTAGAAACTAATTAAGTGATCAGACTCTTGTAGAGTATATGAAATCTGAATTTTAGAATGTCCAGTAATTCCCAAGATCATCCTTAGCCATGAGTTTCTGGGTAGATGATGCCACGTTGATTCCTAAAGCTGAGGTAGACCACTCCTACCAGCAAGGACACTTTTGGTTTGAATCACTTCCAGGAAGGTCCCTCTTGCCATGTTTTGTAATGATTTCTCTCTCCCCTGCCTGCTCTGGCCTCTGGCTCCTCTCCCTTCCTTCCTCTTCCCTTCCACAACTTTTCCTATCCTCCTGCCCACCTTCCCAACTTCTCTTCCCCCTGTCTTTGATTCTCATTCTCTTCTTTTTTTTCTCTCTATATCCATGGCTAACACAGAAAAAATAAAAATCAAACTATGGTTTCCAAGTTGTAAGTGATTGTCTCTGAGTCCTTGGACACATACTGAGGAATGAATGGTTGAGACAGGCTGTGATGGGGCTGTAGAAACAACAGAGAGGTAAAGGAAACAAGTCACTCCTATAACTGCCGCTAATTATCAGTTATTATCATCTTCATAATGCTCGGATCAGACCTCTGGAACCTAGAGCCACACTAGCAAGTGACAGGAAGTAAGTTACTAATAGTTAATAGTAGATACCAAACTCTCAAAAGAGTGACTCCACTGGTCATCAAAAGTGGTTTCTATCTTCAGGAAAAGGAATGAAATAGAAAATCATTCCTTTCCATGGGATTTGGACATAGATGATGAAGCTCTTAGTGTTAGGTTTACACTCAATCATGCTAATCTGTAAACATTCTAAAATAGTAGTGAATTATCACCCGGGAGTTTGCCTTTCAAGGAAAACACCATTGTCTTCTATTTTTCTAATATTTTTCAGTTAAAGATAAGATGACATTCTTTTTTTTTGAGAGAGAGAGTTTTCTTAATATTTATTTTTAGTTTTCGGTGGATACATCTTTTATTTTTATGTGGTGCTGAGGCTCGAACCCAGGTCCCACCCGTGCTAGGCGAGCGCTCCACTGCTGAGCCACAATCCCAGCCCCAAGATGCCATTCTTAAAACAAGCAAATAAAAGCTTCTAAATGTGTGTAGAAAAGCTCCCACCAGGAAATTCTAGCAAAGATATTCAGTTTGGATCTCTTACTGATTCCACGTTAGGTTTCTTTCTGACTTTTAATGATAAGAAGTCTTTACCTGCTCTGCAATCTGTATACAGGGTAAAAATGGGAGTTCATAACCCACTTGAGTCAAATGCATGAAATATGATATGTCAAGAGATTTGTAATGTTTTGAACAACCAATAATAATAAAAAAAAACCCTGCTCTCTTTCTTCTGAAAAAAAAATGCATTTCAGACATTACCATTTGAATCAATGCCAGGATATTTAATGCTGTAGGGTTTTGCTACATCCCAGAGCATCTCTGCTTCATGACTGTGTGCACCTGACAAGTCACTTACAGCTTTCAGCACTGCTGGGGTTGGGAGGTGAAGGAGTGGGGTGGGGAAGTGGGCAAAAGTGCCTGAAATCAAATTTGGGGTAGATTGGCAGTTATTAATGCTATGGAGACCTCTGTTATGAAAAATTTTAGAAATGCATTGAAAGGAGAAAGTACTCATGTATGTATTATAAATCTTTTATTTGAAATTAAAATTACATAGTGAGTCATCTTTTGCTGTTTGGGAGGAGATTCTGAGGGAAGGTAACAATGATGACAAATTAAAAGCTCTTATCTTGATTCTGCCAAAAGGAATTGCTAACGACAGATGGAATCTCTTCACAAATTCTTGTTTTATAATACTTCGACCAAAAGCACTTAGGTAAATAATGTAAAAAAACCAAAACTTTATTTTTTTGTTAACAGCTTTCAATTTATAGAAAAATTGCAATTTTAGCACACAATTAAAGGCTTCTAAATGTGTATAGAAAATTTATGTTTTCCAAGTTGTGAGTGATTGTCTCTGGGTCCTAGGACACATATTTAAGCATCTTAAATAAGTGTGTGAGATTCGTCACTATCTGTGAACCCGCTTATTACACTACTGTTAACTAAAGTCTAGGCTTGATGCAGATTTCCTTAGTTTGGGCTGAGTGTTGCATCCAAGGTCCCACATCACACTTAGTCATTGTGTCTCCTCAGGCTCCTCGTGGCTGTGGACTTCCTTAGGGCTTTCTTTGAAGACTCGTGGTTTTGAGGAGTACTGACTAAGTACTTTGTAAACTCTCAAGTGGGGTTTGTCTGAAGCTTTTGTTGTGATTAGGCTGGAATTATGGATTTTCGGGAGGGAGATCTCACAACCAAGTGCCATTTCATCTCAGCAAGGGTTCATGCTATCAGCGTATCAGTGTTGGTGTTGACCTTGACCATCTGGCGGAAGTCGTGTTGGTCAGGTGTCTCCAGGCCAAGTTACTTTCTTATTTCCCTCTTTCCATACTGTACTCTTTGGAAGGGCAAGTTGGGAGTTGGGATCTACCACATAGAAAATGGAACATCTCTATAAATTATTTGGAATTCTACTTGAGAAATCTTTGTACTTTCCCCCATTTATTTATTTATGCAATCTTTTTTTTTATATCCGTATGGACACATGGATAGGTTCTAATGCTTTGGATTATAAACCAGTACTAGACAGTTGATATTCAATTTTTTAAAATTATATACTGGGGATTTTGTTGGTAGCAATACAATAATATCTCAAAGGTAGTCTGGGGACTCAAAACTAAGATTTGTAAATTAATATGTGCATTTCTTATTATAAAGCTGTTAATGGTGAGAAATATTGTTTGTAGAGCAACCAGACATCTCCACACCTGCATTATGTAGTTTGCATATTTTGTAGTGTTGAGATTATAAAAAGCTTAAAGTATTATGTTTATCATGTTTATTTTAAGGAGAAAATTGTGGCCATTTAAAAAAGGAGAATCTCATGAAAATAGAAGGGAGATTAGTAGAGGAGAGGAAGGGGGTCAAGGGGGAGATGGAAAGGAGGGAAAGGGGCAGAACTAGAGGAAATTATTAGAGGAAATAATTGACCAAATTATGCTCTATACATGTGTAAATATACCACAACAAATCCCACTTTTATGCATAATTATAGTGTATAATTATAATGCACCAATGAAAAAATATGCATGTAAATAAATAGAAAGAAGATCAGAAAAGTAGAAGGATGAAGAGGGGGAGGAGGAGGGAAGCAAAAGGAGAAGTAGTAGAGATGAACTGGAGCAAATTACATTATGTGAATATATGAAGATGCCACAATGAACCCCCTGTTGTATACAATTACATCACACTAACAAAAACAAAAACTGTATGCCAATGTTAATAACACACTGTTCATAAAAGCCCAAAGTAGATTCGACCCAAATGTGCAAAAAATGATGAATATATTTTAAAAAAATCAAAAACAAGGGCATTGCTTTTCAATCTGTAAAGACTCTGACTGTGTCATTAAAATGCTTTGGTTAAGGGGCTGAGGTTGCAGCTCAGTGGTAGAGCACTTGCCTGTCGCATGTGCAGCACTAGGTTCCATCCTCAGCACCACAGAAAAATAAATCAGTAAAATTAAGATATTGTGTCCATCTATAATATATATAAAGTTGTAGGCTGAGCACTCAAGAAATTTGAGTATATATATATATATATATATATATATATATATATATTGCTTTGGACAATGTCAAGCAATATTTGAAGATAGTAAGTTTAATAAATATCAAATAGATGCTCTGTATTAAATTTAAGAAGAAAAAAATTAAACCCTGATCATTATCTTCTGGGACCACTGCACTAAACCCAGAATATCATCATTTCCAATAAAGCACTCTCTTGTTTTGATGAGCAAAATTTCTTTCATATTCTATGGGTATCAATAATTCTAACAATTAATTGTAAATCTCAGAAGAAATCGAGCCATGTCAAGGAAGGACAGAGGATAAAACCTGCCTTGCAAAACCATCCATCATCCTCAATGGACCTCCTGGTATTCCGCTACTGTAAAGCACCGGCAGTCTCCAATGGCGAAGAGCGATAAAATGGCACCATTTGTGACTCATCTTTATTCATCCACTGGCAAGGCAGTGGCCCTTAACCCTTTCAATGTACTTTGAGACTTTGAAGAAATTTGTGGATAGAGGCTCCCAGGAAAGGTACTTAAAACATCAACTGGCTACACAGTCTCTTCCAAAACACCTAAAAGGCCCATGAATCCCACATTAAAAAACCACTGGTTCAAGTAATTTGCCACACCCAGCAGGGAATGTGGAGAGGGAGGACCTTGACTTTCCCTTTCTATTGAGATGAGAGAAGTACCCTAATCCCTGCCTGGCCTCTCCAGGCCTGTGTTTATCCTTTCCCAGAGGGGCCACTAGCACTGAGATAGACCTTCCAGGAAGGCAGAGATGGAGGTGATTTGGAGGCTGAGCCCTCAAGAAATTTGAGTAACTGAGTGGATTAATTACTGTTTTTATGTAATAGGACTTAACAAGCTTTCTTAGAGGATTTATATTGACAACACCAGGAACACACACACACACACACACACCTGTGTGAGTTTTGCAATTTTTAAGAAAAAATTAATGTAGGGCAGTGTGGAAAAAATTTAAAACCTGAACATTTCTAAGATTGTATAGAAGGAGAGGATGAAGAAATATAATTTGCTGATGCTGTTTCTCACAAAGCTGTACCACGCTTTGGTATTGGTGCAGTCAACTGAAATATTAGAATTTGTGGGTAAGCAGAAGAAAGTTCTTTGTAATACCCCCGGGAAAAATGTCAACCAGCTGTAGTATAACATGCAAAGGACATGAACAGGAATAGAGCCCTCTTGCAACTCCTTGAGGAGCTCTGGGTCACAGTGTTTATGCTGTTGAGATTCACAAGACTTGATTTAGCAATGCCTAGTGTTCAGTACTGTTCATCAGAGCTGAAGTGGTCCCTGTTACCTCTAAATCAAGGATTTTTATAACAAGTCATCAGTACTTTATACAAGCAAGCCAGATGCTAGTGTAAAGTGTTCCTGGGTTCAATAATGCACGGGCCAAATAAAGGCAAGAGACATAGTCCCATGATTAGCTTTCATGAATATGCGCATCTTCAGCTTCTCTGGAAGCATGGTACCCATAGTAACTTCTGAAAAATATTATCCGAAGAGATGCTCCTGCTCCTCCAAATGATTAGAAAAACAGAAGGGGGAGGAGTTGTAACCAAAGGAGACTAGTAGTGATTGTTAAACTCACTTTCCTATGTGTTTATATAACTGTAGGAATTTAATAGTCTAACATGTGGTTAAAGTGATGATTTCAAAAATATACCAAAAGAGAGACAACGAATGACAGATTCTCATGACCTTACCCAGTTTTAACAATTCTAAACCCATGTTCAAGGGTTTTTTTTCCCCCTCTATATTTCAACCCAACTTCATCTCCAAGTCATGAAACAAATATCTAAAGATTCTTGATATAAAAATTCATTCAGAGTCATAGATGAAGGAGAACGCAGCAGGGACAGTTGTGTGTCCTCTGTTGATTTACTTCAGGTGGATTGTCACTCTGCTTTGGTCATCTGGTGCAAACAGAAAGCTTTTCGCATTCAGCAGACCCTCTGCTGACTTAAGCCAGTCTCATTGAGAAACAGACTTAGAGCCAGGAGGCGGTGATTCAGTGGGCAGGGCGAACACCGGCTTTGGACAAGATGAGCTTGCAATTGTTTCTTGAGATGTGCTTCAGTTTGGGCACAGCAGTTCCAGAGACATAGCACATCTGCCCTTTTATCCATCCCAGGCAATTCTGAGTATTTTATAAGTCGTCTTAAAAACTGGCTCTGAATTTAAACAGCTGCTGCACACGCAGGCAGGTGACAGAGTCAATTTGGCTTTCTGAGAAGAGTGTTACCACTGTTTCGTGGAGAAGATTAGAGAAGCGTGTCTAATCTAATTTTCTCCAGGTAATAAAGTCACTTTAAGACAGTCTCGTCTAATGGAATTCATTCCTGGCTTCTAAAATTATGCCTTCTGAGTAATCGAGAGAGAGTGTCTTAGTCTCAGTGTAGTATGGCCTGAAAAGTGAGACTGTTCTTTATCCACATCCCAATACCAAACCCTGCCCTCACTCACCCTAATAGGTAGGACTCTGGGGGGCTGTGTAGATTTGCCCCAAAAGGCTTTAGGGTGGGTCAGAGCCATGAATTATTCAAATCAGTTCCACAGCCACTGATGACCCAATGCTGAAATTTCATTCTCGATTATATTAGTGATCCCATGACCAGGTCCAGTAGCCTGCGAATTAGCCAAGTAGAGATTTTCGAGAGCTCACATTATAATATTCTCTAATATTAAAATGTGACCATTGGATGCCCCAAACTTGAACACAAATCTTCCTCTATCATTAATTTCTTATGGACACCTTAATCTACTTTGCAACGCAAGGTGCAAATAATAATAATAACATTAAGAAAGGAAGTTCAAAATGAAGGTAGAAGGGAAAAATCTGGATTCATAGTTTCTCCTTGGTGGCTGTGTCTTCACTGGTGTCCATCCAGGATCCTTGACCAGTGAACTCAATCAAGAGAACAGCCCAGCAGAGATGGATCTAGGAGCTCTGAACTGACCTTATCCAGGAGGAATTTCTCTACTCAAAAGGCGATATTAGAAAGACCAGAAATTTTTATCCACCACCATAGTGCTTTTCCCAATGTAAGTCAAGATACACCCCACTCTCCATTTACACTAGTCGAAAGTCAAAGTGTGGCCCAGGGGGAACTGGGAAAACAGTTCAAAGCAGCCAGAAATTCTCAAAGACCAGAAATTTACCATGGTATGAGTTCCAAAGCCCCTTAATTTATATTGCTTTATAGAGCTTCATGTTGGCTGCTCCCAAGGACTGGGTAACATGTGGGCTTAATCCAGAGGCCTAATGTCTATATACTAGGTGAAGGGGTGTATCAGTTTGCCAGGGCTGCTATAACAAACTATCACAAGCTAGGTGTTCAAGCAACAGACATTTACATCCTCACTGTTTTGGAGTCTAGAAATCCTAAATCAAACTGTTGGTGGGGCTGGTTCCTCAGGGCTGAGGGAAGGATCTGTGCATCCCAGGCCTATCTCCCTGGCCTGTCAATGGTCATGCTTACATTTGTGTGCACTTCAGTCTCTCTAAATTTCCCCTTTCTATGAGGAAACTTGTCATATGGAGTCTGGCCCACCCAGTGGCCTTATTTTAGCATGATTACCACTGTAAGCACCCTCTCCTTCAGGTGAGACCACATTCTGAGGTACTGGGAGCTGGGACTTCAGCAGATAAACTTAGGGAAAGGTATGATTCAGCTCATAACTGTGGGCAGCTTCCATCCTTGGCTTCTCTTCTGAGCTGCAGAATGGCTGTTTCCTGATTGACGGTTCTGAAACTCAGAGCCCAGTAGGTGCATGCTCTTTACGTTCTCACTGCTGTACTGTTGTGCTTCTGGTGCAGAATGGGTGTGCTTTCCACGTTGTCTTCCCACTGTCCTTTCCACACTTCCTTCAGAAAGATCCAGATGCAGAGATGTCAGCTTCCTTCAACTGGTAGAAAATGGAACAAATAAAATAAAAATGAATGCAAAATATTTCGTACTCTAACTTCAGCCTCGCCATCTTCATCTCTGATGTTTGTGCTATTTTATCTTTTTCGGATGCCCAGTGTCATGGGCTGTCTTGGAAACAGGGCTCCCAGGGCTGGCACTCTATAGAGGCCAGTTATTCCAGAGAAATGCCATCGTGTATTTGATTCCCAATGAAAATGTGCTTGTCAGGGGCACCACAGGCTTCTCCACATGCAGTGTGCTTCTCAGTGGGACAGGGATATGCAGAGCCACACATGTGACTCACTTTTAAGATACAATGACTTTTATTAGGGTATACAGAGGAAAGAATAAAAACTGACAGCAAAAACATATTATTCTGATAGTAATAAAATGTAATGATACTTTGGATTACTGAAGTCAAAATTCTCATGAATTTTTTAAGTAAAATATGAGATTTTACATGAAATTTCCCCGACACTGGCTGCTTTGAACTGTTTTCCCACTTCCCCCAGGGACACACTTTCACTTTCCACTAGTGTAAATGGAGAGTAGGGTGTATCTTGACTCACATTGGGAAAAGCACTATGGTGGTGGATAAAAAGCAGGGATTTTTGAGTTAATAAACCTGTTGTCAAACTTCTTTCTCTAGATAGATGACATTTTGCAAGTTAATTTTAACTGGGTTTGGTTCTTTTATGGGATCTTGTGAGGAGTGAACGAAACCATAACTGTCTAAGCCATAAATGCAGTGACTGGCACAGAGAATGGGCTGCTATGGATATAATTCCATTTTCATTTATTTGCATATTTATTCAGTAGTTTCTGCCTTCAGCTGACCAGTAGTTCACTTGTTCACTCATTGACTCACCCATACTTTTATTATGTAAACCTGTAATTATGTGTATGCAATGACCATTTTATTAGAATTAAATCAACATATTATTGGAAACCTAGACCCTTTACTTTTAATCCAAGTTCTTCATAGATTTAGCACCAATTAGATTCCTCAAACTCTAGAGGCATGAACATGAACTGGAACTTGTAGAAAGAGCTTTCACCATGAGATGGACTCTATTGAACCTCAGCATGTAAGCGGAGTGGCCCTAGTGACTTAGAAAAGCCAATACCAAGAGAGGTGGGGGAATCAATCTCAGATGGCACTGGGATGTGGTGGGGTGAGGTTTGCACAAAATAGTCTTATAGGAGCAACAGGTCTAAAGAGCTCAGCTTTCTCTGCCTTCCTTGGTCTGTCTCAGCATCAGTATGTGATGCCCTCCACTTAAATCCTAACCTTTCAGAAGCTTTTTCAAAGATCTATCAACTAGAGTAAATGACTAAAAACTATGAACTGTAAATTTTGCATTCAGAAGCTGTGGGAGGGGGATCAATGGGTGTCGGCTGGAATCACAAATGGTTTTGGAGATGAATCGGCACCTGGTGTCCTTTCCTGATGTGTTTTCCTACCTGTTAAAGACCCAGGTGGGGTTGTGTCAATTTACCATAAGTTACCCTGTGGTTTCATGCTCCCTTTAGTGTTCTATGCTTAAAACGTAGATTTAGGTACTTTACAGCCTCTGTGACTTCAGAAAAATTGCCTGATCTACTTTCCTGAATCTGCACTTTAAGAGACTGAGTCAGGTTGGGTTTGACCTATATTACAATGTTTAACAACAAAATGAGGGCTGAGAAATCTTAGTGAAACCCCATTCCCTAAAAGAGACTTTGTTTCTCTGGCCTAAGTCAGAGAGTCATTATGTGTATGAAACAGTGTGAGGCATTTGGCAAAAGGAGAATGATCAGTATCCTCAATAATTTGAATGTCCCCACCAAAACTCGTATTCAAACTTGATCTCCATTGCCAGGTGTTAACAAGTGGAACCAGGTAAAACCTTCAGAAAGAAGATTGGGTCATGAGGGCTGTGCTCTCAGGAATGGGTTTACCCAGATTAGAGGATTCGTGGATTACCTCAGAAGTGGCTTTGTTATAAAAGCGAGCTCAGCTTTCTTTGCCTTCCTTGGTCTGTCTCAGCATCTATATGTTCTGCCCTCCACTGTGTCATTCCCCAGGAGGAAGGTCTTCACCAGGTGCCAAGCAAACCATGGCCCAAATAAACCCTCTTCTTCATAAATCACCCTTTTGGTGGTATTCAGTTAGCAAGAGAAAACTCACCAAGACAGGAAATTGGTCCTGAGAGGAGGAAGCACATTGGCTTTCCAGAGGTGGACTCCTTGTTTAACAGCTATGAGGACAGATGGATGGACACTCAGGAATGTGGTGGACAGGCCGCAGGGCATTCTAACAAGTGCAATGACTGAAGTGTGCTGTATTGGCCGACTCAGATGAGAAAGACATGGTAGGAGGATGCCATGAGGAATGGCTTCTTGCTAGTGCCGTCACTAATGGCACCTGGAATGTCCGAGTGGTGACAGACCCTCCTGGAGAGGTGGGCTGTGCTCATACCTCAAAAGGTTGGGTCCTGATGGTGGCATTGGTTGAGCCCTTGCTGTATGCCCGCCACTCTATGCTCTCTTTACATTAGTTCATTTAACAATCCTTTGAGGTAGGTAGTAGTCTTATGGCCTTGTTTCATCAAGGACAAGGGGACACAGTTTCTGGTAATGCAAAAATTAAAGCATAAATTCCAGATCTCAACCCAGATTTAAGGAACCCTAGAGTGAGCATGCCCAGCCGTCCCTTTACTCCCTACTCATGCTATGGACATGTGTTTGCAGAACGTGTGTATAGAGAAACGGGAGAATTCTTGGCACTGAACACTGACTGTTGAACTTCTGGAAAGAGGCCAGTGTTTTGATGGTGCTCAGGAAGGCCAATTTGCATCATGGAGAAGAGCAAGAAGGGATCACAGCTCTGAAAATGACTAGTTGCACAAGATGGCACAGTTCAATAAATTTGTGAGTTTCGGGAGATTATGGAGACAATAATAGCATTTACTCCATATTTTAAGAACTAATTGAAACATTGAGTGCCTTGGTTCATGTCGGTTCTACTGCAAGCCCTTTTCATATCCTAACAGTTTGAAGAGTGAAAAATGAGCATGGATGGAAGTGTTATTTCCTCCTATTGAGTAATTAGAATTTAATACATATTTCAGAAAATATTTATTTTTGATTATAAGTTAAAGAAGCAAACTCAAATTAGCATAAGTGAAATGAAAAAGAAAGAAAGAAAGAAGATCAAGGGCTTCGGATAAGTTTGAGGGCTAAGTAATGTTATCAGTTTTTCTTTTCCTTTCTCCTTGGGTTCTCTTTGTTGGTCTTTATTCTCAGACAGGCCTTCTATTCATGATGCCAGATTTAAATGGGCAAGTCTTTCTCAGTTGTTCTAACAAAAATCCTAGGAAAGAACTCGTTGGCATGACTTGGGTCATGGAACCAACCTGCCTTCTGCTGAGGAACACTAATGATGGGATCGTTGTCAGACAGCTTCATCTTGGGAATGGAGAGATGGAGAGTTCTGCAAGGAAGATGAAGACAACACACCTAAACCCAATGGATGACATTTATGGAACATAAAATCCCTCCAACACCTGGTCTTCAATTGCTGTAATCAAGGTTAGCACTAAGTATGTAGATGGTGTACCTTGAGATATTTCTGGATGTGCCACCAAATTGGGGAATGATTTGGTAATTTTTCTATAGGTGTCAACTTTATTTGCTTTATATCAGCCAGCCAACAGCCAACAAGTCTTTATCAAGCAACTCCCATAACTTAGGACTCCTGTTCACAACATCACAGATCGAATCATAGAACAGTGAATACCACGATAATGGAAATCTCTCCCAACAAGCCGTGCCCAGGTCCAGCTGCAAGCTCACATTTGTTCCAGTGACATTTAATACCACCATTTCAGCACAGTCTGAGAACACAGATCACCTCCATCAGCACGGGGCTGTTCCTTCAGATGATTTTCTTTAGTGTCCTTCCTTTGGGTGATTTCACTATTTATTAGCATCCTCTGAGAGCCATAAAATGAATACAAATCTCTAGTTAGCCTGCGGGGCTATCAGTGGCCTTCCAGGGAGAGCATATAAAACTATCGGATGGTTTAGGGACCCTTAAAGAGTTACCATCACAGGGCTTATAGTCAGGTAAATGAAGAAAACCTTCCTTTTCCTGTAGAATCTCACATGTAGTATGTTCTACACTATGGGTAATCGACAGACTTAAAGGTCTTGTCACCTTCAAATCTGATAAAAGAAGCATTTCATCTGGAGAGATAAGCAGGGCTAGACAGGCTAAGAAAACTGGTGTTTTAGTCAGCTTTTACACTGGCGTGATCAAAACTACCTGGCAAGAATAATTTTAGAGGGAGAAAAATTTATTTGGGGACACATGGTTTCAGAGGTCTCAGTTCAAAGACAGCCGGCTGCATTCCTTGGGGCTTGAGGTGAGGCAGAATATCATGGTGGAAGCGTGTGGTAGAGGGAAGTGGCAAAGGACATGATCAGGAAGTGGAGAGAGACTCCACTCACCAGATACAAAATATGTACCCTGAAGGCATGCCCCAGTGCCCACCTCCTCCAGCCACACCCTACCTGCCACCAGCCAGGGGATTAATTCACTGGTTGGGTTAAGGTTTTCATAACCCAGTCATTTCACCTCTGAATTTTCTTGCATGGTCTCACACAGGAACTTTTTGGGGATAGTTTACATCCCAAACAACTGGACTTTATTCCAGCTGTTGGGACCATTTAAAGGGTCTTAAATAACTGATGATGATAGTAATAATATTTGCACTTTAGAAATAAGACTGTGGCAGTGGAATGAGGAATAGATTGAAAGAAAGCAAGAGCTTTTACTCTGCCCAGAATTTGAACTATGATGCTCTTTGCCTAGTAGAAAAATCAGTGACTTCCCTTTAACTTTGGTTATGGAGTCATGAGAATAGAAAATAAAAACTCATGATAAGCATCCTGATGGTAGATGAAACTCTACACAAACTGCAAATGCCTATAAGTGTTGACTATAGGGCCGCAGTGGAGCGGGTAGCCAGGGATAGATAGATGGAGGGCTAGATTGGAGAAGAAAGCCGTCATGATGCCGTATGAGATTTGACAATCAGCTAGTGGCTTTGTCCTGATTTTACCTCCCCCTTGTTTTCTTGTGACCATAGCCCTTGAGTTGTGGCAGATCCTCCTCTGGAGGCAATACAAGGACTGGGACCAGCATCCAGATTAAGACCTACTTGTCTGGGGGTGGCCCTGTGGCACTGGTTGCTGCCCAAGTTGTGAAGGTGTGCTTATATCCTTTTTTTTTTTTTTTTTTTTGGCTTGTGCATGTGTGTGGTCTGAATTTGCAGTAGGTGAGACCATGATGCTGCACAAAGCAAAGTTGCAAAGGAAGAGATAAGGAGCAGTGTTTTGTGTTTTACTGCAGAGGCCCTATGGTCACCTGGTGTCCAGCTGCTAGTCCTGAAATTCCATATTTGAAAACACATCTTAAGAGGTTTTCTTTACCTTTTTGAATTAAAATCATAGATTGCATAATTCACTCATGCACAGACATGATTTAGATCATTGACAAATGCCTGTGTTGGTGCCTGAGAATAACAACTGGAGACGAGGAAAGATTTATTTTGGCTCATGATTCCAGATGTTTCTGTGGATGGTCAGACAGCTCCACTGAAGAAACATCGAAGCAGAGAAGAGCTACTCACCTCCTGGCAGCTAGGAAACAAAGAGATAGAGGAAGGGAATGCGGGAGGTAAGATAAAGTCACAAAAGTCATGCCCAAGGACCCACTCCAACCAGAGTCCATCTCCTCATTTCCTCCACCTCCCAAAACTTCCATCAGCTACGAATCCCTCAATGGATTAATCCATTGATGAGGTTATAGCCTTCATGGTGCAATCACTTTCCCAAATCCCCACTTCTGAACACTACTACAATGGGGAATAAGCCTTTAACACCCAAGCCTTTGGGGAACATTCCAGATTCAAACCACAACAATGCACTAATGCTTAATAGCTGGGTGGGAATTAACTCTCGCAGTATTATGTATTTCAACCTGGTGTGAAGGACTATACATGAAGTCTTATAAAAACACTACTTTTGCTTCACAAGATGCACTCTAGGGACCTGTAGTACCCCCCTTGAGAGTCACTGAATAGCTGATACTCTTTACTTCAGGAGGAGACAAATGGATCCACAAAGCGTTGAGGAGACGCCAGGAGGCGGAGCCAGGAATCAGGTCCACCAGCTCAGCAACCGGCCTGTCACCAGCCCCATGTCCTCTGAAATGGACAACTTAATTGGAACAGCTGGATGCAATCTTTACTCACACGGAACAGGGAACAGTTCCCACCGCAAGGATGATGGGAACTGTTGACCTCAGACGATCAGTCCAGTGGGGTGGCAAGAAGGGCACAAAGGAGGCCAGAAATCATCAAAGCTGTCACCAGACATGCCCAATGACCTTAATATTCCTTTTTCATGTAGTTTATTAATTCATTCATTCACCCTGGACTTTCGGGACTGCCTAGGATCTCCTGGAGTCTGTGTCACTCACCAATAATATACCACTCTATGATGCGCTGCATTTTATTTGTCCATAAAAGCATTTGGGTTGATACCACTTATTGACTATTGTGGATATTGCTGCTATGAGCACTTGTGTACAAGTTTTTGTGTGAACCTGGGTTTTTGTTCCTCTTGAGGTGAGACATGTGGAATGTATATTTAATTTGTGTGTGGGGGGACTGCCAGAATGTTTTCCAAGGCATACAATTTTACATTTTCTCTAGTGGTAAATGAGGGTTCCTGTGTTCTTCCATCCTTTCTAGCAGTTGTTACTGTCATTTTCCGTAGCCATCCACATAGGTGTGAAGGAGTATCTCATTGTGTTTTGATTTTTTGATTTACATTTCTCCGATGGCTAATGATGTTGAACCTCCTTTGACGTGCCCCTGGTTTACAGCTCACCCTTTGAATCTTTGCTCTATTTTCACTTCTTAGTGAAGCCTA
This sequence comes from Ictidomys tridecemlineatus, assembly GCF_052094955.1. NCBI lineage: Eukaryota > Metazoa > Chordata > Mammalia > Rodentia > Sciuridae > Ictidomys > Ictidomys tridecemlineatus. Next base: position 189,175,533 of record NC_135483.1, on the reverse strand, counting down.
TCATGATCACCCTAATAAAAACTGATATTGCTCCCAAAACTTGCATCTATATAGACTCTTATTTACATAGCATTTGTTCTCAGATTCCATATGACTTATTTATTATATTTTTAAAAAAAATTTTTAGCTGTAGATGGACACGATATCTTTATTTTTATTTGTTTATTTTTATGTGGTGCTGAGGGTTGAACCCAGGGCCTCACACATGTGAGGCAAGTGCTCTACCACTGAGCTACAACCCCAGCCCCTATTATATTTTTTAAAAAATTTTAAATTTATTCTAATTTGTTATACATGAGAGCAGAATGTATTAAAATTCATATTACACATATAGAGCACAATTTTTCATATCTCTGGTTGTACATAAAGTAGAGTCACACCATTTGTGTCATCATACATGTACTTGGTGGATTGAGGATCCACCATCATTTCTATCCCCATGCCCCCTTCCTTACCCTCCCACCCCTTTGCCCTATCTTGAGTTTGTCTAATCCTCCCTTGCTCCCTCTCCCAAACCCACTATGAATCAGTCTCCTTATATTAGAGAAAACATTCAGCATTTGGTTTTGGGGGATTGGCTTACTTCACTTAGCATTGTATTCTCCAATTTCATCTATTTACCTGCAAATGCCATTATTTTATTCTCTTTTATTGCTGATTAATATTCCATTGTGTATATATACCACATTTTCTTTATCCATTCATCTACTGAAGGGCATCTAGGTTGCTTCCACAGTTTAGCTATTGTGAATTGTGCTGCTATAAACATTGATGTGGCTGTGTCCCTGTAGTATGCTGTTTTTTAAGTCCTTTGTGTATTTATTATATTTATGTTGATTGTCTGACTTCCTCACTTCACTGGGATCCAATTGTGAAATCAAAGTGGGAGCAAGGATCTTGCTCTTCTCATCAATTATATTCCAAGAGCCCAGAACAAACAGTGTTTGGTAAAAAAAAAAAAAAAGGAACACATTCAATAAATATATGTACAATAAATTAGTGAAAGAAAAGAAAATAAGATGCAGCAATGAATAATTATGGTAAACTAAAAGCATCTAAGTAGATATTGGGTAAAGCAGCTACTGCTCAGTGTCCTCTCCACAGGGGACATGCCAGCATTGTGGCTGCTCTCTGGGTTTGGCCACTTCTAGATTAGTGCTTCTGAACTACCTTATGATAAATATTCAAGGGCACATGTAGGACATGATACATGTATGTCTTGGAATGATTTATAGAGTCCTTGGGAGTTTCCCTGAGTTTTTTTTTTTTTTAACTCTCGTCTTGGGAGAAGATGGTTTGTAGGTTGACAAGCATATTTTCATTTCCATTGAAACCATAACTGGACTGAGAACCTTTAGCCATTACTTTTATCTCGAAGGTAAGGCATTTTATTGGTATAATGAAAATATTCACTGGGGACTATTTTCTATTAAGTGCTAGATAGAGCTGGGGAAGACATCACTCATAAAATAGCTATGACTATTAAGCCTGATGATTACATGCTGTTCATAAGCCAATATCTATATCTATATGGACTTAACGACAAAATATCAGGCGATGTGGCTCTCAGGGTTTGTTATGGGGTTTAATACATTATTGTACCATCTTTGTTTTCTTTTATCTATCCCAGTAAGCATTGGTGTTAATATAGGAACTGTGCATCATAAAAAAATAATAGAGACTTTGTAGAAATGTTAATCATTTTTTAAAATAAAATTTTCAATGACTGATGCTGTTAGGAACAAAACATTTTCTTCCCTCGTCAGAGAGAACAGATTATTTATAATTATTTTATTGATAAGAATGCTTTTGATCTACTGTACACGTTTATGAGGATATTAGCTTTTATTTGGTTATTATGTATTCTTAACCATCTCTTTGTGGCATATTCATGCTGAAGTGTTCCTTGAACTTGTGAACTCAGCTAACTTATCTGTCTAGCATAGTTTGTGAGGCTCTTTTGTAAGCATTTTAGTTTTGGCACAGGAATAAAACAAAAACCCAGTTATAATCTCAGAGATGTAATGTTCTAGGCAAGAAGCAACAGAGTATTACGGCAGAGAAAGCTTTTGGAATTTTAGTTACGGAAATCAATAGTCACCAAAAATATAACTTTAAATTTTAATTGCCCAATTCTCATTTGCCTATGATTTTGCTGTTCTCAGAGCTATCAATTTTTCAGTAGTAAGATTGGAGTGGGCTCCTTATTGAAGGATAACTAATGGAGCACTTGTGATGGGTAGGGTCTTCTGACCAGTGGCCAAAGAAAATAAAACAACCTCAGTAGCTTAACACAGGGTGTATCATTCATGATCAATGACAGCACCACGTTGGGTAACACTGAATAAACAATTGAATGATGAAGTAAGCACTTCAGTTACAAAAGACACATTCAGCTAAGCCTCTCCAATACTGGGATTTCTTACCTCTCTACTGCACTCATTTGCCATCTGGTTAGCTTTTCAAAAGCTTTCAAGAGCACCAACAAACAACCCAACTCAGTCAATGTTTAGCCTACATATCTATATGTCCACATCTTTCGTGATGTGGGTGTTGCTGTGATCAACCACCATTTCCAACACTTCCTCAACCCACAACGCTGCTGCGTCCATGGCTCACAGCATTCTTCTATGGATTAAAATGATAGAAAAGAGTTAGATGTGAGTGGTAGGAATATGGACATTAAGGGGTAAATTCTACAGACTTACTATACATGCTTGTTCTCAACATTTTTTAACTTAATAAGTTGTTTTATTTGTTAGTTATATATGATAGTAGAATGCATTTATGCACTTTTATAGATCATGCATAGATGGGGTATAATTTCCATTTTTCTGATTGTACATGTTGTAGAATCACATTGGTCATACAGTCGTATATGTACATAGGTAATAATGTCTGTTTCATTCCACTCTCCTCCCTATCACCATATCCCCTCCCCTCCCTTCATTCCGCTCTAACAAATCTATAGTAACTATTCTTCCCACCCCCCTTATTGTGAATTAGCATCTGCATATTAGAGAAAACATTCCGCCTTTGGGTTTTTGGGATTTTCTTACTCCGCTTAGCATGATATTCTCCAACTCTATCCATTTGCTGGCAAATGCCATAATTTCACTTTTCTTTAAAGCTGAGTAATATTCCATCAAATGTATATACAATATTTTCTTTATCCTTTTATCTATTGAAGGGCATTTAGGTTGGTTCCATAGTCAACATGTTTTTATTTTATTTTTATTTTATTTTTTTAGACATCAATATTTTGTTAGTTTTTTGACCACCTAGAGAGACTTATGAGTTAAGTATGATTTTGAAGACATTTTAAATTTTTTCTGTTTACCCAATTTAATTTGAACTGTTTTAAATCATATAAATTAAAGGTATTAGGATCCATGTTTTTTAAAAAATATGAGCATTTCTTATATATCTACCACTTTTTATATCATGTACATGAGATATAGGCACACACACAACAACACATACACAGTGTTCACACATATAAAAGTAAAGACCTTGTAACTTTTCGCAGGTGAATCTACATAGCAATGTTACAAATGTTTAAAAACCGCATAGTTGAATAAAATTTAGGATTGATCAAAAAAAAATTAACCTAAGTGCCTAGGACCAATATCATGAGCTCAAAAAAATATAGAATTTAAGAAAAAACAAGAGTCTTAGAAAAATGACCAGCTGGTAATCATTAAAGTACCATACAATGTACTTTTTGGTTTAGTCTAATGGAAGTTCAGGTAAAAGGAACTTTTACTTTTTCCCCCTAGGATCTGAGACTGGTCTCCGTCTGAGCTTCCATTTGCAGTTCATGTAAGTCCTGGCTGAGGAGTCAACATGTTTTTAAAGAAATAAAATCACTCTGGCCCTGCTCTGACTAAAGAAAATAGCTCAGAGCCAAGAGCATGTTATACTCTGGCTAAGTGTATCTACCCAAGACGCCTCCTCTGATAAAAGGAGGAAAACTTAACCTGGCCTAAGAATCCAATAAAATCTGTACAAAATATGTTCTATGTAAAACACTCAAAAAAAACCCAAGATGACCCAAGTTGCCCTTAGGTCCTAGGCATATTATTTAGCTTATTATAATGATACATTTTCACCTCTCTGGGTTTCGCTTACACATTTGTGAGTAAGACATATGCACTAGGGATTTTGAACTCTGATGTAATCCAACGTCAATCAAGAATTAGCAGATGGTGCTCAGGGAGGACCCTCTAGAAACTTCCCCTTAAAATCCAAATAAAGCAGGGACACAAAGAAGGGAGTTGTCCATCTCCTCTTTGAGATGACTGACTACTGTCTTCCTTGAGGGTGCTTCTCCATTTTGATTCTCTTCGCATAAACTTTGCTACACTTTTACGTCACCTTGAGTCTGGCTTAAAATCTTGTTTTGTGAGCTAAGAACCCAGTACAACTTCCGGTACCAAAAACATTCTTCTTTTAAGTATGTCAATAAAATCAATCAGGTTATTCTGAAGTCTTTCACATTCAGGGTAAGATTCCTTATTTTTAAGTTGCATTTGTAATTTTTATTTTTTTACATTTTGGATACTTCCAAAATACCTTACAAGCTTTTATTCTCCCCATCTTTTAGAGTTAAGCTACACTGGGGAATGACACATTTATCTATAATCATTGTGTCTATGAAGTAATCTGCAGTTTTTATAAATTAACTGAGGTGCTGTATTATGATACACTGAAAATTGTCCTAATAGTCTGAAATTCTGTAATTTTTCTGATAAGATTGGGCCTCAGGGTACTCATTACTTTCTTCTTAATCAAGTCAGCTGATAGCCCAATTATGATAGTGGCATGACTTATTTTTTGAAATCACTGATTTTTTAATTTGTTCTAATTAGTCATACATGACAGCAGAATGCATTTCGATTCATTATACACAAATTCAGCACAACTTTTCATTTGTCTGATTGTGCACAATGTAAATTCGCACCATTTGTGCAATTATACATTTACCTAGGGTAATGATGTCCATCTAATTCCACCATCTTTTCTACTCCCATGTCCCCTCCCCTTTGCCCAATCCAAAGTTCCTCCATTCTCCCTATAACCTCCCCCATTATGGATCAGCATCCACTTATCAGAGGGAACATTTGGCCTTTGGTTTTTTGGGATTGGCTAACTTCACTTAGCATGTTATTCTCCAATTCCATCCATTTAACTGCAAATGCTATAATTTTTATTCTCTTTGAATGCTGAGTAATATTCCCTTCTGTTTATATACCAGAGTCTCTTTATACATTCATCTATTGAAGGGCATCTAGGTTGGTTCCACAGTTTAGCTATCATAAATTGAGCTGCTATAAACATTGATGTGGCTGTGTAACTATAGTATGCTACTTTTAAGTCTTTCGAGTATAGACCAAGGAGTAAGACAGCTGGGTCAAATGGTGGTTCCATTCCAAGTTTTCTAAGGAGTCTCCATATTGCTTTCCAGATTGGTTGAAATTTGCAGTGCCATTAGCAATGTATGAGTGGACCTTTTTTCCACATCCTCAACAACACTTATTGTTGCTTATATTCTTGGTAACTGCCATTCTGCCTGGAGTGAGATTAAATCGTAGAGTAGGTTTGATTTGCATTTCTCTAATTACTAGAGATGTTGAACATTTTTTCATGTATTTGTTGATCAATTGTATATCTTCTGAGAAATGTTTGTTCAGCTCCTTAGCCCATTTATTGATTGGATTATTTGTTTTTTGGTCTTAATTATTTTTTTTTTACTTCTTTATATATCTTGGAAATTAGTGATCTATCTGAGGTGCATGTAGTAAAGATGTTCTTCCACTCTGTGGTCTCTCTGTTTACATGATCGATTGTTTCCTTTGCTGAGAAAAAGCTTTTGAGTTTAAATTCATCCATTTATTGATTCTTGATTTTATTTCTTATGCTTTAGGGGTCTGGTTAAGGGAATCAGGACCTAATTCAACATGAGGAAGATTGGGCCTACTTTTTCTTCTATTAGGCACAGGGTCTCTGGTCTAATTCCTAGGTCCTTGATCCACTTTGAGTTGAGTTTTGTGTGTGGTGACACATAGGAAATCACTGACTTTACTGGAATTTTGTCATATCTACAGGGAAGTTTTATTTTTCCAAGGCCCTTTGTTTACCAGCATTACAGACCCTCTTCAACTGAAGTAGATATTTAAAACGGAATTTATTTTTGCTTTTGTAACCAAAGGCTAGACTGTGGGTCTCAGATTCTGTCATCACAGTGCTGGATGTTTGCTCTGTTCTTTGATCTCATTTCATCAATCTTATTCATTGATATTGTCGATGACTTCATTCATGTATCCTTGGAAGATGACTCTAAAGAGTTGCAAGTTACATCATCTATGTGGCTTGGCACGCTAGAAGAGGGAAAGACTTCTGTCTCCCAATTTCATAATCAAATCTCTGTAACTTTGTCCCATTTGTGAACTACTTACTTTGTGTTGGGAGAATGGAATGCTTTGGCCTGTGTGGATCACTTTGATGAAATGGCAGAGAACTACAGAGCCACCTTAAGGCGTATGTAATGAGTAGGAGCACTTTCTCCAATGCAAATGGGGAACTTTCACCAGTTAGATGGCAAAATCCCTCTGGGAATAATGTAAACAAAGAGCTGCCTATTCGTATAAATGAGCTACACCCTGCCATGATTGGAAAGGCACTTATGATTCTAGCTTTTGCCCTACGTATGTGTATGTCTAAAGTACTTGTGGAATTATCTGAAAATATAATACATAACCAAAAAAAAAAAGTTCTATTCTGGGCATTGACAGATTACAGCAATGTGCCAAATCTCCATCCCTGCCTCCTGCCTGTGTATATAAAAACAAACAAACAAACAAACAAACAAAAAAGGGAATTTATTTTATCAGAATAAGCTGTACCCATTCTGATTCTCTCTATGGCCCCCTTTCTCTACAACAGGAGAACTGAGTAGTTGTGACAGGGATCATTTGACCTATAAAGCCAAAATGTGTTTAATATCTAGTCCTTTACAGAATGTTTGCTGCTCTTTTCTGTTCAGTTGAGTGATCTCTAGCAAGCAAATACGACAAGGAAGAGAATGGTGATTAGTCTGTTTGGCCAAATCAGTAAAGGCATCAATATGGAATATTTTTCATAGCCAAGTGATCTTTAGCTTGGCTGAATAAACTGAGACTCATTTATTGAAATTAAAACTTGTCCTGTCTCCCTCTCCAACCTCAGAGAATAAATCTGGTCTGAGATATTCCCAGGAGTAGGAACCAACGGGTGGCAACTAGAGATTTTCTGGATAAGAAAGTGGAGAGAGAGTGTAAAGGTACTCCTTGGGATGCCAGGTGACGTCTCCCATGATGTCAGCTGGGGAAGAACCAGAACTGAGATTACATCTGGAATTTGTCTTATGTGCCTCTTCATGTGATAACATCCTGATGTCAGAATTTTGTGTGTGTCTGTAAGTACATCTGGTAAAGGGTGGTCAGAAAAAAATGGAGAGGAGCTTGTTTTAATCATTTATTAAACATACATTAAGTCACTTTTTAGAGTTTTAGTTTGCTTGTCCTTGACTAGGAGACATTTCTTGACCTCAAGGAATTAAAAAGTCAACCATGAAATCTTGCAGTGCAACTAGATGCCTTCGGGGAATGATACATCCACTCCATAACAAGACCAGACATAAAAATCACCCTTAACACCACCTTCTTTCTCACTCTTGTCAAATCCTGTCTGTTTTACACCCAAAATACCTCTCAAATCATTCTCCCCCCACGTCACCCCAGTTGCCTGTGCTTTGCTGAGTCCGCTGATGCTCTCTCTCCTCTCCTTCCTGTGATTTCCATTGGATTCTCTCCTCTGCCTGCACATCTCTGTCTCCCGAGTACTGAAAGCATCACCAGGCCCTCCACTGCTGAGCGTGGTCTTCAGGCCCTGCTCTGCCTGGCTCCACATGCCTCCTGCTTCTTCTCACCCTCCTCACCAGCCACACGGACCCTCTTTCCATTCCCTAAAAGAGTGATAATTCTTTCTCCCCTCTCTTCATTTTCCTCCTTTGCCCACCTACTTCCGCCTACGCTGGGGATCATTTCCTTAAGTTGATTTCCAGCTCAGACTTTTTTTTTCCTTGCAGTTCTCTCTGCTTGGAATGTTTAGATCTTCACACGATGGTCTCATTCTTCTCATTTCCATCTCGGTCCAAATGTCATTTTCTTGGAGAGGTTTTCCCAGCTAAGCAATCACTCTCTACCATATCATCCCAGTTCATTTCTCTGGTAGTACTTATAACTTTCTTTGCCCTTGCCTTTTTTAATTTTCATTTTTTTTGGTCCATCTCCCTATCAAAGAAAGCAACATGATTACATATATTCCTAGGACTTAGCAAGATACAAGGATGAGTAAATGAATGAAAATGGTGGAATTCCATGGCCTCCCCCTAGAATCTCCATTTTTAAACCGAACTTCATGATAAGTCAGTATACTTTGGTAATATGTTCAGGAATAAGTAAGTTTGAATTCAAAACTCCATACTTGCCAGCTGTATAATCTTAGGTTCTCCCTTGAACTACTCTATGCCCCAATTCTCTCATGCTATAAAGGGGGTCGTAATCATACTATCTTATAGAAATAGTTATGAGAATTACATTAATTATTATAAGTAATGAACTAAAAATACTGCCTCACACATGGCTATCTCTCGGTATTTATCATTACTGTTGATATTACATACTAAAATGAATCAAATAAAAGTTTTTGAACAAAATGGCTGAGACTAAAACATTGAAATAATCTTTTCTAAAAACTCTTCTTAGTTAAATAAAAGTTGTGTATATATATGATGCACAACATTATGTTTTGAAGTGTGTCTCTGTATGCATGTATGTATATATGCTAAATTAATTTGCTTATCATTTTTGTGGAGTGAACACATGATATCTATTCTTTCAACAATTTTCAATAATGATTTACTATTATTTAGATCATCATGGTGTACAATAGAACTCTCGAAATTATTTCTCCTAACCGATATTTTTATCCATTGACCAACATCTTTAAGTTCTTGCAAAGATTCAGAGAGGATCTTAATGCTGACTAAAATATTAAGACCTAATGTTTTCTTAATGTTTTAAAATAATACATCCTTGTGGCAAATCACATTACACTCTAAAGAAGTGGTATAAGGATGCAAGAATGGAGGTACTATGAGGTTCACAGGCTTGCCCAGTGTCCCTGTCTCCTGACCCATGAAGTCAAACCTCACAGGTTGTCATCATTCTGCATCTCCTGCAGTTTGTGATAGTATGCAGTGTGCAGCGTTCATTTGTATTAGGGATATTAGCAAAGTGGGAGTCTCTCTTAGATAAGAAAACTGGAAACATTGTAAAAAGTTTTTTTTTTTAAGTTTTCATTTCTGTATTTTGTTAAACTTCCTGTACTTACTTTACAGGGTTGTCTGTCTTCATTCAGATTGATAGGTGTGGGGGGCACTGCTGTAGTTTTGAGTCCTCACTCTCTCCAAAGATCCAAATCTGACCTTGACTGTACCAATATACTGGCTTGGCGGAAGCAAATTCTTTGGCGTTACATACCAGTGATGACTGTTAACAATGGTTCTCTTGGACTTGAAGATATATCTGAAGATAGGACCACACACAAAGCAAAACTAATGACTCATTCTTTATCTCAACCCAGTTTTTGGCTTTGGTGCTGTTAAGAACAGCAGAAGATGGAACAGAGAGGGTGAGTGATGAAGCATTGATGCTAATAACATTTGACTTGCACGGTCCTGCACCCTACTCTGGAAACCAGTTCATTCCCCTAACCTATCTCACACAGGCAGGCAGATAGCCATCAGATAATAACTCTGAATTCTTTGTCACTGAAGCCAATTCTGAACTGGTGGTCTGAAGAGAAATTCTGTATTGAATTACCAACTGGTTCCAACAGATTTGTTTCCAAAAGCAATTAGGGATAATGGAATGCTCAATCCTTCAATATAGTACCAAATTCCAGATTTTTCCAAAATGAAAAATTAGAGCCCAGTTTCTTTGCTTACAACTCCCTATTTTTAAAAAATATTTTTTAAGAGAGAGAAAGAGAATTTTAACATCTTTGTTTGTATGTGGTGCTGAGGACCAACCCAGGCTGCACGCGTGCCAGGCGAGCACACTACCGCTTGAGCCACAACCCCAGCCCCAACTCCCTATTTTTTGAGCATGGAAGAAATATGTTTGCAAAAGGTAAAGTACACCATTATGTGAATACTGGATGCTTCCATTCCCCTTCCCTCCCTTTCTGCTACTATGAGCTTCCCATGGTATTCAGCAGAGTAGCTGAGAGAAGTTAAGACATTAAGAGGTTGACTATTCTTGATAAGAAAGTATTTAGCTGAAAGATTGTCTCTCCCCAATATCTATATAAAAGGACATCTTGGCTTTGTACTTCAGTGGCAGCTACATGTATTGCCATTTTAAGAATCTGAATCAAACACTTTTTAATAGTTATCTCAATTGATTGAGTAGAAAGGCAATGCTATCTGCCAGACTAAGACACTTGGCACTATTTTTATCAAAGGAAGAGACAACATTCTTTTTAGACAAGATGAGGTAATGGCAATTGTTTGCAATGAGAGGACCCTTTCCTAATTGTTAGCACATGACTGGGAAATGTTCTGAGGCATTGACTTGGCTTGGTGATGCCTTGGGAACTAACAACCCGAGGCATATATCTGAGAATGAAATATCCAAGCATGGATAATGTATCACTTCTTAAAAAAATTGACCAGAATCATTTCTTATTAGGCTTGCAATTATCTACTGGTCATAACTCCAGGATGGTTAACAGAAGAGACTGACTATACCTTATACCAACGAGGACCAGATGGAGCCTGGTAAAGCAAGCTGGGGACACATGTGTTGGAGAAGCTCATACTAAGATTATAAGCTATTTTTGTTGGCTTGAAAAAAAAGAACCACAATGATCATGTTTTTGAGCCAATTCCTGCATTAAGTAATTTCTTGAAGAAATTGTATCCCTGTTATTTTGCTCTTTCTACCAGATAAGTTCCAAATGAACAACCCGTCTCAGATCCTTAAAAGTCAGAAATGTTATTATCATGTAGCTCATTTAAATGAGTCTAAGGTTTGTGCTTTCCCATTCCAGGAGTAAAAGAACTGCCTAAGTTAATAATTTCTGTCAACAAAAGTTGGTATTTTCCCTCTTCTTTCATGCTCTAATAGCCCTATTTAAGAAAAAAGTGTTGAGGGTTAATTGCCATACAGTATTCAGGGTGGAAATGCCATTTTACAAGAACCAATAATGGCTGTTCACGAGCTGCATGATAACTTGCAAATGAATGTGAGAGCATTATATCTCCCAGCAGGAATGAAAATTTGAAATCTGGCCAGATAATATGAATCAAAAGTTGATCCCTAACCTTTCCAGCCCCAGGCTTTAGAGAACTTCATCTGGAATCTTCATCCAACTAGGAAATTGATATATCCAGACTCATTTTGAAGTATATGGATTTGCATCCAAGTCATGAAGGAATAATGAAGAACGAAGGATAGTGGGAGCAACCAGGCAATTATGGGCTCTGGTGCTAGATATTTGGACTTGAACACAGCTGTCAATTTGCTTAACTGACAATTTGCTTAACTTATCTGATGCTCTCTTTGCTTAGAGGAGTGAGCAGTATAGGAAGTCTGGTAAGTGTTGATGCTAAACTCACCGGCCTGCCTTCAAGCCAGGCTTTGCAATCTAATATGGCTCCATGGGGCACCATGGCAAATTCTTTCAGTGACAGTCTCTGGCCCTTGATTTTCTCATCTATAACAGGAGGACAATAGCAAGACTTATTTTAGAGGGTCACTCTGAGGATTATGCTCCTAAATAAAATACTTAGTGCAATGCTTGGTCCTTCATGGAAGTTGGTACAGTTAACCTTCTAGGCTCCAGCTCATCAGGGAAAAAGAGAATAAAGCTGGCAATCTGTTCATGCTTGCAAAACTCTGCTTCTTTTAATTGATCAAACACAGGTGGGGTTTTTTTTAATCACCCTGGAGATCAGATTTTATAAGCCATCATTCCAGTTAGCAGTCCCAAGAGGCTGGAAATGGGTAACAGTTTAAAGGGCAACTTGCCTGAGGATTTCACATTCTACTTTTTAATGAAAACTTTCAAGGTTCTAGGAGGGGAAGCGGCAACTCCCATACACACAAGAATGGTGATTCCATTGTATCATCAGTTCACTGGGCTGTTCCCTAATAATAACTTGAAAATCAAGATGTCTTAAGTGAAGATGTTTTCATTTCTGAATTGTTTTCCCTTTGTCACAGTCTTCACACTGACCATTGAAGATTGCAATTCTTTCAAGAGAATGAAGATTAAATTCCTTAATCCAGTCTATGCAGCCTATATGGTTTGGTCTCTGCTACCTCTAATGAAGGCACCCTCACCTGGCCCACAACACCCCTTTATTCGTTCATTTGGCAAATATTTATCACACACTGTATGATGGCAGCTTATGTTCTAGTGGAAGAAACATGTGGGGGGAAAATGCAAAATGTTAGGAAGGAAAATATTCCAGAATGAGGGAAAGCAAAAGAAATTCTACATTAGAGCAAGTGAGATTCAAGCAGTGATCAAAAACAGTATGGGTGTGTGTGAATCTTAAGGCTCTCAAGATTTCATTATTCACAGAATAATGTATGTTCCGTGCTGATGAAACAAACAAACAAAACAAAACAAAAAAGGAAACATCAGCCCCAAGGCAAGGGTTGTTTGGCATGCTCAGGAGTGGGGAAGGAGGTTTCCAGTGTGGGCGTCACTCTCACGTTCCAGTCTAGGAAGCTGAGATTTGGAGAGGCTCCATAACAGAGCTAAGGACTTGCAGGAGGGATTGGCAGAGCTGGGGTCTGTGCTCTCAATCCTGGGTTGCACTGTTGTGCAATATAGTTCAACACTGAGGGTTGCTACGGTTGGGTGTGAGCTCCCCAAAAGCTCCTGTGAACGCAGTGAAATGATTAGATTATGAGAGCTGGAACCTAATCAGTCCATCCTAGTTTGAATGGTCTGACTGGGTGGTAACTGTAGGCAGGTGTGGTAGGGAGGAGGAGGTGGGTCACTGGGGGCTTATTCTGGAAAGGTTGGTTCTTCCTGTATCCTCCTCTTCCTCTCTCTCTCTCTCTCTCTCTCTCTCTCTCTCTCTCTCTCTCTCTCTCTCTCTCTCTCTCTCTCTCTCCTTTCTTGCTGCTGTGAGGGGAGCAGGTTCTCTCTGCAGACCCTTCCCCCATGATGTGCTGCCTTACCTGGGCCCAGAGCCTAGGAGTCAGCCATCTATAGACTGAGACCTTTGCAACTATGAACCCCACATAAACTTTTCCACCTCCTTAAATAGCAGGAGGGAGGACAAGGAAACTCTTTTTCCTTTAGTTCTTCACCCCAATAACAAACGGATCCAATGTATTTGCATATCTCTTAATTTCTTCTTGCATGTTGTTTTATATAATTTCTTATCTCTTTTCCTTTTTTATGATTCTAAACATCAAAGTTCTCACATCATTTTGCTGCCAGAGAAGAACCTTATGGACTGATGCACTGTTGTGAATTTTTCTCCCCTTTTTCCCAATGCAAGAGTCACTTATTCCCTAACACAGACTTATTCCCAAATGAGATTACCTCATTTGGTGGGCACAGCAGTTCATGCCTATCCTATGTACCAATTTTCTGTGTTATGACATATGGAACAAAAGATAATCTTTGTTTTCTTGTCCCTTTCCCTCCCACAGTTATATAACTCACTCTACCCATGATTATGTCAAGCTAAAAATGTCACAAGATCAACTCAACCCAAGCATTGGTGTATACATTTTCTAGAAAATTGCAGACTTCACTTTGGCTAAGTGGGTAAGCTAGATTTTTTTCTCATTTTGCAATGCCCTTGATGGAGGTGCACAATTATCATGGGTTTCATACAGAGTTATGATAATATAAGTCCAACATGGATGGGGGGAAAAGGATATTTTATAAGGGAGGAGGTTATTAAGAATATAGTTAACTCATTCAAAAATTTTAAATAAGCAAAATATTCAAGTGACAGATTAAAACACAAAGTGGCATATTGAATACCATTTGATGTCAGAGACCGATGTCTGTCCTTTCATTGTCTTCTTATCCATGGCTCTCTCCTTCTCAAATCTCTGAAGATAGAAAAGTATTATTATATAGGACTGACAGCAGAATACATCAGACACTAGAAAAGCAATATGTCAATCAATGGAAGGGTAACTGATGTGATACAGCAATCTATATACGGGGTAAAGTTGGGAGTTCATAACCCACTTGAATCAAACTGTGAAAGATGATGTATTAAGAACTGTGTAATGTTTTGAACGACCAACAATAAAAAATAAAAAATTAAAAATTAAAAAAAGAAAAGTATTATTATTCATTTTGATGGAAATATGGACATTACTAATTTTATGGAATGGCTTAAATCTGCCATACTGTGTGTGGTGCAACAGTTCTAGGAGAGTAAGATTTTAGTTCAAGAAATCATTTTCTTGTCCATGATTTGCCATATGTATTCTGCACCACATGACCTGAGCGATGTGTCATGTACTATACTAGTGTGAAAAGCTGGGCTATTTTCTTAAATCATAAAATATCACTCCCAAATCCCAGCAGATTTGTGGTTTATAGAATTGTCTGCAAAAGCTGCAGAAGGTCAATGTTTTAAAACCATTCTTTGAGTTTCTATTGAAAATTCAAAGACCCCTGATAGAAAGAAGTAGCATGAGACTTAGCAGACACATACAGGGAAAAGAGCATTTAGATCTTGTTTTGAGTATTTACACATTCTAGAGGTAATTAAATGACAAATGAGTATAAAGTCTTCAGTAATATATATTGATTTTTTAGTGAACAGACTCTTAAAGTAATGGGGGAGATGATGGCTTGTTTTCTTACTAGTATTTAGAGTCATTTGGACGCAGGAAGGCAGAAATGATGTGTCTGCTATTTCACTGGCTTGACTAGACCTAATTAGGTATTGATTTTGGACTCTGTGCACAGTAGGTAGTGAGAAACACCAAAGGAAGACAAGGTCCAAGGCTTCTTCAGCTTCACCACAATAAATTGTCGAGTTACAATAAGAACTCAGTGGTTTGTGATTTCTTAAAAGACAATGTACATCACTTAAATAGAAATGCCAAGACAATATAGTAGTAGTCAGTTTAAATTCAAAAGACACCTGAAGAATACTTCCAAGTATAATCAATTATTTGCTTCTAGATATAGACCCCAATTATATCCAGACTATAATAGTTCTAAAGGAAAACCTTTGGATGAGTGAATAAGAATGATTTATAATTGGTATACCCATTATTTATATATCTCTTGCAAGAGATATTTTTTCTTGTAGAGTTTGACTATTGCCCCTATATATCCCATACCCTAAACTTACTTAATAAAATTATTCTAAGTGCTATGATTCATCAGTTTTTAAAAATTAGTTTAGGCTAAATAACTGAGGTCTTGATCCTATAAGGATCATCATTTAAGCCATTATTCCACTTTCTCTAAGACTATGTGATTGCTCCCCTTTGTAATTGAATAACATATCAGTTCTACAGGGAAAAAAAACAAAGAAATTTTAAATACACATATATTATATATTTCTAACACTCTGGATTGTGCCTATGAGGCCCCTGATAGTGCTGTTTACAACCACCTGTGTAAAGACAAGTGTAGAAGGTGGCGATGATATTTTCCTACTTCCCTTCTAGATCTGAAATTATTCAAAGAAAACGTAAAACTTGAAGGAGTCCCAAATTTTGTTCCTGAAATGTGATGCTTATCTACATACGCATTTCCGAAAAATGCTTTATTTCATAAAGAAAACCTGCCATTGGAGTGATACTTCCTGTACCTCAAGCTGTGTTTTCGTGGCATTCTGGATTTTTCATCAATGATTGGACCTCCAATACTAGACTGGAAATAAAGTGGGAGAAGTGCCTCAAAGTGCCCGCTTACAAAGAAACTCAGAGGGGACTTGAAACAGTCTCTGTGTATGTTTTTAATTTCCTGGAGGAAAAGAAAGTTCATCGGAAATCAACTTTACAAATGCTTTTCAAAAGTTAGTGGATCCAGTACATTCCATCTGACCTGCAAAACTGACATGAAGTCTGCCCACATTTACCTGAGCTATCCTTTGTAAGCCAAGGTATTGAGATATTACTAACATACAAATAATCTGTAGATATTCAATCTACACAACAGGATGAGTTTGGAAATAAGTATACAACCGTAAAAACATTGCTCTCTATGAATTTGCCTTTTTAGGTTTATCCTATAGGTATCATCATGAAGTATTTATCCTTCTGTGTCTGGCTTGCTTCACTTAGTATAATGTTTTCCAGTTCATTCGTATTGAAACAAAAGGCAAGATTTCCTTCTTTTTTAAAGGTGAATCATATTATATACTTATGTATTATGAATACATTACCTATTATATAAGTACGCACATATCAGAATATATATTTATGATATATGTAATTATATATTATATAATATGTATTCTATGTGAATTTAAGTTATTATTAGAGTTATAATTATGTAACATAATTAGGTATCTTTCATACCTTGGCTATCATGAATCATACTGCAATAAACATAAGAGTAAATATATAGTTTTTTATGCATCTGTACTGCCGTATCTCACCCTTTAGATTCAACCTGAATGGCTTCTTTTAACACCTTTTCTAAGGCAGGTCTAGGGATGAGCTCCTCAGTTTTGTTTAGGAGTTTCTTTCTCTCACTATAGCACAGTCACGGCAAATAGAATCTTCTTAGTCGACAGTTTTTTGTTTTGTTTTCTTTGAGCACTTTTAATCTATATTCCTACTCTGCTGATAGTCTCACTGAGGTTGCCTTGAATGTTATAGATTGCTTTTCTCAGGATGCTTTCAAAATTCCCTTTGTCCTTGACTTTTGATAATTTAATTTTGATAATATAATGGAGATTTCTTTTAGGTTAATGCATTTGGGCTCTTTGGGATTCAAGATTCTCGGTGTCCACTTTCATCTTAGCTTTGGGAAGGTTCAGCCATTGTTTCTGTCCTCTCTCTTTCTCTTCAACTTCTCAGACTATCCTGGTATGCATACTGTTTTCCTTGGTGTTCCAGAAGTCCTGCAGGCTTTCTTCACACCTTTGTATTCTTTACTCTTCTTGTTCCAACAACAGTAATTTCAACTGACATGTCTTAAAGTTCACTGATTATTTTTTTTGCTTGATCAAGTCTGCTACTGAACCTCTGTATTTGCATTTTTCAATAGTCATTGAAAATCCAGTCATTGTATTTTTAGCTCCAGAACTTCTGTTTGTTTTTATTATTATTATTATTTTTAACAGATCCTATCTCTGTTGAGCTTATTATTTTGTTCATGTTTTGTTTCTCTGATTTTTCTTAAAGGCCTCTCTGTGCTTTCTTGTAGCTTACCAAGCTCTCTCAAGATTTTCCCTAGCTTTCTATTGAATCCATTCATGCCTCTCAAGTCAGTAGCATCAAAGAAGGCTATCAATTTTGATCATCTGGGAGAGCAATAAAGTCATTTCTAGACATAAAAACTTAGCATATGAAATTAGTGTAGAAAGTCTAAGTTGGAAGGTATTTCTATTTTCTGCCACATAGTGATTGAGTTAACCTGAACCTATTCACTAACATACTCATATATAAATTATGGATAAATTATAACAAAATATGCATAAATCTCACTTAAAAGAAAGAAATGAAGACTCTAATATTCCATATATGAAGTGAAAAGGCAATGTAGTCCACTGATTAGGGACACAGCTCTGGGGCAAGAAATCTGGGTCCAAATCCTATGTGCCAGTCCACAATTCATGATTCATTCCAATATTAAAAGCGACAAAGCTAGCTGGCAAAATTCTTTGTTACAATGGAAATTAGAAAATTAGTAGAAATGAATGAAAATATAAATACTACACGTTTCATGATCACATATCCAAAGTGCTATGCCCCCAGAAATTTAGAGTCTTTATGTATTAGAAAAAGATGATGAAAAGTGAATGATTTCAGAATATGCAGAATATGAGTAACAAATAATAGAGCAAAACTATGGAAAAAAGAAAAATGTAATAATGAAGATAAAAACAAAAATTAATGAAATAGAAGCATGGAAATAATGAAAAGGATTAAACAAGATGAAAGTACATTAAAATATGGATAAAGACCCATTTTCTGACAAGATTTAGCTAGGTAAGAGAATTTTGGAATATAAAGGGCAAAATACAGAGCTATATAGACTTGTTTAAATACAATAAGTGAATACAAGAAAATTAAAGGAATTATATGTCAACTCACTTGGAATTGGAAGACATATGTCTGTATGTGTGTTGTATGTGTAAGGATGATTTGGACTCCAAATAAGACAGGATCTGGGTCGGAGCATCATGTTTTAGCCCATGAAACAAGAAGTGCAGAAGCTGGGTGATTCAGGGTTAATTCAGGATTGCCAGTGTGTGGCCTGAGACTTGGGGTCCACTCATCTTTGCTCTCTGCAATGTTCATTGTGTGGATGGTTCTCTGCACAGTCTCAAGACCATGGTAGGGAATAGTTAGCATATCCGGAGGCAGAAAATGGATGAGTCCCTGACACATTCTTTTTCCAGAACCCTCATGCAGAATATAATTCATGTATCATTGGCCAGGGTCAGGTCACTTATCCATGTTTAAACCAATCCTGAGACATGTAATAGAATAACTATGGTTTGTTCAGACTAATCAGAACTCACCCTTGGGATTGGGGAGCAGTTCAGCCCACAAACTACATGACCTCTGTGTACCTGAGCACAATCTGTTTTCTCTTAGTCAAACAGAACCGAAATAATGACTTAGGTATAACCTGCAGCACTGGCATATAAAGAAGAAAACATGAAATAATTTTTGTATTTACAGTAAAAACAATGGATAAAATTCAACATTTAATCTTGAGTAAAAACACCAATGGTGAAAATCACTTAAAAATTGAGAAATGGAAAATAGATCCCATGCTTTTACAATGATTTAAAAATGAATCCTAATGTTATATATAATTAAAAAGAGCCAATAAAGAATAAATAAAAACCTGTTCTGAGTATGATTAAAAATTGAGAAATGAAAGAAAAAATGCATGATAAAGATGATCTTCTCAAGCCCTTAAAATCTTTAAAAATATTCCTTTATGTTCAGGAACTAATCAAGAATATCAGTTTTTTTCCACTTTAATTTTAAAGCATATCCTCATCAGAAATCTGAAATGAAATGGATAGAAATTTTATTACAAAGATTGGCTGGGGGGCTGGGGATGTGGCTCAAGCGGTAGCGCGCTCGCCTGCCATGCGTGCGGCCCGGGTTCAATCCTCAGCACCACATACCAACAAAGATGTTGTGTCTGCCGAGAACTAAAAAAATAAATATTAAAAAAATTCTCTCTCTCTCTCTCTCTCTCTCTCTCTCTCTCTCTCCTCATTCTCTCTTTTTTTTAAAAAAAAAAAAAGATTGGCTAGAAAGAGAAATTTTCCTTTTGTAGAATTATGATTATGTACATAAAAATTGGTAGAGAAAATATTACCAAATTAATATCATGTATTAACTGGCTTACAGGATTTCTGGATATTAAAAAATGTAACTAAAAAAGTACAAAAAGGATATAATTTATATTAGTAATAAAAGCAGTAGAATAGCTGCCAATAAATCTTTTGATATGTTTATGTAGAAAATTATAGAATATTATTTTAGAATAAAATTTTATTTTCCTAAATTCCTACATAAAAAAGCAAATAAACACACCAGCTTTATAGGATTGTTTTAAAGATTAAATGACGCAATTTGTATACATCATTTAACATGTTTCCTTGCTTAACAGTCATTCAAAAAGAAGTTTTTAAATAATTTTTATAGGAATATTTCATTATTTTAAGAACTTATGAAATATTTCCTAAGAGTTCTGGAGTTGTTTTTTCAAAGCAATTATAAATCACAGGCTGGCATTAACTTAAATCCAATACTCCTTCTTTGATTCAAAACAAAGCTAGATCTTTCCCTTTGCTGTGAATTCTCTCAATGCTTATGGACACGGTGTGTCCTATGTTCCCTTCCAATTCACTTTTCACTTTTTAATTTGGTATTTATGGGAATGTTTTGTGCTACCCCAAAGAGAGCAAATTTTCCAAATGTGGGGATAATTCATTTTCCTGCTTTTCAATCGCTTATGACATGAGTTATTCATTCATTTACTAGGCAAATACTTTTGAGGGATTACTCAGTGCCAGGCACTAGTCCAGGTTCACGGAATAAGCCAATAAATAAAATCTACAAATCTCCCATTCTCATGGGGATTGCGTTTAGAGTGTGTGCGCTGTGGGGAGTGTGTGTGCACTGTGGGGGGTATGTGTGCGGTGGGGGGACAAACATTAAAAAAAAAGAAATGGAGAAGCTACTGTGGCAGATTTCTAGCTGTTCTATTTTCTGGGCATACTGCTAGATGAATGTCTCAGGACCCCTTGCAATTCAGTCCTAGGTGTGCCCAAGTGACTTGTTGATGTGGTTGGAAGTGGTAGATGCCAGGTCCTGGCCAAGGCTGACACATCCCTCTATGTCCGGCTGCATTCTGTTGTCTACTGAATGGAATGTGCCCCAGGGCCATATGGGATGGAGAATGAAAGGAGCTACTCACTGAATCTCCATGTGAGGGAAAGCTGCCCTGTCCCCAGAAACACTGCTTTGGACGGGTTCATGTGGGTACAACAAGATTCTACCGTGTTAGGGTTTTGATAGTTTGGGTTTTATTTATATTGAAGTCCAGAATATTCCCTGAGTACAAGGAACACACTAGAGTTGAAGGACTTAGCTATAGGCAAAGTAGAAGGATTCAGGCTGCCCAGGTGTGGTATGATTGCCATTTCCACTGGCCTGGTTAGGACTGGCCTCACGAGAAGGTGATTGTGTGAGCTTGTTAGAGCTACCATCCACAGACTGGATGATGTAAACCTAAATTTATTTTCTCACCATTCTGGAACCTGGAAGTTCAAATCCAAAGTGTCAGCAAGGTTGGTATCTTCTGAGGCCTCTTACGTGACTTTGCAGGTGGCTGTCTCTGTTTTCATGTGATCTTCTCTTTGTATATTCCTGGCCCCCTAGGGCAGCAGGGAGCATGGGCTCAGTCCAGGGCCTTAATGTCCATTCACCCTCCTGAGTGGGTGTTTTAGTTTGCCAGGGCTGCTGTAACAAAATACCTCTAATTCTGTGCTGAAACAACAGAAACCCCTGTTCTCACAGGTCTGGAGGTTGTAACTGCTAACTCGGGGTTGACAGGGTTGGTGCCTTCTGACGGTTTTGAGGGAAGGCTGTCTTCCAGACTTTTTGGCTTATAGATGACCATCTTTATATCATGTAATGTCCTCTCCAGATGTGGCATCTGTGTCAAGATTTTCTGTTTTATTTCTTTTCTTTCTCCTTTCACAGTACTAGGAATGGTACTAGTACATGCTAGGCAAGTGCTTTACCACTGAGCTACACCCCAATCCATAATTTTCCCCTTTTTATAAGTAGAACAGTTGTCGTGAATTGAGCCTACTCCAATGTCCTCACTTTGACTTGCTTGCTTCTTTAAAGACTCATATTTTCAAACACAACCACATTCCAAGGTTCTAGGTGTTAGGATTTCAGCATAGTAATTCAGAGGAGTCACAGTGCTGTCAACACAAGTGACATTTCATGAAGTCTTGAAATAATGGAGAGAGATCTCAGGGTATCTATCGACTCCAGCACTTGGCTGAGGCAGGAGTGTACCTGGCATGTTCAAGTCAGACCAAGGACACTGCCAGGGTGTCGTTTTGCTTCTACATAAATGAGAAGCCAGTGTAGGGTGTGTAGAAGAGAAGCAACATCCTCTGATGTTAAATCATTTTGAAGTATTTTGGGGGGTGGTGGGTATGGGGATTGAACCCGGGGGCACTCTAGCACATCCCCAGCCCTATTTTGTATTTTATTTAGAGACGGGGTTTCACTGAGTTGCTTAGCACCTCACTTTTGCTGAGGCTGGCTTTGAACTCATGCTCCTCCTGTCTCAGCCTCCGAAGCCACTGGGAATTCAGGATAAAAGTGCCCAGCTTTTAAAGTACTTTGATGAGAAAAACTAGAAGTGTAGGAGTGGGGAGATGACTTAGGAGGTATCACTATGAGCCAGATGAGAGCTGAGAATCCAGGACGGTGGTGCAAGTTCAACAACTGACCAGATCTTGCATGTTTGGAAAGCAAGTCAAAGGCGTTTGCTTAGGATTACAATTCAAACGTGGATCATAGGCAAAGAGACAGGCAAGGACAATTTTTTCAGCCTAAAAAAAAAAAAAACAAAAAACCAAAAAACGTAAGATTTGAAGATGGGATGCAATTGAGGGAGAGCTTGTTCTGGACACGTTAAATCTAAGATGCCTATTAGTTTTATGTTTGTTGAGTCACATGCAATTGCTGATATTTAGTTGTGTATAACTGTAAAAGTAGCAAATTCGCATCATTAAATGTGCTCCAAGTATGGAGATTAGAAGATGGTCTGGGAATCATCAGATAAAGGTGGGTTTTTAAGCCATATGAATAGATCAGATCTCTGTGTTGGTCCAAGTCTAAGCAGGAATCAGTAACAGTACCAATGACCTTAACTGGAGGGGGTACTGTAAAGAGATATTACTGGGTTTTGAAAAAGTGAAATGTAGTGTAAGAAGACAAAGTGACACTCAGGTGCCACCGTCACTTTAGAAAGCAACTGTCACACCTCAGATGGTGAAGAAGAATGAAGAGATTGGCATTAATAAAATAGAAAGGCTTGGAAATGGAGTTCATGGGGCTGGAAATTAGATCTTTGGGAGGGTGTCACCTGGTGCTCCTGAGAAGGCTTATTGAGACAGGTTTTGGAAATGAGGGGTAAGGAGATCCCCCTCCAGAGAGACCTTGAAGAACTGCCATTTTGGAATCAGCCACCTCTTCCTTTGTGAGGAGCCCCTGCACGTCCCATGGCCAGTCCTCCATTTCACCTCTTATACCCCTATTGGCAGACCTCAGTGGGCCCCTGGTGCAGGAAAACTGTGATTACCAAGTTCCTGTCCCAGTGTCACACAACAGTAGCTTGAAGGCAAGACCCAGTGACTAAATAACCATCAGTGTCACTGAAAGTGAGAGTAGGTAGTGTCCCAATTCTGGGACAGTCCCATGAGAAGTCGGGGAGAACAGGAGCAAAGAAGACACAGAAGGAAAGATGCAGGACATCTAGAGAATCCTGGCTATCCCAGTGCCTGACATGTTTCCTAGAACTGTTTGATGTGCAAAATGTGCGAGATCAAGGAGGGTGTAAACAATTTCACTGTTGGATTTAACAGTGTAAGGGAATTGGTCACTTTGACAAAAGGGATTTTGGTATGGTGGGGGTGCTGAAAAGACCTTTTTATTTAGTTTGGTGGTCGTTGATGAGAGAACTGGAGTACAGGTATTAGAGACTTTAGTATGCACAATATTTTGGGGAGTTTTGCTGAAGTAAGGAACAGAGAGATGGGGCAACAGGAGAAGTCAGGGCGAAAGTTTTCTTTTGCAATGATAGAAGAAATGGCAGCGGGTTTGTACACTAACGAGGGGAAATGTGATGGAGCCGTTCCCGGAACAGTGTCCCTGGGAGGAGAGGAGGCAGAGAGTCCAGTGCACAGGAGGGACCTGCTTCAGGCTGGAGGACGGAGACCACGTGGCCAGAGCAGGAGGGTCAGCGAGTTCACAGGTGCAGATGTGGAAGTGTGCAGAGGTGGCAGTGGAACCTGTCGACATTGTTTCCTGATGGCTTAAATGGTGGCTTGTGTTGTCCATGTCATCAGCTGAGGGTGTGGATGGCAGAGAAGAAAGCCAGAGAGGCAGCAGGCGGGGGCAGGCAGGAGTCAGACCCTAACGCTTAAGAGTCTCAGTTCCTTCATCTTAAACATACAGTTCAATTGTGCAAACGGAGTGCTCTACAATTACCTTCGAAAGGAAGAATATGATACAGATGTCAGGTTTTAAAAATGGCAAAATTTATACAAAATAAAATCAAATCTGTTCTTAGGAAAAAGAGCCATATATACCTCTATATAGCTTAGAATTTTCCAGAAAGATTTTCCCTCTCTATCTTTTAATGTTGTTGGGGGTCCAGCCCAGGGCCTTTTACCTACTACCAGGCAAGTGTGTGCCCTAAGCTGCCCCAGCCCCCCTGAAAGACTTTTAACAGCAAAAGTTGTTTTATCACTCTTCAATCAAAGTGTGCATCAAATGGACCTCTCATGCATCTGTTCTCATTGGAAAATCTGGGTTAAAAAAGAAATTATTAAGTAGAGAATTCCTTAAAGTCAGAGACAATGTCTTGTTATATCTTCGGTACTAAATGAGAGAAAGAAGACTTCACATGTGATGGAGTTCAGTAAATTTTTGGAGTAAATAAGTACAACAATGCTAGTCTGTCAAGTACTGTTTATCAGAGAGACAGCCAGAGATTGAGAGAGAAAAAAGGGGAGATAGAGAATGTATCAGACCCAACAACATTGGAATGTAAGGACTTCTTTTTAGATGAATGAAATGTGTACCCGTGTCCCTTAAACTCTATAAATCTGGCAACAAAATGGCTGATAGCTAAATATATAAGAACATTCTGTCTTCTTTGAGCTTTCATTGGTTTTTAAAATTATGGGCACATAAGCAGTCCTAAATAATTACTAGTAGAATGAATTCATACTTCAAGTTTAATTTTCTTTTTTTTTTTTAAACCTTATGGGAAGGACAGATTCTTTGTACCGATAGGTCTTAAATGAGATGCTGAAAGAAATGGCAGCTGAGATTAATGAACAAATAATTACCTCTGTTGGAGAACTAATGTGGGAAGACAGCATGCCCATTTTTATGTTTAGGGCCATGTTAAGTCTGTCTTTGCTGCTAATTGAGAATTAGCTGTCTATAAATTACATGCTCAGTTCTGAGATAAGGGAACTATTCACATTTAGTTCACCATTCTTGCTATTTTTTCTTATCAGATATCCGAGACTATATCAGATCATTTTCTGAAAGAAATAATCTTTTTTTCCTGTTGATTTTCAGGCCTAGGAAGAAGGAACTGAAAAATTGTTTGTAATTTATCTGTCATGGTATTAAAGAAAAATGATGTCATTTGTCTTTTATTGTTAACAGCTTTATTGGGGTATAATTTACATACCACAAAATTCACCCGCTTTAAGGTGCAAAATTCAAAGGATGTTAGTGAATTTGCAAAATTATGCAACCATCACTATGATTTTAGAACACTTCCATCGTCCCCTAAAGACTCCATCTCCCACTGCCAGTCCATCTTAGTCCCCACTCCCAGCACCGGGAAGACATCTCATCTACTTTCTGTCTCTGCAAATTTGCTTTTCCTAGACATTTCATATGAATGGGTCACATGCTATGTGGTCTTCTGAGTCAGGATTTGACCTAGCCCAATGTTCTCGAGGTTCATTCATATTGTAGCATTCATTAGTAGTTTACTGCTCTTTAGTACTGAACAATTGCATTGTTCAGGTATACGGTGGGTTTCTGTAGACATTTGGGTTGTTACCACTTTTTGGCTGCAGGTTAAAATTCATGTTTACTCAGAAAGTTTACCGTTGCCCACCTTTGCTTCCCTTTCCACATTGGGTTCCATTCCAAGGATGAGCACAGTATAAGGATGCCTGAGATTCCATTCCAACTTCCACACTGAAATAAGTGCACCTTGGGATGTGGCCCACCCGTTCCTGCCATGGTCTTGCCTTGCCCAGCGGCTGACTACTGCTTCTTCCCTCTTCTGCAGAGGGGCTGTTTGGCTCTGGAATGGACGGTTCCTCAGTTACCTCTCGCTTGTCCTGCTTTCCTCTTAGGCCACTGTGGATTTTAGGGGGAGAAAGAATCCATCCCCTGGCTGCCAGTCTCCTTTCACTGAGCTCTGTTATGTTGACCTTCACCGGGGAGTGTGAGTTCTCTGATTTCTAGAGGATACGCAGCATGTCTGGGTGAGTACTTTTCTCAAGGTTGGGTCAGGAGCCTGGTACTCCTGCTGTTCCCTTTTCCTTAAAAGAATGCTGTTAAGAGTCAGAACCCCACCTCTGCTTCTTGGTGTTCATTGGAGGTCTTTCTATTTTGCGTTGCCATCTCATTGGAATCCCGGTTCTTGTGAACACGTGTTTGGATCCAGGTTTTGTTCCTTCCACTCTGCTGTTGAGATTCTTTTTGCCGATGGATGAGGCACACAAGTTTTACATGCTAGGTATCTTTGAATAAATTTCAAAAGTTTGCTTGTTTGCCTTTTAGTTTCCTAACCAAGAAAAGTTGTGTCCAATTAAAACATGAGAGAGTGAAACTATGCTTATGTGTATCAGCCCTGGAAAGACTTTGTAAAGGCTTTCTGGAGTCAAAATCAGTCCCCTGTGTGGCAGAGGCAGAAAAGTTTTGTTCTGAGTAGTAGCACTTCATCAAACCGTGGGTTGTAGTTTTCTCAAAGCTTGTTGGAACTTCTGCAAAATGCTGGTTCTTTCACTGGTGAAGGAAGGGGACTCATCAGACTATGCACTATGACTTCTAAGAAGCATTGTTCAAACAGGTTTGGAGGTGGTACACCTCCTCCTTACACGCATGCCCTATTGTCACCTTGGAATATACATAGGAATGGTCACAACGTTCTGAGTTTAAGGGAAAACACCTTATTTTGAGGGAAAACATCTAACAAGAGTCAACCTAAATCCAGGGCTTCCTGCCTGACTTCCTGGGCAAGGCAACCCTTTCCTTCTCAGGGTTCTTCAAAGTCCTTTTCATATCTATCCTTCAGCACTTGTGCTATTTTATTGCAGTTCACAGTTTGGATTACAGCTCAGTCTTCTCCATTTGACTTCGAAGTCTTAGAGGATAGAGACTCCATTTCTCTCCTTGCAGACTGGAAATTTTACTTGTTATATAATTGGTAGTGCTTTTTTAAAATTTGTTTTTATTAGTTATACACGTTGGGGGGTGTATGTGAGTAGAAAGGATAGTAGAATGATTCGGCCATTCTTGGTGTATGTACATACGTAGCTACATATGTACTATATGTAACTATATGTATATAAGTGTTGTGATTCTACATCTTGTACAACCAGAAGAAGGAGAAATCATACTCTATTACATATGATGTATCAAAGTGCATTCTACTGCCATGGGCAACTAATCAAAACAAATTAAATGAATAGGAGAGATCTTTAAGGACTTGTGCATCTTTTCCCCAAGCTATTAGGTATTTCTTTCATCCCAATCTACCCCACCCAATTTCTTGCTGTGCCTCTCAGCAAAACCATAGAAAGTGGTCAGTAATCTTTCTCTAGCTGCCTGGATCTACACTGCTCTCTTGAAGACTTTAGTCTACTCACAATTTACTCCTCTTAGTAGTAGACTAAAAATAGGTTTTATATGTTTTCCTGTGTTCTCTTATGTTCTCACCGCTTTTTGAGTGGAGGAATCAATGATGAAATATGAAGAAGATGATTTTAAACTTCTGCCATTTTTGCTTCTTTTTGAAAATTGTTTGCTTGAGAAGCAAACTGAAAGAGTTAGTGAAGATCCCTTGGAAGGAAGGGTTAGAAATTGATGAGCTTTGTTATATACCCCACAATAACCTCAGCCCACCTGGGGGAGAGCTCTGACTCCAAAATGACCAGTCGGACCTGATGGGTTGAAATGGCTTGAGAGGATTCAATACCCCTCTGCCATCCGCCAGTCACTGGGTGTAGCCAGCATGTGAAGGGGTGGCCTGGGCCTCATGGCTCCCTGGGTTAAGAAAATTCCCGAAGGAACTGACAGGAAGCCCCGCCCTGTAGGGGGGATCTGGGCTACGTATCCCCATCCATCAAGTCTTGGCCTTTTCATTTTGTCAGAATTTTAATGAAGGGGATGTCAGGATTGCATTCTGTTAATTCTTCCCGATTTTCTATTTCTGTTACGAAAGACCACTTTAATACATGTCAAATTCTGATAAGCTGCTGAAATAGTAATTTTGTGTCTAACAAATTTTATTTTTAAAAAGTTTATCAAATCTTTGTCAGAAATACAAACAATAATTTTAGTTCAAACTTAAGAGCAAGCAGGGATTTAGAAGACAAACGAGTTTTCTAATTATTTTAGAAATATCCTAAAATTATCCCATGTCATCATTTTTGGTAGATTGTTCTCCCCTCTGTCAACATATGTGGGAGAAGTTGTTTTAGATTATTGAAACTCTTAGATGAATAATTTATCAAATTGTCAGCAGCTGTTTTTTTTCTAACAATAGATTTTAATGGAGAAGTCCTATTTCATTTTTCAAAGTTTTTTTAAAAAATTCTAATTTGCTAAAAATACATTCATAAGCTTTTTCACAACTTCTTCCATAATATCAAAATTGGCAGAGGTTTTTCGTCTCCCAAAGTCTAGTGTCAGAGCTGAGAGTATTTTTTGTAGATATTTAATACTTTATTTTTGAATATGAAAATTCCCAGTTGCTTACAGCCTGCTGACCTATTCCTTTTGGTTCCAAAGCACTTTTTCCTTTTCTTTGTTCTTTTTTTTTCTTCTCTGTACAACACTGTGGGCTGCATAATTATTTGTAAGCCAAGAAGTGTTTAGGCCTTTGTTCAGTTTCACATCATGCATCATCTGGGGATTTGGGGTGGATCTCCTGTTGCAACCCATGTTCCCATCCAAAGGACTAGTAGTACTTATAAAGTGCCTTGCACATCCTGATCTTTATTAAGTCATTTCCAGGAGCTGCAGCTAGCCAACAAAGAGAATCTTTCTTTGCAGCACCTGGTGGTGTTGGCTCTTTTAAAATTTATTCCAAGGATCTATAAATTCTAGTTGTTGAGGGACTGGTACACACAGGAAGTTTCATGTGTGTTACCTTATATTAGTTTTCATGTAGGTTTTGTATAGAAAAGTATTATCACTTATTCTTTAAATAAGAGAAAAATGAGGTTCTCACAGAGTTTATGTGATTTGATAGAAGGGCCTTGTAGAAAGGAAATGGTTGGCCTCATCTTCAAGGCCAAATTTCTAATTGTCAGGTTTTCCATAATTGGGGTCACATAAGAAGAGTTCTGATTGGAAAAGGTCTAAGTATTGTACTTGTCACAAGCATACTGTAGATGGCAGAACTAGCACTGGTTCATCCACTTATTGACTTTGAACTGTATTTTACAGACTTGTAAGAATTGTAGAAACAAAGTTCATTTAATTATTTAGCTCAGTCCTTAATTTCCATAAATTTTAGGGTCTCTCATAAAATGCTGCAATAAGCTTATGCTTCACAGTACAAATGGAATACACACCTTTTTTCCCATTCTTTTTCTGAAAAGTTTACTAAAAAGAAAGTAAAGGAGTCAAAAGGCATCTATCAACTGGTCCCAGAGAATGGGGAAATACTCCTATCTGCCATCTGCACTGGATCAGTGACCTCAGCAGGGTCACATGGTGTGAGGGGCAGGAGAGTTTGCACAGTCACATGGCCTGCTGCAAAGACAAACTTCACACTAAGCCCCATTCAGATGGTCTGAAACAGAAATCTGCAGAGGACCTGGTAGGTGACGGGGTTTACATCAACCTGGCTGAGTGTATGTTGCTTCCAGGATTCAGACTCTAGCTATTGTGCGTATTTCTGAGTGGGGCAAGACACCCTATGCCACGGATTACCCTTCATTTTGGAAGATACATCTCAACTTATTTCAGACTCTCCGTCTCTAGAAAATTCTCTGAGATGGTGGGTTGTGGAAATCTGTTGGAGTATTTCCCATTCCCTCGTGGGTGTCTTTTTTGACAGGATAGCTCCACTTCCTCATTGCCACATTTGCTCAGTGTGCAAGCAACTGTGTGATGGCCTAACACACGACTTTTGGGATGCAGAATGATAAAGGAAACTCAGAACTGGACTATGGCACAGGACTGTGCATTTGGTATGCCTTGCTGTATCCCTGAAGTGAAGAGGAGATTCTTTGTCTGAGAGCATATATTAATAGAGAAGAAAAATCACTCATTAGACCATAGTTTCGTCCTGGTAAATGAGATCAAATTGTTTCCAGCCCAGAAACTTCATCTAGAATATTATCTGCAATTGAAGCTACCACCTGATTAAATTGTCATTCATCAGGAGCCAGTTCTCTTTTGCAAAGGGCAAACAGGGACACTGAATAGGAATAGGGCTGGTATCTCTGTCAGTAGGGTGATGCCGATTTTGACTATTTTTACTATTTGGGCAGGCAGAGTAGTTCTAGAGGCTTCCTCTAGCTTTTCCTTCTATAATATGCTTTCCTTCATTATTCAGAAAAAACAACATGGGGAACCTGCCATTGCTTGATATGTCTTCTCAACTGTGTTTTCCAAGCCTAGAAAAATGACCACACAGTGGATTAGGAACTTAAGAGACCCACTTTTAGGTGGACCAAAGGCAAACTCACCTGGCTTTCATAAGCCCCTACTCTGGTAGAGCTTAATTGTGTTTAGTTTCCTAGGAATTAGTGTCAATTAAAAACAACAACAACAACAACAACAACAACAGTGTTTAGTAATATGCCTACATCCAATTTCTCAATATTTTTTCTTTCTTCAATTTACTGCTTTGGTAAATTATGTCCAGTAAGGTCCTATTGGAGAAAAATAAGAAGAGAGCATACAGTACCTATCAGTCCATTTTATATTACTATAGCAAAAAACCCGAGGCTGGGTTTTTAATCAAGAAAAGAGGACTGTTTAACTCACCACTTTGGAGGCTAAAAGACCAAGATTAGATAGTGGCATTGACTCAGTCTCTGGTGAAGGCTTATTGATGGCAGATGACATCATCACCAGACATGTGCAAGAGGAAGAGATCACAGGACAACTCAAGAAACCAGAGTTGGGGGCAGGAGGGCGGTGACGATCTTATTCTTTTCAAAACAGTTTTCTTCTGAGGACACACTCAGAGTCCTAAGAGAACTACTCTAATCTGTTCTGAGCTTTAGTGCCTCTAAAGGACCTGACACCACCCACCAGGCGCCACCTCTTTGAGGTTAAACTACTTCCTAACTTTGCCACTTTGGTGATCAGTCTTCCAACACAAGTTTGGGGGACAAACCATATCAGCTACACAATAGGTTTGGAGTAGATTTTGTTACTGTATCAAGAGATTTCTTTAAGGAAAACCAGCCTCTAACAAGCTCTGAGGTAGTGAGCTGTATCCAGTCTAGAAATGGGCTGAGAAGTTTTGATTTTCTTGTGGTGACTCAAGTCAGTCTTCTGTTTGGGGGATGTAGAGTTCCTCCCTGGTAAATGTCAAGTAAAATTTTAATGGACTGTCCCTATATTTCAGTCTTAGAAACACAGCCAAATAATCTTTGAAGAGAAGCCATTCTGGTGATTGCTTGATTCCTGACAGCAACTACAGTAATTGTGTCTACCTTGTCTCTGTAGGTTAACTCACACCATTTGGCCCTTGCCGTTCTGAAATATTTGTATCAATTCTGTAAGATTCAACAACCCCATTTTATAGTGGCATCTCCCATTCTCCTTAGTTTAAACACATCATCTACTAGAAAGCTTTCATGGATTTGTATGCTCCCTTCACAAGTGTATTTCCCAAAATTTGGATGAAGGGGAGCATCTTCTGGAATCTCCTGGTCTACATGGGTAAGTTATGAGAACAAATAAAACTTCCCAACAACTTATCCCGCTAAGCCTTTGGATATCATCCTAAAGTGTTAGATGCCTTTATTTAAACTAAGTATAGCAAGGAGTTTCTGGCATAAGCAACTTCATTTTGCACAGGCCACTGCTGTCTTCAGGAAAACCAGTAGGGTCATTCCTGTTCTGAAACATAAACTATCACATTGAATCCACATAACTGGATTAGGTACCACACCAATAAATTCAACCCAGCCCAATATCTCCCCCTGCCATAATGCAAGCTCTCTGCCTCAGGAGAGTTTACAGGTTCTTAAGACAAGGGGAACTAATGTTCCAGACAAGAAAGGGACACTTCTGTCACCAAGGATGGCATGGTGTATTTGGGGATTTGGAGTTTCATTTTCATCAGAATCTGCCATCCTTTTCCCATGTTCAGAATGACATTCCTTTCAGATTAAATCCCAAACTTCGGCATAACAGACTCCATGAGATTTTGATTTAATTTATCCTCCTGTGGGATAGTATTTGGCATTTGGTCTTCAGGAATCTTGACTCTGGCTACAGGATACAGAATTCATTCTGGGTAGTCACAGAAAAGTTCTGAAACCTTGACCTGGAAACTTTTAGTCCTGATTTCATATTAATCTCCCTCCACATTTGCTGGCTCACCCGGGAGCCATCCACCACCCTTACAGTCTTTACAGTGCCTATTCTCAGTATGGTATTTTTATTTTATTTTACATGATTTGTCAAAGATGTGTCTCTAGTACGTATTTCATTCCAGAAATGATAATTTAACTAACAGTGCAACCTTTGCAGACCAGAGAGTTTCTCATGTGCCGTTGAATAGGTCATTATTACTTTTAAATCTAGTCCTAACAGACAGCAAAATCAATATTCTCATCCTTAGGGCTCTATTTCTCTGGAATCACTTCCAACCTTGACAGCTGTGTCAGTGTGGGTTTGGTCAGGGATATTAATCAAGCTTTGGATGCTGGGCATGAAACATTTTATCAGGGATCTGGGTTGAGTGGGAAAGAGTAACCATTGATAAAGCTGCCACCAAAAGTCAGGGGTGGGCTGCAAGAGGGTGGGGAGTGTGACAACGAGTGTTACGGTTTAGATACAAGGTGTCTCCTCGAAGCTCATGAGGAATGTGCAAGAAAGTTGAAATGAAAAGATCTGGTTATGAGAGCCTTAACCTAACCATTATTCTCCTGATGAGGATTAACTGGGTTCTAACTGAAGGCAGGGAGGGTGTGACTGAAGGAGGTGGGTCACTGGGGACGTGCCCTTGGGGATCCTATTTTGTCCATGAGAGGGGAACTAGCTCTGTCTCTGATTCCTGGTGTGAGGTTCCGAGCTGATTTTTCCACCACACCCTTCTGCCATGGTGTTCTGCCTCACCTAGGGTCCAGAGTCACGGAGCTGACCATCTGTGGATGGAGACCTCTGAAATCGTTGAGTGCCAAATTAACTTTTCCTCACCTAAAATTGACCTTGCCAGGTCTTTGGGGAAAAATAAAAACATCTAAAACAGTAAGGATCTCTTTTATATATTTTAAAATTTAATTTATTTTGACTCATTCATAAAACCTGCACTTGTTAGTGGGGTACCATGGGATATATACCTGCATATGTTGAGCAAAATGTTCAAATCAGGATAAATAAGTCTCCTCAAATATTTGTCATGTCTTTATGGTGTGAACACTCAAAATCCTTTCTTCCAGCTTTGTGAAACACAGAGTACCTTACTATACTCTCTTTGGTCCCTGGAAGCTACCATACTACTCTCAACTTTTTTTTTTTTTTTTTAATTCCACATGTGAGGCCACGTGGCACTCGTCTTCCTTTGCCTGGCTCTTTTCACTTAACATGAATGTTTTCCAGTCCTTTTTTTATTTTTGAAGAATCTCTTCTGAAGCAGTGGAGTTGGTGCCTTCTGCAAACAGGTAGGAAGCGGTGGTGTCAGTTATGTCTGCACCTGCATTGGACCACACCTGCCTCCCTAGAACAATAGATTCTAGTACATTCTTGCTCTCCAGACCTTAGGTGATGGCGAGCACTAACCGGAACCATCTAGGAAAGGAGACTCTAGGAAATTCAGTATTTGGCCTAAAGGGGGTATGTTAGTGGTGGTGACAACCCTGCACAGTATCTACAACTGAAAGACAAAAGGAATGTTGGGAGTATAATATCTAGATGCTGTGTGCGATTGCCTCAGTGAACATAACTGACAGCAAGGTCAGGAAGGTACTGCGATTTACCCTTTGTGGTTGTTATCTTACTAGTCTTGTGATACTGTCTGATTCTTTCAAACCATAGGCAAGTGTCTCTTCAGTTTAAAAGGAAAACTAGGCAATGGTACTAAGGGAATATCATTTTTAAAGTAAATTAGAAGTTTTTAGTGTGCAGATTTAAGGCATTCCGCTGTAGAGTCAAAACAATGGAGCAGAAATGGAGCATTTGGGTTGGCTACACTGCTGTAAATATTTGTTTAAGCTACCTGTCATTCTCACAAAGAAATGCTCTTTCTCTTGTTTGCTAACCAGGACACAGTGGGTTTGGGGGACACTGTGTTTCTTCTGGCAACAAGACAGAGCAGGCAGCTCTTACTGCATGGGTATGATGTCAGATGCCAATTTTCCCCCAGACCTAATCTTGTCTGGATATCAGCAGGCTGGGTCAAAAAGGATACCACTTATCCAGGGCAAGTTCTGGACCTGGTTTTGCTGGAAGTTCCAGTAGGACTTATGCTGTTTGGATGAAGATGAAATGCTAAATGCAGCTGTCTGCTTGAGGTTTTATTGAAATCAGAGCCGGGAAGGCTTAGACTTGCTCGTAGAGGATATAGAAAGAACTATATGTGAATGTACTTTAGATTCCTAAATGATAACTGTCACAGCTTGGAAAAGCTTTCATAAACATTGTTTTGGAAGAGGTGATTTTGGAAAGCAATTTCTTGAGTTTTATTGTTGTTGAAGGTTCGTTTCTACATATGAACCTAAAATGGTCCTGTACTGAAATCAGAAGCTTTCCAGAGAAGGAGAATGCATAATGCATCAAGCATGCTTGCTTGAGAAATAGTCTGGTTTCAGGTCCTTGTTCTCCCTTTTGCTAGTTCAATTTCCCTTCAAGAGTTCCAGGTAAGCATTGCTTTCTCTCACTGCAAAATGAAGTTAATGATACTCTTAACTCATTTTATTGTTGAGAGGATCCAAAGAATTGGTAATATACACATATTGGCTTATTAAAGTTTCTAGTACATAAATATTAGCCATTATCATTATGAATAGGTTCAGATTAGTTCTTCAAAATATAATGCATGAAAGCTGTTCCTTTGGGCTGGGGATATAGCTGAATTGGTAGAGTGATTTTTGTCTCATGTGCAAAGCTCTGGGTTTGATCCCCAGCAACACAGGCACACACAAAAGGCTGTTCCCTTAATGTGAGGAAGTCTGTATGTGTGTACACATAAGAGCCTAGAAATTTAAAACCATACCATAGCAATATGCAGACCCTTCTTATCTTTTGGCATACTTTAGAGGGTAGGTAATTAGGGACACAATGTGGTTGTTGAGATTAATAAATAAAATCATGCAAATAAAATTTGTTTGTAAGCCTGCAGAGATTCTGGTACAAAGTAGACAGGTCTTCCAGTGTTGCCGTTGACTGAGTCAGTGCGGTGGCATTCTCCTGGCTTCTAAGTGCTCAGCGCACCATGACTAGTAGAACTTCAGTCGTTTCCTGGGACACCCAGGAGAGCTCAAAGGGACAATGTTTTCAGCATCCTTCGGCCACGGTGAGCTAGTGAAGAAGGTTGGGCTCGCAGAGAAGCTTGAGTGAAGGCTACTTTTTTTTATCATCATCATTATTATTATTGTTATTATAGGAAAAAATATGAAAGCAAGAACAAATATCCGAGTTCTCTTAGTTAAGCCTTTTTATTTTACCGAGAAGCATAGAAGACTTTCTCAGGGCCATAAGTCATTCCCTGAGTCCATACCAGAATGAAGGGCTCCCTGTCCCCAGTCATCTCTCCACTCCAAGTTGAAGTGACCTCCTGTGTGAGTGTGCTAGGGCTGCCATAACAAGGAACCACAGACCAAGAGGTTTAAGAAGTAGAAATTTGTTTTCTCTTGATGTGGAGTCCAAGATCCAGGTGTTGGAGGGGCTGAGGCCCCTCTCCTTGGCTAGTGGATCACTGCCTCCTGTGTCCCCACAAGGGCCCTCTGTGCCAGGGTGTCCTTGCTGTCAGTCTTATTGGGTTAAGTCTCCTCTCTTATGACCATGTTCAACCTAATTACCTCTTTACAGGACCAAAGACAGTCACATTAGGAGTTGGAGCTGAAACATAAATTTACAGAAAACGTAATTCAGTCCATAATACCTGTCTAGGACATTATTGTCTGCCTAATGTTGTTCTTGTAAGTTTAAACTTTTGCTGGATATATCTGTACCCAGAATTGTGTCTATAGGCACAGGTGTTCAACCTAATTATTTAATCTCAGCACATAGCATTCAGAGACCAAGTCAATTTGGCAAATGGAATAACCAAAAACTATATTTTCAGGACAATGAAAAATTTTAGTTCTATTGTAAGCTACTTTTTAAATCTTAAATTTATATATGAAATTATATCTATGGTATATGGTATGGCATTATATGCATATATGTGTAATATATATCGAAGCATGACTAAATCACATACTTTGACATATCCACATACTTACATCTTTTGTGGTGATAAGACTTAAAATCTATTTTCTTAGCAATTTTCAAGTGCACAATATGTTTTATTACCTACAGTCGTCGTGCTGTAAAATACATCTGCTGAGCTTATTCCTCCTAATTGAAATTTCGTAACCTTTGTCTATCTTCCGTTCCCCACCATTTTATTCTATGCTTCTCCTCAAGTTCAACTTTTTAAGATTCCACGCAGTGAGATCCTGCAGCATTTGTCTAACTAATTTTTTGGTGCCTAACTTACTTTATTTAACATAATGTCCTCCAGATTCACCAAAATTATTCCAAATCACAGGATTTCTTTCACTTTTAGGGCTGAATAATATTTAGGTGTGTACATTCTAGATTTTCTTTACCTTTTCACTCATTTTCGTCCATTTAGGCTGATTCCATGCCTTGGCTATTACGGACAATGCTGCCATGAACATGGGAGTTCAGGTTCAGGTGTGTTTTCCACTTTCTAATTTCATATCTTTTGAATTTATATTCAGAAGTGGAGTATCTGGATTACATGGTGATGGCAGTATTTTTTTTTCTTTTGTTTTTGAAGGAAATCCATACTATTTCCTATAATAGTTATACTATTCTATATCCCTATCAACAGTGTACAGGATTTCCATTTTCTACAGCCTTGCCAATATTGGTTATCTTTTCTTTTTTTGGCAGGGGTGGGTACTGAGTATTGAACTCAGGGGTCCTCGACTACTGAGCCACATCCCAGCCCGATTTTGTATTTTACTTAGAGACAGGGTCTCACTGAGTTGTTTAGCACCTTGCTTTTGCTGAGGCTGGCTTTGAATTTAGGATCCTTCTGTCTCAGCCTCTCAAGCCTCTGGGATTACAGGTGTGCACCACGTATCTGGCTATCTTTTGTTTTTTTAAATAATAGCTGTTCCAACAGACGTTAGGCTATGTCTCCTTGTGGTTTCAAATCTGCATTTCTCTGTGATTAGAGATGTTAAGAATTATTTTATATACCTACAAGCCATTTGCAAGCCCTCTTTTGAAAATACCTACTTGGAACCTTTGCTCATTTTTCAATGGATTGTTTGTTTTCATACCATGGCGTTGTTCTAATTCCTTATGTATTTAAAATATTAAGTTCTTTTCCGGTGTATGGTTTGAAATATTTTCTCACATTCTGCGGGTTGTATCTTCATTCCGTTGATTGTTTCCTTTACTATCCCAAAGTTTTAAAATATGATATAATCCCATTTATCTCTTTTCTTTATTGTTGCCTGTGTTTTTGAGGTCAAATTCAAAATAACAATCTTTTTTGATACTCAGTTTACTAGCAAATAGAGTTTAGGTTAAATGGGAAAATTTAATTATATTTCTTAAGGTTTTGTGTTTTCATTTGCAACAAAAAGTGTTTTTATATAAATGTCTTCTGCATTCCTTGAGCTTGATTTTCCAGGTAGAGTCCTTATCACAGATGGGGGAGTCCAGATGGGAGTGTGATCTGTGTGTTGCCGGGAGGGATAGCTGCAGAAGAGCATAGAGATAGTAGGGATAGAAACAGAGATGGACATGGATGTAGAGATCTGTGTGAGCTGTGTGACTTTTCTAGTGTAACAAGACATTTTACTCTCATTCATGAACATTTATGAAAGTAAGTCCACTCTGTTTTTAAACTTAGGTCCACCCTGTAAGACAAGGTATGCAGCACAAAGCACAAAAAATGTAGGCTCACCTAGAAACAAATACATTTGAATGCTCCAACTGCTCAAAATCACTTTCTTGAATGAAAGAACACACCTATTTCACACATGCATTTAATGTAATAATTTCATATTGTGATAAAATATAATTATTTTGTGTTACAGGTAAAATATTTATTTTTGGTCATTTGACTAGAGCTCATACTGGGGGTAATACCCCAGGTAAAAGATTAGGAATCCGGCTTCACCAGCAGTGGATCTTCTCCCACAACATTTGGCCCCATTTTGCAGAACAGGAAATTGAAACTCAGAGAGATGAGTGATATTTTTATGCCACTGCATATGATATATCATTATATATTTTATATCATGTCACTTCAAAGAGCTTCTTCATATGGACTAGAATTGGGTTCCATCTGAGTTATTTTCTCCTAAAACACTTGGCCCCATTTCACAGAACAGGAAATTGAAATCCAGAAAGATGAGTGATATTTTTAGATTCAACTAATACGGAAGTACCAGGATGCTTGACTGTCGCCGAATGAAGGAGAATTAATTTTCCATATGGACTATTCAGCACTTGGTGCTGCTATTAATTGCTAACTACTGTGGAAAAAAACAGTAAGATGCTTCATGATGCATTTAAACATTTCTTGGACTTACCATGATCATATCTTTGGCAGGCCATGGCCATACTTTGGAGAGTAAGATCATTTAAGAACACCCCTAGGGTATTTGAACTCACAGGGAGAGAGCAGACCCACATTGATATAGTGAAAGTCATGACACTACAAGATGTTTGATCTGGAGCATAATTGTCCACCCTGTGAATAGAAACTGAAAAGCCAACACCTGTGGTGTGGTCGGAAAGCAAGTGGCCAGGTGGCAAGAGAGAGGACACAACCAACCGTGGCTCATAATGAGCTTCTCCATGTTGGTTAGAGTGGAGTTCCACCTGACCTGTAAAGGGACACTTCTCTCACATCAAATCCATTCCATGAGAGTCTGGGTAGGACCCGTGCTATCAGAATGTGGAAATGCTACCTTTATTTAGCTATTGTAAGAACTTCAAGCATTTTCTTTTCTCAAACAGTGCTACCCATTGGTACAGAATTTTCCTTCACTCTTAGGATATATCACATAGTACTAACGTGTAAATCCAAAACCAAATTCTTGGTGTCTTTCCCTGAAATACCATACAATTTAGTGCCATGGATGCTTTTTCTTTGTCACAGTCTCTATTGCCTCAGTGGACAATGAGAAGAAAGAAAAACAGTTGAGAGTCTTTGCCCATCAAAAATACATTTTAGCTCTTGGGTTAAAACTTCTGCAGTAAAATGTTATTCAGACGTTCAGTCTTTCTTCAAGAACTATAAGTGCTTTCTCCCCCCCCACCTCCCCGCCCTTTTCTGAGTTACTGACCCTCTGGTGGAGATGCAGGTAGTTAATGAGACAGTCACAAGATGGTGACTGGGAAAAAGAATTCTAGATGAATTGCAGATGGGGTAAGTGAGCATCTTCCTAGACCAGGAAGCTGAACTTGAGTGGGACTTCACCTACTCCTCTTCAAAGCCAGGCCATGTTTAAGGGGTAATGTGACACTAGCATTTTTTTTTTTAATATTTAGACGAAAGAGATCCTAATGAGATTATGTCTAAGCCCACACATGAGTTTCCATAGCAATTCTTACTTTGTAATAAAAGTTGGATAAAGAACTCTCCAACATGATTTTAAAACATGAACCAACCACCAGCAACAGGTTTCTCCCACCAGACAGACATCTCTTGTCAGGAATGCTGATTTAATTAAGTGTCCAAAATAGAGAACTCTATTTAACAGTGTACCATCGGTGTCCATAATTAGTTCAAACTTGTGAAAATGAAGAGTTTGACAGGAGATAGGACATAAGTTTCTGAGAGGGGACTTCCTTATTTTTTATGGAAAAAAGCACAGAAATGTAATGAGGAGACATGAGCAGAGATGCCACAGGAACCCACTAGGAGGTCATCAAGGCTGACACAGAGAGGGAGGAAACCAGAAAGTTGATGGTGGGCTTCATGTTGATCTAGTGAGGTAGATGACTGCCTTGGTACTTCTAACTCCGCTTTGTTGGTTAGAGAGAGAATGAATGTCTTTCTTGTAAGCCCCCAAACCAAGGTTTTTCCTGGATGTAGAGGTACTAACAAATTGTCTGAGCTTCCTTGGGCACTTGTGTACCCCAAAAGCAGACGCGAGTAAGTCCTCAAGGAAAAAAAAAATGGATGCAAGTGGTCATCCAGCTTGCCTCAATTGTAACCACCTGGCACTCTCCTGAAAATGCAGATTCTGATTGACCTGGGGTGGGAGGGGCAGCTGGGGTCTTCTGTGTTTTCAAATTAGGCACTGGTCCCTAATTTGAGGAGCAAACTAGACCATTCCAAAAGGGAGAACCTGGATCCACCAGTCACTCTGTCTCAGCCCTGTTTATGGTTAAGTGGTGAGAGAGCTCTTACCTCTTTCATGAATTTCTTTCTCTCCGTGGTGCCTTGCCTGCCCTGACCCCTGAGGTTTCCTGGGAGACCTGGGATGGAGGAAAGAGGGCACCTTGGTAGGATCACAAGTGGTTGTGCAAGGCCTACCTGGTAGAATTCTCCCTGGGGTTTCTCACAGCCCACGTTTTACCTCTTAGAAAACAGATGAGAAAATGTGTCTTTTACGTGTATCTGGTGACATAAATTTCATCCCTGGGTGGAATCCCACATGCCAGATTTAATATACCAGATGCATTAAGTGTAGTGTTTATCACTAAGATGAATTGCTGCTTTAAGGAAGACAGTAAAAAAAAAAAAATAACGATTGAACTGTTATTTAAGATCCTTGTGTACTAGAAACTGTTTATCTAATTGACTTTCTACTGGATTGCACTCAAGAAACCTGACTTTTATTCTCTTCTCTGACTGGCACCTGCTTTGCATATGGGCAGTGAGGGGGGAACAGAAGCCTTAAGTCTCTGGGCCTCTATTTTGCAACACGGAGGCTGAGCAAAGTGACGACTTTGATGCCTTTGGAAGCTTTGATGCCTTCTAGATCCTAGTCAATATAGTAACAGAGTTCTTATTCTGCATGAGAAAATTTTATTTTTTGTCACATTGTATATTTTAGAAAACCTCTTGGTTCTGGACGCCTTTCATTTGCACATCAATGTGGAGGGCTTAGTTGGTGACATAGATGGCTCCATTACAAGTCAGTTGATTCTAGTCTTTCCATTTGACCATTTTCTTCTTAGTGTTCTTCCGTTTTGGTGAGAAACATGCAGAGGTAGAAATCATATAGTGTAATCACCTCTATTAAGAACTTTTACTTTTTAAAAATAAGAGCTTTGTTGAGATAAAATTCCTATACTATATAAATCACACAGATCATATTTTAAAGTGCACCATTTAGTATTTTTAAGTATATTCATAGGATTGTGTAACCTTCACCACAATCAATTCAAGAATATTACATCACCCCACCAAGAAACCCTGTATCCACTAGCACTCGCTTCCCACTTCCTCTCGCTCTCTCCCATTCCCAGGTCTAGCAGCCATTAATCTGCTTCTCTCTCTGTGGATCTGCTCTTTCTAGACATTTTATGTTAATGGATTCACACAGTACTTAGTCTTTTGAAACTGGCTTCTTTCACTTACCATGTGGATTTTAAGGTTGCAACATGTATCAGTACCTCCTTCCCTTTTATTGTCAAATAATATTCCATCGTATGGGTATACCCATACGGTTTTACTTGTCCTTTTATCCACTGAGGGACATTGGTGTTGTTTTCACTTTTAGATGTCACAAACAATATTATTATGGACAAGCATATTCATATCTTTATATGGACATGTTTTTATTTGTCTAAGATAGACACCTAGGAGTGAATTGTTGTACATCTAACTCTTAAGTTTAACCTTTTAAGAAACTTCCAGACTGGTTTCCAAAGCACCTCCCCATTTTACATTCCCAGCAGCAGTGTAGAATGGCTGCAAATTCTCCAGTCCTTGCCAATACTTGCTAGTGTCTGTCTTTCCAGTGATCGTCATTCTAATAATGGACGTAAGGCAGTAGCTCATTGATGGTAAATGATGTGAAGATATTTTTATGTGGTTGTTGGCCATTTGTATACAATTTATAGAGTAATGTCTATTCAGAGTCTCTGCTCATTTTCTAATGGGGTTATTTGTCTGTTTCTTTTTTAACTAGAAAATTTCTTTTAATATTCTACATACAAGCTCCTCCTGATCAGGGTACAAGCTGCAAACTTTCTTCCATACTGTGGGGGTCTTGCAGATTTGTTTTTACTTTCTTCATGGTGATCATCAATGCATAAAAGGCTTTAATTTTGATGAAGTCTCATGTATCTGTTGTTCCATTTGTTGCTTGTGCTTTTGGAGTGGTACCTAAGGGACTACTACACAAAGATTTAAACCTATCATGAACTTCTATTATTGAAATAAACACTTAAAAATTTAAAACACTCAGAATTTTCTAAAGGCTGATGTAACAAACAACACCCAATTTATAAGTTTGGAGCTGTTCTGACAAAAGGCCGGAAGGTCACTTGGAGAATTTCATATCCATAGGCCATATGACACTTCGTTCATGCCCCTTGTCACATCATTAGGCCAGATTGCAAAAAGACATTAAAGATGGAAGTGCTTAATTATTTGGGGAACAACTTATTTCCTAAGGACTGTAAGTCAGCTGGAAAACATGCTGAGCGCAAAACTTCATAAACTAGAGATCCTGTGTGTTATTTTCCTGTGACTGACCCATATAGAGCATCTTTATAATAGTATCTAACACTTATTGAACATTTTAGAAAACTCAATTAACCGTTGAACAGCTGGGTGTTCATTTAATCCTGCTTCCCTCTTGAAATCTCTTAGACTTCTGTCAAATGATGCCTATTAATTCAAATCACCAGCATTATGTCTCATGGTGCTTTACATTACCTAGAGCAATGAAGTACTTTGAATAAAAATCAAAGTTACTTTCTATCTTTCAAAGATTGAAAGCTTTTCAGCCCAGTTGTAAAAGGACGCTTTCATACCCTAAAAGCCAAAACCGGATTTTTCTCTTCTATGAAAATGTTATGATAACTTTAAAGAGGGGAACTAAATATTTCCTTATCTTACCATCGAATGAAATATTTCCCTTTGCATATCCCAACCCATCCATGCTTGGCTTCCTATGGGTATTTCTTCCTCATTATGACCCCAGTGAATATATTACTTTCAGTCTTCCAGCATATTGTCTTTGCAATACCCTGGTGCATGGAGAGGCTGACATCTGCGCAGAGAGGGCTCCAGATTTGCAAAGCAGCTTTGCTCCAGGCAACAGAGTCCTATTCTTAGAGAAAGACTGTAAGTGGGAGCTGTGTCTGATGACCTCATTTCCCCTTAGAGACACGTGGAGTGCATCTCCAGTTTCTTACCCCTCCTTGTGTGCTGAAGGTGCTGCCCCCTTCTTCTCCAGGGGGGAAAGTTGTGGCCATGCCCCTCCCTTGGGCTATGCAGTTTGGCTTCTGGCCATCTCCCAGATCTCTCCTCCTGTCACTCTTCCCTAGCAGGCTCGGGTTCAGACTCCAGGGCCAGGAGAGTCCTCTCCTCAGAGCTTCTCACTGGCTGCTCCTCCCCCAAGAACATGCTGTGTGTGGACAGTTGGCTCCCTCTTGACCTTTGTGGTCCAGCTGAGCACTGCTTCAGGGAGAAATCCACGGATCATCCTGACCGACCTTCTAACCCTCATTGTCTTCCCTCTGTCTCACATCACATCCCCCTTGGTCTTATTTGATTCATAGTCCACATTAGAGTGTGTAAGAATCTATAATCTAGGATCTGGTATTCATAAGGATTTGTTTATTGTCCATTTTTCTTCTGAACACATACTTCAAGAAGCTGAAATCCTGCGTTTTCCTGCATCATAAACCGCTATCTGTCACCACACACGGCATAGTAGATCCTCTCTAGATATATACAGAATGAATAAATGAATAAGACTATATACATAAACAGCAAGACAGCGTGTCGCACACCTGTAATCTCAGCATGCAGAAGGCTAGGGAACTTAGGGAGACCCTGTTTCAAAATAAGAAATAAAAAAGGTGGAGTATAGCTCAGTAGTGGAACACCCCTGAGTGAAAAGAAAATTCTATGCCTAAGCACCAGGGTTCTTGTTCCCTCACTTTCTCTTCTCAGCTGGGTGGGAACAGAATACCTCTCTTCCTGCATCTGGTGACAGGTGTGGGAAAACTGTCATAAAGGGACGTGTTGAAAAGCACACGGATGGCAAATGTGGTGAAGTACACTGCGTCTTTACAGAAAGCTCTGACGTCTCAGGTGATCGAAGGACGCTCCCCTGGGAAACACTTTTCAGTACCTTCAGCCAGTTAAAACTACAGCAAAAGAGCAACTTTCTTGACAGATGGACGGTTTGCCTCAGTGGTGCTTGTGGTGTAATTTAACATGACACTTGATATCACTGGGTGCATTTCCTGCCTCTTTTAAAAACAGAGATAAGAAAGGAGGCAGCCAGCTTTGTGACTGGGCACTAAGTGGCACCCACTAATGAAGACCAGTTGAGACCAGATTTGAAGGGAGGGAAGTTTTAGGAACAAAGATGATGACTGTTGTCTCTGAAGACTTAAGGTGAAAAGCCCTTTTCTTTTAAAGTTCAGTTTCCTGAAAATCTGAATTATTGCTTCTATGCCAATTTCAAA
This sequence comes from Ictidomys tridecemlineatus, assembly GCF_052094955.1. NCBI lineage: Eukaryota > Metazoa > Chordata > Mammalia > Rodentia > Sciuridae > Ictidomys > Ictidomys tridecemlineatus. The sequence continues at coordinate 189,130,657 of NC_135483.1, read as the reverse complement.
CTACCAAATGTGTGGTCCTCCTAGACCATTCAGGTCTGTTAGAAAAAATAATAAGAAATAAGTAAAAAATGAATAAGTGTTTGGCCTGGTCAAATACACTGGGAAAAAGAATAACCCAGAGTAGAATTCTTTTTTTTTTTTTCCTTTTTCCTTTTTTTCCCTATGACCTGGGTTTCTTTCCTTCTCCCTGGAGAACTGACCACCTTTTGGAACAAAACAATCGCCCAGGCATATTCTCCTTGGGAGCACATTCACCATTCTCCCTTGGGTGATGCTCCCATCACCTCTTACATTTTTTTTTCTCTGCCCTATTCAGGCTCTGGCTCAGGATGAGGGCCCCTTTGCAACAGATTTCTGCAGGTGTCTATTTTAGCTTTCATTTCAAAGCAGGGAAATCCTTGGCAGCAGGAAGCACCCCACTGAGATGGAAGAATAAAGTGGCAAATGATAGGTCTGGATGCTAGGCTCTGACTCAGTTCCTGCCAAGACAGCAGCTGGGGATGAGGGAACACTTTGCCAGGGGTGGGAGGGATGCCTGGGAGAAGGAGGTTACCTCCAGTTACCTCCAAGAAACAAGAAACACGGGGTGAGGGTGGGGGGACATAAGCATTTCCTTATGTTCTTCATTACTTGGGTTTTACGTTAGCAGGTGAGGTATTAATGTAAGAAGCAGCTATTGGGTGGCTGTAGACAGACTGACATATTCATTGTTCATCCAAGTGGCTAATTTAAACGCCAGTATCTGTATCACTATAACAAATTCATGTAAAACATTCGAATAAAATTGCAACGTCAACTTTTATGGACTGTTCATTGTGTAACAGAAGCTATTTTAAGCTTTGTGTCACTCACTTGTTCCCCTACCCCTCCTGTGAAGCAGGACTCACCATTGTTTCCATTTCACAGATACAAACAGTGAGTCCCAGTAGGAAAGAAAGTCCATCAAAGATGACAAAGAAGACTCTAGTTGACTGGTGCCACTGTGAGTATATTACAAGACAGAAGGCATTGTATTATCCAAGAAATGTAAAAAGGATGCAATAATAGCAATATACAGCATACAGGCCATCTAGACAAGCAGTGAACTGTAGGGATTGAGTGAAATTAATCCTTCTTGAAACTGCTAACCACTAGATTTCTTTTTCTGTCTTGACTGGTTGTATTTAAAAGGTATGTTTCTTAAAATGCATTTTTTTTTCCACATCTCTTTGAGGATGGTTGTTGAAAAAATAGAACGTCCAGCCCTTGAGTGCCCATTCAAGAGCAAAATGGCATAGTTCTTCATTTTGACAGAAGTATTTAACACATTGGCAAAATTTCCTCACAGATCCTGGTCCTGGCAGCCTGAAGCACTCATTCACTTATTCGTCACATAATGTTTGGACACATTTTTCTGTGTTAGACACTCAGTATTAAGAATTCAAATATAAATAGGATTAAAATATTTGTTGTTTTCACAGTTTCGTCCCTTAAAGAGCTCAGTTCACAGAGGTGGTGGACTGGGAAAGAGAAAATTACAGTACAGATTGGGAAATGTTGTCTCCAAGAGAGTGAAGAACATCCAACTAACAAAACCCGTCAGGGTGGCAGGGAGAGGCTGAGGGCGGTGCAGGCAGTCATAACTATGTGTGGGAGACCCTGATGAGAATCCGTGGAAAGTGATGGAATGTTGCTCAGAAAGGACTCTGGGCCATTTGGAAGCACGTCGTCCTTCAATGCAGCCAGTCACGGCATTCTCGAGCCTCCCCTGCTATTCTGTTGTAGCTGAAACTCTGTTCAATGCATCTTCATTTCTTTCGATGTTCCCCATCACCAAAAGCAAAAGTAAAACCAAAAAGCTCCTGCAATAGCTCTTTCTAGCCTGTGCTATGAATGTCCTTTGGCCACTCATTCAGGGTTTTCTATAAGTCAGGTACAGTGCTAGGCACTTTCATTCATTATCTCATCCATCTTTAGAAAAAATCTGTGTGGGCAATTTTCATTTTGATGACCCTTTCACCAATGAAGAGAGAGAAATTTTCCCAAGATGACTTAGTTAACAAATGGTACTTAAAACTAGGTGTTTGCATAACAATCTATGAAATACAGGTGTAAAATAGTGAAAGTCCTATCGATATTAAAACAACATATTAAGACAACGACAACAACAAAAAACAGGTCTGTTTAGTGCTAAGGCCTGTTATGAAAGGGACACTTTCTGCCCTCCTGGGGGAGCATCCGAACCTTTTGTGACTGTCCTCTTTTAGTGTTCTTCTGGAAGAATGCAAAGAGTTTTGTAGGTGAACAATTTCCCAGAGCTGAATGCACAGCCTGATCATTGCTGCTTGATTCTCTCTTCTTCTAACAACAATCATATTGATTGCTTCCCCCATTTTCACCTGGCTAAAATATAAGAAGATGCCCCACCGTGTAAATATCTTTGCACAATATGCTCCCACCAAGGAAGAAGAGCCCCACCCTATCCAGTCCTCCTCTCTCCCAAGTGGACACAACATGGCCATTTCTATTTTATGCTCCAATGTTCTCCATTATCTGCTAGATTTATTGTTCTACCTTATTATATAAATCTATAGGTAGGCAGATAAAGACAAATTTCCCTTTTATTATATCTTCCATTAACTGATAGATATAAGCCAAAGTCTCAAATACAAATAATTCTCTTTTAGGAAAATCTGAAAATTCAGAACCTTAAAGACTATGAAATATTGTACTTTAGAAAATTAGTGTAGAAAGAAAAGGAGACCTGAGTCCTATTTCTGATCTTCAACTAAGTAGGCTGAATCATGTTCAGTGATCTCATCAAGCATTGATTTTCTAATCTGTGGGATGTGGGAAATACACAATTTCTTTTTTAGAATAAATCTTATTGTGTATATGTGAATTTATAACATGATGGTATGGGTTACATACAGATAATAAATAAAATTACCATAGGAGTAGATTAACATCTATCATCTTAGGTAGCTGCATATTTTTGTGATGAGAGTAGCTAAAAATTTACTTATTTGATAAGCATCTCTAACACAACACAATTTTTAAAACTATATTTATGTTGGGTCTCTAGCCTGCTTCATTCAACATGTTTGCTACTCTGTGTCTTCTGAGCTACCTTTACTTTTTACCCCACCGTATCCCTGATAACCACTGTTTTATTCTCTATGTATATTGGCTTTTTGAAAAAGATTCCACATGCTAGTGACATCATGCAATAGTTTTCTCTAGGTGTAAAGGCATTTCACTTAGTCTAAAATCCTAAATACACAGTTCTTCAAAGAAGACATAAAAAATGGCAAGTAGATACATAGAAAGGTGTGAACATTACTAATCATCAGGGAAATAAATGCAAATAGAAACTACTGTTACCTCACACCCATTAGATGGTATTTTTTTTTAGGTAACTTTTGTTGTGCTGTGACCCAAACACTGGCAAGAATATCTTAGAGGTAAAAAAATTTATTTGTGGCTCATAATTTTAGAGGTCTCCATCCCTAGATTAACTGACACTATTGCTCTAAGTTCAAGGTAAGGCAGCACACCATGGGGGAAGTGCCCAGTGAAAGAAAGTTTCTCAGCTCATGACAGGGTCATGAAGAAGAGAGAGAGAGAAGGAGGTCTGGGGGAGGAGCCACAGGCAAGAGGGATCCTTCCAGGGCACATCCCCAGCCACCCACCTCTTCCAGCTGTGCCCCATCTGCCTGAGGTTACCACTCAGTCATTCAAACTAGGATAGGCTGATTATGTCATGCTTCTTATAATCAAATCATTTCACCTCTGAATGCTTTTGCATTATCAGGCACTGTAGGGGGATATTTCATATCTAAACCATATCAGATGATTATTATAAAAAACACAATAAATAACAAATATTGGCAAGGATGTGGAGAAAAAATAACATGAGTATACTGTTGATTGGAATGTAAATTGATGAGGTTATTATAGGAAACAGTATAGAGATTCCTAAAGAATGCTAGGATTGTGGCTCAGTGATAGATAAATAATATTATAATATTATTAGTTATTATAATAATTATTAATATAATAATATTATATTTGAGACTTTGGCTTCTATATATCAGTTATTGGAAGATATAATTAAAGGGAAACATATCTTTACCTACATACACATTTATATAAAAGAGTAGAACAATATATCTAGGTGGACATAATAAAGTCATTGTGTCCATCTCCAACTAAAATACTTATATATATATGAAATTAAAAATAGAATTATAATACGACACAGTAATCTCTCTTCCCGCTACAGCCCAAGAGATGAAGTCAGTACCACCTCCTAAAGATTTCCGCACTCTCATGTTCATGGCAACTTTATTCATGTTCATGGCAACTTTATTAACAATAGCAAGGATACAGAAGGAACCTATCTGCCTGTCCACAGATGAATGGATAAAGAATATGTCACATGCACACACACAAACTGGACTACTATTTAGCCTTAAAAGAGAAGGAAATGCACACTAATATTTTCCATCTCTAGAATCCAGTGATTCTAATGAGTAAGATGTTTCTGTCCCCATGCCGGTGGAAAGTAACTCACAGGCCATGGTCAACGTAATTCACTCCTTTCCTTCACCTTGACCACCATAGATCATGTTGCTAATACCTAGCAAGCCTGAGAGAAGCAAAAATAAAACAGGTGAGTTTTGATGGATTAAGACAGATCTAAATGATTCATTGTCTAGGCAGGTCCTAGAGTACGTGCCCTGGTAGTCAGAACAGAAGGGTTAGCTAGAAAGAGGACGAGGACCTTGAGGAAATACAATGACTCTGTCCTTGGTGGATCCTGGAATTTCCACTTGGTTGACAAAGTGGTGGTGCTTCCTCAAGAAGCCATTTAGTCAATAACCTGAATGTATTTATGCACCTGCAGAGGTGTTAAGGGAAAACATCTATAGATTAAGGTAAATTTATGTTAGTTGAAATAGGCAAGTCTCTCTTCTTATGAAGAGGAGAAAAGTGGACACCCTTAGCGCTCTCAGTCATATCCTGAGAAAGGGGTATTTACTGTGAGTCAAGGCAGAATTCTCTGTCTTTAGGCTTAAAATCATCCAATGTAGATGAGAGATGAACTTCCTTTCTGTCATGGAGATATATGTGCAATTAGCAGAAGCTGATGGGAGAGTGTTAAAGAAGTTATAATTGACTTGAGCCAAGAGAACATAAAGCACAGCTCTAGATTTTGCTTCCACCACATAATTACTTGATAAATTTCAGGCTCAGTGAACAGTTTCAGGGCCATAAACAAGTATTGAGCACAGTCTCATGCATAGCAGAACCCACAAATCGGGTTAACTCCCGTACTTAGAAATTGTTAGACATCTTTCATGGTGCTCACAAAGGCATAATTCAACAGCCTCGGAGAGCATGGAGCCCAGCTTGGTGGCAGATGCTTAAGCAATTCACAAACAGTCCCACAAATCCTTCCTTACACCTCAGCCTTTGCATTAAGGCAGGATCTTGATGTTTTGTGATGTTTTTAGAAAGTGATTACCATTTCCAAGTTAAGCTTTAACTTAACTTGTACATTGGTCGACCATTTAGTTTGAAGTTCACATTCAGGGAAATGAAGTCTACTACTTTACAAAGTCTGGAAACAAACAAAATGCACTGTTTAAAAAAAAATAGCAAATTGCTGACAATTCCAGGTAAATGTTTTCACCAAGTTGAATAGATAGCCTGAAAACCAATGGTGTGTGAGAGCAATACATTTTCTCTTTCCATTCAGTGGAAATGCTTTGGCATACAGGTAGTAAAAAACATATATTTGTATATACAAATATACAAATGCTTATGTGCATAAGTATTCTGTTTCTCTAACATGATTTGAGGATAGGAAGTAACATCAAATGAATAAAATAGAGAGAGAAAGTGAGGACCAAGGAAAAAGGAAAACCCAAATATGTTGATCTAAGATTAAGGGAGTTAGTGTGGCCATCTTTAAGTCAGGTACTGAGCTTTTGGCGCTGGGCAGCTGTGCTTTCTCTGTTCACTCTCAATCTACTCCGTTCTGAGCTTCTGGGGAAAGTAAGAATGCTGCAAGTCTTCAGGGTGACGTGCTGTCTCTTTGCCTGTATGCAGCGTTGGGCATTTCACTCTTTAAAATCACTTCCTTTACAAAGAGTGAGAATTTGCCATGTCTCTACCCTAAGCATTAAATGTGAATTATTTTAGAAAGGATATTTAATTAACTTTTTCAATAGGTAATATGTGATATCACATAGTGTTCAAAAGATACAAGTGGAATGCCTCCCTTGATTCTGTATTCCCTACCTATCTAAACATCTCTCCAAGTACCAGATTCTTAGAGATACCGCCAATGATACCCAATGCGTAACCAAAAATGTACTTATGTGGTCCTTTAATTATTATTAAATTATGATTTAATAATTCTATATACTTAGGCTGCTCCACTAATAATAACTAAATCATAATTTAATAATATGTCCTGCCTCTTACTGTATGTGTCATCTTGAGGATGTTGCTTAACCTTCTGTCTCATCTGTGAAATGGGATAACAGTTGTATTGTTGGGAAATTGTGTGAGAGAATATGTGTAAAGTAACCAGAAAGGTGTGTGGCACAAGCAATCAATCTAAGGGTGTTTGTTCTCTTCACAGCAATGCATTCTATGTATGTAACAGAATTAATTTAACTAGTTTCTCATTAATGGATGTATAACATTTTCAATTCAGAAGAATTTTTTTTCCAAAGATGGCAATTATAAATTCTGGGCAAAATAATTAAAATCTCTATAAAAATGTAGTGAAAAAAACAAAGCAGGAAGAAGCTGGAAGTGATTGGACACTTAAAAGAGAGCAATATCATTGAACAATTATGCTGTTTTTAAAGGCTCTGCTTGGCAGTTTCTAGTTAGCACCTCAGAAGGTGGATAGAACAGGACAGAAGCCAAATCAAGGAACAGAATTCAGGGCCACCACTACTTTTGAAATTGTGGCAAAAAACTCTGAAAACAAGAGATTTAGAGATTAAAAGCCCTAAATTTTGTGTATAGGCTGTTTTCAAATCTGTATATGATCTTTGAATTACACATTTATTAGGAAACTTCAAGCAGGCCATCTAAGCCTTCCAGGAAAAAGATGTCAACTGAATACCAATTCAAGAAAAGCAGTATAGAGCTTGAGGTCAACCGACTTGACTGTCTGCTGATCTCTTTTAAAAGGAACTTAACAGAGTTCATAGTCTCTACAATCTATGCTTCAAAACATATAATATTATGATTTTTGTATAGCTTGCATAAACATTGCTTAATATTATATATAAGTATTGTATAGTGCTGGAAATCTATAATTTAAATTGAATTTAAAAATCATTAGACACATTAAAAAAGCAGGAAAGTGTGACACATACTGAAGAGAACTCCAAGAGAATCCAGATGTTGGAATAACCAAATAAAGAGTGAAAAGTAGCTATTATGACTATGTTCAGGAACATAAGAAAATATATTCCTAATAAATAAACAGACTGGGATCACCACAAATGGAAAAACTTGGTCACATACTACTTAAATTTTGCTTGAAGGGCAATGATATTAATTCTAAGTATATAATGAAAATTGAAGAAAAAGTATTGTAATTTTCCAGATAACCACCAAAATAAGCAAAATAATAACAGACATTAAAACAGAATTCTAAGAGATATTCGATTAACCTGAAAGAAAACAGGATAAAAGGAGATAGAAGAACAATAAAGAAAGAGCTCTGGGAGAAACAAACAACACATTGCAGCTTTTCATTAATCCTCTTGATATTTACATTAAATGAAAATGAACAAAACCTCTAACTAGAATGCAGAGATTGTGAAACTAGATGAAGTAAAATGCAACTCTGAGTGACCACAGGAACTGCACTTTATCATGACAAATAGATAGAGTTTAAACAGGCAGGCAAAGATGGTCCTTGAAAGTCCTTTTAATAAAAAAAAATAAGGTGTCTATCACTTCTCAGAAGAAGACATACAATCGATCAACAAATATATGAAAAAAATGTTCAACATCTATAGTTAGAGATATGCAAATTAAAACTACTCTAATTATCTTACTCCAGTCAGAATGGCAGCTATCAAGAATATAAGCAACAATAAGTGTTGGCAAGGATGTAGGGAAAAAGTACACTCATACATTGCTGGTGGGACTGCAAATTGGTGCAACCAATATGGAAAGCAGTATGGAGATTCCTTAGAAAACTTGGAATGGAACCACCATGTGACCCAGCTATCCCACTCCTTGGTCTATACCCAAAGGATTTAAAATCATATTATAGTAATGCAACCACTTCAATGTTTATAACAGCTCAATTCAATAGCTAAATTCAACAATAGCTAAACTGTGGAAGCAAACTAGATGCCCTTCAATAGATGAATGGATAAAGAAACCATGGTATATATACACAATGGAATATTACTTAACATTAAAAGAGAATAAAATCATGGCCTTTGCAGGTAAATTAATGGAATTGGAGAATATTATGTTAAGTGAAGTAAGTCAATCCCAAAAAAACCAAAGGTCAAATGTTTTCTCTGATATGTGGATGCTGATCCATTATGCCGGGTGAGGGCTTGGAATGAGTGGAGGAACTTGGATGGGGTGAAGGGGAGGGGGAGAGGGGATATGGGGGTAGGAAAGATGGTGGAATGAGATGTATATCATTACCCTAAGTACATGTATGATTGCATGAATAGTGTGACTCGACTTCATGTACAACCAGACAAGTGAAAAATTCCTTTTCATTTGTGTACAGTGAATCAAAGAACTTTTATGTATAACTGATTAGAACTAATAAAAACAAAAACAAAAAAGGAGGGTATGTCAAACTGACAAAGAGTTTATAAAAAATAAAAAGGGATATTTATTCCAATAAATTGTCAACAGTAATACATGGTGTGCATAAAGTCTACTAATAGACTCTCAACATTTACAAAGTAAATGTGTAAAATAAAAATCCTGTTATATTTTTGTGCAAATGTGCCAACAAATGTTGGAAGTTTCAATACCTCTCTCAGGAATCAATAGAATGACTAAACAAAATATCACTAAGGGCATAAACAACTTAATAACCCTGTTAATCAGCTCAATCTCACTGATATTTATAGAACACAACACTTAGACCATTATTTTCAAAGGCATGTAGTGCATTCATCAAGACAGACTGTATGCAGAGCCAAAAATAAGTCTCAATAAATTCTGAAAGACTGATACAGAGCAGAAATCAATAACAGTGAGAGATCTGTAGAATCTCTAAATGTTTGAAATTTCATGGGACACATTTATAAATCCCATGGGTCAAAGAAGATGTATTGCAAGGAAAGTTACAAATATTTTTAGTGACTGATAATGAAAATATAACATATAAAGGAATTTATAGAAGTACTTAGAGGGAAATTTATAATGTTTACATTAAAAATAAGAAAAGTCTAAAGTCAATAATTAATTTTTACCTTGAGAAAATAGAGAAAACTAACTTTAAAGTTAGCCAAAGAGAAAAAGTGCAATAATCAATGAAATCAAGAAGTGAAATCAAACATCTTTCAAGAGCTACTTGTACTTTCTTTTTATGCTGAATTATTCACTTAGGCATTTTGAAATTCTTTTATTGATTTATGGTGATGTTCTTTAAACATTAAAACCGAAGATTATGTGCTTTTCTAAGCATTTGGTATACATGTTTCCAATGATCATTTTTGTCCAAGCATGCATTTTAGAGTTTATATAGTAAAAGCATTGAATTTTCCCATGTATGATTCCTGGATTTTATGTCTAATTTTGGAAGGGTTTTCCTATGCTGTAAATATACTAGTAATACTACCGTTTTATGTTTAAAGCTCAAATTTTTGATACATCTGAATTTTATTATAATGTAATATAGTGATTTAGTATTTTCTTGAGATGGCTGCCTAATTACCTCAGTAATATTTACTGAATAATCCAGATTGTTTCCACTGATAATGTATCCCAAGATAAAATTCAGCATGCACTTGGGTCTGTTTACATACTTTTTCTGTGATCTATCTACCCAGGCATAATAAAACATCATAGTAATTAATTAGGGTTTATAACAGGGATAGTTTCAACTTATTAACCCTCCTTTTGCAAACGGTGATATCTCTTGCTTGCTGGTTTTTCTATATTAACTTTAGAGTCGGCTTGCCTGTATTTAAAATCCTAAGCATTTTCTTGGAAAGTTTACAAATTTGTAGAGTAACCTAGAAAGAGTTGACAGCTCAATGACACTGAGTTTTATTTGATGGTGGTATATTTTTTTTCTATGTCTTTTTGAGAACCTTATTAATGCTTTAAAGTTTTTCTTAATGTGTATTTTATGTTACTTATAAGATCTGGCTTTGTAATTTTCAGTCTATTTTTTGTTTCTTTTATTAAACCAACTGTTTCTTTTTTATACTTATAAATTCAGACACTGATACAGAAACTTAGGTACCTATATAGAAAGCATTAAGCCATTTTCCTGAGTCCTTTTCTATATGCAGTGGTTTTTCTAAGTGAGTCTCTGAGTTTTCTGGATGAATAATCACATCATTTGTAAGTAATGCTAATTGTATCCCATCCTTTAAAACTTGTATACCTCCTTTCTTTTTCTGCAGACAGTGGAATCTTTAACAGGATTTTTTTAACCTTTATTTTTATTTATTTATTTTTATGTGATACTGAGGATCGAACTCAGTGCCTCACATGAGCTAGGCAAGCGCTCTACCACTGAGCCACAATCCCAGCCCCTCTTTAACAGGAATTTAAAAAAAAAATGTAGTGGTAGATGGACAGAATGCCTTTTTTAATTTGTTTATTTTTATGTGGGGCTGAGGATCAAACCCAGTACCTCACAGGTGCCAGATGAGTACTCTACTGCTGAGCCAAAACCTCAGCCCTTTAATAGGAAATTTTTGACTGCTTCCATGTTAACATAATTCTTGGCTTTAGTTTAATAAAGATTTATTAAAGACTTATCTTTCTCAGTTTTAAAGAAATTTTTCTTATGAATAATGGATACTGAAATTTTTGCTTTTAACTATTATTATAATGTATTAGGCTAATAGAGTCCTAACACTGAACCTTATTTATATTACTCAATAAAGACCAGATTATTTTGTTTCATTCTCTTAATATGCTGCTGAATTTTATTTGCTAATATTCTGTGGAGGGTTTTTGCATAGATATTCATAATAAAGAGCTAACTAATGTTATGCTTTAATGAATTTTGGTATCAATCTTATATTAGTTTTATTTAAAAAAAAAAGTTTGAAAGGAGTTTTTTACTCTGCTCCAAAATAAGGGTTTCAAACTAAATTCTGCTGCCTGATTTTATAAATCAAAGATTATTAGAAGACAACCAACTAGGCCCATTTAGTTATATATTATTTGTGGCTATTTTCATTCTTTGGATGCAGAATGAATAGATTAATAGAGCTGAATAGATTAATAGAGACCAGGTATCACACAAAGCCAAAGATTGGTAGTATCTGGTGCATTACAGAAAAATATTGGGAACCCCTGTCTGAAATCATTTAAGTAGCTTGGGAAATATCAGTGAACTAACGTTTTACTGGATTCTATGTGAAACTCAGGTCATTAATACCTTTCAGTCTAACATATTTATTATAAGCATTATTTCTAAATTTAGTAATCATTGCAGTTTTCATTGTGACCTAAAATGTTCTGAATGTTCCAAAGGGTCCTTGAAAAAAAATAAAGATTTTGTTCCATTTGTAAGACAGAGTTTTTATGCACATTAGCTTGATATGTATCATTAACTTGTTATTTGCATCTGTTCTGCCCTTACTTATATTTTTTCTCTGGTAATTTTTCACATAAAAAAAGAGATGAATTATAAACTCCTGTTTTTCTTCACATTTTCTGTCATCTTGTTTTTGAAATTGGTTGTTTGAAAGATAGTCCAGATTATTAGATGGAAATTATGGAATGTGGCCTTTTTGATGATATTCTTCTTAAATTCATTAATTCCTTTTATCCTGAATTTAATCTTATATGATAGAAAATGACTTCTCTTGCCTAATTTAAACTTGTGTTTTGAGGAATTATTTTGAATCTTCTTTTACATTTTTAAAAAATATTTTGTTGTGATTTTTATGTCAGTATGCTTCATGAAACATTGTGTTGAATTCAACACAATTTTGTTGTAGAATCATATTTTAATCTGCTTTGTTTTGTGTTCTAGTTCTTGTATCATTCTTTATATAGTGTGTGCAGTCTTTGCTTTGGTTTGTGTACATACATTTCTTCTAATAACTCGTAGAAGCTAACTTTTTACTTAGGTAATAATTTTCATAATTTTAGAAAATAAAAGTCATCTTATAATGAGTCACTTAAAAAACTACATTTCTAATTCTTCCCCATTCCTCTCAAACTATTGATTTTAGTGGATTATATTTTTTTTACCTTTAGTGATTGCTCAGTCTTACAACTTGGATTTTAGACATAACAATATCACTTTATTAATCAGCCTAAAATCACACCATTTCTCTATCACTACAGAGAGTGAGGTCATCAACAATTTCTTTGCCTTTCTTCCCTAATTCTTTTAGTTATATTATCAAAGTAGATAAGGTTTATATTTTATTACTTAACCTTTGAGTGCAGATATATAGACTTTGGGAATAATAATAATATTGACTTCATAGAAAATGTGTGAGGATTTAGAACAGTGCCTGAAACTAATTACTTAATGAATTAATATCATTTCATTGTTATTTTTTGTTTACCATACTTCTTATCATTATTTTAGTCTTATTTGTAGGGCTGAAAGGATTCAATAGCATTCATTTGTCTCTTGGTTAGTTTATGGTAGTTCTTTACTTTCTTTATCAAGTGCTCATAGAAGCTGTGTTTTGATATAATGTCTAAGTTAGTTCTTCCCTTATCCCATCATTTCTACCTCTGACTCAACCCCCATCCTCTACTCTATGGATCTTTCTTCTATTTTATACGATTCCCGCCCCCATTTTTTTTTCCTTTTTAAAATTTTGGACTAGTATCTGAATATCAAAGAAAGTATTCAACCTTTGACTTTCTGGGTCTGGCTTGTTTCACTTAGCATGATAGTCTCCAGTTTATTAACAGAAAATGCCACAATTTCACTTTTCTTTATGCCTGAATAATATTCCAGTGTGTGTGTGTGTGTGTGTGTGTGTGTGTGTGTGTGTGTGTGTGTATATATATAACTTTTTAATTATCCATTCATCTGTTAAAGGGTGCTTAGGTTGGGTTCATAGCTTGGCTAATGTATACTTGATATGACTGCATCACAGATTTTAGGTCTTTCCGATAAATACAGAGGAGCAGGCTAGCAGGCTCATATGGTCTACTTTTTAGCGGAATCTCCATACTGCTTTCCAGAGTGGACGCATTAGTTTGCATTTCTACCAACAATTCATAAATGAACCTTTCCCTCACATCTTTGCCAACATTTATTATTCTTGATAATTGCCATTCTGACTGGAGCAAGATGAAATCTAAATGTAGTTTTTATTTGCTAGAGATGTTGAACATTTTTTTGGCCATTTGGGTTTCTTCTTTGGGGAAGTGTCTGTTTAGTTCTTTTACCCATTTAATAATTTTTGTTGGGTGTTAAGTTTTGGAGTCCTTTATATATTCTGATGTTCATGCCCTATCCGAGGAGAAGGTAGCAAAGATCTTCTCCCAGATTCTAGGCTTTCTCTTCATACCCTTGTTTCCTTTGCTGTGCAGAAGCTTTCTAACTTGATGCCTTCTCACTTATTGACTTTTGGTTTTATTTCTTGTGCTTTGGGTTCTGTTAAGGAAGTGAATACCTGTGCCAACATGCTAGAGTGTTGGGCATACATTTTCTTCTAGCAGTTACAGTGCATATTTTTAGTCTTAGTTATAACTTGATTGCTTAGCTTGGAGGTTCACCAAACTCGTTTTATGTATTTGAAGTTAACAGAAGTAAGTTTTTTTAAAAAAAAATTCTGAAATGATTATCTCTGGATAATTTTTTTTCCTGTTTCATTATTTTGCTAAGGATACCTTAATTTGTCAGACTGTCTTCACATTACTTTTACAACTACCAACTCTCCTTTTGGCTTTGATTCTTTTTATTTCATGCTGTTTGCTACTCATCACAGTCTGTGCCATGGGGTCCTCTGCTGTTTCCAATGGAGCTCATTTTTTGAGATCGCTGTTTTTCTGTGTTTTACTTTCTGATCTTATTTTAAGATGACATTTGGTCCATGGTGTTTATTTAAGTTTTTACAGCTTGTGGTGATATATTTATCACATTTTTAACTTGTTCCATTTTTTACAGTAAGTAGAATTTTCTATTTGTCATTTTATGCTTTTTTTTTTTTTTAAATCAGAGGGGGGCATTCCTCTCTCTAATCTCCATGAGGGTAGTTCTTTGGTCTTTGCAAATAGATAATAAGTTAAATTCTTCCTAGAAGTCTTTTCTGGGGGCTGTGGCCATGAGGGCCATGTTTTCGTCTTGCATACATTCTCTATGATCTGAGGGTGAATTTCTTAGCACTATTTTTTCCAACCTCTTACAGAGTTCCTCGTAAGGCAGAGAACTGCTCCTCCCACTTCTGCCTTGGCAGAGAGCTTCCTGCCCCAGGGCAGGTATCATGCCTCTTTCCTTGCATCTTCTATGTCTCAGCAAGGGCTCAGGGCAGCCTCCACCTGTTCTCCTTTTGTTCTTGTGGCAGAGTTGTTGGTGGTGGTTTGTGAGACTCCTCAGGATCAGCCCTGGGGTTTCTCCGTTCTTCCAGCAGCTCCCCTCCATCTGGCTGCCTTTTCCTAGTTTAGCTCTTTGTTATGAAGGTGTCTTCTGTTTCCTTCAGACATGAATCCATGCAGCCCTGGTTTCATTCTCCTGGATGTCTGGTCCGTGCCATCTTTATTAGTGCGGGAAACTCAAGAGAAGCAGTGTTTGGGGGCTACTAATTGCCGTTCCGGCGATTCTGGAGGCCACTCTTAATGTTGGCAAATGACACCTGGGAAAGCAGCCTTTCCTTTTGTCTGTCTGTGTGAGCAGCCCAGGCTCCTCTGTCTCTCAATCGCAGAACACATTGAACCCAAGAGCCCACCAGCAAGTATGACAGTCAGCTCTACTTCTCTATTTTGCTCCTTTTCTGTCCCTGGGCATCTGCCTGGGGAGACCCCACTCCCCCAGCCCTGTCTGCTACTGATCTGGCTATTTATATCCTTCCTGAGATATTTGCATGATAAATGTCAGTGGGTTTTGATCTAACTCACCCTTTAAGGAATGTCACCAAAGACTGGTCAAATTCCTTCTAAGGCCCCATTGTGCCTGGCAGAGCCAGCCCTGTCTGCACCCATTTTCTCTCCCTCTCCTTTTCCAAAGCTGCTCTATCCTTCAAAGCTTAACAAACATCCTGTCTTTTTAAACAGACATTTCTAACTGCCAGGAACACAGTGAAGTCTCTCTTCTCCGAATTCCTCAATCCCCTCTACCCTTCCTTCCTTCTGGTGCTGAGTGGCACTGATTAGAAAGGTGCACCCACAGGCAGGCTGCTTCCACAGGAGCCTCGGTTCTGTGAGTCAGTCACCAAGTGCGCAACTTGCATAACTTAGCCTTTCTGTGCCTGGCTTAGTGTCCTAACCTAGAGTAGGGGACATTTGGCTTAGCTTTCTTGGATTTAGAATGGGTGATACTAGTAGAATTCACCTCATAGGGTTTTAAAAATTAATTTAAATTAATTAACAACTGCTGCTGATGGATGGTGAGCATGACATAATGGTTCAACGTTATTTACAAATATGTATGATTCAAGAAGGATGTATTTGGTACACACACACACACACACACACACACACACACAGTCAGGGGCAGCCCACATGGACTCTGACCCTGCTGCACTTTGCCTGGCCTCCGAGGCTTTCCTTTGAAATCTCAATGGAAGCCTCCATGAACCCCTAACTCCAGCATCCTGCATTCCTGAAGAACCAGCACTACTTGGTTGCCACCAAGATCTGTGGACATCTAAACAGTAGTAAAGCCTCCAGGGACCTTGGCTGCAGCAGCCAGAGTGCCTTGGTGGCTGAGAACATTGATAAACTTCCTAGGCCCCCTTGTGCAAGAAGGGTGCCCCACAAGTCTCTTCTCTGGGAATTCTTACTTTTATGCCTTTGGGGGGGGGATGGGTGTGGTTTTGCCAGCTCCTGAGAAGCCCTCCAGCCATCTTTCCTATTATCCCTGAATAAAGTGTTTAGCATTTCTTTAGTGACTGTATTTTCTTTAAAAATAACCACTTTTAACCTACAGAACAAAAACCAATAAGGAGAGAAAACTTAGAACTAAGCTTTTTGTGTATTTAAAAAAGTTTTTCAAAATTTTTATTGAGTGATCCTGGCATGTTTGGTGGTTTAAGGATTTCATGTCTTATTTTTTTATTTTAAATTTATTTATTTATTCTAATTTGTTGTGCATGACAGAAGAATGCTTTTCAATTCATAGTATACATATAGAGCATAATTTTTCATTTCTCTAGTTGTACACAAAATAGAGTCACATCATTTGTGTCTTCATACATGTACTTAGAGTAATGATGTTCATATCATTCCACCATCTTTCCTACCCCCATTGTCCCACCCATTTCCTCCCTCCCCTTTGCTCTATCTAAAGTTCCTCCATTCCTCTCATGCTCCCCCCACTCCCATTATGGATCAGCATCCACATATCAGAGAAAACATTTGGCCTTTGGAGTTTTGGGATTGGCTTACATCACTTAACATGATATTCTCCAACTCCATTAATTTACCTGCAAATGCCATGATTTTATTCTCTTTTAATGCTGGGTAATATTCCATTGGGTATATGTACCACAGTTTCTTTATCTATTTATCTATTGAAGGGCATCTAGGTTGCTTTCACAATTTGCCTATTAGTGGATTGTGCTGCTATATACATTAATGTAGCTGTGTCCCTGTAGTATGCTGCTTTTAAGTACTTTGGGTATAAACTGAAGAGTGGGATAGCTGGGTCTCATGGTGTTTCCATTCCAAGTTTTCCAAGGAATCTCCATACTGCTTTCCAGATTGGTTGCACCAATTTGCAGTCCCACCAGCAATGTATGAGTGTGCCTTTTCCCCACATCCTCACCAACATTTATTATTGTCTGTATTCTTAATAGCTGCCATTCTGACTGGAGTGAGAAGAAATCTTAGAGTAGTTTTGATTTGCATTTCTCTAATTACTAGAGATGTTGAATATTTTTCATGTATTTGTTCATCAATTGTATATCCTCTTCTGAGAAGGGTCTGTTCAGATCCTTAGCCCATTTATTAATTTGGTTATTTGGGGGTTTTTTGGTGTTAAGTTTTTTGAGTTCTTTATTCTAGACATTAGTGCTAACTCTGATATGCATGTGGTA
Organism: Ictidomys tridecemlineatus; assembly: GCF_052094955.1. NCBI lineage: Eukaryota > Metazoa > Chordata > Mammalia > Rodentia > Sciuridae > Ictidomys > Ictidomys tridecemlineatus. The sequence goes on along the minus strand of NC_135483.1, from coordinate 189,113,246 downwards.
AAAATTTGCTCCCATTCTGTAACCTTTCTCTTCACCTCACTGATTGTTTCTTTTGCTGAGTAGAAGCTTTTCAGTTTGAATCCATCTACAAATCTATTTTGGTGCCAATATCATGACGTTTTTGTTACTAATTCTGTGTAGTATAGTTTAAGGTCTGGTATACTGATGCCACCTGCTTTACTCTTCTTGCTAAGGATTGCTTGGACTATTTTGGGTCTCTTATTTTTCCAGATGAATTTCATGATTGCTTTTTCTACTTCTATGAGTACCGTCGTTGGGATTATGATTGGAATTGTATCAAGACCAATGGTACCAAATAGTGAACACAGAGACAAATCCATATAAACACAGTTATCTCATATTAGACAAAGGCACCAAAAACATATATTAAAGAAAAGAGCCTCTTCAACAGATCATGCTGAAAAAACTGGAAATCCATATGCAGCAAAATGAAATTAAGCCCCTATCTCTCACCATACACAAAACTTGACTCAAAGTGGATCAAGGACCTAGGAATTAGAGACCCTACACCTAATAGAAGAAAAAGTAGGCCCAAATCTTCATCCTGTGGTATTAGGCCCCAATTTCCTTAACAAGACTGCTATAGCACAAGAAATGTGCATGTCTGTTTTAAGAAATTATTTTTGGAATCATAATGCATTTAACTGTGTGCTTTTTAGAAATATTTTTGCTTTAGAACATGTATTCATGTGAAGAATATAAGAAGCTCATTATTTCTTTGTTTTATTACCACTCACTTATAAAGCAGCATTTTTAGGCAGAAATAAAAATGTCCTCTCATTCTGTACTTTAAAGCTTAGCTCCCAAGCAACAAAGAATCAGAACTTTATCTCACAGATGCTCAGCTGCTTTGATAAGGCATCTGTTCCACTCTAATTAATTTTTCAAGAAGTTTACGCTTATCAACTGTACATGTTATCTATACTTGAGTAAGATGTTTGCTGTTTTGAATTTCTTCTTTAAATCTAAAATGTAACTACAAAAGCCCCAAATCTCCATTAGCATTCACGGTAAACAGATGTAATCTTATACTTACAGAAATATTGCTTTCAAATATATCTTCTAGAATTTACTACTTAAAATGAAAAAAAAAAAGGAAGGAAAGAATTTAAGGAATTCCCAGAAATTGCATTCATCAGGGTCTGCTGATGAATGGTTCCTTGAGGAAAATCAGCCCTTGTTAATATAACATCTGGCTTGCATTTTGCATAAATAAAAACACAAGCTCAGGACAGAAGAAACGGAAGAGGGAAGTGGGGAGGATGGGATGTGGGTTTTCCTGCATAATAATCTCCAACAGCCAAGAAATCTAATTATAAGAAATGTTATCTAATGAGACTCTATCCGAGGTAATTCTACAGGAGAAGGCAAAGTCTCATGAGACTACGACAAAAACAGTAAATCCATTAGATAATTAAAAAAAATACTGAAACCGTATGCCTGGTTGAAGGACTTCATTCAGTCAAAACAGCAATTATCAATGGCTTCTCCAGGGAGCATTTACGACTGTAACCACAGAAATTCCATGCCTCGGTTAATATGTTTTAAGAAGTACTGTGCTGTTCTCATCTGCACGATCAGATTTCTGTCTTTTCCTTTGTGCATTGTCAGTCTAGAAGAAGAGCGCCTACCTAATTAACAATCCACGCAGCAGCATCTTCTCTTGCTATTACATAGACGAGTGGGATGGTTCCTCCTCTGTGGGAAATAACCACTTTGACTTTGTTGGAGGTCTTTAATTCTGTGTTTTAAAGCATAGCTCCTAAGCAGAAAGAAATCAGAACTTTATCGTGTGAGATGCTCAGCTACTATATCCCCAATTAAATGTATGAATTCACTAGATGTTCAAGTTGAATGTTGCTGATTCACTGGCTAAATTTTATCTGTGGTTTTTCCAGTTATAAAAACTGAAGTAGTAAAATGAAATTAAGCAACATTAACTAGAATCAAATAGAAACATTGACTAGTAAAATTGTAGAAAATAAATAAAGTTGTTCTGAAAGCCTTTGGGTGTGCTTTGTTGTTTTAAAGAATTGGTTAATGACTTTGAGCTTGACAAAGTTTGCCTGGTGTTATCTTTTATTTATCTCTGCTTCATGTGATTTGGGAAGAACGTGTGGGAAAGAAGTTTCTGGACTGCTTAGTGATTTTCAAATATTTTGGAGATGCAACCCAGACACTTTAAATTAGAGTCACGCAAGCTGGTCTGTGTTGGCAAGATGGATATATTGCTAGAGAAGCGAGAATCTTATTGAAAATGAAAAAAAAATTCTATTTCTCTGGGTTCCCTAAACTTGGATTCACTAGTGTTTGTGCTGCTGGACTTTTTTTTTTTTTCTCTAATTAATCATTTTAAATTATGACTCAGCAAGAAATTTGCCAATGAATAAAACCACACACAATTAGCATTTTCAGAGATATTTTGGCAATAAGCACTATATCCCCAGTTAAATGGATCAATTCACTTACTATGCCTTTGAAGATTCATCATTTTTGACCCATCATTTCTTACAGTTTTTATTAATAGAAGAACAGTGAAGAGACATTGCACAGAAGAGTGATTCATTTAGCATTTTTATAATTGTGAAAAAATTCAAAGTAGTCTAAATATTCTCTGAAGAGAGAAAATGTGGATCTATACGGTAGCAGGGATACACTGAGACAGCCACTATGAAAGGGTGACCTACGCCAGCCTTCAATGACCTGTTTGCTCATTTGAATCAGTTCTCCCAAATGAGGATTGTATGCTAAGGTACAATTGAAGACGTGGACTGGCAAGGAACACGCAAGAATGTCAAAGGTGTGAGTAGAAACCATAATATTTATCTCCACGTCTTCATAATGGTACCCACATAGTTGATCATACCCCACTTTGAAGATACTATGTGAGATCATCCATCCAACCATGGATTCCCATTTCCTCCAAATCCTCATCTCCAGGGATCTTATTCTTCTCCATCTCTTGGCCACCTGTCCAAATGTTAGTAATCTGGTAATTTCTTACTAAATTTCAACCTCAACCCTCCTTTTCCCCTTACTTCCTATTACTACTTCTAATTCAGAAAATGTCAGACCTCAGGAAGGATCGTCATTATGAGGGCAAGTCCTGACTATAAAAATGTATTTTAATTAGTCAACGCAGAAGTAATAATAGAATTAGAATATACACATCATGCAGTAATGAATGCAGATAATGATCACGAGTAGCTGCCCAAACCATTAGGTGGGAGGGAAGGGGATGGAAATCTTGGTCATGTAGGGATGGAGCAGCCAACATCCCCTGGACCCTTGGACCAATCTTAATGTTAGAAAGGGGGAGGGGTGAGCTGGACATAAAGATGGTTTGAATTGTGGAAGCCCACAGAATCTCACTACAAATTTAGAGGAAATTAGGGGCTGGAGAAAGTTTTTAAAACACCACATAGATTCAAACACAGATCTGGAACTTTGGAATTCTACAAGGCCTTATTTTCAAGGATTACTAATGAATAAAAATGTGTAAGCTTATTTGAAAAGTAATCCAAATTTTGTGGGATAGTTATGCTCATTTTTCTCTCCCCTTAGTGTTTGATTTTTTGCAAAGTAGAATGAGTGAAAAGGATTCAGTTTCAGTTCTACAGTTCAGTGATTTCCTGTTGCTACTGACCACACCCAGTGTCTGAAACCGTTGCTTTTCAGACTGGGGATGTTCCATTTATTTTTAACACTCACTGAAAATTACTGGGCTTGCTGTTCAAGATGATACCTCTTAAAACAATCTCAAAAACGCCCCAGTCAGCCAGAATGTGTATATGCCTTTCCACCTTAATAAATAATATGCAATAATTTTAATATTAATTTATATTTTATCACAATGGCATGTATATATAATTTAACATGTCTGAATTACTTAAAAAACCACTTTTAACAAAACCCAGTGGTTTCCATCCCCATATGCCTACAAGTGGTCTCCAGGCCGAGACCACCAGGAGCATGTGTGTGATTGTGGGGGGACCACACACTGCGGGGCTCTGAGGGGACTCTCGGGAAGAAGGTGTTGGAGAAAGCTTTTTATTATAGGATTGGAGCCTGCATTGGGAGGTTTGGGGAAAGGTGAAAAGAAGTGGGTCGTTGGATTGGAGCTGTGTGCAAGCAAGGGTAATTCTGTAATTGGCCATCATGATAAATTTTATCTATGATTAAGGAAAACTAAAATTGCCATTGGTAAGGGAGCAGCCATCATGCTTAGTAGACAGAAGAGCGGGTGTTGGGTCCTGCTTGGGACATGGACAGTGCTCCTGTTCTGTTTGCATTTAGATATGACTATAGGGTGGTCTGATGTTGATGTTCCATGAAGCCACTGATGTCTCATGGGGGACATCAGCTTCCAGATGTCAAGGGCTGCTCTCCTCTTTCTCACTCCTCACTTCAAGTCCTGCTGCTTTTATTTTCTTCTTCTGAAATTTACAAATGTCTGCACACTGAATCCTATGCACTATGCATACCTTCTGATCTCCTCTAATATTAGATGACACCTTAGCTCTTTTCACATGACATCCGCTCTGTTTCTCTTTACCCCTCCTAATAGATTTATATCAGTAATTTTAGTTAAATGAATATTCACTGTTTCTCTTATGCCTATGAAATTATATTACTTTCTATTATTATTATTATTATCATTATTATTATTATTTGAGATGAGGTCTTGCTATATTCCCTGGGTTGACTTTGAATTTCTGGGCTCAAATAATCCTCCTGTTCCAGCCTCCCCAGGAGCTGGGACTACAGGCATGTTCCACATAGAAGGTGAAAATATTAACACCTAAACATCTTAGTGAGTTAAGATGATATTTTTCTTCTTTATTTTTTTTAAATATACCTAGTTTCTTCTTTTTTTTCTCATTGAGTATGTTATCTTTATTCTTATTGCTAATGCTTTTAGTCTTCTAATAGCTTCCCAGGACAATTTCCCACAAGGTCAAAAAGATCAGGTCATTTGTCACGACTTTCCTTCCTTCTCAAATCTCAGTTCCTCTCTTGGAGAGTCTCTTGTCCTCCCTGGATTCCAGGTCTGGGGCACACCACCAACACCATCCTTCTCTGGACTGTTCCCCTTTGGATTTACTGATTTCAAGTTGGATTTGCTGGTTTTAGATGTCATATTTGCCTCTTTCTTGTGATAGGGTGTATTCTCTAGTAGTTTCATGAATGATTTCATCAGGCTAAAGATGGTGCACCCACGGATCACGTGGTCTGACTTCCCCTCACATGCCTGTTTCTGAGTCAGACTCTTCCAGGACTGCTGGTCGGAGGCACATCTGCCTGCGGCCTGCCTCCACCATCATCTTAGGGATTCTTCTCTTTCCTCCTCCAATTTGAATCCCTGACTATTTCTTTTCCTTAGTCTATTCCTTCTAAAGTTCGAAACCAACTTTCCACAGCTCCAGTGGAAAGGATGCATTGGAAGTAAAGTTTTTGAAAACTTGAATTATTAAAATATTCTGGCCTCGTGGTTGATAGTTTGAATGAACTCTAAGTTGGAATGAATTTTTCTTCATCATTATGGAGAGTAGTTTCGTGATTTCTTGTTCCTTTTTTGCTTTGAAGGATTTGAAGTTATCTGAATTCATGATTCTTCATAGTAAATTGTTCTCTTATATTCCTCTCTAGAAGACTCAGAATTGTGTTCATCTCTATAATTCTGAAGTTTCACAATTATATTCTTTTATGTGGGTACATCATTGCCATCTGGCATTTAAAGTCCTTCTGTTATGGCACATTTTCATAAATATTTAATTCTTGACATCTACTTATTTACTAATTCACTTATGTGTTATTTATTTATATACATCTTTTACCTGAGGGGAAAAACTACCATTTAGATACTGAGCATCTTGGATTGTGCCTTTAATTTTTTTTAAATCTATTCTGTTTTAGATTTTTTTTTCCTTCTTGCTCTACTTTTTGGGTGATTTTTCAAAGGTGTTTATAAATGGGCTTTGAAACATTATGCTACTATGCTTTCAATTTCAAAGATCTCTTTTAAGGTCTCTAGATGTATCATTTTATAGCATCCTGTTCTTATTTCATACATGCAGTCTCTCTCTACATCTTTAAACTTTTATTATTTGTGTTTTTTACTATGAGAAGTTTTATAACTTCTTTTATGTTTCTCAAGTTCCTTTATGTTTCTGTCTGTGCTAGTGAATTTCTTCAGATAACTGCTAGTCCTTGGTTGTCTACTTATTATTTGACATGTATGATTAAATAACTGTTTGAAATTCTGAGTTTTTAGTAGGATTGATCAACTTTAAATTTCATTGTAAGGGGATAATAAGATTCCCACCTGAAGGATAAAGCCAAATTGGGGGAGAAGGACTAGGGTTTCAGCATGAGAGATTCTCTACAAAACTTCTCTTTGTCTGTATTTTTGTGTAATAACTATGCTCTCAGCTGTGTTGGGAAGACCAATCAAGGGCTTGGAAAATTTAAGACTATGGGGACTCTTGGAAATGGACTAAATATGTTTTTCATTGTGAAAAATGCTTGAGCTTTTGAGGGTCAGGCATAGAATAATATAGTTTTGATATACAGTGTTCCCCAAAAGCTCATGTAGGAGATAAAGCAAGGAAGTTTGGAGGTGAAATGATTAGGTTTTGAGAACCTTAACCTAATGAATGCATTAATTCACTTGAAGAAATTCAGTGGGTGGTAACTGCAGACTGGTAGAGTGTGGCTGGAGGCCGTAGGTCACTGGAGACATGCTTTGGGATATATATTTTGTCCCTGGTGAGATCTGTCTCTACTTCAGGACCATGTTCTGAGCTGCTTTCTTCTGACACACCCTCCACCTTGAAGATCCATCTCACCTAGTGCTCAGAACAATATCTTACATACACTGGGACCTCTGTAACTGTGAGGCAAATAACCTTTTTCTCCTACAATTGTTCTCATCAGGTATTTTGGTCACAGTGACTGAGAAACTGACCAAACCACCTCTCTATTCACTTAGATCTCATCTTTGACTTTTTTCAGCCAAGTTTTGCAGTTTTCCTCATAGTGATTTTGTATGTTTTTGTTATACTTACTTATTTCTTCTTTGAAGCTTATGTAAATTGTATTGTGGGCTTTTTGTCTTCCTTTTTCTTTTTTAGATTTTATTTCCATTGACAATTAATGGTTGTATATATTTATGGGTGACAGTGCAAAATTTTGATATGTTAATGATGAGGAATGATTAAATCAAGTTCATTAACAAAAAATAAAAATAAAACGACACAGTAATCTCATTTGTATATATTTTTCCCATAGCAAATTCTCAAATAAAGGCTACTGATTTGTTTAATTAAATGAAAACTTCTTATCTTAATTGGTTAACTCAAATATTTTACCTTAAGGGATATGTCTTCATTTATGTATCAAGGAATTTTATTAATGTTGGAGACTATATTATGAGATATTTTAGGGACTTTATACCATGCAATAAAATTTTAATTCCTTTAGTCTAGGGTAATTTTGAAGTATAGTGGAAATACCAGGCACTGGAAACACACAAACCTGAGTTTAAATTATCCCTTCATCCCTCAGCAATTAAAAGAACTCAATTGTGTTATTCAGCTTGTCCTAGTTTGTTTCTCCACTTTTATAATGGGGAGATGATATCTAAAAGGTCATTGTGACATTATACATAGTGACCAACACATAGTTCTTGCCCAACATTTTCTCCTTAATATCTCACATTTGGGTGTATCAGCTAACTACTTAACTGGGTGATCTCATTTTTAAGTTTTTTATATCAAAAAATTTCTGATCAATGTTTGACAACTAATTCAATATGCTATTGCCCACTTAGTCCTGTATCTCCAAGTTTAGAAGTGCATAATTTGCCCATGATGAAAATACCAATTTATTTTCCTGATACCAACTTTCTTCCCATTTTGGGCAACAGCTTGCACATGGTTCCCATGTAACTCATTGCTTTTCACCATAAAATGGTGAAATTTGGGATCCTTGGAGAAAAAAAAAATGATAGTATTTTAGTGAAACATCACTACTAAATTTTTAAAATGTTTTTAGATGTTGATGGTTCTTTATTTTATTCATTTATTTATACATGGTGCTGAGAATTGAACCCAGGGCCTCACAGATGCTAGGCAAGCACTCTACCACTGAGCCACAACCCCAGCCCATCACTACTAAATTGATCTCAAAATAATAATGTGCTTTTTTGATGTTACTGCTCTGAAGATAATACTTCTTGCCACACTCTGTAACTCTGACCCATGGAGATGAGACTCCCACAGAGAGAACCATGTCAGGGCAAATCCAAAACAAGAGAAGACAAGGAAATTATGGCAATTGCATTCCCATGGTGTTGGTGGGCTTTTCCACTGCTGTGACCAAAACCTTGCACAAGGACACCTTAGAGGAAAAAAGTTTATTTGGGGATCATAGTTTCAAAGTCTCAGTCCACAGATGGCTGACTGGTTTGCTTTAGGCCTGTGATGAGGCAGCACCTTGTGGTGGAAGGGCACTGCTGAAGGAAGCTGTTGTCCCGGTGGCAGGCAGGAGACAGAAAGAATAAGAGAAGGGACATGCTCTCAGTCACCCACCTTCTCCTGTCATGCCCCAGCTGCTTAAGTTACAACCTTAACTTAATTTCACTGATTTGACCAAAAGATCGGACCAAAAACAATGTAGAGAAGGGAAAGTTTATTTTGCATTCACAGTTTCAGAGGTCTTGGTCCATAAATGGGTGACTCCACTGCTCTGACGTCTGAGATGAGGCAGCACATCATAGCAGAAGAGGACATGACAACCAGGAAGTAAAGAGCAAACTCTGCTCAGTAGGCACAAAATGGATACCCCAAAGACATGCTTCCAGTGGCCACCCTCTTCTAGACACTCGCTCCCTACCTGAAGTTACCACAAAGTTAATCCATGCAGCTGGATGAATGCACTGATAAGATTAAGGCTCTCATAACCCAATCATTTTACCTCTAAACTTCCTTATGTTATCTCACACATGAGCTAGTGGGGGACACCTCATATCAAAACTATAACATTCCACCCCAAAGCTCATGCCCATCTCACAATGCAAACTCCATTTAACCAATTTCCAATAGTCCCTATAGTCTTTTAAAAGTTCCAGCATTGTCCAAAAGTTTAAGTCCAAGGTCTCCTCTTGAGACTCAAGGCAAATTCTCCGCAGGAGCTTTTGTGAGAATCAAAAGCAAGTTATATATATCCAATATATAATGACCCATAGTTCATAATTTCCATTCCACAAGGGAGAAATAGGGCCATAGAAAAAAGGGATGGGACCAAAGCAAGACTGAAATCTAATGGGCAAATAAATTCTGTAGCTCCTTACCCAGCATCTGGGGCACCTGGCATTGTGATGTCGTTTACAAAGAGCTCCTATAAGTTCACCCTCATGACCTCACTGGTTTCAGCCTCATGGCCTCTCTCTTGGCTGATCCCTACTCAATTCCTGCAGCTTTTCTTGACAGATGGCCCACAGTATTGATGTATCTTGATCTCCAGGGTCTTCACTACTGCTTCCGCTTCCTTTTCATGCATTGCCTACTCAGGGGAAGCCTACAGGGACTCCTACCCTACTACATTTCGCATGGCCCCCCAGCACTGCCTTAAAAATCTTGGTGGAAACAACCTTGACCCCCTAACTCTAGCATCCTACAGTCCTGCAGAACCATCGCCAGAAAGTTGATGCCAATGTCCGCCACCATCTCAAGTAGTAGCCAAGCCCCTTGACTGCAGCAGCCTCTGAGTGCCTGGGCAGGGTGCCCCACAGGTCTTTTCTCAAAGGCATTTTTACTTTTATACCTTGAGCCTCTGATAGGTGTGGTCTTGCCAATTCCTGAGATACCCTTGAGTCATCTTTCCTATCCTCTCTGGTAGAGCACTTAGCATCTCTTTAGTGGCTGTAATGTCTTTAACAACCACAACTCTCTAAAAGCTGCCAGTAATATCCAAGCCACTGCTTGAATGCTGTACTGCCTTGAGACTTCTCTGCCACATTGATCAGTCCGTTACCTTTAAACTCAGTCTCACAGAAAGTCTCAGAACATGGGGAAAATGTTGACAACTTCCTTGCCAAAACATAATGCAAATAACCTCTAGTCCACTTTCCAAGAGTCATATATTTTTTTTTTAATTTCATGAACTGTTGTGGTCTAGATATTAGATGTCTCCTCCAAAACTCATATGTGAGACAATGCAAGAGAGTGTAGAGATGAAATAATTGGGTTGTGAGAACCTTAACCTAATCAGTGCATGAATCCCCAGGTGGTAACTGTGGACAGGTAGGGTGTAGCTGGAGGAACTGGTTCATTGGGGGCATGCTTTTGAGGCATTTAATTTGTCCTTGTTGAACAAAGTCTCTTTCTCTCTGTCTGCTTCCTGGTGTGATGTCCTAAGCCACTTTCCTTGGGCATGTTCTTCTGCCATAATGTTCTGCATTACCTCAAGCCCCAAAGAATGGAGTTGGCTGTTTATAGACTGAGACCACTGAAACTGAGTTTCACCAAATACACCAAATACAGTTTGCCTCCTCTAAAATTGTTCTTGTCAGGTCTTTTGGTCACAGCAATGAAAATGCTGACTAAAATATGAGCCCAGGTTTTACTGTCCACAATCCCATTGGCATTTTGGTCTTAGCTCCCATCGGAATTGCCCATTAAACCTCTGCTTATGATATTCTAAAGATTTTCCAGCTTACATCTGTAAACTTTGCAAAATTTCTTCCAACGCAAATTCCAAAAGACTTCAAAAGCTTCTGAATCACATTTCCAGGTCCATCACAACAAGGACCCCACCTCTCAGGACCAATTTCTGTTTGAGTCAGCTTATTCATCAGTGTGATCAAAAGACCTGATAAGAGCAATTGTAAGAAGAAAAGTTTATGTGGCTCATTGTTTCAGAAGTATCAGTCCATAGAGAATGGACTCCATTGTTCTGGCCATGGAGTGAGGCAGAACATCGGGGTGGAAGAGTGTCTGTGTCTACTGTTAATCAAATAACTGTTCAAAATGTAAGAACATAAGCAAGAAAAGAAGTTACACATAAAAATATATATTGTTAATATATATTGCTTTAACCTCAAAATTATGAGACACAAAAAAAGTAAAAATGTAGACTATAAAATGAAAGAAAATCTTTGGTATGTAAAATAAAATTAATCTCCAAATTCCTATTTAGGTTATAAAATTATTATTTTTTATTCCTTGGTTCATTTAAGCTAAATAATACAATTTTGAGAATGGAATTTCTAGTATTGGGGTATCTGAGTATTATCTTGCCTGATTACTTAGAGAAGAATGTAAGCAGTCTTCTTCTCATTGAGTGTTTGGAAATCGTTTTTTAGATACATAAATTCAGAACTTTAAAAACAAGACGGTTTTGACTGTAGCCAAGATAAGGAAATAGGGCTGGTCATGCAGTAGATCGTGCATGATTGTATTTGAATGGGCAAATCACAAAGTGGACAAATACATTTTGTCCTTAGTCAGTGCTACAGTGACAGCACAAAGCCATGCTCTATTCCACTTGGTCTGTAACTGCTATTTTCATTTCTAAGAAGGCCATGCCCTTATGTTCTTGGCTCCTCTGGAGTCAGCACAAATTATGTCCCATGAGATCAAGAGAGGGTGTTAGCTGTCCTTCTGCCTCCCATGGGGCCACCTGTTTTGGGATATAAATGTAAGACATTCTGATTAATATTTTGCCATGATCAACAAACTTTAAATGACATAGATTCCAGTGTTGTTATTGAGTTTTTTTAAAATTTAAATATCCTTGAACTTTAATTAGACATTCCCATGGTTTTAGGTGAAAGGAATATGATTATTTTTACTCTTGCTTGATAGATAAGTTTGTAGGATGGCCATAAAGAGTATCACGAACTGGGTGGGTTCAACAACAAAAATTAATTTTCTCAACCTTCTGGAGGCTAGAAATGCAAGATGCTGCTGCATGTAGGGTTGGTTTCCTCTGAGGCCTTTCTCCTTGACTTTACAGATGTCTGCAGTCTCACTGTGTCCTCACATGATCCTTTTCTCAGTGTGTGGCCACCCCTGCTGTCTCTCTGTGCATCCAATACTCCTTTTCTTACAAGGACACAAATAAGGTTAAGTTCTACTCTGAAGATCTCCTTTTGACTTACCTCTTCAAAGACTTTATTTCCAAATACAATCACATTCCGAGGTTCTAGGGGTTAAGATTTCAGTACATGAATTTAGGGGGAACTTAATCCCGCCTATAATAGTTGGGATGCCCAATTTTCAAGTCAAGTGAGAGGTATTAGAATGAAAAACATGGGAACCTTTTTTTTTTTTTTTTTTTTTTTTTTGCAAAATATTGGCAATTCCCCTGAACTTTGTTTGGTAAAAATCTTCCTTAATATTTCTCTAGGATTTTCTATCATCAAGTATCTGTTTTCATGTCTATTCTTCCACAGTAGATTTATGCTCTCAAGTTTGTTAGCTTTTATCTATGCTCATGCTACATTATTTCTGAATCCTATTTTGTAGACAATGGATTATATTTAATTACAATCATGCAGACACTACTTTAAAATTTTATGCACCTATTCTTTGCATCTATACCTAGGTAGTCCCTGGATTATATGTTTTATAACCACTTCATAGAAATAACAGAAAGACCGAGAAAGGTAAAGAAAAACAGTTTATCCTGAAGTTATTGACTATACACAGTTGTTGTAATTTTTAAGAAAGAATATGATAAGATCCTTGCTGTAACCTATAGAAAGCCAATGAAAACCAGCATAAGCAGTTAAGCTAAAAGCCAATACTAATCAAAAGCCAATTGAAAATTTAAGATTACTGTATAAAAGGGGAAGAAAGGAGGAACAAAAGGAACAGAATAAATGTGAAAGATGGTGAACGAAGAGTAAAATGATCAATTCGGATTTAATTGTACAGGTAAACAGATGTAAATGAGCTAAACACCAATTCAAAGGCAGAAATTGAGGAAGTAGATTTTTAAAAAATTTTTTCAAATACATGTTCTTTGTAACAGAAATATTCTAAGTATCAAATGTTTGTATTGATTATAAAATGCAGTAAGAAAATATGAACATTCTCAATGTATATGTACCTAATAACATTCACAAAAAGAATCATTAGTTGAGAGAATTGAAGGAAAAAGGCTCATATCCACAGTTGTATTTGAAGCACTCTTATCTGAATAGTGTTGGGTAAAAAAATCCATAAGAATTGGAACAATGTTTTTAACTCAGTTGGCCTCAGTGACAGTAACATTTTCCTGAGCATGCACAGAAAACACTATTTCAATCATCCACAGAACAGTCACCAAAGGAAATGATGCTAGGTCACAAGGCAGGTCTCAAGGAATTTCAGGGAATTGAAAACATGCAGATTTATATTCTGTGACCAATTAAATTAAAATGGTATTGAAAAGATAACTGGAAATTCTCCAAATATTTGGAAATTGAAAAACATACTTCTAAATACATAATCCATGGGTTAAGGAAGAAATCTTAAAAGAAATTAGAAAAATATTTTAAATGGATGATGATGAAAACACAGCATGCTAAAATATGTTGGATATAGATAGATCAGTGCTTAAGGGAAAGTTTAAAACTTTAAGTGTAGATGCTAAACTAATACAAATTAAAAGCAGTAATCTGAGCTTCTTGTTTATAGATCTAGAAGAAGAGCAAAAGAAGCCAAGGAAAGAGAAAGAAGAAAATAATAGCAAATATCAATGAAATTTAAAATAAATATGAACATGAAACAAAATTTAAAATGAAACAAAACGGATTCTTCAGAACGATATACTGATAAACATAAGAGTGATCCACAGACAGAGATATAGAGAGACAGGAAGTATAAATGCCATTATGTAGTGAAACAAGGACCTCATTATACATTGCATGGATTTTAAAGAGATAAGGAAATTTTATAAACCACTTCATCTAATAAGCTCAACAATTAGATGAACAAATTCTTTGGAAACGATCATACTAAACTAACAAAAAAAAAGACATGCAAAATTCAATAGTTTTATATATTATGAAGATTCCTCATTTGCAATTAAAATATATCCCATCAAGCAAACTCCAGTATTTCTGATTTTGTTAGTGAAATCTCAAAACTTTTTTTTTTCCAGTACATAGGCCAACCAAACATTGAAATTAACAACAATGTGTAATAAGCAAGCATCTTCAGTCAAAGAAGAGGAAATATTTCCAGCTATGATGTCAGCATAACTCATATTAAAGCCCAACTAGAATATTATAAGAAAAAAAAAAAAACTATTGGCCAATAGCCTTATGATCTCTTTTGGTGTGAATACAAGCTGTCCCCTGAAAGTTCATACGTGAGACAATGCAGAAATGTTCGGAGTTGAAATGGTCAGATAGTGTGGGGGTCCTGCAGGCAGGTAGGCCTTGGCTGGAGGAAGACAATCACCAGAAGTGTGCCCTTTGGGATTATTTTATCCCTGACTTCCTTGAACTCAACCTCCCCCACCTCCTGCCCCCTGCCCCCTGCCCCCCACCTCCTCCTTCTTGGCTTATGGACTAAGAACCTTTCTCTCTCTCACTCTTCCACCATGATGTTCTTCCTCAGAGCAGGTTCAGAGCTATGGAGTTGGCTGACCATGGACTGAACCTCTGAAACTAGGAGCCAGAATAAACTTCCTCCTCTAAGTTGTTCTTGTCTTTTGCTCACAGAAGACTCAAAGCTACTACAACATGATCACGGATGCAAACACACCTAAGAAAACCACACTGACTGTATTAACATATAAAAGGAGTGATAACAGGTGATCAAAATATCAAAACAATTAATGGCTCTATCAAACTACCATAGTAAGTGGATTTCATAATGGTACCAGTCTTGGAAATCAGGATGGTGTCCCTGTTCCCCTGAAAAACACTTGAGAAACACCAAAGCAAGCATAGAAAGCAAGTTTTATTTAAGAAAGAGAGAAGAGAGAAAGCAGATTTCTCAGGAGAAAAGTCTGGGCCCAGAGCTGGGTGCCTGGGGTGGTCTTGTCTCCTTTATAGATCTCAGATTTCCTCTCTCTGCTGCCCCACCTCCTCTTTCTACCCTGCCTATGTGCCCCAGGGCAGGAAAGAGCAGCCCAGGGGGTAATCATTAGCAACTCCTTGTGTTGGGAGAATGGTTCCCCAGAGGCGTTAGCAACCCCTTGAGCAGGGAAGTGCTAGCACATGCATTTTCTTTTCTTTGATAATTAGCCCTAGTTTTTCTGACCCAAACATTTATTATCTACATTGTCCTTTGCCCCATCTCAATGCCATGGGTCACAAGATCCCTAAAATTTCTATTTCTATATACTAGAAATAATGGGAAAAGGTTTGAAATGAAAGCCTCTGCTAGAACACAAAACCTTAAATGTTTAGAAATATACAGTAAAAGATGTTATAGCTCTCCACTGAAAGCTACAAAATATTGCGGACAGAAATTAATGAGCCTCAAGAAGTATTCTAGAAGAATCAATATTTTTGATATCAATTTGATTCAGCAAACTTTTAACTTAAAAAAAAATGCAGCAGTCTCTTTGTAGAAACTTTATAGACTTATTTTGAAACTTACATGTAATTCCAAAACACCTAGACAGACAGCACAATCTTAAAGACAGAGTCAGCTGAATTTAGATTTACTCCACTTGGCTGATTCTGTGATTCCACTTATAAAAATTTATAAATGGAGACCATGAGAAATCAGAGGAGTGACTACCTGGATCACTTAGAGAAACAGAAAGAGCATTGTGGGATAAATCCTATCAATTTTCAGTCTTGTTACATAAAATGGAGCTTCTATTTTTGTTTTGGATTAATCCAATAATTTAAAGTGAAGTGAATAAACAGTGCACACAACCAAAAGGCATGACAAATATGACAGATTCTGCGTGAAAACTGTGTTCTCTTTAAAGCCCATTCCTAAATGGCCCTCTCCCTGCCTTGACTTGACCTTTTTTATTGGAGAAACTTCCCCAGCTCACTGAACCACTTCCTCCTAACAGGGCTTCTAAAGCAGACGTTAGTGAATTTCTGATGAACTGAGGGAAAGTGAGCTTCATTTATAGCAGACTGCTGCTAGAAAGCACCTGGTGTTGAATGCAGTATTTAGAACAGCTGTCATTCAAGGTCCCCGCAAGGGTGGACTGGCTGACCACTGGCTGAGCACAGAGACACATGCCTCCTCTGTGTCTGGTGGAGCCACAAGTCTGGCTGCTAGAGCAGGCAGAGTTTTAGAGAAGCTGTTGGTAAATCAATTTGTAACACTGAACTTAAATTGTGCGTGAGAGCAGGGAGGTAGACAGTCATCTTGAGTGAAGTTGTACTTGAAATTAACGGCTAATCAAAATGATAGGGTTTGCAGAGTGTTTTTTTTTAATGTTTTATTTTATTTTGTTTTTAGAAAAGAGTTTAGCAGAGTCCAAAATTTATATTACCCTGCCACTGCAGAAAACTTCCTTGGTAACTTTTTGTTATTTAATGCATCTCACTGATGGTGGTCAGATGCTGTACATCACCACCGGCAGCTTAATGCCTGGCTTGTGCCTGCTGGAGCAATACTCTTAAATCTTTGTAATTGGGTCTTTTAGGTTTTCCATCACAAATCATACCTAAGGGAGCCCAGTCCCTTACTTCTCCCATGCTTTCCTTTCAGTCATTCTGAACTCTGATTAAATAGATGTTAACTACCTAACATCTCAAAGGCTTGTTTTGGAATTTTTTCATTCCTTCTCTCCCTTCCCCTCTCTTTTTCTCTCTGGACAGGGAATATTTTCTCCGTAATAAACATTCAGCTCTTTGACTTATGTTATAATCACTTATTTACAGCTTAGCTGCACCTATATGTTAAATTAAGGATTCTAACCCTAACCCCATGTTGTATTTTTTCATGTATATTTAATATTGCTGATATGGAATTTTGATGATTGAGTTAAAGGAATAACTAAAAGAAAACTCTAAAATACTCCCTATCTTGAATACTGAATAATGGGATCACTTGACGACCTCATCTAGTAAATTTGTATCCAGACCTTGGACTCAGCAAATTCCAAGAAGGGTAATCCTTTATTATACACGCCAAATGGATACCGAAGAGGGTGTATATTGTTGAATGATTTCAATTTGCATTTTAAATACTTCCTACTGTATACTCCCTAATGGTATGCTATTTCCTCTCTGCACCCTGTCTTCTATAGAAATGACCCTGTCAGACAAAAAACAAAGGGAGAAAGTTCAGCCCTTTGCAGGGCAAGTTGTAAGAAAAGGGACAGAAGCAGGGTGGAATTACCTTTCAGAGAAACCCTCACCTGACCAGGTGCTGCGTGGCAGGAGGATCATAATTTAGGGTTAGTGGCAGGAGGTGGCTGACTATGAGCCTGAGGTGGGGCTGCTTACCTCTCCTCCTTGCCTATGAAAGAAAGCACAGAATTTGACATTTGCTGGCTGCTGAGTGAGGAGGTACAGAGAGCTATGGAGAGCACAACAGAAGGCTTGCCTCCTGACAGTGAAGGCTCTATGTGTAGGAACGTGTCAGTGGGAAATCAACTGGCCAGCCCACAGAATCCAGCAGTGGGTCCCCAAACTCTCAAAGGCTGGTCCTGACCAGTTACTCCAAAGTCTCTTCCATTTCAGAGAACAAACTAGATCAGCTGCTCCATAGCACCTACCAGGGAGCATGCACAGAAGACCAACAGGCACAAGATCCATTCCAGCTCACCTTGAGCAACCTTAGCCCCACCTCCTCCACACAGGCCTCACTGGAGAAGACAGAGCCAAAATATTATTCTTCAGACTTAACAGAGATAGACTCATTGTATTAGAAACTACTGAGAGAGCACGCACTGACAAGGGTCATATTTTGATTGTTGAGTGAGTGGGAAGTTCTGGAAAAGAGCAGGACATTTATATGATATAAGCAAAGCTGCATTTTCTTTGTTCAACTAACTGCATGAATTTGTGACCTGACTTTGTTCAAATGAAAACCTAAAATCTCCAAACTGGTAAGCCATTATCAACACAAACAGCATTTGGGCTGCAGGTTAGTAGGATGTTTCTTAAACTTTCTTCTGGTGAGAGGCAGTGCAGCATGTAGTAGCTGACAACATGGGATCTGGAGCATTTCCTCTTTTGTAAAATGAGGGCAATAATAGTGTGCACCTCATAGGGTGGTGGTGAAAGTTCGAGCATAAACCACACACACAGAATATAAAACGAGATTCCTCATAGCAAGTAATCAATATTCACTGTGGACATTTACAAAAACAAATGATCTAGGACTTTGCATGAGCATGAGTCGGGTGGCTGAGGAATTGGAGTTTGAGATGTTCTTTTAAAGAGGGAAGATCTGTGCAGGTAGGATTAGCGGGCGGGGGCATTCATCTCCTCCACTGAAGAGCCAAGTTATACGGGCTGTTGGAAACAAAAGATCTTTAAGGCAAGGAAAAGTGCCATGTGTATGTATGTTTTTAGCTGCTCAGGGCCATACTAGCTTCTGGAAGAATCTCCTGCATTCTATTTTTTCCCCACCAGAGACTCAGAAAGCATAACAGATCCAGAGAGATTTCATCAGCTCAAGAGGGGCTTCTGAAGGCTTTGCCCCTGAAATGGTCAGAGATGGCCTAGTTTGCCTGGGATTGCCCTAGGCCTTGGAAGTTTCCTGTCCCTAGGATTCTGTGGTTCTTACCACACCCCACACCTGGAATTCTACCCCTGTACATAAGACAGCAGGATGTATCCACAGGTGGCCACAAGACCCACTTTTCTGGAGATACAACACATGCATAAAAAGATTAGAAGCAGGAGTAGAATAAATACATTAAAAATAAGAGGAAGAAGAAAAGGATCTCTGTTGTCTCCTATTTCTTCGTCATTATTTTTAGGACTTCAAATTATATGCTGGCACAACATGATGAATGTTTATTGAACGAATGGATGAAAGAATGGGGGAAAGGCAGAAGTTTTCATGAATTCAGTATTTTCAGTGGTTCAACTCACTTCATGAGTATACACTGTGGACAAAGTTAATAGGATACACAGAGTTCTTTAGCTTTTGGGTGACATTTAAGATCCAAAGGATAACAGGTTCTGACTCTAGAGTATGTGACCAGTTCACCTCTTGCTTTGCATGTGGGAATTCTAAATGTGTCTGTGACGTGACTGTCCCAGAGTCTCTTATCTCCAAACATTCTTCCTATTCTAAAAGTTCAAGATTTACTAAAAAGGGCTTCCAAGAGTTACATGTGGAATCAACAACACAGAAGACAGGAGTAGGATTCATCTCCAGGGCTATAGATGACTTCCTTGTAGTTTTGATATTTTCAAGATACCAAAAAGATATCAGAAACTCCTAAATAGTATGGAAACTCTGAGAAGTGAGTGACTTGTCCCTGATGATCCCTGAAACAGAGGAAGGCCTAGTCTCACAACCCAATCAGAACTCAGAATCCTTCTTTCTAACCCCTGGGACTCACAACTACTGATATATTAGCCATCAAAATATGAGCAGCTGGAATCTGTTGGTATTTGGACTCTATTTGGAATTCCTTTGTTTCTAACGTATTCTAAAAGTATTTTTTTTGAAAGCTCCCAATAATTCAGACCACTGGGAATTGTCTCTGTGGGCTATTTGTGAATGTGGACTGAGCATGTGATACACATCTGTGAGCTACATGATGGAGTATTTTATATTGTATGCTTTATATTTATCGTCTTCTCAATCTGATGTTTTGGAAAAAAGGACTATGTACTAGGGTCTTGTGTGTTTGCCGGTGGTGTTCTGCTTGTTTAAATTATCAGATGTTTTTACTAAATTATAATTATCTTTTATTAAGTCCAAAATGCAATTTGGCTTGCAGCAAGCCTCATCTGGCTGGTGAATCACGCAGACGTGATTTTGATGCATCAACAGATTACAGAGAAGGCATTCATTTATGGTCATTGTAACCAACACTTTGGTATGTCTTACTAGGGCTGAAAAAAATCAAAATTTGCAGTATCTGACAAAGGGCCTACTTAACCAAACCTTATGTAAAAGACTCACTCTAACTCCAAATTATACTCGTTTTAAAGCTCTCCTGGTCCACTCATATCTTCAACTGAAGAACAGTTTTCGTCTGGGAAGGAGTTCTTTATTTGTTTGATGAGGAGCAGCTTTCTGTGTATATAAATAGTGTCAGGAGGAAGAGAGAAAAATCCCTTCAGTCAGCTCCACTAGCCAAGTCAGTCCTGGCGGTGAATGGAGACGTGAATCCCAGTTTCTGAATCAATTCTTGTAGAAGCATATGCTCCGGGGAAGGCTTTCTACCCTTGTTAAGTCGTCTTTGTCTCTCACATTCAGGATACTTATTATGTTGAGAACAAACTACAGGAAAGCATTGCAGTAGGTACAGAGGAGAAGAAAGTGTGAGGGTTCATCCTGTTTTCAGGAGATTAGGTGACAATGACAATTAGGAAGCAGTAAGGAAAAGCCATGGGAGGGGAGGACCAGTGAGAGGGCGACCATACAGCCTCCAGCCAGACGTGGGTAAAGCACATTCATTTCAATTCCTTTGGAAGAACATAGTCTCACTTAGTGGTCAAAAGCTTTTAAGGATATAATCCCAGATAACAAAAAAATCAAATTTCAAGTACTTCGGTCTGCTTTTCGATTCTCTGCTCTCAGACCTGGGCTGGCTGTGCCAACTGGGGTCTCTGCCGTAACCCGGTAGGCATCTGATTTTCCACTTGAATGGGGCGTGTAAATGAACTTTGGGTGCTTTACAAGGCTCCTGTCAGCTTCCCGGCTGGGTGGTACCTCGGAGGAAGAAATGCTTCTGTTTCTTGTTCTCTGCAAAGAGTTCTCCTCATGGCTTAGTGAAGCGCTGTGCTGCTCTAGGATTTGGTCATCTTCCCAGGACCATCCTTCACACAGGAGAAGCTCAAAAACCCTCTGGGAGCTTGGCAAGCACAGCTCTGTGGAAGCAGGGCCTGCCTGGCTCTCTCCCGTCTCTCTGTGCTGCTTCTCCATTGATCTGCCATTTTCTTCTCACCAATGGGCTCTTCCTAGGTCTCCACGTGTCGTGCTATTTTAGTCAGCCTCTTCATTGCTGTGACCCAAGGCCCCGACAAGAACAATCAGAGGAGGAAAAGTTTATTTGGGGGCTCATGGTTTCAGAGGTCTCAGTCCATAGACAGCCGGCTCATTCTTTGGGGTCGTGGTGAGGCAGGACATCACGGCAGAAAAGTGTGGCAGAAGAAAGCAGCTGGAGACTTGCCACAGGAAACAGGAACAGAGCTCTGCTCAACAAGGCTTCATATCGCAATCATGTCACCTCTAAACTTTTTTTGCATTACCTCACACATAAGCTCTGGGGAGACACCTCATATGTGAACCATAACACCTGCCACTTGCAAACTTGAGACCTGAAGCACTCCTGAGTCTCTGCATTTATATCACCCTGAAGGGTGGAGAGGGCTTCTCCCAGCTGCTTCTCATAAGCCCATCATCACCAAGGCAGGCAGGCCAGCATGCCACTCTCATTCTCCTTCACCCTTTCTCCAAGTCCTCTCCCGCAGGCCTCTTATGCAACTCTTCCAGCAGCAAGGGAGGACTCACTCTTGAGATTCCACACTGCTGCATAGGTCTCTGTTGAATGTAGTGGTTTTCATCCTTAGATGTAAACTGTTTCCATAGCAATCCATGCATAGCAGGTTGTCTTCCTGAATTAGGGTGGGCTGGGCAGGGAGATAAAATGAATGGTGGTGAAAAAGAACCAGCCTGTGACCCAAAGGAACCCACCCTTGACACTGTGCATGTTGTGTTGCAATAATGATTTCTTGGTGTTTGGAGATAGGATGACCTTCCATTCCTATTTGCCTGATCTCAGAGATCTGGTTTATTCCTCTGGCTTTAGTATATTCCTAAGAGTGTCAAACTTTCATTTTTATTATGTTCCAAATTGACAAATTATGTGAAGATTGTATTGAGAGGATAATTTCATGAGGGAAATGGGGTTTAGTTATAAATCAAGGCTAACAAATTATTTTTGACTTTTTTTTCCAGCTCTACACAGGGAGTCTCTGAAGGGCTGGCTCAGGCAGAACCTGAGGCTGTTAGATATCACCAGAGGGAATGAGAGCAGTCTGCCATGGGTCTAGTATGCAAATTATTCCAGTTACTTAACCTAAAACTGACTTTAGAGGCCATTCACTGAGCATTCACAGTATATATAACCCAGAAGACTTTTTGATTCTTTGATATCAAGAGTAAAGACTGATTTTGATATCATAGTAAGGTGGGAATTAACCCCCAGGTACCCTAAAGCAAAATGCTCAAACTCTGTTCAGTTAAATTTTATCATCCCCTCTCATCTTACCTGTCCATATATGCCCATCTGCCCATCAGTGTAGTATGAATGATCTGTCTACTGCTTTATCTCTCCTAGGGTAACAGAATTCATCCAGGCATGACAGCCTAGAAATCTGGGTTTTTTTTTTTCCATTCTATATTTTCTCTCATTTTCGTGTCAAGATGATTATCGTAGTGTGTGTATATCTTTATTCCCTCCTATATATATCAAAAACATTCTCTGTTATATCCCTCTCAAGACTAGACCTAGCTTAGGGGTAGAATGGAAGGAGACACCCCTAATTTTCTTGCACATCTCATATTGGCAAAAGCCTTAAAGTTATTCTCTTTACTTGCCACCTTTATTGCATCTTTTATTAAAACCTGCCACAGCGTAACCTTTCAAAACCAAAAGTCTTCTACTCTTACTCTTGCTTAAAATTCTGATGCATACTCCAAATTGACAACTGCTTGTATAGAGCTAAAAGACTCACCTAGACAACTTCACCCAAATTGTTTTTTTCAGTACCCCCACCCTCCACCTTTTTTTGCCAGGTTAATTCTTCCTCCTTCATCTCCTAACCTGGGGTCACATCTGTTGCTCTTCCTCCAACATGCTCATTGTTGCTCCCTGTTTCTGCACATGTCATTTCATGACTATCCTTTAGGGTCCAATATAATTAAAATCTTCTCTAACGGGCGAAGATGGGTCCTCTTCCTGCCCTTAAGCATTCCCTTCAAGTTTGGTAGTTACCTTCCTCTGGGCCTCTGCAGCCCCTTGAATGCACTGACTTTGATTTCAGCACTCCTCATGCATGGCTAGTTTTATATCCGCCCATCCCTTCTTCTGGGATATCTTCTAAAGGGCAGAGTGATGCTGTCTTAGTAAGTGCATAAAGTAGTGAGTCAGTGAACTTGGCATGTTCCTTATTAACTCCAAGGATGGCCCTGACAATGCCATTAGAGCAGGGAAAGAGGAATTCAAAGTGGGTTCAAAGTCCAATGCATTAATTTCAAGGGGTTTGAGGCATTAATTTTTAAATCTCCATGGTTAAATCCATTTAGGGAATACTGGAATATTGGTTTAAATGTAGACAATTAGGTTTCTTTGAGGTAGGATATGTAAGGACTGCATTTATGCTACTGTGAATTTCCAAAGAACAGATACGAAGTGTTCTCAAATAGTTTTTTGATTTTATGAACATTTTCCTATCTAATACTTCATGGGCTTCATCTGGGAGAAACAGACTTCCGTGAAATGCTGCCCTAACAGGTTTGTGTAAACCCGTTAGTACTTATCTAAAATCCCTTCTTCCCACCCTCATTTCACTGTGGGCATGGATGCAGGGGAGATGGTGCAGAGGAGAGAAATGGCCAAGCTTTGTCATCAATAGTAGCTTAGCCAGCAGAAGAGGACATTCTGTTCCATACCATTACTTATACATACCTACTCTGCTCAAATTTGGTCAAA
Organism: Ictidomys tridecemlineatus; assembly: GCF_052094955.1. Classification (NCBI taxonomy): domain Eukaryota; kingdom Metazoa; phylum Chordata; class Mammalia; order Rodentia; family Sciuridae; genus Ictidomys; species Ictidomys tridecemlineatus. The sequence goes on along the minus strand of NC_135483.1, from coordinate 189,089,402 downwards.
CATTTTACTCCTTACTGGAAAAAAAAAAACAAAAAAACAAAAAACAAAAAAACAAACCAAGGTGGATGGCTGATTGTATGTACTAGGTTTGGAAGGAAAGAGGCAAGGGTGAAGGAATCAAAGAGTTTGGGCTGGAAGAGGGTGCCATGAGGCTGGGGAGCAGCGAGGGGCCTGGTCTTGGGAGCACTGCTGACCTTGGAGGGTAAATAGACTGAAGAACAAAGGGAGATGAGCTATTTCAAGTGGGGAGACTGACATTAAAAAATAAGGTAACTGTATAGAAATCGACTTTAAGGAGGAATTATTAACATACCATACATGTACCCATTCCCAGTGGCTGGTATGTGCAGAGGCATTATTTCTGTTTCTACTTTTCCATTCTGAATTTTATTTAAAAAAATATTTTCAAAAGTGAGAGATTTGCTGTCTAATTTCACCCTGCATTTCATGAATTAGGAGCCTGATGGCTTTCTTTTCTCATCTCGATCAGTTATTTATAGGTATTTTTTTCTGAAGTATCTGCTGTGGCTTTGGGGGAATATTATTGGAGGCACATGCACTCATGCTGATGTATATTGCACGTTTGAAAGGTTTTTATTATGTTAAATGAGTATACTTTTACACATTTGTAAGCTTTCTATTATGTTAAATAAATATACTTTTCTGTGTGTTAGGCAGAGTTCTTATATGTACTTTCTTTTTTGATTTTGGTTTTTTCCTTCACAACTTTAAGCCATTTTGATGTAAATGAGCCATCATCTCCTGAATGGCTGTGGGTGGTAGGTACTACTCTGTGTGTAGGTATCTGTGGTTTGGGGCTACCAGAAGGTGAGCCCCTTCTCATAGTTGGTGATTCCAGTTCGTGCATGTGTTGGTGGGCAGACCTCAGAGCTTGCTTGTAAACCAGAAGCTGTAAGATTATAAACACTTGTCCAGGTTTCCTGTAGCCAGGGTGCCGGTGCACGGCGTGTTCAGCCCATTGAGTCTCCATGAAGGACTTTGCGTCAGAGCCAGTGGAGTGAACACAGACCTAGGGGAGTGGCAGTGGGAGCAATAGTCTCAGCTTGAGTCCTCCAGGGCAGTGACACTTGTGCCCAGTGCCTCTAGCCAGGTAATGCAGACTTCACCACTCAGGGTGGCAGCCAGGGCGGTTCTCAGGCTGGTCTGCAGAGTGCATGTGACTTGCCTGGTCCTTGATGCCTAGGGAGTTGCTGAGTTTGCATTCACTCTTCAACAGCCCCAGGTGGCCAACAAATAGGAACCCTAGCCAGTGCCTTCCTCCATTCAGGTTTTTAGGACAGGTACTGACATTTTCTCCCACTATTTTTAGGTTTATTTACTTTTAAGAACTTTTAAACCTGACAAGTTTATTTAGAAACAATAAAGTAGGAATTCAGCTTCTTTCTTCTTCTTTTTGTAACCCCAAATAACTAGACATCGACCCAGCTTCCTTTATTGAACCATTTATCACTCACCAATTTTAAAATGGAAAGAAACACATACAGGATTCCAGATGTATGTCTGTACTCATTTCCGTTTCATTGATTGCTCTGTGTGCTCCTGTAAAAAAATATAAAAATTTTAATTTCTGCAGTTTTCTAATTTGTTTTGATGAGGGTCAATGCCTTGTTGGTAAACCCTTTATGTGTTCACATAGTTATTATATCACATTGCATTCTTTCCAGAGATACAATAATAAAGATTTGAAAATGATAAAAATAATTTTAAAGATTTGAAAAAGGAACATTTTTGTAAAGGTCAAACTTATGGATCTTCCTGTTTAAGAGCATGGTGAGACTTTCCATATTCTTCTATTGAAGAACAAAGCAAACCTTTATATTTCTCTGGAAAGACCACCCTTCCCCCTTCTTTCTCCACCCTCCCCCTTTCTGATTATAACAATGCATGTGCAGGTTTTTCAAAATTACAAGGGTTGTAATCCATCACTGTCATCCTATCTGATGTTCTTACAGTCCCTTGTTTGGCCAGCGGGAGCTCCTGAAAGCTAGCTCCTGTGTCCTCTTGACATGGCTCCATTAATCTTTGAACACTGGCCCCATGAATCCTTCAAGCCACATTCCTACTATGGGTGGGAAGTTGAATTTCATGTAATTGAATTGTAGAATGAAGTAGAATAAAACTGGTTCCTTCTGTCACCTTACCTTATGCATAACAGCATATCTAATGCCCAACACATGCACTTAAAAATGTTTTATTCATTTACGTCCTAATTTCAGTATATTGCAGTCTTGATATTATTTCTGTTCTAACTATGATTTTAATATAACTAAAGCATTCAATGATAATGCTGACTGTTCATCTTAAAACACATTAAGACTTACAGAGCCTCAGTTGTCTAGGATTTACCCTGAGTGGGTGGGTCAACCTTGGTCTTTCCCTTGAGAAGTTTCAGTTGGAATGAACTGAAAGCTACAGCTTACATATACACATAATATAGAGGTATACTTTGCAAAACTGGTACTTGGTCACATGAAATTTGAGCAAAAATGTTGGCTATCCCCCCAATTCTAAGGGAATATTGTCTTAAATTCCTTTTAAATGTTAGCCAAAGTTATATATGCCATGGCCTAAAAATCTGTTAATAGAGAAAAACTTTTAATAAAAAGGAACGACTCCCTGACTTATTGCTTCCCACCTCCAGTCCTATCTCCAGAAGAAATTGGGTCTGTTTCTAATAATTCAGAAGGTTACTCCCGTTTCTCTAACATGTGTTTAAAACTGCAGCTTTGAGTATCAGCTGTAGACCTTTCTGCTGGTGTCCTGCTCTGATAGAAGAGGAAGGAAAGAATGTGATGTGCTTTTCCCTTGCCCTTGCCCAATACAGAGGCATCAATCCTCCCAGTTCTCTTCTGGGTGAGTTTGTAACTTTAGGCAACATGGGTGTATTAGTTTGCCAGAGCTGCTATAACAAAATATCAAAGGTGGGTGGCTTAAGCAGAAACAATGTATTGTCCGGGAATTCAGGAGACTAGAAATCCAATGTCAAAGTGTCATCTGGGTTGGCTCCTTGTGAGGGCTGAGGGGAGCAGATCTCTGGGCCTCTCTGCATGGCTGGCAGAAGGTCATCTTCCCCTGTGTGTTTCACATCAATCATCTTGTCTGTGTACGTATGCTGCTTTGTCCTAATTTCCTCTTTCTATAAGGATACCATTAACATCATATCAGGACCCCACCCTAATGGCTTATTTTAACCCAATCACCTCTATAAAGACTTTGATTGGGTAAAGGGGAGGGAAGCATGGGAAGGGATTGTTGGGGTAGGAAGGACAGTGGAATGAAATGGACATCATTACCCTAGGTGTGTGTATGAGTGCACATATGTTGCAATGTTACGTGGTGTACAACCAGAGAAATGAGAAGTTGTGCTGCAATTGTGTACAATAAATCAAAATGCATTCTGCTGTCACATATACCTAATCAAAATAAGTAAATTAATTAATAATAAAAGATAAAAAAGGTAACAAAAAAAGATTTTTCTACACATAAAGTCACATTCTGAGGCCTTAGGAGTTAGGACTCCCACATGACATTATATGAGGTTAGGATGCAATTTGTCCCAAAACAATGACTGCATTTTTATTTCCTGTACCACACATGTTAGAAATTCCTTCCCTGACACTCCATTTTGTAACATGACTCTGTCAATGTTCCTGCCTTTCTGTTGAAGTCTTTCAAACCCTCCCTCTCCCACGGTCCATTTTCTCTTATTTACTTTTAAATTGCCAAGGACAATTAAATTTATCTTTTGTTCATAAACATCTCTAAGACTTTCATGCTATCTATAGCTTGATTCCAAAATTTGAAATTCCATCTATAGCATTTTCATTATTATGATCACATAAAAGTTATTTATTGCAGTACTAGCACCTTGCTCTTGGCTTCTGGTCTTCGGAATTGTGAGAAAACAAATTGCTATTGTTGAGCTGCCTGGCCACCTCAGCAGATTGCCACCCCTTATCTTTACACTTTTGCCTCTGGACAGCTGGATTCTACCTGTGTGCTGTGCATGTCTTCTCAGTGCACGACACAGCTGACATGGTGAGATTTCTCATCTTTCCCTTCTTCTTCTTTTTTTTCCCTCTCTAGTCTTACTGACACACATCCTCATGTAACTTTCTGAAAAAGAACATTTTCATGATAAATTTTCTGAGACTGTGAATGTTGAACATGTTTCTACTTTGCTTTCATAGTTTATTCACAGTTTGAATAGACAAAGAACAAAAGATGGAAGTTATTTTTCCCTTGTGAATTTCCCTGATATATTACTGATGAAATAGTTGTTGAAGTCTCAGTGCTTGATAAAAATTCTGGTGGTGTGCTCATTTTTGTCTTCATTTGTTCTTGCTTTTGACTCTGGAAACTTTTAGACTCTATTTTGTTTCAGTGTTCTTTTGTTTCAACAATGTACCTAGATTTCTGCATTTTTTAAAGCTATCTCCTTTGTAGGAGCCAGATTGTAGGGGTTCCCAGAGGCCAAGGTTAGGATAATTTGAGCAACTGAAGACAAACATCACTAAATATTGCTAAGAAACATGATTATGGATAACTACACATAGATTAAAAATGAATGAACATTGCATGGAGAGGGAAAGAGAGGAACAAATATAAATGTAAAATAAAAGAGAATTTGAAAACATCACTTTTTTTTTTACTCTTGATATGATAGCCAAATTCAAACAAAGAATCATTAATAGATGCTAAAACCATCAACTGAACAAGTGACTGTGAAATAGGATATCTATTATCCTGAGGTAGGACATCATGGATTACTTTAATCCATCAGGGAGACATTCTTTTTTTTAATAGGGATATTTAATGATCATCATGTTGCCCAAATAATCAAACATAATCAAATAATAACCAATACTGGGAGAAATATTTCAAATTTCCAAAGAGGTCTCTTTCTTATTTTCTTCTTGTTCTTTTTTTCCCCCTCAATGCTCTGTTTTGCTTTTGCATGTTCCAACTTTGTAAGTGCAATGTCTTCTCAAATACCTCTAAGAATAATAATTGGAGTTATTTTAAATTTCTCCTCTGTGGATGCTTTCTCTTGCCTCCAAGGAGATGTTTTCTCCATGAAAATATTGGTCCTTCTCCTGCCTTGGCTGTGGGTTTGCCTCAGATGACGAGTATCTCTTGGCAGCCGAGAATGGGGAATGGCGAGCCAGGAGCTCCGTCCTCCTTGGAGCCCAGGCTCAGTGTGGGTTCTGGAGGGGAGGTGCTGAGCTCCCTCAGCCTCTGGGTCTAAGACCTCACCCAGGACTGCAGGGCAGGCTGTTGGCTAAGCTGTGGTTTCATCTAAACTGTCGCAGTCAACACTTCTCCAACAACTTTCCATCTTTCAGATATTTTGGGGGCCTTTTTGTCCTCAAATGGCTTCTCTCTAGGGTTTTTGTGCTTTTTTTTGGTTTTATTTTGTTTTTTAATTTCATTGTTGCGGGTTTACAGCACTTTCCCCCTTTACTGTCTTCAGTCAGTTTTTGCTGCTGTAACCACCGAGCACATGAACTCAGTGGCTTACAACATGGACTTATCTCTCACTTCTGTTGCACCAAGGCTCTGGGTCAGCAGCTGTTTTACTTGACAGCCCTGGGCTTGGCGGGGCTCCCTGTGTCTGGTCATCATGGCACCCAGGGTGAAGCGGCAGCCCTTATCTGGGACATGCTGTTCTTATAGACAGAACTGTGATACGGGAATCTAGTGCCAAGCCACAGAAGCCCATTTAGTTTTCTGCTTTGAACGTGGCATTGAAACTTCTACCCATGTTCCATTGGCTAAAGGAGATCACACAGCCAAGACCAAAAGTCCACAGTGCAGTTAGACACACCAGAGGGAAAGGGGCCACAGTGGGCAGGAAGGTGAGCAAACAATAATAGTGACAGATGACACAGTCTTTCACCGCCAGGTCAGTGGGTCTTGAGAGAGAGGGAGGTAAAAACACTAGATTCTCTTGAAATTTGGCTTAATTTCTGGGAGCCTCAGTTTCTTTTAAAATGAAGATAATATTCCCATCACAGGTTCATTGCAAAAATTAAGGGAATCAATGTAAGTATGTGAATGAAACTAGTGTCTAGCACAGAATTAGCAGGTTGTGAGGACTAGTTATCATAGTTTTGACCCTGACCACAATTGACTTGAACAAGAACATTGTTTTGGGGAGCCTGTTAGTCTGTCTTTGTGAAAAATAGTCTCCCGAAATAGACAAATAAATTTTGGTAGCAGAAAGATTTACCCCTTGAAATGTAGATAAAGCGTGGAAGGAAACTCACCCAAACAAAACCTCTCCACATTTCACCACCACTAGGATTATAGCAGCAAAAACTTGCTCAAAAGAGCTGGGGTATGTGGAGAAGATGCATGGGTATTTTCAGAAAATACAGCGATCAGTTAGAAATGATTTCAATTCAGAACTCAGCACTCACCATACATTTGCTGCTCTCATTTATGTTGTATGAAACTTAAATATTAAACAAAGTCGACAGTTTGGCAGGAAAGCAAAGCTTCATTCTGCATCTGTTTTCTCTGAACTAAAGTATGTAAAGGAAAAGGAATGTGATTATTTTAGCTCCATTATTCTTGGAAAGATAATATCAAATAAATATTTCAGAGTTTGAAATGATTTTTCCCAGCTTGAGGTTATATTAGTTCCTTTTCATTTCTTGTTTGCTTTTGTTAAATGAAGTTTATTTATTGCAATCTAATGACCTTACCATTTTAGGCATGTTTTATACTCTCAGTGTTTTTTGGTATGTACCCAGATTATCTGTCTTTGTGATGAGTCTCTGGGAAAAGGTGTGTTCTTACCAATGCTTATTGCAAAAATCAAAGAACTGATGAAATTCTTTAACCAATACGTGGCACCTTCCCTGATTTCTGCTCCAAAAAGAAATGCATATTTTAAATACTTTATTATTCAGGATAAAGAAATCCTTGTATGTAATAATAGTAAGATATTTAAATATACAGCCATTCCACATTCTCTTATTTCTAACTAGACATTATTTTCTCTTGAGAAGGAATGTTTAATTACTTGCAAATATTCTAGGAAAATAATTTAGCTAAAATTATTAGCCCATTAGCTTTGGATCCCATCATGAGTAGAGCTAAAATGGATATTCTTAGTATTTACAGCCCAGTAGACTTTTCATTAGGCTTTGGAGAAAAGGGGGTAAACAAACCTATTCACTTCTAGCATGGAGAGAGAGAGAACTTGAACCTTGAAAGAAACACAAATCAACTTTGAATTTAAAAATTCCTGAAGACCAAAGATTGTTCTTATTTACTAAATATCCTTGAGAAGTAGTGATGGGCCCCTCAAGAATGGTAGAACTTACTTATAATCTGCAAATCCTTGGGTCAACTTAAAAATTCTGTGAACTTTGAGGTTTTTCCTGGATATGCTCAAGGAGGTGGAGGTCAGCAAAATGAGCACCAGAACTTTTGTTTGCAAACAGGAAAATTGGGGAGTGTCAAGAATTATGATTGGGCAGGGACAGCAGGGTTCTGGTCTGTATATAAACTGTCTTGCTAAGTAACTTTCACACTTCATACCTCAATTGTTCTGTCAAATGCTATTACAGTCATATTTAAATGATGACAATGGTATTTTCCAATTGTACTACATGCTTTGTGTATCTATTTTTATTGGCTTTTACTGCAGGCTTGTATTATCTTGCAAGAAAATCACAAGGCTATCTGGACCCATAGTTTACCTAATTCATTGAGTACCTAGGGCATGTCATTCAACACAGCTCATTTACATCTTCAATATGTGTTTCCTGACATAAAACGTGCACATGTTTGCAAAGTTATTCTGTTCTAGATGTTTAAGACAAGCTGGGCTACAAAGTGCTATCATCACATTTTCTTATACACATATCCAAGCTCCCTTAGAATGAGAAGATACATATTTGAGGTATCAAGGAGATGCCACCCTCCTCCTAAGTTTTAAAAATTTCCCTCAGTTTATGGGATGGGGAAACACATTTGAGCTGGTTGTCGACATCTGGTAATTTGTAGGGTCTTGAAACAATTACATTAGCCTTGCGGCAGCATAATTGAATGCAGACAGCGGTCTCTCACTACATAACTATGCATCCCACAGTAAAGTTTGCAGAAGAGGGTTCTGGCAGCTTCCATCTAGGATAAAAGGTTTCAGCTACACTTGTCTCAGCACTATGCTAATGGTGACCTCAAAGACAGGATGGCTGTCTTGGTGGCTAAGGATGTGGACCATCAAAAGTGTTAGAGCTACTGTGGATCACAGTGACTCTTGGAAAGTAATAAACCAAAGGAGCTTCTGAGTTTATTCTATCTTCTGCCTACTTGAAAGATAGACTACTAGTCCATGTGTGAATCTCGTAGGGAAAAAAAAAAAAAAGAGCCATGTACCTGTGCTTGCAAGGTGAGTCCATACTTCAAACGCCCAACCTCAGGCTGGAGTTGCTGCAGGTACTAACTCCTTGCTGAAGTCCCTCTATGTCCTAACAAGGTGCCAAAGGCACAATAAAATATAAATAAAGCCTGACAACTTGAAGTAAGAGCAAAACAGCCCTCTCGTGTTCTGCTGGAAGAACTGTCAGTTGGTGCACACATACATGTTAGAATGACATCAGGTAAAACAGAAAAGGGCTCAGGTACAAAGGCCCAATATGCCACTTAAAAATTCTTTAATTTAGAACAGTCATTGCTCAAATGACTGAGGAAACACGTATGAATGTCTGTGTATCTCAGTGTCATTTGTAGTATGACCCGCTGGAATGACTGAAATGGGAATGACTGAAATGCCCGTCGCTAGAAGTGAACAAATAAGACATGGCTTAAAGACCCTACAGTGGCTTAAGTGAATGCACTAGTTTTATAATCAGCAGTATGGACTAGTTCTCAAAAATCAGGATTCTGAGTTAAAAAGAAAATGCACAAAACATTATTGATGTAAAGGAAGCAAACACATCGATACTAAATGTTACACACAGGTGTATTTGTGTAAAAATATAAAAGCCGACTACAAAAATGTCTTCCCAGTTCATTATTTTGGTTGTCTCTAGAGATAGAAGGAGCTGAGGATAAATTTTAAAGCTCAGATTGTTTTATAATGGCATATTTTAAAAACAACAGCATTTTAATGGTTGTTGTTCTGTGTCATGGCTCTGTGGTCACTGGTTACAGCCGGCTTCATCCTCTGTTCCACTTAGAACATTTATATCCCTGTGCTCACAGTATTTATTATCTAAGTTGGGATCCACGTTTAGGATACATACAGCAGTCGGAGGTAATCAAGTGCAAACTCTGCCCTAGGGTTTTCTTACTCAAAAGCATTTCAGAGGAGAAAGAGGACCCCCCAAGAGCCCCCAAGATTCTTCCAGAAGGCACACAAATACAGAACTATGTCCACAATAACACTAACAAGGCATTTACCATGTTTATTCTTATGTTCTCCAAAGTATCTGGTGGAGACGTTCAGAAGATAGATAATGTAGAGTATTGCAAAAAATTGAACAGAATCAGATAAGAAAATCCAGCTGTCCTCTATTAAGTCAGACATCAGATTTATGAGAGTATAAAGCAATGCTGTTCTTCTTAGTAAAAGCATTCTTTTTTAAAAAAAATATGGGAAGTATAATCTTTTAAACAAAATGTGTTATTTATGTTTATATAAGATGGGTTTATTGGTGTTATTTAACATTGATTGATCCATATTTTTAAAAGATCTGTTTAAATTTCTTATACAGTAAATATGAGTAACTGCAATCCCCATAAACAAAGGTTAATTTGGATTCTCGGTAACTTTTAAGTACATGGGGTCCTGAGACCATCAGGCTTGAGCACTGCTTGGCTAGATGATACTTAAGTGGGATCATGGAGAATGTGGTATTAAGTCCTTCCTTCAGAGGGAGGAGAAGAGTACTTTCCAGAGGCAGAGAACAGCATAAGCCAGGCTGTCTAGGCTGAGGGATCCAAGAATCAAACTGAACTGAGGCAGAAAGGCAAGGCAAGGCTAACCCTGACAGGTGGAATTTGGAACCTGAAGGAGTTGCCTGGAAAAAGAATCTTTAGCTAGTAATTATTGAGCAAGCGTTTGCTGCTTTCAAAGTTCTGTAGCAGGCGTGAGAACAACTGTAAAGAACCTAGTTATTTTAAAAGCAGCACACTACAGGGACACAGCCACATCAATGTTTACAGCAGAACAATTCACAAGAGCTAAACTGTGGAACCAACCTGATGCCCTTCAATAGATGAATGGATTAAAAAATGTGGCATATATAAATGGAAAATTACTCAGCAATAAAAGAGAATAAAATCATGGCATTTGCAGGTAAATGGATGGAGTTGGAGAAGATGCTAAGTGAAGTTAGCCAATCCCAAAAAACCAAATGCCATATGTTTTCTTTGATATAAGGAGGCTGATTCATAGTGGGATAGGGAGTGGGAGCATGGGAGGAATAGAGGAACCCTAGATAGGGCAGAAGAGTTGGAGGGGAAGGGAAGGGGCATGGGGTAATTAATGATGGTTAAATGTGATGATCATTATTATCCAAAGTACATGTATGAAGACACAAATTGATGTGAACATACTAAGTATACAACCAGAGATATGAAAAATTGTACTCTATATATGTAATAAGAATTGTAATGCATTCTGCTGTCATATATAAATTTAAAAATTACATAATAATAAAAAAGAACCAAGTTTTGCTCCCACAAAACCCCAGAGTCTCCAATGCATATTTAATTACAGGATATTATCATAGAGATGAGCATATTGAGAAACAAAAGAATCAAACACATTGAAAGATGATCTTTATTTTTATTTTTTTTTTTATTTTTTTTTTTTTAAGAGAGAGTGAGAGAGGAGAGAGAGAGAGAATTTTTTTTTTAAGAGAGAGTGAGAGAGGAGAGAGAGAGAGAGAGAGAATTTTTAATATTTATTTCTTAGTTCTCAGCGGACACAACATCTTTGTTGGTATGTGGTGCTGAGGATCGAACCCGGGCCGCACGCATGCTAGACAAGCTAGACAAGCGCGCTACCGCTTGAGCCACATCCCCAGCCCCGAAAGATGATCTTTAATTTCTCCATCAGCATATTGTAAAAGTTTCTAGAAAAAAACCCCCAAACACTGGGTTATATTGATTTGGAGAAATAAATGAATTGAAAGTTGTACATTTACTGTAGTCCATTTGTTAGAATCCTTTAGCTGCTTATTTTGTATTCAACCATGAGCCTTGTATCCACTGGCTCATGGTTGAATACAAATGGGAAGCCCAAATCTCGGTGGTTTAAAACCACAGAAGCTTTTATCTCCTCCGTGCTGTAACTATCCATTGCACATGGGTGGGAGGCTCTGCTTTGTGTATTTTTTCCATACCATTTTCGGGCACCACAATCTCATGTTTCGGGCACCACATGCATCATCAGGGTTCTCTCTGTCAGGGGGCGAGAGATTGGAGACAAGCACTAGCAATTATTATAAAGCTTTTCTAGAAAGAAGACATGTACCGTCTACTTATATTTCATTCCCAGAAGCTAGTTTCATGGGCTTTCCTACCTACCGAAAGCAGTGGTTCAGGGGAAGGGGTGGGCCACCGTCATATTTTATTTAACTGGAAGTAGAAGTGAGGCAGATATCAGGGAGATCTAGAATTGCTTATGGCAAGCTTTGCTTGAAAATAAATCACAGTAAATGCCTAACTCGAGATCAGAGAATTTATCCAGCTGAATGGAATTCAAGAAGGATATTTCTCCAGCTGAATTAAACTTCTTCCAGCTGAATCAAACTTCTTATGGCGTTAGTTTCCCCGCCTCCCTTATCCCTCCGGCTTCATTTCTTGGCTCACTCTTATGGTCTGATCGCGCTTGGATTTATTATTCCAATTCAGACTATTTACCTTAATTTCAAACAGGCAAATTTTTTTATGAAGCTGTCATGCTAATTAATTCTCAGTTCCATGAATTAAAATTGCAGGTGAGAGGTACAGCCCTCCCTCGCCAAGCCTTTCCCCTAGAATCACTACTAGCCAGGACCAAAAGCCTGTCTCATTGTGGACTGGAGATCCCAAAATTCATGGGTGTGTATGTATGTGAATTCTGCATGGAGGTTTGCAGATTTAATTCAAGTTTTCATCACAGACACTGAAAAAATATAAAGGCCTATCTGATACCTATGCACAGCTGGTACCCAAGAAACCCAATCATGTTCTGTGTTTATGTAGGTAGAAATTCTAGGGTTCCTGCTAAATACTGGTTAATACCCTGCTGCTGAGTTAAATTGGCAAGCCCAAAACTCTTACTTCCATTGTTGCACTGAGCCAATCTTGCCTGTTCTTGGGCAAACACACCCTAAAACAGTGCAGAGCAGAAACTCTGCAAAGTCTCAGAAGTCAACTAGACCATGGTCTGGCCCTTGGTTTTGCTTTTCAGAAGTGAGAGAACCATATAAAACTGTCAATTTTCAATGAATCTGTTCAGATTGACAGGAAATCATAGGCATCTGAGTCTCTGGATCATCCAAATATCATAGGCTGAGCACAGCAGAGGGGGGAGCTCCGTGGTCCCTTCTGGGGCATTTGGGAAGAGATTATAGGTTGTTATTGTTTTTACCTTTTATTCATTCTAGGAAAGGAAATAAAATAGCAGCTTCATCCAGGCAGAGAGTGTGAGGCATAAATATGAAGCCAAAATAATAAAATTAGAGAATACAATTTTGAAAGCCAGTTAGGCCTCCTACCCACCTGCTGCTTGGATTTCTTCTGTAGCCTTCTCCAAGTAATTGTGTGCTTAGGACTTCCCAGGGACAGGATCACAACTGCCCAATATTACCCATTGTCTTTGGAAACCTCCCACTATGTGGATCGGATCCTGAATTGTGCCAATGTCTGTGATTTAATGATAGAGATATGTTTGCATAGTTGAAAGGAACTATGCTATTGAGATTTATGAAAGATGTATTTTGTTATCCCAGCTGTTGGTTGCATCAATCCTAGGAAGTATTGTTATCATCAGTCCCCGTACCACAGGTCAGAAAACTGAGGCACAGTGAGGCTCAGTGGCTTGCTAAACAACTACCTTACACACTAGGAATGAATGAACATGCTTTCAAATATCACCATGACTAAGGAAAAAAAAAAAAAACTACTTGCAAACAAATACATTTCTATGTGACTGGTTTTTTTTTGGTAACATGAAACCTTATCAAGAATGTATGACAGCGGTGTTAACATCATCGATTTATCTCTCATCCTAGTTTCTGTATATCCTGTGGATAAATATAATCTTTCCAATCTCTTAGTAAAGCTCTGTGCTGTTCACACAATTGCTCAAAACAAAATATATGAAATTGTACCTGCATAAAACAGCCTTCCTATAAATCTTAACAAATGGAATATGTTTTTTATAAGATAATTTTTACTTTAATGAAATCACCACAGCTTTTAATTCTTCCATAGACCATGTGCCCAGAAGAACAGCCACAGGTAGAGATATAGCTCAGTGATAGAGCACTTGCTTAGCATATGTAAAGCCCTGGTTTGATGCCCAGTATCTCCAAAAAATTGTTTTAAAAACTCAAAAACAAAACAAAACAAGAATAAACAAACAACAAAGCCTCGGAAGAGAAGCCTTTTTCTACTGAGCATGTGTGAAATCATCGAGGGGTAGGATTGACCACCTCTCAGGGCTCATTTTTCAAATAAGACACGTCCAACAAACCAGTCAACCACTTAACCAATCAGCCAACCAAAAATCCAAAGCAAGTTCTGAGCTGGCCGTGATGTGCTTGTGATCCGATTTCTGAACGTATTCTCCAACTTCCACAGGCTGAGTGTTCAGCCGTGCCTTCTGCCTTCCCTGAGCCACTGTACTAAACCAAGAGTCCTGTGCCAAAGATGTTCAAAGAAAAGAAGGACGGGAAATGTGAACCTCGGCCTCCTGCTCTGGGATAGAATCGTCTTTCTCCACTAAGACCTAGAAACTGGATCACATTGGCCAATTCCCCAGGAAGGCAGCAGCAGGTGTGGGAGGGACCCACAAAGGAAAGAATGTCAGCCTTATTCTGGTATGAGGCAGGCCCTGGATTCTCACTTCATTTCTTCTTGTTTTTATTACTTTTAACATTCCTTTTTTCAAATTCAGGTTTCTGCTATGAATTCCCTGATCCAGCAGCTTCTGCTCAGAGGTTAGACTTACACTACATCCACACTAGCCTGCAGGGTGAGTGTCTGGGTTTACCACTGCCCACTGTAGCCTGACTGGGTGAGTGTCTGGGTTTACCACTGTCCACTGTAGCCTGACTGGGTGAGTGTCTGGGTTTACCACTGTCCACTGTAGCCTGACTGGGTGAGTGTCTGGGTTTACCACTGTCGCAGGAAGCACAGTACCGGGTATGCACGGGATCACACCCATTTGCCCCTTGAGTGAGCCCAATTCAAAATCCTCAAAGTTCTAGGGTTAATATATGGCAAGTCACTTAGAAAAGTACACATTTTAATCCGTATCAAACAGGTTTGCACCTTTTAAAAGGGAAGATGAATTGGGCCATAGAAAGCTGTAATCAGTAACAATGGAAAAATTCCAGGTCAATACTCCTTCAAACAGAATTAAGGGCAAAGTGTATTCTAACATCCACTTAGTCCACATGTACATTAATGTTTCATTTCACCCCTGTAGTTTTTAAGACGCAATTTAAAGTAGTCATGTAACCAATGACCATCTTTAAATCGTCTTTAAAGTTACTTGCTGTGACTTCCATGTCTCACCCAAGGTTCATGTGCTGGGAACTGGATCCCCAGGGCAACAGTGTGGAGAGACGGGACCTGGGAGAGGTCATCAGGACATGAGGGCTCTGTCCTTGTGTTTTAGTCAGTTGGGGGGGGGGGGCTGTGACTAAAGGATCCAATCAGAACAATTGTAGAGTAAGAAAAGGTTTTTTAGGGGCTCACGGATTCAGAGGTCTCCATGCATAGATGGCCAGCTCGATTCCTTGGAGCTTGAGGTGAGGCAGAACATCATGGTGGAGGGAAGCAGCTCACATGATGATCAGAGAACAGAGAGAGAGAGACTCTACTCTCCAAATATAAAATATAGGCCCCAAAGACACCCTCCCAGGGACCCATGTCCTCCAGCCACACACTACCAGCCTTCCGTGACCACTCAATTAATTCCATCAGCGGACTAATGCACTGATTAGGTTAAGGGGTCATAACCCAATCACTTCTCCTCCAAACCTTCTTGCATTGTCTCACCTATGAGCTCTTGGTGGACACCTCACCTCCAAACCATAACAACCTTATGCATAGACCCGTGCCTTAATCACAGGGATGCTTTTGCCATTGCAAGAGTCACAGGGATGCTTTTGCCATGGCAAGAGTGGGTTTGTTATGAAACTGAGCTTGGCCACCTCTTGTCCCCACTTGATTTTGTGCCACGTGATGCCTTCAGTTATGTTACAGTGCAGCAAGAAGGCCCTCACCAGATGTGGCCTCTGGATCTTGAACTTCTCGGTCTCTAAAACGATAAGCCAACTCAACTCCTATTGCTTACAAATTACCAGGTTTTGATATTCTGTTATTGCAGCATGAAACAGACCAAGAGACTACTTTTACTTTCTTCTCTTTTCCTCATTTTTATTGTTAGATCTCTTGGGAATGTAATCCTTACTTCCTATTTTCAATGTATATATAATTCATCTGCATCTATTTTTATTTTTCAGAGACTTTTTTCCATTTTTTTCCTTTCCCATTCTCTGTCATTGTGTGTTGAAAGAATGTGATGAGACAGCCAGGATTCATTGATTGGTCCATTAGGGAAAAGAAAAGGACTCAAATGAAGAGATTTGTCTTTACGAAGGCAGATTACTTATCTTCTCTATGTCTTCAATTCCCAGTCTGTAATCACACTGATAATAGCATCTATATCAAGGGATTGTCAGGCTCAAATAATTCATATCAAGTGCTTTGTACAATGTGAGGCACATAGTAAACAATAAATATCAGGTTCACAACTAACATCATTTTGATCTTTGTTGGTGGAAAAAATGTTGTATGATGTACTTGCCCTAGTAATGGTAAGGATCCAAAATAATAATAAGTCGCAGCTCTTGCCATGTGCCGCAGTCCGGCTGCAGCAAAATAACGGGGGTGGGGGGGAGGAGACGAACAACTTGTGTAGATTGATACAGCAGGAGTGGGAGCCGTTTATTGCAGGACAGGAACGGTATTTATACATTCCACACAGCTTATCTAATTAACATAAACCAGATACATCAGTCAACCAATAAGGAATCTCCACACTTAACAGCTCGCTGGCATTACTTCACAAACCACTCCCTCTGGCAATATGCCAGGCGCCATCCAGACTTGTTTACAGACTCTACCATTTCTCTGGCAAAAATGCCAGGCGCCATCCTGACTTGTTTACAGACTCTAATAGCCATGAACTTATGAGACTATGCACAGATGACAAAGAGGAAGAATGGAAAATTCTTCAAATTGTATCAATTCTGTGTTTGCGTGTTTGGGAGAAGGGTAAAGATTCCTTCTCAAGTCATGGACAGCTTTCATGAAGGGATTTAAATCTTGACAGATGTTTTAAGCATCAATGAAATGTTGTAGGAGAGACTCCCAAGTAAAGAGTGCTAAGGGAAAAATAACATGTAGTCACACAGGGAGAAGAGTTGGTCAGTCAACATTGTTGAAAATCAAGGTATGCATACTTGAAGCTGGATGATCACAGTGGAATATTAAGAGAAAATGTTGAGCATTATGCAGAAACACTTGGCTTTATTTCATTAATAATGGGTGTTCTAAGTTTTGGAGCCAGGGTTTAAGAGACACTTAAAGGATATTGCAATAAAAATACTCAAATACTCAGCTTAAACAATAGGACCTTAGACCTGGAAGGATGCTTAGATATTACTTAGTAACACGTTGATAGTTTACTCTTGTAATCAGAAAATATGCGCCCGTGTGTGCATACCTGCAAATGTGGTATATGTGCGTTAAAGAAAAGAAGGCCTTCCCCAAAACTCACAAAAACTGAGTTGTCTTATTCTATATTATCTATAATTTTAATGCTAAAATAGTACTTTACTTTGCATTATCTTTGTTTATCCAGTGAGGTGGTGCATTTTCCCCATTGGTTGTTTGTGTTTATGAGTGTGTAGGACTTGTCACTCTATGTCCTTAGCCTCTTCTTCATGTGACTGTGGTTTTCCTATGTTTGGTAAAAGTGCTGTATAGATGTCCCTCTTTATCTGTGTTTTTGTGTCCTATTAGTCATC
Source organism: Ictidomys tridecemlineatus (assembly GCF_052094955.1). Taxonomy (NCBI): domain Eukaryota; kingdom Metazoa; phylum Chordata; class Mammalia; order Rodentia; family Sciuridae; genus Ictidomys; species Ictidomys tridecemlineatus. The sequence goes on along the minus strand of NC_135483.1, from coordinate 189,072,108 downwards.
AGTCATGGTTCAAAAACATAAAAGCATTAGATGAGCTGGGCACAGTGGTGCACACCCATAGTCCCAGTGATTCAGGAGGCTGAGACAGGAGAATTGCAAGTTCGAGGCCAGCCTCAACAACTTATTGAGTCCCTGTTTCAATAAATAAATAAATAAAGGCTGAGGATGTAGCTTAGTAGTAAAGATACCTTGGGTTATATTCCCAGTACAAAAAAAAAAAAAAAAAAAGGAAAATTCTAGAAATAAAGAATTCCTAAATTTTAAATTGCACACCTTTATAAGCAGTATGAGGAAATTCCTCCCTATCCTGTCCAGGATGTCCCTGTGTCTGGCATATCCACACTGTGTACCCCACCCGTCCATTAGTCACTTAGTCACTGCATGGGATGCCATGTGACTCTTGTGGTAGCAAACTGGTTGTCACAGGATTTGGTTCTATCTGTGGTATCCACTGGTGGGGAGGAGTAGTGGAGCATAGCCTTTGTGGATGAGAGGGACTCCTGATCCTTAATGGGTAGCAGATATTGTGTTAACAGGCCTTTTAATATCAACTCATCTTTGTGTTTCTAAATTAAAATCACACCATTTGGCTCTATTCCTTTTATATGCTGCTATATTAAACTTCTAATTAATAAAATGCTTAAATGGAAATCAAATCTCCATTTCAGCAACATGCCCAAAGGCCCAGAGTAAGGAAGTTCTGCATCTCCAGCTTCCAAGCTGAGGCCCTAGGCCACTTCCACAGCATTTGCAAGTGGAATGGAGATGCCAGTTTCACTTCCTTAGCTGATACCTTAGCTGATGCCCACCTTGAAGGCAAATGGGAATTCAGATGGAAGTGGAAAGGAAAGAGGAATTTCTTTGGAGATTACACTGGCTTTGTGGCCTTCTATCCTCTCTACTCCCAACATGGAGGAGAAGACCATAGGCTTTTCCTATGTCGAGACAAGAGAGAAGACCTTGAGGATGTGACAGCTGTCCTTACAGTGGGGAAACATAAGGACTGTGGCACTCTGCATTTTCCTGTAGGCCATGGTAATATGCTCTTCCAGAACGTTACAAGTTGCTAGGAAAGAAAGGAATCTATTAGTTCTTCTATGGAAACGTGGTGGGACATGACCTTGACCGCTCTGACCCTTGTAGCACAGAAGAGAGGGGCTGTGTGATTGAGGGGCCTAGACTGTAAAATGTTATCACTGTTGCCCAACTCCTTCGCCTCGGGTGGCATGCTTGTGGCCAAGCATACATATAAAGGGCCACGGGCGAGCAGCCTACAGGAGCACTGCAGCAGGACCTGAAAGTGAGGTCTCAGATTGGGAAGAGGTGGGAAAGTGAGCTAACAGGAGATTTGGCTCAAGTGAGATGCCCAGAGACGCCAAGAGACCTGGGTGAGGAACAGCTGAGTTTACAGACCTCTGAAGCCTTAAGACCCCAATGCCAGGTTCCAGCTGTGCCCCACCAGTTCTGCTGCATCTTCACCATCTCACTCACAGCCCAAGGCCCCAACTGTAGTCATCCAGGAGGAGGGGAAACGACCGTGGCAGCTGAGGTGAAGAGAGAAAGCTGATTCTTAGCCCAGCTCGTCACAGCCTTGGCAAGGGGCTGTGTGCAGTGAGGAGAAAAGGCTCAGGAAGGCTCAGAGGCAGGACTGTTACAGCCACACCCCCCGCAGAGTTTGGGCAGAGCGGGGTGGAAGAATGAAGTTGTCCTTTGCTTTCATCCTTCCAAACCTGTCACATTTGTTAGAAAAGTCAATGATTTTTTTCCTTTTTCAATGATGTCATCTGGTATTCATGTGTGTGTTTTGCCTATTTTGCACACTTATTTGGGAGCTTTCAAGGGCATCATGAAATGTTGGTAGGATTCACCTGTGAAATGAACTCAGTGACTGTCAGAGGCTGTGCTCAGCACTGGAGCCTACCCTCCTGTGACTGCTTCAGCTCATCAAACACCTGGCCATCGCTGGGCACTGCTATTCTGTGCGGGAGCATAGATGCAGCAATGGGCAAACAAAGGCCTTTCTCTCATGGAGCTTGCATTGCACTGGGAGAGAAAAGGCAGCGAGCACATTCTCAATAAGCAAATACACTCCAGAATGTTTCGTGGGAATAATGCCGTGAAGGAAAAGAAAGGTATATAAAATGGATAGACACTATCAGGAGCAAAGAAAACAAGTGAACAAGGGAAACACACACACACACACACACACACACACACGGAAGAAAGAAAGCATGTGTGTGCTCTGGAATCCATACAAAATCTGAGATCAGGGTGTGAGCACCATTGGTTTCTAGTTATGGCTCTTAACCAGCTTGCAGATGGCTTTTCCTACTGTATTCTGTCATGATGGACCGAAAGACAGAGCTTTCTCTCTAGCATGTGTTCTTTTAAGAGCATTAACCCCAGTAGACCAGCACCTCAGTCTCATGATATCATCTAATCCTAATTTTCTTGACAAAAGTCCTATCTCCAAATACCATAATACTGGGGGTCAGAATTTCACCATATTTTCATATACACACAAGGATGGCCATTAGATAAAGTGGTATTTCATCAGAGGATTAAGGGAAGTGACATAGTAAGTAAGCTGCTTGCTATCTCAGGGATGATCATTCCAAGTAGAGAGCAAATAAGCCAGAAGTTCATTTTCAACTGGCATGTACCTGTTGCCTTCTGAGCCCAGTGTGGCTGCATTTAGTGCTGAGCCCAGTGTGGCTGCATATAGTGGAGAGAGACAGCAAGGACCGAACAAAAGCTCAGGAGGTTACACAGGAAATGAGGGAACAGATGCCATGAGGCCCTATATCTCACTCTTGAGTGAGAAGGAAAACCACAAGAGACTTTTGAGTAGGACAGGGATATAGCTTAAGCAGTAATCTTTAAAGAAAATGATGGCATGATTAGGAACATCAGTATTATGCTGTTTCTGAAGCATTTTTCAGTAGAGAAATATAGGAGTTGTATGCTAATAGAAACAATTATAGAGTCATGGTTTATATATAGTCAACATCTTTGCTCATAGATAAACTAACTCAGTGCTGATATTCAGTCACTCTTAGCTAAAAACAAAACAAAAACCTATCTCCTGCAATAAGTCTCTCAATAATCTTTCTCTACTATTGTAAGATCTTATTACTTAAATGTAATTTGTCAGAAGTTCAATATTTAATTGAAATAAGTCAACAATTAACATTTTAATCATTAATGTTATTCATGCATGTTATACATGCATGCAAATATAAGGATTTAAAATATTTAATGTCATAATTTATCACCTGCACGTTATTATAAAGAGAAATAGAAAGTATTACCTATAAAAACTTGCCTGTTCATTTTGAGCATGTTTGGGATAAAACATGTCCTGGATTTTCCGACTGCTCTTAGTATCTGTAGTGTGGTGTTGCCCTTGTTATGTTTACCTCTGCACTTGTTTTCCTGAAGTAGAAGACGACCAACAAGAGACACCTTTGTGCTCAGACATAACCCCCACCAGAGTCTAGGAGTCAGGGTCAGTGCTGTGTTGGAGCTTCCATTACAGACAGCAGGGACCTCTGAGGGATGCAAACACCACTGTGGTGCCTCTTCCCTTCTGGCCAGCTCCTGCAGGCGCTGCTGCTGGGATAGTTGTTCTGCATCATGTGAACCAAGAAGCCTTTAAACAAATTTCATACTCATACAAATACTACCTTTTCTCTCTGTGCTATCTTCTCTTCAGAAAACTTAAACATTCCAACCTCACTGAATTCAGAAGAGGCTGAATGCCTCACCTGGATCAGTGGAATATGTGTAGAAGTGACATCTATCTTTAAGAGCTATTTCTTGCTTTAAAATCTCTCTTTTAAAAGTCTACTTTATTATTTTTTTTTCTTTTTCTGTTTGAAAGTATTTGCCTTAGTCAAAATGACAAAGTTAAAAATTCCAAAAATTTTATCCATGATGCATCTCAAAATCTTTAATTTAATGTTGTATGGGTATTTAATGTTTATGGGTATTTAATTTAATGTTTTTTGGGTATGGGTATTGTTCTGGCACCAGGAATGAAACATGATTTAGGCTTTAAATTTTCTTTATGTCAAGCAGACAAGATCACTCTAAAATTTCTCCTGTCTTTTGGCTCAATAACACTTCCTCTGGCTCTATCAATGAATAATAACAGCTCAGCACTACTGGATCTCTTTTGAAATCCTGCTGATAGAAATATGGAGAAGAAAAAGAATTTTAGAAATTATGTCAGCGTAAATATATTGGCTAGTTAAGTACTGGTAGATGGGGTGAAGAAGAGATTTCCATAGGGCAGGTAGGTAGTGACCTGCAATGATGGTGGGTCGGTGGACAACATCAAAAATGAATGAACAAAGTATTACATAAACATATGGTTTAGAAATTTAGTTGAATGGCTAAAGTAATAGCTAACACTTTAAGGATTCTCTCATTTTTTAGGTAAAGGGAAAATAGAGTTTTATCCTTTTGCATCCATTTACCAGACAGCAGGACCTCTGAGGAATGCAAATGCCACTGTGCTTCATCTGTCTTCTGTCCAACTTCTGCTTGTGGTACTACTAGTATAGTTGCAGTGAAAACCTTACACTACATTGATCTTTCTACAAATATTTGCATATATTAGTTAAATATTCTCCAAATATTAAAAAAAAATCTGGAAGGATGGACCCCAATCTTAGGTGGTGTTCTGCAAGAAGAGGCATTAATGAGAGACAGTGCTCTGACCTCTTACTATATGCACATTGCAATAGACTGAGTTGTGTGCCCCCTCAAATGCAAATGTTGAAGCCCTAACCCTCAATGCGACTGCTGAGTCTATTTGGAGATGGAACATTGAGGAGGTACTTAAGGGTAGAGGAGATCATAAGCACAGGACATTAGTCTTCGATAGTGTGGAGCTGGAAGGTCTGTGGGGGTTCATGTGTTGAAGGCTTGATCCTCAGGGCAGCAATGTTCAGAGGTGGCACTCTGGGATGTGACTGGGTTGTGAAGGCTTTGTTCCCATTAGTGGATGACGTGATGGTGTATGATTGGGAGGTGAAAGGAAATGAAGGAGGCTGGGTCTGGTTGGAGGCAGTAGGTCACTAGGGGCATGACTTGGGAGGAGATTTCTTGCCCCTTTCGCTACACCTCTGTTTCTTCCTCTCTGCTTCCTGGCTGTCATGAGATGACCAACTTCCCTCCTCTACCCACTTCCACCATGATGCTGCTTCACCTCCCGCCCACAGTGAGGAAGCCATGCATTGAAACCATGAGTCAAGGGAAATCTTTCCTCCACTAAGTTGTCTTCTTTTCCTGAGATATTTCGCCCTGGTGAAAAAAGTGAAATAGCACACCTTATAAGAAGAGGAAAAGAAAGCAGAGATCTTTTTCTCCACCATGTGAGGACACAAGGATGTGGCCATCTGTCAGCCAGGAAGAATGATTGATTCTCAACAAGGAAACAGATCTGCTAGACCTTGGTCTAGGACTTCAGTCCATAGGGCTGAGAGATGGTAGCTATCTAAAAAAATGGTGATAAAAATACTTCACACTTTTTTTTTGATCACCACGTTGTTTTTAGTAGCAACCAAGAAGACTGATGCTCATGTTGTACTTTTGTATTTTTCTCACAGTGAGCATATATTTTGCAATGAAAATATGAAACTGTAAGGAAAGAAAAAAAAACATGTGCTGTAAAAGTATCCCCATTTTCCAAAAATCTTGAAAAACTGAAAGAGAGGAAGAAATCCTACATTTCTTCTTAGTCTCTGACTTGCATATTTCTATCTGTATACAGTTTTCCTGATAGTAATAAAATTGTTAATTTTTATTAAATAGTTCACATTTCTTTGAATAAATATTTTCATTGTTATAAATATTTATAACTATAATTTTAATGACTGTAAGATGTTTAGTTGAGTCAGTATACTTTAATCATAATTTTTAAACTAAATTTGTTTGTGGCTGAACATTTTTGTTGTTTATAATCTTTGACTACTATGAAAAACAGTGTGGTAGATATAGCTAAGGCATATGGCTTTTTAAAGTTGGACTTGTTTCCTGAGGATAGATTCCCAGAATTGAATTACCAAGTCAAAAAGTACAAACATTTTTAAGATTCTTGATACATTTTGCCAAATTGTAAATTTGACAGTATTGATCAATTCACAATCCTATTAACAATGTGTGGGACAGCTGTACTTTCCTTTGGGCAGCATTAGGCATTCTTTATTTGTCCTTCTCTGTACTTCCACAGACAACATCAGATTTCATTTTTTAACTGTGCTTTTTTTCTGTTGTTCTCAAACATTTGCATGAAGTATCTTAGTAATTAGGCCTGCTGTGTTTCTCATGTTCCACAGCAGAGATAACTTATGAGTATATATTCTGGGTTGCCAAATGTAGGTTTGTATTTATTTGACAACGTAGTTGTGCATCTAAACCAATCTAAAGTACTTTGAAGGAGGAGACTGGCAACGTGAAGGGAACATGACTTCCTTTCTTGGCAGTCCTTCCCCTGAGTCAAGTAGCAACTTTTGTCCTCGTCAGTGTCACTCTGGCCGGGTGCAGTGGATGCTGGGTTTGTTAGTAAGTGAAGGGTCATGAAAATGACACTATTCTAAAAACTTTAAAAATGAGCAGACTTAATACCAAGAAACAGATGTTTGCAAAACTCTCCGAAGGTTTGGGGGAGTGAAGGTCAAGGGAAAACCTCTAACATTTAGCAAATGGGGAATGTCAGGGATTACAGGACGCTGCCTCCTGTGACCTCCGCTGTCCGCACCACGCCTGGAAGCCACTGGACTTCTGGAGCATGCAGTCTGCCTGCTATGCTGTAGATTCTGATTTTCTTTGGCCTTCCACCTTTCACAGAATTCTTCCTCTTTGGAAAAATTTATACCAGTATCCTGAGTGAGGCCTTCTGCAAAATGTGGTTACAGGATTTTAGCTTTAGAAATGTGGAAGTTGGAGAGGCAGGGACGGTGCTGCACTGGCAACAGATTTTTAGTAGAGTTACCCCTCAGCTGCTCCCATCGCCTTCTTTGTAGCAGAGCTCCTAACTGCGATGACACAGTCACTCCACCCCTTGCTCTAGGAAGAGGGAGCCCTCAGTCGAGCTGGGTTGACCTGGAATTGTGGCAATGATTCCAAATAATGCAGCGGCTTGTGATCATCACTTGAAAGGTCCTATGATGTGATTTTAGTCCCTGCCTTCTCTTTATCACCTACAAGGAAGCAAATAATTAAGATTTTTTTCACAGGAAGCCACTTTGAAACCATTTAGAGACCAGAATGGAGCAAGTATTAGGAGAAAAATAGTGAGGAAATGGGAAAAAAAAATACCTTGTTTATTTTTAAAATGACAGAATTCTCCAACTCTTCATTATTAAGCTTGAAGCCTGCACCACTTCTGAGAACCTTGTAAGTAATGATAGTTTCATTATGACATGAGCTAGCTTCTGCCCTAGATTCTGGGGCTTCTTGGAAGCATCATAACTATTAAACCTGACTGAATTTCTGTGCTTTGGAGTCTGCTAAACTATACTTTGGGTGTCAGGGGAAGGTAGACACATATGCTCCAACGTTTCTCTGAATAATTATTTTAATGGTAGAAATACCAGGCAACTAAGCAAAATAAGACTTGAGCGGGGGTCATTGATCCCCGTAGTTCTACTTAGAGTATATCTCACAGGCAGCTCCCAGCTCAAAAAGGACACAATGTCACATTCCTCCATTCTTTTTCTTTGAAGGAGTCTCTGCTATAAAATCTTCCTGTATCCCTGCTGAATCACTGAGCTGGAAGACTTGAGCAAGACTTTAGGGGCAAGGTCTGATCATAGACATCACCAACAATAGCGTGAGAACCAATGGTGTATGGAGAGCTTTCAAGATGACACCTGCCACCACACTTTTGTGACACTGGCAGCATATTTAAAACTCTCCTTAAGCTTACTTACTATTCAGGCTTCTCTGAGCCTCTTCTCAATGAGGCTCAACCATGGTCTTCTGTGTCTGCCCTGGGAGATTCCAGTTTTAGCAAAATCCCGCTAAGTCAGTTTAGAGAGATTCCTCCCACCCTAGACATCTGATCACCCTGACCTTCCAGCAAGAATCCATCCTACCCTTAATGTTTCCTCTTGGCAATTTTCTGGCCACAGACCCTCCACCACCATCCCACCTGCTCTGTAGTTGAAAATTTCCACTTTTTCTCATCTTCAGAACTAATCCTGGTCTTCCTCCTCTGTTGGTATGATCTTGACAATTCTCACTGCAGTCCTAGATAAAGTCTCCCTTACTGTTTTAAAAAGTGTTAGGATAATATTTATTTAACAATATGAGGAGTTCAAGAAGTTGAAAAAAATGTGACCTGTGCCTACTGTGAACAATATATCCTGGGTATTCGGGTGCTAAAAGCTTCATTGGGGCTTGGGAAGTGAAAAGACTTCCCTGAAGTCACTCAACTCCTCGTTTTCCACCCCTCAGCTAGTGGTACTGGCCTGGTTGCAAGCTCTTCTCTTCTCACCCCATGTAAGAAGTTCGACGTAAGCTGACTATTCCTAGGACAAATACTCACACACCTGGGCCTGGAGGGCTAGTCAGCCGAGCTAACCCAGTCTACCTATGTGTGGAGCCGCTCACAGACACCTCCTCTCCAGGGTGGTCTTTGTGAGGTCCTGATCACATGTGGCTTCTGGAAGACACTCTCTTCCTATGACATGTGGGCGCAAACCAACTGAAGTCAATCTTGATCTGTGTAAAGAATTATTTCCCTCTTTCCAGGATGCCGGTAGCTGTCGTTTTGTGAAAATAGCAGCAAAAATATCCTTGAATCTGATTTTTACCTGCCCTAATTCCCTAAGGGAAGCACATACTTGTGAAAAGTTTGAGGTACCGTTGTTTATCAGTCCTCGTGATTTCTAATTTTCTTTGATAAATTTCAAAGAAACACACTAGTCAGATATTTTTACCCAAAGCCAAATGCACTCTGTTGACACTCTAAATAAAGAATAATATTCACAGTTCATTGTCCAAACCCTATGTGACAAATTGGGGGAGGGTCTGAAATCTGATGTATGTTGCAAGAAATAGATTCTTAGAGACTAATTTCATATTGCTCATTTAGCCTTCAAAAACCTCTGCTGGACTTCAGATCCTATATGAGTCCTCATTTACGAAGGGAGTGGGCCAGGGATATTGACATAAGGGAACAAAACTCCACCCCACCTATTGCCACTGCTCATTTACACAGCTACCTTTGGGACAAGTGCCGAAGGTTAGAAACCAGACAAACAGTGCATGTGACACTCCACAAATACAGTGCCTATATCAGTGCCTTTTGCCTTAGAAAAATTTTATATTATAGTTTACTTTAGGAATAAAAAAATAAATCTCAGTCTTAGGTTTTCATCTTTGCAATTATCTTTAAACACTCTTTCTATGAATCCGCACTTACTTAGTTCTCAGTTGTGAACTCTGTGACATCTGCTGTTTCCCGTGTTTCTGTCCTTCAACCCTTGCCCCACAGCTAGCTTTGTGAATGAGCAGTGGCTTGGGGGAGTGAGGTTTTATTTTGTTATGTCAATCTTCCTGGCACAGTGTGCCCCTTCATAAATGAGGACTCATGAGTGCTTGTTCTCTCTTCACCGAGTTGGATGCAAGAACACAGCCATCTGTGAATAAGGAGGAGAGACCTCTCCAAGAAGTCAACCTGATCTTGGACTTCTAGCCTCCAAAACTGCAAGAAGGAGTTTATTGGTTTAGCCATTCAGCCCATGGTAATGGTATTGTTTGTCATCACAGCCCCAGCTGATGACGACAGCATGCAAACTCTGCATGACCAAACAAATACAAGCATTCTGTGTACAGAATATATTGTGGTCCAGGAGTGATGGGCACAGAAATTAAGAGCTACAAAATAACACTTCCGTGTACTGCTGGTTGCTGCAGAGACACATCATTTATCTGAACTCAGTGCCTTTCTCTGACAGGAAAATAAGATTGGCAATTCTTTTGGATAACCACACTGGACAGTAGAAAAGATGCCTAAGATCGTTCAAGTGCTTTGTAAATGCTAGTAGAACAGGGAATAGAAGGGAAAATAAATCGTTCAAAGACACTGGCACGTTTATATGAAAGAAAGCACAGGTAATGGACCAAATGCTTTAGAAGTTCTATAGCAGGCAGCTGGTCACTTTGCCTAAATAGCTTTCCTTTGCCTCTCCCTCTGCAAGTCAGGGCCTCACCAGATCCATTTGCATGCTGAGCCCAATGGGCATGTGAGTTTTCAAACCTTTGTCCAGAATAATCCCTAGGTTTTTTTTTTTAACAGTACTAAAAGACGATTAGTAATAACAATAACAAAAAAACACATAAGAGGTTCTTTTGGCAAGCACTCCTCAAAATTTTAGGATGGGTTCAGCTGTTTATGATACAAGTCTGTACAATTTGGGGAAACAGCAACAGGTAGAATGCAGTCTCAAAAGGAAGGAACTGAGGATTCTGAGTATTTCCTAAATTAATAACTGTTGGCTCAGCCTCTATAGATTCACACACACAAAACCCATACTAATCTTGTTTTAGAAGCTCATCAAACCAGTTACGCTTTAAAATGCATTTATTAAGAGGTATCATAACCACATTAAGAACTCTTGATGCAGACATCCCACCCGTGGCAGGATGTTCCTTTCTGAAGTGTTCTGGCGATTATTGGATCTTAATACCATATTCCCTATGCAGAGACTCCCTGTTCATCAGACATCCATATTTAGTAATTCCCAAATGCCTGTACCAAAGTTAAATCAGCCATCTACTCTTTCAGCTCCTTGGGGACTACAGGTTTCCTGACAGCTTCTCTAACTCAGAAGAACTGACCGGGTCTTTACCTAATAGCATCACATCAGTTACCTGCCTCCAAGGTCTCTTTGGTTCTCAAATTTCAGCTCATATCAACCGAACAGCTTGTCAGAATAAGACCTCTGGGTCCCATCCCCAGAGATTCTGTTCTAGTGGGATTGAGGTGGCCTTGAGACTCTAGATTTCTAACATGTTCCTCAGTGATGCTGACGCAAAATGATATGAGACCAAGAATCTGCCTCCTGAGAATGGGTGAAACCCGGTTCCAAGCAACCTGCAGGCACCCTGCCCAGGACAGCCATACCAGTGACCTACTGTGTAGCAGGGACAGGAACCAGCTGGACTAACATAAGTCCAGTTTCCCGTGGCCCTGCCAGATAAGTCCCAACACTCATGGTGAGTCACAGACCTGCCTGGGATGATACTGGCAATCAGAGTTTTATATTTACTTCATCAGTGTTCAGTTAAGGAAATAGCCAAGTTCAGAAAAAGGTGGTAGACTTCTAGTGGGTGCTTTAAAAACAATAAGATTATATATATATATATATACACGCACCCATATATATGCATATATATGGGTGTGTGTATACATATGTATACAATGCGTATACACATATATATATAATTTAATTTATATATAATATGTATGTAAATAATATATATATGCACAAATATACATACTTGATAATATAGATAAATGCACACGTTCAATCCTTATGTATACATATATACAATTATGTGCGTGTGTGTAAATGTATACACCCCCTCAATCAGCCCATTGACACACTCTCACACACACTCATCTTCAAGTAGGAACTTTTCTCTTTCCCTCTCTCCTTTGTGAGAATGCTCATTGTCAATGGCATCTTAATTTCTTCTTCAACGTTGCCTGGATCTTCATCCTTTAAACTATTTCTCAATAATAAAGCTGCCAAGAGTGGGGGCTGGTGGTGCCCTACAGTGGGGTTCCTATGACTGGGCCACCCCGGGGGCTGCCTGTCCCTGGCAGAGGATGTCTCCCTAATCCCTATGTGACATGAGAGCAAGCTGAAGAGAGGAGTCCGCTTTCTGAATTCCTGTCTCTGCTCAGCCCTGTAGGAAGCATGAACTCCCTCAAAGGGAGAATTCTGATAGGAAAGAAATGTCATGTAAAAACGTGGATGTGTAACCGATGTGATTCTGCAATCTGTAAGCGGGGTATAAATGGGAGTTCATAGCCCACTTGAATCTAATGTATGAAATATGATATGTCTAGAGCTTTGTAATGTTTTGAACAACCAATAAAAAAAATAAAAAAAGAAAATTTAAAAAAAAGGAAAAAAAAAAAAAGAAATGTCCCTCTCTCTCTGAAACCCCATCAAAGGAAGAAAGAAGTAGGAGCCCCTTACCCCCTTACCTGTTGTTCCCAATATGAGCAAAGGGACATTTTCCCTGAGGGTCGGTGATTCTCAACAATGTTGTTGTTGACACTTTTATGAGAGTGTACAAAGGTCACGTTTATTGTACACCAGAGCCAGTAGGTCAAAATATAATTTGTTCAAAGCAGTTATATAGAAGAAAGAATTAGAGAATTTTGAGATTATTGCTTTTATTCTATCTTCTCTCTCTCTCTCTCTCTCTCTCTCTCTCTCTCTCTCTCTCTCTCTCTTCTCTCTCTCTCTCTCTCTCTCTCTCTCTCTCGTATTAGGGATTGAACCTAGAGGGGCTTTACCACTGAGCCGCATCCCCCACCTTTACATTTATGTATTTATTTTTATTTTGAGACAGGGTCTCACTAAGTTGCTTAGGGCCTTGCTAAGTGGCTAAGGCTGGATTTGAACTCAGGATCCTCCTGCCTTTCTGGGATTACAGGTGTGTGCCACTGTGCCCGACCTACTCTCTTCTTTGTGGAAGTCCACTTTGGTCACAAAGGTGACATGGTGTGGGCTCGCTCTCAGTTCTTTCCTGGGTGTGTAGTTGGGCTGCCCGATGAAGACCTTCTGTTCCAGCGGCGTAGGTCTGTCTGCCTTCTCACCTGTTACAAGAGCTTGCCCACCCAAGGCTCAGTCAGCAGTGCCCTCTTCCCAGAGTTTGTCAGCATCTGAAACCCCAAACGCACTGCCTCCCAATACCCAACTCAGGGGCCCTCGTTTGCGAAAAACCTTCTGAAGAGTATGCCTCTGTCTTTTTCTCTAGACTCTTGAAAATCTGTCTTCGATGGAGGAACACCAGGAGAGAAGGACTGTAGACCAAGGTGTTGGGGAAACCACTTGAACCCGATGGTGCTTTTCATTTGCTGTGTATTACTTGGCTGTCTAATCTGAGACATCTCCATACGAGCAGAAAGGGTCTATTTATTCCAAGAATCGATTTCTGAGGCATTCTGGGCACTCTGTGGTACTGTCCTTGTGACCTTCCCCTTTGAGTGAATCTTTGACTTTCCCACGCTCTTTCAAGAAGCAACTACAACCTCCCTCCATTCGCATCTCCTCTCTGCTTTTTCTTGCCTTCCCTCCCCTGGCTGTCTGGTTTTCTTCTCCTCCTCTCATTTCCTGTCACTTTCCTGGATAAGAAGCTGGTGGCTTCTTGGAAGGTCCCAGCACCTGGCTTTCCCCATTGGGCTCAGCTCCCTGGGAGCAGAAGTTCTTCACCAGACCCAACTGATTTTCAGAAGAGATTCAGGCTGATATTCTGGAGAATCCAATTCTCGTGTGGAATACTTGCGTGTCCAGCCAGCAGGGTGGCTCTGAGGACACGTGGTCCTACAATCGCATGGGGCCATGCACTCAGAAAGGACTGGCCCTTGTTTTAAGGTTCTGTTGCTGCCATCTGGAAATTCTTAATACTTGTAAACAGAAAACCTGCATTTTTATCTTTTATCCCTCTTGGTAAATTACGTGACTCTCTGTGTTTGCAGGGCATACCGTGGTAGGAGAGAGAGGACAGATAGCAGGATTAAAAGACTTACCCGTTTTGGGTTCAAGAGAAAAGCAGGTAGAGGAAGGTGCAGGAGCCCATTTCTCTGTGTTCATAGCTCTTCCCCACAGAGTACCTGCTCTGGCTTTGTGGCCCTTTAGTGTAAAAAGACTGACAGGCGTTCTTCCCCTTCATTCTGAGTCTGAGGCTGAGCACTGAGACTTTTTATCAAGAATTACCAGGATGTGATCGCGCCTTGCTGAACTTTGAAGCTCTGATGAAAGTGCCAAGGAAACGCTGGCTTCAGTTCATGCTGAAACGGCTGCAGAAAGCCAGCCTCCTGCGGTACTTATCCTTCCCTTGCACAGTTCAAAGCACTTAAGCATCATAATAAATTCTCTGTCAGCTTCCTCAGCTGAGGGGGGAAAAAAGCCTTTCTTCAACCCTTAATGGACTTATAATTTATTTATTTGTGAGCTGAAAATTTTGTTTCTGTTCCTTTTATAAAAAATGATATTAGAATTATTTTTATGTTCTTCAGCCTACATTTTATAGAAATAGTTGGGGCAGAGTATAGGGAACCGCAGGACCTAAGCAAATGTAGCCACTATTTCCAAATCACTGTGTTGGACCAATGGTGATGAAGAATTTGTTATCTGAGTTCTCACGGGCTGAGGCTCCTTGGGCGAAGGACCCTGTTTGTTCCTCTTCATATTCCCATTGCAACACACAAGACTTGGCACTCAAAAAAGAGTCAACATAATTTTTTTGAAGGCACGACACTTAAAATTTTTTGAATCCCAGTAAGAGGACACATTTCAAAATGATTTTGAAAAGATTTTATTGAATAACCACCTGTACCATTTATTGATATGGATCAGGCACTTGACCTATGCTAAGCCTATGCCAACCTAATATAGTATTATTATTAATTCTATTTCAATAGATGGAAAACTAAGGCCTGGAGAAGTCAAGAGATTTTTCACAGGTCCAACTAGATTTTTTCATTTTTGTTTCATAATAGACTTTGTTTAGAAGGCACATAAACTTACCATAATTATGTTTCCAACCTAAATTTGTCTGTGGACTAATAAAACATTTTATAACCAACTGTAGAAAATTAAAAACCCTGTAACCAAAAAGAAAACTACAACATTCCAAACAAGCTTTTTACTGACCATCAAAGGAAGAACAAATGGAGAGAACCCTTTCTGCCAAGGTGTTCAATGAATTCAGTCAGTTTGGACCTGTTAGGTTCTAAGTCTTCCAGACACATAGGCAATTAAATAATCTGGGCCAGAAAATGACACTAGATACTTAATGATGTTTGGTGATTCTAACTTGAAGACATTACCTACTTCCATTTTGAATATTAATGAAGAGACAGTGATTAAAATGAAAATTAACCTTCCATGGAGATGAATTCCAAATGATTTATGAGATACCCATCCTCAAAATAATGAAGCCTGTTTCTCAATTCCTTAAGCGTGGGCTGCACATAGTGATTTTCTTTCACAGAGCATAATACATACAAGGAGGAGAAGAGTAACTTCACGGTGTAAAACCTGACCAACATTTCCTCTGCCAGGTGATCAAGGTCAATATCAACAGCTGTGAGTCATGTTGGCAGTATGTGCCATGTCACCATACGAGAAGGCTTGCACAGGTCAAAGCACTCCACCGTCGTACACCCCAGACACCCACAAACTCTAACCATGAGAAAAACAGAAGACAAATGACAGTTACTCCTCCAAAGAGTCAAAATAGACTCTTATTCAAAACAACGTGCTTTAGTCAGCTTTTTCATTGCTGTGACCAAAAGACCTGAAAAAAACAATTAGAACAGAAAAAGTTTATTCGGGGGCTTCTGGTTTCAGAGGTCTCAGTTCATAGATAGCTGGCTCCATTTCTTGGGGCCCAAGGTGAGGCAGAATATCATGGTGGAAGGTCATGGAGGAGGAAAATGATGCAAGACATCACACCAGGAAGGAGAGAGAGAGAGAGAGAGAGAGAGAGAGAGAGAGAGAGAGAGAGAGAGAGAGAGAGAGACCTCAACTCACCAAAGACAAAATATATACCCCAAATGTATACCCCCAGACACCACCTCCTGAAGCCACACCATACCTGCCAGGGATCCCTAACAGGAATTAATTCACTGGTTATATTAAGGCTTTCATAACCCAATCATTTCACCCTTACATTGTCTCACATGTGAGCTTTTGGCGGATACCTCACATCCAAACCATAACACAAAGACTATGAGAAACTGTCACAGTCTACAGGGAACTAAGGAAATCTGAAAAATCCAATAATAATATACTGATATTGGTTCATTACTTGTCAAAAATGTAAAATGCTAATAATAGGGCAAACTGCGTTAAGTGGTGTTTGGGAGGTCTCTATACTATGTCTTTATTTTCTATAAATTCAAACCTATTCCAAAATTAAAATGTTATTTAAAAAGATAAAAGTGAGTTTCATCATACACTTAGTCATATTAAATTACTGGTTAAGCTCTCTTGATTGAGTTGTTTTGCTGCAAACCAGAAAGGCATGCTGGGTGAACATTTTATAGCTAATTTAACGATGATTACCTTCTGTAACGAGGGAGAAACCTCAGTGTCCCATAATGAACCTGCTGCCTCCAGTAAGCACTCACCTCAGATCAAAGGCAGGGGAGCCAGAGGGCGTCGGAACTAGCAGATGGTGTCTGATGACCAGTCTGTGACTTCTGGTCTCAAAAAGGCCCAGGGAGCCAGGCAGCAAGACTTCTCCCTCTGAAGCCCCTGTCTTTTCTGAAGCAGGGGCGGCCAGGGCTGGTGGAGTTTAATTCAGAATGTTCTGAATGAATCAGCGGGTGGCATATGAGTACTTTCTATCACATTAATGTTAATGTATTTCTACATGCCTGATGTGAAAGACTCAAAATGACATCCCAAGGTTCCTAGTGAGGGCTCTCAGTACAACTTCCTTATCATTTCTTTGAAGGGGCTTATATTATGCTTCCAATTTTAGTGGAAATTGCAAATGGTAACTTTTGCATATATACCTTGGGGATTGGATGAGGGGATTAGTATCTGTGTGGAATGAGCCTGAGTGAAATGGGCTATTAAGGTAGTATAGCCTTAGCAAAGGTTTCACGAGGCTTTCTTGGATGTGTAAGTCACACAAGTCTTTCTGTGACAAACACGCAGGCACAGGTCCTTCTCACGGGACAGTGGCTGAAAGGTCTGTGTGAAGTGGAAGACAAGAATGTCGTCCATGCTTTTAATATCAAATGGAAAATTAGCTGTAGGCATAATGCAATAATCTTAACTCTGAAAGCAATTCAAAGGTTGCAAAATTGTGTCTGATGTTTGAACATTATTTTACACATTTGCCAGGAAACATTTAAACCTCAACAGTGTGATGCCATGGATTGCCTCCAAACTACTCATCATTGGTTTTTACCATATTTCTTGTGGCAGAAAGAGCATACAACCTAAAACCTGGCTCAGGTTATCAATGTCAGAAAAAAATGCACTGTCTGATGATAATTCAGTTCTTAAAAAAATGGACTGATCTTATGTTTATAGCTAATTTAACGATGGTTACCTTCTGTATGTTTGCCAGTTTCCATGTGTTTGATAACAATAAAGCATAAAGTGGAGAAAATTCTCACTTATACTTCAGTATCTTAATGATGATCACATACTGCTTATGTGGTTAAAAATTACTTTACCCTTTTTTAAAATATTTTTTCAGGTTATCTTAATTTTTTTACTCTGAATATGTGTTGCATTTATAATTGGAAAAACAAAGGTAATATAACAAAATCATTATGTTGTCTGTGCTTAGAGACTATGAAATATCAATTTGGTTTATTTATGTTTCTTTAAAGAGTAAGCCCTCTTTTATGAATATTCTATCTTTCATCTGTCTTTTTTATTTTTATTTTTTGGTGTTTGGCATTTAACGGAGGGATACCACTGAGTTACATGTCCAGCCCTTTTCTAGATTTTGTTTTGAGACAGGGTCTCACTAAATTTAGCCCAGGCAGGTCTTAAAACCACCATCCTTCTGTCTCAGCCTCCCAAGTAGCTGGGCTTATAGTCTTATACCACCAAGCCTGTCTCATCTGGCTTGTGCTTAGGTTTCTTACCTTTATATTATAACTGAAGTGTGTTTTGTTCAATATTTACTACTCAAGATATTTACAGGGAGGTATACTGTGAAATTTTCTTTTAATCATAGTAAATTGAGTTACATTACTAATATAATAATAATTGCCTAGGTAGGCAATTATTAACCTTATTAATTCTGAATCTGATAATTCCTACATTAGCAAGAAAATTATCTTTGCTTTTCTTTTAATGAAAGAAAGGTTTCCTAAGCAATCTGATAGTATCCCCATGCTCATCAGAGGATATTAATATATAAAAGAGAATGTGGGGCTTTTCGGAACTCTTAATTACCCTCATTTGCCTATGATCATCCTACATACATTTGTTTGGTACATTAAAGATTATGCCAAAGCACTAGCTCAAAAACTCAGTTTTTCTCATGAAGTGTTTAAAACTAATTAAGTAAGACAGAGAATATTTGTTCACTGTATATATGTCGTAATTGAAAACTCGTCAGGCTGCCCTGAAATATAGGCCAGGGGTAATTCCAGGTTTCCAGAACTCACCCCTGGCTTCCTGCATTGATTTCTACCTTTGTCTGATTCCTGGAATTACTTTTGTACGTGACATTGCCTTTTATCCAGAATTAGAAATGTATCTAAATATAAATATCCCAGGAATGGGATCACATTGATTTAATTATATTAAAGTAGACATTGTTGATAGTGTATTTTCCAAGGACATTATTTGCATGTTGATTTCTTGGTTTATTTTTACCAAACTTAGGTTGGGGCAGGTTGTTTCCTCAAATAGATGATTAGAAAGCTTAGCAAGGAAAATACAATTGGGAGAAAGAGGAAATAGGAAGTTGGCATAAAGAACCACTAAAAAAAAATGCTAAAAGCTTTTGCACACATTTATGTGGGCTTAATTGATCAACTGGCTTCAGAATTCAAAGTCAGTTCTAAATGAAGATGGAAGAGTAAACATATATTTATTCACTCCTCTCTAAAACCACCCCAAATAGATAATGAAATGTGGTAAAAAAAATAATCCTTGATGAAATAAGAGAATGGTCATACCCAAGCCATCCCCTCTTTGGATTCTATCTTTTAAATAATGTGAAATCTATAGTAAAA
Source organism: Ictidomys tridecemlineatus (assembly GCF_052094955.1). NCBI lineage: Eukaryota > Metazoa > Chordata > Mammalia > Rodentia > Sciuridae > Ictidomys > Ictidomys tridecemlineatus. The sequence goes on along the minus strand of NC_135483.1, from coordinate 189,053,135 downwards.
CAGGTAGAGATACTCAAGGATACACACAGGTTCTCCATCCCTGAACAGGAAATGGAATTAAGTTTTCTAGTCACCATTACTCTCTCTGCAGTTTCTTTGGTTACAAGCTCAGGAGTTACTGTGGGTCTTTGAGGGTGTCCTTTCAGAAATTACAAAATTGGAGGGGAAATGGAACTGAAGGAGAATCCACTCCAATGAAGCCATTTCTGCTTAATTACAACCCAATCATCTAGCACTAGAGACTTCAGAAGTGAGGTGAGGAAGAGCAGAGAACATATAGAGCCATTTCCTCAAACTTTATTGTGTCTTGGATGCTGAAAATTGAGGGAACTTGTACTCACAGAGAAAAGAAGGAACGTGGAGGAAGAAGCAATCAGAGTATCTGGTGGAAAGATCAACACCAAGAAAAGAAATGTAAGCAAAAGGAAAAGACAAAAGATAAAGTATACATAAAAGTGGTTGTTTAAGTCAGCTTTTCATTGCTGTGACCAAAGACTTGACAAGATCAGTTTAGAGGAGAAAATGGTTAATTGGCTCACAGTTTCAGAGGTCTCAGTCCATAGAAGGCCAACTCTGTTGCTCTTGGCCCAAGGTGAGGCAGAACATCATGGCAGAAAGGCATGGTGGAAGAAAGCAACTCAGGACATGGCCACCAGGAAGCAGAGAGAGAGAGAGCTCCACTCACCAGGGACAAAATATATGCTCCAAAGGCACACCTCCTGGGACCCACCTCTTTCAGCCACACCCTACCTGCCTAGAGTTAGCATCCAGTTAATCCCTATCAGGGGATGAATGCACTGATTAGGTTAAGGCTCTCATAATCCAGTCATTTTTTTAATCTAAAACTTCCTTGCATTGTTTCACACATGAGATTTTGAGGGACACCTAACATCTAAACCACAACAGAGGCCTTAATCATTAAAAAACATAAATAAACAAAATGGTATTTCAGTCTGAAAGTAATCACAGGCCACACAATGTATTCCTCTATTCCTTTTAAAGAAATTCAAAGGAGAGAATAAGGGATTGAAGGGAGAGAGGCAATCAATACCACGACACAAAAGTAAACTGGATGTTCACAGAAAAGCCACGAAAGCATAAAGCAAAAAGTATTTCAGAGATGAAAAAGCACACAAAAGCAACAGAGAATAAAGGAGGTATGACTAAGCCTTTTGCTCTTGGTCTGTCTATGCAAACCCAAAATGAGGAAAGAGCAAAGGCATAGATAGAAATTATTATGGGATCCAATATATCCACAGAACAATGGACTTGAAAAAAAAATATGCCGAAAGATATAATAGGAGAAGCTTCCCTAAAATAAGTTTGTTAAGGTGCAGATTGAAAATGCAATGTCTTGGAGAAAAAAATAATTGAAACAGAATGGTCAACAATGAAACACATTCTTGAACATCAGGATATGGGCAAGAGTGGCATGTACATGTGGGCTGAAAAGTGAGCCTCCCATATAAAAGGAGAGAATATCAGATTTATTTCAGAATTATACACACACAGCATAGAAAAACGGGAGTTAATACTTAAAAAAAAAAAATCTGGCAGTGTTGGGTGGAATCAGAGGAAAAAGTATAACCCAAAACTTTATACCCAGCCAAACTTTCTTTCAGGTACAAAGGAGCAGGGCACATTCTCACACATGCAAGGATTCAGGGGGAAACAAAGCCAAAGAGCCCTTGAGAAACCAAAACAAAAGTGAAAGTACTTCTGGTTGTTAAATTCTTGTCAAAACATTTGCATAAAAGTAACTCACTTAGGAACAGAAAATATAAACAGAGCGGGGAGGATATTGGCCACTCCCACATATAACTTCAAGATTAAATAACTTTGGAAATATGGTCACAAAAGAGAATGTAGGGGTTATAAAGCCTAATAATAATAATACCAAGATGGGAAGAGGAAAAGTAAAGTGCACTCATTTCCTCATTGTTCATAACAAGGAGTCAGTTGATAAATATTAAAATTGAAAGCATGGGGTGGAGTGCAGCTTGGAGAGGGAGTTCTTGCCTAGCATGCATGGGGAGATGGATTTGATCCCCAGCATTGCAAAAGAAAATAAATAATCATGATCAACACACATCAACTTCTTCATACTGTCATAAACTCCCTTTTATATAAATTTTGGATTAAGTTTCAGGAGAAATAATTATTGCTTTGGTGAAGAAAGGCATATCTGAATTTTAACCATTTCTTCACTATTACTGAGATTCATTTTTTTTTCTGTGAAATATAAGTTCAGTGCATTGCAATGCTCTGTAAAGCAGAAACAGCATCAGCAGTTTGATCTGAATTTCTGACCAACCTTTCCACCTTTAGAAAGCTGTGGAAGGTAGAGGTTAATGGCATCAACCCTGAAGAAGAGGTTCAAACCAGGACTACCAGTTGCACCTACTAATGCAAACTTCCTCTTGCTGTGTCAATTTTCTCTTTAGGAAATGAGGATAAAGATAATACATACCTCAGAATTACTCAGAGGATGAAAATGTCCATTTATTTCAGTATTATTATCCCTGGCATATTGTAAGTAAAAAAGAAATCACTCTCCTATGCTGTTTCATCTTTTCCTATTAGTTGAGCTAATATGTAGCTGGAAAATGACATCATCATTCATAAAACATAAATATTTTTAATCTAGTGAGTTGACAACTAGGACACAACCAAATTTCCTGATACTCAGTCTTCTGCTTTATTTATTGAATTATGCCACCATGACCCTTCAAGGAAATCTTCACCATGATTTATTGGCACAATATATAGCAGGTTCCCATGGCTGAGACATTAAAAATCTATCAATTCTATAAATATTTCTTTTGATCAATTTCCTTTTCTCCATCAATCTTTAGAGCTGGAAATTTAACAGAAAATTGGTGTCAGTTTGGAATACTTTACCTTTGCACTTCTTACTTTATCTTCTGCTACCTTCCTGTGTCATTCACTGAGCCGATCCCCTATATTTGAAATATGAAAAGCAAATATCAAAACAACAAATTAATGGAAATGTTCTAGACTTTCCTGACAATTAAGATTCAACAATTCTACCAAGTTTTCTAGTTTAAAGGAATCATAGCTCATGGTATCATGTGGTTATAAAAGGTTATGGAAATTGATCCAATTACTTTATCACTCAATAAATATTCATTAGGTGTCTACTCACAAAAAAGTATGTACTGAAGCAAAGAGTTGTGGACAGGATTGATGTGATTCCTGCTCCATGGATCTTGCATCCTGGTGAGCCAGACAGGAATTTAACACTGATTTCATATAACAATTCCTTGAATAAATTTGTGAATATTTTGTAAACCAATTGGCCATATAAAAAATAAGCTAATAATATCTACTTCAGAAGGTTCAATAAATGAGAGAGCATATATGATGTCTTACTATACATACTATGACCTCCCCCTCTTAGTATGTTTTCTTAACTGCATGGTGTTTGAAAAAGGAATCAATTTGAGGATAACCACTTAAAAGCCATTCATCATTCACATATTGCTTTATATTAAATACCACTTTGAGATAAATTTCGTTTTTCAAAAACTTCCATCTGTTTCTCTAAAAGCAAAGTATCAAATTACTAAATTTTTATAAATATTGGCATTTCGGGAGTGTTTCTGAAATGAATTTGGTATCATTGTTTCGTTGCTAACACATATTAGACAACTCAAAAGTGCTCAGCCCTTGTAGCTACCCACTCATCTCATGGGACACTCTGAATTCATAATATTTTTCTGCTTGAAATAGTAGATCTTACAGGAATGTAGGCTTGCTAGCCTAGCAAGGAGACCATCAAGTTCAGGAATAAATTGAAATTTGAATGAGCGTGCCAAACCATAGTAGTTAGTGTCCTATCCCCTTCAGCTCTGAATGTTCTGTAGGAAAAGGTCTTGGCTGCATTGATATAGACCAATGAAATCTGAAAAGAGTGTCTAGAAAACCACCCACACACAAAGCATCCCTTAATTTTCAACAAAGGCTCTAAGAGTATACAATGGGGAAGGCTAGAACATTAAATAGAAGGCACTGAGGAAACTGGATATACGTATGCAAAAAATGAAATTGGACCCTTATCCCACACCCCAAAATGAATTCAAAATGGGTTAAATACTTAAATGGAGGATCTGAAACAACAAAAATTCTAGAAGAAAACCTGGGGGTGAGGTTTTTGACTCTAGTCTTGGAAAAGCTTTTTGTATTTGATCACAAAAGCATAGGTAACAAAAGCAAAAATAATCAAATGGAACTTTTACAAACTGAAAAGCTTCTGTACAATAATCAATTAAAAAGTGAAAAGGCAACCTATGAAATAGAACAAAATATTTGCAAAACATATATCCAGTAAGGGTTAATATCAAAAATACATAACAAACTAGTGGAATTCAATAATAACAGTAATAATCAGTAATTATCATCATCATCATCATCTCACAAAAAAGCAAAAAAAAAAATCCCAATTACCCAATCAAAGGACCTGAACTGACACTCTTCCAAAGAGGATATACAAATAGGCACCAATAAATTAAAATATGCTTATTATCACTCATCATCAGGGAAATATAAACTAAAACCACAATCAGCTATCACTTCATGCCTGTTATCATGACTGTATGAAAAAGTCAAAGTATAACAAGTGTCAGGAGAGCATGGAGAAAAGGGAACACTTGCATACCACTGGAAGAATATAGATTAGCAGGGTAGAGCACTTGCCTAGCCTATGTGAGGCCCTGGGTTCAAACCCCACTATTGCAGAAAACAAAATTTTTTTTTTAGTTGTAGTTGGACACAATACCTTTATTTTATTTATTTATTTATATGTTGTGCTGAGTATCAAACCCACGGCCTCGCATGTGCTAGGCAAGCGCTCTACCACTGAGCTACAACCCCAGCCCCCCCCCAATGCAAATTAGTACAGCTTTTTTTTTTTTTTTGCAAAAGAGTGTGGAAGTTTCCTAAATAATTGAAACCAGAACTATCCAAAGTTAAAAAGCCATAACGAGTGCAAGGAGAGATGGGGACAGAAGATGGAAAAGCTAACAAGCACATGGCAGATCAGGGTACTAAACTACTTCTCATTTATCTTTTCTACCCTGATAGAAATTTAGGTGGAAAATCATAAGCCATTATATAAAAGGATATCTCTGCTTTAGGAGGAAGTGTAAGAAAAATAAGAGAATGTGTCCATGAGAAAAACTATGGAAAGCTCAATAAGAAGACAAAACCAGGGCACATGAGTCTTGAAGAGGTGTTTAGATTCTGGTCTCCTCTCCTTAGAAGAGTCATTATTATTTAAAAAAAATTTGAAATGAACAAACTTATTTTTTTTTAAATTCTTCAAATCTGAGCACCTCATCTAGTGGGTATGAGAACAAATGTCCTCTGGTATCATTTCTAAGAAGGGCGTTAGTATTCCAACAATAGCCAATGTCCCCTGAACTTGGCAGAGTTCATCAAGAAGGTGAACCATCCTCCGCCTCTGCCGGGAGGGCATAACCTCCCAGAGACTGTCTGGAATGTCTGCATTTAGTTTTCCATCAGGTAGCTTGCTCTTCTTTCTTCCATGCCCATATGGTAGATTAACAACAAAATAAGCCAGCCCCATCTCCGTGGAAACAAGCACAGATGTTCTGAAATTTGCCTGAAGAACCCACCAATGAGCAACTCTGTATTTCTGTAATTAATTCAAATATTTTGCTGTCAGCTCTTTCTCTTTGAAGTCACAGATTGTTTTTCAGTTTGAAATTCACTTACTTCCTAATAATAGGAACAGATAGTTTTTTTCCCCCCCTCTGGCGTGTCAAGATTCAGAAATCAGATTCCTCTTGAAAATCCCAGGCTCAGGAGTAACTCATCTGTAATCACCACTTGGAGCCCTTTATCCTCCTCATAAAGGTCACACCACTGTCGCATGCACGGCATTGCTCTTCTTTTGTTATATCCCCATCTGCTTCTGGAAGAGTTCTCTTGGATGGGCCAAAATATATATTTCCATTTCATAAATCAGAGTCCTACACAGCTCTGCTTTAATAATTATGCAAACACCTTCTAAGACTTTTATCGCGTTCATCCAATATTCATGTCCCCCTCCAAGTATCCCTGTAAGCCAGAAGACCACAGCTCTTTTCTTCTTTGCTTTTTTCCTTCCTCGTGTTGTTCATGTGGACACAGTACGGAAACCTGACCTTGGAAACGGACTTTACCTACCTGAATTCCTCAGTTGGAAATGGATTACATTTCCCCCCTCTGCTTATAGGCTGTGATGAAGAAATAGGGATCAATCGGGCAATAAGACAAGTTGATTGTAGCTAACACTGAAAGAAACTACCAAATGGATTTGTTCAATGACATTGGAAACTATTTTAGGTGAATCGTAGCTTTATTAATAGACGATTAGAACTATTAATACACGTTATTGATTTTTAAAAATTTAGTGATAACATTCATTTGAACTTGAACGAATTTGTGTCTCCTGAAGGTCACTTGGATGGGGAGCAAAGAGACTCAACGAAAATACAGATTAATGCAACAGGTGGGGTGAAGCTTTAATAAGGCTTTCCCGCCTGCCAAATGCCAGCTCTCTGGGGAGCCTTGCAATGGGAAGCAAGATGCTCACACACAGATGCTAAGAAAGCTCCAGGGCCCCCCTCTCAGTCCCCAGAGGAGTTGAGGCAAAAGAAAAAAAAAAGACAAAATTCTTACCATTTCTCTTCTGTGTAACCCATTTCTGCTGTTGAAAGCAAAATAAACTAACAAAATTAGAGACACAATTCTCAGGCTTCATGGATTTTATCATCTGATAGGAACATCACAAGAACCAGATATCTAATACTAGTCAAGTTCTGAAACAACACACAGTGATTGTGGCCAGACGCTAATGTGAGAGTAGAGAAGCCTGAGCTAAGTTATAACCCATGGATTACATAGTGCTTCTTAGAATGTTCCTAATTTGTATCATAATGTCAGAATTATTCTTATTAGATGGAAGTTCATAGTTCTTAAGGCAATTTCATAGTTCAAGCTATTCTACTAGAAGAAATTATCTTCAAAGTGCATATAGAATAGTCATTTAAGTTTAGGTGGGACAAAATGATGATATGCATTTATGAAATATTTTACTAATGTGTTTTTTTTGTATAACTCAGAAACCAGAGGCAATATTATTTAGGAAAGATGAGACATAATACATTCTTTATGAAAATTTTACCCCAGAATTTCAGTGCTGTCATAGTTAAGGAATCCACAAATTTCTGTCTTCTGGGATATTTGGAGCTATAAGTCATGCCTCTGGATTTTATTTCTTAGCAATTGCCTGCAAATAATAAAGATTGCTGTATGACAGTTACCCAGAATTCCTAAATGATATCTCAGCCCTGAGATTTCCACGTACTTAACACTATACTAAATCACTGATAAACAAAGCAAACCTTGGGAATTCTAAGTTCAGACAAAAAACTTCTCAGAGTTATAATACTTTGGATCCTTCATTCCCATATATAAAGGGTGAAAAGTGGGTTTCATGTTGAAAGGACCATTTTACAAGGTAGATGTAATTCGCAATTAATAGAGGACACTGTGGCTTATCTGCATAGTCATGTGGTCCAACCAGCTCTTAATGATGCTTTGCTCTGAGCTTGGGGACTGCGTGGAGAAGAGCACACAGTGTGGCTGGCAGCCGGTAGCACGTGCACAGGTGGAAAGTGCAACCGCGGTCTGAGGAAGGAGACGAGTGAGGCTGCCTGGATGAGGTGATGTGGGGAAGGGAAACCTCACCTTGAGTGGCAGGTGGGGGTCTCACTGGTGGTGGAAGGGTGGGAGATCCTGGGGGGCAAAGCCCACCTGTCCACCCTGGATACTAGCTAAGGATCTGGATGGAGAGCGCTATGGGACCTCCTCAAGAAACCCAGGGATCTCAAAGCTGGGCACACGGTGGCACTCACGGTGGCACTGCTCAGAGTGAGTGTTATTAACCAGACCCAACAGAAATCTGGGGGTGTTCAGGATTTTATTTCTTAGCAATTTTCTAAAAGTTATAGGAAGCATTCAGAGAAAACTACCTATGATGCCGCTGCCAAACAGTGACCACTGTGATGGATGGCAGCAGGTGCCACAGGATCAGCTCATCCTTGAAGGAAGGCAGAAGTCCTCAAGGACAACCTCCTATGTCTGAGCTCAGTAGCAACCTGAGTCTTGAAGGGTTTAAGTACCTCCCCTGCTTCTCATTCCTGTGCCCCCGGTCCAGTCTGCTCAGGCTGCAGAGAGGGTCTTGCAAACCTTAAGTTAGGTCTCATTCTTTTGCTAAAGGATACAGTGACTCTGTCAATAAGCATTACCGTTCTCACGGTGGCTCTGAGGCCTCATGTGAACTGGCTGCTGTCACTCCTAGGACTTGTCTCCTCCTGCCTAGCTCATGGTTACCTGGGCTGCTCTTTGGCTTTGGGATTAGGATGCCCCGAGAGCTCCTCCCTGGCTGCTGTCTAAACCAAACACCTCCTGTGTCTCTGCTCACAGGGAACCGTCTTAGGGATGTTCAGCACACCCTCCTGTTACAAAATTTTAACCTGCTAGCCAGGCGCAGTGGCACACACCTATAATCCCAGTGGCTCAGGAGGCTGAGACAGAAGATCACGAGTTCAAAGCCAGCCTCAGCAATTTAGTGAGGTCCTAAGCAACTCGGTGAGACCCTGTCTCTAAATGAAATACAAAATAGGGCAGGGGATGTGGCTCAGTGGTCCAGTGCCCCTGAGTTCAATCCCCAGAACCAAAAAAAGAGAGAAAAGAAATTGCATTCTGCCCATCTTTCCCCTCTGCCGCCATCCCTGATCTTCTCCTCCATTCATTTTCTGACTTTTCACTAGGTTTTCTCATCTTCTCTCAAACTATGTAATTCACATATTTTGTTCCCGATAGCTTTCTCCTCCTCTAAAAAGTGGGCTCAATGAAAATAGAGATCAATACCCATTTTCACTAGTGTATCCCAAGTATCTTTGCTTAATAATGAGAGGAATTTCAGCAAAATGTTGGATGGAGGAATGGAGCCAATGAGTGAGTGAACTGGCAGATGACTGCATGGTGGCCAGCAGGTTGTTTTCTGCCATTCACTCATCAGACGTGGACCAAGTGCCTGCACCACTGTGTACCAGGGAGAAAACAGAGTTGGCATTTGAATACTTCTGCAGTATAACTTGGGCTGCAAACTGTCCTAGAATTCTGGTCTGCTACATTAAAGCATAGCACTGCATAGACCGGGACCTTTATTCCTGTCAAAGAGAAAAGTTTTGATTCCCTTATGGATCATCTGTAATCCTAGTCTTAACCAGCATAGGTGAACTTGAGCAATAATGCTCAGAAGGACTTTTCTCCGGCAACTCACTGAGCTGATGACAATAGTTCAAGATGCAATAATAAAACTGTCATCAGCTGAAAAATCTGCGGATGGCCTCTGTCCTGTGTCTGTTGCCAGCTCTGGGAGCCTCAGTGTTCGGAGTAACAGTAGGCTGCTGCCGGGGTGGGCAGTGGACTTAATTAAATCATTAACCTTCATTGCCAGTTCTTTTTAAGCAGACAAAAACCCACCCCAGATGTAATTGGATATTAATATGAAATATGGATCTTTAAGACTTTCTCGTATTCCATTTTTAGAACACAGACATAATTATCATGCCTAGCTGAGCATGCTCTGGAAGGTGAACTCAATGATGGCACCAGAAGGCGTGCATAATTGGGAGTAAGCCCCCTGAGGAACGTGACGGTAATTTTTATAATTCTGCCCGAATGCGAGTCTCATTCTGCGGGGCCAGCAAACCCAGCATTCCATGGCAGAAATGGGATTACTGGGTCATGACAGTTCAGGTTCCCGGGCCAATAAAATATAAGCCACTTAGGTTATTTGTAGACACTTCAGTCAAGGTCATCACAGGAGATATAGACCTTCACATACCAGGGAGTGGTCCAGCTTGAGTGACAGGGTGGAAAAATATCCAAGGCTTGCCCAGAGTTCTGGTTGTATAGCAGGCTCTTCAGCTATTAACCAAGAGAGGACTTCAGCTCCAGCTTTTCCTCTCAATTCCTCCTGAGGAATGATGCCAGCAATCTGTATGAAGGCACTTAATTTTTCTATAGTGTTCTGCAGACATTCCCAGACCAAATAATGCTATAAAAATGTGCTAAATGGAATACAAGAGGTATCTTCCTGTCTGCAAACTGCAATGACAAAGAGAGTTATGATATCCTTCGGTTCCATTTTGATGAAGGCTCTGAATGAGGACACCCACCTCATCACTCCTTATGCTTGGGTCTGGAGCTACAGGGAAGGAGGGAGCCCACTCCCACAGAACCTTCCACACGGAGTCCATTTTACATATTACCCAATTCTGTCTTAACAAGAACCCGACAGGGAGACACTGGTATTTCTCAATGTCAAAAAGCAAAAGGCTCAGAGAGGAATTAGGGAAACTCACCCCTAGTCATGCAGCTAGAAAGGGCAGAGCAAGCAGCAGGTTTGCCTCACCTCCCAGCTTCACCTGTTTTTGGAAGGAGGACATGAAGTGTCCCTTAATTTTGTTGGATACTTGTAATTCCTCAGATTGTCACTTATAGCCTGGCAAATTTTTTTCTATATAACTATGTGGGGAAGAAGGGATGTGTTACAAAGTCTAGAACAAACAGACAATCTCCATTTATAATCATCTAAGTTATAAAAAAATTCCTAAAAACAAAATTCCTCTTCCATAAAAACAATGGTACAGAAAATTAGGAGAGCTTTTTTTTTTCCTTTTTTTTTCTTTGAGAATCTGTGAAATTAGAAAAAGAAACTATGAAGAGATGAGAGTAGATAACCATCAAACTCCATGGAAAGGCTGGCTGTCCCCCTGTCTGGGCTGCACACTGTTAGGCCACCTCACAAATGCTCTGCCCAGCCTGAGAGATCTCTCAGTTCACTTCTGCCAAACTCTGAAATGCCATGAAACAGAGGGTGTTTTTAGATTGAGGGCATCCACATTGGAGAATCCACGTAGTTCCAGGTATTTTAATAGCTGCGGTTCACTGATCCATTGGGAATCATTTTTAGCGGATGGCTTCCAATGTCCAGAGAGTGTCCTCTGCACTCAGATTTGGATGAGGAAGGACTTGAAGCATGAAGTGTATTGGAAATGGAAACAGAACTGAGTGGAAAAGTGTTCCCAAAGGTCACCCAGGACCAGCACAGCTGCCCGAGGCCAGTGTGAGTTTGAGGGCAAACTAAAGGGTTAATGCATCTTCACTTTAGAGGTGGCCAGTGGTCCGGCATGAGAAAAAGACAATCTTTATCAAATGAGGAAACGAAGAAGCTGTTGCCCATGGAGTAAGAATGGACGTCTTGGGTGGGTAGCAATAGTACACATCTGCAGGTTTGGACCATAACACTAGGATGGTTTCTTTGGCCTATTTTCAGATTTTCTTATTGGGTTAATTGTGTTAGAATGTTTTCAGAACTCTTAAAGGGGACAGGCGAATTCCTTTTAACTTGGTGTCTCTCAATCAGGCTGCATATTAGAATTTCCTGAGAGAGCCTAATAAGTCACCAGTGCCCAGAGATTCTGATATGATTGGTCTGTGGTGGTGTCCAGATATCAGTGACTTTATTCTGTAACCACCACTGAACTTAAAATTAGGTACTCATTTAAAGTCCTGTAATCCTGAGCATCAGACATAAAGGATCAAAAAATATTGTTTTTAATCCACTCCCAGTATGTGTACATAAAAACTGAAACACATCTCCTTTGCCAAGGGAAAAAATAAATCGTCAGTCTTTGCAGCTTGGTTGGCGGAACAGGGTCAGTGCTTTCACAATGCGGGAGGTGGCACCAAGTGCTAACAAATTATAACAGAGGATGTTGGGGCAGATGTGCTTTTGATTGGACTGCATTTTCTAATCATCGGGTGGAAATTGTGTTCAGCAGACTGTGTCTGACTATATCAGAGCACAGAGCAGTGCGTGGCATGAATACGAGAGAAGCCCATCTCTAAGAAAGCCAGAAAACTATAGGAGTTAAATTCAGTACCGATATGAGATAAATGTGAATAATAGACTTCAGAATCAAAATTTTTAAAACCTAGTTACTTAGGGCCCTATGTGGCCAAAATGATGCCGTGAGCCCCTTACGAATATAAAAATGAATCGAGGGTGGAGAGCTTATCCATTGCAAATGGATCGAAAACCACATAACTATCACCTACAGCAGAAGAAAAGGTGTTACCTGAGACATCCAAAAGAAGGTGCCAGAATGATTAAAATGCAAAGATGGAAAACCACAGAGAAGTTTAAGAGCCAGACACACCAATGGTTTTATCCTTATAGTTTTAGTCACTAAATGTATATCTAGCTTTAATTGAGAAAATTAACATCTACACAAACCTGGGTTCCCACATGGGAACAAGGAAACCAAGCTTAACATCTTGCTGCAATGTCTACTAGTTATGAATGTTATATGCCAGGAACAGATAATTGGCCCCTTGGAGATGGCAGAGACGAAACATTAGTGTGACCATGGAACTTGTCATCCAAATGGGGGCACATTTTAGTATGAAAGGGGGTGATTGAATAATTACTGCCATAGCAATGGCAGTTCAGACATGGAAAGTCCCGCAAAAGCATCAGATATAGCCACCCTATACATGATACTGGGATGGATTGCTGCAAGGTTTCAGGAGTTAGGGATTAGGGCAAAGGATGTGTAACAGACTATCTGGTTTTAAATTTTGTATTTATCACTCACCTAGCTATGTACTCTTGAATCAGTTAACCAATGGGAATCTCAATGCCAAAATGGGGATGGCAAAAGCACCTACTTTATAAGCAAGTATGCAAATTAAGGGTTTAATGTTATATCATGGGCGAGTGTGTAGGGCATAATAAGTACCCAGGAAGGTTTAGTCAATGTTATTACCACCAGGAGTGGTGAAAAATTTACAATCGGAAGTGGGATAAAAAGCATACGAAAGTCAACTGTTATTAATAAAATAAAGGACTTTCAGAAGTACAGGATGCAATCTTCCAGATGTGGAGAAAAGAATAATGGGGTCATTTGAGAGTAATTTACTAGTGTTATAAGACCCAAAACCTTGCAGAATGAGTGAGCTGGAAAGAAAAGAAAAGTGCCTGTTGACATAGAAGAATCTCCCTTAGAGGTTGGAAGGACAATAGGACCCAGATATTTGGAAACTGAATGGGAAAATAGGAAAGAGAGGGAGCTCTTGGACCCTCTCATTGACCAAGAGGAAGGTGTTCATGGAGAAGGTGCTTGAAGTAGACAGCAGGGTAATTAGCAGGGGTAATTAGTAGTTCTGAAGGCAGGGTCAGAATCAAGGTCAGCTATGAGGGATTTGAATTTATAAAGATGAGGAAAAACTGCCTTTTGTTTGCTAAACTTTCTCTTATTGATGTGAGAAAATAAAAAATAGGAGCAGACATAGAAAAATGTTTGTAGGGAAGCCTAATTTTGCCTCTGGGTTCTTGCTTTTTTTGGAAGTAGAGGGAGGTTCCCTCCATAACCAACTACATAGGCAATTTTGCAACAGCCTATTTAATATGCTCTCACCCTAAATAGTCACTAAGAGTAATAAAGTTCCCTTGATTCTGCATCAAATCACTCTCCTCTCCTCATCCAAACTTCTTCAAAATTAATTAAATTTCTCTCACTGATTAGCTGTTCTCATTTATTTCTAAATCTATTGCCACACGGCTTCTAATCCCATCCCACCCTATCATATTTGGGGCACTTAATTTTTGTTCTCATATTGGAAAGCATTATGGTTTAGATATGAAGGTGTTGTTCCCAAATCATGTGTGAGACAATGCAGGAATTTTCAGAGGTGAAGTGATTAAATGATAAGAGGTGTAATCTAATCAGTGGATTAATCACTGATATGGATTAACTGGGTGGTAATTATAGGCAAACACAATGTAGCTGGGGGTGGTAGCTTACTGGGGGTGGGCCTTTGGGTTTTCTATTTTGTTTCTGGTGAGCAGAAACTCTGTCTTGAGCTTCTTTCTTCTGCCTTCCACCATGATGTTCTGCCTCACTTTGGTTCCAGAGCAATGGAGTCGCCAACCATGAACTGAACCTCTGAAACCATGAGCCAAGTTAAACATTTCTTCTTCTATGTTCTTGTCAGGTCTTTGATTATAGCAATTTAAAAGCTAATTAAAACAAAAAGTGAATGGAGGCTTTTCAGTGCTTATACTAATAATCCTGCCAGACCCAAATGGCTCTCAAGTTTCATCGGAAACTTTTCTTTCTTTTCCCGTGTTCTCATTCTGACCATCATCCATCTCCTCAATGCTGTTGCTCCTCAGAGTTCTGCTTCAGCCTCCCATTCTCACTCTCCATAGTTTACTGGATGGTATCAGCTGCTCTATGATTTTCTTACTCAACTCCTTGCTGAAGGAAATCCGGGTTCTGACCGACGCAGGTACCAGAAGTCCAGCCTCTCTGAAAGAGAATTCTCATTAAACACTCCTCCCCTTCCCACATCTCCAAGATCCCTCCTTAAAGTCCAAGTGTAGGTTCTGAAGCTAGAGTGCCCAAGGATAAATGCTTGCTCCATCATTTCCCAAATATGTGACTTACGTAAGATATTTAACATTTTTATACCACCTGTTTTTCTCTTGACAATGAAAATAATAAAATTTCTCCTTGGTTTCTTGTGGGGATGAAATGAAAGTAACATGAAAGCCACGTTGAAGTGTGACTTCACAGACGTGTATGAATCTCAGTAGGGGGGAGTGCGCAGGTAACACTAGCTGCTCCTACTCCTGTATTGCTCTCTCTTCTCCCTGGCCCCTCTCTCAGGCTAGAAGCCTAGGGAGCATTTATGATTTTGCCTTTTTCACTTTCTGCATCTCATCAGAGACCAACCCTCAGTGATTTTATTTCTAAGGCATTTCTTGACTCTGTCTCCTCTTTCCATGACTGATATCCCTTTCCATTTAAACACTCATTGAGTATTTCTGGATCACTGTCACAGTTTCCCAAAGGGCCTCCTGGACACCAGATGTGTCTCCTTCAAATCCATTTTAAAATAAGCCTCCAGAGTGACTAACTTGAAATTCAAATATGACACTCTCATATTCAAGTTAAAATTCAAGTTAGAGGCACCTGTGTTGATGCAGGTATGCGAACGAGGAGCTTGATGCTGAATCTTTAAAGCACTACAGGAGTGTCATGGAATCCTGGACATAAACACGGGCACTCAAAGGAGACTGGTTCAGCTGGATTGAATAGACTTCCAGAAAAAGATGCTCACGGCTGTTGTGGAGAGTGCGAAGAGCAGCAGTATTCTCTTGTTCTCTTGCTCAAATGTCATGCTCTTTAACTCATACAGAGTGTGTGTGTGTGTGTATGTGTGTGTGTGTGTGTGTGTGTGTGTGTGTGTGCCCGTGCGCATGCACATGTGCATGCATGCATGTGTGTGACTGCTACATGAAATACAAACCAAGGAAAATGATCACTCTCTACTAACAGTGCTAGTGAGAGCAATTATGTCATGGTGCCTGGGGTAAGGCTCTGATAAAAGAAAAAAGGCCAAGAAAAAGGTTGACACATGAAAAATCACTGGAAAATTAGTTTATAGCAGAAATAAGAAGAGATGGTAGGTTAAGTTCATAAAAAAACAAACGATGGCAATTTTAAGCCTCAGGAGAAGTTTTAAATTAAAAAGTGTATAGAAGATACTCTCTCTCTCTCTCTCTCTCTCTCTCTCTCTCTCTCTCTCTCTCTATGTATACACACACACACACATATATAATCTATGGAAAATAGTTGTAAATAATTTAAAAAAGGATTTTCAAAAATAGGACAATTTATTTAATCATTGATCGTAAGCTATTATCAGAACAAAATAAGATTTGAGTTAAGAAACCCTAATGCCTCATGTAGATCAAGAGACCACGTTGGCTGGGTGAGGTGGTACACACTTGTCGTCTCAGCTATTAGGGAGGCTGAGTGAGGCAGGAGGATCATTTAAGCCAAGAATTGGAGACCAGCCTGGGCAACACAGCAAGTAACACTCTGTCAACAAACAAATGAAAAAAATAAATACAAACATACGGGAGATTGAGGAAGGAGAAGGGGATTTGAAGTGAGCTGGCAATTTTAATTAGATAATGACCTGAGGTCCTAAGGAAAGATTCTTAAATGTCTGCTCTGCTACATAACCACTCTAGTACATAACCATTTTGGCCATCATCCTCCAGCATGCCCCATATGGCCAAAGAACAGCAGCCACAGCTTCAGGTGTCAAACCCTTAGATAACTGTCCACATGGCCTCACCAAACAGTAAAAATCAAAACACAAAAACAAACAAACAAAAAAAAAGCAAAAACTCTCAAACAAACAAAACAACTTTCAAGACAACCCGAAAGTCAAACATATTTATCAGAGATAAAGATATAGATATTGATATGGCTCTTGTTTGAATGTCATTGGATAATAATTTAAAAAACCTTTTTCAGAAGACTTGGAGTTTATTCTCTTCCCTATTGTATTGACTGGGACTTACATCATATTCCTATTTCTGTACTGACTACTGGCAAACATTTCTACTGGCAAAAGAGCAGAATGACCATCATTGAACTAGAATAATTTCCATTCTCCAACTGGACTATGGAGCAAGCCTTTGTCCTGACCACACGAGAGGAGAAGGAATGCCACAGAGAAAGGGCATGACTGTTCCGTAGGCTGCGTCTGTTTTCTGAATATTTTACTGTCATTTAAATTGCAATAGTGGGAAAAGCAGCAAGTCTGGATAAAACGTCCCAGAATAATAAGCCCCCTAATTATTGTAAGTTGGCTCCTGTATTCTTTGGTATTTCATTGAACCAGGGATGGAGAGTTCTGCTTGGCCTGGCCTGCACTGCCACCCTTGTGGGTCTTTTCAGAGAAGGACAGTGGGAGAAGCAGATTTCGACAGTGTCCCATTGCTAAAACATGTTAATGGCCTCTTTTAAATTGCAAAAGCAGAGATTCAAAGTGAGCTCACTTCCAGACATATCTTTGCAAAACACGCCTGGAAATGTGCTCATCTGCAACTATCAGATGGAGTCACTGGGAGGAGGGACACCCTGGGCAGGGTGAGATGATTCAAGATGGAGAGCTAAAACTTTATTATTCCCTAGAACAAAATTAAAAGTAGATTAGCTTGAAAATAGTCAAATGTCTAATGATAGCCTGGAGTAAAACTCTAATTTCTTGAATTACTTGAACACTGGCATTGCAGTTTTGGTCATCTCAGAATTAATGGGGGGGAAAGGCTATAACTTAGGTGTAAACTTCTATATTTTCCCTGCCTTGGGAAATATAGTGAAAGTTATTGAACAAAATGTGATTTAAGTTTCACTGTATATAAGTCTTAGGTATTGCTGATGCAGATATTAAGCTGGCTGTTTTTCTTTCTTTCTGTATTTTTTTTAAATTCCAGGATAGATCCTAGGAATTTGATCGTGAGATGTGTATGTGTTTGGTGGAGAATGTGTGGGAGACATTCCCACAAACCAATAAAACAAAACAAAACAGAAAGCCCTCAAACCCTTGATTGATGAATGCTGTTTATGAGTTGAGTTCTATTTGATTGACATCTGACTCTAGATTGCTCTTCCTATCTTCTGTTCCATTCTTGATTCCTCTCTCTTGCATCAGCATGAACCCACTTTCATGAGTCATGTGAATTTCATGGATCACAGAGACAGCCCCAGTGCTTCTGATGGTTCATAATCTGCATTTGGTTAGATGTGTGTTCATGTGCCTTGTTGACCTAATTCTCACAGAAGCCGTCTACATTCAGGGCAGGCCACAGCATCCCTGTATTATAGATAGAGTTTAAGGGTAAGTCAGTTTTCCAAGGTCACACCACTGAAAGGTACTGAATTGGGATTGAAGCCCAAGTATTTTTTCACTGGGTTCAGAATTCTATCCACTCCTGGTACACAAAGTCCAATTATATTGTTATGTCCTAATTTCACATATTCCATTGGAAATTCTATAACAACATTCATACTTGTGAGAACATAAGAGTGATTTCTTTACAAATAAACATGCAATGAGGATGTGGTGCTGTTCTTGTTAACCTGAAAGGATTCCCAAGGAGGAATCAAGGAGGCTTTTGAGAAAGTGGGCTAAATGGAAGTGTTGTCAATGCTTGTCTCTTGTGTTTTCAACCTTTCCCTGTCTTCTATGAAAGTTCTTTCCAGTCATCACATTTTCTTTGAATATACTTTACTTCCCAGCAACATTCAAACATGGTCCTTAATCTCACCCTCCCTCTTATCCATTACCTTCTCAGCTAATCTCTCCCTTTTGTGGCCACCACCAATCCAAAGAACTGCGTTAACTGTGTTTCTATTTTAATTTCTGTAACTTAATTCTCAGCCTATGGCCTGATAGTTTTTAGATTACTTAGCACCACAAATTATACCAATGATAGTTCAATCACTTGTCATCTAAAATGGGAAAAATAGGAGAATAAAAGATGGGCTGGCTACTCATGATGACACCCTTATAGCACAAACGAGGACCTTCCCCGGGCACACCAGTACCTACGGGAATCTTATAAATCAGCACCTCTCACTCCTCACCTGGCTTGATTGCTTGGGAGCATTGCTCCCTTAAACCTTTTTTATAGCACGTTTTTTTCACACTGCCTCTGTGACAATGCACACTTTGGTTTTTCCATAAACTCTGGTTGTTCTGTGTGATTATGTGAGGGATCCCCACTTTTTCCTATTGAAGTTGTGTGTTTTCCGGGGGTGATTCCAGTCTTCTCCTCAGCATCTGTGAATACCACCCCTTCCATGGTTCCAGTTATCATCTAACGACGCAGACTCACAACATCCACAACAGAGGCTCCCGCTTCTCCTTTGATACTCAGGTCCCACTATCCCACTGTGCACAAGACCTCTTCTTTTGGCTGTCCCACAGATACCAAAAATCCAGCATGCCAAAATCTGAACTCACCATCCACCTTGCCTTTACTTCCTTGAAATTGCTGTGCTTGACTTTCAACTTCAGATTTGTCACACATGCTTTTTCCCTTCTATTTTTCACCCATCTCGATTTGAGCCTGAATGTTATTTATTCCAAAGACTTCCTGGATTCCAATAAATTAGTTGTAAATGTTCCCCTTATGAAAACCCAGAAAACCACCCTGTACTTCCTTTAACAAGTCAGGAGTCCTTTCATGTGTGTGTGTCCATCCATCCATACCCGGGCCCTAACAGAGTCAATCACATATAATATGTGTATAATAAATTCATATTGCAGAATGTACAAATTATTGAATGAATAATAACATTTCAGTTGATCCCTGAAGAATAGGTAAGCTGTAGTACTCTGCCTTATGACAGATCTTCCACATGCAAAGATAGTATGTCACAATGTCACAGTAAGTGGGGTTAGAAAGTTTGGGGACATCAGTTAGAAGCTGTGAAGAATATACCTGGACAGGAATAGTAAGTAAACTAAATAACAGAATACACCTGGCGTAGAGGAGCCAGACCGAAAGCTGGAGCAGTAATAGAGGTGAGAAAGGGTGCTTTTGATAAGAGTCTGGATATTACAGGGAACCTTGACAATCATGTAGATGGATTTTCTGACTACATCAATGAAATCAAATCAACAATGGTTTTATCCTGGCTGGTGACTAGACCCACTATTAGAGAAAAAAGAAAAACAACAACAAAGTTTCTATTACTTAGCAAGTATCTTGCAATTATGAGTGTGCTTTTCTTTCTTGTCAGCAAAAGCCAATGATAGATTTTTGTTTTCCAGTATAGAATAAGATGTTGGCAATTAATGGACTGGTAGTATATATTATAGCTCAGGCATTTTAAAAGCTACCTTGTGAAAACACGGGAACAAATACTGTTCTTTAAAGTTTCTTTATTTGTGTAGCTCTCTCCCTTCCCAGAATATTGTACTAAATCCTGAACATTAAAGTTACAATTAAGGTAAGTCTGTTTCTATCAATTAGAAACATTCTGAGCACCTAACAACAAAGGTACATTCTGTTCAATTCACTGAGAATATTTCTAAGATGTTTTCCTTTATAAAGTGTTTTTATTGGAAAAGAAAAAAAGAAATTATCAAAAAGTAGAAAAAAAAAAAGTCCCCAGATTTGTTCTTAGAAGAAGTGTATGACACACACCAGGCACCAATGGTCTTTAAAACAGTAGATGGCGGTGATGACCAGTATCCGGTTGTTAAAGGATCAATGAGGAAAGATTTGGACTTCTCTGAACACAAGAGAAGCTGAGTATCCAAATGACTTCTTATCCTAATTCCCCATCCTAATCCCATCCTTTCCCAGATGGAAAAACTTCACTTCTGAGGAGGAGGGCAGAGGGCAGAGCAGACACATTATAATTCTCAGACACATTTCCTTGTTCATGAGTCTTTTGATCAGCATTTCTCAAAGTGTGTTATGGTTTGGACATGAGGAGTCCCCCAAAAGCTCATGTGCAAGAAAATGCAAGCAGATTTAGAGGTGAGATGATTGGGTTAGGAGAGCCTTAACCTAACCAGTGCATTATCTCCTGACAGGGATTAGCTGGGCCCTAACTGTGGCTGGAGGAGGTGTGTCCCTGGAGATGTGCCTTTGGGGTTTATGTTTTGGTGAGCAGAGGCTCATTGCTTCCTGGTTGCCATGTTCTGACCTGCTTTCTTCCACCACACCTTGTCACCATGACGTTCTGCCTTACCTTGGCCCAAAGCAATGGAGTCAAAGAGCTATAGACTGAGACCTCTGAAAATGTGAGCCCCAAATAAACTTTTCCTCTCTTTGTTTTTCTTGTCAGGTCTTGTGGTCACAGCTACAAAAAAGCTGACTACGGCAGGGCCATATCCAATGTCGATGATCATCCACTGTGGATGATCCACATTATATTTTATGAAAAGTAAATAGATAAGAATAGTAAATGCAAGCTTAGGTCACATAATGTAGGGCTGCGCATCACTCTATACATTTTTGTTTCTGTCATGTGTGTATGTGTGGGGAAGGGGGGCAGGTCTCACTGAGTCATATGTGCAATACAATGTCAAATACATTTCTCCCATTCATGCAAAAATGTTTGAGAGATCCTGCCCTTCCCCAGCCAGTTCCCTCGTTCTGTTCTGCATTCAGCAGAGTGTGTTATTATCAGAAATTTCCACTTCTCACATCTCCTTCAACACAAAGAGATGAACACAGGCTCTCTTCATAGCTTCTATGTTTGTGTGTGTTGAAACAAGTGTTCTATTTATCCTTCTTTCATCATAATTCAATAATATTCAGGCTCTGGCTGAAAAATATACACAATGGGCCAATCCTTGGTCTCCATGCATGACCTAAACCTGCATTACAGACTTGATTGTTAAAGAATTTTACCTTTAAGAACACTTTATCCCAGTGGCTTTGGAGGCTGAGGCAGGAGGGTCACAAGTGCAAGGACAACCTCAGCAATTTAGTGAGACTCTCAGCAACTTAGTGAAAGCCTGTGTAAAATAAAAATAATAATAAAAAAAAAATAAAAAATGGCTGGGGGATGTGGCTTAGTGGTTAAGTAAGAACTCCTATGTTAACTTTCTGGTACAAAAAAAAGGATTTTATACTTAAATGGAGCCTTGCAACTGTATTTTTATTTATTGTCTGTCTATTCTCACCCTTGCTTCCTCTATTTTTATCTTTTGCCTCACTCTTACTAATCCTTGACATTCATTTCCAAAGAGAAATGGCTTTGAAGATTGTATTGGTGCAGCTGCCCAAGCTTTCAAGATCATAAGAAGAGAATTGTACAAATTGCTAATGGGAAAACCTTTTTAAATACTTACGAAAGTGATGCCAAAGTAGAAATTGCTTTAACAGTGGCCTAATGACCCAGAGTTCCAGTTTTTCTAATAATGGAGGATTCAGTAAACTTCATTGTTAACAAAGACGTTCAATCATTGTTGGTTGGTACGGTAGCTCTGAGCTGAGCGGTCAGATGGTGTCTTTGCTCCACTGAACTTATACTTTAAGAATGGAGGATTTGGTCATTCAATAGCTCTGTGGAGATGACATTGAGCTGAGTACTGGCTGTCTCAGACCTGCCTCTTTACCAGACTAAAGTCCACTTTTTTTGTACCCAGGATTGAACTCCAGGGAGCTAAACACTGAGCTACATACTCAGCCCTTTTAATTTATTTATTTTTTTTCCTGAGACAGGATTTCACTAGTTGCTTAAGGCCTTGCTAATTTGCTGAGACAGGCTTTGGATTGTGCTCCTCCTGCCTCAGCCTCCTGAGTTGCTGGCATTACAGGTGTGCATCACTGCGCCCAGCCAAGGGTCTACCTCTGTGAAGTGGTCCTGAGTCTGTCTGCAGTGATGAGAATCTAACTACCTGTGTTATGTCCCTCCCTCGCAAGAACTCTGGAGGGTGAGCCAACAAAGTGGAGGAAGCCACTTGGTTTCTCAGACAGTGCCAGACGCAACAAGGAACAGACCCCTTCTTCGGGCCACCCGTTTCAAGAGGTAAGGCATATGGAAAATCATGGAAATAGTAAAAGCAAATTATCATGGAAATTGGAGGGATTATAGGCCACGCATGGTGTGACTCGCCCAATCCCTAGGGGATGATTGTGGCGGTCCATGAAACTTGGGTCCGAAGCCACAGCCACAGTTTGTGTTTTCACATTCTAATAATGACATGCCTGTGCTGTGCTTTTAGTTTGCACTTTATAAACTATGTTTATGTGTTACTTTTTGGGGAGGTTTGGGGTACTGGGGATTGAACTCAGGTGCACTCAGCCACTGAGCCACATCCCCATCCCTATTTTGTATTTTATGTAGAGACAGGGTCTCATGAGCTGCTTAGCACCTTGCTGTTGCTGAGAGGCTGGCTTTGAACTCAATCCTCTTGCCGCAGCCATATGTTACTTTTGTCTGATCCTTTCAACATCACTACAAGGTAATACGGAACTGTTTAAAAGGCTTTACAGACAATAAAATAGGCAATCCAAGAGATTGAATAATTGCTCCAGTGTCACAAAGTCCCTTGACATTAGAACTGACACCCAAAGGGGGAGCTACATAATATCATGCAGCTTGCAGAATACCATGGGGTAGTCTTGGAGAGTGAATTCAGTGACGGGTTGATTAAACAATCAAGAAGAGCAGAGATGGGCTGGAAAAGAGGGCAGCTAAGTAATCATTGACCTAGGCATGGGGGAGGCAGGTTGAAGAAGCAGCTCAGAATGTGTAAGAGAGTAAGTAAAATGACAAATGGCCCTGGAGCTGGAGGAACTGGAGAGGAGGAATGCCAGGTTAGCATCACTCTCAGTCAATAAAATGCTTCCATTATGCACTGTCTGTTTGCATTTCCCTATACTTTCCATAGCAGCCTAGTAACTTCAAATCAGTCAAGTTCTCCCAAAGAACTGTCTCCATCCCTGTGTTTGTTGAGACCACAATACTAGCACTTCAGCCAACTCAACCCTGATAAGCCAAAACTGCAGTCCTTTGCTGGGTCCTGCTCCTGCCATTCAGAATCTATCATAAGAAAAACAAAACAAAACGACAACCACTCAGGACCCCAAAGCAGGGAAGCTACCTGCTGGTGATCTGGATCACTGTGCTTGAGTTCTTCCACAAGGTGTCATATTTTCCATCCAAGAGGAGGAGGTGGATTGTCAACAACAAAACACACACTACTCAAAACTGTGGCCAAGAAATAACGGCTGATATGCATTATTTCTATATAGATTAGAAGCAAAGCTGCTAATCTATTAGGGTGGATGGTGTGGAAGGAGCAGGCTGGCTCTTCATGTGTGTGTGTGCATAACTTTAGACCTGTAAACTATCTTGAGCTCAATGTATGGGTTGCTTAGAGAAAAAATATACAATTTCTCTTAGCAATTACAACACGGAATAGGGAGAAAAGTGAATGGTTGTTGAATTAATTATACAAAGCACTACTAGAAATGAAGTCCATGTTAACCTAGGGAGAGGTCTGTAGACCTGCTGTCTTGAAGGAGAGGGAAATTGGAATCATAGATGTTTTTCATTTTCTAGTGGGCAGTACACAGGGCAGAAGTGATCTATGAGGATGTAGAACCCTGAATTTTAATTCCCCATTTACCCAGTTGATCATCTTTTAATTAGTTTACTCATTTAAGCAATACTCATTGAGTGCCAGGTACGTGCAGGTGCATTAGGAGGAATAAGAGCAGTCTTCTAGTGGGAAAGATAGTTAATAAGGAAACACACCAGTGATGGTATGTGACCGTGATAAATCCTACTAAAAAATGAAGCAGAATAAGGACATGACCAATCACGCCTGGAGAACACTCTTTAGTTTGACGAGAATTGTGTGGAAGGCAGAAGACTGAGATGACCCCAAGATCCCCTCCCCTGTGTAGACACCCTATGCAACACCCTCTCCTGGGTGTTAGTGGGACTTAGGCATATAATGAGATTTCATATATGAGATCATATTAAATTGTAAGGTGAAATGGATTTTGCAGGTATAATCAAGACCTTTGATCTATTGACTTTCAGTAAATTAAAATGCAGATTTTCCTGGGTGAACTGGACCTAATTTGGTGAGGCCCTTAAAGGAGAGATTGGAAGCAGGAGAGACACT
The DNA here is from genome assembly GCF_052094955.1 of Ictidomys tridecemlineatus. NCBI lineage: Eukaryota > Metazoa > Chordata > Mammalia > Rodentia > Sciuridae > Ictidomys > Ictidomys tridecemlineatus. The sequence goes on along the minus strand of NC_135483.1, from coordinate 189,028,499 downwards.
CTCTTTCCTGATGGCTAAGAAGAAAGTTAGGAGCCATGTTGTGAACCATCCATGGAGGCCATATAACTAGGAGCTGAACATGGTCCTGATAGGAGATCTATTTAATCTCCAATAAAAACCTGGGGTGTGGTCCTACAACTAGTAGGAGCCCAGTTCTTCCAACAACTGGTATGACCTTGGAAGAGGGCATCAAGTTCCAGATGATTCTGAAGTCAGGCAGGACTTTGATTTTAGTCCTATAAGACCCTGAGGACAGCCCGGTGTGGTGGCGCCTGCCTATAATACCAGTGACTCTGTAGGCTGAGGTAGGAGAACTCCAAGTTCAGGCCATCCTCAACAACTAAGTAGACCCTGCGTCAAAATAAATAAACAAACATAAAAATGGCTGGAAATGGCTCAGTGGTAGAGCACCGTTGGGTTCCATACCCAGTATCAAAACAAAACACACAAACAACAACAAACTCCGGTTGTGCTGTGCCTGGAGTTTGAACTTACAGAAACTGTGAGATTATAAACAGGTGTTGTATTGTTAACTAAGCAACAGAAAACCAGTACAGAATTACTCCAGGAGTTACTGATGTTGTCTTCTTCAAAGGCAAGCCATCCAAGCAGCTTGCCAATACTCCTCACCAAATCTCAGAATGTCAAACCTGCCAGAAATTCACTTTCCAGGAAAAAAAAAAACAAGAGTTAGAGCAACCAGAGACCCTCATGGTGTCAGTCAGGGACTGAATTGGTCACCAAGCACACAGTACAAGAATGTCCCAGAGACACTCCTGACTTCAAGAGAGCTGGATCCCCTGTCTCAAAGCTCCTTAGTGTAATGATGTTTTATTGCTCTTTATGACAGCCCATTACCCCCAAACGAAGGGAGGACAGCAGAAAATGAATATTTTATTGGCTCCCGTACAGTGGGCATGGCCTGAAGTAAAAATAAATGTTCTATGACATTCATCTTTATAAAATGCCTTCTCCCTAACCATAAAAGGGATCCAATGATCTATCTTTTTACACATCTCTCAGCAGTAATGATAGTAAATAACTGTGGTCATATTCTCAGATGGTCTGCCTGCTGGGAAAAGTTATGTCCAGGTAGTAAGAATTTTTTTTTTTTTTTTTAACACAGAGGACTATTGTAAATGTGCTGGTTGGGGATCTTCTTCCCTTCAATATTGATGGTAGACTTTTCTCTATCAGATGAAGATTGACATTTACTATGTGATTATCCAGGATTTTCTGTAGAATCATGACTTCCAGTGTATTGATATCTCAGAAAAAAATATAAAATTAACAGTTAAACATCCCAAACACTCAATTCCCTTTGCTGCGAATGGGACTGAGGACTTGCTATGGCTATGAGAAGATTCTCAAGGAGGGTGAACAAATAGAGAAACCAGAGGAAAGAGTAAAGGCAAGGAAGAAAAAATAATATCCCAAAGGTTTCATTCATGTTACAGGATGGGTTGATAGTTCAACTGGGGCAGATTTTAATGGTTACATCTGGTTTAATCATTGAAATGTCCTATACATTGTATTAAATTCTGCTTATTTATCTTGTTGTTTTAGATGGAAGTTATCAATTACTTTATTAATTTCTTTACATCATTGAAAATGACACACTACTTCTTTGTTAAAACATCCCCTTCTTTCATATTCTTTTTCTCTTCATGTTGTCAATTTTCATCTAGCATTTTAGCTATTCAATCTCACTTTATTCTTCCAGCATTTTCTCCTCTTATCAAGCATTTCATTTTGAAGTTTCTTAGAATTTGTCTTCAAACATATTCACTCCTCGCTCCACATCACCTGCATTCCTATCACTTCAATTAGAGTTACATTCAGAATGTTGTGGCCATATAGCTGCTGTATTACCAGACACATCATGATTTCAAGGTGTCTTAGTCAGTTCGAGCTGCTATAACAAAATTTCCGCAGACTGGGTAGCTTATAAACCACAGACACATATTGCTCATGGTTCTGGAGGCTGGAAGTCTGAGCGCAGGATGTCAGTGTGTTTGGAGTTCTAGTGAGGACCCTCTTCTAGGCTACAGATGGATGACTTTTCATTATATCTTCCAATGGTAGGAAGAAGGTAAGAGAGCTGTCTGGGGCCCCTTTCATAATGTACTAATTCCTTCCATGTGGCTCCACTCTCATGACCTACTCACCTCCCCAAGTCCCCACCTCCTAATATCATCACATTGGGGGTTAGGATTTCAGTATGTAAATTTGGAGAGACACAGACACACATTCCATAGAACCAGGCAGAAGGAAAGGAGAAGACCCATAGTGTGGGCACAAGAGTGCACATTGGCTAGGAGAGGGAAAACCGTCCTTGAAGTTCCTACCAAAGTTCTTTTGGGTGTCTTGCAGGAGCAGGCTGAGCCATGGGACCAACCTGATGTGTTACGGATATTGAGGAGTGAGCTTTTAGTTGAGTATATTGTGTCTTTAAACAAAATCAGTTTTGTTGGCAGTGACAATGAGGATAATGAATTAGGGTGGCAATGACTCCCAAGTCTTTATCTTTAGATTTGATCAAAATTTGAAAATCTAAACTGATGTATAAAATGTCTTCACATTTTCAATCAGATATCTTTGAACATTTCAAAGAGTTCAAAGTAATATTCCCCACTCATTTATTTGTGTCTTCATTTTTCTATTGTTAGGAAATGATTCTGTTAATTATCTGATCAAAGTCAAAACCCTGACATGATCTTTACCTCTTCCTCTCTCATCATTTCCCTCTACACAATAATTACCATGTCCCTTCACATCTTGAATTTACTTCGTTCTAACCCTTCTACCCAGGTCTAGGCTACCATCCATCCTTTCTTGCCTGGAATAATACAATAGCTTCCTAACAAGTCTATTTCATCAAATTTCGCCTATTATCAATATATTCTTTTTAAATTTTTACTTCCAGTAATTTTTAAAAAAATGAATTTTAACCTCCTCTCCTTAAAGTTAATTAATGTTCTTTTACCCTTTGATCAACATCTCCCTTCTTCCCATCCACTCCCTGGTGATGGATTTTTTAATTAGCCCAATTTAATCATTCCATATTATAAAAATGTGTCAAAATATCATGTTCTACCCCACAGAGACATATATTATTTTTCAGTTAAAAATGAAAATTAAGCAAAAAACAAACAAACAAACAACAACAAAAGAAACAAAATAAATAAAACACCAGACGTAAGGTTCTTGCTTACCATCTGGACAGCCATCTTAAGTGACAGCCGCCATTTTAAGAAAAATTTTGTTTTCCCTCCCAAGGGCATTTCTGAGAAAGGCGCACCACTCCCGCATACCAACCCCACCATTAACCACCCACCTTAGGACCCACCTCGCTCTAATTCCTGAGCCTGCCCCATAAAAGTCCTGAAACCCCAAGTCTGTTTTGCCTCTCTCCGTCTATGGAGAGATGGCCTTTATTTGTCAGCTCTGACAGATGAACTCTCATGTGTATCTCTTCCTGGTCTCCATCTTTCTTTCCTCGCTCTCACTCTCCCATCTCCCTGTTCCTCGCTTTCCTTTCAATGTGCTTACTGTGGTCTAAACCCCTGTCCTACTAGGCCCTTCCTTTCCTCTCAGACTCCCACTACTCCTCTCTCCACTTGAAGCTCCGGGGTTTCCCCCAGTGTTGGAACATGGTATGCAGTAGTGCTTCATTAGTAAACGAATTCTTGTGAGACGACTGTGAGAAATGAGCATATTCCTTACTATAAACAATCACTGTAAATACTGCTGTGGATGAGTCGGAGCAGTCACTTAAACTCATTTGTGACTTTCCTCGGAAGGGCAGCCTTTAGGGCAATGTGGAAGCAAGACCCAGCATCCTGTCATTCTAGTCCCTTGGCCTCAACCACGCAATGTTTACACCCACACATACTCATATCTTCCAAGCACTCGTGGGCCATGTAGATTTCAATGCCATTTTGTGGGGAGAAGCAGGAGAGGATTTCCATTGACGACCACACAGGAAACTGCTTAACTGATACCTCTCAATGCGCCTTTGGGCATTGTGCCATCTGCCCCCCATGACTCAGTCCTTTTCTTCTTGACCCTCATTTACCTGCTTTCCTTTCTTTCCTTCCTTGATGATTATGAGGCCAGTCTTACCCCACAATAAGCTGGTCAAGATGTCAACAGGCCGTTCATTTATCCAAACCCACAGCTGGGCTTTCTGGGTTTGTAGATGTCTCTCAAGGTTCTGCCTCAAATATCTAAGTTTTCATGGCTTGGACTCCAGCTGTTTGACATGTGGCTTCCTGATAATGCACTGTATAGATAGCCTGAGTTGCCATGTGGTTCAACCAGGGTGCTGAGGGCTCTAGGCACAAACTATGTGGAAATCCCTTTGCAGTTTTGATTTGTTATCACATTAGAGGCTAGTTAAATGTTGTTCAGAAGTGGTAGGTCAATACTGTAACCAACGTTTCTAAATTCAAATTCCTTACTGAGTTTCATAGTGTAATAAATCAAATACTAATTAATAGTGGAAAGCTAAAAGAAGAGTAATCGCTTTGTGACAATAAAATAGGTCATGGATTTTGTGAGTTGGGTAATATTCTGTTCAGTAGAATTCAGTTTTAAGCTATTTAAAAGAATTGTTGAATTTCCAATTGTTTTTATTTTAGAGAAGAGGAATGAGATTTAAAATGTTATTTGCAGTTTAGCTTTATAACCCAGATCAAGTTAATAAATCATTTCTTCTATATGATATGGAGCATCAGATAAGTGCTGGTATCAAGCTCAGGTGAAGAATGAAGACACTTCACTGGCAATAAATCTTAAATCTAAGAGATGGAGGAGGTTTGATTTAAAAAAAAAATCCTGTAGAGATAGAGAAATAAAGGATTCAATTATAGATTATAGTGTGCTATCAAAGGTATTTTAATGCAACTTTTAGAGAAAAGAAATAAAAGAAATCATAAAATATCAATGTTGAAATTAATGAAGTTTTTAAATACTAAGAGCAACTATTCTGATGAGTTAGTTTGTGCTGAAGGAGGTGCAGGAGTTCATGATTATAAATCTCTAAGACTTGAGCAGAGGTACTATTTGTAGTCCAGGTAGAACATACCTACTGATCATGCTTTGGGATTCAGATCGTAAGTCTCAGAGGATTATATGTTATCAGATCTTCTAAAATTTATTTTAATATTTTTCCCTGGAGTTAAATTTCATTCAGGAACTTATGACAAATAACATGTCATTTTAAATTTTATCCCTCAGTTATTTGCATTATTTATATTTCCACACACCTATCTATTCTCAACAAAACTCTTCATATGCAGCTAAAAGATGATATTTTCTCATGCTTTTCTACCCACGCATAAGATGAGCAAGACTGAGTTCCCAACCCAAAAAGTAACCCCTTGCAGGGTAACCCATAAGTATTCATCTATATGGTTAGATTGATGGCCTATTTTCCTCATTGACTATTTGATTTTTCCCCACAATACACATTTTTTCATTAGTAATTTTTTTTTAATAATAAAAAACTAAATATTTTTAATTCCTTGAAAATATACCCATGGGACCAGTTCCTGCACCCTCTGATAGGGTAAGCCACTTCACCTCTTGATTATTGCCATAGTCTGGGGCTCCTCCTCCCTGCCCCCAGGCCCCTGAGCAGCAAAGAGATCCTGTTAAAAAAGGAAAGCTGGAGCTGGGGATGTGGCTCAAGCAGTAGTGCGCCCCCCTGGCATGCATGGGGCGCTGGGTGCGCTCGCCTGACATGCATGGGGCACTTGGTTCGATCTTCAGCACCACATAAAAAACTAAAAATAAATATTAAAAAAATTCTCTCTCTCTTAAAAAAAAAAATGGAGTGTTTAACAACAACAACAACAAAAGCCGGTCATGCCACTCCTCTGCTTGAATTGTATTCCTCCCTGTGTTAGTCCCCACCACGGCCTGATCTACTGGGCTCTGTCCCCGCCACTACGCCACATTTAGAGTCTCCAGACTTACTGGACTCCTGAGGTAGTTGAGGTGCTCTGGGAAACGGATACCAAATTGGGGTGAGAAGGGCGGGCGATATGTTGGGAGAAGCTGTCAAAAGATAAACATGGCCAGACACTAGATCAGATGGTGGACGGGTTTCGTTCAGTAACTACTGACAGCAGGGAAAGAGCCGAGCCGCTGCATTCTAATCTGTGCAGAGGTGGTTTGAGCATTTTAAAGGGAGAACGACGGCCAGTAGAGTCAGAGAGGGGAAAAATTATCAAGGACGGGTCATTTGAATGCAGTGAGGCCAGCTGTGCCTGCTGGCCGACAGTGAGGGAAGCCAGGATTCCATCCTCCCACAGAGACCGAGGACAGGGGCCCTGTTTTTCCTGGCGATTCCATTTCAAAGGAATGGCTCTCAGGTCCTTGGAAGAGACCCTTGTGAACTCCCAGAGATGCATATTCACGGCTCAGGGCCTTCTGGTAAAGGCTCTAAGACAGGAAGCCAAAGGCCTAGCATGAGGGGTCAGGCAGATCAAGAGTGAATGTTCTGGTGTGCAGTGGGGTCTGGGGTCTTCCTGGGAACCTGCCTAGTAGCCTTGCAGTGTAGGCACTTGGAGGGGTTTTTAGGTGCTGAGGGGTCCCCAGTTCTCACAGTGCCTGTGAGCGGAGGGAGAAAGTGGAGTTAGAAGTCAGAGCCTCCAGACGGTGACAAAGGTCTGGTACCCATGAAAGGAAGTAGGGAAGGAGAGAGAATTAGTTTAGAAGGGTCTCAGCCTCCCAGTCATTCTAACAGAGTGTGGGCCAGTCTGAGGAGATGCCCTCTAAGTCATCCATTAGAGGAGTCCTGCAGGCCACAAGAAAGGGACTATATCATCCTCCACACCATCACTGCCTGGGAGAAGCCCATGGGCACCACGAACATGGTGCTGGATTCAGAGAGGTGCAGGTGGCCCTGTGGCCAATGGTTGCTTGCACAGCAGGGAATCCAGGTAATGAATATTCATGAGTACCTCATCCCCCTCACTGTCACCCCTTGGCCCTTGATGCTTCCTCTGCCTGGAATATTCTTGCACTGATACCCATAGGCTCTTTTCCATCAGCTGTGTCTCAGGCTGCATCCCAAATCCCCATCCCAGGGAAGCTTCCCCACTCACCCTCAATCAGATGTTACCCCACCAACATTTTGTATCTTGTTTCTCTGATGAAATTTTTTTCTCCTTTACAATAATCACCATTTAGAATATCTTAGATTTTATCATTTATTGTCTGTCTCCACCCAACCCCCACTATATTCCCAGCACCTAGAATGGTGCTGGAGACATCGTAGGCGCTTGATGAAGGCAAGGCGACTGTGGACTCCACCTCACAACCCTCTTCCTCCTGCAGCTTGGTAAAAGTCAAGTGCCATCTTCTCATAGAGCTCAGACAGTGTTGGATCAAGTGTTATTTACAGATGAAAAGCTTTCAGCTGAGTACGAGGTGTATTTTACTTTTTTAATCTTTAAAAATGTCTCACTAATAGAGTAAACGTTGACTTTCCACTCCGTGAACTAAATTTTGGGTGATTTGTAGAGTTGAGATCCTCTTGAAAAACCACCTGAAAATGCAAAACCTTCTTCTACTAAGGATTTTATTCTAGGATTTGTTGTCTTCTGATACAAGGGGATGAGGGAGTTGGAGCCAGGATGTGGTAGGTAATTTCAGAATGTGCACTCAGTTTTATATATATTTATATATTTAAGTTTGCTAGTTTTTCACAGCCCAATTTAGTAGGTTATTTAAAAAAAAACCTGACTCTATCAGTTATATCCCTTGTTGCTAACTACTTTAGGATTTGTACCCCAATGTTGACTTTCAGCATTAGGGTACAAATTACTGTACCAGTTAGGATTCGAAGGATACTTGCATAATAGACTTGTCGTCATAATAATGGATGAAAATAAAAAATGATCTCTGCCAGACTAGTGAAGATTAAACAATGACCTCTGGAAGGAATATTTCACTCTCAGATTTTATTTTCAACTTCCGAAGCTAAGCGGAACCAAGACAATAAAGCAAGCTTGACATGTATACTGCCAGTCTGTTTATGAATCCCAGTTTTATCACAATACAAATAGATAAATAATAGGGGCCTATAATGCTTGTCTCAGAAATAATAGTTAAACTGAAACTCAGTATGCAGGAAACAAAAGATGAATGGTCTTTCATAAACATGTTTTTATAACATAATCTGTTCATATAAACAACTGGCAGCGTATCCTTTGGGGATTCTTATTAGCCAGGATTTTCAAAGCTACAATGAATGGATTGAGTTTCAGAACTATTTCCCAATTTTATGTTTGGTGGAAACATCTGTTAACTGTATGTAAATGAACAAGACATTTTGTTCTTTGAGGAACTAAACAAAGAACCCTCAAAGTAGGACAATTTAGTAAATAAGGAAATATAGCTTCTTCAAAGGAAGACAAGAAATATCTAAGGAGAGATTTTATTTAAAGGTAGTACTTATTTTTTTTTTTCTCTTGAAAATTGCTCTATTTGGATCAAGTGAGGAATGGATATTTCCCTTTGATTCACAACCTGTCCAGAGCTTTTGGCTTTCTTTATTCCTGGTCTTCAGACAGGGCTGAAGTTAGAAAACAGATTTGTCTCAAGAAAGAAGTGTGCACCAGACAGCGAGAAGAGACTAGGCAGTAAATCTAGCTCAGTTAATATTTCCACATGTCTGGCAAATGCCCTTGAAAGGCCAGGAGTCCAGACAGTTAGGAGCAGATGCCTCAGCATGTGCCTTCCTTGCATATCCTATTCAGTCTCTGCACCAGATTGATGTTGCTCATCTTGTACATACTAATTTTGCATGAGCTGAACTTGGCTAGAGGGCGAGGGAGTAGCCCTTGTGTGCTGTTAGCTAGAGACAGCATGAATAACGGTAGGAGTCAGCCGGATACCACCAATGTGCAAAGGTGGAAAAGTCTCACCTTATGAAGAGCTTGCAAATGTGTTTTTGTAACTCAAAGGGAACTGGTTGTTTCCTTAAATTCTAGCTCTTAGGGGGAAAAACTCTAAAAATTAATATCATCATGATGTTTAGGAGTTTTAATCTCTATTCATTACACTTAAATATCTCAATTGTGGTTTAATATTTAGTACGTGAAGTCTTCTGTGTTATGTGAATATAACTGCTGTTTATATACAAGAAATATAACACTTGTAGTTCGTAAATATAATTCACACACTTTCTTCAACAAATATTATTGGAACTTAATGGATACTCTTTCATTTTTTTTTCTTTTTCTTTCATTTAGGAAGACAGATTAGCTAGTTCTGTCTTAGCATAACATTTTATTCAGAGTTTCTTTAAAATAGGAGGTAATTCATCTTCCTGGTATCTTGTCAATATTCTGAACTTTTGGGTGAAAACCTCTCACTGTTTTCAATATGCCTTTTCTCGTTTCTGGTTGATCTTCCCCTCAGCAGTAATTTTCTTTAGTGCCTACTATATGAAGAGCTCTGCTTTTGATTTTCTGTATTCATCTCATTTCTCCTAGATTTATATGAATGTTCATTTAGAGGTAATGGAAACTCCCTCAAAAATATTTTCTTTTGAATACTGATAAATTTAGAGGACCTCTACATTTTTTTTGTAGCTACATTCCAGTATATTTAAACTAAATTGGGGTCTTTCTGTTTATAGATTTTCATTTCCTATTCTGCTCTGAATCTCCTCTCTAAAGCAATTGTGTAAATGATTTTAAAACAATATAGGCATCAGTGATGAAACCATCCAAGGAAAAGCAAGTGCACAAAGAAAAAAGTATATATACCTCCATTTCCCAGAAAGAAAGAAAGAAAGAAAGAAAGAAAGAAAGAAAGAAAGAAAGAAAGAAAGAAAGAAAGAAAGAAAGAAAAGAAAAGAAAAGAAGTACAGAATTGGTGTGTTTGTATGTGTGTGTGTGTGTGTGTGTGTGTGCGCCTCTGAGTGTGAGTTGGCTCAGAGTTTTTGCTCCAAATCTCTGCTGTGACCACTGAGTACCCAGAAGCATGAGGCATAAGAATTATTTGTCCGCACTCCAGGAAACGCCGGCTACTTCTGATTTCACAGCACTAACAACACCAGAACTGAAGGTGAGCCAGTCTTGGCCTCAGCCGTCCTCTTCTGGTCAGCAACAATGCTGGGTTATCTGAGCCTGGCCCCAGGTCACTCTCATGGTTTCCCTTTCTAGAATTCATGGCCCTCTCAATCACATACAGCCCAGTCTGGTGCCTTGAATGTGGATCCAGACATGTTTACCAGAAATTAGCTTGCTGAATGTTCCCACTTTCTTCCGGAACTTCTGGAAGCTAATCTGGACAAGCTCTTGGGATCTGCACTCTACCCAGTGCCACTTGAATTTTATAAATGAGGAGACATTGATGCCACTCCATTTGTATATTCTTTTCTTTTTACCTGTCAATTTTCTGCTTGACAACTCTATAGAACACTAGCTCAGAGACCATTGATTTTTAGATCTTATGAGCATACCCCTCTTTTACCTAATTGATCTAATAGGTAAGGTCTGTTGCTTTAAAATCTTGATTTTATGACAGTTTTATCAATCTTATAGACAATTCTGATACATTTGGTATCCTAGCATACACTGCAAGGTGTGTCTATACAGGAATAGAAATGAGAAAAAGATCAAACTCATCTTAGAAGCGTACATGTTCTGGGAGTAGTAATGAATATTATTATTTCAATAACTTCACCCAAATTGGGGTAAGCCTTGAATCACAAGCTTAGAAGCCTCATTTTTTTTTTCCTGGAGGGAAGGAGGATAACAGTACGGAAACAAAGCTCTGGGGGGATTGACCTGATATCAGAGAGATGCCCTGCACCACAGACAAATCAGAAAAAATACCAGCTGATTTGAATCCTTGTCCAATATTCCGTAACACAATTTTTGAGAAGTCATTTTTGTTGTTTTAGGGTCCTGCTCTCAAAATAAAAGAGTTCAAAACAAGATTTATTTCCCTTCTGAACCCAGCAACTACATTTTACTTCATCTTTGATAAAGTCATAATTAATCAAGCTCATGATTTCAATTATGTTGGAGTAAGTCTGTAAGTAAATGATGTGTTTGGAAGGAGGAGCAGAAGGAATCTTTTAAAAGTAGAGAAAAGAAACATAAAAATCCATGTGCTGAAATACTGGGTTGATGAGTTTGCCTGATGTAATAATTTTTGCATCCAAAATCACCACCTCTAGACTGGTTTGACTTTAGGGAAGTTTTGAAAGCAAAAACCAAGGCATTATTGTAGGAACAGTACCACTCACAATAACTTTTTCAGGGATGAATCATGGCAATTACAGGTCCCAGGAGTGTGCTGACTGAATCTGAGAAGCAGAAAGTAAAATTTCCCACTGATTGAAGATGCCATTTTGATGATAGTTGAGACCTCCTTACTTTTGTAATAATATTAATAGTTATTATTATTAATTTGTCATTTGCTATTAGCAGGTGTTTTGGAAACAAATACCACACTATGTGACCTTGCCCAAGGTACTTAAGATATTTAGTTTCTCATTTGCCAGAGGATAATGTAGAATTAAATATTTCTTATTCTCTCCTAATGTTAATTCTAAATCATGGCACTTATTTTCATATACAACAAAAATGTAACCTTTGGATAAATAATTTGATCATTCATGTTGAATGCTCAGTCTGTATTCATCCAGTAAACAGATTCTCTGAGAAATTCTTCTGTCTCTGATGTGGCTTCATTGCTTGAAAAACAAAGGTGTGCTGAAGCCACCTGCCTTCCTCTAACATCAGTTGGAGGAGCTTTCCTTTTCATGAGCTTTATTTTAATAGACATGGATCTAATCCTCTTTTAGAGGATGTATCTGTGGTTGGTTTGTAGAAAGTTTCGATTTTAGAAAAGAACTTCTATGGGGTTTCCTCTTAAACGGGGTGGGAGTTATTTTCTCATGACTTCCTCAAAACATCCCTTGTAAGATTTGTTTCATGAATAAAAACCTGGACAGTGACGCTTACATACATTGTGCTTTTCGAATTACTTTGTGCTAAATTGGAGGCCAAGATAAATCTACAGATTTGGTCATTGGAACACCTGTGCCCTTAAAACAGTTCCCAGACTGCTAACAGAAAATGGAAGACACAAAAGCAAGTTTACCCTAAAGCTGATAATGCACAAGATGCGCCTCCCCTCACTTGCAAAAGAGTCCTTCAGAGACCCTGGGAAGGACTTGAACAATGTATTCCAACGGCTGTACGCAAGTCACAAAAGGAGTATTTTGATATTTGGTTCTGATGTGTTAAGACCACTGCCTCCTCTCTAACCCCCCATCACGCCTCCCTTCCCCTGTAAACACCTGAGCAGCCAAGGGTATTTTTGAGATTTCTCTGAGGGTAAATTAATTCGGGGGTGGCTATAGTTTGGGTTTGGTGCTGTGTGGTTATTATGATTCTCAGCCCGTTTCTGGGGTAGAGTTAAATTATAGTCATCTATTCCAAGTGCAGAAAAACAGTTCCAAAAGTTTTTCTATCACCCCTGTGCCAACTTGCAGAGCATCAGGTTATAAACACACTGGGCCAAGGGTTGTCCTGCAATAGGAATGTAGACAGTCCTACTGGCTCTGTGAGAATAGAGGAGGGAAACAAATCTCATTCACAGAGACTGAGGCTAACCTGTGCAAAATCCTTCCAGTCATCAATCTGCAGAATTTTAAGTGAAAGACTGGTTTCTTATGGACACCTGGTCAAAACAGGAATTCTATTCAATAATGCTGTGCATTCAATTTTATGTATGCTTGTGAAATCACGTGCAATGGACTCTTATGGGAGAAACTTAGTAGAGGTTTTCTCAAGGTCAACAATGCTCAACATTTCCATCACATGACCAATAACGTGTGGTGAAGCCAAAAATCTTGTTCTCTTTGTTCTTTATAACAAGATGCAAATTTTCATCAATCATACTGGATGTGTGAATTTCCTAGGGCAGTCATAACCATGTGCCACCAACTGGGTGACTTAAAACAACGGGGATTTACTGTTTCATTGTTAATTCTAGAAGTCTGAAATCAAAGTGCTGGTGAAGCCATTCACCCTCGGGGGCTTCAATGAGGGTCTTTCTTTGTCTCTTCAACTTCAGGTGACCCTACTCCCCCAGCTGTGGCAGCACCATGCTGGTCTCTGCCTCGGTCCTTGCTGAATCTTTGTTCTATGTTCCAGTGATTTCACATGGGCACGAGTCACATGGATCAGGGATCCACCCCACTCCAGTGTGACCTCAACTTAATTGCATCCGTAACAACTCTATTTCCAAAATGAGATCATATTCTGAGATACTGGGGGGTTAGGGTTTCAACACACTTTTAGAAGGGAGTACAGGGCTGGGGATGTGGCTCAAGCGGTAGCACGCTCACCTGGCATGCGTGTGGCCCGGGTTCGATCCTCAGCACCACATACCAACAAAGATGTTGTGTCTGCCGAGAACTAAAAATAAATATTAAAAATTCTCTCTCTCTCTCTCTCTCTCTCCTCTCTCTCTCTCTCTCTCTCTCCTCTCTCACTCTCTCTTTAAAAAAAAAAAAAACGAAGGGAGTACAAACACCTGGCTCCACCATGTAGGCCTGATGGATGACTAACTCTCCTTTCCAGAGATAGGTCCAAGTCTCTACTCATGGCCTGGTCTTTCTGCTGACCATCCTTCAAGAGTCCACTGACCATCATCATCCCATTACAACAAAAGTTGCTCCGACCATTCGGGAAATTGCAAGGAATTAGTAGCTCTGGGGGAAAAACTGAGCACAAAGATCAAAGTATGTTTCTTATTATAAATAATAACCACACAGGTATACATGATGCCATCTCATTCTTACAGTCACACCACCCATCCCTGTTCTTGGTTGTGATTCGGCTGCTCCTTTTGATAAGTTTTTTTTTTTTTAGTAGTTTTTATTGACATTTATTGTCTGTGTCTATGTGTGTGGGGTGTGTGCTCTTGAAGATATAGGCTATTTGTCTATTGAAGACAAAGGCTGAGCAGAAGAGGATCCTATCCTTTCCTGGGAGACAGGAGTTAATTACCAGAATGAATAATTGTCACTGTTTGACCTCCAGACTCAAGAGAAGGCAGGATTAGGGCTCCTCCATGCTGCTTACCCTCCCCAGGAGATCTCTTGTCTGGGATTTGTGGCTGAGCTGCTTTAGCAGACATAGTTGTAGGAAGCAGCAGGTTCCTCTAGGTGTGGTCCCTTGTTATTATCCTATTGGCTTGAATCAGCATTAATTGCTTGGAAAATGAGGGTTCGATTTGCAGAGACACCTGCGGTGTTTCTAATGCTCATCTTGGTAGCAAAGAAAGCTGTTTTCATCCATGGAGTCTGGAGAATAGTTATGCTCCTATGCACAGCCAGGTCTCGCCATCATTTATACTGCCAGGAAAGAGACATGGTGTCTAGTTCTGCAAACACTTTTCATATTGGTAGAAAGTCGTCCATCTTCTAAGAAATGCAACATAAAGCTGCAATGGAAACCTTTTTATGATGAACATCCAGTTTATCTTGTGATTATCTCAGTTTTGCTTTCCTGTTGATAGTTTTGAATCAGAAACATAGATCTTTAATACCCGGGAAATGTCATTGGTTTGGCTTTTATATATGTACTGTGGTTGAGTTACTTCATTTTTGCTTTCGGTGCTGACACAGTCTGTTTGTGTTAGGTTGTGGGTAGTGCATGTATATGTCTGTGATCACTTAGGATCCGATTTCAAATTTTAATTATCATTTTCTAGCAAATCACGTTTGAGTGAGCCAGATTGAAATTGCACCATGATAGATCTGAAGCATACTAGAATTGATTGAGTTTTGGGAAAGAGGGTCTGCCCTGCCGAGGGATGTAGGGCCCAGATGTCAGTAGCCTACAGTCATCCATGAGAATGCAAGGAAGCTTTGCGTGAATCCTAGGCACAGACAGGGTGAAACGAGTTTATTTTGATTATGCTCTATAATACTTAAAAGAAAAATATTCATCTCTCTTAAGAATTTCAGTAGCATAGAAGAGTTAATTTAAAAAAGACTTTTAGGAGCTGTCAAAAAGTGAAAACTTAGTTTTGTTAAATTGTTAAATTGCTGTGCTCCAGGTCAATCTCTCCAGCCCAGGAAGTAAGTGACATGATCATCAGGGCAAACCTCCTGATTTGGAGGTGGACAACGATCACCAGGCTTGTTAGGAACCAGATCTCACACAGCTCATTCATTTCTGCCTTCTGTGAGGAAAGAGGTAAAATTGAGATCTGATGGGTGTGAGGGCAGAGGCTTTAAAGACTTCCTAGAAATGAGCACACTCAGCCAGTCTCAGTTGCCCAATAAAGTGAGAAAGAACTGGACATTCTTTGGTACCATCATAAACGCCACCAGTGTAAATAACTACAGGAAAGGAAGCAGCTGAGAGCTCAGGTCAGGATCGTGAGACTGACAAGAGGATGGGTGAGAGCCGCTGGGTGTCAACGGGAGCAGGCAGGGGAGAGTCTTGGAGTCCTCTCAAGCCCCGTGCCATGCTTTCTAGGGAAGACTGGTTTCAAGAAGTAAGTCATAAGAAGAGCCAAGGAGCTGAAGTGGGTTCCCCAGCACGTATCTGTGCCCCTGTCATCCATGCAAAGTCTTTGTGTAAACTCAGGAGAGCAGACACCTCAATAGTGTGGAAGCCCCCATTTTAGAAGCATATGTCCTCTGTCTGGTAAAAGCCCAGGTTTGCACTGAAAAAAATGGGGTTTTGTTCTTTTCTCTGTCACTTCTGGTTCTGAGATATTGAGCAAAATAATTCATTTTTCCAAACTGGAGAGTGTGATACCACACCCCTTGGGGTCATTAGAAAGCTTAAATGGGAAAACCCATATCATTTACTTAGCATAGGGTTAGGCATAGTTAAGTGGTCAATACCTGGTCACATAAACAACGAAAATCCAGAACTCTATACACACAAAGATCTTGGTGTTTCATATACATATGTCACAGATATCTCAAAAGCATAGAGTATCAAAAAGCCAGTTCTGAAATACACAAAATTTTACATTCACTCGTATTTTCCAAGACAATGTTCCAGGAAAATAGACTGTGTTTGCAAAGTTACACTGATGTTCTTTGGATCTTTGCCTATATTCTACAGCAGATCCTAACAGCGATCCATAATTCTTTGAATGTTGTATGTAGAAAAAGAATATCTCTACCTATCGGCCACTCAGAGGAAACAGCATAAATGCACCCTATATTTCACACAGACACAAGGACATTCTTTGCAAGCTATAGAATGTGCTATTTCAAAAACATTTTACTGGAAATGGTTCTCATTCCAAGTATTTCAGATAACCAGCAATGATAATAAAAACATCCACTTTAGAGGAAAATGCGTCCATACGCTAAGTCCAATCACGTCAACATGACTGCATTGCTCTGCCGCTGAATTTTAAATGTGATAAAAGTTCAACATGGCAGAACACTTGAATGAAGGTAGAGAATGATAGTAAACTAAGTGTCCTGAGAAAAAATGTCCTCCTTATCATCTTGTGACAACTGTCTCCCGTGACTTGACTGGCCCTAAGGGGTTCTTTTCAGAACTTTAAGACTTAGGACATTGTTGGTAGACCATTCCTCATCCATTGCCCAAAGGGGCCTTCAGAATAACAGCCACTCTCATCCCCAAGCTGAGGGCCTTCCTGGAGACCTCTGTTCTCCCAGTCTCCCCAGCATTCGAGAATATTATGGCTCTTAGAGTGGGATGGACCACTAGGCCACCTGCCTCAAAGCAAGAAAGACATGTTGACCCCATCTTAAAGCCTGATTGACTGGGACTCTAAGGAGACCCAGCAGCTAAGTGCAATGCACCATCCTGAAGCATGAAAAGGAAAGGGGAAAAAATTAAGGAAATCTGAAGAAGTATGGATGTTGAAATTATCAATATTGGCTCATTAACTGTGATAAAGGTACCATACTATTGTAAGATCTTAACAATAGGGGAGATTCTGTGTGGGGTGTATTGGAAATCTCAGTACTATTATAAATCTGAAAATCTTCTAAAATAAAAAGCTTAGTGATAAAAAAACACAGTGGCTTAAACCATTACTCAGTTCTCTATTTTGAAGCGGAATGATAAAGCTAATGTTTTATTCTAACTGATTAATGTTACACATGCTTAAAATATCATAGGGGCAATTCTTGCTTTGCAGTCAGTCATCTTTATCCCTGATGCAATTAATTCTGGTCAGAATGCCAATGGGACCAACTATGGACTTATCCCAGAATACAGTCTCTTCTCAGGCCCCCGACATCCATGGAAGGGTCTCATTACAGATTCTCACACCTGACCAGCCACCATATGCCCAGAGGCCACGAACCTCTCAGCTAGTTGTTCCTGGAGCGAGGGTCCTCATGGGAGTAGGAAATGCCCACGGAAGGCTCCTTTGGACAGGCTTTTCCCTCAGGTGAAAGGAACACCTGAATGACAGTCTCGACTTTGGGTCCTGTTCCCCAGGCTCAGTCTTCACACCATTTTCCTCCACGACAGAAGAAGCTGATAGATCTCCTAGGCCAGCTCTTTCACCCTACAACTAAGGAAAAAGAGTTCAAGTGAGGAAATGGCCATGCCCAGTTCACAGGGTCAGCCAGTCTTGGCATTGGAAGCAGAACCAAGAGGTCAGTACAGCTCCAACGCTGGCGAGTAAGAACTCAGAGCTCAGGTTTTAAAGCAGAGATATCAAATTAATGATTGTGTAAAAGTACAGAATTGTTGGCTGTTTTGGCTTCCTTTATCATTCCAGTGTATTAGTCCATTTTCCCCACTACCATCACAAAATACCTGAAGTTAGGTAATGTACAAGTAAATAGATTTATTTATCTCAGAGTTTTGGAGACGATTGTCCAAATGACATGGCACCAACTCTGGTGATAAAACTCCTGGCTTCATTACATTATGGTGGGTGGTGTTGTGGTGGGAACATGTGTGAGAACAATCACAGGGACAGACAGGAAGCTTGAGAGCAAGGAGGGGCCAGTCTTGTTCTCTTCCAACAACTTGCTCTCATGGGAATAACCGCTCACTCCACGAGACCAGAATTAATCATTTCAGAAGGCCATGTTCCCAAAGACCTGATTCACTCCTACCAGGCTCCAATATTGCCACATCAAGGACCAAGCTTCCAACACAGTGGCCTCCAGGGACACATTCAAATCATGTCCACACCACAGCTTGCACTTAAATCAACGAATCACTTTTGGGGTTGACACACTAAATCACTGAGAGTTGGGATGAGCATTTCTTTAAGCTCACCCTTATTTCTGAGAAAAATAATATGTAGTCATTGCTAATGTTTTAAAACTTATTTAACTTCCTGAAAATGATGCTATACTTTTCTCTATATTCCCTGAGCTAAAAAAATAGAAATTATAATTGAAAACCCTTTGAACTAAACTCTTATGTGTATTGGGCACATTAAAATACATTTGCTACATATACTGTTTTAGTAGAGTCATTTTCATGAGATATCTTACATTGCTGCTTATTCTGACTGAGTTATTAATGTCTCTACATGTAGCTAGCCCCCTTTACTCTACATTTACATTTCTCAATTACATGCCCAAGGAGAATACTCAATGATTGAATGAACAAAGTAATACCTGCTAGGATAACATAAATATTATTTTTCTTAAATATGGTCTCTCTGATAGCTTCTCTTAAATTATACATAAATAATTAAGAAACTAGATGACTGCTATCATAAATTGCAAAGCATATTTAAAATTATTTGAAATAATGAAACAAAACCATTTTTCACTTCACGGTATTGTGATATAGTCCTCTGAGATTTCAACATGTTTTCTGAAGCTTAATACTTTGCATTTCCATAGTTGCTAACAAGATGTCAATTAACTTGCTCTAGATATTATATCTGTCATTTGGATAGCATCCTCAACAGCTTATTTTGTTAATTTTGATATTTATAAGCCTTTGATTAAAAAATAGCAATACCGAAGTCGTATGTGCTATTTTCTACAAAGATGCAACTTAAAAATTTTAAAACATATCTAGGTAGTAAATGTTCTTTTTTTTCCAGAAAATTAGAAAATACAGATTAGTCGACAAAAATAACCTAAAGTGTCATCAAAGATAACCATTGTCAATAATTTGTCATGTGCCTTCCGAATTTTAAACATACTCATCCAACTGTTACCGATTAAGTCATTAGTTTTTTTTTTCTTTTTTCTTTTTTTTTTTTTTTTTTTTTTACCTTAAGCACAATTCTACTTACCAGAGATCTTAACTGCAAATAATGATACGTAATGTAACCCTACTGGAAGGCTATTAGGAACCATTAAACAGAGAAGCTGACTTTACAATAATCAGGAACCAAAGGAAGTTGGTCAGCAGGAATTGCAGCAAGGCATGTCACAGGAACCCCCTGGAGGGAGGGCGCAGGGGATGCCTCCACCACCACAGAGGCATCTGCTGCTACTAGAGAGGGCCTCCAGCACCACTGTGTCAGCTCTCACAGGACCACAGACACCCCCAGACTGGACCACGAAAAGACCCAGTGAAGTTCTCCGAGGACATAACTGCTAATTCAGGATGTAAAGAATCTACCATAAGGACCTTGAAACATCTCTAAGGCTAGACAGAAAATCATCAAATATAAAATAACCAATAAGTGCCATGAAGCTGAACAAAGGTAGGTCCAGTTGTGCAGCCTTCAGATCTCCACTGGATGGAAGAACTGGGCCATCCTACATTTTAAATGAGACAGAGGCAATGTGGGCTAGGAGGGCAATAACCCTCTCTTGAAGGTTTTGAAAAATGGACTATAAAAAAGAAATCAAGTTATGGAAAAAAAAAAAAATGAAGCTCAGACCTCAGACTCGGTTGTGAGTCCTGATTCATAAATAACCTCGGTCAGCAGAACTAGCGCCTCTCTAGGGCCCTGAGATGATCTCAGCTTCCATGAAGACATTCAAAGAAATCAGATTTGTTAGTATTTTTATGGGAAGGAGGATTCTGTGACATTTGGCATGCGAAGTATTTTTAACATTAGAGATCATTTCTTATGAGCGAGTAATCGAAATTTAAACTGTTTTGAGCAATTGACTTGGTTAAGATTTGAAGTAGAAATTGACTAGGAAATTGGATGTTACATTGAGATTCATCATCTTGAGAAAGAGAACTATTCTGATCCTGAGCCAAGAGAGAATTTTATGGTGTGACCAGAAGCCCCTTCTGGAGATGATCATCAACAAACATGATAAAACGCTTGAACAACTTTCTGGTAGGCATTAATTAGTTTAGAAACCTCTGACCCTAACTGACTTTATATGCCTTGTGAAATGTCTCAGGAACCTTAATCGGCTTGCAAATGGCATCCTAATAAGAATTTTTTGGAGTCCAGTCTGACATGTTTATTTTACTACTTTCCCCCTGTAAAATGCCTTTAACGAGGCAAACTCTTTGAATCACTCAGAATGGCTGTGCCCTCATGGCTAAACTTTGTTTGACCTCAGCTCTGAATTCACTCATCTGAGAAGGTACTTTAATAATAATATGTATGTTTAACTCATTAGATTGTAAAAGTTGCCATAGTATCTGAGACTCTTCTGTCACTCAGAAAATAGTACTCAAAACAATCAGTACTAAATTCATCCGTTCAGTAAAAAACGAATTTGAATTGTCCATTCAAGTTCAAGGAATGTGATGGATCAAATTTATAAATGAGAACAAGTGGTTCCCAAGGCTTACAAAAAACATAAAACTTTACCAAGATATATTGATTTACAAATAGAATGATATGATTTATAATCTGAATTTAAAGTTAAGGGTGAATAAATTCTCGGAGTTGGGAGTTTTAATAATAACTAGATAGACTTTTTTGAAAGTTTAGTTTCTGCATAATCTTTTCTGCAAACAAAAGCCTCCTGAAGGGGCGTCAAAAATCCTCACATTGATCTCACCAAAACTTGCACAAGGAAGGTTCACTCAATGAACAGAGGAAGGGGGCTTGGATACTGAGAAGTCACAACAATAACCAAAGCCTGCAATGGGAATATGCCTATTTATTTGCTACCCCAAACTCATTCATTATGAAATCTTTTACAAGTAATTACCTTGAAAGGAATCATGAAGCAAATCTTATCTTAAAATTGGTACTTAAACTTTTCCTTTTCTAGTCGGGTCCTAAGAGCAGTTAACACAGCCATGGGTTTTCTGTTTTGTTTTTTGAACGTTCACTCTTTCCCTTCTGAATGGAATGGAAATAAAAACTTTGAAAATGAACCAGGTACTGTGACAGACTTGTGCCCCAAATGGAAGTGCTGCAAAGGCAGGGGGCAGTTTTGCTTGCTTTTTCTCCTGGCCATCATTTTCCTAGAGTCTGCAGTGTGATAGATGCCTAGTAAATACTTGTTAGGTGACTGACCAACACAAAAATGGACTATTAAAATGTCCACCTAATAGCAACCATCTTCCAACTTACAGTTCTCAATTCTCACTTTTGCAGGTTTCATACACTATTTTTTATTTCTAGGTCACTCCAGAAGCAAACAACACCTAAATTCACCTCTGGGATTTAGACTGGCTTCTAGGGTTGAATTACTTTTTTGACTCCAAAGGGCAAAACTGACTTCATCTAGTGATCAGCACAGAGCTGGAGAGGTTTTAAGCAAGGTTCAGCCACAGAGTCAGTGGCCAGTTTGGCATTTAGAGGGATTAGGTTGAGGGGTAGAGCAGAGGTTGGGGTAGAGTCCTGGGCTGGGAGCAAGAATCTGCAAGATCAAATCTAGACAAATACAAGGGCTTTGGTTTGGGGTTACCTCAGGCCAGAAGGATTAGACAGAGGATGGAGAAAGAGCTGAGACTGGATGAGGTCTCAAAACTTGGGACAGACAAATTTTATAACCCAAATGGATCTTTGGGGCAAAACAGTGGATGATAGGTGTGAGCTGTCTGCTTTCTGCTCTGGGGTTAGTCAAACCCCTTTCCTGGTAAGAGCATTTTCCATGGAGTGGGTGTGGTTTCATTCCAGGAGGGAAGCATCCATCCCTCTGTGGTTCAGTTTACTCCTAGGACCTTACTTTTTTTGCTCAAGAACAAAGAGAAATAACTTCTGGTTTAAACAGAAGTGTAGCGTCTCAAGGTTATCAGTGTTTCTGCTAACTCAATTAGACACAGCCACTTACTTTGTACTCTCTTTGAGTCACAATGAACTCCCACACCCCCTGGCCCCTGGAAGGAGCTCTGTGTCCATGCAGCATTGTGTATACTGTATGCAAATGGGACATCAAATATCCATGAACATGCACATTGACTATTTGTCCTCTGACCACTGTGTGCTCCATTATCCCATCCGACTTCAGTACAAAACACAAGTTCAAAGACAGAATTATTAAGAATTAGCAGCAAGCATTAAACCAAGCACAGGTCCTTCAGGGCAAACTGCACAGGCTGCATACCCATGAAGCCACTCCTGTTGTTAGATTTGGAAAACAAATAGAAATCTTCTAGAAATAAGCCACAGCAATAAAGCTTGGCAGCTTGGGAAAGCAAGATTCCCAGAAAACTTGCATCATGCAGTACTTTTGAGCACGGAGAAAGGTGCTAAAATCTTCAATAAGTAAAGGTGAGGAGGAAACACAGGTGCTTCTTCAGTGGACATCAGCATCTCTTTACTTACCATTCTAGGGGGAAACTAATCCTAGCACTTCATGGACTAGTACATTTTTAAGAGAAGCAACTTTCTTGGGTTCAAAGAAGCACAAATACAGGTACTTCAAAATATCATATATTGAAATAAATGATTTAATACAGAATGAAAGTGGCCTCTGATGTAAGAAAAGTCTTTCAACACTTTTTATGCTTATTGAAGTCAGTTTTTTAGATAATTTTGTGGCCAAAGGAACTCATATTTCCTTAGAAATAATGTGATGGTAGTAGGGTGGGCAAGTTAATTTAAAATGAATAGAGACTTGGTGTGGTTTTGGAGTATAATGTTCGGAGTACCATTTAGAACAAAGCTTGGTGTGTGTGTGTGTGTGTGTGTGTGTGTGTGTGTGTGCATGTATGTGTGTGTGTGTGTGTGTCTTCGTGTGTGTGAGCACGCGCGCTTGTTTACAAGAAGTAAGTTCCCTATTTTAGGAACTGCTTATTTTACCCAAAAGGAGCGTGTCTTCCTGAAGTCTTGTAATGGTGGAAGTAGTGGGTAGGAGTTTCCTCTGATCCTAAAAACTGTGTTGGCACCTATGGGAAGCACAGAGACATGATCTTCCTGGTATGGCTTCTTGACATCCTACCTTCACAGAAGGAAGAAAGATAAGAGTGTGTCTCTGGGGACTTTGCAAAATGTTGGGTGTGCATCCCTTTACTGTATATTCTAGGGTGAATTCTCTCTGCTTATGCGCCTCTCTCTGAGCAGAAACTTTAACTTTCTCATGCTGTTATTGAAATATAATTTAGAAGAACTCAGTTGTCCTATGCTATAGTTTGAATCTTGTTTGTTCACCTATGTGGCAGTGTTAAGAGGCACTGGCCCTTTAAGAGGTAACTAGGTCATTAAGAGGGATTAATCACCTCTGATGAGACTGGATTAGCCATCATCAGAGTGGGGTGTTATCAGGCAGGTGCAGCCTTGCCTTTCATCTCTTTGCAAATGTTTCTCCATCATGAGCTGAAGTAGGAGCAGAAACTGAGCCAGGTGTTCTTGCAATTCTCATCCTCCAAAATCATGAGCCAAATAAACTTCTTTCCTTTATGGATTTCACAGTCTCAGGTATCCTGGTATAGCAGCAGAAAACACACTAAGACATCTCATGATTATTAAAGATGATGAAATATGATGGCTGCAGGAAAAACAGGAATATTTTTTAAAAACCTTTTCCAACAACTATATTTCCAACAGAACAAAATTATGAAAATAAGAATAAGAATGCATCATTAAGTCAGAATATGGATCTATCAATACTCAGAATACAAATGTTAATGATAGTGGGTACTATTTATTTTGAGTTTACTTACCGTAGCAGTTTATCTGCATTAATTCATCGATCCTCACATCATTCCCCCAATGGACATATTATTGCATACATCCTTTTAAAATTGAATTTACAGTCACCAAAATGCAAAGGAACTAATCAAGGGGATTATAAGTGGTGAAGTTAAGATCCAAACCCATGACCTGCTAAGGGAATCCTGTCTCAGCATTGTGCTATTATTTCTGACATAGCTTCTAATGGTGGATGCTCAAAATTATTGATTCTTTTTTGAACACTATGACAAAAGTTATTATTTTCCTTTTGAATTGAAATACCACTCAGAAGTGTTTTGGCAAACATGTGTGTTCACTTAAAAATAAAATTCATTCATGTGTTATTAAGAACTATAAAACATGTTATCTCTACATAATGGAATTGAAAATATTTGACTACAGGGGGAATAGATAGAAAATGAGAGATTTAAAATACTAGTATGGGGCTGGGGATGTGGCTCAAGCGGTAGCGCGCTCGCCTGCCATGCGTGCAGCCCGGTTTCGATCCTCAGCACCACATACAAACAAAGATGTTGTGTCCGCTGAAAACTAAAAAATAAATATTAAAAAAAATTCTCTCTCTCTCTCTCTCTCTCTCTCTCTTTAAAAAATAAATAAAATACTAGTATATCAAATTGAACTAACACAACCCCTATTCTCCCATTTTAGTTCTTTCTGACAGACAAAGAAAAAAATGTGACAAAGCAATATTATTCTATTTTTATATCATCCAAAGAACAATGTAACTGAATTTATAAAATGCATATATCATTATAATTTTTTCACAGGCTTCCAAATACCATACAAATTCCATGCCTTTATAAAACATATGGTCAGCAGCAAGCAGAATGTTTGACACGTACGTAGAATATCTGTAAGAAATTGTTTATGGAGTCAGTAAATTAATTATTTATTACTAATTATAATGCATAATGGCTAGAAAGGGAAGTAATGAAACCCATATTAAATGATTTTATTATTTCTGGCGGAAAACTAGAAGGGAAATAAAAATAAATAAAAATATCACATTTATTTCAGTAAGAATTTGGAATAAACAAAGAGTCATGTGAGCTGCTGACCACATAAAAGTGACTGTTTGTAAGAATTAAGATTTAAAAATATAGAGACACAAGAGTACTTAACGAAATGGAAATGAGTTTCTCTGGGTTGTAATGGATAGTGTGGGAGTAGCTACTGAGATTGAGAGTGGCTTATCCTAGAGTAAATATAATCTTGCAGCTGTGTACTCAGGAAAAATGGCTTTCTCACAACAAAAGCCATCCTTTATAATCACGGCAGTAAACTCTGGTGGAGAATAGGGTGCTGCACTGGAGCACCGTCTGTGCCAACTATAGTTATTCTCTCCTTGACGAAATTGAAAGGATTCACAGGCATAAAAAGTCCTGATGTTATCTGAATACTATAGATTAAAAATTAATCATCTTCTGTTACTTCTAAGTGGAAAAATGATAGTTAGTTTCCTCTTGCTGTTAAAATATATAATATTCTCATGTACAAATAATTTTCCAATTATTTAAAAAGGCTGCTTAAAAGTTGGTTTAATATTTGAAGTTAAGTTATACATTACTAGGATAATATTTAAGGTTTTACTACATAGGGTAATTTTTAAGGTTTTCACTAGATGTAAGAGATATGCATGAACATATATTAATATCATGTTTCAATACCCAAAATTCTTTTTTCATCAGGTAGATGTATTAATATATGGATCTCCAGCATGTTACACATACATGCCATTTCTCCTTTTTCTATTTTTGTGGTTTATAATCATCTTCACAAAAGTGACTATATATCATCCTCTTAGCAAACTAATTTTTGAGCATGTTAGAAAAAACTCTGGTTAAAAAGTAGCCTACATCTTTTATATAACATTTTAGTCTTTGCTGCACTCTTTGCCACTGTACCTTACTGCCTCCTCTACCTCTTTCTATTACAAACAAAAACACTTGAAAGTTTTCAGTTAGAAGCTTATCCATCCTTCCTCTTCACTACTCTCCCTCCTTCCTCAGTCATGAAAAACATTCCCTCAACAAAAAGCTTAGAATGATCTTAGTACACCCAGCTTCTGAGAACTTGGCTTCAAATTCTAGTATTTTTAGTTAAATTTAGTTAACTCCAGACCTTACAGAACGGGAAAGTTTATTTTAAAATACTCCTCAAAATGGCTATTAAAGTTAAAAACAAAACAATATAACAAACAGTAACTAACTCCTCAGAAGAAATAACCTATTTAAAACCAGAAGTATGATTTGAGAGTGAAAAGTAACTGTAGTATCCTACAGGGGGACACAGAATTACCACCAGAATATTTCAAAATTAAGAAACGTATACCTTCAATCAAAATACAATCTGGCAGGAGAGGAACTAAAACACTTTTGCAGATTCAAATGGCCTAAGAAAAAGATTGTGTTGAAATGGGATTCTCAAATTCCACAACCGAGGGAGGAAGAATTTCTTGCATGTCCAATCTGTGATGTATCCCCGAGTTATCCAAAACCACACAGCAAAATACAGAGCAAAATGTTGACCTGCACTACTACCAAGGAAGGGGCTGAGGGAGGGATGGGTTTCCAGTGCTACTGCTTTTCATGAAAGCTTAGTCCAACCCATATGCAGAATACAACTGCACTGTAAGCAGGAACAAGGGGGTAGATAGAGATCTGAGATTCCTGCTGTCATATTGCCTTCAAGAAAAGAAGAGTAGAGGTGAGGGCTCAGGGGTTAGTTGGAAGTCCAGTGGCAGCGTAAGCAGGAAGGGGTCAGGGCTTTGATTCTGTGCAGCAAGGGGAAGACAGTTTCCCTTGTCTTGATCAGAAGCCATGAAAACCCACCTTCCTTCCACCTCCACAGACTGAGTGTAAGCAAATTTGCTCTCCTAGGCAACACAAAGTTTGTACTTTTGCTCATCATTTTTATTTCTTCTATTTTCTTAGTAAAGAGATAAAAATAAAGATAATTACCATCTCATAGTGGGATATGCAGGAGACCTTAGAAGATTATTACAGCAGAGCAGGGCCTCTGATTTACCAGCTTGACATGAATCTCAACATTGTATTGAAAATAACATGTCATTTACCTCTGACAAAATATTAAAGACTGTTTTTTTATATTTAAATGGTTTTATTGTATTTTAATCCATGTTACGATTTGGATGTGAGGTGTCCACCAAAAGTTCACATGTGAGATAATGCAAGAAGGTTCAAAGAAGAAATGATTGGGTTATGAGAGCCTTAACATAATCAGCGAATCAATCACCTGATGGGATTAATTGAGTGGTAACTAAAGGCAAGTGGGGTGTGGCTGGAGGCGGTGGGCCATCGGGGGCCTGGCTTTGTATCCGGTGCATGGAGTCACTCATCATCTTCCTACTCATCATGGGAGCTGCTTTCCTCTGCTGTGCTTTTCCGCCATGATGTTCTGCCTCACCTCAAGCCCAGAGGAATGGAGCCAGCTCTCTATGGACAGCGACTTCTGAAACCGTGAGCCCCTAAATAAACTTTTCCTTCCTTAAAATTGTTCTAGTCATATCTTTTAGTCACAGCAGTGAAAAAGTTGACTAATAGAAAATCCACTTCAGTTACAGATTCCATAAAATATAGAGCATATTTTATTTGAAGTAATGAAAATTGCCTAATGCTATATTTACAGCCATCCAAAATGTTTTTAAATGAAAGCGTTTACTTTTGTAGAATTCTTTGTAACACACAACATACCCTTCTCGTTAGATTCTGTAGCACTAAACTTACTTTCTGATTTATTGTCTTATCCCTGTGTGTGGGAAAAAATAGGTAGCACAGAATGGGAACCCTTCAATAAGGATTTGTTGAATGAATGAAACACATAAAAGAGGAAAAGTATGGGAAAGCAATACATGTTGTTTACCGAATAATCTTTTATTGCTATAAAACTACTTTAGCTACTACTCTCCCCAAGTCACTGTGACATCTGTAAGATTTCAGGAAACCAAAACATTCTATATCAATGATTAATGGGAAAATGTAACATATCTCTTCCCTGCACTGTCAAATTTTATTTATTTATTTTTCATCTTCCTTTTATTCTCTCTGCACTCAATATTCTACAAAAAAAATATCAGGAGTTTGCTTAGTAAATTTTTAATTTCAATGGAGAAGATAGTATTCTAACAAGGAAATTTGTAAGGAGAAGTAGATTAGAAGGTAGACCCACATTTTATTATCTCTCATGTCACCCAATATATGTAGCTACTTTTTCAAAAAACTAAATAATCATCCAAGAAAAGAAAGCTTAATTAACATCTGAGGTGCAAGGTTCAATCACTGAACAACAGTTTTAATAAATTACAAATGTCTTTTTCTTCAGAAGTGCTTTGAAAATTTAAAAGCAATGGAATATCCTCATTCAGAAGCACAATATTAATTCTTCCTTTGAACAAACTTTTCTTCCTAATTGATCTACTAAGACCTTGGGACTCGCAACCTACTTACAACACTTAATGAGTGTTTTAAATTCAGTTGGATCAGAATTAAGTTCTAGTTATGCCAAAGGAACTTGAAGTGAGCCAAACCTCCCAACAGTACCATTGTACAATGTGGACATCAACAGGAAGAAAGCGACTGTTGAAGGTGTACAATCACAACCGACAGGCACTGGGTGGAATGTGGTCCTTAAAAGCAGAGAACACAAGCTCCACGTTTACCCATCTGCCCCCCAAAGGTATTTTCCAGCTTCCTGCAGCAGAGCAGAGAATCAAGGTTGAAAACAGGAGTCTGGCTAGACCACAGAGAAATAAGCTAGAGATGGGACCATGAGATTTGCAAGATATTGAGGGACAATGTCATGGAAGGGAGGGGACCGGAGCGGAGGGAATCCAGACATATCCTCAGAGCAACTCCTTTCAAGTTAAGGACAGACTCCTAAGAAATGCATTTGTTCATGGTAATTTCCAAGAAAGAAACTCAACGGGAAGCAGAATCTAGAAGGCTAAAGAGCTCACACATATTTTAATAATGGAGTGATGCTGGAGAATGAAAAATGAAGTCCACTTGACCTGTGGTCCATTCAATCCATATGATGGGCTTGGGCTGCCCTCACAAATGCCATGGACGGGAAGGTTTGAACACAGAAGCCTTTTCACGCAGTTCTGGGAGCTAGACTCCTGAGATGAGGGTGGCCACAGGCTGAGTTCTGTGAGGGTTCTCT
Organism: Ictidomys tridecemlineatus; assembly: GCF_052094955.1. Classification (NCBI taxonomy): domain Eukaryota; kingdom Metazoa; phylum Chordata; class Mammalia; order Rodentia; family Sciuridae; genus Ictidomys; species Ictidomys tridecemlineatus. Next base: position 188,999,279 of record NC_135483.1, on the reverse strand, counting down.
CCCGACTCTCCTGTGGCCACCTCTTGCTGTGCTCTCACATGGCAGAAAGAGGGAGCCACACAATATCTCTCCTGTCTCTTCTCACAGGGGCACTCATCCCATCTGGGGGCTTCCTCAAGATCACATCCAAACCTGAGTACTTCCTACAGGCCACATCTCCAAGAACCATCACATTGGACATTGGGGGTTTGGTCTTTAAAATATGAATTTGGAGGCAGAACGCACAGTTCAATCCATAGGGATGAGTCTTGGTTTCATGTCACTATTGTAACCAGTTTTCACAAACCTAGGAGACTTTGAACCATAAAAATTGTCAACTCAAAATTCTAGATGTTAGAAGTCTAGAATGGACTTTCACTGAGTTAAGTAGGTAGAAGGCTAGCATTGCCTCCTGGGGTTTCTGAGGAGAGTTCACCTTCTTGTCTTTTCTAGGTTTTAGAGGCTACCTACAGTCCTTTCGTCTTCAAAGCCATCCATGACTGGTCCAAACTCATTCTCCTGCTTCCATCTCCCTGGTTCTCTCTTTTCTGCTTTACTCTTGCACTAAAAGCAGCTGTAGTTTCACTGGGCTCACCCTGGAAAATTCAGGATAATCTCTCCATCTTGTGCTGAGCTGATTAGCAAATTAATTCTATCAACAAAATCGATTATATCTTTGCAATGTGACCTAACACAGTCACAGTTCCTAGAGATCTGGCCATGGGTCTATTTGGGGGACCATTATTCTACCCACCACAGTGGGCTAGATGAACAACTCAAGATTTCTCTTGAGACCTGAAAGGGGCTGCATAGTCCAGGAAAATATCAAAGTTGAACTCGTGCAGACCTACTGAAACCTAAAACCAGTCTTCCACAAGACCAAGTTGATGTACAAGACTTTTATCTAAATTCAATTGAAAAGTAAGCATTTTTGAAGCTACCATTAAATATTTTACCAATAAAATATGAACATGCTTAAATGGATAACAGCAAACTGGACACCAAAAAGAAAAAAAAAAACAGATTCATAGAAGTTCAAGTATTGTAGGTTCCAAATAAGACCTTTAAAATAACGATGGCTAACATCGAAAGAAAATGGAGGAGAAGATGAGGAACTGGAGGAAAAATTCCAAATATGTCAAAATTATCAAATGGAAATTTAAGAAATGTTAAAAATAAGACTGAAACTAAGGATATGTTTAATATATATGGAAAAGGATCATAAAGAGTAGGAGAAAGGAAACAGAAGACATCTTGAGAAAGCATATGTATATTTATGTATGAAGAAAAAGAATGTAAGAGACGTGGGAAAAATGCAAATGGCTCACATATGTGCACTCATGAGAGGATAAATAGAAGTAATTGTTGAATTAATAAAAACAGGAAGTCAAACCCACAGAATGTAGAAGGAAGGCTTTATTAAATATAAAAACAAAACTCAAAGGCATACAAAGCAGGCATACAATATTAAAACAATATTTTTTGAAATATCAATACATTTTTTTTTCAATCTCTATTAAGACCAAAGAAGAGAAGAAAGCACCACAAAACCAGGTAACATACATTGGCAAAACTCATAATAGGATTTTGTTTTGTTGATGAACTTCTATAAATAAATTATCCCCAAACTCTGAGGGTTAGAAGGAGAATCCTTCGTTTGTGTGTGGGGGGTCTTCTGTGCCTCAGCTGATTAGGCAAAGCCCAGTGAGAGGGGCATCCTAGTGTAAGGACAGGGACACAGTGTTATGGAGCTGGGACCTCCTGAGAAACCGAGGCAGCACAAACACCCCCCTCTTAAACCCTTAATTCTTGTGATTAAGTCAGAAAGATCTCAGACATATTGTTCAGAGTGACAGGGATGAGTTTGCTAAAGGATGGGGAAAAGGAAAAGGAGATACTCTCCAGGGAGGGGATGGGACCTCTCAGGGAGGAGAGGAACCATGTGCCTCTGCTGCACCCCAGTTTTATTGGGGATCCCAGAGAAGGTTCCAGACAGTCCCACCCAGGTCCACCTCTCAACTTTTGACTGACAGCAAGATGACATCAGACTTTCACGTCCCCACTGTCATGGCAACTTTCGGTCACCTTGGCCCATGCTCACTGGTTCTAAGTGGATTCTTAACCCTGTAGTCCCACAGATTGTATAAGATAGGGAACCACCCTTATCTCCCAGAGTTTCAGGATCTGGTCACAGAAGGGCTTCTCTTTCAGGTACCTTGGATTCCTCTTATTAAGATTTTTTTTTTTTGGACTTGAATTTCTCCTGCAGTGAACAGGTAGTTTCCTGAGGAATGTGACATATCCTATCCTATCCATCGAAGCCAGGCAAGGTTGCAGGTAAATTGCTTCTTGGAAAAAAAAAAAAAAACATGTGGGGGTCAGCACAGTGGACCCATTTAACTGACTGATCCCTAACAACAGGACACCCTGGACCACCATGCCCCCCACCACAGCCACCTACAACTTTAAGCCGAAGCATTTTATTACATAGAAGAAACAAGAAAAAAATCTCTTGAAAACACAACAAAATTGAAATGACAACAAACAATAAAGTCTGAACATTCCTATATTCACATTGAATAGAATGGGAAATTGACAGGTTTTTTTTTTTTTTTTTTTTCACAAAGATCATTTCTGGACCAGATGGCATCACAGGTGAATTTTTTCACATATTGAAGGAAGGAGTTACACAAGTGAGATACAAATTCTCTCAGAAAATGAAAAAAAAGACACAAGGTTTCCTAGTTCACTTTTGAGGTTTTCATGACCTTGACGCTAAAATCTGAAAAGGACATTGAAAAAAATGACAGTCTAATATTTCTCATGAATATAGGTAAAATCCTAAACAAACATTAAATCAATTTCAATCCCACGAAGAAGGGATAATATATGATGATTAATTGGATTGATATCAGGATATCTGGCCAAGACAAGTTTAATAGTCAGAAATCACAGTGAATGTAGATGCCTTCCTTAACAATAAGGAAAAACACTGTATGGCTATTTCCATGGAGATTCAAGTTAAGCACCAGCAAACTGGAACTTTCTCAATCTCATAAGACCTACCCAGCCCCTTCAGCTAACACCACATTCAGCATGGAAATATGAGATTATTTTCCTTCGACCTTGAAGCTACATTGAAGATGCTCATCTGACCTCTATGAAGCATTGGCCTGGAGGCACTGGGCACTGCAATAAAGAAAGAGAAATAACAAGTTTCATGTTTTAATAAGAATAAATAAAACAGTATATACCAATGGCAATGAAAACATCACTGTTATTTTTAAAATTTAAATTAAATGCACTCCAAATTGTAGGAGTTGCCTCTTATCTGCAGTTTCACTCTGTGGCGGTTTGTTACCTGTGCTCAATTATGAATTTAAAAATACCAGAAATAAACAATTCATGAATTTTGAATAACTTTCATAATGTTATACTGTTACAATTGCTCCATTTTATTATTTGTTATTGTTGTTAATTTCTAGTTTATAAAATAAACTTTATTATAGGTATGTATAAGAAAAATAGTACATATAGGGTTCCATAGTATACAGTTTCAGGTTCCCACTTGGGGATCTCAGAACCTATGTCCCCTGGATAAGAAGGAACCACTGTGTGTGTGAGTGCACACGTGTGCCTGGTCATGTGGGTGTTCATGTGTGTATCATGGGGCAAGTTCAGACTTGAAAAAACAATGCTAATGTTTCTCTTGAAAAATAAACATGTGAGAATGAGCAAGACACTTCTAAGGAAACAAAAATGAAAATAGGGAACAATTAGTGGTGACGTGGCCCAATGTATGTTTTCAAAGTGTTAAACAATTAATAATTTCTGAAATGGAAGGAAGGCCTATATGAACAATAGTTCATTTTTAAAAGCACTGTTGCTTTTATTAAAAATATATGCTCTGTAGCTATAAGCACCCTTAGATGTGTATTACTTGTTTTTTCTACAAAAAAAAAAAAATCACCTAGTCACTGTTTTATTGTGTGGGTGAGAGCATTGAAGCAAACTTAAAGTGAAAAATTCCAACTGAAGTTGCCATGCTATACATTGGGTCAAAATTTTCCACAGTGTTACCTTTGAGAAGCAAGAATGGAAAGGATGGAGAGTTTCCATTTTTTTTTTTTTACTTTAAACATTACCATGTGTGTATTTATTTGATTTCATTATCACTCTTAAGACAGGAGATTAAGCAGTGAAATTATGAAGTGCTGTCATCTTTGCTTCTTTGTATGCATCTACAAAAAATACATTTTATAATAAAAAGGAAAAGAGCTGGTTTGCATGATCTTTTTTTTTGTAATATGGTAAAGTTTTTTTATACTAATTTGTTATATAAGACAGAAGAATGCATTACAATTCATATTACATACATAGAGCACAATTTTTCATATCTCTGGTGTATATAAAGTATATTCACACCATTCGTGTCATCATAAATGTACTTAGGATAATGATATCCATCTCATTCCACCACCTTTTTTACCCCATGCCCCTTTCATTCCCCTCTTACCCCTTTGCTCTATCTAGAGTTTGTCTAAACCTCCCCTGCTCCTCCTCCCAAGCCCACTATGAATCACCCTCCTCATATCAGAGAAAACATTTAGCCTTTGTTTTTTTTTTTTTTTTTTGGATTGGCTAACTTCACTTAGCATTGTATTCTCCAACTCCATTCATTTACCTGCAAATGCCATGAATGTATTCTCTTTTATTGCTGAGTAATATTCCATTGTGTATGCATATCACATTTTCTTTATTCATCCATCTACTGAAGGGCATCTAGGTTGGTTCCACAGTTTAGCTATTGTAAATTGTGCTGCTATAAATATTGATGTGGCTGTGTCACTGTAGTATGCTGTTTTTAAGTCCTTTGGATGTAGACCAAGGAGTGTGATAGCTTGGTCAAATGGTGGTTCCATTCCAGGTTTTCTAAGGAATCTCCATACTGCTTTCCATGTTGGCTGCACCAATTTGGAGTCCCACCAGCAATGTGTGAGTGTCTCTTTTCCCCCACATCCTCAACAACACTTATTGTTGTTTGTGTTCTTAATAGCTGCCATTCTGACTGGAGTGAGATGAAATCTTAGAGTAGTTTTGATCTGCATTTCTCTAATTGCTAGAGATGATGAACATTTTTTCATATATTTGTTGATTGATTGTATATCATCTTGTGAGAAGTATCTGTTCAGTTCCTTGACTCATTTATTGATTGGGCTATTTGTTTTTGTGTTGTTTATCTTTTTGAGTTTTTTATATATCCCAGAGATTAGTGCTCTATCTGATGTGTGAGTGGTAAATATTTGCTCCCAAGATGTAGGCTCTCTATTCACCTCACTGATTGTTTCTTTTGTTCTGCATGATATTTAGGAGGTACTGCTTGCAATCCTCTAATACTAGAGCCACCGCAGTCGGTATTAAAGATATACACAAAACACTAAGTGGGGGAAATCCATGGTTTTTGTTTTGTGTTTGAGTTTCATAAAAGAAATCCCACCCAAAGTGTCTTTTACCCCTGAGTCTTTTGAAAGTTCTTTTAGAAATACTGCACTTTGCTTAAGTACTTTCAGTAGGAGCTCAGAGTCCTTTACATCCTGTGTGAATGCCTTTTTTTTTAATAGAGTGTCACTGGAAAATTTTGAAGACTTTCTTTTTTACCCCAAATATTAAATGACTTCATCATTGGAAGTTCTGTGTGTACTATCATTTCCCAACAAATAGCCTGGTAACCTCACAGGAGCAGGAAATGAGTTAAAGTCATAAAATGCAATAAACATTTCAAATGAGTTCACATGTCTGTGCCCAGCCTGCAACAGTGTGGAACCCTGGGCAGCCCGTGCCAGAAGAAGTTACGTGACTCCACTGACCTCCTGGCTACCAGATGGAAAAGTTGCAGAAATGAGAGGCCAGAGGCTTTGTGCAGATCAAAACAAGAGCCTTTGCAAATGGGGAGCTGGAGAATGCTGGGAAGCCTGCACAGAAAGCAGAACTTTACCTAAATTACCTAAATGGAAATCGCTCACCAGGAGCTCCATCCTGCTAGACACTCCTGGTCAATCTGTGAGGAAATTAGCAGTTAAAACTACAGCGACAACAAGACAACAAATAAAGCAAAACCCCCAGCCAAGTATTTCGCATTTGGAATGTTTTCTTGTCGTAAAACTAGAGGAAAAATTTGGAGTGACCCAGTAGGAATTTTAATAAACTTTACTTTGTTTCTTTGATTTTCCTTTTTAAAATATCTTAACTACCATTTTCATGATTTTTGCCAATTGAGTCAGAGACACCCTGGTTCAGTCCAACGTGTGCTGCCAGAATAGAGAGAGAAGCATTAGCTCTGCCTCTTATGTTATTTATAAATTAAAAAAAAAAAGAACAAGAAGACAAAGAAGAAAGTGTTTGTGCTAGTTTAAAAGGGAAGCAGAAATAATAGTAAAAACAGAACAGGTAGTCTTCATATTTCAAAGGCAAGTTCTTCAAAATATGTGAGTCACTGTTTGAAACTTGAGTCAGTTTTTCTCATAGAAAGAATGTGAAACTGTGTGAAGGGTCACTAGCTGAGCAGGGCTACATACATGATTGCCTTTACCTATTTCATGGTTTAACATTTAAGAAAATAGATCCTGGGAATCTTAGGATTTGTCAGTGTAAGTTACAGAAACCAGTGAGCCGACCATGAAATAGAAATTCATCTGGAGTGAACAGGGTTCTCTCTCCAAACTTGGGAATATGGACCGGCTGAGAACTAGGATCAGGAAGTAACTGTAAAACTGTCATTGCGACACTTGTGTGTCTTGTCTCTGTCTCCCTGACCCATTGCACAGCCGTTTTCTTGTCTCTCTGCACATGGCAGACACTGTGCATGGCCACTTAGTAGCTTCTGAGGCACATTGAATAGTCCACACTAGACTGAGTCTTGTTTTTAATTCCAAATACCCATTTAATTGGGCAACTTTGTGTCAGATTAGTGCTGTGAGGAGGATGTAGGTGTTATGGGAATTAGTCTTAGTGTCAAAATTTATTATAGTGTATCATCTGAAGATGATACCACTGGCCAAGAAGATGGTGGCAATGATGGTAGTTGGTACGGCTCAGGAGAGGGCTGTGTAGCTTCAGGAGTGTCTTATTAACTCTTCCTGTTTATATAAGAGAAAACCTCTCTGCATTTTCAGTCCTGTAGGTCAGCCTGACTGTCATAGTCAAGGGAAAATTGAGATGTTTTCTGACTTCACTTCTCTTACTTATGTGATATACATACATAGTCTCCATGATTGGGGTCTGCTAGGCCTTCCATACATTTTTTATATATATTTTCAAACTTCATTGAAATTGTAGGAGTGAAGGGAAATTTCCCCTCTACCCAAAGTTAAAATAGGAAAAAGGCTCACAAACTAATAGGAAAAAAATCACAAAATGGGGGGAAATCACAGAAGAATGATTACCCACAGCTCAAAATGATTCAGAAGCTTATAGACACTATTCCTATAGAGTAAGAGAGAAGGGAGAAAAGTAGACAATTTTGAAGGGAATAGAAAATGATTTTTTAGTAAAATCTAAGGTGACTTGGAGAACATATAGCCTCTAAATATGTCTCTCAACAAGTTCTCTTGAAAAGAGATCTGAGCACTTCCCAGGATGGCAAAGAGTTGAACATTCTTAAGAGTTTTCTTCATAATCTTAAACATATTTATTTTAGTTTTTTTTAATCTCTTTTAAGAGTTTCAGCCTGGATATCCAAATCAATTATGGATTTGTTTCTTGTGTCTATTATGTCCCTTGATTCTGATCAAATGCCTTTTAAATCAAGATTCCTATTTCTTCTACTTAATGATTAACATTATAAAAATATTATCTTTTTTCAAAGACATGAACAAATATAGTGCAAAGGATCATTCTGCTATACTTTTTAGCTATAATGAGGGCATGTTCTTATCCCTTATTCCCAAACCCTACTTTATGTGTAAGACTTCTATGGTGAGAGCCTTTGTGGATGCTAAAGAAAAATATAGTGGAGTTTATAAAGGATTTTATAACGTAAAAAATCTTAGGACCCCAGAGTTGGTCTCCACAACATAAATGAAAACTCTGATCACCATGTTAGCATCCTGTCTCCTATATTATTTTGACAATTATCTTATACATTCATAACTTAAGAGTCAGTCAAGAGTCAAAGTGGAATAAGCATAAAACTTTTAGGACTACCTTCTTTTTGATTCTCTTCTCTGAGGACATAGACCTTCAGTTTCCAGCTTTAGATTTGAATTCTAATTCCTTATGCTGCAGCAAAGTGGGATTTTAAGTACTGAAAATCATACTACTGGATGATTTGTAGGCAAAAGAAAATTTGAAAACCATAGGCTTAGAATCTAGACCTAGATAAACTTTGCTTTGCTCTTATGGGATGCCACCTAGGCTGGGTGTCATAAGTCCCACCTCGGTTTGCTGGTGAGAAAAACAAAACTGAAGTTCTAGTGGCCAGCCTGTGACACACTCATGAACATGCTGCTTCCCCGCTCCATGGAACATGCTCAGGTTAAGTTCACACAATTTGGCTTCCATGCTTCTCTACCCATCCTTTATTAAGCCTTGTTGCAAATTTCAGCCTGTCTGGAAGTCTGCAGTCTTGCTAGACTGCTTAACTTGGAACACTGCTTACCTTGGAAGTCTTTTTTTTTTTTAATACTTAGTTTTTAGTTGTAGTTGGACACAATGCCTTTGTTTGATTTGTTTGTTTTTATGTGGTGCTGAGGAATGAACGCAGGACATCACACATTCTAGGCAAGCACTCTACCACTGAGTCTCAACCCCAGCCCCACCTTGGAAGTCTCTATGGGATAGATTTGATAAGGACCGCCCAACATTCTGGAACCCAAACTGTCTACTGATTACAAGGATTTCAGCTACTCAGAAACTACAGTTTGTTTCCTACAGATATCAACATAAGAATCCACCGACTCCAACCATTCTGAAATGGGTTTGACACCAGCCATCCTCTTTGGGTGGCTGATCTATAGCCAGGTCATTTTCCAAAGAATGGCTCTGCAACTTTCTGTTTTATCTTTTTCATTTTGGTCCAATTTTTCTATAGGCTTGGTTGTCTTGTAGTTATTGATTTGCGAGATTTCCTTAAGCCTTTTAAAAATGTTATATTGAAGTTTTACATGTATGGTTTTTACTTTGAATAAATATGATTTCAAAATAAAAGATCTTAAAGGCTATGTAATATGTATTAATTATTCATAAAACAAACACTTTCGTCTAAATGAGAAGATACTAAACAGTCTTCCCAAGAGCTCTTACACATTCAGAGGTAATTGTTTATAGAAACGGAATTCCAATTATTCCTACTCACGGCATAAAATTTCCAATTTTATGCCGTGAGTAGGAATCAAGAACCTAAATAGGCTGAGCAGGATTCTAACTACTGTGGCCACAGCCCAGTTCTCATCAAGTGATACTTTCCCTCAATACTGAATTTCCTAACACACAGACAATGCCAGCTCCTTGAAGTTCCACAATATACAATGCCCTCCCTCTCCTTGTGTTTCCAGGTGCCTGAAACAATTGTTTTCCATTGCTATGCCATTATTTTTGCTTCTTTCAAGGGTCTACCTAATCAAAGCCCCATTTATGGAAGTTTCCCTTCTCTGTCTTAGGCATAGTGAGCCCTTCCTCCAGCTGATGGTACTTACAGGGTTTGCCTCATTCATTATGAGTTCTGGCTTCCTCTCAGAACTGTGACCCTAGAATTCAGGGTCTATGTGGTTTGTAATTCCAAGAAACAGACACATGACATGTTTGTTAACTGCTTATTGGATGAATGGGTGATTGGCAAAAGAAAAGAAAAGCTGGGGTCAGACCCTATTGGAGAAAAAGACACACTCATACACTGCTGGTGGGACTGCAAATTGGTGCAGCCAATATGGAAAGCAGTATGGAGATTCCTTGGAAAACTTGGAATGGAACCACTATTTGACCTAGCTATTCCACTCCTTGATTTATACCCAAAGGACTTAAAAACATTATATTACAGAGACACAGCCATATCAATGTTTATAGCAGCACAATTCACAATAGCTAAACTGTGGAACCAACCCCAATGCCCTTCAGTAGATGAATGTATAGAGAAATTTTGATATATATGTTATACATACACACACAAAATGGAACATTATTCAGCATTAAAAGAGAATAAAATCATGGCATTTGCAGGTAAATGGATGGAGTTGGAGAAGATAATGCTAAGTGAAGTAAGCCAATCCCCAAAAACCAAAGGCCCAATATTTCCTTTGATATGAGGATGCTGACTCACAATGGTGATAGAGGGGGAGCATGGGAGGAATGGAGGAACTTTAGATAGAGCAAAGGGCAGGGACGGGAAGGGAGGGTGTAAGGGGGTAGAAATGGTGATGGAATGAGTTTGTCATCATAACCCTAAGTACATGTATGAAGACACGAATGGTGTGTAAATACTATGTGTAAATCAGTGGCTTGAAAAATTGTGCTCTATGTGTGTGATATGAAATGAATTGCATTCTGCCATTGTGTATAACAAGTTAGAATAAATAAACAATAAAAAAATCAAACAACCATATATTCTAACATGATAAGGGTGATGTGTTTATTTTAGGCTGTGGTCCATGCTTCCCCATGCAGGCGTATATAAAATTACCAATAGAAGAGTTTAATCTAATATCAAATTTATTAACCTCCTTCTTCCCTCCCCGCACCACGGGCCTGTCATGTTTCAAGCAGATTTCTAATAACTACAACTATGATCATTTGACTTATTGCCAAACATATAATTTAGGGAATGGTGAGCTCTGAAAGATGAGCAATTACTTAAAACTTCCTTTGGATTTTAGGGTTTACACTCATCTGATCAGAGTTCCTCTCTAAATGTAGGTTCAGCACAAATGTTAAAGATGGCCCTTCTGCAGTTACATCCACTTTCTACTGAACCTGCATCCTGCAACTGTCTGAAATGGTGAGAATCAAATGAAATTCATGGCCTCCCTTTTAAAGCTTCACTAGGAAAGAACGAGACAAATAGACCTCCTCAGAGATCATGACGCTCTTGATACATATAAACTATTTTAGATTGCTTTCCTGCTTGAGAGTAATCAAGACCATCCTGCTAAAATTTATTGTGAAATTAGGAGTCAGTCAATAACTTCAAGGCCAAATTCACCTCAATTCATTTATTGCTTTTCCTATAACTAGTTTAATGTTGTAAGGCATTTTAAGTAGTTTGGAAATTTAAGTGTTTCCACCAGGATATATTAACTAGAAATATTTTCCCTTGCTACCTTCCTTGTCAAGTCGCAGACATCACATAAACATCTCACTAGAATTAAAACAATTGTATCAAGCACGTTGTGCATTTGAGTGAGTCGGGAGCAGCCTGGTGCATATGGCTACCTCCTACTGAACATGAAGCCCCTTTGCATTTTCTCTGGGTAAACTTTTGACTCCGTGGGAAGTGGCATGTGATATACTGTTCTTGTTGTATCCGTGATACCTAGAACAGAGACAGGAACTTAATACATTATTTCATAGGCAAGAATATTATAAAATACATATTTTAGCCAGACGTGGTAGTGCATGCCTGTAACCGCAACTATTTGGGAATAGAAAGGACTGGATTTGTAGCTCAGTAGAGTTCCACTGGATTCACTCCCCAGTACAGAAAAAATAGATAAATAAACAATAAAACACACTTTTGAGATAAAAACAAACAAACATACAAAAAACCCAAAGTCAAAGAAATTAAGTGACTTGTACAGTATCAAATACTGAGGGTACCCCAGAAATCTGACTACAAATCTTCTTAATCGTATTTTCTAATATATTCTTCTCCAGCAATGAAATTTGTTTTATTTACCCAAAAGCCTATATCTGGCAATTCTACAATCTTCTGGGGTCCTTTTCATAGCTCTTTGAGGAAGTAGGTTTCATTCTAGGATAGTCTCTTTATTTTAAAGGAATGTACATTTTTATCATTTGGATAGAGAGAAGAGATGGCATTTACCTAAACCAAAGTGCCAACAAGTCAGCATGAGTGCACTCATTACTCAAAGTGGCCATGGACAGCCTTGACACCCAGCGAAGACCAGAATCAACTCCTTCATATCCCGTGGCCTCTCCTCTGCTGCCCCCTCCCCTGTACTGGGAGTTCTCCAGGATGTGCCTCCTGTTCACTAATCCTTGAAAATGCTTTGCTGTTGTTATCTAATAATTCTGATCACACATTGATTTTTCCCTGAGAACCATACAATGTTGAATATTTGGAGCTTAATAAGCAAAACTCCTCAAATTACAAACTTACAGGATTTCCTATTAGGAAAAAAAAGAGACATGTAAACATTCTGATCCTTTTTAACTTCACCCATTGAAACACTGAAGCTTGAAGGCAAAGTGATCCATTTGAGGCTAATAGGTATATTATGTAGTGTATGAAATATGTTATAGGAATTAACGAGTGTGTATTACATTAGGAGATGGTAGTGTTTAAGAGAAGAGGAAGGACACTGGAAGATACAACTTGGGTAAAAACTTGAAAGTGAGGTGAAGCAATACAGGCAGAGTTAGTTCAGGCAAGAGCAAGCCTGAACTAGGAACAGCTAGGAGCACTACGTAGCCAAAAAGAGAGTGTAGAATCCAATGTGGTGGAGGTCAGAAAAGTGGGAGTGGTGTGGTGAGAAGATCCCTAGAGCTTAAAAGCTTTAGGAGTTGGAAAGAACAAAGAACATATTCTAAGAGCCTGCAAGAAAGTATATAATAAATGCCAGGGAAAATCCATAAAATGGAAATTGAGAAGAATTAGGCAAGTTAACAATATTCAAAATTGATTCCTTTAACAGATTACCAATAATCAAACTTCTGGCCAAACTGATAATAAATAAAGGAAGAAATTACACATATGTAATATTTGAATAAACCACAGTGATATGGATAAAGTTGGAATGTAAACAATAAGAAGAGGATGTCATCAACAATTTTTTACCAATTAATATCTTACACAGACAGAATAGATGAATTCAAAAAGAATACATGTTTTCAAAATGGGTACAATAAGAAATAGAAAGCCTAAATAATTTTACCAATATTAAAGTAATTTAAATAATAGTATGGTATATCAAAATAAATACCAGACCAATATAGCTGGCTTTAGAGTTTTTGTATGGGCAGTTCCAAATTTAGATGATTCTCCTCTGGAGGAGAAAAGAAGGAATTCCCCACTCCCCTTTTTCAGAATGACCTTGAATTGAAAGCCAGAGAGTGGAGACTGGCAATAGGAAATTTCAGCCTGCATAACTCAGAAATAAATATAAAACTCTTAAACAAAACATTAGCAAATTAAATCAAGCAACATACAAAATAATATAATCCCCATAATCAAATCAGATATGAATCAGGACAACAAGAACAGTTTATAGAAAATCTAAAATTTCCATTTATCATATTAAAAAATCAAAAGTGAAAAATTCCTGGCTACATGTGAATAACTGAAAAATAAGAATTTGGTGCAGTTCACCATAAATATATAGGTCAAAAACTGTCATTAAATTAAGCATAAAATCAAATTTGACTTGATAAAGCAAATGAAGGCTATTGAAAATCACCTCCATGAGCTGCTCCCTACATGGGGAAGCAGTAGGAGCATTCTGTTTGGAATCAGGACCACAAAACCGTCTTGAATCAAGGATTTTATGCTCATGACAAAAAAGCAAAAACAATTCACCAAAGGAAATTCTGACACTGGGAATTCAGAGAGCACTGGATGGTGGATGCCTTTCAAAGCCAGTGCAGAGGCAGGAAATACGTTGCAAAGTCAACATAATCTTATTTTCCATTGGTAAAGACCCAGTTACAGCTGCTTTACTAAAGTAACGATATCTCTTTCCGTCTTCTCTCACTGCTGGGCTTTCAGAACCAAGCAGTGATTTAGATGGTGGTTCTCTCCTCCGACACTGTGCAAACTCTAATTTCACAGAAGATGAATGTGGAATTAATGGGCATGAGAATTAGCTTTCGATGCTATGCTCTCTTCAGATTTCCTTGAAGAGACTCCAAAATAGAAAGTAATGGGAGGGTGGATACGAAGGACACAGGGCCATTTAGCAGATCCCTTTCCAAGGGAAAAAAAGGTGGGCAGTAGGTGGTACAAAATTAATGGTTAAATTAGGAAATATCAACCAGTTATCTTTCTTCCCTTAATGGACTACCCTCCACTATCCTTCTTCCCCATTGAATTTATGATAAAAAACTCTAACTTTTATAGGGGTGGGACCCCGACAAGTTACTCAGGCTGTCAGTTTCCTGGGCTGCTTAATGAATTCCCATAAACTGGATGACTTATAACAACATCAATTTATTTTCTCAAGGTTCTGGGGGCCAGAAGCTCAAATTCAGTATCCCTGGACCAAAGGCAAAGTCTTGTTGGGGCCCCCTCCCTTCCTAATCTCGAGGGGAAAGTGTCTCTCTCCCAGGCTCTGGTGTCTGCAGTGATTCTTGACTGAGGGGCCACCACAACAAGGCCAGGATCTCCAGATCTCTCCCTGCCCCGTCTTCATGTGACACTCCCCTCCGTATGTGGTCAGATCTCCCTCTGCCTCCCTCCTGTAAGGATACATGTGATTGCATTTGGGGCCCATCTAGTTAATCCAGGATAATCTTCATATCTGGAGATCCTGAACTTTGCATACCCCAGGTAACATTCATAGGTTCCAGGGATTAGGATATGGTATCTTTGGGGCCCCCCACTCAGGTCCCCTCTGAGCTCCTCCAAGTTTCAGTTTTGTTACCTGTAATGCAAAGCCAGACACTGAGGTGGGGTGTTCTAGGGTTAAGTGGGTGATTCATTGATCTGTACTCACACAAACATAAACACAATTTCAGCACCCTCAACAACTGGAGCTTAAAAGACCATCATTGGGCTGGGCTTGCTGCTTGGTGGTAGAGTATTTGCTTAGCATGCACAAGGCCCTGGATTCTGTCCCCAGCACCACACAAACAGAAAATAATAACAGCAAAAAGGTCAGGATTGAGCTCCATAAAACTTTGTGAACAATGGACATTTCTTAACACTGTGACTCTGAAGCTCTCACAGATATGACTAATTTTACATTCTGTTTCATTTCTATCTCAGTAATATCTCCTTTCAACTTCTTTTCCTGGTTGTTTGTTCCCAAATTCCAAGGCAAGGATGCAGTGGTGCATTGCACATTGCCTTTGCATGTAGAGTGAGACAGATTTTTTAAGAGGAGACAGATAAGGTGATGGACATGACGTTATTTAATTAGTGAAGTGTGATGGGAGAACAGAGAAAGAGCATCCTTCCTACCTGCATTTCCTGCAAATCATGCTTTGCCCATCTTTGCAAGGTGCACTACCAGGGAATTTTTATTCATATCGATATCATCTTTTCAAATTTTTACCTGAGTACAAAAGGCAGAATAACTGGAGTTGACGTCTCTCCCATGTGCTAGTTTCTTTGTTTGCTTTTGCTTCCGCTGGTTTGATTGCACAGATCATATCTCCTGCTATCCTGTTTTCTGCTCAGGACAGGAACAGCAGAGGAGGCCTTTTTTACTTTGAGATAACTGCAATTCAACCTCATCAAACAGGAGATAAAAAAGCAAGAGTATATCTCCAGCATACAGGATTAATTCAATTTGTTAAGACTCTGCAAGATGACCCAAAATGTGCCCATGTGGAGAGCAGGCAGGTGCAGAGACTCATGGGCTGGTTACAGATGAAAGTACTACCAGGTCCCTCAAAAACTGAGCATTTGATCTCCCGGTCAACCTCTTATTCCCTATCTGAGTGTTTTCCATTCTGTGCTTCATGACCTTAGGGTAAAGGAACACAGACACCCTGGATTACTCAATGGCTGACAAATGTGACCCTGTATCCTTACATTAACATCTCCCTGGGCCTCACTTTATCATCGAGTCCCTGAAATAGTGAGCAAAACTATTCTTCAGCCACCTATTTGTGTTGTAGGATTTGCAATCTGAATTCTATTGATTTCACCAAAAGCAAAACCACTTTAAATAAATCACCTAATTAAATGACATCTCATGAATCCCTCGTCTTCAGTATTCATCCATCTGTTAGGTTTTGTAAGGTTTTCTGCCCCTGACTTGGTCCCCCTACATTTTCCCATTCCTCGCTTCTATCTTCCAACACTACTCCAAGTCTATTCTAAGCTCTCTCACTTTTTAATTTTTTTCTTCCTTGTTCTAGAACGCTCCTTATGTTGTGACTTTAGTATTTCCTTCTTTTTATCTCTTTACATTCTATCCTTCACATCTGCTCTGTTTCAGCCATGGAAGGCCTTTGGTAAAAGAGGAAATGGTAAGAAGACAGAAGTATTTTCTCCAGCATGGATCTCTTCCTCTCACTTCAGATGCCTCCTGCTCATCTTTACCTGCCTGCACATCTCCAGCTCAACAGGCTTAAAACAAAGCTAATTATCTTGACCTTCAAACCACCCCCTCCCCTTTTTCCATGTCTATTAATATCACCCTTTACTAACCTCTCAATAAACCTGACTTAATACCATCCATGCATTTGTAACTTCTCCTTCTACCTCCAGTCAGGAAATTCTGCAAAGTCTTCTCCATTTGGTCACTAGACAAGTGGCCAAATGTACTTCCCAGCTTTCTTTTCAGCAGCTAAAAGACAAAAACTAACATTCTTGAGTCTCATAATACTGAAGGGCATATGTTACTTGATTTATTCCTCTTAAAAAAAAATTGAACTGAAACTTCCATTATCCTGAATTTTCAACTGTGCTAACAGGCTAAGTAATTTGCCAAACGCCACTTCTGCTATATGGTGAGACCAGGAGGGGACCCAGGTCATATCAAGCCAAGTACCCTGTTTTGTACACTGCAGCTTGACACTTTCTGGAAGATTGCTAAGCTGGAGCCACAATTCTTAGTGTTCCCTTACCAAGTTCTTACAAATACACCTCCTAGTAAAAGCAAATGACATCTTAAAGTTTTCTGAGAATTGTTTGTACAGCCAATTATTTCCACAAAAATTTTTCTCATCCCCAGATCCCAGGTGAATTGACAACTGCGTCAGACAGGACTTTCTCACTAGAAGAATAACTTCCTGCTGGATATCTGAGTCTCTGTGTTTATGCTGCTTCCTAGACACAGAGGTCATCTGGCACCCAGAGTGCTCACGTGCAAATTTTGTGTCTCTTCATTTCCCGAAGAAATGTCTATCACAGAGCCTTAACCACAGCAGATGCACAATATGTCTTTGCAGAATAAACCATTAACCAATAGGCTTTGGTTTCTTATGTAAATAATTTAAAAGTTTTGATTCTTTAGAAGTATTTTGGACATGTCCAGGGTGTGGAATGGTTCAGTTCCTATCCCTTGACACCCAATTCAGCTTACAAAGACAATGCCAAACAGTTTCACCCATATCTTTACTCTCCCACCCAAGCCCTCCTTCTGAATTTCATGTACCTCGTTCTCCTTCATTCAGGTTTCAGTTTATTCTTGAGTATGAACTAATCCCCAGATATTTTTCAAGCATGCCCCCCAGTGCCAGCAACTGCAGCAGGAGGCAGAATTGATGTGGTGCTTATCAGAGCCTCTCCTAGATCTGCAGATGGACTCCTTCAGGACTGCTGGAGTAACGTTCATTTGGAGCATGAAGTTAATAATTATTTTTAGTCTACAAAAACATCTATGGTCAGCATCTCGGTTCCCAAGAGAAAAACACAGGAACATTTCTGTGACACCAGCTGTTTCATTGGGCCTGAGAAGACTCAGCTAGACCTCCTTGTTCCTGTTTCTCACTGACATATTTTTATCCAGAAATGGAATATGTATCGCAATTTCCTCTCTAAGAGACATTCAGCCTGCTATGTAATAGCTTGAAAAAAATGTTTTTTCCCTTGCTACTTTCAGGCAGTTTTTAAAATGTGGGACATCAGGGGCAAGAAGTCCTGGTGTACTGTTGCACATAGGGAGATTGTAGGTGACAATAATGTACTGTATATTTTTAAAAGGTAGAAGAACCGACGTCCAGTGTTTTCAACACAAAGAAATGAGAAATGTTTGAGGAGAAATATTTGTTTGCTTAACCTGATTTGAACAATGCATGATGTATGCATGTATCAAAACGTGATAAGGTGTCCAGTACAATTTCTGTATTTCTAAGTACCAGTTTAAGAATAAATTTAACTAAAAAAAATTTGTAAACATCTTCTCTGGATCTTAAGACATTATTTATAACATAACTATGGTTACATTAAGATATTTGCACTATAAATAATATACACTCTTTAATAATATATTATAATATGTAATATAATGTAATAAGAATTTCATACTTTGATATTTTTGTTATGCAATTGTATGTATGGGTATGCATAATACTTTAAATATTTTTATTATTTTTAAAAATATGTTTTATAAAGAAAAATAATACCTATGAACATACCACCCAACTTAAGAAATAGTTATAATAAAGCACATCAAATTATGATCTCCCTCTACATAAGGTCTCTGTCCTTATTCCCCGAGTTTTTTTTTATTAACTCATTTGACTTCTGTAGTTTATTCCAAAATACTGCATTGTGATGTTTTGCTTATTTGAGGTTTTATATAGTAATGCTATGTACTATAGGAGGTCATCTACAACTTTCTTTTGTGACTAAATATTAAGTATTGAATCAGGTAGCCATAGTTCAATTTTTTGATCTATAATATTTTCTTTTTATGTAATAATTTATTGACTTATTTTCTTGTCCGATTATTTTGATATAATGTCACAGTTTTGATGCAACAGTTAATAAATAAAAATTCTTCTGTGTATGTTACCAGGTTCACATGTATAAGTTTCTCATGAAAATGCAATAGAGCTAAATTACTGGCTGTTAAAGTATACGACTATTTAAATCAATGAGACAGTGTGTTGTATTCTACAGAAGTTGTACCATGTCATAACCTCAGCTGAAGTGTATGTGCTTTATTGATCTACACTGTCAACAATGCTTGGTATTACTAAATGTCTTGACAAGCTAATGAATGCAAATTAGTAGTTCAGCATGAACTAAACTTACAATTTCATGATTGCTGAGAATATAAGCCATAACTTCATTTATTTTTAAGAAATTCTTATTTCCTTTCCTGGGAAACATTTGTTCATTTCAGTTGAACTTTTTCTTCTAGATTGCCTGTTTTTTTTTTCCCCCTTCAGGGATTTGTAGGGATTCCTTGTTTTGGTCAGTACTTTAGCTAGGTTAAGGTGTTATGGATTGCTTTTCCCACTTTTTACATTGTCATTTCACCTGTCTTTTGATGAATGGAAATTCTTAATCCTGATATGATCAAATTTTCCAAGTTGTAATTTAATGATCCAAATCACCCATATTCTCCTGTATTTTCTTCTAAGAGTTTTGACATTTCTCTTGTATTTCTAAGCATATATTCAGAATTATTATTATCTATAGAACAAGAATAATGCCATGTTCTATCTTCTATATTAGTAACCAATGTTCCAGCAAAGTATACTGAATTTATTTTTTCCATTATTATCTAGTGCTACTTCAGTTATATATCAACTTTATAGAATCCTGTGGTCCATCTCCTACATTTATGACCTCTACTACGACTCCCAGCTAGATTCCTATTTGATATTTTTTCCATAAATGAGATTGATATTCCCTATGTTTCTGTTCTTGGATTTGCTTTTTGGGTTAAACCATAAAATACTGTTGGTACTTGGCTACTTTTGACCCACAGAAATAAAAATATTACATTGTTCAAACTAAAATTGAATCTCTGAAACTTCTAATACCTCCAGCTGTAATATCAGTACTGCTCAATAAATATATAATTCTCCCCTAGTATCCCTCTGTGGCTTTAAACCCCAAATTTTTGTCTTTTTGCTAGAGGCTACCAATTTTGTGCTACTCAATAGTATGGAAAGATAGAGGAGCTAAGCAGATGGAGATCAAAGTGTCAGTTGTTGTAAAGATTTTTCTTTTCTTATGGCCAATTAAGTTCTCATCTGACTGACCTTACCACAGACAGCAACCACCAACCAAAAAATAGGAACAGAAGGTCTAGTTAAAGACAATAGGGAGTGCCAGAAGAGTAGGCGACATGCAGAGGGAATCCAGTATTTGAACGAAGGGCATGGTATGGAACATGTTTCCCATTTTATGGCTTTTTACTAGCATAAAGGCAGACCACAATCAGTGACAGATGGAGGTAAAAAAGAAAAAAAAATTCTGAAAAAGCTAACATGTTTCCATCCCCCCAAACCAGAAGACATTTCAGAATAGCAACAGGTATTTGTCAGGGGCTGGGGTTGTAGCTCAGAGGTAGAGCACTTGCCTAATACTTATGGGGCAACTGGGTTTGATCCTTAGCATTACATAAAAATAAATAAACAAAATAAAGTTATTGCATCTATCTACAAGCTTAAAAATTAAAATAGAGGTATTGGTTGGTATAGTAGGAACATGACTAAGAAGCAAGCTAGACAGAGTTTCAAATGTGGTAGGTACTCACTAGCAAAATCTGTTGGTGAAGTCTGAATCCCACAGGCATGGAGAAGACTCAAAGCAGCACAGTTACAAATGAAAGAATAGAACTGAGATTACTACTTAACCAAATGCCACATAGTTTGCATTTGATTCCAACAAAGTGATTTTCCTGGTAAGACAGACAAAATAAAAATCAACACACTCTGGGTTATAACAGAATTAAATGGCTGGATACAATCCAAAATCATATAATATGATTTGGATCTTATGATCTAAACCAAAATCCTGTGCTATATGAACCAAGAAGATGTAAAATAATTTCAAAGAGATTCATATGTTGGTATTAATATTCAAACATTTTACAGCAGTTATTAAAATTATGCTCAATGAACTAAAAGAAATATGTTCATCGTGAATAAAAGCAAAATATCAATCAAGAAAAAAAATGGAAATTGGAAATTCTAGAAGAGAAAAATAACATTGGTTATAAAGACCCCTGGATAGGCTTATCAGTAGAATGGAGTCCAACAAGGCAAGATAAAATGAACCCAAAGTTCAGTCAACAGAAATGATCAAGTCATAGCTGCTCTGGTTTGGATAATTGTCCTGTAGAGGCCCACGTGTTAAGACTTGGTCCCTAGAGTGGAAGGAGGTGGTGAGGATGAGCCTTTATGAAGTGGGCCTTGTTGGAGATACTGAGGTAATTGGATCCTGCCCTCCAAGGGTCTCCCTCTTTTCCTTTCCTTTTGGCTTCACTTCCTAGCTAAGGAGGTGAATAGTTTGTGCTGCACAAATCCCTGCCATTGCTATTGGGCCAGCAAAGATCCAAACCAATGGATCCACCCAGTGTTGGACTGAAACTTTCAAAAAGCCAAAATAAATCCTTCTCTTCTTAAGTTAATTGTCTCAAATATTTAGTTATAGTGATGTGAGGCTCATACAACAGCAAGAAAGGAAAAATGAAAAAAAAAGCTGCTAGATCTCCACAGATCCATGGGACAATAGCAAGGTTTAAAACACATGTATTATTGGAGTTCTAGACAGCATGATGCATAAAAGTTAAAATATAAAAGCAAAAAGGTTTCTCATACTTGTTGAAAGTAATAAATCTACAGAATCAAGAAACTCAAAAAAACATTAAGCAAAATAAAGGTGAAGAAAACCATGCCTCATCATACCATATTCGAATTTGAAAACACCAAATATAAAATACTGAAAGAAGCCATAGGAAAATGATGCAGTGCTTACAAAGAAATAGTTTTAAATAAAGTCTGATTTTGCACAAAAAGTCAATACCTAATAGTGTGGATTTTTAAGTGCTGAAAGAACAAAACTACCAACACACAATATTCTTTATTAAGCAAAAATGTCATTAAGAATGATGAATTAAAAACACTTTTATATAAAAAAAAGCTAAATGAAATACTCTTCAGAAGATATTCACTATAAGAGACATGAAGGAAGTTCTTCAGACTGAAGGGAAATGAAGCCAAATAGATAATGGGATAAGCAGGAAGACTGGGTAGCATCTGAACTGGGGAAGTGTGGATTATGCATATTTTAACAATTTTTTTGAAGCACATGATTGTTTTAAAGTAAAAATTATAATGCTGTCATACAGAATTTACATGGTATGTATTTAGTACATATAACAAATATAGCATAAGGTACATGGAGACACATGAGCTTTAACTGTTGCAAGAATTCTGCTTCAACGTGAAGTGATGCAGTAGTAAGTGTAAGCAGTTTATGCAAAGTAAAAGATTACACATCAAAAATAATGCAAAGGAGTATAACTGAAATGCACGCAGATTAGTGTAGAATTCTAAAAGTGTTCATGTTGTTTAAACAGGAAAATCTATGAAAGGTAGAAGATCAAGAAATGGAGAAATAAAGCAGAAAACAATATAGTGAAAGGCCTATATTCAATCATGTCAAAAAATGACATGAATTGTTATGGGCAAAATATTCTAATTAAAAGGCCAAAGAGGCAGGAGTTTTCAGAACTATATGCTGCTTATACAAACACCTGTGTTTAAAGATAAACACAAAAATAAATGGGTGGCAAAAAAATGTAATATGCAAACAAATTAAGAAGGCTGCAAAGGCCCTATGAATATAAGATAAAAAAGACCTGAAGACAAAGCTTATTTCCAGAGATGAAGTGGCATTCTTCACAGTGATAGAAAAAATTATTTTGGGACATATAATAATCATAAACATGTATGAATCTAATGACATCGTTCCAAAAGAATCTGAAGACAAAGCTGACAGATTATATGGAGAAATGGACAATATCATAAGAGACTTCAACTCCCCTACATTGGTAATCGACGGAACAAATGAAACCTGTCAGGAAAAAAATAAATAACCTTAATAGTGCTACCAACCGGGCTGGGGACGTGGCTCAAGCAGTAGCTTGCTCGCTTGGCATGCGTGTGGCCCAGGTTCGATCCTCAGCACCACATACAAACAAAGATGTTGTGTCTGCCGTTAACTAAAAAATAAATATTAAAATTCTCTCTCTCACTTTCTCTTTAAAAAAAAATAATAATGCTACCAACCATCTTGCCCTTGGTATTTATAGAACATTATGCCATTAAATGCAATAAATGGTATATATTTATATTTATGTAACTATGTAAGACATGTTCAACAACATAGACCATATGCTCAACCATAACCATGCATATATTTGAGAATAACTGAAATCACACACTCTCACAGTATCCCTTAGCAAGATGAAAGTATATAACAAATACATGTTAATAAGATATTTAGGAAACAACAATATGTATAGGCTCAATAATACATATAGGGTCATAGAAGAAATCAGAAGGGAAGTTAAAAATATGCATAACTGAATGATAGTGGACATGAATTTAAACATTTGTGGCAACCATTTAGATAGTGAGAAGATTGTAGTTTTTAAAAAAAAAAGAAGAAAATAAAATCATTGATGAAAATTTGTCTTTAAAAGTTCATAAAAAATACATTAAAAAATAGATTAAAAGCACAGAAAGGGGAGGAAACGATACAACAATCATGATAGCAAAAGCCAGTGAAATAGAAAAGAGACCACAGAATAAGAAATCCAAGAAAAAGATCATTTCTGTAAAATTTAAAAAAAAAAAAAAACACCAAAGTTAAAATATAGAGATTGATCAGTTCCTAACCACACAAGGAGAAAAAGAATTACCCTTTCACTGAAGGAAGTCACGGGAGTGTGGAACAGGATTCCACAAAAACACTGAAGTTTTCAGTTATCACAGGAAACCAAAGCCATCCTTGATGATTTCTGGGTTTTTGTTTTGTTTTGTGTTGTTTTTGAGACTACTTGGATCTGTGTGGACACAGTGGCCTGAGCTCACCTACAATAAGCTCACACCGACAGGGGTCTTCACTGTTATGTGTGCACATCTTGAGCTCTCATTGCACATGAACTACACCGTTGAACACATGCACACGCCACATGCTTACATGCCCCGTGGCATAGACTCAAAGTCCATAGGCTCTTCAAATGCACAGCATAAGGTGTGTGGTTCTCAGGTTAAGAAAATGCTTTAAGTGAGTAGGTTCATGCTACATTCCTGAGCGGCTCATGTTCACCCCAAATGAAACACCCATCTTGAATAGATCACAGAAAACTGATTTCTATCAAATAGGCTCTTAGTGGATATAGAATTAAAATTCAGCTATGTGGTAAATGTCCTACGATTGGAAACCCAGGAGAGTACATTTTTAGTCATAGAGTGATTATACCAAAATGAGGCCCCAGGGGATGCTTATTGTTAGGTGCAAGACGATGCGAATTCAGCCAGGCTATATGGGCAATGAGCAAACAGACTCTATTTTACCCTGAGACTCCATGTCATGTAAGAAATGCTTCTCCCACGGGAAAGCCCCGCCTCTGCACCCACTAATAATTACCTAGCAGAGCATCCTTAGCAACAGAAAATAGCAATTGCTGCGGTAAAACTACCTGATTGCTTGTCACAGTTACCTCCTTGCTGGAGTAGCAAGAGTGGAGTCACTATGGCTACACGAGCAAGCAGGTGTGGCCATGGGGACTCCATCTCAACTGTTCTAGACTCCACCTAAGTTTTCCTGTTACTGCTCCCATGAAGAGACAGCTGCAGGACCCATTTCTGAGAAAATGAAATGAAAGCTGTTTTCTGCTAAATCACACACACACACACACACACACACACACACACACACACACACAAACCATTCCTCTGTACTTTGTTCCTCACAAAATGTACTCAGCCCAGGATGTGGTGGTCCTGGTGACCTAGATGACTTTGAAGTAGATTCTTGTCCCCGCTGACCATCGGCTCGACGGTTGTCTGGCACCTGCTTGGGCCCAAGATGTGGTGACTGAGTTGTTCTGTTAACAGCTTTTTGAGCGTCTGTACCTGCCTGCTTGCAGCTACATCAATCTGGATGTGGTTTTTGCGGTTTTTGCCTTTAAATATTCTAAAATGCTCAGGCTCGGGGCTGTTCCTTGCAGAGACAGCTGTGGGCCCCACAGGGAGCACTCACCTTCCGGACAGCTAAATAAAGACTCTTCGACTTGTACAAAACTGGGACTTGGTGTGTTTTCTGAGCAATCTGCCCCACAATGGTGAACAGATTCAAGAACAAGGGGAAGCAAAGAGAATGTCAAATCAGAAAAGGGAGGAGAGATTTAGACCGACACGGGAGGAGAGAGAGATCACGAGAAAGGGCAGAGCGAGTCCCTGGCTCAGGTCGGGAGGTGGGCTGGGCCCCTCTCATTCCCACTTTCTGGCACGACAAACACCAGAGCAGCGTCTAAAAGGAGGCTGGTGGAACACAGGAAGGCAGATGTCCATTCCCTGGGGTTTTGCCCCATCAAGAAGGCCTGGCTCCTTTCCCAAATACCCAATTGCGTCCTGCAGCTGTCCCATGGAGAGTGAGCGAACACAATTTTTACAAGGAAAATAACCTCCCGTCACCGAGAAGGAACATTCTCTTGAAAAATCTTACACCAAGTTTCCTTGTAATGGCCGGCCGACGCAAGCCAGCCTCTTGCGAGTGGAAACCTCGGGGACTCCATAGGACTCCTCAGCCTGCTCAGGTGGAAGCAAGGGAGACATGTCCCGCACCGTTTCAGCGAGTTGCCTTGAAAAAGAAATCAGCCCACACCTAATGTCTATTTATTGTAGCTGCCAAAAAGCATTGCAGTAAATAATGGGAGCAGAAAGCTGCATTATATGTGAATCCCTTCCATGGAAAGTGACCCCCAGCATGGCCTGCCCAGAGACCTGCAGAGCCTTCCGGATGCCAAAGGAGGAATGACGAAGAGCAGAGGCCGTGAGTCCCATGTGAAGTAAGATCGCAGCAACTGTGTAGTTAACCTGAATCCCCCCAGGACCTTGAATCTGGCAATCATGCCTAAGCAACTGAAATGTAGACTTTGGGGCTAAGATGTACGTATGCATATCTAGGAGCGTGGAGAGTTGATGCTCATAAAAACGGAAGGCAGACAAAATGAATTCTGGAATACAACCCATAAGAAAACTGAAGTCTGCAAACTTAGGGTTATTGCTGTGATTTGGATCTTGAACATCCCTCAAAGATCCATATGCTAAAGGCTTGGTTGCCAGCCCTTGGCGACCTTTAAAACACAGGCCTAGTGGAAGGAATTTAGGCCACTGGGGACAGACCCTTGAAGGCGATATTGGGACTGTGTCCCTTTTCTCTGTCTCTTTCTGTCTCTCTCCCTTTTCAGGCTGCCATGTGGTAAGCCATATGCTCTATGCTGCCATGGGCCCAAAGTAATGGTGCCACGCAACCACGGACTGGAGCCTCTGAAATCATGGGCCAAAATAAATCTTTCCTCCTTATAAGTTGATTAGCTCGGATCGTTGGTCACAGTTTTGGAAAGTTGACTAACACATTGGTGTTATGACAAATAATGAACCAAAAAATCAAAATTGAAGGAGGAAGAAGTAGAAGAAAAGAGCATGAATTGGTTTGAAATAAGGGATTTACTAGAAATGATTACAAACCTGCAAAATGCATATTGCTGGGTGAAAGAAGTCGGTCTAAAAAGGCAGCACAGTGTAGGATTCACACTCTGTGGCATTCTAGGAAATGAAAAACTGTAGAGACAGGAAAAAATATCAGTGGTTGCCAGAGGCTGGTCCTGAGAATGAATAGATGAAAGATGGAGAGGTTTCGGGGCAGCAAGACTGTTCTGTCCATCCCCCGTAACAGAGAATGCAGAACATTTTGCCTTTGGCAAAACACATAGACTTGCACAACAAAGTGTCCAGGGCAAACTCTGGACATTAATACACCAACACTGGCTCATCAGTTCAAGGTGCTCAAGATAGACAAACAGAGGAGAACGGGAAGATATGACATCTCTACAGATTCTGCTCAGGTTTTTCTATAATTCTATGACTGTTTTCAAAGAGAGCATTTTTTAAAAAAAAAAAAAAATTTCCTTAAAAAAAGGTGGTATAAGAAAAAGATTGGCTGGTGTCCAAATGTCAAAATACACTCCTATTTCAGGATTCATTTTAAAGTTATTGAATAGGTTGCCTCTAAATATCTGAATTCCTATGAATAGATGTTGAGTTGCTTTACATTATGAACAAAGAACAAAGAGAAACGATCCTAATATAAATTTCCATTTTTCTCTATTCACTGAAGACAGTGTGCGCATGTCTTTAAGTCCTGGACAGATGGCTCGGTGACGGGTGGTGGGTATTCATATGTGCAGGATGAATCTCATTACACTCTAACAAGAAGATCATAATGGAGACAATCAAAACCAACCCAGCTAATCATATGCAGGAGACACTATTTTTTTTTAACTGAGGGCAGGGACATTTTCATGCAATCTGAAAAATTTGATGATGAATGTTACTTTCATTGTCTTTTGTCTCCTTTGTTCCTTGAAAAGCTAAGCCAAGCAGTGCAATTCCAAACGAATTTCCAATTTATATATTATAGTTATTTGTATTATTATGTTTCTCCGATATTGCTCTGAATTAGCCATCTCTTTTTCTTGCTTACTGCTCTTATTATTTTTTGAGAAGTTCTTAAAATGTTTAAGACACTTTCTGCTGCTTCAGATATGTGGGATCAATTTTTAAAACGATCTTTCAGCACGAGCCACCAGTGTTATCATCAACAACTCACCAAATTTCAATATGTAGCAAATACACAGGTATCTGTCTTAATTTATAACGTAAAGTACATGATTTGGTCAGACTTCAACTAAGTACTTTAAAAAGAATAATGATCTCATATATTTTGTGGAATTCACTTAATTAAAACTGTGCCCAAGCAATTCATTTCTGGGAAAAGTAGTGAAATGTTTTTTCCCCCCAAATTATTAACACTTTCAAAAATCCATTCCTATTTGAAAATGACCACTCTGCAATCTATAATCATTCGGTGGCAGGTGAGATTTTAAGAAATTCTTTCATGCATAAAAATAAACAAGCTTGATAAACTGAAAATGCTAATTCTCAAGTGTTGTGAATACAAGTGAAAGAAATTGAGTTAATAAGCCATGAAAAGCTAAAAGATGATGAATGTCCCTCAGTGGGACTGAAGGCTCCATCCAGCAGGAGATGAAGGGCTGATGGAGTAGCCATGCTGGCTCCACCTTGCAATCAAAATGCTGTTGAGTATCTGTTATGCACAATATGTTGAGGTGGAGTGGAGAACAATGGGGGAAACTAGAAACTAGAAAACAGTCTAATATGAAAAGTATCTTGATTTTTCTACAAAAGTGTAGAAGTTATCAGGTAAATTAATATAAACTATATTTTCAATACCAAGAAAGAAGGGAAACATCTTTGTAGCAAAAATAAGCTACACAGTAAACCATGTGGACTATAGTACACATTTTCTGGATGTATGCCAGGGAAGGCAATAGTCAAACCAGGGAATTGGTCAGCCATCATCTCTTTGTACAACCAAAAATGGAGGTCTTTGACCTGGAGGATCCAGGTAATGATGTTGCAAGCATTTACCCTCAAGGAAACAACTGTCTTTAACACACTCAATCACCCACATAAAAGAGGCATAGGGCAACTTTGTGTACCCTTTGTTGGATCTGGGGGGAAAATACTCCTCTAGCAAATTTGAGCCCCAATTCTGTCCATTGCAATGGTGTAGAGTAGGGAAGTATCACTATTTTGTGATTCAGAAGCAAAAAAATGCTAGTATTTACATAAAACAGATTTCCTAGGCCTATGGAAACACTACTGGGCATTTGGCAAAGGAAGAGGCAAAATTACCTTGGATGAAGCTTTCAGGATTCCCAGGTAGAGCCCTGCTTAGGTTAGATTCAAGAGGACAATGAATCGTAAGTTAGAGATGGTACACAGAGAAGAGCAGGAGAACCTCAAGGATCGCTGATGGCATAAACATCCAATAGAGGCTGTAAAACAAACAATGTCAAAATGACTAAATGCTTGGACAAAGGTGTTGAGCATTTAAGAAAATGGCACTATAATAAAAGAGAAAGATTCTTAAATATTAAAATATATGTCGTTTCTATGTTTTAAAGAAAAATATAGCTATTAAAATGAAAAATCTCAATGATTGGGTAAAAATTTTGATTAGATACAGCCGAAGAAAAGCTTGGTCAGAAGGAAAGATTAAGTCAAACTGTTGTTCCCAATTTGGGCTTCATTTTAGAATATCCTGGGGATTTTTATAAACCCCAGTGCCCAGGCTGCACTTAGACCACACAGACCAAACTCACAGAGTCAGGGATCTCAAGGTTCTGTGGATGATTCCAGTGCGTGGTTGAGTTCTCAATAGTTGCCTCAAAATGGAGCACAGGAATCTAAGTAGTGAAATATCATGATCCAGAAAAATGAAACAAAACACATATGCAGACACTATGTCTTTTTATTTCTGTGTTTATTGAGTGCCTTTTCTGTGCCAGGCACCCTGCCAGGCATGAAAAACAAAAAGATAAATGAGATTAAAAAAACAACAACAACAACTAAGACTTAAAAGGTACATCTTTAAGTAAAATTACCACAAAATCCAAATCTACTCATGTGCTGTTTTTCATAGCAAATCATATATTAGCTGAAAGTTAGCTGCCTTTGGGAATAACATTGCAGTAGAGGTATATGCACAAACCTCGGCGCTGGATGTGCATGCAAAACTGTTCTGTGTTTTTACTGATGGTGTCGCTCCAGTGTGCTAGACTGAAATCTCAGGGTCTTAATCTCCCACGGTCTCTGTTCCTTCTGCCTGGTGGTCCTGCTTGGCAATTGAACCTCCAGCCTGAACTTTGGTCTTGCTCAATTCTTTGAAAGTGTCCTTTTTGCCTCTCCTTGCCTGAGGGACACTCTTTTCATGTTCCTATTGGGACAGACTAAAACCATCTCCCCATGAACACTGAATTCACTCTATGATTCCCGTGCCCTCCTGATCTCCAGGCCTGGAGGGAAAGCGTGGCTAGTGTCTGGTATTAGGGCTAGACTGTAGTCTATCAGGAACTCTCTGGGCAGTGGATGGGTCCTAATTATGAAGATTCCAGGATTTGAGAAGGTGTCACCCTTGCTTTCGACCACCACTCACTTCACTCTGGAATCCCTGGGGACAGCCTTTTCTACTTGCCAGATCCTTTCCCTCCAAATTCACAATGAATATTTCCTACTTTTAAAACCATAAGCGTTCTCTTTGACCACCATGAAAATATTTCTCACTGTTCTTGTAAAATACTTGAAATGTTCAGAAAGCCCAACATTCCAGAGTTATTTCTTGGGATGAATTTCACCACAAAATTCATAATGTTGATCTTCTTAACAACGAGAAAGTGATATCAAGATTTTTCAACGCTGTAGTTTATTATGATTTATGTTGATTAAATAATTAATTTTTTTCTGACATGTCCAGGCAGGACACATCCTGTAGCCATAAAGTCCTGATTGCTGCCATTTCCTGCATTCTACTGGCACCTGGTGGTTGCTTTGTGGTAAATTATCTATGGTGCCTGCCTCTATCTTCATTGTTTGAAAGAAAAAAACTCAGATATTAGCATGTGCCCACTGTTATTAACCTTATTCATCTATCTTCACAAAACTCATAAACTTAATTTTTAAATCACAATGAAAAAGAAAATTTCAGAGATTTTATTGATCGTTTTGCATTAATAAAACTAAACACTCTGATATGTGAAAAACATTTTTCTAAAAAAAAAAACAAAACTGTAGAATCAGAAAGGTACAGGTCTCCCCAGGAGAAATTTGTTTCAATCTCACTTTTCACATGGGAAATCTGAGGCTCAGAAAGAATGTGTTATCATCATTTGTCGAAGGTTCCAAATTAGCAGGCGGATGCGGATTCCACCCCAGGAATCCTGACTCACAGATGGGCTTTTCCTGTCCTTGGTTTTATGTTTTATGAAGCTGTTTCACTAATGTATTGGAGAAACAGCAGTAGTCACAGAAGTAATTAGCAAGATGAGATTACTATATCATCCTTCTGTGGAATGAAATTAAGGAAAATTGTGTGTATAAAGTGAAGTTTACTGCCCCAAAACAGAAGGAAATCTTGGGGGACTTGGACTCAGGATAAGGCTTTGGCTCCAAGAGAATGTCATCACTGTCTTATTACTTAATAAAGATGTATTTACTTTATTAAGGTAAAGACATATCCTTGTTATATTTTTTAAAGAAAATATGCTATAAACCTAGGTATTATGTAGGAAAAAATGGAGCAAGTTTGGGTTCTCTTGGCTCTTAAAATCTGATCTTGCCTGGAAAGGAAAGAAACTGCAAAGATCAGTTTTTGCCTTTTTTTTCCCCCCAGATCTTTGTGTCCATTTCTATACCACAGTTTCTCCATAGAAACATTTATTGGTTACGGTTTCTTGAGGTTTTAAAAAGTATTGTTTAGTGCCAAATCATGCGTGAAATTAAAAATTCCAAGTTGTATTAAATGTATGATGTGAGTACTCATTTTACTGAAATAATTGAGAAAATATTACTGCAGTTATTACTTTAACCTGTTTGGAAAATCCCAAATTGTAAAAAAAAAGGCAACGGTTATTTTAAAAAATGATCAAATATATAATTGTGTGGAACGGATCTTATTACAAATTCCAAATATGTGATTTTAGAAAGATGGCTCTTTCCTGCTTCTTATATATGATAACTGAACAGACTAGAAGGAGGCTACAGAAAGTGTGGTCCTGGTCATGAAAAGAGGATTTAAAAACGAGAAACTCTTCATTAGAAACACGCTACCAAAAGATGAAGAGAGAAGAAAGTTCAAGTATCCCAAGTATCCCCCGAGAATTGGTAGGAAACATAAAGGATCAAGTTCCGCCATGAACCTCTTGAGTCAGAATCCTCAGACAGACATCTATGTTTAAACAGTCCTGGGAAATTGGTTCCCTTGCTTGCTGAAGTTTTAGAAGCAATGATCAGGCACCAAGATTGACCTGCTCTCTCCTCTGTCTTCAGGTGGTGTATTTCTAAAGGGCAAATCCTCACTCCAATACCAACTTCCTACAGGCCTCTCACTCCCTCCTTCACCCTCCAGTGCCCTATTCTGCAGTACTTGAGATGGGCCGTGCACATAGCTCTTTCTGCCAGCTGGTATAGTATGGCTGGTGCAGGTTGCACACCTTGGAGGAAAACCATTGAACACATTTCTCTCCCTGTTTGGTGAGCTTTCCACCAGGCTCCACCATGCAGTTTCTGCCATGGCCAGCTCCTGCAGGGCAGGTTGCCCAGCCTTTTCCACACCCAGCACCTCCTTGCGCATCATTACAGCATAGTACCAGGGGTGCACCACCTCCTTATAATATTTGACACATATTAAATTATACAATATTTTACACATATTAAATTATACAAAACAATGAGTAATTTTAGTACAACCAAAATATTGTACGGGATATTCTCATATTAAAAAGTTACTCAAGGATGATCTGAAATTCAATGTTTTGGGGTGTGTGTGATTAGTGGGGATTGAACTCAGGAGCACTTGACCACTGAGCCACAACTCCAGGCCAATTTTTGTATTTTATTTAGAGACAGCGTCTCAACTGAGTGGCTTAGCACCTCGCTTTTGCTGAGGCTGGCTTTGAACTCGCAATCCTCCTGTCTCAGCCTCCTGAGCTGCTGGGATTACAGGTGTGTGCCACTGTGGCTGGCTTGAAAGTTTAACTGGGCACCTGTGTTCCTGCTCTTCAGAGACTCCTCGTCTCCACCCAGGGGCTGATGGAAACGTCCTCAGAGCCAGGATGCTCGTGCTGTTGCTGTTTCTTTGCCTTTCTTCCTTTGCCCCCTGTGTCCTAGAAAAGTTCACGACATTTTGTAGGAAATTGACAGGTTTTCCTGCCAAAATGGTGAACCTGCTTCCTAACCCAGGTCCATTCTTACAATACTGTGGAAGGGCAGAGATTTGGTGAGTGGTGGGCTCATGTGCAGTCTGTTCTACCTCATCCCCTCCAGCCTCCCCCAGCCCCTGGGTAGGATGGGTCACACGCTGGGAGAAGGTCTGACTCCAGCTGTGCCCAGGTCTGCCTGTGGTCCAGGAGTGAGCACTGGACTACACCTGCTTGGGGACTCTTCCCACAGAGCTTGGGCTTCTCTCTGTCTGCTCACATTCCATTGGCCAGAAGAGCTATTGTCCCCGCTGCAGAATGTGAGCTCACAGGCCAAGAGAACTCCAGAGCTGAGCAGTAGCAGTCACCCCAAAGGAAAGGCTACATACCAGCTGGGCATGCCTGCGAATCTGCCGCAGACTCACGGCAACGTGCTTCTCAGGATTGTAAAACAGGCCTTGTCAACACTTCTGAATAGATGAGGATGGGATTGTCCATCAGAAGCAATGGTGGCGAGTTATTAGAAAGAATGCAGCAGAACCAATAGGTATTAGAAGATGTGAAATCGAGAGCACAAAAGGTGTCCTAAACAATTCTGCGGAGAGGTGAATGGCTCAGCTGAAGGACAGACTGGGGAACCCAGAAGCCAGCAGAACTGCAGAAATGGGAAAGATACATGTGTAGACATGGAGGAGAGACGGAGGAAAAGCATGAGCTCAAATGGGCCCAGAGGAAAGGAAAAAAGAAACACACAGGAAAAGTATTTGAATAAATAAATATAAATCTGTAGAAACAAAGAAAATGGAAAGATCTTATATTGAAAACATAACAGAATGTCAAACAAGAGGAAAAATAAACTCACCTGGACGCGCTTTACAGTGAAACTTAATAACAAGAGAAAAGACTGTGATTTAAAAAAATAAAAGGAATCAGATTAAT
Source organism: Ictidomys tridecemlineatus (assembly GCF_052094955.1). Lineage (NCBI taxonomy): Eukaryota > Metazoa > Chordata > Mammalia > Rodentia > Sciuridae > Ictidomys > Ictidomys tridecemlineatus. The sequence continues at coordinate 188,965,488 of NC_135483.1, read as the reverse complement.
ATCAGATTTATCAATGGCAACACCAGATGCAAGAAGTTAAAATGATTTCTTAAAGGCATTGAAGGAGAAGAATTGACCTTACAAATGTGTAACCTATTGTGTTGCCTTGGGTTATAAGATTGCCATTAATGTGTAGTAAGAAGTGTTTACAAGCAGACAGAATTCACAGGTTTGACAAAGACCCACAGTTAAAATATCCCTTCAACACATACAAGAAAAGAGATGAAGGAGGAAGAGGTCATAGAAAGTGGTGTTAGTAAGACAAACCAGTCCTGCAGTAAAGAGAAAGGAGATTATTCCTGGAACACAGTCTCCTGAGAGCAGGGACAGGCAGGTGTTCCTCAGCTCCATGCCCTCCTTCCCCAGAGCCCACCCGGGTCTCTGTGGCCCTCAGTATGGGCTCCAGGGATGTTATGTACCCACCAGGGGGCCAAATGGCCATTTGTAAGGGACCTGAGTCCTTGTGATAATTGCTATGATGATTGCTTAAGATTCTATTAACTTTTAACACTGGTATTAAGAGGTACTCCAGAGTATTCCCTGGCTCCAGAACATTCCTTCCCTTTTCCCTTCTGTAGCATAACCCTACTTCTCCTTCCCATTGCCCCATAGCACATAGCATTTCCCCTTTATGGTGGCCCATGGGAAGGTGGTGGCATTAACTCTGGCTCAGTGGAAGTGGGATTGTGCCCCACCACTGGTGAGTGGAAATGCTCCCCAGGCACCACCACTGCTCTTGCCCGGGCTGTGGGAAGGGCCGGAGCCCTGGGAGCAGGTCTCTAACTGTGGCCAGGCTTGTCCATGAGGCTCCCAATTCTTGGGGCTGGTGGTCCCCAAAGGGAAGCCTGGTCCTCTGGTGGAGGAGCAAGGTGGGTGGGCACCCCAGGTGTGTGTGTGGGAGGCACATGTGGCCCCCTGTGGGGTCTCCCCTCTAGGACATGCAGATGAAGGCTGAAGAGGCCAGACCCTTGCAGGTGAGGCTCACCTTCCCGTCACGAGTCACATTTCCTGTGGCCTTGCCGCATGCCAGGTAGCTCATAGGGCACTTCACTCTTCATAAGCCTGATCGCCACATTCTCAGGCAGTGTTGTGCCCTCCTGTCCTAAGGAGAAAACAGAGTCATAGGTCATCTTCCAAGATCCCATGGACTGCAAGGGAGAGATTCAAATCCAGGCCCGCCAAGGCCGGCCTCTGTCTGGTGACCTCCACGGCAGCAGCTCTCAGTCAGGGGCATTCTGCTCCCCAGGGGACATCTAGTGACGATGGCGGTGTTTTGGGTCGTAATTTGGGAATGCTACCGGCAAGGAGCAGGTCGAGGCCAGGGTGCTGTGACTCACCCCAGGGCAGCCCCAGCAACTGAGCACCCATTACCCAGCCAACGTCCATGGGGTGGAGGTCGAGAAGCTGTGTTCTAGAGGGCTTTGTGTCCCTCCTTCACTGACCCCCACTCCTGCCTGGTGCTGGCCACCACCATCTCTCATTAAGCAGGTGCTAGGAGCACCCCCCCCCCGTTCTCCCCTGTACTCAGCCCCCCGCCAATCTCTTCTCCACTCACCAATCAACACGATTTTTACAAAACACAGCCTAGATCTTATCCTTCCCAACTTAAAATACCAAAGAATTTTCTTTCCCTTCAAAATAAATGTGCTCCTTATCTGGGCACATGGCGTCGGTACTCTGGGGTCCCTATGACCCCTGTGGCCTCCCTTCTTATCAATGCCTTTTCTGTTTTCCGCTTCGGCACACTTGGGCATGGGACAGTCCAGTGAGCGCTGGCTGACTTTCCCCTCTGATCCTTGATCACATGACCTCTGTTGTTTAGTCTGTTCTTCCTCAGTTCCTTAGGGAATCCTGCTGCCTCTCTTCCCAGACCACGCCTCCTTCACCTCCAGCACAGTGGGTCGCCCTGGCTAAGCTTGTTAACTTGATAGCCAGTTCCACCACTGAGCGGCTTGGTGAGCTTAGGGGCAGCACTGAATCTTTGTGCCTCACTTTTTCCATGTGACAAGTGGGGAAAATGAGATTGTCCCTGTGCTGGGGATTTTGAGAGAGTGCAAAGAGATCATGGGGAGAGAAGGCCCATAGACAGCAGGTGCCTGGTGCATTCTGTGAACTAGGCAAAAGTAGCAATAAGTTGTTCTAAATGTGGTTAATATTATTCTGACTCTATGAATATAGGCACTCAGAGGAGGGCTGTAGACAATTTTGTGATTTGACATAAATGTCAAACCATAAATCAGCAGCCTTCCTCATTAAGGTTTGGAGGGGCCTGGGAAGAGGCAGGGATGAGCAAGATAAATGGGCTTAGTTCTCCCTCTAGTGGTAGAAATAGGTAAGTGACGCAGGAAAGAGCCATTGTTCTCGCTCACCTACAAAAAGCACCCCACACAAGCTCCACCCCAAGCCAGTATCTCCAAGAAGCCTCTAGATTAAAATAATAAACATTATAATAATAGCGAAATAGAGTTATAGAATTCCTACTGTGTCAGCTAAAGTCTCCAAGCTTTTTCCCAATTCCTTTCTGGCCATTATTTGCTCATTTGTTTAAAACTGAGTTACAAGTCTTAAAGGAAGGGTGTGCTTTCTTCCCTGCTTTTCCAAGCTGAATTTCGCACCCCTCCTCTGTGTTCCCAAAGACAGTAGATCTACAAAGATTAACGCTGCATGTTTACAGAGTCCTGTCCCCATTGGAGGTTTTGCCCAAGGCTCTGGAGAAGAGCACCGTCCTGTAGGACTCAGTTGAGGAGGGAGAGAGACACATTAAGAGCCAGTGGGTCCTCAGGCTGTGACAGGTAGGTCCTGAGGAGCCAGAGATGTCATCAGGACCTCCACATGGTGAGGGTGCAGAGGTCAGGAAGGTCTTGGCTGAAGATGTGCAATCTGACAGGAGATCTGCAAGCTGAGGAGCTGGTAAGTCAAAGGAGTTCACAGTGCAAGTGGATTCAGAGAGAGAGGGAGGGAGAGAGATGCAGGGGAGGGGTGCCCCTGGAGACCTGAGTGGAAGCATATGGGTTTGCCAGGCAATGGAGATGACAGTCATGGGGGAGTCTGTTCAACAACTGCCCAGAAACTAAGGAATTGAGTTGAGCATCTGGCTCCGAATCCATGTTTTTTTTTTTTTCTTTTTGTCTTTTTTTCTGTCACAATAGGCTTTACCCAAAGTGACCTCTGAGTACCTCATTTTTGAAATTCCTTCCTTCCTTCCCTTCCTCTTTCCCTCTCTTCTTCCCTTCTTCCAGAGCTACTCATGAGCACAGTCATTCCAGGCAGAGGGCAAAACAAAGACAAACCCCCAAAGTTGGGAGCAAGCTGGGCTTGTTGAAACAGCAAGGGAGCCACATGGCTGGTGAAGAGATTTTAATCATACACAGAAAAGCTCATTTGGGGGTCTCCTAACTCCCTCTTCATGGCTGTTTCTAGGATACCAATGAAATCTACAAAGAGGATGCAGGACAGATGGGTCACATTCTTACGCACATTCTTACGGTTGCAACAGGAACTCTTAGGAAAGAGTTGGTTGTAGTAATGATGAGAACATTTGTGAAGGGAGGTGCTCTTGTCTGTTTGCTTGCTTTAATGATGGTGTTCCTTTCTCCAGGTCTCTGTGACTCCAGGCACCAGGTCACTGCTAATGCACTGTGTCTGTGGAAGCCCCGTGTGCAGGTGATTTCAAGGGCAGGTGTCAAAGATGGCTGAACCCTCCAGAAACATTTTTACCTCTGTAGACAAAGCATAGGTCTGGTGTTTTGACCCACCCTGCCTCTCCCTTCTCACGGGTGCATTTACACCCCTCATGCTGGAACAATCGCCTGCATCACTGGATGGACAGCTCCTTGTGCCTTCCTGCTCTCTGCCTGATGCCCTCGTCCTTTGCCCTGATATTTGCTTTCCACCTTTCTCTGTCTTTTGTGGTTTAATTAAGCACTTTTAATCACTCCATTTTCTCTCCTTTCTTACCATATCAGTTATACTGCTCTTTGAACATTTTCTATATGCTTACGTATAAGTGTGTGTGTGTATATATATATATATATATATATATATATATATATATATATATATATATATATATTCAGGATCTATTCATAAGTATGCATTATTGAATTCATTGTGGCTACTATTATTTTCAATAATCTGTTGTCTATTAGACCAAATAAGAATAAGCAAAATGAAAGCTTTTATTTTACCTTAATTTATTCCTTCTTTATTTTTCTTCCTTTCTTTATGTAGAGAGTCTTTGGTCCTCCATAGATACAGTATTTTTATAAAACCTCCGAGTTCTTTGGGGACATTATCATTAGTTTTCTATAGTTTGAAAATGATATGCCTAGGTGTGGTTTTTTTTTTGTTATTACTACTTATTTATCTTGCTTGGTATTTTCTGAGCTTCCTGGATGTGTGGTTTTGTGTCTGACATGAATTTGGGAAAATTCTCACTCATTATTGTTCCAAGCATCTCTTCTCCTTCCCCTTCCAGTTATGCCCATCCTGCCTCAGGTACACCTTTTATTGTAGGCCCAGTTGTTGGATATTAAACTCCTTTTTGTTTTCTGTTTGTTTTTCAGTTTAGAGCTTTCTCTTGAGATATTCTCAGAAATTCTGAGAGATTCTTCCCCCATCTTGGGAAAGCCTACCTTTCCCATGTCCTGTCTACTAACAAGCCCATCAAAGGTGTTCTTCATTTCTGTTACAGTGTTTCTGGTCTCTGACATTTCTTATTGGTTCTTTCTTAGCCTTTCCATCTCTCCACTTACATTTCCCATCTGTTCTTACATGTTCTCTACTTTTTTCAACAAGGTCCTTGTCATATTAATCATAATTGTTTTACATTCCCAATTTGGTAATTCCAACAGCCCCGCACGCCTTATCTGGACTCTTGTTCTGATGTTTGCTTCATCTTTAAAACAGTGTTTATGTTATTTTGTTTTATTTGCCTTTTATTGTGTACTGCAGCTTTTTCTTAATAGCTGAACATGGTGACTTGGGTAAAAGGGACTTGGGTAGGCAGGCTTTCAACAGAGTAGTGGGAGGGCACGGCAGGGGAGCTTTCTATAGTCCTAAAATGCAGCTCCAGGCTTTTGGTATCCTGGGTCTCTGGGCTTCTTGGGGCAGATCTGCAACTTGCAGCTTCTTACATCTTGCTATGTCCAGTGTCCACCACGGTGTCCAGCACATAAATAGGTTCAATAAGCTAGAACTGGATTTAACTGACTTGAAGCAAAAAGGACCTTATTCATCCAAGATGAGGTGGATAATGGGGTCATGGCCAAAAGCTGCAGCTGGAAATGGAGGCCTGGATTTCCTGACCTACCAGTTCTTGCCCACAGCCTCACAGCCCTGATGGGTTCAACGCCCAGCCTGTTCCAAATTGTTCCTGCCTCAAGCACACAGGGATTGCTTGCTTTGGTGTAAAATGAAATTGGTTTCTTAGCTTTCTTTTCCTCCCTTCTTCCTTCCCTCCCACAGGAAACCTAAGAATATAATTAAGTATTGGAGAAAACAAGTGCCTGCAAACTGCATGCTGATCTCCAGTCTCTGGTCTGAACTACCAGAGAAGAATATGTGGCAATGAATGAGTTATGCACAGAAAAGGGAACCCTTTGCAGGTGTGGTTATTGAAAGTGCCAGATCTAGGTCATGTCCTTGCTCCTGGAAAGGCAGCAAATGTCATCACAGAGCCATTGCATCTCACTTGCTCCCCCTGGTGCCCTGGTGCCCATGCTCTGCTGCTGCTGCCCATACCTGGAGTAACCGGAGGGAGAGGCTGGGCCCACCTCTCAGGTTCTGTCTTGCTGTGTGTTGCTCACTAACCACGAGTAGGCAACAGACCTCCCCATGCTCAAGTTCCTTGTGATAGGAAGGGTCCATGTGGACAAAGGGAAATTTATAAATATAAAAGTCAAAGTTTGAAAATTCATGGGATGTTATGCAATTATCAAGGCTTTCTGCCTTGTTTCTAGATTTGTGTGTATGTGTGTGTGTGTGTGTCCTTGTTTAAAAAAAAAGTCATATTTTTAACATTACTTAGCACTCCAGTGCCTAACCCCCAAACCCACAAAAAAGAAGAATCCCCCTAAAATTTATATGTTTAGTAAATTTGAAAGATTTAAGCCACTAAAATCAAGTTTAAATCACTTAATTTTTCTGGCCTTCGGTTTCCCAGCGTGGACAGGGAGGTTTGGATCAGGGACATTGGCGGTCTCTTCTAACGCTAACAGCTCCTGGTTCTGTAAAGGAGCAGATTTTGTATCTTACCCATCACAACCATGGACAGAACATGCTCAGCGGGAAGCTTTGACCAGCGTTCCCCAAACACAAGCACCAGCATCATCGTAGGTCTTTATGGTACAGATTCCTGGGCTTCAGACAGGAAGGGTCAAATCTCTAGCGATGGGGCTTGAGAACTGGGGACTTTGAACTGTACTGCAGCTGTTCTCCATGGTCTCTGCAGGTTTCAGACGTGGTGTTATAATCCAGAGCCACAGAGGGAGCGTGTTTCAGAGGACAGTTGAGAGCCGGCCAGATGCCCCTCCCCGTAGACGTTGTCATGAATAGTTCAAGCTGATTTCAAACTTCCCCTCCCTCAAGTTCCTTCTGCTCAGATTTCCATGCTTCTTGTTTCTCCTTGTTATTTATTACTTTTTAAAGTATCTGTGGGTGTCTTTGCTAAAAAGGACTTGGAATATGGTCAAGTGAGATGGTCCAGGAATTTAGAAATATTTCCTGATTTTAAGGCCTTTAAATCATAACCCTGGCCCACTCCTCCTTGTAGCTAGCCTCCTTGGAATCCTTCCCTCCTTATTTCACCAGATGGGGAAACCACTCATCCCTGTAGGAATTACCAGCATTAAAATCCCAACTTTCAGTGTTTCCTCATTTTGTATGCTAAGAAATTGTAGCAGGTAACTTTGGGTGATTTTGTGTTCCCCCAAGGGGCTTTTGCAATCTCGTCTGTGCAGTTAACGGGTCCCCAGTCAGAGGGGAGGAAAGGGCAGCCTTTGTCACTTACTTACCATGTGACTTGGAGCAATTTACTTAAATTCCATAAGCCTCAGTTTTATCCTGAGTAAAAATGAGGATTATTTTTGCTAAGAATCATTCCCTCCTGTCTCAAGGATTATATGAGATAAAGATGTTTATTAGGTATGAACTACTTTACTGAATTCATTTCGCGGTAATTTTTCACTTTTAAAAACATATTAATTTGCGGTTGTATTTAGAACCCCTGGTTTAAGTTATGGCATTAAGGATAAAGCTGGATTTTCTCCAGACGACTTCCTTTCTTCCTCTTGATCCTCTACGAGGATTTAAGTAAAATATCACCTAATCTTACAGTCCAGGGACCAAGATTAGCAAGAAAGCACTGAGAGCATTTCCCCCGATTTTCTCCAGGCTGGAACTTTTGGGTAAGCTAGCTCTAGGAAGATGGCAGAGCACTCTTTTCTGTCACCATACCTTCTAAGTGTCCCTTCCTCTAAAAGGACTTGGGAAGGCCCTTCACATGGTTCCCAAGCTCCCTACCTGAGTGGCCAGCGCTCACCCCACACACTTTCTTTTCCTTGGTCTTGTTATCTTGGGGTTAGAGCTAGCCCAAGTTTTGGGTCTTTGTTTCTATGGAAACTCCTAACCTAATGTCTCAGTCTACTGCAGAGCAACTACCACCTTCGTCACCCCCCAGCCAAAGAGATACAGTCCCAAACCAAGTTTCTTTGCCCTCGATCCCACCCACTCCACTGTGTGAAGCAGAACACACTAAACTACATTTTCAAGCACAGGTATCCTATGATGCCAGTTCTCTTCCTATGTCCAATCTTAATATCAAAACTCAGAATTCAGACAGATTTAGATGAAAGTTTAGATACGTCTCTTGCATCTAAACTAGCTCTTCTTACTATTAAGAAGGTAGAAACCAACCAAATCAAGCTAAAATAATATCCCTCACTGAAATGCTCATGAATGGAACAGATTTGACAGTGAAGCCAACTCATGTTTATGATTTTTGCACACGTCTTTGAGGACCTTGATCATTTCCTCCTGTGTATAGGTGCATTGCAAAATAAACATCTGAGTGCAGGAAGGATGAACTCCCTGCATACTCTTCTCCCACCATTCCTCACCCTTCCCCAAACTTCTTCTCATGTGACCAGGAAGCTTTGGTTGCACTGCTTCTTTTTCCACCCCCCTTGTTTCTCTACTGCATTGATTTGTTGGTTTTCATGTTGACCATGTTGCCTCTGACTGGGCCTTGGTAGATCCATTTGAATGCATTCGCCATCTTGATAGATACTAATAGACATAGAGGTGGAGGTTGGGGTGCATGGCTTCAGAACACATTCAGAGAACATCTGCCTGGAGCTATTGCCTTTATGGTCAAGTCTTCTCACTGTGACTACATGCCAGCTACGGGCGGGGGCTATTTTATTTGCTTCAGAATCTGATGATGTTTAAAAATATCCCTTTCATCCCACTCCACCAATATCTTAATTGGGAAATGTTCCCTCTAGAATTTAACATATGGTCTTATTCTTCTCTTCTTCTTCTAATACTGCCAGTATTTGTTTTCTTCGTCTTTTTTTTTTTTTTTTTTTTTTAATTCTTCTGGGTGAGCTACAAAGGAAGCTTAGAAGATTCAGGTCAGGTATATTTACTCTGCCATCATGCCAGTCCCAAATCCTAGTCTCCACAAAACTGGGCTGGGAATGTTTTCTATCGTGACCTTAGAAATGCTTTGGCCTCTCTCATTATCCAATTGGATTTAATTTCCTAGATCAAATGTGTAAAATGAGATGACAGGATTCACTGCCAAGGGATACCCGCCAACCATGGATCAGAACTGACTCTGTGTGGTGTGGAGGTCAAAATGCAGATGGAGCTTCCACACAGCTGCGGAAAAGGGAGTGCAAGCCAGCTGGCCTGTCTGGGGGACCTAGACAAAGGCCAATTGTCCTGTCCCATTTTCTACAAGAAAAGGGCCAATTGGAATGTCCCTAGAAAATAGGGCTAGGTGAAAAAAGGAGTCAAACAGTTAGATCCCAAAGAGGATAGATAGAGTCTCACCAAAGGAGAGTCTGAGTCCTTTGGAAGGTCATTCTGGTGACCTCTGTCATCACAGCATGGGGTTCTTGAGATGCATCCAGGTCCTGAAGCATAAGAGCCATTCAGGCAGAAAGAGGAGCTGGGAAAGCCAAAAGGCTTTTATGTGGGTAAACACACATTTTAGGAGTGTTGAGTGGAACTCATGACACGCGTTTCCAACAGCCGTGACAGCGGAATGAGGCAGATCTGCACAGCTCTTAGTGGCCTGTTGTCGGATCACATCATGACATTTGGGAAAGTTTGGGCCACCTGCGCCTTCCAAGACACCTTGCAATACAGTGAGAAGCCGGGTCACGAGACAGCCTCAGAAGAGAAGGGAAACCAAAGGGCACAGAGGGGGATTTATGTGGTGAGAAATGGTTCTGAGAAGCTGTTAGCTCTCAGACGACTAGGCCTGCATTCAGAAGGTTCAGAATGTGCCAGTTGGGCTGTATCCAATTCACCCGAGGAGATCAATAAGAAGTAGAGGCTTATTGATTGCACCTAAGCTAATTCAATCAGAATGGTCTGAGTTTGTGGCCTTGTATGCTATAATTTAAAAAAAAATAAGAAGTGTAAAGTATGATGAATCTAATTGATAATACTGTGTTATATACAACAAATTTGCTAAAAAGTGGATGGCAGGTGTTGCCTGTGTGTCTGTAAAGTTCAGGGTTCAGTTTATAGCCAGGAGTGGGGATCTCTGATATAGGATGTGAGCATATCCAAGGAAATCTCTAAGTGGGAGGTCATGTTTTCCTGATGCATTTCAATAGAAGAATTTTGAATTTTAAATTAAATTTTAACAATGAGGCCAGATGTCTGTTGGGACAGTTCTTTGTATTTTTTTTCCACCATTTTCAAACCTATCTTCTTAAATTATTGCTTTCACACTATGATACCCCTTAAAGGCTTATTACAATGGTTCAATTTCAGACCACAATGCAGTGAAGTGGACCAGACTTATGCTTTGCCACAAACAACTAGAAAACAGGATGCAGTGTATAAAATAACTGTTCATGTTGAATTGAGAGGATAGAACTCAGTGTTTAGCAAAGTTGAGGTGACTAGAAATTGTGGACCAGAGATGAAGACAACTAGAGGGAACTTAGGCCTAAAAATTAGTTCTGAAAATGTCTGCAGTGTCCCCCTGGAGTCTCTGGCTGAATGTTGAGGCACACATGGCTACTGTGAAATTTCATAAGTCAAGATAGACTAAGAAGGATCAAGATGCTACAAGGAAATAGCAACAACAAAAACAATGCCTAGAGTCACACAGGATGGGTATATATTTTAACTCTAACAAACAAAAGTGTACAGAACTTAAAAATCTCTGGAGCATTCAGTAGAGACTAGACAGGTCACATCTTAGCAGCACAGTTGAACTATCCCTAGATGGCAGTTTACCTTGTGTGGACCTCAAAAAGTTAAAGCTATTAAGAAACAACTATCTTTAGAAGACATGAATCAACATTCTACTAAAAATAGAAAGTCTAAACCCTCAAACACATAATATTTGGAATGCTCAGAAAGTAATACAAAAATTACCAGCCATACCAACAAAAATAAGAAAATGTGAACCATAACCAGGAGAAAACTCAGGCAATAAACATGAACCCCAAATGAGAGAGATGATGAATTAGCAAAGACCTTAAAAGGTTCTTATAAACAAGCTAAATATAGTTTGTCAGGAACCACTCTGGACAGAAGCTATGTGCTTTACGTCCTGAGTAAAGGGGTACTGAACATTGATTGCACCCACAATCCATTGGGCTTTACCCAATGGATAAGGAAGATGTGGCCTCAGGATGGGCATCACCAAAGGGGTTGAATTACACCTACCTGTTCCTTTGCAATTCTACCTCTTTGCCCATTTTGTGATAGAATATTCCATGGAATCTCCCCTTGTGTGTGCCCTATATAGGAATAAAGAATTCCAGTGGAGCTCTCTCTTTCCACAGACCCCTAAGGTCACAGAACTGCCCCCTAATTTTGAAAAGGTACTTCTGTGTGTTTGCTTGCTTTCTTCACCATTTTCTTAAGTTATTGGAATAGTCAGATTTTGTGAGCCCAGCATAGGTCACCAGCTCAGATAGATGGCAATAATAATCAATGATTTAAAAGGAAATGTGAATACAGTAATGAGAGAAATGAAAGAGAAAAAATTAAATGAAACTTCTGAAGATGAAAAATATAATATCTAAACTGAAATATCCACAGGTTCTTTAACAGAAAACTAGGCACTGTGGGAGTAAAGCCCAGTGAACCCCAACATAGCCACAGCAACTCTCCAAATTAAAGGGAAGCGAGGAAAAGGAATGGAAAAAAAAAGAAAGAAAGAAAACACAACAAGAAACAAAACCCCAAGCCCAAACAGACTTCTGAAAGGCACTGTGATTCCTCATCCCAATAAAATAATTATAACTGGTGAAATAAGAAAAAATACATAACCAATGTCCCTGAAAGTTACCCTAAGTGCAAACAGGAAACAGGAAAGGACTTATTCAAGACAATCTCAACATAAATAAGGGCTGTGAGAGTCTGTGGCATTTGACCCATGGCCCAGCTCTTGTCCCCAGGCAGTGTGACAATGAAGAAGTGGATCTAGTCATGAGCAAAGAGAACCCTGGACCCCAGCCCCATTTAGAACCACAGCAACCAACCATGTGATGCTGGCGTGGGAACAGATGTATACACCCATGAAATACAGCTGTGAATTCAGAAATAAACCTCACATTTTTGATCACTTGATTTGACAAGGGTGTGAAGACAATTCAGTGGGGAAATATTAGCCTTTGCTACCAAAGGTGCTTGGACAACTGGATGATCACATGATAAAGAATTTAGCTGGACTCCTTCTTCACACCATACACAAACATACCTCAACAGGGATCTTAAATGTAAAAGATAAAATTACAAATACCTGAGGAAAGCATGGAGGAATCAGTCTTGACCTTGAGTTAGGCAATGGTTCGTTAGAATAACCAAAAATGACAAAAGAAGCAATGGATAAATTGATCTTCATCAAAATAAAAAAAATTGTGCTACAAACAATATCTCAAGAAGATGAAAAGACAACTGATATTCTGTAATTTTCTCTTAGCATTTCTTCAATTTTTTACAGCACTTTTGATATGTTGCTGTAATAATTTCTAATAGTATAAAATTTCTAGTTCTTTCTTGATTAGAGAATTTAATTCTTTTAAAGAAAAGTTTCTGTTATTGCTTTTCTTATTTAACTAATTTCTACTCTTTTTTCCCCATTGTTTATTCTTACTCTGTTCTTCTCCTCATTAATTTGAATTTTAGGTTCATATACTTTTAACCAGGAAAGGTAAATAAAGGCTGGAGCATATAGAAATTTTTAGGCCAGCATATTTGAAAGATACAGAATTTCAGTTCTTTGGGGTTTCAAATATCCATGGTATTTCTTGAATTTTCTTTTGCTGACCTAACTTTTTGTGGGTATATGTGCAAATCTTTAAACAAACATCACAAATATTTATTTTAAGGTCTGGACAGAAATAAGCTATACATCTGTCTACGATTTTGTTTCTTTTGTAATAGAAAATAAAATATTTCTATAGCATTTTCTCCAACCTGTATTTTCTTCTGCTATAGAGGCATGCAAAGATATTTTTTTAACTTAAAAAATGTTATTTTGCAGGAAATGGTATTTCCAACCCATCTTATAATTGAATAAGATGGTTTGGGTGTGTTTAGAAAATTATTTTCCAAAAGTATTCAGAATAATTAAAATAATCACTCTTTAATTGGCTAGAACATCTTTCAAAATAGCTTGGAATACGTTCTGATCCTTGAAAAGCATTAGGATTTCCGAACAATCAAAACATCATGTTTTGATAGTTGGCATAACTTAGTCATCTTTGGTCTAGCTGCTGGTAGAATGCAGGGAGAAGAAAAAGGAAGGCATACATTTAGTGGGTGTGTGAATCCACTCTTGTGGAAAGCTCACCAGTTGTTCAGAAGCTGCTTCACGTTCTAAATATTTTGGAAAGGCTGATTGCTAAATTAGAAAGAAAACTGAGCTCATCCAAGAAGACAGGGACAGCTAGAATTTACTCTCAAGCCTCAAATTTGCCAACATATAAATGGGGTTCTGGCCAAAATCCCCACTCACTGGCTGTTTAAACAAGAAGATTAACATTTTATCTTACACTGCTGGTCTCTGAACCTGATTACTATTGATAATGTTATGAAATGCTTTAAATGAAGCTGATAAATTGCATGGTTATGATCTTAAAATTCTGAATTATCTATAAGAAAATAAAATAGTGCATGTGGAATTCCACGTAAAAGTGCATGATGTATTAAGATCAGTGACTCTTGAGGTATCTAGGTAACTGGTATTTTTACCGCTGTCAAGCTGTGACCTTCTCGTGTTTCAGCTTGCTCATTTCTAAAATGGAAATAACATTTAACAAATTGTTTCATACTCTGATTTGCAAATGTCATGCAAATGTTGACTTAGGGACAAAAATAATTTTCCAAAGCATATTATTCTTCAATAGTACATATTTTGACTGAGGTTATTCTGAGGATTTCAAAGACAAAATTTATCTCATAAAAGACCTCCTTTTTCTATTCTAATATTTTAATAAACTAATTTTCATGCAAGAAAATTCTCTTTTATTGTTCTTCACCCTTTCTCCCTCTTAAAATCTTTTGTGTTATGCAGAGTTCCTTAGTACAGCCTTTGTGCCTTAATAAGGAACTCTGGGTACATCAGTCAAGGATATTTCAGCCATTATACCTAAGACCAAACAAAGACAAACACTCATCTCTCTAAGGAAAATTTCTGCTTGTCCATCTCCCTCCCTGACATTCTTCTCAAGAAGCACACTTGTGATTGGGATTTGTCTTCACATTCAATTCAAATAGCATGTGGCAAACCTATATATTCAGCTTATAGGCCAGCGAGGTCGGGTCAGTACTGTGGTGCTTTGCCTGCCTCAGATACTCATCCAGCAGGCAGAATAGACTTAAATTGCTTTCTAATTGAAGCAGCTGCACCAATTAGTAGCTTTGATATTATGATCTTTCCAGGTTTAATACTCTATATTATCTTCTGTGCATTTTTTTAAAATACAGGTTGTAAAGAAATAAACAAAATATATTGAGATACAGAGACAGCTTGGTATGCTTCCTCCTGCCCCCAAAGCATTCCATACCTTATGGCTTTAACAAATATTTAGGAAAAAATAGAGAAGGTCACTTTCCCAACTTTTCTTCCATACCTAATTTTAATTTAAATTCCAATTTTAAGGCTATAGGTATCTTCTTTTTAAAGGACTAGAAATGATGTACTTTTAACCTTGAAGCAGTCTCTCAAAGTCAGGACTGGGTGAACCTGTAATGATTCATTGCCATGGAAGGAGTTGATTTTATTCTGTTTCAAAGAGTAATAAAGATTGTTTAGTCAATGCCTGAACATTACGGCTTACAGTCTTATTACTCACAAAGTATGATCCAAGATCCAACAGCAGCAGTATCCACTGGGAACTTGTCAGAAATGCTGATTCTGGGAATCCACCTGGACATTCTGAGTCAGAACCTGCCTTATTACAGGAATCCCAAGACTCGTACGCACATTTAACTCTAAGACCTGCTGGCTTATGGGATTTATTTGCTAGTGAGAAACCACAGAAAGTCTTAGAATTTGATGGTAAAATGGATACGTTGGAAGAGACCAAAGTTCTGAAGTAGCTGGTGATGCAGAACCAATAAAATATGCTATTTCAATTATGACTAAATTTTAAAGGCAACTGCTCAGACTTTGTATTTCTGATTGTGAGAACAACCATGGATTGATTATGCCATTAATCAATACCTCCTAACTCATAACATGGGCAATTTACCTCCTCTTTTAAAAGAGAAATAGTGATAAAACCAAAATAGTTATATTATAATAATAGAATTTGATTATAATTTCACTAGCAAAACTTACTGAGTATGCCAGATACAGTCTTAGGCACTGAAGTAAAAAAGTGAATAGAATATGACCTTGTCTATATAAAACTTGTAATCAAGTTAGGAGGTCAGAAATATAAGCCTGTAATTAAAATATAACATCGTAAGTTCTCTCCCAGAAAGAACTTTGCCTGCCTCAGATACTCATCCAGTAGGCAAAAAAAGAACACTGCAGTTTCAATAAAAGTTGGCTTAGAGAAGCAAAGCATTTTTACTACATATTGAATTTGGACCAGGTCACAGAAATCTTTTATAAGTCTTTGTTTCACAAATTGTAAAGCAGGTTGATCATTCTCTAGGCAAATAGAACACTTTAGTGAAAGGCAAGAGATTTGCAAGACTTAAATTAATACAATATGTTTTGAATGAGCTCTAACTGTACATAAGATATTGACAATAGTAAGCAAAATAGTACCTCTGCTTTAATGAGGCCTGTATCACAGTAGGGAAGATATGCAATACATTTGCAAGTGTATAACATGGTAGTGGGCTGTGCTGCTATGGAATGTTTAATAGTCCAAGTGAACAGAGGGCTGTGGAAGAATCAGCACTATTTTATAAATGGGAGTACGTGCAAACCTCCAGCGAAGGCATAGCATTTGTCCTGAGATAAAGGACGGCGAGAAGCCCAGAGGGAGAGCTAGGCAGGTGGGAATGGGCCTTAGATATCTGAGGTATTTTGAGGAGTTCTGGAGTGGAACAACCCAGGTGGGATGGTCTAGATGAAAGCAGAGATACAGCTGGGAGAGGGCTGACATGGGATTCCAAAAGGCCTGGTCATTTGTACTAAAGACCTTGAATTTTACTGTGAGAGACTGGAAACTTTAAGTGGTTTTGAACTAAAAGAATGACAATGATCCGTGTTATCATCTAAAAGGAACACTCTGGTTGCTCTGTGGAGAACATATTGTTCCAGGACACAGACACCAGCCAGACCCAGTGTGGTACGAAGTGGGCAGGGACTTCTGTATACATCCCTGACGTCACAGCACAAATGCAAATAAGGGTCCGGAGGATGCTTTGTGGGTAGGAGAGTCTGGAGCTCCTGGTGCTGGTCCTCTCACAATCCCACAGGGAGACCTGCTAGAGACGAATGCAGCTTCCTATATCATGGAATCAGCTCCAAGGGAAGAACCCAGGCACTATGTTGCTTATATATTTATAGGGTAAGGGTGTAATGTCGTCAGCTGTAGAATGGTAAGAGTTTCCTAGAAAACGAAATTGCCTGCTAGAAAAGAAGACTTTCTAGAGCTCTGTCTCCACAGTCACCTTTTCTTGTTTTTAATTGAGTTCACTCAGAATTGCTAACAAACGCAAGAAGAAATTATAGGAGGGGGAGGGAGAGAACAGGAAGGGGCAGAAGGGAGGAGGGAAAGAGGAAGACCGGGAAGGGTTGTCTACATGTGTCTCTCATCAAGGAGACCATTGCAATGGCCCAGCCAGAAGGAAACAGTATAATGTGTTAGAATCAGTGAAAGTGGGGAGCTGAGGGGGAGATTTGGGGAAGGGGGGCTGGGGTCAGGTTACAGAGAGCTCACTTCTCACCCTGAGAGGTTTGGGATACATTATTCAGACTCATCACCCAATTCAGCTGGACACAGCAGCAGCCCCCAGCATCCTGGGCAGCAGAGCACCCATCTGCAGAGGGGCTGACGGCTCTGAATCCTGAAGACACTCAAGATGCCTCAATGGTGAATTGCTATTCAAGTGTGAGGGACGATGAGAGGTGTGGCAAGATTTTATTTTCTCAGGATCCTATGAGTCTAAAAATTGCTTGCTATTCCTCAGGGACATTTTTAGCTTACAGGTAGCCTGGAAAGATCTGGTATGCTTAATCAGAAAGGCTGGTGAAGGAACAGATAGAGGAATATATGGACACATTTGCTGACCAGCAGTCATGCCATGGGTGAGAGCAAGCCCAAAGGCAGCATTTCAAGCTCCATGTAAACCTGGAAATCAGAAAGCCCAGATACTACACCTGCCCTCGAACTCTGAGTGGTGGGAATAAACTTAAAAGGCTTCCAGGAGCCAGGCACAATGGTGCACACCTGCAATCCCAGCAGCTGGGGAGGCTGAGGCAGGAGGATCTCAAGTTCAAGGCCAGCTTCAGCAAAAGTGAGGTATTAAGCAACTCAGTGAGACCCTGTATCTAAATAAAAAATACAAAATAGAGATGGGGATGTGGCTCAGTGGTTGAGTGCTCCTGAGTTCAATCCTTGGTAGCTCCCCCACCCCCGCTCCTGGGGGTGGGGGAAAGGCCTTCCAGGGAGGGAAGATGCTGGAGGGAGGGAGTTGAATGTTGTAGGGTTGCTGTCAGCAATCCCCTTCTGGCTGCTCCAAAGTTTATAGAAAGTTTCTTGAAGTAAGTCCATTCCCAAAGTTCTATGATTTCCTGGTGACATCTTGGTCCTGACTGAAAGGAAAGTGACCACAACACTCAGAGTAAAAGAACAAACAAGGCTTGTCTTCGGAGAAAATGCCTGTTTATTGAGAACAGCTCTGCATATTTATAGAGCCAGGGGTGGTTTGACAGTTATGACAGTTTAATGGTTGAGCGGTTTGACAGTTGGCATGGGGTGCTTTCTGATTGGTGGGTAATGATTATGTGAATCAGCAGGGTTAGTCTGATTGGTGGGTAAGGATCATGTGAGTCAGCAGCGCTAGTCTGATTGGTGGGTAATGATTATGTGAGTCAGCAGCGTTAGTCTGATTGGTGGGTAAGGATCATGTGAGCCAGGAGGGCTCACCATTGGAAGGCTCTTCTCGGGAATGGGGAAGTTAGACTTTGGAGCTGGGGTGACTCCCAACACAGAGCAACCAAGAGACCTTTATTGCAGCAGTGAGAAAGAGGAGAAAAGAGAGAGAGAAGGAGATAGCCTGGCAGGAGGTTTTTATAGCCCTTCTGCTGAGCTGCCTAAATCTAACAGGGTCTCTGGGTTTTCAAGCTGCCTTGTTGGCCTAAGGGGGGTTAAGTATTCAGTCTTGAGTGGGGAGTTGAGTGTTCAGCCTTGGCAGGGGTGGGGGGTGGCCAGTTGAGTGTTCCGACTTGAGGCAAACAGGCGATAAAGAACCAGACAGATGGGGGGTTGATGTCCAGGTTATCCTGCAGCTAACATTGGTTCAGCCTGCCCTGCCCGTAATGCTGACTGCCTCTTTCCTGGACTTCTGCTTCTTTGTGTGCGTTTTTGTCCTGACATACCAAGTCTAAAAGGAAACTCACCCCTTTACCAATTCCCCCCAGGGCTCATGTGCACTCTTTCCCAGGCATTTATGAATCACACAGTTAACTGTGGCTGCAAGGCTTCTGTGAAGAGTCATTTCTGCATTAGACATCAAAACAAATTTAAAAGCCAGTTCTGGTTTCCCATTGCTAAGTAAAAACTACCCCCAAAACCTAATGGCTTAAAAGAACCTTTTCTTTACTTGATAATTTTGTAGAGCAAGAGTTTGGGAAAGGGTAGGCTAGGTGGTTCATATCTCTTGCACATAACATCCTTTCCCCATTGAGTTACCTTGGCAAGTCTGCAGAAAAAATAATAGACAATAGATGTGTGAATTTACTTCTTTTCAATTGACTTATATGCCTATCCTATTGCCAATAATATTGTCTTAACTACTATAGATATAAATCACATAATGGAAGTCGTCAACTCTTATTTTCAAAAATTGTTTTGTCTACTTTAGGTATTTTCCAATTTCAAGAAATTTTAGAATCAGCTTGTCAATTTCTGTAAGGAAATACTGCTAGGCTTTTTTTTTTTTTTGGTTAGAATTGCTTTGACTATAGAGATCAATGTGGAAAGAAGTGACATGATAACACTATGTAATATTCTGACCTGTGAACACTTTATATGTCACCATTTATTTTGTATTTAACTTGCTTCAGCAGTGGTTTGTAGATTTAAGTTTATAAGTCTTGTATATATCTTTTTTGCAATTATTATTATTTTGATTTGTACATTACAATTATAAAGGTGAAATTCTTGGTGATATATTTGTGCATGCACAATATAATTTGGTCGATTTCATTTCCTAGTACCCATCTTTTCCTGTCTTCCTCCTTCCCTCCACTCTCCTCCTCTACTCTACTGGTCTTCCTTCTATTCATGAGACTCCTTTCTTTCCCCTATTTTCTCTTCTCTTCTACATACAAGAAGAGAAAACCCTTGACTTTCTGATTCTGGCTATTTCACTTAGAATGATGTTCCCCAGTTTCATTCATTTACCAGAAAATGACATAATTGTGTTCTTCTTTATGGCCAAGGAAAACTCCAATGGGAATACATACCACATTTTCTTTATCCATTCGTCCAGTTGGCAGATATCTAGGCTGGTTCCATAACTTGACTATTGTGTCTTTATGGCAATCAGTGTTGGTATGCATTTATCACTATAATATGCTGACTACTATTTACCTTTTAAATAAATACCAAGAAAAGGTTTTTTCCTATATTTTTTTCCCTAGATTTTTGAGGAATCTCCATACCTGTTCCCATAATTTATATATATTTTGATTCATATTTAATGATATGATTTTTGAGGGTATTGAAGGTATTTTCATTACTAGTTCTTATCACTTTTATTAATATTTGAAAATACAATTAATTTTTGTATTCTGAATTTGCTAAGGAGACCTTTCGAAATTCACTTCCTGCTTCTAACAGCTTTTCCAAGAAAGGAATTTTTCATTAGAGGATCAAGTGATCTTTACACATTTAGATAGTTTTACTTGTTTGCAATATGAGAATTTTTCTACTTTCCTCTTTCTAATTAACCAGAATAGGGCCTAGAGAAAATGTCCAATAGAAATATTGAGAGTGGATGTTCTGCTTTGAACACCAAATGCACAGCTAGCTGTGGGCATTTTATATGTCCACTGAGTAAGTTACCTCTAGTCCTTGTTCATTTGGAGTTTTTATCAAGAGTGAACACAGTGTACAATTCTTTTCATGCGCTTCTTATTTTGTTTTCTAGTATGTGTTTTGATTCTTGAGCTCATTTTGATAATTGTATTGCTCTTTATTTTTCTTTTGGTGATGTCTTTGTTCAGCGTTGGTATCAGAGTAGTATTGGCTTGACAGAAGAAGATTGAAGGTTTCTTCTGTCTCCATGGTTTGCGTTAGTTTGAAAAAGTTAAAATGAATTATTTTCTTAATGATTAGTAGAATTCATTAGGAAAGCGCTCTGAACCTTGGCTTTTCTCATTTGGAAGTTTCTCTACATGCTATTTGTATGTTTGAATTATTTATTTCTTCCTCAGTTTTGATAATGTGGACTTTTCTGGGAATTTAGCTGATGGTTGGCATTGTCAGGCAGAGTTCCCTCTTACAGCCCTGCACCCCTTGGCCAGGGCAAACCTTCTGTGAAATGTATCATCTGGAGATTGCATCACTGTGTTAACACATCCTTCTTCAATTTTTATTTGTCTTGTTGCCTTTAACAAACAGATGTTTTAATAAGAGCTTTGTTCTTGTTTTTCAAGCTGTAGTGCCTAATTGGCCAACAATGACCATTACTAATTTCCCGCCTTTGTAGTCCTTAATCATTTTTCATTTTGTTTCCAGATCAATCACTCTGGCTTTTTACTGGCAATATTAGTGTGGATTCTCTATGGTTAGAGACCATGATGAACAAAGCAGCACAAGATTTAAAAATCATACACAAAAGAATTCAGTTGAGTGAGACAGTAAACGCTGGTATAGAATGACATCCTATTTTCAGCACATTTTTTTAATAAGTAGAAGGATTAAATAATAATAAAATGTATAGTGGAATATATATATATATATATACCATTAACACTGTATTTTATTACTAAGGGCTGTATAATTTTGCAGTTGTTGTTCTCCTACGGATGGCAATGAAGCAGGCTTGTTGCAACAGCATGACCACCAGTAAGTAGGTGAGTAACATCTGCTCTTTGATATGACAGGCTGCAGTATTGTCAGGAACAAGAACTGTTGGGCTCCATTATGATCTCATGGAACCACCCACATATATACAGGCTGACATTGACTGAAATGTCATTATGTGGTGCATGGTTGTAACACTTTCCATTTCTGTATGATTGGTAGTGATGTACCCATTTTGTTTCCAATTTTACTAGTTTGAGACTTTTTCCACTATAGCTAAATTATGTCAATTTTGATCTTTTTTGGCAAACTTTTAATACTATTGATATTTTCTGTTTTCTACCTCTTTTATCTCTAATCCTATTATTTACTATGTTGGGCTTACCCTGAATTTAGTTTGCTCCTTTTCTTGTTTCTCATGTAGAATGTTAAATTATTGACTTGAGATTTTTTTTCAAAATAGGTGTTTATAGCTAAAAATGTCTCTCTATGCAATCGTTTAGTTGCAACTCTTTTGTTTCTTATGTTTTTTATTTCATTAAGCTCAAAGTATTTTTGAATCTCTCTTTAAATTTCCTGAGTTTCTTCTTTAACTCATTGGTTATTTATGAGTAATTTGTTTTATTTTCATATTTGTAGATCTCCAGAATTTCCTTCTATTCTTTCTAACTTAATTATTTTATGCCTTTTAAAAATGTTTTCAATCCTTTTAAGTTTATTGAGACTTATTTTGTTGTATAGTATTTAAGCCATCCTAAACAACATTCTATGTGTCATTAAGAAAAATATGTACTTTTCTATTTGGGGTATAATATTCTGGAAATGTGTGTTAGGTTCTAATTGGTTAAAATACTGCTCGTGTCTTCTAAAACTGTGATTCTTTGTCTACTTGTTTCAGTATTGAAATTGGAGTATTGAGGCCTCAAACTCTCATGTTCTAATTAGGTATTTCCATTTTTATTCTGTGATTATTTTTCTTTAGGAAAATATCAGCTTCTGTTTTTTGGCATATATATGTCTATAACTGATATATTTTTCTAATGAATTTAGTTTCCATCAATATAAAATTTCTATCTCTAGTAACTTTTAAAAAAAGCCTATTTGCAGTCCCACCAGCAATGTACAAGTGTACCCTTTCCTCCACATCCTCGCCAGCACTTGTTGTTGTTTGACTTCATAGTGGCTGCCAATCTTACTGGAGTGAGATGGTATCTTAGGGTGGTTTTGATTTGCATTTCTCTGACTGCTAGAGATGGTGAGCATTTTTTCATGTACTTGTTGATTGATTGTATGTCCTCCTCTGAGAAGTGTCTGTTCAGGTCCTTGGCCCATTTGTTGATTGGGTTATTTGTTATCTTATTGTCTAATTTTTTTGAGTTCTTTGTATACTCTGGATATTAGGGCTCTATCTGAAGTGTGAGGAGTAAAGATTTTGTTCCCAGGATGTAGGCTCCCTATTTACCTCTCTTATTGTTTCTTTTGCTGAGAAAAAACTTTTTAGTTTGAGTAAGTCCCATTTGTTGATTGGTGCAGCCAATTTGGAAAGCAGTATGGAGATTTCCTGGAAAGCTGGGAATGGAACCACCATTTGACCCAGCTATTCCCCTTCTCGGTCTATTCCCTAAAGACATAAAAAGAGCATGCTACAGGGACACTGCTACATCCATGTTCATAGCAGCACAATTCACAATAGCAAGACTGTGGAACCAACCTAGATGCCCTTCAATAAACAAATGGATAAAAAAAATGTGGCATTTATACACAATGGAGTATTACTCTGCATTAAAAAATTACAAAATCATAGAATTTGGAGGGAAATGGATGGCATTAGAGCAGATTATGCTAAGTGAAGCTAGCCAATCCCTAAAAAAACAAATGCCAAATGTCTTCTTTGATATAAGGAGAGTAACTAAGAACAGAGTAGGGACGAAGAGCATGAGAAGAAGATTAACATTAAACAGGGATGAGAGGTGGGAGAGAAAGGGAGAGAGAAGGGAAATTGCATGGAAATGGAAGGAGACCCTCAGGGTTATACAAAATTACATACAAGAGGAAGTGAGGGGAAAGGGAAAAATAATACAAGGGGGAGAAATGAATTACAGTAGAGGGGGTAGAGAGAGTAGAGGGGAGGGGAGGGGAGGGGAGAGGGGATAGTAGAGGATAGGAAAGGCAGCAGAATACAACAGACACTAGTATGGCAATATGTAAATCAATGGAAGTGTAACTGATGTGATTCTGCAATCTGTATACGGGGTAAAAATGGGAGTTCATAACCCACTTTAATCAAAGTGTGAAATATGATATATCAAGAACTATGTAATGTTTTGAACAACCAACAATAAAAAAAAGAAAAAAAACACAGATGCATAAATTATATGTAAATGAATGGGTGTGGCTGTCACTCAATAAAACAATTTGCAAAAGCAAAAAAAAAAAAGCCTATTTGCTATTAATATCACCATTGCAGCTAGTTTACTATTTGTATGATATATCTTACCACATTTTTTTTTCCTAGTCAAGATCCTGAGCAAAATGAGATAGCCCAGGGGACCATATCTCATTTCCTGTGAGTTTGTACAGAAGAACGTTTTAGTGTCCATTCTTTGCTTACCTCTGTGTTCATCCTGATAATTTACCCTGAGTAACAGGTTGGGGACAAAAGGAAAAAAAAAAAACAACACCAAAAAACCAACCTTTAAGAATCTCAGTTTAGTAACTAAAAATCTTCAGCAAGTCAGAAGAGGAAGGGAAAGCCATTAGAAAAAATGGAAAGACCCCCAAAATGGCAGTTACTGACTCTGGGCTTTCAATTTCTTTGATTCGAAAGTTTTGGGTGGAGGTTGTCTGTGTCTAGCAGTCTGCTGCTTGATCTGAATTTCTTGGGATTTTTTTTTCCTTCATGATGCTTCTGTTTCTGGAAAGTCTAAAAGGCTCTAAGTTTTAGATTGTCCATTGGCATGGAAACCTGGGAGGTTGACATAAAGTTTTCAATTAAGAAAACAAATGTGCCAGTGATTTCATGGAGGTTCTCTGCAGCATCTGTACTTTAAAGTAAAGCACTTCCAAGGAAGTTAATTTTTTTTTTCTTTTGGCAGTAGTATCACTCACAATAGGGCAAGTATCTAGGCTAAAGATCATGTGATGGTTTCTTCAATTTGTCCTTAAGCAAAACCACCTGGACAGTTTGGTGATAAGCTAGTGTTCTGCATTAAAGTTCCAGGATGTTATCCCCATTATCTATGGAAAAGCAATGTCAAGGTTAAGAGTTGATGTCTCTTATCACTTAGTGTTCCCCTTGATGTTCTTATATGGGAGGCGTCTCTGACATCACTTCAAAGTGAGCTACAGGCTATGAGAGTTAAGAGTTAAGGTTAAAATCTACAGCTATAGCAACTGAAGTTCTCTGGATAGTTTTCCAAGTTTCATTGTAAAATGTCACTCATTTATTTTACTGTCTTTGAGATGTCTTGAGGTGTGCATTATAGGCAGAGCCTTACAAACTTCCTTAATTAATCTCAGTGGACACCATGTCACTATCACTAGCTACAGAGTCAGTTCTACCCAGATGGGAAGCAAAATCAGAAATTTTCTTTGCTCCTCCCAGAGCATTTACTTTAATGCGAGAAAATATTTCTGGTCCAATGGAAAACACAAGTAATGTTAACCACATGAAGAAGAAATTAAGTGGAAATGTTGTGTTCAGAGTCTCACTAAATGATGAGCCACATCAAATCATTAGGAATGTTTCCTGTTTTAACTAGCTAGCTGACAAAAGGTCTTTCATTTCTGTGGTTTTACAGATTTAGTCTCTGGGAAAGTAGTGAATTGAAGAAAGCTAGAGTGACTTGTGATTGTATCCCCCAGCTCGAAAATCTTGTGTCCATTTCTCTTATATAATCACCAGTGGTTCTAAATCTGGGATGTCCACTGAGGCTTCAAGGAGAGCATAGAAGAGATGGAAAATTCCCTGATTAGTGCATGTGGTCATGAGCTTTGGTTCTTCCAAGAGAAAGAATTGTGGAGGGCTTTGAATTTCTGCAGTGAGAGATGCAAATAATGTGTGTGAGAGCAGTAGAGATTTGTAGGATGTCATTCTGGAATCTAGGGTAAGGCAGTTGTTTTTCTAATGTTCTTTTTTCATACAGTATTAACAGATGCCTTGATCTAGAGTTGAAAGAATTAATGTCACTAAATTCATCTGTTTAAATCCAAGGAACTATTAATTTAATCTATAACTATTTGTGTCAAAATGTTTCAAAATGCTCAGCAACATCCTGTCATTCAGAATGGGGGCATGTGTGTAATTAAGTCTTTCATTTCCTACCCAAACCTGCAAGTTCAAGGTTAAGACACAGAAGAAGGGGATAGGTGGTTGGGATAGCTTCATCTTTTTTCAAGAATAGTGTATTACTCAAGTGTGGTAATTAACTCCAATCTTTTTTTCTGACCTTTCCTTTTTCCTTTCTCATTCCCAGAAGAAGATGAACTAATTGACAGAGGTTTTGATGTTCTGGACCACACATCCTAGGAAAAATCCTAAATTCTTGGAAGAATTTGGGAAATCCTAAATTAGATGATCCAATCTGAATTTAAAAGGTTAAGCCTACAAGACCAGCATGGATGCATATCAAATTCCTCCATGCCATTGAACATTTTGACAGGATATCAGATGACATAAGCATGTTTAGGAAGGAGAGATGAAGGAAAAGAAGAAGGCATGATGCAGGTGAAGAACAAGGAGGTGCACAGGAAAATGAAGAAGGAATTTGGGGTAGAGGGTCCAGAAGGGAGTCCAATCAAAGCTGAGAAAAGAGAGTGACAGCAGAGTGTGAGTTTGAATTTCAGCTCCTTCATATCATTATCAGAACTTTCTGAGAACTTAAGAAAAGAACATTTAACATATCCATTTCTTTTAAAGTCCCCCATAAACCACTCAAAATTGTTAGAATATTTGAACTCTTGGATTCTAAGTGTATATGCAAATATGGGTCAATTTATCCATATCCCAAGTTTTCCAGAGTGACTACTGATTAAGAGCATCATACTTTCCATTGATAACAAAGCTGAGTCTGCTCTGAATGACTGTTGAGTAGCTAGTGATTATCCACATCCTTATGTTGACAATAAATTAAAGATGTATAATCAGTCCTCCAGGATCTTTCCATTGCCTACCACCCATTCCCATGTCCAGAGATATCTGATTGGTGAATCAAAATGAAAATTTTCACCAAGAACAGTTAAGAAAGAAAAATAAGTCTACTGGATACTAGTTTAGCGCACACACACACACACACACACACACAAAAGTTATTACTTGTTCACCTAGTGCAAGTCTAGTACAGTTTTATATCACCGGTGTGCCAACGAGGGGAAGCAGGAAGGAATCTCTGGTGTGTTCTGCATGTGTCAGGGTGGCCTGGAGTAAGCCATCGCAGCTCCAGTCCTCACCTTCTCAGAATCTCAGATGCTGTGCAATGACATGAGTCACTGTACCACTAAGTATGAGTCTTTATTTAGAATTCTAGCCACAAGAAAAGTCTGCAGAAACATTCTATCTTGGGGAAGAAAAGCCAGATTTAGAAGTATAGCTGAAGTTCAGCTAGTTTTAGAAAAAGCTAGTCAAAGAGTCGCTGGAAGAGAGGGGAAGTACCCTTCTGGATCATTAGCCATAGGTTGGACACTGGGTTTTACCAAGAGTATAAGTCTAAGCAGGGGCTGAGTTCAATTGCAAGAGGGAACAGGAAGAAGCATCTGTAGAGGCCAAGGTCATAGCAGAGCCACAGGGGTCCATTTCTACTTCTAGAGATAAACACTTCCAAAAACACAGCATTCTACCAAACCTTCAAAGGTCAGATAACCCCCATTATAACAAACTACTTAAGGGCATGGGAAATGGAAAATATTTCCATGCTTTTTCTGGTGAAAAGAATAAAACATTGCCAAGTAAACAAGATAAAGATTTTGCCAACTGGGCATGGTGGCACATTCCTGTGATCTCAGCAACTCAGGAGACTGAGGCAGGAGGATCACAAGTTCAAGGCCAGGCTCAGCATATCACAGAAGCCCTAAGCAACTTAGTGAGACACTGTCTTAAAATAAAAAGGGCTTGGGATATAACTCAGTAGTAAAGCACCCCTGGGTTCAATTCCCAGCACTAAAAAAAAATTCTCCAAAGAGGGAAAAGTCTAGATCAATCTTACCTATCTATCTAGTCTATCAGGTTGATTTAATATACTTTTGATTTTTGAAGGAAAATATAATAATGTAATCAAGGTTTGGAAAGTGTAGAAGTGAAATGTATAACAATAAAAGCCAAAGAGATGGGTAAATGGAGCTATCAGGTATTTTCATCACTATGAATTAATTATTATATGAAGTACAAAGAAGCCAGCGTGGTGATATTAGTATTAGTAGGTTAGACATCTAGAAGCATTATGAGATACAAATAGGGGAACTTTATAGTGCTGAAAGTTTCCATTCAACAATAACATCTAATGACCCTAAACGTGTAACTAGTAACAAACTTTTAAATACATGATTCAAAGGCAGATAGAAATAACTGGATAAATACACAAATCAGCAAATAGAGTTGGAGGTTAAGTGTCTCTTTGTCAGTTCTAGATATAATAGATAAATAACAAATTAGTGGAAATATGAGATGTTATGTCAAATAACTATTTAATTGGCAAGTATGTAACAATATACTCACAATTGTAGAATTCTTTGGAAAGGCACATAAAAACCATCAATATATTCTATAGACTGAGGCTTACAATAATTCTCAGTAAGGATGAAATGATCAAATTCATTCAGAATCTTATTTTGAATACATGAATTAGATATAAACCTGTCATGATTTGGATTTGAATATTCTCCCAAAACTCATATATTTAAAACTTGTTCCCCAAAGTATCAACATCCAAGGTAAGGATTTGAGGGCTCTGAGCCCCCAAATAGATCAGCTCATTGAAAGAATTCATTGAACAAATAAATACTGGGAGGTAGTAGAAACTGTAGGAGTTATAAACCACTTGGAGAGAGCAGGTTCTTGGGGGCATGCCAGTGGAGGATATATCTTATCCCCAGATACTTCCACTCATATTTATCCTCTCTCTTCCCCACTCCCCCTTTCTATCTCTATATATCTATCTCTGATTCCTGGTTACCATGAGATGAGCAGCTATGCTATGCTACCATGACAGTCTGCTTTACTAAAGGCTCAGCAACAACAGAGCCAGCCAACCATAGAATGAAACCTGTGAAATTGTCAGTGAAAATAAATCTTCCCTCATTTAAGTAGTTATTCCAAAGTATTTTGTCACAGTGATAAAAACCTGACTGAGACAGAATATTGGTAACAGTAGTGATGTCATTGATATGACTACACCTGACCAGTGACCTTGTTTGTTGGGAGAATTTGGAAAAGTTTGGATGGAGATGCAGGCTAGAGTAACCCCAGCATGTTATAAGTAGAGTTTAGTGGGTGATTCTGGCATGAGCGTAGAAGACCAGAATCTTGATAGTAAAGACTGTGTTCATGACATTTCTTATGGGTTGGGATACAGGTCATTTATGTTATATCCTGGTAATTAAAAAAAAGTGTACATTTTGTCCATGCCCTGAAAATTTGTGTGAGGCTAAACTCATAGGTGATGGACTAATAAATACAGTGGAGAAAATTTCAAGGCAGTACTGTCTCTAGACAGTGGCATAAATATTTATGTTCATTTTGAGACAAGCATGCAGTGAGGATAGGGAGCAAGAAACAAGAGTAGGAAGTTTTGGAAAATTTTCAGTTTGACCAAAAAGGTGTGCATAAAATTAAAGCCAAGGAAGATTATTTTTAAGCAACCTAGGTGTCCATCAACAGGTCAGTGGATAAAGAAAATGTGTTATATATACAATAGTGTTTTGTTCAGCCATAAAGAAAAATAAAATTATGGCACATGCAGGAAAATGGATGGAACGAGAGACATCATGTTAAGTGAAATAAGTCAAACTCATAAGGTTAAGGGTCAATCTTTTGTCTCATATGAGGAAGCTAAAGAGGAAAAAGGAAAACAAAGGTGGGGTGGATCTTTAAAAAAAAAAAAAACAAGAGAGATCAGTAAAGGAAAAGGTCACAGAGGCAAGAGGCAGAAAGTGGGTGGGAAATGCTGGGGAGTGATATTGTCTAAGTTGCATGGTTCTATTGTGTGCATGTGTGAATATTAACTACCATGTGTACAACTATAATGCTCCAATAAAAAATGTGGAAAAAAGTTGTGATTTCTATAGAGATAAATGACACTAAAGATATATCAAGTCCTTTGCATAAGGACAACAGGAAATATACCTTGAGTGCATCTCAGGAATTGTCCAGACCCCATCTATCATGAGTTCAAGGTATAAAAATGTAAAATCTAGAAAGAAAATGGAAATTATGAGAATCAGTAACAAAATGCAAAGCAGAACATAATGCACAGTTGTTAAAATGACATAAAACATTATTTATAATCTTTTGCCAATAAAACAAACTTCAACGAAGTGGCAACATCCTTGATAAAACAGAAACTAACAAAACTGATATAGGTGGAAATAGGAAATCTGAAAAGACTGAAAAAAATTAATGAATTTACGTCTGTAATTAAAAATCTCCTCCAAGGAACACTCCATGTCCACATGGCTTTACCTGTGAATTCTACCAAACATTTAGGAAAGTTGTAACAACAGTCTTGCATCCCAAGGTAGAGGATGCAAAAACCATGTACTTGTTTGACTTCATCAAAATTAAAATACTCTTCAAAGAACACAAAGAATAAAATGAACAAGTGAACTACAAGCTGCAAAATACTCTCATATATAAATATTTAAGCATCATGAATGTGTAAAGAACTTTTGCAAAATGTTTGTTAGAATTCACCTGACTCGGAATTTTCCTTGTAGCAAGTTCTATAGCAGTTTCTTAAAAAGTTAAACATATACTTACCAAATGACTGAGAAATTCCACTTCCATTTATTTACCCAAGTAAGATGAAAATATATAGCTGCAAATTGTTGAAAACAATGTTCATACCCACCTTTTCCTTAATAGTCCCAAACTCAGAACAATCGAAATGTCCAGAAAAAGAAGAATAGGAAAATAAATAGCGGCTATTTTAGTCACTTTTCACTGCTAAAATGAAAAGACATGATGAGAATAAGCAGAGGAAAATGGGGTTCACAGTTTCAGAGACCTCAGTCTAGAGATGGTTGACTCCATTCTTTGGGGCCCAGGTGAGGTAAAACATCATGGCAGAAGAGCACGGTGGGGGAAAGTGGCTCAGGACATAGCACCAGAAAACAGAGCGGGTGGGGAGCTCCCTTAGCCACAGACAAAATATTAACACCAATGGCACACCCTCTGTGACCACCTCCTCTAGCCACACCCTGCACACCTGCAGTTGACAACCAGTTAATTCCTGTCATGTGGCACTATCACCACATGGTTTTTCTGTCTGCAAACAACACAAAGCATTGATTAATGCATTGATTAGGTTAAGGTTCTCATAACACAATCATTTCACCTCTAAACTTTCTTGCATTGTCTCACATGAGCTTTGGAGGACACCTATTATTAAAACCATAACAGTAGCCTATTTATAGCATGAAATACTGCTCAGTAATAAAATGAATTAGTGATATAGTATAAATGTATCTGTAGAATAAATCATAAAAACATGACACTGATCCAAACAAACCTGATATACAAAGTGTATAGGACTTGATTCCATGCGCTTGAGGCCAAGAACAGACAAAAACAACCACCAGTGCTAAAAATCAGTTCAATGAGAGCCCATGACAAGGCAAAGATTAAGGAGAGGGGTTACAGGGAACTCTAGAGGTTGATGAAAATATCCTCCATCTCGTGTTGAATGGTAGTTACTTGTTTTTATACACTTATCAAAAGTTTGATATTGAGTGTAATCAATTTAGCTGCATGTGGGGGGCATGTGCCTATAAACCCAGCTCTACAGGGAGTGAAGCAGGGGGATCTCAAGTTCAAGGTCAGTCTGGGCAAATCAGTGAGATTCTGTTTCAAAATAGAATAAAATGGGTTGAGGATGTAGTTCAGTGGTAGAGTCATTGCCTAAGAATGTGCCAGGCCCTGGATTCAACCCAAGTACCCACCTGCCCCATACATACAAATTAAATCCCAACAAGAAACTTTCCCCTTGTCATCTATGTAACCTTTCTCTAACAGCCCACCTCCCCCATTCTCTAACAGAATTACATAATAAATAAATGATAACAACAAAAACATTCTCTTGGCCAACCATGGTGTAATCAGTGCTGGGGATATAAAATTGCCATTCTTCTGCATTGTTAGGGCACCTAATAAATTCTGAGGTCCTAAAAGTTGTACAGTCTTCATGCACAGGAACAGAAAGTGTTAGCAGTCCTGAAATAATAGAGACCCCCAAAGACAACCTCTGAGCTGGCTCTGGGATGACACTAGGTGAGGTTTTTCCTCACTCCCTCAAGTGGCACATGGAAAACCACAAGCAGAACATTTATAGGAGTTTTACCTGGCAGATTCTGTTCCTCAGTGTGGACTCTAGTTAGAACCTAGGTTTGAGATTCTGGAAGGTTGGTTACATATGTCATCCTTTACTTGGGACCTGCAGGAAGAAGGGCAAAGTGTTGCTTTGCAAAGGTTAGGAGGAAATGAGTGTGCTTCTCAACCCTTCCTCATTTCCCCACTCGAAATACTATCACCAAACCTCAAGGTGGCGCTATCACCACATGGTTTTTCTGTCTGCAAACAACACAAAGCATTGCAGTTTTGGTATTTCTTCTCTGCTCTACTCTTCATATTAGACCTATTATTGCACAGACCCTAAGGTGCAGTGATCTTCAATTTACACCAAACGTTTTCTCCTACGCTCAGTTACTTCTTTCCTCTTCTCATATGGAAACTTTTTGAAATAACCGCTGCTGATGCTCTTTGGGAGAAACTGATATTATTTATGCCAGTTGAGTTTGTTTTTTTCTTCTTGAGTGGAGACAGGAGACTCTAAACTGTTTTCAGAGCCGGTTAATATGTTTCAATCCACAGTTTGAAAAACATATCTAAGGCTGTGGTATCCAATATCATACCCGGTGCCAAACATGGCTACTTATTTAAATGAATTCACATTAACTGAAACTTCAGCAGTAGAGCCACAATGTGTGGATTCCTGTACTCAGCAGTGTCCCTCTAGTACTTGATGGCTAGTGGCTCCCACACCGGAGAGCACAGGCCTGATGCGTTTCTCCCATCACAGTAACTCCCCTAGCAGGGTGATTTTCAAAGGCAACTCTAGTTCTTACAACTTTTGGAGGATAACATAGCGTCTGTTGATTATAAGAATACTTCTGGCAGAAAATGAAGGCCCCAGCCAGAGACTCTTTCCTGAATAGTTGTACTTACTTCACACTAAACTTTTAGGATCCTTTCAGCCTTGGAGGCCTCCCTTTTATTTTCTATGTTGATACAAACTTATGAATGTAACTGGATGGACTTTCTGAGCAGCAGAGGCCAGAAACCTGATGAGAGAAACTCTCCTTTGTGCTTCCATAAGTTACAACGCAGGCCCAGTGAGCTCTGTTAATGATAAAACAGTATCAGAATAAATGCAGTAATTCTTCGATAATTCTTCAGCACAAAACCCCCCATTCCTACATTGGTTGTTGTTTCTAAAGTGGTGTGGCCTGCGGAATCTATTTTTAGACAAGCTCCAGATGATCCTTAAATGCCCTCCAGAGTTGCCACCGCTGATGGGATTATTTGTATGTCAGAGAGTGTATAAACGTAATCTGAAAACAAAAAAGAGTTTTGTGCAGCTGTTCCTGTTGGAAAAGGCTCCTCCTCAGTTCCTCACATCCCCTTAAAGGGGGGGAAACTTCTTTTTTCCCTTAGAGGGTAATAAAATGGAGGAACACTTTTGGTCTTTCTGTTTTTACTTTTTCTCTCTCCCTGTGAGAGGAGGAATGCGTTTTCTAATTGGTGAAGAGGTCGGGGTGGGGTGGGGTGGGGGATATCAGCATTGATGTCTCAGCCCCATCCAGATTCTCTGTCACCTTATGAGAGGCTGATCTGCAAGAACACAGCTGTTTTCTGATGACCAATCCATTTTCTCAGGACATGTCAGGCTCCTATTCAGGCTTAAGAGCAGTAGGGACAAGAATTTGCTTCTCACCTAATTAGTTCCAAACTCAGGAGCTTGACCTTGGAAAGCCCTGGCATGTGGTGTAGTACCCAGGAGCCAAACCTTGGTCCCCTCTTGGAGGACAGTGTGCTCAGCTGGGTATATTGTCTATTTTATAGCTCCTTCCCCCCGCCCACACTGTACCATGGCATCCCACAACAAACCATGCTCCTCCCTTGGCTCTCCCTTCCAATGGAGCAATGCTCCCGAGGATGAAGTGTGTTCCTCAGAGGGGAGGGACAGGCCATGCCTCGGATCAGGCACTGCTGGGCCATAGAAGCAGGGAAGGGATCCTCCTCACAGACCCTTGGGTGGACCCTCAGTTCACACAGCAAGGAGAATGTCGCCTGTCTCATATCAACTCTCAAGTGACAGGTGGGTTTGCCATGTTACTTTGTAGAGTTTTTCCTATTTATCTGTAGGAGATGCAGAAGGAATGGGAAATATGGGTGGAGCTATTGGCTCACGGCTGCAAATGCCAAATGTCGTCTTGGCATCCTGTGGGACTAAATGGCATCTGAAGGCACTGTGGCTAATGCTCTTTGTTCAGATGTATGCTGATTGTTATAAGAGGTGTATTGATTGTTGTGAGCAGGATGAGGTAGCTCCAGAGAAGTGAGAGGAAAGGAGAGAGCTTTGGGAACCGTAAGAACTAGAGCAAGTGCAGGTAGGACTGAGAGTCCGTTAGTCACCCAGGATACTTATGGAGAACAGCAGCTGGGTTTCAGATGACAGATAACCAGCATTCTTAAGACAACAGCCGACTCTTCAGCCTCCGTTTCTGAGTTCTGAAGATCAATTTTCTGGATGCATCTGCCAGATACAAAGTGCTGTTAATGAGTTGCAATACAGCAAGGGGTAAAATAAGGAGGGCCATCCTACGGCCAGGGTGAGATGCACAAGGGATCAGAGAGGGAGGCCTCCACAAGAAGGGGGAAGGGCAGGAGAGGGGCACCTGCAGATTGTGTATTAACTACACACCCCTTGCTCTGATTGCAAGTAGGAAAAAAATTGGTATGGGTGAAACAAAGCCTCCTTCCTTCTGTCGGGTAAATGTAACTTCTGCTGAACCTGTGAGCACAAAGTTTGTGTGAAAGACTCTCAGATGTCCCCCGCCCTTCGTGGGACCTGATATTGCCACTCTGTGCTACTTACTGCTTTCAGAAATGGGTGTCACTCTTAAAGGGCCCAACTTTCCCAGGAGCACATCTGTAGTGAAGGACTGAGACCAGGCCAGCAACATGTAGCTCTGATCTGAAACCCACAGCTGAAGCAATTGACAAACATAATGGAGTTTAGTCAGAAGAAGTCAGAAAGGACGGAAAGGAATTTCAAGGTCATGTTCTCTGAAGATATTTTATGCAAGGATCTTGATGCCTTTCACCTGAAGACAAGCCTCCAGAGGGACAGAAGTATTGTCATTAAGTATTTGAAAAATGGTCACATTGTAAGAGAATCTAAATTTGTGCTCTGTGGTCTTGGCAGATGACCTCATGCCTGTGGTGGGCATTACATGGAAGAAAACTTCAGCACAGTATTAGTAAAAATGCTCTAAAAGCAAGCACTGGACCCTAAATATGAGACACTCCTTGAAGAGGGTCGCAAAGGAAACTTACAGCAAGATC
The DNA here is from genome assembly GCF_052094955.1 of Ictidomys tridecemlineatus. Lineage (NCBI taxonomy): Eukaryota > Metazoa > Chordata > Mammalia > Rodentia > Sciuridae > Ictidomys > Ictidomys tridecemlineatus. The sequence goes on along the minus strand of NC_135483.1, from coordinate 188,930,736 downwards.
GGTGCTAAGCGGATCGATGTCTAGGGTTTGGCAGAGAAATCTCGAGTGTTTTGGAAAGCCAGAGCCTTCTTTCTCCCTCTCTCTCTCTCTGGAGTGATGGTCCTCGAAGCCGAGACCTTAAACAACCTTTCCGTTAAAAGCCTGAATCCAGGACAGCATTTTAATAAAAGGTTAACATTGAGTAATTGTTAAAACCACATTTATTAAAGTTCTTCCTGAGAGTGAAAATGTAGTTTCAAATGTAAATTAATTCAACTCCTTATGAATCCTGACAGAAAAAATAGCCAGCCCTCCCCATCACCCCCTCCTTGGAAGGTGTTCCTGTAGGAGAGGCTGAAAAGGGTCCGTTTTAGGGTTGGCAGGCGGATCGGGCGCAGTTCACATCGTGTACATTTTTAACAATAGCAGAGTCTGGAGGCTCTCTGGACAGCACAGCAAGCCTGCAGCTGGCAGGTAAACGCACCTCTCACCTCCAGTGCCCTTAGGCCTATCGAGGTTGTGACAGCCAAAGACCTGGCAGGCAGTGGCAGAAAGCCCTACAGAGTTCATCTGATTTCTCATTCTAAGACCCAGTCCCGTGGCCTCTTTTTATCTGTGGTTTTGGCTCTCGTTTCAGTTGCCCATGGTCAATGGAAGTCTGGATATAGTCAATGGAAAATTTCAGAAATAAACAATTCATAGATTTGATTTTTTAAAATATTTTTACTTGTAAATCATAAATTTGAAGTTTCACACTCTTCTGAGCAGCGTGATGAAGTCTCATGCTGTCTCTCCCCATCCTGCCCTGGACATGGCGTCTCTTTGCCTGGCATATCTGGGCTGCATGCCTCCCTTCTTATTCATCACTTGGCCACCATCTTGGACATCCAATGGCCTCAGGCCTGAGGTGCTTACAGTCAGGTCACCCCTTCTTTAGAAGCCTAACACTGCATCGATGACTATCACTCAACTCACATCGTCTCACTCATGGGTATTATGTCTTCCCATGTCATCAGAAGAAGAATGAGTACGCTACAGTATTTAGAAAGAGCACATCCACATGACTTTTATTATAGTATATAATACATTGCTATAACTGTTTTTCTTTATTGTTATTAGTTGTTGTTAATATCATATTTTGCCTAATTTATAAATTCATTTTATCATAGGTATGTATGTTTCTCATGTTATACAGTAATCCTACTTTATCCGTAAGAGCTATGTCCTCAGATACCCAGCAGATGTCAAAGCCAGGGATAGCTCTGACCCTCTATATAAACATCTATGACAAAAGTAATTTATAAATTATGTACTGTAAGATTAACAACAACAATCATAAAATAGAACAATTAAATCAACATACTACAATAAAAACCATGTAAAACTCATGAATTGTTTGCTTCTGGAATTTTCCATTTAATATTTTTGGATTATGGTTCACTGTGTGTCGTTAAAATTGCAGATAAGGGGAGCCTACTTTGTTAATAAAAAAGAAAGAAAAAAATGAGGGTATCAATCATTCTGTTCTGAAGAAAGTCATTATAGAACACTAAGAAAAAGAAATGCTGAATGCAGATATTGGAGTTAAAAAATAACCAAAAGCTTTTTGCTGGGAACTGTAGAACATGAGCATAACATGAGTGGAACATGTAGTTAGTTTAAACACAGTGTGATAGGTATGTGCAATATCAAAATAACATATATATATATATAAGGTACACATACCTTTTACATGTCCTATTTATTCAGAGGCCTTATAAACTGGGTAGTTTTGAGCCCAATTTTCAAAAAAAATGCTCATCCTGAGTTTTTTCCCCACTTTTCAATCTCATGCATTCATCAATATCCTTTCTATCACCTGAAACTTACTCCATCCCTACATAAAAATAAAAATAATATCTAACTGGAAGAGATTTTATAAGGATTATATGAAACAAAGTTGTAAAATACCTGTTTAGATTGAGTAACTTCCAATATATTGTAGCTATGCAGCAATTGTATATTCTTCGATATTATCAGATGGCAAAGAAATATATAGTAGGCCTCCTGGATATAAAGGAATATTTTCTGTTCAAAAATGTCTCTGTGGGGCTGACATTGTGGCTCAGTGGTAGAGTGCTTGCCTAGCATGCACGAGGCACTGGGTTCAATTCTCAGCACCACATGTAAATAAATAAACAAAGGTTCACCCACAACTAAAATATATAAAATACATAGAGTCTTTGTAGCTTAGCTTCTGAAAAAGTCTCCTAAAGCTTTTCACTTGTATTATATAAGCCAAAAGTCTGCTGTAGTTTCATGATTTATGATAACAATTTGCTCTGTTATTATATAATGTCTTCTTGTACTAATGACCTCATAATTCAATAATAGTTTATCAGTTACTTTTTAAAATATCTGAGCTAAAACTATGAGCTTAAAATTTAGGAAAGTTCAAATTTGATGAATGAAGGTGGGCACAGTTTTTAGTCACCTCTAATATAGACCTGAGACATTTTGTTCTAAAGCCTATTTGGTTTCATATTAAAAGTAATTTTTTTTCATTTCCACTAACATTATGGATTTTAAAAATTTACACAGTAGTTGAAAATTGCCTTTCCTGATTTTAAAACATCAATAAAATTCATGAATATCAAATAGAGTCATAGCTCAAAGAATATCTAACAAGTACAGGTTAAGGCTTTCTGCTATTGGATCAGAGAGGTAGGCTCCAACCACCGGCATAAATCAATATTAAACCATGATTCTAATAAAGCTTGTTCTAAAGGAAGCCATGAGATACAGAAAGGTCTATTTAATATCCTCAGGGTCTGTGTTTTTCTCCAATTCAGAGGACTATTCTCATCCAAGTTTCTCACGTTTCCACTCTTGCAGCTACTAAGTCTGCTCTTAGTGAAGCATCCATAGTGAAATCCTTTCTACTGAGCATTCCAGGGGTTAATGACTCTGAATTTTAAAAGATTTAGCTTCAAATCCTGGAATTTCCACTTGCTAAGTTTTTCATATGTATCTTCAGATTATTGAAAAAACTCAAAATATGAAAGATTGTAATAAAGGAAACGGATACAGTATAACAAATGTGACTCACTTTTAATACTGGGCATATCACCTTATCACACCTTTATTTAAATTGTGCAGGCCATCCATCCCATCCTTTGTCAGCCCCACCCATCTTTCTGATGAGCAGGTAAATGATAAGTTCATTGTCTATGAGGGGTTGAGTCACCAAATGTCATCTGCAGAAGATGAGTTCTGTAATCAGATTGCATTTAAGAAGGAGGCTCAACTGGAGCAATACTCTCTGCTTTCATTTTTATGCTGTTTAACATATTTGCTATTATTACAGGGAATGCCATTCTAATCAGGGGTAACATCTATCTCAATAAAGCTCATTGGCATCTTCTGGAACCATGGGCAGTTAGGTAGTGCAATCTCCTGGGCACCTAGGGGAAGTTCTGTGTCCTCAAGACTCGCATCTCAGTGTCCAGCCATAGCTATTTCCAGAGACTAGGGGAAAGCTCCACCTGTCAACTTCAGGTTCCTTTAAAATATGTGGGGGAATTTTTTTCTGGTAAGCATAAATATTTTCCGCTTAATTTCTCCTTATTCATATCTATAATGTTTTCTATAATATAGTATCAGAGCATGGGCATGTAATATACAAAAGCTTATTTTCAGAACGTACTGCTATTCTTTGTATACTAGTGCTTCTGTGGCCCAATAATTATCACAGTCCCTTCCTCCTCCCCATCCTTCTCTTCCTCACTGTATATAGTTCTTCCAGTACTCTTACAACTTATAGTATTCTTCACTGGGCAGCTCTGTCTTTTCCTTTTTCAGGGTGAATGTGGCCACTTGTGAGCATAGTGCAGCTGGCTTCCAGGTCCAGTGCTGACCCTCTCTACTCATGAGCTGCTCTCTGAAAACCACACTGAGTTTTTTCTTTTAATCCTCTGATAGTTGGCCGAAGGAAGGTGTCCACTCACCTCTCAGGATAGGTGAATCAAGGGATTTACAGTAGGATATAAAAACGATCACTGCTTACACATGCAATGGATACTTACATAGTTTCTGCTGCCACATGTTCCCATTTAAGGAGGGAATATTTTTCTATACTGCTCTGTTTTTTGGGGGAGGGGATGGGAAGCATTCCTCTGCAAAACCCATGACTAGATGAGTATTCCAAGTCTCAAAAAAATTTATGTCTTCATGTAAAAACTTCAATTTCACTCAAGGCCCAAGAAGAAGCCAAAACCGTCAGTTAAAGAGATTATACAAGGCGAACACCTTTGGCAAACTTGTAGTTTCATATCCCACTGGTGACTGCTGGCTGATCGTCCAGGACTTACTAGCAGGCATATGGGGGAGTTGCCCTGCCGCCAAGGTCATCTAAGCATGTGGTGAAGTCCTCAGTGTGCTTGATTAACAAATGGCTGCTCAGGGTTCCCACAAACACTGATGTTATTCAGAATTTCAAATAATTAGCTTTTTCTCTGGTGACTTTATGGCTAGGCTTAGCAGAATATTGAATGTGAGAAGTGATAGAAGCCAAATTCTTATTTCAGACTTGGACGACCTAGGAGGTAAAACACTTTAATTTTGATTGGATGAATGTTCCTAGTTTCTCTCATTGAGTTATTAATAGAAATTTCTTTATTTGTCCTGGGACTTTATTCTTTTAGGCAGGATTAATCATTCACTTCCCAATGGTGGCCATAAAGTAAAGCAGAATATTGTTCAGTTTCAGCTGTGTTTCTGAACTTAGACATTATATCATAGGTTGATGATATCATTATATCATCAATATAATGATAAGCAATGCTTTCCAAATTGCACTGGATATAAATTTCTTCTCACTAAGTTTTACAAGAAAAAAAAAAGGAAAATTTAAATAACCATGCAGGAAATACATATATCTGTGGTATTCCCACTTAATGAAAATGGATAATGACTTTTTTTTCAAAATAGAAATTTAAAGAGATAATTAGCTTAAGTTAATCATCTAATAACATTTTATCTGAGCTCATTGCAGGGCTGAATTGTTAACTCCTATTTGGTGTAGCTGATGCTACAGGAAGCACAACCTTGTATAGTTCTTTATGATCCGCTTTGACCCCCAAGACCCATCAGTTTCTCCCAGGTCATGTGAGAATATTAAACACAAAATTTGTAGACACCTAGCATGTCTGCCATTAAGACTGAAGTCGTCAGGTACCTCCAGGTATGCCACGTTTCAAATACTGCTTGCATTGTTTTAAGTAGTTCCCAGTAGCATATTTAATTAAAACCTGAACCCAAATAGATTTTCAAGCACTCCCTTTCCCTACAGCTTGGGTAAAGGAAGAAATCTCAGTCATCGCATTCTAACCCATGATGCATTCAAGAAGTAGTGGTGCAATGCTCACATATAACACCTTTTCACAAACATTCCTTCAGAGATACAATGTTGCTTTTACGTTTTCCAGAGACATATCATTGAACTTCTCTAACTTAATCATATTGAGTTTTAATTTTCATTGTAAGATTGACTGGATGATAGTGCATTCTGCACCACCATCCAGCTAACACCGTAAAACTCCTTTCTCACCTCTAGACCATTTAGCCCACACCAGTGTGAGAGCCCTCCACCCCCATGACCACTCTGCCAAGAGATCTTGAAACCCTTTACTTCATCCCACCCAGCTTTAAAGGGACCATGGCCTTGTTCTGTGTATTTTCTTCAATACACTGAGAGTGGGAAGATGAAGTGGCCATACCACAGCCCAGCAATACCTGGCGAGGCCACCAAACTTCGGTCTTGGCGCATCAACCCCTTGGAAGGCACTTTCTCCATATACCCAGTGTTCATGACTTCTTTAACCTTCTAAAATATTTTCTTCAGTTGACTCTCTTTCTCTTTAAAATGTGTTATTTTCATTCTTCTGAATAGCTCATGTCTTTTGTACACACATAGTTCTATTCTAGTAACTAAACAATAAGACCCTGACCACTTCCTTCATGTAATTTTTTCCTCTCAAAGCAAGGTCACCTTTGGAGTTCACAAAACACTTTTATTATGGTGCCATTAGCTAATTCCATGTGCCTCATATTAGCAGCATATTAACAACCTCAATGGGGGTATTTTGTTTTGTAATCAAATCGAGGATGAGAGGAAACTTCTTTTGATGCTCAAGTTTGCTTGAATTCCTTGTTTGATCCAGGCTTAATAATGAGGGGAAGATTTAGGATATGCACATGCATAGTGGCAAAGATAGATACTAAGGCCTTATAGGTTCAATGATGATATTTCCTTCAGGTTTCTTGAATTCATCAAGGCTAGGACAATCTGGAATGAAACACCCCCTTATAATGGAAAACACTGATATGTAAAAACTATTGCCTTAGATTTTCTTTTAGTGCTTTTATATTTGTTCACAAAATTAATTTCTCAATAGGATATCCCTTCATTTCTGCAGTCTACTGCTTGAGAATTTCCACTTGAGATTATTTTAGTGTTAGTGGGTTAAAGAGGCCCTTGACATTTTTCAATCTATACTTGGGTCTATTTCCACATTCTTAATCTATGCAATAACCAGTTTCAACTTAATTCTGTGCTTGGGATTTCTCTGTAACCAATTTCATATTTACTAGCTACCTTGTTTCTCACCCAATGCACTACCCTCCTCCCCATCTGCTCTGGATCCATGACCTCTCAATTCCATTGAGAAGCCTTTCCAGTTAGTGACCTCAGAGTTCCCATGACACCAGACCAGGGTCAGCTCAGCAGCCAGCCTGGTACTACAGGTTCTTTACTCTTTTCCCATCTTCTTTCCTCCTGAACAAAGTGCTAAACACTTCATTTGAATCTGGGCCATTTCAACAATTTTTCTATGTCAACTGTACCAATTATGAAATTTTGAACTATTGAAAAACCTCATAAACTCCACCAAGTATACCAACACATAAAGAATACCATCACCAGGAGAAAATCATCACAATCAATTAATGGGAAGTCCAAGACTCATAGGTATAATTTCAAGATTTCTTTCTTAAGTCACAAAGAATATGCTTTGTCACTGGATAGTGAACTGCCATAGTACACACAAAATTCTTTAATCTCAGGAAAGCCAAGATTCATCCAAGGAGTTTTTTGGGGGGGTTTGTTTGTTTGTTTTAATATATTTTTTCTAGACACATAGCCCACATAGGCTACTTGACCAGGTTCTCCAATACCAAATTGGGATTCTGCAAGAGAAAGTTGGCATAAGTCATTTCAGTATATTTTTCAAAGACAAGGCTGACCAACTCCTACAGGCTGCCTCCTTCGCATGTTTCAGAGCTGTAGCATGGAAACATATCAATCATTTGACAGGGCATTTCATTCTAGTGTGGGCAAGGGTGCCACTAGGTTCTAGGTGTCCCTGGAGATAAGTACAGATTGAAAATAGACTAGCTATAATTAACAGTGTAATTGCACACTAGCTTTGTGACTTATGCTGAATTTCTCAGGTTTGTTGTGACTGAATTTTCTCATATATAAAATAATACAAATAATACCTTAAAAATAATTATATGATCATGATATGTTTAAATGCAGTGAAGCAAGCAAACTGTCAAATAGTAAGCAAATTTAAAGACTAATAGCAGTGTTTCAATATGTATTGTGCATTTGCTATGATCAGTGTACAATCTTAGGACTGAGATGTTACACAGATACCTAAACCTGGCACAAGGACTCATTCTAGCTCCTAATGGAATATCCAGAATAGTGAAATTTACCTACTTGTTCTCTCAAATTCCTTCCTTTTCCTTTTATTGTTTTCCTTATTTTGATTTTATTCATTGTTGAATTTAATTTCTTAGGTACACAAAACTCTGTTTGCTATAAGGGCTGGAGTTCTGTGGAGAGGAAAGATGTGGGTACGTGGGTGTTCCTATTAAAAACAGTCAATTTAGATGAAAATAATACAGGCATTTTCTTATCAGGAAATAAGGGGCACTATCCAAGACCTGTTTTCAAAAGGTAATCAGGAGCTAGGGTTGCAGCTCAGTGGTGGAGCACTTGCCTAGAACACGTGAGGCACTGGGTTTGATCCTCAGCACCACATAAAAACAAATAAATTAAACAAAGGTATTGTGTCCATCTACAACTAAAAAAAAATTAAGAAATAGTAATCAAATGGTTTTATAAGACATACATAAGCAGAGACATTTTTTAGTACCCACCCCATTCATTTGTTTATTAGGTTTGATTCTGTAACCATGAATGGTCTGGTTCTGTTGACCCCTGATGGAGCCAATAATGAGAGAGACAAAGAAAGATCTTGATTGTCAACAAGCCAGCAAATTGTAAGATGGGGACTTTCATCATAAAGAGCCATCTCGCTTAAGGATTTTTTGGGGGGAGTTTAGTTTAGTCTCAGGTGGGGGACCAGGGGGGTCATATATTTCTCAGTGGTCTGATTTCCTGACACATATGCTGCTGTTATCTGAAGCTCACCAAAGGTCCTGATTTCTATAATTCTAAAAAGAATTCTCTGATTAGAAATTTCTGTTTTTCCAGAAATTGGTAAATTTGTGGTTGATCGTTGAGATGCAAAGGTCCTTTATCCATGGTACCTTTGTCTAGCATGAGATAACTATATATTTATGTGGGTATTTCTCTGACTTCTATTCTGTTCAATTGGTCTTCGATTTTATTTTTGTTCCCAAACCAGGCCATTTTCCTTATTATAGCTCTGTAGTATAATTTAAGGTGTGGTATTGTGATACCTCCTTCTTCACTTTTCTCGCTAAGGACTGTTTTGGCTGTTCTGGGTCTCCTATTTTTACAAATAAATTTCATGATTGCTCTTTCTATTTCTATGAAGAATGTCATTGGAATTTTAATGGGAATTGCATAAAATTTGTATAGTGCTTTTGGTAGTATAACCATGTTGACAATATTAATTCTGCTTATCCAAGAACATGGGAGGTCTTTTCATTTTCTAAGGTCTTCTTCAATTTCTTTCTTTAGAGTTCTATAGTTTAATTGTAGAGGTCTTTCATCTCTTTAATTAGATTGATTCACAAGTATTTTTTTATTTTTTTGAGGCTATTGTGAATGATATAGTTTTCCTGCTTTTTCTTTCAGCTGATTCATCATTGGTGTGTAGGAATGCAATTGATTTATGGGTGTTAATTTTATATCCTGCTACTTTGTTAAATTTGTTTATAAGTTCAAGAAACTTTTTGGTGGTTTTTTTTGGGACTTCTAAATATAGAATCATGTTTCTGGCAAATAGGGCTAATTTGAGCTTAAGAGGCCTTCTTAACATTTTATATTTTTGGAAAAAATATTGATTTTTCAATCTGTTGCAGATTCAATTTGTCAAATAATTGAAAAACAAACTATAAAAATTAAATAATAAAATATCTGTAATGTAAAATATTTGAGCCAATGCACAGAAAATAATTCTATAAAGTTTTTCTTAAGAGTTAGTTTTAATTGCTGCTACACTTATGTCATTTTTCTACTGGTAGGAATGTATGGAGACTGGCACTGGCCCAGGGGCCATGCTTTATATGGCACTGCTATAGAGCATCTAGGCCTTTAGCCCTACAACACAGGCCCGTGCCTAGGCTCGCCTGGGAGAACACATAACCAACTGTGTTCTTTAAACGCAGATCACTGTCTTTCATTTTACCTAAAAATGCCTACAGTGGCACTGTAACTGCCTTATGAAGGTATTTTATAAGAACCTCAGCCACAGGCTTCCACTGTTAAGTTATAAATAGTGAACAGGTATAAGGCACACCGTGACATACACTGCTCCTTAGAAAAAAATTATAGAAATTAGAATGTGGAAACATTTAATTAGGGCTTTGCTCCTAATTTATATAGAGAAATAACTTCAGCTGGGCCAAAGGTTCTTGCTTAATTAGTTGGTATACAGATAGAGTAGAATAGTAACTCAGTGAGATTTTTTTTAAGCACCAGGTAACAAAATAGCAGTTAGACCCTCAATTGCAAAAATTTATTAGCTTCTGTTCTTATATTCACAGTTAATTTGGGAACATTCTTCATGGTTAGATATGACTAAGTGAAGTCAAACAAAAGCAATTCCCCCAAAATCCTCTGGCTTCTCTTGACTTAAAATTAGTCATTTTAAATTTCAGCTTTTGTATCTAATGAAATGTTGACTTGTGGAGAGGCTTGAATATTTTTAAAAGTAATAAATATTGGAAAAGAAGAAGAAAAAGGGATTTGAATATTTGGCAATTTCTCTGTTTTTTTTTTTTTCTGTTTGAACAAGAACCTATTAAGGTAGCTTTATCTTTAGGTGTGCTAGATAAATCAAGTATCTGAGGTTTGAAAGGGGTTTTGGAAGGAAAATTAATAATTTTTTTCCAAAAATACAAAATGTTAAGAGGTTTAAACTCTTCCTATATTCAGATCTGTGGTCTCTTCAAGACCTAGTCATGTTCCTCTTCTGAAAATAGGTCTTTTTTTTCTTACCAAACCAGGCTCTTCAAAAAGTCTGTTCAGGAAAATAGACTTTCAATCACCATCACAGAAATTCCTAACACAAATGTAAAACTATATCTCAACTCCTTAAGGCAGAGAAATAGTTTAGACACTTGGTCAAAATCCATGGCTATACTAAGGTACTACTCCAAATATTATAGTTTTCTTAGAAAGCAAACATTGTGAAGTTTCACAGAATAATAACAATAATAACATTAAAATAATATTAATTATGGATTAATATTTGGGAAAAGTTTAACCTCCCATAAAACCCTAAGCAATAATTGCAACAACTGGGTTTCCCCAGAAGCCCCCAGTTATAGCATGATAGACCATAATGCTCTAGCTTCATGTCTTCCAGGTATTCTGTCAAACTAGCTTAGACAAAACCGCCAGTATATTGTGAGACCCACTACTCCAAGTGCATAGAAATTCAAAATTAATTGTGTTGCCCTAAGTCTGTTATGTAGTATACTATATCTCTTATAGGTCTTCTCAACATGAATACCTCATCATTTATCTCAGGCTCAATGTATCAAAAATAATAACATAGGAATGTTTGTTCTTCCCCTCCATAGTCTCTGCATTGAGACCTCTGTCAGTATCCACTTGTATCCATCTAGTGAAGTGACACCGAGGTGTCCAGTTACCAAAACCTAATTAATGGCCTTTCATCCACCCAGTGCAACTCAGCATCAGCTGCCATCATTTCTCTCTCCTTAATGTTCACAGTATATATACACCATCTCATCATATCTTTATTTGCAGTCTTCAACTGGATTCTCTAATATGTGTTTCAACTGGAATCTTTAATATGTGTTTCATGAACATTGTCAAATAGCCGACAAGCCACTAGTCCTGAAGGTCAGCATAAGAAGGCTTCGAATGAATATTGAGTGTTCCACATTTCTTCTGTACTTAGCTCTTAGTACACACTGTTTCTATGTTTAGAATATTTGCCTTCAATAAGTCTTTATAACACCTTCTCTGTTCTTCTGAAATTAGTATAGCTTTTCATTTCTCCAGAAGGAACCAGTTATATCATCAAGATAAACTTTTTTTCCCCCTGTGGCTTATTGACATAGTACTATAGATTCTTAATGTGTATTTATCCTCTCTCGGTGAATTACATTCTCCCACCAGGCCAATAATGAAGTGTTCCCAGAGTTCAGAAGGAGAGAAAAGGCAGCATGCACTTCTGTGTAATACTCCTGATTAGCAAAGAGGACATCCTAAATGAGCAGTTTCAGAGACCTTTCAAAGTGTCTTGTTAGCCTTTCATTGCTATGACCAAGATACCTGATAAGAAAAACTGAGAAAGAAAAGTTTCATTTTGGGAGCTTATGGTAATAGAGGTTCAGTAGTTGGCTGACTACTTTTCTCTGGGCCTGAGGGAGGCAAAACATCATGGAAGACGGGTGTGGTGAAGGAAATTGGCTTAGCTCATGGCAGCCAGGAAGTAAAGATAAGAGATAAAAAAAAAAAAAGAAAAAGAGTGGATGGAGGACAGGGACAAATATAATCTCCAAGGGAAACACTTAGTGACCTAATTCCTTCAACCATACTACCTACTTTCCTACAGTTACCAACCATATGGTAGTCCTTTCAAATTACTAATTCATCAAGTGGATTAATCCACTGAGTGGGTTGCATTTAATCCACTTTATCTCTGAATATTTCTGCATTATCTATCACATGAACTTAATGAGGGACTCCTCATACCTACACAATAACACTTAGGTAAATGTTTAGCTTGATCCTGGGCCAGCAGAGTGAGCTGTGGATTTTAGAGTCTTAACCACAAATCCTCTCTCAACACACCTGCACAGTATTCCTTATAATCAGCTTGTCAGACTTTACCAGAAAGTCCTCAGGCATGACAATGATCTCTATCATCAAATAATTCTTCATTGTTGCTTTAATGATCCCATAAGCCCTTCTTCCCTTTGAGGGATTAAAGACAAAACTGTAACACTGAAACGATAGTTTATATTCATTTGGGTCTTCCTACTTGTAGGGCACAGAATAAGTGCTTTACATAAATTAACTTTATTCCAGAACAAAGCTTGAAAAAGCATAAACAAAAATCAAATATAAGAAAGAATAAACCTCACATTAGTCCCTAACTTGTTGTCTTCCTAATATTTATGACCCTTTCCAGAAAGCCCTGTTAGATAAGTCACCTACACTTTTATGTCACTCTAAGAGAATGCAAAGGACTTTTGGTCCCAAGACTATTCTCAATTTTGAATTCAAAATGCCTGTCCCTACTTTAGTAATCAAAATACCAAATTTCGTTTAGTGTTTACCCTCCGTCTGTTGGCTTTCAGGGGACCAGCATTGGTGCAGACTGTGTGGCCAACCCCTTCTCCCCTCCCTACCTCGTATTCCCCTCCACCCTTTTCCATCTCCCTCCACTCCAGCTTAGCCGCAGACCTAAGACTTTCTCTCTAACCTATAGTAGAGTAAGTTTGGGATGGACAATGGGTGACAGCTGCAGGGCAGGATATTTTCCATTTTCATTCACACGTGTGAGCTGGAGTTGGTACTTTCTGTTCAGGAAGAGCTTCGGTCAGGGTCTCCTTTAAATTCATCTTGTGGCCATTTCTCTGTGATGCACACACCTGATGGGAAACAGGCATGTCTGTCCTGCCTTGATACTATCTGAAGTAGCCTTTTGTTCTAAATCTTTCTTAGGGATGAGTATTTGGCCATGTTTTATTGGGTCTGCAGAGCAGGTATGAAGCACGTTGAATGGTTTCCTGGAAATTGCCCTTTCCCTTGCACTCTTGCTTTCCAAGGCAGGCCTGGTGGCCCAGCATCTTACCTTTGCTGTTTATGTATCAGCAGGGATTCATGTGACCTGCCATAAACCATATTAGAAGTGTCCTTAAGGGCTCAATGTTTATAATCAGAAATCTCATTACTTAAGAGCTACGTGACCTTTGGGACATCACTTAACCTTTCTAAGTCATTGCTTTGTTTTCTTCCCCAGCAACAAAATGCAAATGATCATAGGGTCTTTTGATAGCATTGGTGAGAATAATAAATGATATAATTTAGCTGAAACTGTTAACACAGCACCTGACGAATATCATGGCATCAATTTTAGCTGCCAATACATATCAATGCATTAGTCAGATACCTAGTCTCAGGGAGGTAGCCTGTAATCTTCAGTATTTAGCATCATATTAAAGGAGTTATTAAGCTTCTAATTAGCTGTAAGTTTCAAGCAGCTGGCGACAGCTGCTGGAGCAAAATGCAGGGAATAAATGTGGAGACAGAACCTGGGTACCATGTGTCTTACTACCTCCCACTCAGAGATAGTCACAACTTCCTTTCTGACTCAAAGAGGGCATGCATGATGATTTTCTATCCTTAAATCTTGCCTTCAAGATAATTCAAACAGGACAAAAATTGCTGTCTCCAAAGAGCAAAAGTTTATCTCTCTGTTTCTCCTTTTGTTTCCTAAATCTGGACCTGTTGTGGCCCAACTGAGAAGTCTGGATTCCCAGAAAATACACTGCAATGATCATGTTTTCTTTGATCTATGATAACATTTTTCACAAAATGCCTGTATAGGTCTAGGTAAATTTCTATTCTCATATTCCTATAATAAATTTCTTTAACCCATTATTCAACAGTGTTCAGGAATTTAGCTTTGGCTGTAGAGGAGATTTCTTATTATTTTGTATAGACAAAGCTCAAGATTTGCTTTGTATTAAAATTGCCTTTTTTTATTATGTGGTGGTTTTGAGCTATGGAAATTGTGTGGCTGACTGCAGAGGCTGAGAAATGCATTTGGTATGAACAGAAGTGTATTGTCCTAAATCTCTAAAAATGGAAGCCTGCCTTGCAGTTCAAACTGTAAAGATTATGATGGACACACTGCCTGATAGGGCTCAGCTCTTGGGGAAGAGATGGATTTGCTTCATTTTTCAATCACACTAACTTCATCCCCAGATGTTCTGGCTTGAGAGATCAACAGCTGAGGTCCTGGGAATGCCACTGAAGAGATAATTTTGTGATCTAAGTCATAGCAGTAAAGTTGCTGGATCAAAGTCCCCACATGGTTTTAAGCCAAGATTATCTCAAACTTTTTGTGCAATAAAATACCACCCATTTCATTTCCAGTGGACAACATTAAGAGATGGTTGCATCTCCTTAGGCTTTGTGTCAGATGAAGAAAGGAAGTAAAGAATAAAGACCTGAGATTTACTCCCTAGTGAAATTAATAACTATTCATTATTAGAAACATAGCCTTTCTGATTTTCCAATTATAATTAAGTTGAGTTGAATATGGAATAAAGTAAATACTTGCAATTGAATATCCATTTAATTGTTTCTGGGGAACATATGATTTACAGTTTTCACTCATAAAATCCTAATACTGTGCACTTTCTAGGGAACTTCAGGGCGCTTTCCCGTTTCCTAACTCTCAAGTGAACACACAGCTTTGCATGGGAACTAGAGTTTGTTCTCGGAAATCCTTAGGAAACACCAAAATAGATAAGATACATGAACAACACAAAAATAGATAACCCAATGATGATTCATTCAACACTCAATAAATATTTCCAATTGCTCCTGTGTTCCCACAACTATCTATGTGGCACAGCTATGAGAAGGAAGATGCACTGCTACCCTCAAGGGAATCTTTATAATTGTTAGATAAATGACAAAATTGTTTTCCTGTAGTCATTTGTGCATTAAAAAAATCATACCATAATACATTTTGCTATGATGATTTTTAATGTATATCTTCCTCATGAGACTGAAGATCTAAAGGAAATAATTGATGCTGATTATTTTTCTATGCCTAACTATCTACATGTATGTGTGCTTTTATACATATTTATGCTAAACAATGAGAATATTATATCACCAGCTTTTTGGCTAATTGTATATTTCTAGAGGCTAAAACTTGAATACATGGAAAATAAAAATTATATGTTAACTCAGCTACTTTAACAGGATAAAAAAGGACTAAAGGCTCAAAAATGTTTTCCATGGCTTAATTATTTCAAAGTGGACTAGAACATGATGTCTATTAATTTCAAGAATGCCTAGTAGATTATTAAAACACATGCTTAAAACCTGAAAAAAATTATATATGCATACACACACACACACACTATGGATGTATATATTCTATGGATATATATATATATATATATATATATATATATATTCTGTGAGTATATATATATATATATTCTATGGGTATATATATATATATATATATATATATATTCTATGGATATATCTATATATATTCTATGGGTATATATATGTATTCTTTATGGGTATATATATATATATTCTTTGGAGATATATATATATATATATATATATATATATATATATATTTCATAAGGATTCACCCAGAGGTGGCCTAGATGAGGAAGGACACTCTTGCAGGAGACACCGTACTTAAGGTTGATTCCTGACCTTGAAAGCCCAAGATGCTGGACCTTGCACAATTCGATCTTTCTTTATACCAATTTTCACAATTAGAATGTGGATATTATTGTGATATTGAGCTCCTGAAATTATTGTGACTAAATGAGTCAGAATCTGTAACATGCTTGAATGTACACCAGGCACCCAGCCAGTGCTCCATGTGCTGCCTATGGCTGCCATCATCACCAATAATAGAAGTGAAGTGGCAAGAGAAGAATCACAGTAGTTCTCATGTCAGGAGTGACAGCAGCAGCAGAAGGGGCAACTCATATGGTTGTAGGTGCCACTGAGAAGGAAGGAAGAGACAAGAGTCAGGGTCGCCTTCTTTCCTAGGTAATTCTTAATTTCCGTGTAGATAGGCCAATGGACATGGGTTAATGCTCCTTTATAAGAGAATTATGGTTGATTTACAGAGATGCCTCAGCTGTAATCTTCTAAATACGGTAACTGGAAACTCACATAGAGCATCTGTAAAAATTGGAGTGTTGATTTTCTATCATGTGGCAGGTATAATGCAAGGAATGGGGCAGTCCTGCCTTGGTGAGCCAAGCAGGGAAATAACTATGTCCCCCAAATTAGTTCTTAGCTCTCTTCTCAGAAACAGAATGTGAAACTGGGCTTCTTGCAGAATGGCAAATCGTATTTTCTTCTTTCTGATATTTATCTTTACTTTGAATAAAAGGTTTACCTTTGCTTTTATTATATCATTTAACTGAAGCTTAGAAATAGCAGAAATGCTTTTAAATATACCTCTTGAACATTCTGAAGTCAAAACAGTGAAATGATGATATTTTTCATGTTTCTGCTTTCGTGTCATGAAGACCTCCACAAGCTCTGGCTTGAGAACATGACTTTTAGCTTAACAAAGCATTTTGGGAAATTGAGAAATATTAGATGCTAAATATAGTTCCCAAGGGGGAGGTCATGTCATTGAATCCAAAGGCAATGGAGGAGGGAGATAGTTCTTTATAAGCACTTCCAGTACTGGAAATTTTTGAGTCTATAAAATAAAAAAGTCATTTTCTGTAAGATATCATTTCCCACTGAAAGTTAAACTTGTCTCCTTTATTCTTATATTACAGCCTTCTAATATGCTTGCTTTCATCATCAAAAAAATGAATCCCTCAGATTAAGCATGGTGTCCTAACCAATTTTGATTTTTCTACAATTTAGTGTCTGAAAAAAAAAAAGTGTACGCTTCCCACAACTGCTCAGTACAGAAAGTTACTTAATGGAAACATAAGTAAATGATGCATTAAGACATGGAATACTCCCAGTCTTCCTTCCGCCATGTTGTGCTATCTCTGTTATCCTAGGTAAAGTAAAGTGGGAAGCTAGAGAATGAGGTTGACAGCCACAACTTTGATGAGTTGATCTCACTGAATCAAGTGAAATGGAAAAGGGTCTCTGAAATCCATATTGTGCAGATCCCTAAAAAGCCTTTCTGTCAAATCTTTCCTCAAAAATCTAAGCGTATGTGTAACTATATTTGAGCTATATTATCTACATGCTTTCTCTGGACTCTTGTGTGATTCATTACAAAGCAGTTTACTAGAAAGCCAGCAGAAGGGGCAAGGATAAAGAGGGAGTTACTCTAGCAGGATCAGACTGTGTTCAAGGCACAAGGAAACACTGCTCATCCACTCAAGAAAACATCAGCCTCACTCCACAAAGCTGTGGGAATATTCTTAATCTGTAAAATCTTACTATCTTTCTCTTTTAACCTAGCATTCCACATCTTCTTAAGCAGAGTGCTATGAGAATGTAAAAGGCATGCTTTTCAAATGTGCATGCCACAAAACTATCAAAGTTCATAAGCCTGTGGGATGGCAAGATAAGGATCCAGAGGAATATTGAGAGACAAACGATGACTTAATTTTATAGGAGGAAATTCAGCAATGATAACTGCAAAAGTCTTCACAAGTCCAAAGTGAAATGAATTCTAATATTTTAGAATTAAGAATCATCTAAGGTTACATGGAGCTTTAGCTGTGTTTCATTTAATTAGGGACGTATAATGTAGCTAACCTGCAGAGGGGTAGTATAAGAGATAAGAAGTGGCCATGAACTCCCTCAAGGTAGGTGGGCGTATTAACTGCAATAAAAAAAATATATATATATATCTGAAGCTGGGATTGTAGCTCAGTGGTAGAGTGCTTGCCTAGCGTGTGGGCGGCACTGGGTTTAAGTCTCAGCACCACATATCAACAAATAAAAATAAAATTTTAGCAACAACTAAAAAAAGAATATTTAAAAAAATATATAGCTCCAACCTAAACCTGGCCAAGTCAGGAGTGAAGAATATGCATTTACTTTTAGCATAAAAATTAGAATGAGATGTTGACAAACTGGGATTTATCAGGTCATAATCTATCTGCATGGAGATAGAGAGGAGGAGAATAATGTATAGCAACAGCTAAAGGACATGGGAAGGCTTAGCTTGTCTAGGAAGAGACTCAAGAGGAAACTAAACTAATCCTATTCTTATGTATAAGGTGAAAAAAAATTTTAATTGCTCAGCAGAAGTAACAATTGCAGGAAGTTGATTTTGACCCATCCGTGATAGATTGATTGACTTTGTCTCAATCTCCATTAATGACAGGCCAATCTATAATGGGGTGAACTCTTTTGGTGGTGGAGTCCTGAGTTCACCCGCAAGTCTTTTTGGGTGATGTGAAGGTGGTTGAAGAATACAATGTGCCTTTAGCCTAGTTTATCATCAGACAAAAAAAAACCCCACCACTTTATAAAGTCAATGGGCATCTACATTAGTAATTACACCAGTACAGCCAGTGTAAATGAGGTTGTCCTGGACAATTGGCATTCTGGGCTCATGCAATTCTACTTTCCTCTGAGACTACTGTCAGGAAGTTCTTCATAGACCTTCTTGAATGAAGGGAGTAAGAAAGCCACGATAGACATATTTGTAAGTAGTAAAGTTTGGCTTTTGTCATTGTTTACAATTTTGTTTGCCCTATCTGAGCTCCCCCTTGCCCACCCTCTTCCTCTTTCAACTTGTCAGAGATCCTGGTCTGTGTTCTGTCTATACCATCCACATATACTCATGTAGCACTGAAGGAACCACACCTCACTTTCTGGGCACTTCTTTTATCCCATGATATCTCATATCCACATTCCTATTATTTTAACTTGGGTAATTAAATAAGTTATGAATTAAATAAATCATGCTTCCTACTCAGTTAATTAATACCACTCTCTCTCTCAACCTTCCAAATAGATTTTTACATCTCCCAGTGATGCTCCCCTTACCTTAATACAATTCTGAAATTTCAGCATGTTCCACAGTAATGGCTCGATCTACAACTAAATGGGGATGGAAAACCTGCCAATCCACAGGAAAGGCTCATTGGGGGATATTTAGGCCCTATGTTAGCCAGCTTCTCATCACTACTACCCAAGCGCCTGACAGTAACAACTTAGATAAGGAAAAGTTTAGTTTGAGCTCACGGATTAGAAAGTTCAGTCCATGGTTGGAGAGCTCCATTCCTTTGGTCTGAAGTGAGGCAGCGTATCATGGCAGAAGGGCATGGCAGAGAAAATCTGCTGACTTCATGGTAGCCAGGAAAAAAGGAGGACCTAGGGGGACAAGATATGATCCCCAAGGGCATGCTTCCGGTGACCTAACTTCCTCCAGCCACACCCTCCCTGTTTACAGTTACCACTCAGTCCATTCAAGTTATTAATCCACTAAATGGATTAATCCACTGTTTAGGCTGCCCTTCTCATAACCTAATCATTTTACCTCATGCATTAATCCAGAAGATTTTTGGGACACTTCATAATTAAACTATAATAGGTACCCATACCAGGCAAGTGGATAGTCAATATCAAAGGCTCTGGCCAAGAGATTGCTAAACTCTACCCTAGGAAATAGAGCCCTGGCATTGGATCTCAGAAAACTCAGATTACTAAACATAGAACCAAGCCAGGAAGAAAGTTCTGAACTCAGCCACTAGAGTTTGAATACAAACAGGAATGCCGTCATCAGAAAGCATGATTCTAGGCAATGAATTTTTTTTTTAAAGCAAAGTCAGAATTGGACAGACAACAAAGCTGACACAAGCTGGCTGAGAAGCCCCTGTCTTCATTATGCTTATGTCCTCACTGTGTGAGGTCAGTGCAGGTCCAGGTGTCTGGTTCAGGGATGTTGCTGAGGTTGGAAATTTGGTAGAAGAAGGGAGGTGGTGGGTCAATGTGGAGCACTGACTACTCTTATCTCCTGAGTTTCCCATTGCCTGGTCTATGATGCTGCTTCAGAAGGCAGGAGATTTAGTCCTTCCTTTCTTTCTTCTGTCCTTCAGTTTTTCTTTCTTAAGTTTTTTTAAAAAGTTTGAAAATATTTATTTGACAAGTATTGCACATGTTTAAGTTATGCATTATGATGGTGTGATATATGTATACAGTGTTCTGATTTCCACAGCCATTAATTAACATCAATCACCCACCACAGTGCATGTATGAGGGTGAGCACATACAGGCACAGAGGGTGATCAGGAAATTTAAAGCACACTCTTACCAAATTTCATGTAATTGATGCAGTTTCATTAATTGTATTTACCATACTGTACATTAGATCCTCAGAATTTATTAATATGATAAATGAAATGCTTCACCCTTTGATCAGCATTTCTCCTCCCAAATCCCTGATCCCAGGAAAACTCATATTTGCTTTATGAAGTTTGATGTTTTTATGTTCTACATATAAGTGAGATTTCCTTTGTTAATATACACAGGAATGGGATTGCTAGGCTCTCTGGTAGTTCTAGTTCTAGTTTTTTTAAAAATTAATTAATTTATTTTAGTTAGGTGTATATGACATCAAAATGCATTTTGATTCATTGTACACAATTGCAGCACAACTTGTCATTTCTCTGGTTGTACATGATGTAGTGTCACACCATATGTGCAATCATATATGTACCTGGGGTAATGATGTCCATCTCATTCCACCATCTTTGCTGCCTCCATCCCCCCTCGCCACCTCCCCTCCCCTTTGCCCAATCAAAGTTCTTCCATTTTTCCTATGCCCCTCCTCCCTCATTATGGATCAGCATTCACATATCAGAGAAAACATTCTGCCCTTGTTTTTTTGGGATTGGCTAACTTCACTTAGCATGATATTGTCCAACTTCATCCATTTACCTGCAAATGCCATAATTTTACTCTTTTATTTAATGCTGAACAATAGTCCATTGTGTATATGTACCACAGTTTCTTTATCCATTCATTTTACTCAAGAGCATCTAGGTTGCTTCTATAGTTTAGCTATTGTGAATTGAGCTGCTATAAACATTGATGTGCCTGTGTTACTATAGTATTGCTGATTGTAAGTCCTTTGGGTACAGAATGGGAGTGGGATAGCGGGTCAGATGGTGGCTCCATTCTAAGTGTTCTAAGGAATCTCCATACTGCTTTCCAGATTGGTGGCACCAATTTGCAGTCCCACCAGCAATGTATGAGTGTGCCTTTTCCCCCACATCCTCACCAACATTTATTGATGTCTGTATTCTTGATAACTGCCATTCCAACTGGTATGAGATGAAATCTTAAAGTAGTTTTGATTTGCATTTCTCTAATTACTAGAGATGTTAAACACTTTTTCATATATTTGTTGATCAAGTGTATATCTTCTGAGAAGTGTCTGTTCAGCTCCTCAGCCCATGTATTAATTTAATTTTCTTTCTTTTTAAAAAAATTTTTAGTGTTAAGTTTTTTTGAGTTCTTTATATAGTGCTCTATGTGGCAAAAAAATTTGTTCCCAAAATGCAGGCTCTCTGTTCACCTCATTGATTGTTTCTTTTGCCGAGAAGAAGCTTTTTAGTTTGAGTCCATCCCATTTATTAATTATTGATTTTATTTCTTGCTCTTTAGAAGTCTTGTTATGGAAGTTAGGGCCTAATCCAATGTGATGAAGATTTGGGCCTACTTTTTCCTCTATTAGGTACAGGGTCTCTGGACTAATTCCTAGGTCCTTGATCCACTTTGAGTTGAGTTTTGTGCATGGTGAGAGATAGGGGTTTATTTTCATTTTGCTGCATATGGATTTCCAGTTCTCTCAGAACCATTTGTTGAAGAGGCTATCTTTTCTCCAATGTATGTTTTTGATTTGATGCCTTTGTCCAGTAAGAGATAACTGTCTTTATGTGGGTTTGCTGCTTTGTTTTTATTTTGTACCATTAGTCTATATGTCTATTTTGGTGCCAATACCATGCCATATTTTTTTTTTACTATAGCTTTGTAGTATAGTTTAAGGTCTGTATTGTGATACCAGTATTGTGATGCCTCCTGCTTCACTCTTCTTGCTAAGGATTGCTTTGGCTATTATGGGTCTCTTATTATTCCAAATGAATTTCATGAATTCTTTTTCTATTTTTGTAAGGAATGATGTTGGGATTTTAATTGGAGTCACATTTGAATCTCTATAGTGCTTTGAGTAGTATGGCCATTTTGACAATATTAATTTTTCCTATCTAAGAGCATGGGAGACCTTTGTATCTTCTTCAATTTCTTTCTTTAGTGCTCTGTAGTTTTCATTGTAGAGGTCTTTCACATCTTTTGTTAAGTTGATTTCTATTTATTTATTTTTAGGCTATAGTGAATAAGGTAGTTTTCCAAGTTTCTCTTTCAGAGTTAAGTTTAGAAATGCATTTGATTTGTGGGTATTGATTTTATATCCTGCTACTTTGCTGAATTCATTAGTTAATCTAAAAGTTTTCTGGTGGAGTTTTTTGGATCCTCTAAGTATAGAATCATGTTGTTAGCAAATAATGATAGTTTGAGTTCTTTTTTTCATATTTGTATCCCTTTAATTTTTTTCATCTGTCTAGGTGCTCTGGCTGGAGTTTCAAGGACTATGTTGAATAGAAGTGGTGAAAGAGGACATTCCTATCTTGTTCCAGTTTTCAGAGGGAATGTTTCCAATTTTTCTCCATTTAGAATGATGTTTGCCTTGAATTTAGCATAGATAGCTTTTACAATGTTGAGGTATGTTCCTACATTTCCTAATTTTTCTAGTGTTTTTAACATGAAAGGGTGCTGTATTTTGTCAAATGCTTTCTCTGCATCAATTGATATAATCATATGATTTTTGTCTTTAAGTCTATTGGTATGTTGAATTATATTTGTTGATTTCCGTATGTTGAACAAACCTTGCATTCCTGGAGTAAATCCAACTATTTTTAAATATGTTTTTGTATGTAATTTACCCAAATTTTATTGAAAATTTTTGCATCAATGTTCATCAGGGATATTGGTCTACAATTTTCTTCCCTTGATGTCTCTGCCTGGTTTCAGTATCAGATGATATTAGCTTAATAGAATGAGTTTGGAAAGGTTTCTTCCTTTTCTATTTCATGGAATAATTTGAGTAGTATTGGTATTAATCTTCTTTGTAAGTCTTATAGAACTCAGCTGTGAATCCATCTGGTCCCAGGATTTTCATGGCTGGCAGGATTTTGATGACTTCTTCTATTTCCTTGCTTAAAATTTATCTATTTAAATTGTGGATGTCCTCTTGACTCAGTTTGGGTTGATCATATGCCTCTAGAAATCTGTCAGTGACTTTGAGATTTTCTATTTTATTCGAGTATTCATTTTCTAAATAGTTTCTAATTGTCTTGTTATTTCAATAGGGTCTGTCATGATATTTCCTTTTCTTTGCCACAAATTTTAGTAACTGAGTTTTCTCCTTCCTTCTTTTTGTTAGGGTGGCTAAGGGTTTGCCAATTTTATTTATTTTTTCAAAGAACCAGCTTTTTGTTTTGTTAATTTTTGGAATTGTTTCTTTAGTTTCAATTTCATGGATTTCCTGATTTTAATTATTTCCTGTCTTCTAATATATTTGTTGTTGATTTGTTCTTATTTTTCTAGGGCTTTGAACAGTAATGTCAGGTCACTTATTTGTTGACTTTTTCTTCTTTTAATAAATGAACTCCATGTAATGAACTTTCCTCTTAGCACTGCCTTCATTGTGTCCCAGAGATTTTGATAAGTTGTACTAGAGTTCTCAATTACCTCTAAGAATTTCTTTTTAATATTCTCCCTTATGTCTTTTGTTATCCAGGTGTCATTCAATATTGTTTAGTCTCTAGGTGTTGGAGTAGCTTTTTTAAAAATTTTATCATTGATTTTTAATTTCATTCCATTATGGTAGAATGCAGGGTAGTATCTATCTATCATATCTATGTATTTGCTAAGACTTGCTTTATGGCATAACATATGGTCTATTTTGGAGAATAATCCATGTGCTGCTGAGAAGAAAGTGTATTTGCTCATTGATGGATGGAATATTCTATATATGTCTGCTAAGTTCAAATTATTGATTGTATTATTGAGTTCTATAGTGTCTTTGCTTAGTTTTTGTTTGGAAGGTCTATCCAGTAGTGAAAGAGGTGTATTAAAGTCATCCAGTTTTACTGTGTTGTGGTCTATTTGACTCTTGTATTTGAGAAGGATTTGTTTGACATACATAGATGGCCCATTGTTGGGGGCATAGATATTTATGATTGTTATGTGTTATTGATGTATGAATCCCTTAAGCAGTATGAAATGTCCTCTCTTATCTCTTTTCACTAGCTTTGGTTTGAAGTCCACTTTATCTGATATGAGGATGGAAACCCTGCTTGTTTACATGGTCCATGTGAGTGGTATTTTTTTTTCCCCACCCTTTCACCTTCAGTGTGTGAATGTCTTTTCCTGTGAGATGAGTCTCTTGAAAGCTACATAGTGTTGTGTATTTTTAAATCCAATCTCTCAGTCTATATCTTTTAATTGATGACTTTAGGCCATTCATATTCAGGGTTATTATTGAAATATGATTTGTATTCCCAGAAATTTTGGGTTATTTTTGGTTTTCAACTTGTTTTCTCCTTTGATTGGCCTTTCCTTTAGTGCACTTCCTCCCTTTGCTGATTTTCATAGTTGTTTTTAATTTACTCTTCCTAGAATATTTTGCTGAGGATGCCCTATAATGCAGGTTTTCTCATTGTAAATTCTTTTAATTTTTGTTTATCATGAAAAGTTTTTATTTTGTCACCAAATCTGAAAATTAATTTTTACAGATATAAGATTCTTGATTGGCTTCCATTTTCTTTTTAGAGCTTGGTATATGTTTTTCCAGGATCTCCTGGCTTTTAAAGACTGGATTGAAAAGTCTGCTGAAATACAAATTGGTTTCTCCCTATATGTGATCTGATTCCTCTCTTGTGGCCTTTAAGATTCTATCTTTAATCTGTATACTAGGCATTTTGATTATAATGTGCCTTGGTGTAGATCTGTTGTAATTTTGTACATTTGGTGTCCTGTAAGACTCTTGTATTTGATTTTCCAATTCATTCTTCATGTTCGGGAAATTTTCTGATATTATCTCATTGAAGAGATTGTACATTCCTTTGGAGTTTGAAACTCTGTGCCTTCCTCTATCCCAATACGTCTTAGATTTAGTCTTTTGATGTTGTGCCATAATTCTTGGAGATTCTATTCATGGTTTCTTACCATCTTCACTGTATGGTCAACTTTATTTTCCAGATTGTATACTTTGTCTTCATTATCTGATGTTCTGTCTTCAAAGTGACCTAGTCTGTTGGTGATGCTTTCTATTGAGTTTTTTATTTGGTTTCTTGTTTCCTTCATTTCAAGGATTTCCATTTTCTTTTTCCAAAACATCTGTCTGTTTCTTGAAGTAATCTTTTGCTATCTGTATTTGCTCCCTATCTCTTTGTTGGTGTGATCAATTTTTGCTCATTTAGGTCATTTTTATTTGCTCATTTAGGTCATTCTTTAATTCACAGATCATTTAAATTATGAACCTCCTGAACTCCTTCTCTGAAATTTCATCAACTGTGCTGTCCGTGGGTCCTATGAGGACAAAAAGAATAGGTTACCACCCTAATCCATAGAACTTGTGAATCCTACCTGACATGGCAAAGGAAGTCATGCAGAGTGAAGAGTTGAGAGGAGGAGGTGTCCTGGGTTATACAAGTGGACCTGAAAAGCGAGTTATTGCAGTATCCTGGTTTGTTTGGGGGCACTTTCTTTCCTTGTTTTCTCACATTGTTTACATGTCTTCCTTTCTTGCAGTGCAAATCTTGGGTATTACATCTTCTATGCTATAATCTTGTAGTATCGGCACCTCACCTTGATGTTGGGCTTTCAGACCCTGTGGCTGTCCCACAATGAATGCTACTGCAACTAAAGGTGGTGGCAGTGATAGCAGAAGTAACTCAAGATAGAAGTGGGGGTGTCCCCAAAATAGATACAACCTCTTTCAGAGATTGGGTTGAAAGGGTGGGCCTTACACTGGCTTTGGGTTACCTGTTATGAGATGCAGCTGCTGCTAGGCCTGGTCTATTGTCTCAAGGTGGCGGCTACTGTGTGGGGAGGGGTATGGTGATGGCTGCAGTGTCCCAAGATGGAGCTGAGTTAGCCCTGGGCTCCCAGGTGGGACTAGGGTGGTGGTGATTGGGTGGACCTGGTCCTAACCTGGGCCTGGGCTCCTGCATGGGTGCAGGGACAGTCCTGGGCCATGGCCTAGTCTCTGCAGTGGGTCTGCTGGTTGGTGGAGCCTATTTATAATTTCTTATGGAACCTCCATACTAATTTCCATAGTGTCTCTATCAACTTACATTCCCACGAACAGAATGCAAGTGTTCTCTCTTCTCCATACCCTCACAAACATTTGTTATCTGTTTTTGTGGAGAAGCACAGGTACAGTTTCTGCCTCCTTCTCCACTTGGCCTTCTCCTGCATCTGGGTGTCAAATCTTCCTCTGGTCATTCTTATCAGGGTCCTTGTCACTGCTTTTAAGGTCCACCTGTATAATCTAGGAAACCTCTTCCTCTCAACTCTTCACTCTATGACTTCTGTTGTGAAGTCAGGTAGGATTCACAAGTTCTATGGGTTAGGGTGGTAACCTGTTGTTTTGGATGGTACCATTTGGGCCACTACAATTGGAAGTCCATAGGTTGTTTAAAAATGGAGATTTGTAAGTGGGTTGCTCTCATAGTGTGTTCTTGGCACACACAAAAAGGGGAAGAAGAAGAAGAAGAAGAAGGAAGGAGAGGAAAAAGAAAAAAGGGAGGAGGGGAGGAGAAAACCAGGAGAGTGAGGAAAAGGAGAAAGAGAGATAAAGCCAGCAGAAGGACTCCATGCATGCAGGCATACAGAGGAGCAACCCTGTGAGGACCCAGCGAGAAGGTAGCAGTCTGCAAGCCCTGGACAGAGGCCCAAGGAGGAAATGGGCTGGCTAACACTCTGATCTCGAGCTTCTAGATTCCAGAACTGAAGAAACCCATTTCTGTTGTTTAAGTCAATCAATTGATCAACGAGTAAAGTTTTAAGAACTTTTCCTGTCACATCCATCTTGCCACTTTAACTGAGGTTTGGCATATAAATGGCAATGTTTGCTGATGTCCGGAGAAGTTTCACCATTTCAGCAATGAGTCCTTCATCAGAGAGGTTGACACCAATCTTGCCCAAGGTCAAGAGACTTTGGGTGCCTCATGGACAACTGCTCATCCGCTAAGGATCTCAGTGTGACACTTGCCTAAATCCCTTTCCTCTGCCTGATGTCTTCTTCTCTTTTTGTTGTAGGATCCTGGAAGAGATGTGAAGTATTCTCCCTCCCCCATGCCAACAATCTTGCCAGGTTTTGTGTTCTTAGTTTTAAATACCTCCTTTCAAGAGAGTCACAAATCTCACACTGTTGAACAAAGAGTAGAAACTGCCAGGCCTTGGTAATGAGGCTCCCCTTCAGAATGTTGTTTTTCAAAAGGGAATAGGCTGTGAAAAATTGAGGTGATTTAATCCAGAGAGGAGGGAGGTTTGGGCAAGTTTCCCAGGGGTAATGGGACAGGAGATTTTATGGTGTGTGAACATATGTCTGAGTGTGTGTGTGTGTGTGTGTGTGTGTGTGTGTGTGTGTGCATTTCACTCTGCATGTGCAGAGGAGCTCATGCCAGTGACTGGCTTCATGGGTGAGTGGCCCAGCAGGTGTTGAATTGTAGGTTTTGAGCCTTTCTCCAGATATGTTAAATCAGAATGCTTGGGAATAGGTTCTGGTAGATAGTAGCATTATGAGACATCAGCTTGAAATTTGACACATGCTTCCTGGGTGAAGAGTTAGAAAGAAGTTTGGCTAGTGTTTGCATTTAGAAGCCCAAGCAGGGCAGAAGAATGACCCAGTAATGTGAGACATAGGTTTTGCTTTCCTGGGTGTACATCTTTTCTTCTGTTTTGAAATTTTTTATTTATACTGGAAGTTGATTAAACATAGATTAACAGAACAAAATGGTGAGGAACCATTTGGGAGTAGAGTTCACCTGCACCCTTCTGTCGTGCATTGCCGGCTGGTTCAATTTCTTTCCCACTGGTCTGCAGGCTCAGCCCAACCCACTTTGGAATCTGATTTTATATGGCCTTAATTTGAAGAACTGATCATGCTGAGGGCTGTAAACTAACATGTTTGTTTCTGCACTGGCTCAGTTTGGCTTCCCTCTACCTCAGATCCTTCTAGTTAGATGGATAGAAGATACTCAGATAGAAGGGTACTCATTGGCTGGGTAACCTGAACACCATCATACATTCAAAGAGCCAGATAAAACAATAACTACACCATTATGCTGCTTATAAGCTATGCACCCATGGGCGAGTTCTCCAGCACCTCCAAGCCTTCGCATCTAAATGGGCATTGCATACTATCATGGTAAGGTGTGAAGAGACCGATGCAGATGAAGAGTTTACTCTAACAGCTGGAAAATACAGGTGTTCAATAAATGTCAGCTATTATTTTTGTTATTGTTATTCATTGGCCCTCAACAGCCCAAGTCCAAGCAGTAAAGCTGTACTGAACTGTTTGCTATCTAATTCTAAAACCTGAGCTCGCATCCAGCTTACTCCAAGGGGGTAAACAGGGCTGCCCCTCAGTGCTTCAAACTGAGCTCTGATTTGGGTAGGTAGTCTGGCTCATGAGGCAGGATCATCGGGTGAACGGAGGGTTACTGGGTGTGATACTGGATTCCTGACTGAAGAATGTGGAGGAGGTAATTTCTGCGAATTAACAGGAATCTCACGTGCCTGCCTTTAAATAACCACCATTGTTTTACTTTTTCTTATTTACGTTAGCAGAAGTGTGTCAAGTAAAGGGCTTGTGGTTATCATTTAACTCATGTCAACTGTCTTCTTTATAGAGGAAAATGGGGGGAGGGGTAACACTGTTGAAATGCCTCTAACCCGAATGCCCTTCAATTTGTTGCTCCCTTAGAGAAAACTGCTAAAATATTTCAAGAAAAAACATGGTGAAAGGAAAAAAGAATTACATTGTTGTATTTTTTTATACTCCAATCCTAGGAGAACTGTTGAAATCAGTTCTAAGTTGAGCAAGGCTTCTGCAGTGCTTTAAAAATTCTCTGAGTGGGAAAATATACAGAAATGTCACTCAATAAATACTAAAGGTGGACATTTTTTAAAAGTCCATATTAAGCAGCCTATTAATATTTCATTGTAGCAATTTTTTTCCAAGACGATTGACTCTATTCAAGGTATCTCATGAGGCAGAAATATCTCTTCTTTTAGTAAGAATAAAAGTTAATGTCTCCCAGCTGATAACTATTTCCAAAAATTGTCAGAAGGAAAAAAAAATAATTTCTTCCCTAGAAGAAACCATTTGGAGGAAAAAGATAATATGCTTAATGCCTACAGCCTTGCAAATGAAGGCAAGGTTTTAGCTCATTCCTTCCAACTAAGAAATGTACACTAAGGGATGTCGAAGGATCCTTGTCCTCTGGCTGGGTAGGGGTAGCATGGACACTGACATCTACAGTCTTCACCTGTGTAAAGGAACAGGGTCTCCCCTCCTTGTCCACCAGAAAGCAACATCTTGACGTGGTACACATCAGGATGGCTCAGTCAGTCGCTGTGCCCAATGGGCCCAGGGCATGCACAGGTGTCATCTTTCTGATGAAAGTCAATGAAACCCGTGTCAGTATTCATCTTGTTCCTCAGTGCTCCTGGGCCAGCCTCTCTAAAGCTTCCCTGGGCCTCTGGGTGGCTACATTGTCGGTGTCTTATCCTCTCTCCAAACCTGTTAAAGGCCATCTCTGCTCTAGGACAAGTGGCAGGCAGAATAAAAGCTTTCCAGATCCTCTTCAGCTTTATGTCAGCTTTATAATGGGCCAGGAGGGGTTCCTGACCTCCCTCATGACAGCATGATGTTTGTTACTACCTTCTTTACAAAGTACTGAATGTTTTTCTGGCCTTTGTGGAGTAAATGCATCTTCTGCCTCTCTTCCATGGCTCACAGTGGCGAGAGAGAAGACACTGGGGACATATGCAAGGCTCTTTCAGGTCCTCCAGCAGCAGATTTCTGCAGCCCAGCAAGAAATATATATGTGTAAAGTGTTCAGTTTAAGGTCTTTGATGTGCGCATGCCCCTGTGAAACACACTACAATCGAGATGGTGAATGTGTCCACCACGCCCAGCATCCCCTGTGATCTTTCCTGCCCCTCGCCATCTCCTTTCCCAGGAGAACTGTGATCTGCCTTCTGTCAATATAGGTTGGTTTGCATTTCTAGAGTTTTTATACATATCTAATCATAAAATGTGCTTTTCAGTCTGCACTGTAGCTTCTCCTACACAGCATAATCATCTCAGGATTTAGCCAAGTTGCAAGTGTCAAGACATCATTCATCATTATTATTTGTAGTACATCATTGTGTCAATAGACCATGTTTTGTAGCTCATTCATCTATTGGTAGACATTTGGGTTGTTTCAGCTTTTGACTATTAAAAATAAAGCTACTATGAGCATCTATGTACAAGTCTTTGCATCATGAGCTTCTTTATTTTCTTTTGGTCATATTGAGTGAGTCCTATCACAGAAACATGTTAACATAGTTTTAAAACTCCTAAATGGACTTCCAAGATGTTATAAAATTTCACCTTCCGCACTAGTAGTACATAGGAGTTCCATTTCTTCTTTATCTTTACTGAAACTGGTGTAGAGGAAATCTCTGTGATCTTGAGTTAAGAGAGATTTCTTACATGTGATTTAATAAAAATCTAATCCACAAAATAAGAAATTGAGAAATTAGACTGAAAAAATTAAAACTTGTCCTCAAAAAACACTAGTAAGAAAATGAGAATCAATAGACTAGGAAAGAACACATATTCAATAAGATCTTATAGACCATATATAGTTGAAACATAAATCTCAAAACTCAATAATAAAAGCATCAATAAAAAATGAAGAATTTGAAGACAGGTCACCAAAGAAGGTATTTTTTTTTTACTAATAAGTACAAATTATGCATATTAAAACAAGAAAGATATTGACACAATTAGAATGTCTAATATCAAAAGAATAACCTGCATTATTTTTTTAACATTTTTTTGAAGTAGTTACAGATTAGCATGGGTTATAAGAAACAATACCAAGCTTTCCTATGCCATTCACCAAGTTTCTGCCAGTGGTTACATCTTACAAAACTTTAGTCTGACATCACAGTGTCAGGAAACAGATGCTGACTCAACCCCACACGGTTCACATTTCACCAGTCTTATTCTCTTGTCTACGTCTTTAATTCTCTGGAATTTCATGT
Source organism: Ictidomys tridecemlineatus (assembly GCF_052094955.1). NCBI lineage: Eukaryota > Metazoa > Chordata > Mammalia > Rodentia > Sciuridae > Ictidomys > Ictidomys tridecemlineatus. The sequence continues at coordinate 188,899,193 of NC_135483.1, read as the reverse complement.
CATATATAGGGTAACAGCATCACAGCCAAGGCACAGTCCAGCATCATCATGAGGACCTCTCGTGCTACCGTCTTATAACCACCACCACCTCCCGTCCTCCAGACTCCCTGCCCTGTGGGAACCACTGATCTGCTCTCTGTCCACAATGTGGTCATTCTGTCATTTGTATTTTTTTAAACTCCTATTATCCTTTTTCATTATCACACCCCAACTGCCCCAGTCCCTGAACTTTTGATTCAGAGATTTGAAAATCCTAAATATATTATCAGAGTTAGGAAAGGGATCTTGAGAATCTTTTCTTTTGCAAAATTGCCAGTGGTAAAATGTAAGGCGGCCTGGTCTCTCAGCAGCCTGCGTTCTTCCATGGCTCAGCATGAACATGGCCCTGAGCAGTTGGAGATGCCCGTCTGAAATACATCTCTCCAACTTCCTCTCCCGAGACTTTCCACAATGCACCTTGAGAGAATGGGTTGAAATGCTTTAATTAAAAATCGTAACACAGCTTGTGGAAGAAATGGACAAATGCTTGCTTCTAAATAAATGTTTCACAAAGATTCTTAGAAGAAAAGAAAATACAGGAATGCAGGAAAAGTGACATCCAATTCAACGACTTCGTTATTAGCAAGTAGACTGGTTTCAAATGGATGTTTCAAAAGATCATACAATATTAAATATTTAAAAGTGTGTCCTATTTAATATATTCAAATATATAATTTCTTAAGAAAACTAAAGAGTCCACAGAAACTGGTGAAGCCTTCCCTGGGTTATTTGCTTCAATGCCAGCCCTCTGCACAGAGACTCACCTGCTTCCGCTTTGTGTCCACCCCTGACTTCCTCTCCCCTTTAAAGCCCTAATCGTATTCTCTTCATATAATCACATCTCATAAAATTGAACTGATTTTTTTCTTGCAGCCCCAATATGCAGAAGTAGACCCTTTCCTTTCTGAATCTTATCACTTTAAATAGAGCCACAAATGCCAAAGAAGCATTTCTACTGCTTAGACACATTTTGATTTACAGAAAAATAAATAATTTTCTTGGTGTCTCCATTTATATCACTCAGGATGTGGGATAATGGTGTTCTTATATGCTGATGGAAATAGTTCTTCATTGCTTGATTTCTGAAATCTGTGTCTTCATGAATCCCAAACTGGAGGTTTATGCTCGGAAAACTAGGTCATGTCATATTATCTACAATGTTCTTCCCTTTAGAGCGCGTCTCACCCACACTTGCAACTGGGATGCATATGTATTTATTTCATAAGAAATAAAAATACCACTTAGTGATGTGCTTTCTACTTGGATGAGAATCAACAAGGTCTCGGCACCAACTTTAATACTTATTTGCTTGCTTTTAAATAAAACTTCCACACGTATGTGGAGAAATGTATTAATACAGAACTAAGGTCAAGATTTTCCTACTTCAGCAACCCACATGGCTTGATTAGTTTAATTTTCAAAGTTAATTTCTGAATTTCTAAAAGTACAATTAAATAAAAAAGTAATGACAATTTTCAAAGGACACCAAAATCCTCTGCTCTGAAAGTGAACAGCTCTTTTCTAGCCCACTCCTGGTACCTCAAAAGACTAAATAAAAACTAAAGGGAGATCAAGTGGCCCAGTTTTCTGCATAGAATGATACTTAATACAAAACTGATTTTTTTTGTGTGTGTGTGATTCTTGATATTTCATTTAATTGTTTCAGAAGGGATCATTCTCACAAATTCCATCTATGCCTTATATTTATGCAAGTACCCATCTCACCTCACTATCTAAGATAGGTGATTATTTGTGTGTGTGTGTGTGTTTGTGTGTGTGTGTGTGTGTGTGTGTTTATGTGGGTGAAAAGATATTTATTTTAAGAAGTAGATTCATATGATTGTAAAGTCTTGGTAAGTCCAAAATCTGTTTGGCAGGCAAGCTTGGAGGGCAGGACTGTGGGTACTACCCTTTAAGAATGCTCGATTTGGACATCTTAACATTCAAGAACTCAAGAGTGCATGCCAGATGGTAGTTGGTTTTATAATCATGTTTCAATTTTTTTCTTTTTTAAAATTTTTTGGCTATTGCTGGGGATTAAATCCAGGGCCTTGAACATGCTAAGTAAGCAAAGTCACACCCCATCCCTCATTTCTTTAAAGATAAGGCAACTCCTTGTTGCCCGTTGGCCCTTCCCTCCACCCACCTTGATGATCCACTCTTAAAATGTCAAAGAAACAAGAAAGGTGGTTTTTGAGGCTTTAGCTAACTAAATAGTAAGAAAACTTGAATTTTAATGTATAGTTAGAAATTTGAAAGCAATAAAAGAAAGTCAACCACAGTGTTGGCAATAAGGAATAAGGCATGGCATCTATGATGGTTAAATAATCCCGAATCTGGGTAAAGCAACCTGGCCCCAGACAAATGGATGCCTCCCATCCTTTGAAGGGAAGAAGAGGTGAGCACAAGAGGTGTTTACGGAGATTAGTATGAGAAATGATAATTTCGGGAGAGTTGCCATTTTTTAGATTTTTTTAAATAAGAAGACAGAAAAAAAGAAACAAGAAATTCACTTGGGGGAAAAATCCAAGGCATCTCTTGAGAAGGACCTTGATTAGGAGAACACACAGGAAAGAAAAACGCTGAGCATTATGCTTGGGGCAGAGGAGGACTCCAAGTGAGTACCTTCAAGTCGGCCAGATTCAGGACAAAAGGAAATGGTTAAAGAAAGAAAACAAAACCAAGCCTCAAGAGCTGTGATGTGGTCTTCATCAGTCCTCAGTCTAGACTGAGGGGCCATGTACCGCTCGTGATTCCTTGTCTGTGGACCCTACTCTGTGGTCATAGTGTTATATCAAGAATGGGGCAGGAACCCCAAGTAGGCAGGACTTACACAATGTAACCTAAATGAGCGAGATGGCGCCATCTTACGCCAAGATGGAAGGAGTTCAGGCTTCCAAGGGAGGGCTCAGGCAATCAAGGAACATACACTGATCTCTCTAATGGTTTATTTGGGTCTGTTCATTAAGGAGAGTGTTCTTGGCACAGCTTACACAGTTACTCAGGTGAACTCTGGTGAGGTCATTGTGGTTATGTTTAGCACATTGGCATGATTTGCTGGAAGGTATCACAGATGACTTCATTCTGCTAAACCCTGGACAAGTGTTTCTTCTGGGATTAGAGAAACCTGTGTAACCGTCTGCTTGCTTGTCCTTAGTGTCATCCTGGGCTTTGGATCATGTTAAAATGGGAAGTGGAAAGGGGGGTAATACCTATTTTATGTCCTTGTGAATGATTAAGCACCAGCTCACCCTAACCCAGATTAAAAAATAAACAGATAATTAAATATTGTCTGATTGTAGCATTTACTGCCACCTTTCTCACTTCCAAGCATCAATGTGGCATTGCTGGAAATAGAATTGGGAGGAGTTGCCTTCAAATAGCTCTTACACACTGTTGTAAGACCTCTGCACTTGAGTCAATTAATTCTCTGAGTTGCTCTAAAATATTTCTTATTTCTCTTGTGTTTTTATTGTCTCTTAGGTGAATGGAATCACCAACATTGAGCTCTTAGTCACAAATTTACTGCAAGATATAGAACAGTTCCTTTTTGAGGAACTCAAAAATTGTTATGTGCACAATTATCATTAATAATCTAATAAACATCTAACATTTGTAGGAGAGCTTACTATGTGCTAGAGCGCTTTTAAGTTCTTGATGTACATGGAGTGTTGGTCACAATGATTCACCCCCTGCCTACTTTTGCCAGGCTTTACTGTAGGCAGAATGTGTGCCATTATCCCTTAATTGGGATCCTAGATTTATGGCTTGCTTTGGATAAGGTAACATGAGTGGGTATAAATATACCTTGCAAAATAGAATCTTTGAGCACATTTACATGTTTTGTCTGTGTTTTTTTGTTTGGGCCTTTTAGCTATGAGAACACCAAGGCCCACTAGTGTTGCACAGTAAGTCTAGGACTGGAATAAAAGGATGTGTCATGCTGAACCAAGCCCAGCTGAATCAAAGAGGGTCCAGGAAGGCTCAGTTAGCCCACAGTCTTCATAAAATAAGGACCAGAAGTAAGTGTGTGTTGTAAGCTACTAAGACTTGGGGCCTCCTTGTCTCCACAGCGAAAGTTGACTAATACAGTGTCAAACCCAGGACTCATTTAGGCTTTCTAACATCCTTTGGAACTGTTTTCTTATTATCATCCACAGTTTACAGCTAAGAAAAATAGGAGACAGAGAGGTTCAATAACTCAGAATTTGACTCCGATCTAGTAAGTGGTGTGGTAGAGAATGAGATGCAAGTTGACTTTTGGACTCCAGAATCCACTTACTTTATAGCATTTGGGAAGAGGCGATGTGACATTTTAATTTTAGCTCAAGAACTATATTCTGATAGACACTTTCAAAAGTTAAAAATGAGGTGACCATATGTCCTGTTCTGTCTTAGATGGTACTGGCTTATACCTGATATTCTAGCCTATTTCTTCTTGGCTTCTTCTTTTACTCTTAGTATGCCCCAATTCGTTAAATTATTTTCCCCAATTAAACCCTCTTCCTTCCGTGGCAGCATTTGTACAGTCTCCTTCCACATCATCAAATTAATCATCAGGTCAAACCTCTGGATGTCTCAGAAGAATCTTTCTCTTAAGTGACCCACACGCCAATGTCGTCGGTGTCCTTGTAAGAGCTTGTCCTTGGTGATCCTATCTAGGAGAGGTCTCTTCTGTAGGTGAACTCTGGGACTCTTGTTACATCTGGGGCCCTGAACACAAAAGACAAAAAGCTCAAGATGGATCTGGCTTCTCAACCTGGTACCACGGATCACTCAGATTCTCTTCTTTTGAGTTGGAGATCATTCAAATAAGCAGGTACCAGAGAACATAGACAAATGCAAGGAAATATGTCTGGGCAAATATTCTAAGGAAAAGGCAATGCAGGTGATGTGCATACAGTCTTTCTTGGAGGTGAAGGCAAATCAAGTGATAGAGAACCAGAGAGAACCAAATACCTGCAGAAGGGAGGGCTGGGGCAGAAGGTGGAGATTCCTCCCCCACACACCAACTTCCATCTTCTCCCCTTTTTAAGTTTCTCCTATAGATTTAAAGGAGAAGCTCTATGATAAATTCTAAGATTCTTCAAAAACACATTCTCTAACTTAAAGAATTCATTTCGAGTTTTTACTTTAAAAGCCAGAATATATCTTATTTCACTTATGTGGCATGTGTAATCACACTGCCCCAGTTTCCCAAGGTCATGCTACTAAAGGCTTCTAGAATGCAGTCCTAGCTATGGAACCTTCCAACCAGGCTACTGCATCTGAGATTTTCTGGTTGGCAAGTTTTTCTTTTTCCCCTTGGAGCATTGGGTATCTTTAAAAACCAATGCAATACCCTCCCTTGCTTTCTTAAATTAATTTTCTGTACTACAATTATAGGTTTGATTATCATCAAATGTTAATGAAGATTGTGATGATGGTGTTTATTGAAACCCAATATTTGCCAGATACTGTGCTTCACTGGGCTGCCATCTAATTATTTTGTAACCAGAAAAGATATCATTCATTTTGACAGAGAGGAAACAGAGAATAGGGGAGTTAAACAACTCCCCCCAAGTCAGGTTGCTACTCGAACCGAGGATCTTCTGGTCTCCCAAAGGTCTGCTCTTTCCCTAGTGTAGATGTTCATGTGACACCTGCTCTAGTGCTTACTGGAACCATCTCATGGCTGCTGAGCTAGTGTTGGTGGCTCCAGCAGGACAGTCTGCCGAGTGAGCCAAGTGACTGGGACCCTGTCACTCCACCTGCTTCCCATCTACTAAGATGTGCAACCGTGTTCACGTAAGTGGAGGGGCTGCAGCAATTCTCACGTTACGCTTTGGGAGACCAACGAGATCAATGCAGGCTATAGAAAAGATGTCAATTTTGTCTGCTTATGTTTCTGTCTGAATTTTGTCCCACTTCTCAGGGCATCACAGCTGCCATTCCTATCGTATTGAGTTTTTTCTTTTTTAATCACTTTAGCATCTTTAGCAATGCCCCCCTTTATATTCTTGATATAGATTATTCATGCTTTCTCCTTCTCCTAGTTGATCAGTCTGCCCTGAGTGTTACCAATTATGTGTCCTTTGCAACACCTGCTTTTCTCCTCCTTGGTCCTGTGTGGTAGATACAGGCTCGTTTTCCCTGTTAATCACAAGAGCCTTCATCTTGTCTTCCTCAGTTTCTGGGCTTATTCTCTCTTTTCTGAGCTTCCTGACATCAGTTTCCAGTCCTTCTCTTTGCTCTTGATATTGCTTTAGCTACTTCCCTGCATGTTGATATACTTTTAGTTTTTCTTTTTTTTTCTAATTTACTCCATGACTTCTTGAGCCCATGGGTTGAATTTTTTTCAAAGCATATGAGGATTTCTTGTGTTGTTTTTTTTAATTTCTAGTAAATTTGGTGAAATGTGAGGACACATGCTGTATGATTTTAGTTAATTAGAACTTTCTACCTTCTCTTAAGCTTGGCATGTAAATATTCCAAGAGTATTTTGGGGGAAAAAGTGGATTATTCAGCTGTGACGTGTAGTGTAGCATTCTCTGCTCCAGTTTGCCTATTTGGTCAGACTTGTGTTGTTAAAATCTTATAAGTCTTTACTGATAATTTTGACTGTTTTCTATCATTTTTGATAAGTTATGATTTTCCTATGTCTTGGCTTTACTTTTTTCTTCTTTAGGTTTTGACATTTTGGGGATTCATGTATTTAAAAACATGCTAGTAAGGGCATACAAATTTTAAATATTTATTTTTTTCCTAATGAATTTAACCTATTATTATCAAAAAGTGATATTCTTTTTAATCTACTATTACCATAAAGTGATCGTCTTTATCTTGATAATGATGCATTTGACCTTCAGGTCCTTTGTTCTGAGGTAGCAAAATCAACCTCCCCTTACCTGATATTAAATGTGTGATGTCTTCTCCTGGGATTTAATTTTAGATTTTTCTATGTGCTAGGCAGTAGATGTGTCTTTCACAGCCTGCATACAAGTTTTTCTTTCCTCTTTCAGCCTAAAAATATTTGCCTGGTAATTGGTGCAGTGTCTTTTTCCCTTACTACATGTTTTGTTCTTTATGATTTTAAATCAACCCTCTTATTTTCTGTATTCTATTTGTCTTGCCTGGTTTTCTCCTTTTAATAATTATTCTAGAAATTATAACACACTTAATTATCTTGTCAAAAAGATTATTTCCTGTACCTCTGACCTTCCACCTCAAATAATTTTCCTTGTACCTGAAGCATATCCTTCAAAGTTTTCCTTTAATGAAATTTGATTGGTGATAAAGTTCTTGTCTAAAAGTTTCTTTATTTTCTCTCTTTTAAAAAAAAAGATGTTTTAATGGGTATAGAATTGTAAGTCATGACTTGTTTTTAAGCTCTTTGAAGACACTATTGCTCTGGGTCTGCTGATATTAGCAACAGTTCCTCTGCTGATCCTTGGAAAATGTGTCATTTTCCTTCAGTCATTTTTAATATTTTGTCTTTATCTTTGATTTTTCTGCAGTTTAATTATGGTATGTGTATTTTAAGTTTATTTTGCTTGAAATTTGCTATACTTCTTTTTACTCTGTCCTCTATATAGTTTAACTTTTTTTGTCTGCTTTTGATTCTTTATACTATACTCTGAATAATTTCCAGATCATCTACTATATCTTCGACTGTGTCCAGTTTCCTAGTTGCAAGCAAGGAAAAGTTTGTTTAAAAATATTCATTATAGAAATTTTCAAATATACACAAAAGAGGAAGAACCATAAAATGAATCTGAATGCCCTTTGTTTATCTTCGATAACTGATAATGCATGGCCAATATTTTTAACTTGCATTCTTCACCTCTCTTCATTATACACTGACTTTTAAATTTCAGCTATTATTTTAAATTCCTAGATAATCTATTTCTCTTCTTCAAGTCTGCTGTCATCTTTCATAATTTCAAGTTTTCTACTAACATTTTCAAATTTATCACTTTTAACTCTTTAAACACAGTATACAGAAATCTCATTATTGGCTGACGTATTTGTATATGTTTATAATGTGTTTATTATTTAAGTTTTATAGTATGGCACCTTATTTTTGCTTGAAAGTATACTTGGAAAAAATAAGATGAATAACTTTAAACTTAGTTTAGAATATTTTCCTTTGAAAAGAATTGCATTTGTACTTTCCCAGGCTCTGGGGACTAGTCAGGGGCCACCATTAGTCAGATCCCATGCTAATCCCATCCCAACCAGGAGGTGCCAGCTACAAGGCTCAGGTCTGGAACAGCAAGTAGAGTGTTGCTCCTGTTGGAGTGCCCAGCCCTCTGAGGGCCATTTCTCTAGGAGAGTGGATCTTCTACAAGACTCTCCATGTGCACTCTGGGCTCTGATATATCTCCCTTTCTCATTCCATTAAAGTTTAAATTTTCCAAGGTTGTCACATTCTCTCAGGGAAGGAGTTGCTGTCCTGCTAGATTACCTCCCTGTTTGCCTTGTTGGTAAACTGTCCTAATTCCTTACTGCTTATTTCATATTTTTAATATTTTCAAAAATACTTTTTCCTGTTTAATTCGTGTTTTTAGAGGGAGATTCTGTCCAGATAAAAGAGAATAAATAATTTATCTCTGTGGAGCTAGAATAGATTAATCTCTGTGTAAGTAACTGAAAATAGTATCTGTCTCTTTTCTGAATTTGCAGATAGCCAGCTGCTATGCCAGATGTTAAAGTCAATTTGTAATGAGAAAGGTGAAGAATGTAAGTTAAAAAATATTGGCTGTGTACTAATAGTCATTGAAAATAAATGACAGGTACATCAGATTCATTTTATGGTTATTCCTTTTTTTGCATGTATTTGAAATTTTCCATAATGAAAAATTTAAAACAAATCTTTCCTTGCACACAATTTCCAGCAAACTGAACCTAGTTGAAGAGAAAGTAAATGAACTTGGATGGAAAACACAGCAAAGTCACATAGCAAAGTATTTGTTTTCAGAGATGGGAGGAATTACAGTAACGGCGTGAAAGCAATTTCCCAGAATCTACCTTCTAATCATAATAATTTACACACCTCATGGCAAATATACTCAGGCCTTCCCTCAAACACTTGCCTCAATTCTGTATCAGTTTCAACCTCCATATCTTGATGATTTTAATCAGGTCTGAATGTGATAAGGCTTTGGAGCTACTCTTGATCCAGAAGCTGGGGAAGAAAACATTTTATTTGCCCCTCACCGGATCTAGCACTCAATATGCAAAAGGAGAAGAATCACAAACAATGCACAGTGAATAGTCTTCGCTAATTCCAAATCCAGCTGGGAACATGTCACCTCACTCATTCCTCCAAGGACAGGGGATGTAACTGTTCCTGCTTTCTGGGAATGATTAGTTAATTCATTTTACTCCTCAGCTCTTGGCACTACTTTTATGGCACTGTCCCCTGATGGCCATGTTTGGAGATAACCTACCATATTTTTCAATTATCTCTATTATTGAGAAAATGTTGAAAGTATATGAAAATAATCTTTAATTTTAAGTATGTTTAATGACTCTTAATTGCTTACATAAGTACCAATAAGCATTTAAATTGCAGAAATGGCTTTGGGTTTTAGTTATAATAAGCATATTATTCTGTATCTTCGACGATCATGATTGCCATGTAGATATACTACCGTTTACATATACTAATAAAATCTATCTTTCAAAATATAATATGTGCAAGAAATAGTTATATTTCACTCAATTACTAACTTTATGGATAATCTCTAGCAAATCCAGTTCAACTTAGAAGCATCTCTTGAGTCTCTGTTAGGTGCTACCTCCGCTGAGTTCTGTAGAAGAACTTCACCGTATCCTGGAGGGACAGAGAGCAGTGACTCATGAAAGACTTCCTGGAAGACAGAATGACCCTGCTGGGTCTGGAAGGATGAGCAGGGTCTTCCAGGAAGAAGGCACAGCATGACCAGAAGTATGGGAACCCGAGCTTAGGTGACGTGTGCAAGGAGAGGGACTCAAAGCTGGGTCATCTTGGGAACTAGCAGTAGAGCATGGTGATTCCGAGCAGGACTCTGCACCCATGCTGCCTGTGCTCCCGTGCTGCAGCTAATACTTACACCCAGGTAACCCTGAGCTTCTGTCTCCCCAGCTTAAAATGCTGACATACATCAGAATTCTCTGGAGAAGCAGAACCGATGAGAGAGAGAGAGAGAGAGAGAATGAGAGAGAGAGAGAGAGAGAGAGAGAGAGAGAGAGAGAGAGAGAGAGAGAATGAGAGAGAGAGAGAGAGAGAGAGAGAGAGAGAGAGAGAGAGAGAGAGAGATATTTAGTTTAAGGAATATCATTTCAGTACTCAGGATAACATGGACCCATTCTGTGGATATCAGCAAGACCCAACCAAATTAACACATAAAATTAGCTTTCACAGGGCTAGGGCTGTAGCTCAGTGGTAGAGCACCCATCTCACATGTGTGAGGGATTGGGTCCAATCCTCAGCACCACATAAATCAATCAATCTATCTATCTATCTATCTATCTATCTATCTATCTATCTATCTATCTATCTATCTTTTATCTATCTATCTATATCTATCTATCTATCTCTATCTATCTATCTAATTAGCTTTCAAATCATCTCAAAATATTATTAGCAACTAAATAAGATATGTTAATAATTTAGAAAAGGGCTCAATAAATTATAAATCCTCAATAAATGCAAGTTGTTCTATTCAGAATGCAATGTGATGAGAGATGACACTGCCAAACACGCTCCGCATTTGGCACTATGCCATAGAATTTTCTTTGTGACTTGTGGAGAATTATGAATGGTAGGGTCAGATTTTTCACTTTAGACAAATTACTATGACAATCATTTGTAAAATAGAATTGAAGAAGTGCAAGTCTCCGATAGCCCACATCAGATAGGAATCAGGGTCATAGTCCACTTTCCTCCTTGTTGGAGAGTCAGGAAAGCTTCAATGACACTTCCTAGACAATCTTGCCACTAGAATTCTGATGCACAAGAGGATCCCACTGATTAGGTGAGTCAAGTGGTCATGTGATTTGTGATGCTTGTCATGGAATAGCTGTCAGCTGATTTCCCAAGCAGTCAGTCTGGGTGTGTTTATAAGCTCTCCAAAAATCAAGCACAGGTAAATAAATGTTTGGGTTCCAGCCAGTTCTGAAGGAATGAATAAATTGCATGAATGGCTGATTCATATCCCCCATATCTACTCCAACTATACTTGTCACTTCTTTTCCACCTAGACCGATGGCCCTGGGATATTTTCTAAGACTGGCAAGGTGAGGAAAAGAAAAATAAATCCTGATATAGAGATGATTTCACAACATGTGCCACACCATCTAGAAATAGAGTTCCACAGTATTAAATCCTGAGAGGCGACCCTAAAAGTCAGTGGGAAAATAATTCTTTCTTGAAGCCAATCTTCAGTAAGTTCATTTTGTTTTCCCTTTTTCCTAGAAGAGAAAAAAAATAGCTAGATATCTAGATCTATAGCAGTTTCGATGTTTAGAAGAAGTAGGGTTAAGGGTGATAAGGTCAGGGGATGTGGCATGTGAACGGACTCCTCAGAAAGAGAGAAGACAGAATTCTGTTTTGTGTTCCATCATACTGGTCACTAAGGTGCCCTTCACAGATCCTCAGTGCTCAGGATAACATGGACCATTCTGTGGATATCAGCAAGCTCTTCCCCCTAATCATGCCAGGGTTTGTTTTAATGAGATATATTGGTGGGAATGGAGGTGAGAAAGGGCTAAACAAAAATGCTTAATAAAGCCTGAACTGGTTACCACAACCACTGGCTGACCAGTTTCTAATAACACAGACCAGTGTTTACCATCTGGGAAGCCACAGCACCCCAGGGGAACAGCCATTGTTGAGAGTCACAGCCAAAGGGGCCCCAGCAAACTTCCAGCTGCTGGCTGATGATCGGCTCACAGCGGCCCCAGCAACATCTAGCTGATTGGCTCCTCCACGGAGCTGCTCATTGGGCTGTTTCCCTGCCCTTCAGACTGCCAGCTGATGATTGGCTCACAGCGGCCCCAGCAACATCTAGCTGATTGGCTCCTCCACGGAGCTGCTCATTGGGCTGTTTCCCTGCCCTTTCAGACCACGGAGCTGCTCATTGGGGGACTTCTTTGGCTCCGCCCATGCGACCCAGCCAATCGGCCTCAAGAGCAGGAGGATTGTGGGAGGTGGTGAGGTTTTGTGTGGGTGAGAGGCTTATGGAAGCCGGTGGTGGCAGTTGGGCTCTGAGGGTTTTTTTCCTGAGGAGCTGTTTTGCTTGGCGTTTGTAGTTCTAAAAATAAAGTTAGTTTCTTTTGACAAGTGGCTCCTGAATTGTGCCCAGCCAGACTGCAGCAAGCCATTCACCCAAAGACAAATTGATAGCGTTGAATCCCTTCTTCTCTAGACTAGGCCATCTGTAGGTTTACCTCCATCTATTCATTCAATGCTTTGGCTAAAACCAACATTTGAAGACTTACTGAAAGTCACATTCGCATTTATAATATTCCAGTTTTTAGTTTGTATCAGTAGGAATGAATGTGAGTTGAGTGCTAAATTTTTAATCTTAGCTAGCAGGAAAAACTATATTCAGAGTGTTTAATATTTGTTTAATATTTATTTTACATCTTACCAAGGACAATGACCAATTTTTCTATATTTAGGGTCTGTATACCCAAATCTAATACCAACAGCTTGATTCTGTAAATAAAGGGTTATTTTGTTGTTGTTTTGTTTGTTTGTTTGTTTGTTGTTATTTTGTTTTTGTTTTAAATATAGTCATACCCATTTATTTGCTTTTTTATGGTTGATTTTGCTCTACAATGAAAGAGTGCATGACCTAAAAAGCCTAAAATATTTATTCTGTATTTTTACCAAGAAAAATTGCTAATCCCTGCTCTATTTCAAACACTCATACAATCATGTACTCATTAAACATTTATTAAGATCTGTGTACTAGGGACTGAGTAATGTCACTGAGATTCAAAGAGAGAAAGACAATCTTTTTATATGTTGTGTTCGATGAACTAATTTCTACTTACTGAGTTTTAAAAGATAATTCAGAGTTTAACATATACTGTTCTAGAAAAGAAGTATTATTAATCTGTTATCTGAGGCTGTAGATGTTCTAGCAAGGATTTTATTTCTGATATGGTCAGTGGGAGTACTTCACTTCCAGGATCTTAAAATACATTTATATTTTTTTATTGATGTGTTAGTCAGTTTTTCATCGCTATAAACAAATGCCTCACAAGAGCAACTTAGAGGAGAGAGGATTTATTTTGCTCACAGCTTCAGAGGATACAGTCCATGATTAGCTGGCTCTGAGGCTTTGGGCCTGAGATGACAACATTGTGGTGGAAGGGCACAGGAGTGGAAAGCTGTTCAGCTCATGGCATGGGGTGCTGGGGGGTTAGAGGGGTGGGAGGGTGACAGGAGGTAGCTAGGGACAGATATAGTCCCCAAGGCCACACCCCTAGTGACCTACTTCTAGTCTTGTCCCACCCACCTATAGTTTTTACCACCTCCCAGTGAGTCCATTCAAAATATTAAAATGAACAGATCCACTGATGAGGTCAGAGCTCTCATGACTCAAGCATGACCTAAGGCCACCTCTCAACCTACTGCAGTGGGACCATGCTATCACCACATGAGCTTTTGGGTGGACATTCCAGATTCAAACCACAATACTGACATAATTGCAGATGCTTCAAGGGCTACATAAATATTTCAAAGATCTTAAGCAGCAGTTGTTGTAGGGGATAGACAAGGCAGGGCACAGAAGATAGCAGGAAACTGTTTTATTTGGCTTTAGTCTGGCTCAGAGGGTACAGCTTTTGCTGTAATTAATTAACCCCTGAACCCAAGTTCAGGTAGTCTCAGAACTTTATCCCGAGCAAGCGAGCAAGCGTGTAAGGGGAGAGGCTCAAAAGCAGTCTGCAGAAGTTCACATAAAAGCAGCTTTTTCTTTCACTGTTCTGGGCAAGTTAACCCTTCAAGGACAACACCTGAGAAGGGGAGAGCTTCTTCTCCCCTTTCTTTCCTCCCCCTGCCAGCTGTTACCATGGAGCCCAATTGGTAACTTCTCTTAGCTTAGAAATGTAGACATCTCTGTGAAGCCCCAGCTTGGGGCTAGGGTCTTGTTAAAGGATTTTTTTTTTAAATCACATTTTGCATTTACAAACTCACTTCTACAAACTATTATACTGGATAAATGTTTGTGAAAATCTAGTAAAAGGGTGTTCAGCATCTGGAGTGCTGATTTCTTCCAGGCCGGTGGCCAAGTGACATAGGGCATCAGGAAAATAGGAAGTTTACCTACATTGAACTCTTTTATAGAGACTCTTTTGCTGATAGTCCTAAGATCAATTGTGGTGAAGATTTCTGGAGAAGCTTAGTTCAGATTTTCTGTGGAGGAAGGGGTGCCACTGCATCATAAAAATATGGAACCAAAAATTTCTAACCAGTTGGTGAAAATAGAATCCATTTATTCCTTCCAACCTTATCCAGACTTGAGTTTCTCATCTTACTAATAAACATTCAAATAAAAATTATTTGTGATGAGGCAGAACGCTTCTCTGTTAAAACTGCTTCTCATTTGCCTAGTATTCATTTCATAAACTATTTTAAATTAAGAATGTAATATTATCCAAATGCTCAAGTTGTTCTTTTTTTCCCCTTTCAGAGTCATTTATTTTCTTTACACTTTTAAAGATGGTGATCAAACCTTGCTGTAGCCATATCACAAAATGATAAACACTTCCCAAATGATGTGACACAGAAGTCAAGCTCAGACACCTGGATGTGTTGTTTCTTCCAGAAGCATTTTATTCTCTGTCATTGTCAACAAGAGCTGTCACCTAATAAACACACATAATGAGAAATTCATGAATCAGTGTAGCATGAAAAAGTGTTGTTTATTTTTTTTCCAGCAGAAATGCAATTAATTGCAACTTCTGTAATATCCTCTGGGAAACCTCTGTGGATACATTTCTCAGACAATGCTACACATGTATGAGCTTTTGCAACTTTCCCATCTCATACTGGAAGTATTTCACAGTCTTCTTAAGCATTTGGAGTAAGGGTTTTGCTCTGGATTCCATCTTGACACCTGAATGTTTGTTCTGCTGCTTGTCAAAGTAGTATTTTAATTCTTAGCTGATATTTCTTAATATTAATATTTGTTAATATTTAGAGTTCTCTAACAGCAGCATGTGAGTCACCGAGGAGTTTGTTAGAAATGTAAATTCTCAGGCTGGCCTCCAATCTACTAATCTTCCCTAGATCCCCAGGAGAGTCACATGCACAAGAGGTTACAGAAGTGCTCCTTTATATTTTGAAGACTGTAGAGCCTGAAATCATGTCAACAATGTCAAGGAGCAAGGGGCCTGGGGACATGGGTTTGTGAGAAGTGAGCAGCTCTTTTCTTCCTGCAGCAAGCTTCTCCTAGATGAAGGAAATATCCTCCATTAACAGAAAACAGGAGATGAATGCTCATTTGCTCATTTCTATGATATTCTTACTGCTCCATGGATTTGGGGGGGGGGCAGGCACTGCTTTGATATAGACAGTTCCAGACATATCCCCAAGCCCCAGGGCACTTTAGTTCTGTTACAGTCATGTATGTACATGTCAGGACTCCCTTAGTAGGTGAATGCATTAATAGCCTGAGAATATTTTTTAAAATCTCCACAAGGTCAGAATAGCCCCTAGTTAATATACACGCTGAAAGGCAGAAAAGAGGAATTTAAGAAGGTTGGAAAGACAGAAAGAGAGAGAGAAAGGAAGGAAAGCTCCCACATATAAAATTAAAAGAAAGTTAAATACAGATAAAGATGTTTATGAAAGTGTCAATGTAACTAATAAAATAACCATAAAAATATGTAAAACTGGGCTGGGCACGGTGGCCCACGCCTGTAACCCCAGTGGCTCAGGAGGCTGAAGCAGGAGGATTTCGAGTTCAAAGCCAGCCTCAGCAACAGCGAGGTGCTCAGCAACTCAGTGAGACCCTGTCTCTAAATAAAATACAAAACAGGACTGGGAAGGCTCAATGGTTGAGTGCCTCTGAGTTCAATCCCAGTAGCCCCCTCTCTTCCCCCAAAATAATATGTACAAGTGCTGTTTATTGACCTTTCATGCTCTGAACACATGCTCTGTCAGTCTTTCTCTACGCTAATCCTCTCAGGTGGACACCACCAGCATGCACAGGCCCTCAAGAAAATGTTCAGTGCAGATTCCAGGGCACCACATCCAGGGTGCCTGTTGGATGGGATCCAGGAATCTGCACTCTAGCAAGTATCCAGGAGTGATTCTGAGGCACCACAATCTCCTAGTCATTAGGCTTCTATTTATATAATCTAAAAACCATTAACATTTCTGCCAGCCACATCACGGTATTCTCATATTAATCACGCTGTCAATCAGAGCCTTTAGGACCTTTTCATACTAATTATATTAAGACAGGTACTGTCTCCCTTCAGTTCCATATTTCTACAGTTCAAATGACAACTGCAATGAATAATTTTAAATCCACTCCTATTCAATTTCATATGATGAATACCGACTTCAAGTCCAGCTTCTTAAAAGTGTTTTACATATTTTTCCTGTTACATTATGAATTATCAGTCTATTTCAAATTTGAATCACCCTGACATTTGATAAATGTGTCCTTCATTTCTATGTTTGATAATCAACTGCTAAAAGAAGAGAACTCAGGTAGAATGCTGTGAGTTCTTTTCAGATTTCCTTGAAGGCAGATAGAGGCCCTTACCCGAGATCTTCACCTAAATGTTCCACCACCTATTTACTCCTGTTTTTTTTTTTAAATTTCTTTAATATGTTAATTAAGAAAAATGGCACATTTAGTCAAGTGCCTTGCTGATCAAGTTATAATATTTTAATTTTCTTTCATTTTGGGGCTAATATAGAGAATTTTAGAAAAGGAAGTTTGTGTTACTTGTATTATTCCAGAGAAAGGAAGAGATGTATTTGGGGTGTTGGCTCACAGCATGTTGGAGGAGGCCAAGAGTTCCACAATGTACAACTGAAGAACCAGGAAAGTAAAAAAAAAAAAAAAAAAAACAAAACAAAACACACAATTCTCAGGTCTGGGAGCCAGGAAGTGAGCAGCAGAGCTTCCAGGCCAGGTCTGGAGGCCTGGGAACTGGGAGCATCAGAGAAGACTTAAGTCCCAGCACAAGCACTCAGACAAGCTAACCCCACACTCTGTCCCCTCTGGGTCCTCCAGCAGGTTGGACGATGTTCGTCCATGCTGGGGAGGGCTATTTGTTTTTTGCAATCCATCAACCAGAATCTGATTTGGAAACATCCTCACAGGTTCACTCAGAAAGCATGTTTCACCAGCTGTCTAGGTATCCTGTAAGGTAGTCACATTTATACAAAAAGTTAACCATCACTCAAGGTTTTCTTGGGCTTGATTAAATATCTGTGAGGTGAGTTAGTCGTCCGTGAACAGGTGGGTAAGGGAAAAGGTGGTGAAGGGCAGACATTAGACACAGGCATGAAGCAAAGCTCAGGAGTCTTATCATTCAGGCAAACACCTGGAGTATAGGAACCAGAATGTCCAACCTTACCCAAGCCTAGGTAATTACAGTCTCCTAAGGAAAGTGTTACTTAAAATCATGGGGAAACTTGTTGAAGCAGACAAACTTCTGGAAAAATGGGTCCTGATATGTCAGAACCTCCCTCAGCCATAGTTCATTACAATCCAGTAGGGGACTTAGTGTTTTAGATCATGCCCTTACTACCCATTGTGATCAAGTCACCGCGACCCTCCCTTAGCTTAGAAACTATGTCACAACCTCCCCTGTGAAAGACTCTCCCAAAGTTTGCTGAGTAATAAACTATTTAAGAGGGTATAAGAAACTAAAACAAGAACAAGGGAACTCAAAATCCCTAAAAATCCCAACTTTGTCAGGACCACGTGGAACTCCAGAGGCGACTTGTTCAGTCTGTCCTGAACGACTGCACCCTTCAACTTTTCTGTTAAACTCCTGTTTGTCACTCTGTGTGACTAGCTGGAAATTTTCCCTGCAAGATTGCAAGAATCTGAAGCAGAGAAGCCCTGCAGAGGTTTGGCTGCACGGGTGGGCAGGGTTCTGTATTTCACTACCTGTGTCTGGCCACTGCCTTCTAGTTCAAGGACATATGTTACTCTTCAGATGTCCTCGCTTGCTCTCCCATCCATGTATTACTTATTTAATAATATCCTCAGAATTGAGTAAGGCACTGTGTGTTAAGAGGAAACATTATGCTTTCCTCACTTGGTGTTTTTGACTCAGTGCTCCTGTAGAATTTTAGGAACTCTAAGGAGTTACTTGTAGGTCACTTTGATAGGAAAAATTGAGACATTTTTGTGAAAACTTAGATTATATAATATAGACAAATTTTTATTTTTTATTAACAATAGTATCAAATTGAAAGGGTACTTTGGGCATTAATCATGTATATGTGGTGACATCTCTTCCACTGTGTCCAAGTATTATTTGGTTAGTGCTATTTATCTTTCATGAACTTAGCTAAACACACTTCTTCTTCCTCATCAGGTGATCAATTTCTTCATGAAAGGAGATATTTTATTTTTATTTTAAAACTCAGCACTTTGCTTAATATTTGTAAGTAACCAAGATTATTTGAAAAGTAATGGCTTTCAGAAGACATTTGAGAGACTAGAAGTTCATAGTATCAAAATAAGCATAAGAAAATTAAAGAAAAAATTCTTTGGAGAACAAATGAATATGTAGCTCCCCACCTTGCCAAAGAGGAATTTCATGTACTTGAGTTATCTGGGGTGACACTGTATTACGAGTGGATTGGTAAAATGGGAATTGCACCACATACTGGTGCTATCGGGGTGTTTGATGATGTGGAAGAGGGAGGGGTTCATATTTTTTGCTTAATGGGACATTACATTTTCATTTTAGATTACACCCATGAAGGTTCTTTTCAGAAAAAGAGAAAAATAAAACTCCCCCAGTCACGAAAGAACACAAAGAAAACTGTGACCCCATAAATAACATGCAGCTCTCCTCCTCCCTCACTCCCTCTCTCCACCCTCCCTCCCTCTCTTCCTCCTGTGACTGAATCTTACTGAGAAGAACCTAAGAGCCAAGCTCTCTGTTGGCGCTGGAAATACCACACTGAATACCGTGCACGCCATCACTATGGTAACAAACGTGCATTCTAATCTGGAAGCCACACCAAGGGGAGGGGACAGAGGAGCAAATTAATTAGGAAAAAAATGCCACGAGACAAAAGCCACAATTCAGAAACAGAAAAAACAGGGAGACCTATCTTATCCAGGTTGGTCAGCCCTCTCTGAGATGATATTCAAACTGAGCCTGAAAATAATAATAAAAAATCCAGGTGAATAAAGTCATAGAAAGAGGCAAAGCTCATCTATAAGTCTTGAGACATAACTATTTGAATGCTTTCAATAATTTAAATAAATCCAGTGCTTTTGACCCAAGTGAGCCTTGAAGACACAAAGAACATGACTTTGGAGATGTAAGCAGAGGCCAGAACATGCCAAGTCTTTCA
Source organism: Ictidomys tridecemlineatus (assembly GCF_052094955.1). Taxonomy (NCBI): domain Eukaryota; kingdom Metazoa; phylum Chordata; class Mammalia; order Rodentia; family Sciuridae; genus Ictidomys; species Ictidomys tridecemlineatus. Next base: position 188,879,611 of record NC_135483.1, on the reverse strand, counting down.
GGCAATGGTGAGGAACTGGAATTGCTTTCCTGATGTTGTGTAAAGCCACTAAAGAAGATATAAAAGGGAAGTGGCATGAGCTCATTCTTATTTTTTAAAGTTAAATTTTTGTGGGGTAGCAGTGGAGCACGCCTGCAATCTTGCTGCTCAGGAGGCTGAGGCAGAAGGATTTCAAGTTCAAAGCCACCCTCAAATAGCTTAGTAGGACCCTGTCTTTAAATTAAAAACAAAAAGGTGGGGGTCTGGGAATGTGGCTCATGGGTAAGTGCCCCTGGGTTCACTCCCCAGTACCCCCAAAATACAAATTAAAAACATAGTTAGATTTTGCCACAATTTAAAAAGACAAGTAGGTTGAATGAAGAAAGAACATAAATGTGGAGACCAATTAGGATTCTGTTATAGTAGATTAAATGAGAAATAACGAATGTGTGGGCAGAGGAAACATCACATAAGATAGAGGAGAATGGGTAGCTTGGAGTAATTTTGGAGGACAAATATTCAGAGCCTGGAAACTGGATATTGGGGTTGTGATGAATCCAGAGCAGTTCTTCAGTTTTAGGCTTAACAAGAAGAGAATTGCATTGTAATTTAAAGAGGCCAGGAAACTAATGTTGGAAGAAGTATATAATCAAGGGATTGTCTAGAGATTCAATTTGGAGTGTAAAAATGTAGCTAGATACATGCTTTGTGGGAGTTTTGAGCATACAGGGAGCATTTTAATCTATTTGGATGGCAAATATCATTTAGGAAGAAAATTCATAGAGATTTCCAAGAAAAATGTCCAAAAATGCAAATTAAAACCAGGATGAGAGAACACTTCATGTCAATCTGATGGCTTTAATTTTGAAAAAAAAAACACAGATAATAACAAGTGCTGGTGAGGATGCAGAAAAATTGGAACCATCTTACATTTCTGGTGGGGACTGTAAAATGGTACAGTTACTCTGTAAAACAGTGTCAAATTATCAAAGATAGTTAACATATGAGCTAACAATTCCATTTAGAGATATATTAGAGAAAAATGGAAACACAAGTCCACATAAAACCTGAACATAAATATCGTTAGCTACATGATTCCAAAAGTGTAAAGAGCTCACTTATCTCTCAGCTGAAGGATGAATCCAAACACTTGTGGCATATTCATATAATAGAATATTGTAATGAATATTAGAATGAAGTACTGCTCTATGCTATGACATGGATGAACCATGAACATATTACACTCAGTGAAAGATGCAAGATACAATGGGCCACATAATTTATGTGATTCTATTGACATGAAACATATAAAAGAGGTAAATCGTAGAGACAGAAACTAAGTTAGTGGTCACCAGGGTCTGGAGAGGAGAGCAAGAGCATGGAATGGAGAGATGGGCAAATGACAACCACAAGGTCAAGATTTACTTAGAGGATAATGCAATGTTCTAAAATTGTTTGTAATTATGATGTATAGCTCTGAATATACTAAAAGCTCTTATATGATTCTTATGGCTTCAATATAAGAAGTCCCCCAAAAGCTTATATGTAAGGCAGTACAAGAAAGGTTGGATGTGAAATGATTGGATTATGAGAGCCTTAACCTAATCAGCGACTTAATCTGCTAATGGGGGATTAACCAACTCTGGGTGTTAACTCTAGGCAGGTAAGGTGTGGCTGGAAGAGGTGGGTTCCTGGGGATGCACCTTTGAGGTTTATATTTTGTCCCTGGAGAATAGATCTTTTTCTCTCTCTCTCTGCTTCATAATGCCATGTCCCCAGCTGCTTTCTTCTGCCCCACCCTTGTACTATGATGTCCTACCTTACTTCCAGCATGAGTAATGAAGCCAGCTTTCTATGAACTGAGACCCCTGAAACCTTGAGCCCCATAATAAACATCTCCCCTAATTCTGCTTTTCAGGTCTTTTGGTCACAGCAGTGAAAACTGTCACTGTGACAACAATAATTAAGTGGGTGAATTGTGTGGCATATGAATTATATCTCAATCAAAATGTTAGGAGGTAAAAGACAACTAGCTAAGGAAGAGAGTATATATGGATATTACTATATAAAAATAATGACATTAAAGGAAAAAAGGAGGAAGCGTGGGAGGGAGAGGGGAGGAGGGATCACCCAGGGCTCAGTACCTCTAGCTTTGGCTGGAGCAAGCGGGGTAATGGGAAGGAAGACCACAGTGAGAGGAAGCCATTCTCCTCTTTTGGTGGTAGATTAAGGGTGGTTATTGAATAACTAAAAACAAACTTCGAGAAAATGGCTCTTTTCAATAAAAAATGATGCTGTTGGGTTATAAACCAAAGATTATCATTATTTCCATTCCGTCAGGCTAATGTACAGGACATAAAATTTATGATTTGAAGAGCTGGGGATATAGCTCAGTTGGTAGAGTCTTGCCTCATGTGTGTGTGTAAGGCCCTGGGTTCAATCCCCAGCACCACACACACACACAAAAAAAAAAAAAAAAAAAAAAAAAGAAAGAAAGAAAGAAAGAAAGAAAAGAAAGAAAAGAAAAAAAGGAAAATTCATGATTTGAGAGAAAGAAAGATATCAGAGGATGAAAGTTCTTGAAAAACCATAAGGATATAGGTGAGTAAACTTGTAGCCTTTTTTCCACTCAAGGTTTCCATTAATATTGGATCAATCACTCACAACCAATAATGTATTTAAAACAGTATCAAAAAAAAAAAAACCAACTTCAAGGAGTGGTTCAAGTGGTGAAAGTATGAATTTAAGGACATAGATGAATTAAATCTCTTAACATCCTCCTGGGTAAAAGATCATTGGAATGGATAAGTTATGAATCTCCTCTAGCTCTAGATTTCCGAGATCTAAGACATTAAGGCATCATCTTTTTGGGTGCCATTCCCTTATTGGTAAGATATCCTGACCATCAGGAGAGGGAGAAGTGGTCTCCATGTAGGAGCTCCACGTAGTCCTCCTGGCCCAACATGGTGCCATATGGAAACAGCAACAGATATGAAAGAGCAACTTTATGTCCCCACAGAGCTGATAAAGAATGTTTCAAACAGAACTAATTCTTTTTAAATAATTTTTTTTTAGGTGTAGTTGAACACAATATCTTTATTATTTATTTATTTATTTTTATATGGTGCTAAGGATCGAACCCAGGGCCTCACACGTGCTAGGTGAGCACTCTACTGCTGAGCCACAACCCCAGCCCTCAAAAAGCAATAACTAAACCATGTTATAAGAACTTAAAGGAAAGACCCATGATGATGAGAAAACATGGAAAAAATATCTCAGAAGGATTTTTATAGAAAATGAAGTTCCTACATGGACAAGAACCATTAGGAATTCATCTCATTTTTTTCATAGAACTGAAGTTTATTGGCTTTTCTATAATCATTAATTGATTATAAGTAAGAAAAGGAAGAATGCTGGAATATTAGGCTGTGGTACAGCTAAGATTAAAATCAACAGCTGGAGTGGTGGTGAGGTAGCTGTGTTCCTTGGCACCAATCTTGTTATTCATTTAGGAATGCCATTTAAGAGACTCTTAATTAGCCCCTAATGGAGTATGTGCTCATTGCACTCATTTCTTCCCATCATGATGAGTCTGTTGCCAACTTAATATACCATGTGGTCTTATGATCATATCAGGATATGGGAAGAGGCCAAATTTTTAACTAGAATCAAACCAAATTTTGAAGACAGAAACATAATCAAGTAATCATAGAATATTAGAATTGAAAGTGAATTTTTCAAAACTCCTCATTTTAGAAATGAGAAAACTAGGACCCAACGTCTGTAGATTACTTCTTCTCAATCATTTAATTAAGGTGATCTAGGACTTTGAATATCCTTACTCCTTGTGTGTCTTGTTTGTATTATACAGGAAATACCATCATAATCAGATGAGTATTCTAACAAAGTTAAGTTTTCAAGCATTTAGTTATCAAACTCTTCACTCCTAAATTTAGCCCCAAATGACCCATGAAAATGTTGAAGCTAATCCTGGTTTTCTCACAATGTTGCCTGTCAAAGCAAACAGTGTGCTAGGTATACAGGTAAGGAAGACTCCATCCAAGGACATTGCAATGGGACAGGAAAGCCTTGAGTAAAGTCTGAAGCTCCCCTCCACGGAAATGAAGGACAAGAGAGTTTTCAAGGGCTAAGGTGGAAAGATCTTGGGCCATCTGTGTTTGTTAATTGCTTTACCCAAAGGAAATGTGAACTTTCTCCTTCATTTATGACAGGAAACAGGTTTACAGTTTGGAACAGGCACCCATCTAAGTGAGGCTCCTTGTCTCCCCCAGAGACCGAGAGGCAGAGATGCGCTCCTTGGTTACATTTCAGGGGGATGTGCCTAAGTTCTTGAGAAAACACTGCTGGGTTACAGGGCCTCTCTTGAAAGGGGGCTTCTAAAATGACTTTCATCTCAAAGAGTTTGCAATTGTAAGTTTCTGAAGTTATTACTCCAAAAAGGGAAGGAGGAATCTCTGGGGTTAGCCCAGTCAGATTCTGTAAGGGTGGGATCACAGGGGGGACAGGGACCCAGAGATGGGAGGAAGCCCCTCTAAAGTGCTTTCAAGCTGAAGGCAATTTTGGTCCGGTCCTGGTCATGCCCAAGGCTGACTCTTCAAAGGAAATATTGTTACATCAGAGCTATTCAAAATCAGACCCAGCTATTTGAAGCATGGACAAAACTGTGACATCACACAAACACTTGGGCAGTCAAGTCCGGCTCCAGGTATTTGGAAGACTGTATGTTCTTATCTAACAGAAAGAGTGAGTTGCTCTCTTCTTATGGAGAAAGATGAAGAACGGATTAAATGTGCTAAATCCTTTCTCACTCCACCTCATTTCTCATCCACAAGTTCACACCATCCCTTCCAGAGTAATTTTTCCTTTCCTGTATTTACCACTTCAGGTTTCTACATTTATTTTTCTCCTCCTAATATAATCATACTCTTCAAAGATGAGATCACAAGAAGAACTGGGAGTGGTCACACTAAGGCCCACCATGACCATCTTTGGTGAGAATGAGACTGATTCTCATCTTTCCTTATCCCTATGTATGGTTAAAATTACGCACATCACACCATGCATGGCTCTACAACAACTCAAGTTTTACATTCATTTAATTTAGAACATTTTGGGAACAAATCCATCACAATCATTTAATACTTTCCTTGAAACTATAGTAGCCACATAAAATGATGATTTGAAAATTATATTTCGTGCCTATGGATTTTTGATAATTTATACTAAATTTAGAGTTTTGTGTCTGTCACTTTTTTTTTCACTTAACATGAGTAAGATTATCCATCAATACCAATTAAAATCAGCTAGTGGAATAGACAATTTTAAAAAATATTGTAATGAACAGGTGCAATAAAATGTTCTAATAATTAGTAACAAAAATATCGATAAAATCTAATGTTTGAATTATCTTGTAACCCCTTGGTTCCCAATCATTTTCAAGAGAAAAAAAAAACAGTTTATTTTCCCTTAACTTCTTCTATTCCAGTAAGAACTTGGCTTCTAGTTTCCAAGATGGTGAATCCAGTTTGAGTTTTGGCCCCTTCCTCTGAGCAGGGTGGAAGTAATGGCTAAGCTCAAATCAACAGCTGAAGCGTAACTATGAGAAGCTACTGACAGATCAAAAGTACACAGGGTCCAATATGAGGGGAACCTGGGGCCTGGAGGTGTGGGGCAGAGGACACACACATATAAAAGAAAGCTGGAGGGAAAACAGGAGGGATTCAGAGGACAGAAGCAGAATGATAAACCTCAGAGGCCCAGGCCGTAAGTTTCCACCCAGGAGGGATGGGATAACCTCAGCCTGAGGCGTCGCCTCTACTGCGGCACCTGTAGATTTTGGCAAGGGCTGGCAGGTTGGGTGAGGCACGCAATTAGGGCACGGAGGACTCTGGGTCAAAACAGCACATCGCCTTGAAACTCTGACCCCCAGGGTTTTCTGCAGCTGCACCAGCCTGAGTTGCAGCAGAGCTGTTCAGAAGTAGAAGGGAAATATGGGGTCATGGCAGACCTGAGGTGGGGAAGAGCTGCTGACAGTTTTCTAGCATCCAGCCCATCCTTCTGACCCCTGGCATAATCGTGAGGAAGGTAGTCATCCCCAGAACACATCGGTGCCTGCATCAGAGGAAAAATCTGTATATGGTGAATCACAGAGTGGCATGCAGTAGGGCCAGCAAGGATCCCCGCCCTGCTGGGACCACAATTTACCACAAGGGCTCTGTTTTTGTTGTACCTTCAAGGCAGCCCTTCCAAGCATGTGTAGGAGATACGGTGAGGGAGTGAAGATGAGCTCAGGGGAAAGAGAGAGAGGGCGAGAAGGTGGTGGGGAGGAATGGAGAATGATACGCACAATGCAGACTCCTGAAAAGATAAGAGTAACGCCAACTAGTACTGTGAAGAACTAATTGAATATGCTTAATATGAATAAAATTATTGCTAAAATACTGTGATTGAGGAGTCAAGTCTGAGTGGGGACAATACACAAACTGGCACATCAGGAAATCCATGCTGAGAAAGTGCTCCCAGAAGACAAGAAGAGAGAGAGGGAAAAGCTCTCTGTTTCACTGATCCTTTGTGTTTCTCTTTTAGTCTCTATTTCCTTTCAGCTCTGATCTTTATACTTTCTTTCTTTTTACATTTTTTGATATTGGTTTGTTCTTGCTTTTCCTAAGATCTTCAGATGCATCATAAGGTTATTTCTGTGAGATCTCTCTGATTTTTCTTTTTTAATGTAGAGATCTGTAGCTATAAACCTCCCTCCTAGAGCTGCTCTCACTGTATCCCATGGATACGGGTATGTTGTGATTCCATTTTCATTTGAATATAGGAATTTTTCAATTTCCTTCTGATTTCTTCAATGACCCAATGATCATTCTACAGTGTGCTGGTCAAAACAGTATAAAGGATCAACGAAGCAGGAGTTTGTTCTTGGAGCAGGTAAACAAGATTCTTAAACCCTTAGCCAAACTAACCAAAAGAAGGAGAGAAAAGACACTTAATAAAAATTAGTGACAACAAAGAGATTCACGGTTTAACAGAGCAGAATGATTACCACAGATACCAATGGAATCCAAAGGATCATCTGGGACAACTCTGAAAAGGTATATTAAGATAACTTGGAAAATCTAGAAGAAATCAATAAAAATTTGTAGACAATCTACAAAAGATGAATCAATAGCATATAAAAAGCCTAAGCAGACAAATAACAAGTAATGAAATTGAAGAAGTGATAAAAAGCTTTCCAATAAGGCAAAGTCCTGGACTGAACAGACTCATAGCTGAATTTTACCAATTTTATTTTAAAGGCAAAGGAAACAGCATTGTTCCTCAGACTATTCCATGAAATATGAAGGGAAGGAACACTTTCAAACTTTTCTACAAAACCAGTATCACCATAATACCCAAACCAGATGATGGCATAAGGAAAAATGGAAACTATAGAGCAATGAATTCAGGCACAAAAATCATCCATAAAATACCTGCAAATTGAATTTAACAGCATGTTAGAAAGACCACATGCCATGATCTAGCTGGTTTCATCCCCATGTCACAAGAATTGTTTAACACACACAAATCAATACGCTCCATAAATAGGATCAGGGATAAAGATCACATGACCATCTCAGTAGATGCAGAAAAGCCTTTGAGAAATAACATCTCTTCATGACAAAAACTCTGAAGAAACTGGTGGAAAGTTTTTACCTCAACTTGGTAAAAGCTGAATATGAAAACCCCATAGCCAACATCACACTGAATGAGGAAAATGGAAAAAAATTTCCTTTAAAAACAGGAATGAGAAAAGGATGTCCATTCTCACCACTTCTATTCAATATTTACTTGAGAGTATAGCCAGAACAATTAGTCAAGAGAAATAGAGCAGCAAGAAGTCAAATGATCCCTATCTTCAGATGATATGAGCCTATATTTAGAATATACTAAAGACTCCACCAGAAGACTTTTATTTTTTTTAAATATATATGTTTTAGCTTTAGGTGGACACAGTATCTTTATTTTGTTTTTATATGGTATTGAGGATCAAACCCAGTGCCTATGCATGCTAGTCAAGCACCCTACCATTGAGCCACAACCCCAGCCCCTAGAAGACTTTTAGATCTGGTTAACAAATTCAGCAAAGTAGCAGGATAATATCCACATATAAAACTCAAATGTACAAACTTTTCCAGATGCTTTTCTATATAACATAACAAACCTGCTGATAAAAAACTCAGGAAAAAAATTTTATTCACAATAGCTTAAAAAAGAGAAAACCTAGGAATATACCTAGGAGGTAAAAGATCTGTACATAACATTGAAGAAAGAAACTGAAAAAGACTCTAGAAGATGGAAGGAACACCCCTGTTCATGGATAAGCACAATTAATATGGTTAAAATGGCCTTATCATCAAAAGCAATCTACAGATTCAATGCAATCCCCATCAAAATACCAATGACTTTCTTCACAAAACTAGAAAACACAATCCTAAAATTCATATGAAAAGAATGAATTGTGTTGTGTAACCAACACAATCCTAGGCAAACAAAGCAATGCTGGAGGTCTCACAATACCAATTTCAAACTATACTACAGAGCAACAGTACAAAATCAGCAAGGGGCTGGCATCAAGATAGATGCACAGAACAATGGATTAGAATAGAGAACACAGAGTCACACCCACTCAGCTTCGGTCATCTGATTCTTAGCAAAGACACCAAAAACATACATTGGAAAGAAGGCAGACTCTTTAACAAACGGTGATGGGAAAGCTGAATATACACACAGAGAAGAATGAAATCAAATACTTATCTCTTACCCGGTACACAAAGCAAGTCAACTCAACTGATCAAAGACCGACATGTAAGACCTGAGACTCTGGAACTGTTGAAAGAAAACAAGCAGTGACTTCCTGAACAGAACTCCTGTAGCTCAGGAAATAAGAGCAATCAGCAACAAATGGCAATGCATCAAATAAGAAAACAAATAAACAAGTGAATGAACAAAACCCTGACACACAGCAAGGAAACAATCAGCAGTACAGAGAGCTACACAATGGAAGATCTTGGCCAACTGTTCCTCTAATGGAGGATTAATATCCAGTATACATAAAGAACTCCAGAAGCTCAACACCCAAAAGAACAAACAATGCAATCAGTAAATGGGCAAATGAAATGGAGAGATGCTTCTCAAAAAGTGTAAGAATGGCCAGTAATTATATTAAAATATTTCCAACACCTCCAGTTTTCTGGTAAAAGTGAATCTAAACTACATTGAAATTACTTTTCTTTGAGTCAGAATGATAGTCATCTAGAATACAAGAAATAGTAAATGTTAGGGAAGGTTCAGTGGAAAAGGAATTCTTATGTTCTGTTGATGGGAGTGTGAATTAGTATATCCACTATGGAAATTGGTATGGAAAGTCCTCAAAAAACTAAAAACAGAAATAGCAAATGATCCAGCAATACCATTTCTCGGTGTATACCCAAAGGAATTAAAGTCATCATACTATAGAGATACCCACATATTCATGTTTATAATGACACAATTCATATCCAAGATTTGGAATCAGATGCTATGGCTGTGACTCAGTGGTAGAGCCCTTGCCTCACACATGTGAGGTACTGGGTTCAATCCTCAGCACCTTGTTAAAGAAATGAGTAAATAAAGATTAAAAAAAATTTGGGATCAGCCTTACTGCTTGTCAATGAAATTAACACAAGGACAATGTGGTTTATATACACATCGGAGTACTATTCAGTCATAAAGAAGAATGAAATCATGTCATTTGCATGAAAATGGATGGACTTGGAGATCATCATGTTAAGCAAAGTCATTCAGACTCAAATTTGAAAAAGATGTTCAACCATTATTTTCAAAATTTAACCCATCCCTTCTTTGGGGATAACAATTATAGATGTAATAGATTATTTGATATCACATTGCTCAAAATTCTCTGCTCATTTTTTGGTTAGTCTTTAAACTTTGTGTTTCATTTTGTATACTTATAAAATCTTCTTAATGCTCACTAATATTTTCTTCTGTAATACACTTTCTGCTGTGAATGCTAAGCAGAATATTATTCATATAAGATATTGCAGATTTTGTCTCTGGAAGTTTGAGTTAGTGTGTTTTGTAAAACACACTTTTATGTTTTCATATAGCATGTTCAACTTGCCTCCATATTTTGGAAGATATGGAATGTTATGGTTCAGATATGAGGTGTCCCCCCTAAAGCTCATGTGTGAGAGGATGCAAGAACGTTTAGAGGTGAAATGATCAGATTTTGCATGAATCCACTGATGTAGATTAACTGTGCACAGGAAGGGTGTGGCTGGAGGAAGTGGGTCTTTGGGAGCCTGCCTTTGGGGTATGTATTTTGTTCATGGTAAAAGGGAGAGGAGTTAGTGTCCCTGCTTCCTGATGCCATGTTCCCAGCTGCTTTCCTCTGCCACATTTCCACCATGCTGTTCTGTGTCACCTCAGGCCCCAGGGAATGGACACAGCTGACTATGAACTAAGACCTCTGAAACTGTGAGACACAAACTTTTCCTCCTCTAATTGTTCTTGTCAGGTTTTTTGGTCATAGCAGTGAAAAAGCTGACAAAACCATAAAATATAATTATAATACCTCTTTTATGTCCTTATCAAATGAGATATGCCTTCTTACTAGATAACACTTTTTAAAATTTATTTTATATCCATTATGAGTCATATATTCCTGTTTCATGATTTTTTGATTAGATGCCAGAAATTATTTAAGTTATCAAATTGGGTGTTGAATATTTTTGTTTTCTTGAGTGTATTTTTTAAGCTAAGCAGTGGATGCAATTAAATTATTTGAGGACAATTAAATCATTTCTGTTCTTGCTTTTAAACTTTGCTATGCAGAATCAGAGAATTTATTCTAGATGTATTCACCCCCACGCTACTCAGGTAAAAACTTTATTATTATTATACCCTATGCATAAGTGCAAACACAATCTAACCCTGGCCTTTGTGAGCCCCAAGTACTACTCCCTTGATGCTTTCATATTTTTAAGTTTTCCTCACACTTGGATAGTTTTCTTATTATAGGTACTGATCAGTACTGAAACTCAAGAGGTGCCACTCTTCCTGTCTCTGGAGAGATCTGTCTGAGCAGTCTTATTCTTCCCATTTTCTATCCTATGGATTGTAGCAGCCTTTAGCTTTTGAGATCTCATTTGTAGTTTCTCTAATTAGTAAAACCAACAGCTCCTACCTTTGTCCCTTCCAAATCCAGCACCATATCCTGGAAGTATATATAGGCAGAAACCTGAGTTGATTATTAATAGAAATGACTTCAGGCTGGGGATGTGGCTCAAGCGGTAGCACGCTCGCCTGGCATGAGTGCGGCCCAGGTTCGATCCTCAGCACCACATACAAACAAAGGTGTTGTGTCCACCGAAAACTAAAACATAAATATTAAAAAATTCTCTCTCTCTCTCCTTCTCTCACTCTCTCTTTAAAATGACTTCATTTCTTTGTAAAAGATACCATTCATTTTATGACAGCCTTTATCTTGAAATATTTAGTTTTATATATTTTTTCCTGTCTTTGTTTTTGGTTAGAAGGAAGGGTAAATTTGATTCCTATTACCCCATTCTGACTGGAAGAATGAATCTTGAATTACGAAAGTTTGACCCTCATAATCTTTTTCAAAGGAAAGTATTTTTAATATATGAAGTTTTCAACCCTAAGGGATTTTGAAATTAAAAGTTCCCAGAAACAAAGACTTTATCCCCAAACCTTTCAATGGAAGAAAAGTCCTGTAGCAGGTGACTCTGGCCACATGGATCAGCTGGTGTCAAGCCTGCGGCTGTGGAGGAAGACAAGAATACAACTTCTTTTGTATGTCACCAAGTTTCATCTTGGAACAAAACAATTTAAGTCAGTTAATTTTTAAATACTATTTTTTTCTTGTTTTGTTTTGTTATAGATGGATACAATATCTTTATTTTCTTTCTATATCTTTATGTGGTGCTGAGGATTAAACCCAGGGCCTCACACATGCAAGGCAAGTGCTCTAGCACTGAGCCACAAGCCCACCCCATAAAAGTCAGTTAAAACTTTGAATGTACATTCAGGTCTGCACTGTTGGGAGACACCACAGGGATTGGCGATTGGTGGGCTCCCCAAACTGTAAGCCATGCTGTGGAGGATAACAACCTCTGGAAACAAATCTTCTGCTTTTGCAAACTTCATGCTGGTATTGATTTTTTTAATTAAATAAGTATATTCAGAGACATCATATGGTTTAATCTGAGTATGCTTTATGTTTTTGTGTATTTTCATCAATTTCAAAAAAGGAAAAGCATTTATGCATATCCATCTTCACCTAACAAATATTTTATAAAACACATAGTTTGTTTAAAGGAAAGGTGTAATTTAATCCTCCCTTAGACAGTTTCAGCTTAAGTTTATCCATTACCTACCTTGTGCTATGTAAGACGGGAGGTCGGTGTGTTAATGTCCTTGTTAAAACCTAACAAGAAGCTTGGGAGTCAGGCACTCCCCATGTTATGCTTCAGCGGGGAAAGAAAAGATTGCATTTTTGGGAGTGCTGAGTTTTAAAGTTTAGTTATTCAGAGAAAATAGGTAGTTTCTATGGATGGTGCCTTTTCAGAATCTGATGAATTAGAATAAATGTTTTTTCCTAGGACAAAAAAATTTGAGCTCCTCTAAATCCCATGGCTGTCCATGTACAGGGATTTTCCACTATGCAAACATCACATTTTCTAATAATTATGAATGGTGTTTATTTAACTTGTATCAATAAAAATAATTATAAACTGACTCACTATAATAGATCTATTTGTTAATATTATAATGAAGATTAAAGAATTTGTTATTTGTAGTATGGAGAAAGATATGGATTCAATGAGAATCATAAAATGTTTGTTTAGCTGGGCGCAGTGGTGCGTGCCTGTAATCCCAGCAGTTCGGAAGGCTGAGGCGGGAGGATCAATCACATGTTCAAAGCCAGCCTCAACAATGGCAAGGCATTAAGCAACTCAGTGAGACCCTGTCACTAAATAAAATACAAAATAGGGCTAGGGATGTGGCTCAGTGGTCAAGTGCCCCTGAGTTTAATCCCTAGTACCAAAAAAGAAAAAAAAGTATTTATTTAATATCAGATTCATTCTATTATCCTTCCTACCCCTACATCTCCTCCCCTCCCTTCACATAACTAAATAACAGGTGTGATTCTACATCATGTACAACCAGAAGAATGAGAAATTATACTCCATCTATGTATGATGTATCAAAGTGCATTCTACTGTCATGTGTAACTAGTTAGAACAAATAAAAAAATATTTTCTTGAATTTCAAAAAAATGCATTTAATAGGAGATAAAGAATTTTACTAATTCTTAGATTTTGGAGGAAATGAAAAGAAAGGGAAACTAAGACTATTTGTTGGTTCCAGATGTCAAAAGAGATATTTAGCACAGATTCAATTTACAGTATCTTAAAATTTGATCATTCCAAAAGTTGACTTTTATGCTAACTATAGTAAACTTGGTCTCAAATGTTTTGTCAACTTCTGAGTTTAGGAATCAAATTACTTTAAAAATTGTCATTTTTTAAAGGGTTAGAACTGAAGGGGCTGCTTATCATTCATCAACTGGGCTGCAATTCAGCCACCCCACTCCATCTTCTGGACATAATAGACAACATCACCATCCATGAAAACTGCCTGCTGAATACCTAGCTTCAATCCATGTGATGGCCATGCATTTGCATCTAGACAGCATTCCCACTCACCTTACATCCCAGTGACCACTTAACCACAAAGGGCAGCAGGAACGGAGACCAGGGGAAAAGCGAGAAATCTCCCAAACTGTCACAATAGCAGTGTAAAAACCATGAAGTGGCACCTCATTAAGTCAGTGGAACTTCAAAATTCTCACTCAGTTCTGTGGTAATTGGTGGTAGAGATCAGGGGACTGAGGGGAAGACAATGTCACTTGCTATTTCTAATCCAAGTCATTAACTTTAGTTGAGCATGTTGGGATGACATTGGAACTGCTGATGGCCTCCATCCACCACGCCCAAGGAGCAAGAGGTGCCAAGGTCTAAACATTCTTGATCCTGTGGGTGCCAGTGCGAGCATCTGCAGTCCTTGCCTGACAGCTGATCAGCTTCAGTTTTGATAGCCATTTTTGCATCGAGCATATACATGTAAAATGAACCAAGCTGTTCACCTTCAATGCTAGCTTTTCCTTTTAATGCTATGTTTATTTCCACAACTGATGTCGTTTACTCTTTAATTATCTTGTTGCCTATTCATGGAAGTTTAGAAAACATAAAAAATATTAATGGAGAAAATTTTCCAAGGAATTTAATCTTTAACACATATATCACAGAAAAAAAGCTTAAAAAATTAGCACATTTATTTGATCAAAGAATGGTTAGTTTGAAGAGAGAAAAAGACAAACCTATAAGTCAAACAACAAAAGAGAGTTTAAAAGTCAATACAGAGATAAACACGTGGATGAGATTTTTCTTTTTCTGAGCAAGTGCACTACATGAGCTATATAACATATATTATAATATAGTATATAACTAATTAGACAATATTAATAATATTAGTGTATCTTAATTATATATAATATAATTATATATTATAATGTAGATATATATTAATTATAGGAACAAAACTTCAAACTATTTGATGTCCAATAATAAAAAGTAATTCAACTTTACAAATAATGAATATGATTGATTTTGATGGGCCTATAAATTTGTTTTAGTTGTTTTTGAATATTTTCACTTTATTTTTTATTTTTATTTATTTTTTTATTGGTTATTCAAAACATTACAAAGATTGCAGAATCACATCGGTTACACATCCACATTTTTACATGATGCCCTATTAGTAACTGTTGTATTCTGCTACCTTTCCTGTCCCCTACTATCCCCCCTCCCCTCCCCTCCCTTCTTCTCTCTCTACCCCATCTACTGTAATTCATTTCTCTCCTTATTTTTTCCCATTCCCTTCACAACCTCTTATATGTAATTTTGTATAACAGTGCAATTTCCCTTTTCTTCCCTTTCCCTCCCACCTCATGACTCTGTTTAATGTTAATCTTTTCCTCCTGCTCTTCCTCCCTGCTCTGTTCTTAGTTACTCTCATTATATCAAAGAAGACATTTGGCATTTGTTTTTTAGGGATTGGCTATCTTCACTTAGCATAATCTTCTCTAATGCCATCCATTTCCCTGCAATTTCCATGATTTTGTCATTTCTTAGTACTCCATTGTGTATAAATGCCACATTTTTTTTATCCATTCATCTATTGAGGGGCATCGGGGTTGGTTCCACAGTCTAGCTATTGTGAATTGTGCTGCTATGAACATCCATGTGGCAGTATCCCTGTAGCACGCTCTTTTAAGGTTTTCAGGGAATAGTCTGAGAAGGGCAATAGCTGGGTCAAATGGTGGTTCCATTCCCAACTTTCCCAGGAATCTCCATACTGCTTTCCATATTGGCCGCACTAATTTGCAGTCCCACCAGCAATGTACAAGTGTACCCTTTCCCCACATCCTCGCCAGCACTTGTTGTTGTTTGACTTCATAATGGCTGCCAATCTTACTGGAGTGAGATGGTATCTTAGGGTGGTTTTGATATGCATTTCTCTGACTGCTAGAGATGGTGAGCATTTTTTCATGTACTTGTTGATTGATTGTATGTCCTCCTCTGAGAAGTGTCTGTTCAGGTCTTTGGTCCATTTGTTGATTGGGTTTATTTGTCTTCTTATTGTTTAATTTTTTGAGTTCTTTGTGAATATTTTCACTTTAAATACATCTTCTGTCTCTAAAACTTGGATTTATAGATAAATGATAGATATAAGGATGGACAAGTAAACAGGTAATTTAACAAGCTCAGATTTTAAAAGATACTTCCTGCCTAACTGATTGCATTCTGTCAAACTTGCCGTCTGTCTGAGAAAGAGAAGGGTTCTCATATCCAGATATTATTACAAAATGATGGTGCATGAGGGTTGTCTGAAGGCAATAGCATCCATTGGGCAATAAAGATTAGATTATTCTGGGTAATTTTCAATGAGTCTGCATAACTGTGACAATCTATTGCATTTAGGAAGAATATATGAATATTTGGCTCCTCATGAGTTCTTATTTTTTATAGTGTTTAAAACATTACTTTCCCAGTAATATCAACATAAATTTGGATGATTTCTATGATATCTCTATTGCTAGATACATTTATGGTGAAGATTGTGTGAACAGTATCAGGAAAGTACTTAATAGTTTAAAGTAAGTAAAATAATTCAAGAAACTTCTGACTATTTCTATAAATGTTTATTTGAAAAGCAAAAATGTTCCTTGTGCTTTTTGAAAGGAGCCATGCTGGTCAGAAGAATAACATGGTTTTCAAAGAATTACATGAGAGAAATGTTCTCCATCCAGCTACCTTACCATTTACAAAAGTCAGCCTCTCTCAGCTCCGTGTCAGCCTCCTAAGCATCCCATCTCCCTCTGCTCAATAGATGCTATGGCCTTCAGATGCCCCTCATGCGCCATCATTTTGTAATAATAGCTGGGTATGAGAACCCTTTCTTCCTCAGACAGATGTCAAGTTCAACAGAATATAGTCAGTTAGGCAGGAAATGGCTTTTAAAACCTGAGCTGAAAAAAATAGATTTTTTATCTGGGATTTCTTTTATTCACCTAAGAGTCATTCAGAAAATAAACACTACTTTGATAGAGAAGAATTTTGTAATCTTCTCAAATTTAAACATTTCATCACATGCTTACATTGGGAGTTTGGATGAAGAAGTCTAAATGGAGATACACAAGTGCTTTTCTGAACCTCTTCTCTGTCCATAGCCATGGGTATTTTTCCGTCAGGGTGGTGGGAAGTAAATTAGAAAAGATACTAACTGGATCAATGTGTAAGTTGATGTCAGGCCAGATTATAATTTCAACCACACTGAATCACCTCCAAAACAAGAAATGGGAATGAAGGAGAGGAATCTCGCCTGGCTTTGGGGCCTGACACCCTAGGTTCTGATCCCAGCCCTGTGAATCCCATGACCCTGGGCACAAATGGAAAATAGCAGTGCTAATCTCATCGGGTATTTGAGAGTATGAAATGATCCAGTACATGTAGATTTTTGAGAATGGTGCTTAGAAGTCACTAAGTATCCAAAAATCATTAGGTATTGTAAAACCTACATAGCTTGACTCATTAGTTTTCATATTATGGGTCTTCACTAGCATTAACCTAGAAAAATAAAACCTTGCCTAGTGAAATTAATAATCTTTAGTTTAGGAAGTTATGAATTATGTCAGATGTTTACTTTTTTTCAATATCAGAAGACAACATGTTAGATGAAGCAAAGTTATTTTTTATAATGTACTTTAATAGTGTTGCAGAGGGGGAATCATAGAGGGTATTTATGGGCTTAGATATCTGGACCCCAGTGGATTAGGGCTTGCCTTTCAAAAAGGGAAACTGGGTTGGATAAAATTTGAAACAGAGTGGATTAGAATCGATGGGCATAGTGAACTGAGGGTCTTGGATGGAATCTTGATAAATAAACTGTACTCTGGAAATTGAGCTATGGGTCCAGGTGAACAATTATTATCCCAGATAAATAGTTTTGTAGAGATTTTCATGATGCAAACACTGAACTTAGTCATTGGTTTACAGTCATGTCTTCCCTTGGTAAAAGTTTTCTGAAATAAATTAATGACATTGACATAGCTGGTCTAAGTACATGGCTGTGTCATGTTCGTAGGGTGCACGAAGGCAGTTTTCAAATTAAATTAAAAAAATAAATTACCCATAGTATTACAACTCAGCTACTAGTATTTTTGTGTATTATCATTCAGCTAGTATTTAATTATGATATTGTCATCCTGGACACCAGCAGTATGGCCTTCTGCATATTAATTAAGTGGGAGTCACCCTCTCTACTTTCTCTACTATTGTATTGGGAATGGCTAGCTGTGGGTTCCTGGATAAGAAAACTGACTCCCGGAAGTCTCATGTAGCAGTTTAGTAAGTAATGCTTACTGTGTCAACTCCTTATGGGTCTTAATAAGGCATGATGTATGTAATAGGAACATAAAGGCTGTAAAGGGGAACACAAGATCTGTAAAAATGGTAGAAATTTAAGATATTGGCATTATTTACAAAAAAAATCCTCTGCTTATAGGGTCTTGAAATTTTCAACACTGTCTTGCAAAACCCTATGGTACATTGAGGACTATCTATACGGGGCATATTTTTAACAAACTCCTTATTTTTATAGATAATACCAGTGCAGAATTCTGTTTTTTTTTTTTTTTTTTTTTGCTTTATAAGGGTTGAGTTAAATCAGCCTATTTTTAAGTACACGCTAAATGTATTGTAGATTCACTGGCTTCTTAAGATTGATGAGGGTCTGAGTATAATACATACACTTCTACTAAAATTTCAGAGTCAGGAGGCAGTTTTGATGGAAGCCTGTCCCCAAGAGGAAAGCCAGGACTCTAGAGAGGTTGGAAACAGGACAGAAATGCAGGCAGTGATGGCGTTGAACGGATGGATGAACTTGTTGGGACATAGCTGCTCCTTATTAGTAGCTATGCAGTACGTTGGTAACTGTCAGGTTGAAAATAAGCTGCTTATGAGCTTGAACTTGGAAAAAAGTTAAACAGAGTAGAATAGAACCCAGGAAGATGTGAAGAGTTCAGAAACAGAAACCCTAATTTTAAATGCAGACAATGCAGTTTTGATAGTTGGTAGCTTTGTGATACCTCAGAGGTTTGGAGGTGAAGGAGAGAGTGATAATGGAATGAGACATGTGGGCACAACCGTATTCCCTGACAAGATGGCATTTGGAGCTCTACTCCAAATGCTCAAGTGTGTTTCTCCATGTAAATTTTTCACACTCACACTCACAGATACTCATATTCACATGCACCAGTGTCCACACACATTATTATAATGATCCCAAGAGGTTCACTGTACTCACAAATGATGACACATTTGACTCTAGAAAGGGACTTTTTCCAGGAAAATAATTTATATTTAGTGCCAGTGTAAGGACAGTTCAATAAATGGATGTGCTTAGCACCCTCAATCATCTAGAGGAATACACAGAGGTTCGTTCAGTGGACTAGTTTTAATAGATTTTTCCCTCTGCCCCAGTCTTCCCTTGCAGCCAAGGTGAAAGAGCTGCTTGGCACTAATTCATCTCTGCACACCACTCAGAATTCAATCAGCTGCTATATAATTATATGCATTACCAGGGCACCCTTCTTGGCTACGCCAAATGGTTTAAATGTGCTGCTGAGCACTTTCCAATGAAGGCTGGGAAATCACATCATGGAGACCAATGGGCCTGACTCTGGATGGAAGAATATAAACTATGAGTCACAGAATTCAATGGAAAATGAGCACTTGGAAAATGTGTCTGAGCCAGACATGGAACGAAACAGTCTTGGAAGATTTTGATCAACAATAAAGAAAAACAGGTTTGAGCCCCTTGTAGGAGTTTCATGGAAGGGAGATTTTGAAGCTTCCAGGGAACGAGTGGTGGCATGTAGCACGGTGATGATGCCAGGGACGATGACAATGTGGGCTGACATCAATGGTCTTTGCAGGGACAGGTGCCTATTTGTGTTGCTCCTGGATGCCTTGTTTAAGAGAAAGTAAAATCTTTATCACCTGCCACTGATCCAACCCTGTCCTCCCTCACATTTACTCTGCCTTTTAACAGAATTCCTTAACCCTCAACTCTGCTGTACACATGGGAGAAGGAACCAGGATCAATGACCACGTAGAGGCCACTGGAACTTCAGGTGGCTTCTGGGTTAGAGAATATCCTTCCTCTCATCCTGTCCTCCTGACCTGGGTTAAAGCGACTCACAGAGCAATGCTCGCCATGGCTTCCTGTCACTTGTGGCCATGCCACTATTTTAAAATGATCTTCACCATAAGAAAACAGCCACTTGGATACCCTGTACCCTGTAATTAATCCATTTACTGCAGTTGCCAAATATTAATCTGGAGTTTTTTCCTTAGAAACCCTGGATAAATACAGAATTCCAGGGAACAGTCCTTCCATCTCTCCCTTTCCTCTGTATTTGAATCCCCACCAGGCCTCTTTGATGGGCCTGGAAAAACTACATGGAGCTTGCAGAGGTTTTGCTTAACATGTCTCCTGAGGTGCTTGGCTCATTCAGCCACTTTTTAGTATAATGGACAAAAAAATCTGTTTCACAGATTAAAATGATGCATTTTTGATAAACACTATAAATTATGAATGGTATGCTGTGAAGGACATGGTCAAAGGAAAGGGAGGTGAGCGTGGTATATTTCTTGGTCCCTAGTGTTCTAAATCAAGTTAATTCAAAAGAGCAATGTTATAGCCAGGCAAGGTCTGGGGATGTGGCTCAATGGGAAAGCACTTGGTTTCAATCCCCAGCACACACACACAAAAAGATTATTCATCTATGCTTTTATGGGGGTATTTAAACCTTAATAAATAGAGTAAACTTCAGGATGCGGTGAGTATGGCATATTTAGAAACGGTTTTGATAGATTACAAATAGCCTTCAATCTTTATTACCTCTGCACATGTAATGTTTATCTGACATTGATATTAATTTAGTTATTCTACTCCATGAAGGGCTATTATTTAACATACTTCATACATTCTGAGATCATCAGCAGTCAAAATAAAAATACAAGGCAAAGAAAGAAATTCTCAGCTTGGAAAAGAAATATACCAATTTTTGCCAAAAAAAAATGCTTTCACTATTTCTGAGACCCAAAGGAAATTTATCACATATTGTGCCTTGCTGCCTTTCAAGCAAACAAATTTAATAACTACTGTTTTCAAATATAAGCTAGGAAGCAAAATAAAACAACAGGAAAGCAAGAAGCAAGTTTACCCTGATCTCTATCACTATGGTTCTCAAACCTGAATGTCCCCAAAGGGCCAGTTCAACCACAGGTCACTGACCCTCACCTCTAATTCACGGTTCAGAAGTTTTAAAGTGGGACCCAGGAAGGCGCATTTCTGATTAGTTTCCCAGAGACACTGATGAGGCTGTTCTTGGACCACAGTTTGAGAATCTCTGCTGTATGGGAGTTCTAGTACACTTAATTTTCTTCCAAGATTTAGATCTTGATTTACCTTGGCCTCTCTTAATGGGAACTATAACTGAGCTGATGGAGGAGCACCCTGGAGGTAATCCTGTCTTGTTCTACCCTCACCCATAAGAGCAAGGACATAGAAAAAAACTAGAGTCAAATATCCAAGAGCTGAATTTTCTGTCTTCATAATAACAGATACATTAAGGAATACTTAAGTCAATTAACCCAAAATTTCATTGGTTATCCAGTAGGCTTTATGCTCATGAACATCTAGATTTTAATTTAAACCCGTAGGGTAGTCTCCCAATGGAAAAGTCTGTAGAAAAAAAAAAAAGACAAAACACTACAGTGTGAACCAGACATATGTCCTTCCTTACTTGAAGAGAACTCATCCAAGTTCTTCCCTCCACCTCCCTCCCTCCTCCTCCACCTCCTTCTTCTTCTTCCTCTTATTTTTCTTTGTTAACATTTTTACTACAACGTGAATCTTCAAAACAGCAATACCTACTATAGTCTACAAGTAATACAGGAATGTAGTAAAGAATATAGTAATATAGTAGAGAAATTTGGAACATTAAATATAAAATACACCCAGGAATTTATGTACTTAGAATGGAAACAGAAAAAAATGTAAATATCTCATTTATAACTTTGTTTTCATATTGATTTTGATTTCATGTTGAAGTGATAGTATTTTAGAGACAATTGCTTAAGTACAACTTTATTAAAATGAATTTGGCTTGCTTCTTTTTAGTTGATTTAATAACACTTAAATCACTTTTGTGGTTCCTTCTATTTCTGTTCAGCAGCACTGACTTCAATATTTAGCTCATTTTAACCCATCTCAGTCCAAAGTCTTACATTCATTTTGCCAAAGGCCAGCATCATTTTTGATGGACTTTGCTGGCATTGCCTGGGTTAAGGTCAGCCACTGGCTCCAAACAGGTTGGTATGTAGTGCCAATCAGACGGCTCTTCATATTCAATGCACTTTCATCTCTCCAAAGAAGGAGGTCCAGTGCTTCTTGTTTGATTCATTATTTAGCAGCTTACCTATTCAAGAAAGAAGTCTTCTGTCTAGTTATCTTGCTCTTAACTTTTCTTAGTATATGTGAGTCATAATCCATATGATGAGATATTACCTAGATATATAACTTCAAATATTAATTATACCAAGGGGTAAAGTTGATAATGCTGAAAGCTTCTGAGATTTGTGATAGGGAAATATGTCATTTACAAATGAATCAGAAACACATTATCATTGGTCTTTTTTGCCTACAACATTGGATGCGAGGAAACTATTGAAGAATTTCTTTTGAAGTTCTTTAAAGATCATTTCTAATGGAAAGTTCAAATCTAGGTAAAATATGTATCCATTGTGAAGATTTAAAAATCAGTAACACATTGTCTGATCTGCAAGGACATAGAAAAATTTTCTTCCATTTGACAAGGGAGTCACTTGCTAAAAGAGATGATCCACCAGGTAAAAAGAAGAAATGAGATCCCCAAACCCCCCATCCAACCCAGAAAATCTCTGGATGGCAACATGGTGACAGTCAAATGCTCAGTCTGTACAGAATAAAATCCAAATTGGAAAGGAGGACAAAAGGCTTCTGGAAGATCTTCTCCAAGAATAAAGAAGAATCAGTTTTAAAATAACACAGAGACAATGTATGACATGCTGAAAACCAGGACCATCAAAGAGTATGAGCTGAGGGGACACCTGTGTAAGGGCCTCTAAGATTCATCTGTAATACTTTCCTGCTTATCATCATCACAAGCTTGTTCCAGTAGAAAACAACTTTACCTGGTTTACAATTCTTTTTACTTACTTATTTTGTCCTTTTGGAAAGACTAGCATCTTTATAACTTAGAATTAAATAATAATAAAAACTATATTTAAAATTTATTTTGATGTAAGGATATACTAATTTTAAGAGTAATGAGACTTACTTCAAAAATATATATAAAATCATGGTAAAAAGTCATACAAAAAAATTTTAAACAAGCTTAAAAATCCTCCCACTGGTCAAAAAATCATCACTCTTAAATGACCATTATTCTATCTTTATACATAGATAACTGGTTAGATGATTAAGATAGAATTAGTTACAAGGGTTAAATACTTTTACTAAAAATGTTACCATATAAAGTTTAGAAATATGCTTACTTCTATTTACATTTAATGGTGTGTGTGTGTGTGTGTGTGTGTGTGTGTGTGTGTGCACACGCACATGTGCACACACCTGTGTGGTGCTGGGTATTGGACCTGCATGCTAGGCAAGCCCTCTACCACAGAGTTACACCAGCAGCTCCCACATCTAATGAAATTTTAAAAGACTGACTGCAGTAGAAACTGAGTTGCTAAACCAGAGAGAAGTATTTCTTACTCTTGGGAGTCATCATTTCCTTAATCATCAGTGAAGATATTTTAGGGCTTAAAGTTCCTAATGGATTGACAGGGACAGTAGGTTGTACAGTAATTAAGGTAAGAGGTGTTGGTGAAAATGGAAAAAAAGGTGACACAGAATAGAGACTGAGAGCCAGAGATACAAAATATATGGAAACCAGCAGTCTGGTAGCAGCTTAAATTATGGGCCTGGAGAAAAATCATTCAGTGATAGTTGAAATCCTTAAAAGATCGACAAATAGCATATTAATGAAGCAAAACTGCAATTAATTTCCAGAAAACAAACACTATCATGATGAAGCCTTAGCTGTGTCTTCGGAGGGGAAATCAGAAGAGCATGTGTATAGAGTTAAGAGACCAAGCTCCCATGGCCCTAGGCAAATTGTTCAAGGCAGAGGAACCCTGGCATAATAGTTTAGGACTGGTGGACACACAGAATCAAAGGCTTTGAAGTGATTCTTAACAAGTGTACTGTGGTTGACAGACAAGTCACTTGTACATGTGAACAATGTACTGTTTCTAATAAATTGATTTGTTGGAATTCTCTAAAACTGCCTTATTTACTCAACAATAAACTATCATCTCCAAGATACTCATCTTATAGGCAAAGACATCCACAGACTGAAGGTAAAAGGGTGGGGAAAAATGTATTATTCCCATGGATCTTGTAAACAAGCAGGATTTTCTATCCTCATATCAGATAAAGTGGACTTCAAGCCAACGTTAATCATAATGGACAAAGAAGGTTATTTCATACTGTTTAAAATAAGTATATATCAACAAGGCAAAACAATCATAAATATTTATGCAAAACAATGGAGCATTTATGTATATCAAACAAACTCTTCTCAATTTCAAGAATCAAATAGACCACAACACAATAATACTGGGTGACTTTAACGTGACTTTCTCATCATTGGATTGATACTCCAAGCAACCATTAAGTAAAGAAGCTAAAGAACTAAAAATATACGATTAATAATTTGGACCTCACAGACATATATAGAATATTTCATCCATAAATTTATGAATATGTTTTCTTCTCAATAGTACATTAATGCTACTCTAAAATATACCATATCATATGCCATAAAGCAACTCTTAGAAAATATAAAAAATTGAGATAATACCTTGCATTCTATCAGATCATAATGGAATAAAATTAGAAATCAATGACAAAATATAAAATAGAAGCTACTATGACAACTGGAGAATAAATAATACACTACTGAATGACCAATGTAGAACAGAAGAAATCATGAATGAAATAAATAACATTGAGAGACAAATGAGAATAGCAACACAACTTATCAAAATCTCTGGGACACTATGAAGGAGGTTCTAAGAGGGAATATTCATTGCTTTGAGCTACTTCATTAGAATAGAAAGTCACTTAATATATAACCCAACATTAAGCCCTAGAAAAAGAAGACATCAACACCAAGAGCAGTAGAAGACAAGAAATAATTTAAAAAGCTGAAATCAATGAAATTGAAATGAAAAAAAATCAAAAAATTAACAAAACAAAAAGTTGGTTCTAGGAAAAAAATAAATCATCAACCCTTAGCCAAGCTGAGAGAAAGAGGGGAAAAACTCAAATTACCAAATTTGTGATGAAAAAGGAATTGTCACCAGAGACACTACTGAAATACAGAGGATAATCATAATCTACTTTGAAAAGTTATATTCAATAAGGTAAAAAGTCTTGAAGACATCAGCAAATTTTTAGAGACAAATGAGCCACCTACATTAAATCAGGAGGAAGTAGAAAGTATAAACAGATCAATTTCAAGCAAAGTATTTAAAAATTCTATCAAAAGCCTACTAAAAAAGAAAAGCACAGGACCAGATTGATTCTCAGCTGAGCTCTACCAAACTTTCAAAGAAGAACTAACACCAATCTTCCTCAAATTATTCCATGTTATAGAAAAGGAGGGAACCCTTCCATACTCATTCTATGAAGCTAGTATCACCTTGATACCAAAACCAGACAAAGACACATCAAGGAAAGAAAGCTTCAGACCAATATCCCTGATGAACACAAATACAAAAACTCTTAATCAAATACTGGAAAATCACATACAAAAACACATTTAAAAGATAGTGCACTGTGATCAAGTGGGGTTCATCTCAGGGACGCAAGTTTGTTTCAAATATGGAAGTCAATAAACGTAAGTCACCACATCAATAGACTTAAGGACAAGAATCACATGATTATATCAGTAGATGCAGAAAAAACATTTGTCAAAATATGGCATCCATTCATGTTCAAAACAAGAGAAAAACTAGGGATAGTAGGAACATAACTCAACATTGTAAAAGCTACATTTGCTACACCCAAGGCCACTATTATTCTAGATAGAGAACATCTGAAAGCATTCTCTCTAAAAACTGAAACAAGACAGGGATGCCCTTTTTCATTATTTTTATTCAATATAATCCTTGAAACTTTAGTCAGAGCAATTAGAAGAAAGAAATTAAAATTGAATGAATAAGAGAAGAAAAGCTCAAACTATTCCTATTTGCCAACAACATAATTCTATATTTAGAAGACCCAAAAACTCCACCAGAAAGCTTTTAGAACTCATAATCTAATTCAGCAAAGTAGCAGTATATACAATTAATATCCATAAACCAATTGCATTCCTAGACACCAATGCTGAATCAGCTGAAAGATTAATTAGAAAAACTATCCCATTTACAATAGCCAAAAAAAAAGTATTAATAAAATACTTGGGAATCAATCTAACAAAAGAGGTGAAAGACCTCTACAATGAAAACTACAGAATATTAAAGAAATTGAAGAATACCTTAGTAGATGGAAAGATCTCCTATGTTCTTGGATAGGAAGAATTAATATTGTCAAAATGGCCATACAACCAAAAGTACTATACATATTTAATGCAAATATTATTAAAATTCCAATGACATTTTTCATAGAAATAGAAAAGGCAGTCATGAAATTTATTTGGAAAAATAACAGACCCAGAATAGCCAAAGCAACCTTAGTGAGAAAAAGATGCAGGCAGCATCACAATACGAGACCTTAATTATACTACAGAGCTCTCATAACAAAAAAGGCATGGTGTTGGCACCAAAACAGACAGGAAGATCAGTGGAGCAGAATAGAAGACACAGAGTCATACCAATATAAATACAGTTATCTCATACTAGACAAAAGTGCCATAAACATACATTAGAGGAAATATAGCTTCTTCAACAAACGGTACTGAGAAATCTGGAAATCCATATGTAGTATAGTGAAATTGAAACCCTTTCCCTCACCCTGCACAAAACTCAATCCAAAGTGGATCAAAGACCTAGGCATTCAAACAGGGATCCTGCATCCACTAGAGGAAAATGTAGGCCTGACTTTCCATCATGTTGGCTTAGGCACTAAATCCCTCAACAAGACTCCAAAAGTGAATGAATTAAAATCAAGAATCAGGGGCTGAGGC
Source organism: Ictidomys tridecemlineatus (assembly GCF_052094955.1). NCBI lineage: Eukaryota > Metazoa > Chordata > Mammalia > Rodentia > Sciuridae > Ictidomys > Ictidomys tridecemlineatus. The sequence goes on along the minus strand of NC_135483.1, from coordinate 188,852,619 downwards.
TGTGGCTCAGTGGTAGATTGCCCGCCCAGCATGTGCGAGGCCCTGGGTTTGATCCTCGGCACCACATAAAAATAAATAAAGGCATTGTGTCTAAAAATAAATATTAAAAAAATCAAGAATCAATAAATGGGATGGAATCAAGCTAAAAAGTTTCTTCACAGCAAACAATCAAGAACATGTACAGGGCTGGGGTTGTGGTCAGCGGTAGAGCAAGTGTGATGCCCTGGGTTCCATCCTCAGCACCACATAAAATAAAATAAAGATATTGTGTCCATCTACAACAAAAAACTAAATAGTACAAAAAGAACATGTACAGAGAGCCTACAGAATGGGAGAATATCTTTGGCCCCTGTACCTCACCTTAGATAGAGCATTAATTTCCAGGATATACAATAATTAAAAAAACCTGAACACCAAAAGAACAAATAATCAACAAATGGGCAAAGGAGCTGAACAGACACTTTACAGAAGAAGAAATACAATTGGTCAACAAATATGTGAAAAAATGTTCAACATCTCTAGCAACTAGAGAAATGAAAATTAAAACTACACTGAGATTCCATCTCACTCCAGTCAAAATGGAAACGATCAAGAATACAAGTAATGATGAATATTGGTGAGGATGTGGGGGAAATGGTATAGTTATACATTGCTGTGTATATTGGTGTAACAACTCTGGAAAGCAGTATGGAGATTGCTTAGAAAACTTGCAAAGGAGTCATGATTTGACTTAGTTACCCCACTCCTCAGTATATAGCCAAAGGACTTAAAATCAGCATACTATAGTGACACAGTCACATCGAAGTTTATAGCAGCTCAATTCACAACAGCTAAACTATGGAACCAACCTTGGTGCCCTTCAATAGATGAATGGATAAAGAAAATGTGCTATATAAACAATGGACTATTACTTGGCCATAAAAAGAATGACTTTATGACTTTTGCCAGTAAATGGATGGATATGAAGATTATCATACTAAGTGAAATAAGCCAATTCCAAAAAACCAAAGGTCAAATGTTGTCTCTGATGTTCGGATGCTAACACACAATAAGGTGGGTAGAAAAGAATTGAAGTTCAGTAGATTAGATAAAGGAGAATGAAGAGAAGGGAGGAGGATGGGAGTAAGAAGGATAGTAGAATGAACTGGACATAACTTGTCTATGTTTATACATGAATATACCACTAGTGAAACTTCCCATCATGTACAACCACAAGAATGGGATCCTAACTAGAATAAGTTATCTTTCATGTATTTATAATATGTCAAAATACACTCTACTATCTTGTATATCAAAAAAGGGAACAAATTAAAAATAAAATAAAACAGCTTTACTTTATTCCTAGGCAAATAACTAAGCCTGATGACCTAGGTAGTCCAGAGTGTTATCTAAATGCTATTTCGAGAGAGTCTCTGTTCTCAAGAGAAAATGCAGGATACAGAATTGTGGCTAGAACAGAGCCCAAGGAACCACATACATCTGAAGGCAAAAATGAACATGAGAACTGACAAATTTCAACTGAAGTTAAAACATGGAAATAATCAACAAAGTTAGGGACAAACTTTAAAAGGAAGTCAGGTTAAGTGCACTTCAGTTTAAGAGTCTTTAACCTTAATTATCCCTGCAAAATCCTCTTTGCCATGTAATATAACACATTCACACATTCCAGAGATCCGGGCGAGGATATTTCTTTAGTAGAGCCAATAGTTTGACTACTATGGACATGAGCACTGCAGTCCACAGTAGTTCAGATTGGCAATGAGACATTGGAAAGACAATCATGAGGCCTAAGGATGTAGCTCAGTGATAGAACGCTTGCCTAGTATGTGTGAGGCCATGGGTTCAATGCCCAGTGCCACACACACACACAGTCAATCATCAGGATGGAAGCTAACAAGTCCCTGGGCAGAGATCCTCAACCTTACGTATTCCTTTCTATGTTAGTCTTACAGTTAAAATAAAAATGATATTCCCTTCTTATTTTTTTACATCTAAGATTACATTTATTTATGCTTTATTTTAATCTTGAAATTTATCTTTGTTAACATCATGAAGGATATGAAAACAATTTAGCTATAAATGTTAACTTCCCTCACTTACACAGTACCACTACTATTTTGTTATCTGAGAGCCTTAGTTTTTAAGTTATCTTGGGTCACTCAAAGTAAAATTCCTTATGTTCTTATAGAAAAAGTATGAATAGGTCATAAACAGCAAATCCCATTCCCCACACTGTCTCTCGCTTACAAATTTGACCTTTAAAAATGACAGAAAACTTATGTATAAAAAAGGTTAAGGTGTATGAAAACAAGACAGAAATCTGAAAATGAGCCATAAGCGGTGGCACACGCCTGTAATCCCAGGAGTTTGGAGGCTGAGGCAGGAGGATCGTGAGTTCACAGACAGCCTTAGCAACTTAACAAGGCCCTCAGTCATTTAGCAAGATCCTGTCTCAAAATAAAAAATAAAAAGGGCTGGGGGTGTTGGCTCAGTGGTTAGGAGCTCCGGGGTTCAATCCCCAGTACCAAAACAAAAGGAAACAAAACAAAAAAATTGGAAATGAACACTGTTGTTCTTCTTCAACACACAAGCTGAGTTAGTGTGTAACAGGGATTGTAAACATGTGTTTAAAAGTAACTAAAAGGTGTAGCCAGAATCTAACAGCATTGTTCAGTCAAAATAATGTACATGTACAAACAAATCCAACTCACCATTATGCACTTAGTATCCTGTCTTCACCCACAAATCTCTTTTGATGCAGTCCTCGTTGGTGGAGATAAAAGGACATACAAACACCACTTACACCTTCTGTGATGTAGAGAGGTGGCTGTAAGCTGAGTGGCGTTGCTTGCCACGTCAACCATCCTTCGGTTTTCTCTTAAGTTAATAGTCTGTCCTTTCCCTGCTTTTCTCTGTATTTTAAAGAAGTGTGTCCTCTGAGCTCAGCCCATGGGGGTGTTTGAAGGCAGCAGGAGGGAGAAGGAAGGGGAGAGCTGGCATCCCCCCCCCAACCTCTGTTTCCTAGGCACCTTCCTTGCAGATCTAGATGCAGACAGGTTTTCTCAGCAATAGCCCTGCCTTTCTTTCTTCCCCTTTTTGCATGGAAGGCAATGGAAGAATCTGAGAGAAAGGTGCTAGAAGATTCATTTACAGACAGGCAGAGGCTTTAACCAGAGCTAACGTTCGACATTGGTACCTGTTGCTATTCTGGAATTATTTGAACTGTGCTGCCTTCAGTAATAAAGAAGAGTGAGACACGTCCCGCGGCTCAGAGTATTTCTGATGTCTGGTTTTAGATATTCAATACCTGGTCTATGGGTTCTCAGTACCTGCGGCATGAAAAGGTATGGAAAGCTAGCATGCTCATCTTTTTAGCCTCATTACCATTTCAAATGTTTCCACTTTGACCCAGTGCATATCAATGGGGCACGCCTCTTTCATCTGCTCCCCTATAACTAGCCAGACTATCATTTAAAGTCATTTCTATTCCCTCAGCCTACTCAACAAGGCCAGAAATCCGTGCGCCTGTTGATGGACTTCTTTTCTCAGGTGTCCTATCAGAAAAATATTCTCTTCAACATTAAATGTGCTGCACTGTATTTGATCCGACAGTTTAGCAGTATCGAAGGCAGACCAGTGAAAGGTATGTTGGAAGCTAATAAAATGTCCAATACCTTTCCTCTCACTGTGATGAAGTTTTCCTCAATAAATTTTTACAGCTTAAATGGTCCAGTTGATAAAGTATGCTCTAGGTTTTTCCAAATCTTTATAAAAATTCACATTTATTTTATGGGAAGCCTATGGAATGCAATATCACAAGGCCTGTTGAAAAACATTAGAGAGTGCCAAATTTTAATTCTGGGAATCAGCAGTCACTAAGGAATCCTCTGGCTAACATCAGGATGTGGATGGGACCATATATTTTAGGCAGTTGGTAGCGCTTCTCGATTGTGGCCCTTCATCTTCAAAGCTAGCAATGCCATCTGTCCTCATAAGACATCACTGTGACACCGACACCCACCTGCCCCTTCCATCCTTCATAGACTCTTTGGATTACCCTGGACCTAAAGGATAATCCAGGATAATCTTTGTCTTAAAATCCAGCTGATAGGTCCATCTGCAAATACCATTTTATCTTTATGTATTTATAAGTTTATTTCTCACATTAAGAAACCTACTATGCTTCTGAAATCAACCAATGATTTTTTTTGAAGGTTGAAATAATGCTTTCTTTCTCTGTGTATTATTCTGGCACAAACTGTATTTCACCAATTCATCCTTAACTGGTGGGTATTTAGTTGACGTGATATGATGCTCTTCTTGATAACAAGCAGACCTGTGACTATCTCCTCACACATGTCTTCCTGCATCCTTGTGAGAGTGTGAGTGGTAAAGGCCCAGCTACACATATAATTATTGCACCAGTGTTAGACTGATGTTCAAAATGCATCTGCCAGGTAACACTCCCATGGGTAGTGCATGAGGGTTACCACTTGTTTTATATATTGAATCTTTAAGAGAAAAACTAAACAATTAGTTGAAAGGGATTGTATGAAAAGAGAAGGAAGGTTAAATTTATCATGGAACTGGTATGGGATGATTCAAACGCAATCGCACGAGTACTGTGCCTGGGAGAATCACATCAACTTGTAGCTCCTTCCTGGTAAACTTTCTGGTAATGTCTACCAAGGCCAAAGGACCAGTTCTCTTGTCCTAATGCTGCTGATTCTCTTCTGACATCACACACCATTCCTAACACGTGAGTCTGTGTTGGCACCTACTGTATACTAGTGTGCCAAGGTGCCATCACTTCGGATTGTTTCTATCCAGGCCTTGTTAATGCATTGTTTAAACTTTACTGTGCTTCAGGTCTTTATCACCTGAGGCCAGCAAAGGTTTGTTTCTTTCCATGTTCTGCTAAATTCATGTTCTCATTTTCTTACAGGCCCCACATTCTTCTTGTAACCCCAGCATTCTCTCTTCTGCTGGTGTTCTCTCTTTCACTTTGCTTTGTTCTCTGCAGGAGCTCTCTTGGAGCATGGTTCTGCTGAGCAGCAGTGCAGGACCCACTTTAAGTTACCTCTGGATTCAGTTTAAAATGGGTTTCCCACAGTGACTCAGCACCGGGTCCTGCTCTTCACCACTCCCTGCTGCACACTCCACTGGGTCGGCTCAGGGAACAAATTCCCTAGGAACTTTGAGATGACACAACAAGCAGAGAGTGATAGGGAATCATGCTCAGCTTGCTTTTAGTTGTGTTGAGCTCTGTCTCAACCTCTTCTTCATTGTGGTACCACTTTTGCTAAAGTCCAAAGGAGTGTCAGCTGCTATCAGTGGAGTTTAAAACATAAAAGCAAATTTGTAAAAAAAGATAAAATAGCCTCTATCTGTTCATCTGCTTTGATGAACTCTTTTTTTTTGTCTTTCAATGTTTTCATTCTAATTAATAGAACATAGATATGAAGAGTGGGAATTTGTTTATGACGTTCAGTTGCAAAAATGGACGCATCCCTTTATTTTTCTATTCTTTTCCAACATTGATGATAACGTTATTATCATTTCTTCTTTGGAGATTCCCCTCCTTTCTTGCATTAGACACATAGAAGACTTACAGCTTTTGTGTATATGTTAAAGAACAATTGCTCTGGATAACATGAGTAAACAGAAATTGATTCTCTTCCACACTATTGCCAGGGGTAAGGGGATTGGCATGGACCAAGTCTGAATACATAGGTTTGAAATCAAAATGAAAGAGAAAGAAAAAGAAATGGAGAAAGACCTCAATAGATTAGCTTTATTAAGCACCAGAGGGACACATTTTCAAGAGAGAAAATGGCAATGGGTTACATTAGGGTCTGAGTTTTATAGGGTTCAGTGAGACTGAATCACAGCAGAATGCGTCAGTTAGCCAGTCAGGGGACAGTGGTAGACACAGGAAATTGTGAAAGTCCAGAGCCCCTTGTTTTCCTTCTGCCCCTGGGACCCGTTGTTCTTTTCTCCCTGGAGGGTGGTGTTTTCCTTTCTCCCTGGGGCTTGTTCTTTTCCATATCCTCCATTCTAGATTCTGAAAGGTGACCATGAATTGTTATCCCATTTGGCTGCATCCTGCTGAGGAAGGGACAAAGTAGGGGGACCCCTCCTTCAGAGATGGGGGGGAGAATATGGAGGTCCCAGTGTTGAGACTGAAGAGGAGTGTTTGGAAGGAGCCTCAAGGTCATTGGAAGTGAAGTCCCCTTTTTGAGCACAGGTAGGAGAAGGGCTTTGACGTTTCCTGGGAGGCAGTCTGAGCTACTTGGGTCACCTTACTGAGAAGCTGTTTCTGTATGAAATTAATAATACAGAGGAGAAAGGTTATCATGAGAAAGATGAATATCTAGGGGGACATAAGGGGCAGTAGCAGGAAGTCCATCATTTTAGATCCTCCAATGGGGACTGCTGTTCCAGGCAGTCCCGGAGCTGTTTAACCTTGTCTCACCAATCCTGATTGGTTTACATAGAAACAGCATTCTTCCCCAACTTGTTCTGCAGGTCAACAGGTGCCAGGGAGTCCAGTTGATTTTGTGAAGTCAGTACTGAGTCAGCAACCTGTTGGATGTCTTCAATAACCTGTTCTGATAACTTTTTATAGTATTGGATTCAGGTTCCCAGGTCAAGTCCATGAATGCTCTTTGAAGAGTTCCCAGATAAGGTCTAGTGTTTGAGGAGGAGAAAGATGAAGGGGTAGAGGACATGATAAATATGGCTCATTTGTGAGAGTTATTGAGAAAATGACATTAGGAGGTTTAGGCACGAGGATCAGTTTTTTCTTCAGGAACAATTGGGAGGTTGGTAATGCATAGTTGGCTAGGGCCTGTGGGAACAGATTGATAAGAGGCATTAGTAGGAGCTAGTTTTAAGTTGCTCAAATGGACCCAACAGGGTGGCCTTCAAGTTTGGGTACAGTGGGAGTTGTCAAAATAATCCTGAAGGAGCCCCGCCCCCCCTTTTTTGTAAGGGGGCTACAGGTTGAGGGGGGATGCCTATGGAACTAACAGGGGTATTTGGGTGAAGTCAAGTTGCCGATTGATGGCAGGAAGGACTCCCTAGCTTGGTGTGTGGGGGGAGGGAGTGGCCTCACCTTGGAGCTGGGATTAGCCTTCAGACAGGTGGTGCAAGATTGAGAGATTTGTTGGAGACACGGTAAATCTGAAGAGCCTAGGTTTAGGTGACAGGAAAGCCAGCAACCCAGAGGTGGGCGAGCGAGAAATGAAAGACAGAGAGCAGGCAGAGATACACACTAGAATTTATTTATCAAAGCTGACAAATAAAGGCACCTCTCTCCATAGACAGAGGCAAAATTGGCTTGGGGTTCGGGATTTCACAGGCAGGCTCAGGGATCAGACCCGGGTGGGTCCTAGTGCAGGTGGTTAAGGGTGGGGTTGGTATGAGGGAGTGGTGAGCCTTTCTCAGAAATTCCCTAGGGCAGAAGTGAAATTTTTCTTAAAATGGCAGCTGACACGTAAGATGGCCATCCAGATGCTAAGCAAGGACCTTACATTGCCCTCTTTTTTCTTTGTTATTGGGCCCCTTAAGGGACAGGGCTGTAGATCCTGCTGGGAAGGGGCTGAGTCTGGACCCTTGTCAGGGGGGCAGGGTGTCATTGAGGCCATGGTGAGGGTCAGGAGGTACTGGGCGATGCTGACTCCATACAGCCCAATTTTGGTGAGGGGTTGGAAGTCTTGCAACAGAAGCTGGCTCACGGTTTGGTTAGAGATCAATCCTTTGAATCTGGTTTTGAATAAATCTAATGACCCAGGGGGGAAGCTTTACCAAAGGCCTATGACAAGGAGAGAGGTCAGGAAAGGAAGTGCCCACGGCAGAAGGGGTTACTGAGCTGCCATCCTTCAGTTCCAATGGCAGTGGGAAGCTTTGAGGCCTGAAGGAGATTGGAGATAAAGGGGACATTAGTAATTGAAGTTCCCTTGGTGGCAAGGAATCCTGCTCCTTCCAAATAGCAGAGTGGGAGAGAAGTAGGTGGAACGAGTATTTAGAGTCAGTATAGACATTGAGGGAGGCTCCCTTTGCCAAAGTGATGGGCGACAAGTTCAGCCTGCTGATTGGACGTATTATGAGCCGCGTCCACAGCCAAGGTTAGAGACTGTAGCATACCCTGCCTTGCCTCCCTCCTGAGGGAAGGAGGAGTCGTCTGTGAGCCATGTGTGTGTTGCCTGGAAGCAAGGGGCCTTCTAGTATGTGGGAGGGGTGTGGAAGAAGCTCCTCCAGAGTTTGTGACAGGGCAATAGAAGACATGGGACAGTGAGAGGGGTCCAAACCTGCAGAGGGGACGTGTCTTTAGTGAATATACAGGGGTCCAGAGACTCCCATAACAGGGATATTTGCTTTGGAAGTAGGTCCATGCCTTTGTGTCATAAGGGAAAGACTTGCCCCAGCGTGGACCACAAAGGAAATTGTGGCCATTCACCATCTCTGGAACCCAGGGATCCTCAGGTTTATCATCTGAGGTGATGTGGGCAGTGGAGTCCAGGCCCGCCCCCTCATTTCTATTCCATTTATGGGGCTTAGAGTGGGTTGTACCAAAGGAGGGGTGCTCTTCCCTGGGGGTCGTCCTTCCAGTGTCTGTATTGTCTGCAGTTGGCACAGGGTTTGGTAGGGGTCCTTGGGTTAGGGCAAGCTTTTTCCCAGCATCCTGGGTGCCAGCATAGGAAAGAGCCCTGGGAGGTGTAGTAAAGGGTCTGGTGAGGCCTGAGGAACAGGGGTTTTCTTAACGTTATGGATGGCTGAAGCCAGATGTTGATATTTAGCTTTGGGATGTTTTTTTCTTTCTCCTTTTTGGCCATCTTCCCAGTTGTGAAAACTTTGAAAGCAGCATCTAGAAGTTGCTGCTCAGGAGTGTCAGGACCCTTCTCTAACTCTGTAAGTTTTTTTGTGGATATCAGGAGAAGAACCACCGATAAATTGGGATGTGGAGAAAGAGTACTGGCAGGAGGACTGAGGTCTGGGGTGGTATATTTGGTAAGAGCCTCAATAAGTTGAGCCAAAAAGAGGGCAGGATTTTCATCAGGGCCTTGGGTGATTTCTCTGATTTTGTCATAATTAATATGGACATGGAATTTTTTTTTTGTTATTCCCTCAAAGAGACTAGTAATCATGTGTTGGATTCTAGGGACCCCAGAGTCTTGAGGTTGATATGTCCATTTAGGTTCAGCTGTAGGGAGGGCAGTATCTGCTGCAAGATTAATATGGGGGTGTGGGGTATGGAGGAGGTCAGCATGTTCTCCAGCCCCTTGCCAAATGTGGGCTCGTTCATCAGGGATCAGGGTGGAAGTGAGAATATACTAAACATCTGCCTAAGTAAGGTGGTACGCCGGATCAGACATGTGAACTCCTTTCTAAACTTAGTAGGATTTTCAGAAAATGAGCCCAATCTGTCCTCAATTGGGGACATATCTGTTATAGAAAAGGGCTCATGAACTTGGACTGTCCCTTCAGCCTCTGCCACCTCCTGGAGATGGAACGTGTATTTCACTGGAAGAGTTTTAGACGGTGTAAGAGGAGGAGACAGCAAAGGGGGAGCTGAGTGTGGAGTTTGAGGAGGAGGGTGGGATGAGGGAGCAGAGGGATCCTGGGGTCTATAAGGAGGGAGTTCACCTACTATTTCTGGGGCAGTGAATGAGGAAGAGAGTTGTGAGTCAGCTCAGATATTGAAAGAAGGAGAGAGCCCTTGATAAAGATTCTTGAGGCACAGAAGACTTGTATCTATGAGACCATTCCCTCTCCCCTCCCTGTGTTGTAGTGTTTAGGGAGGAACTTGTTAAGAAAGCAGCATGATAGATTGCCAAGAGGCCATAGAGAGCCAGCCACTCAGGTCCTGCAAATGGCTTGGATTTAAAAGTGACACTTCTTTTCCTTTTGGTTTTTAACTGGTTTGGGGCAATCACCTCTGCAAGCTCTGCAAGCCATGGAGAAAGAGAGATCTGGAGAAGCCAAGAAGTAAGGGAAGCTGCAATTTGAGCCTATTAGTGCTCTGGGTGATATCTCCACCAGAAAAAATAAATAATTTTGATTCCAGAACTAGGATAGATGACGGGTAGTTTTGCTCTCATCAAGTGAGACAGTTTTGGTTTTTTTCCTGCCAGATGAGAGGAGTACAGAAGAAGTCTTAAGACAGTCCAGAGAAGGTAGTCTAATTTCAAAGCTAGGGGAGCCCTGTCTGGAGAATCTCTCACAGTGGGTGCCTGTTTAAGAGGCAGACAATATGGACAGAATTGGAGCAGAAGCAACAAGAAACAGAGGCAGATAGCGGTCGATACTTGGTTCCCTTGAGGACTGTCAGGATCAGATTTGGGACATGAGACCTTCATATAGAACCAGGGGTGGCCCTGGCCATCTGCCTTCAGTTGTGTCAAACCTGCACCGAATTTCTCCCACAGAAAACAATCTGTCACAAGTCAGGAATGTCATTCTCAGCACCTGGGTGAAGGGAAATACAGCTCACCTGTGGTCATTGAAAAAGAGGGCTGGGGGTCAGGACCTGATCTAGGGGGCTTGTGGAGTGATGAGTCAGTGAGAGTTCATTGTAGGTGGCATAAGGAGGGTCTTGATTGAAGGTAAAAGAAAGCTTGGAGGTAAGGAACCTCAAGCCATTTGCCATTTTATTGGAGGAAATTGTCTAAATCCTGGAGAATTTTTGGTTCAAAGGTCCTAAATTCCGAATTCAGACTATTGACTTAGTTGTCTATTCTTTCTTATGGCTAGATCTGAGTACTAAGCTTTGTGAGATGGAGATGCTTAAAATTATTTAACAGACAACCAAAGGGGGAGGCCTGTGGGGTGCAATGAGCCCCACATTGGAGAGATTTGACCCCCCAGGATGGTGGTTGAGATCAAAGTGTCCTTTGGTGTCTCCTTTCACTGGACCCGGTTTCACCAGAGAATGAGAGGACATCCCCTTCTGCAATCCCAATGGTGGAGAACCAAGAGCCCAGACAAGCCAGGGCACCTCTGCTAGAGACCAGAAAGGATCTTACCTCTGAAGAATGAGAAGGCTGGTTTTGCATGCAGAAACTAAATGGTAACAAGCAGCCTCTGATGCGGAGCTCTAAGTGTATAAGAGAAGGGAGGAATTGGAGAGGAGAGGGTTGGGAGCAGGATGCCTCCAACACCAATAAAGGACCTGATCCAGGTCCTTGCTCCATCCGCATAGCAATGGGGCAGCAAAAACCTAGCCCAAGAATGAGGCTGGTTTGGGGTCATGTACTGGCTACTGTTTAGCCAAAGTAGACTCAGAGAGTATGAAGGTTCTTCTTCTATAAGGTGGAAAGGAAAATAGAGCGAGAATGAAGCAGTCAGTCTGGGAATTCAGCCATGCTAGTTGTGGCTGGGAGATTCTCTGGCCTCCAAGGGCCACAGAAATGCCTGATGAACAATGGTCACTCTCCGGATCTCACTGGCCATTTAACATGACTGTTATTGACCTTTGAGTATAAGGTGGAAAAAAAATGGAAATGAACCTCAATCGGTCAGCGATGCTTTATTAAGCACCAGAGGGATACATTTTCAAGAGAGAAAATGGCAACTGGTTACAATAGGAGTCTGATTTTTATAGGGTTTAGTGAGTCTGAATCACAGCAGAATGTGCGGTTGGGCAGTCGGGGGACAGTGGTAGATACGAGAAACCGTGAAAATCCAGAGCCCCTTGTTTTCCTTCTCTTCCTGGGAACCATTGTTCTTTTCTCCCTGGAGGGTGTTGTTTTCCACATCCTCCAAGGTTCACTGAAGCAAAGGACAGCAAAGAGTTTTTAAGGGCTGGGGTGGAGAAGGGGATGTCTTAGCCCCTTTGCATTCTTGATCTCACCCTAAGGGAAAGCAAACTTTGTCCTACCTTTGTTACAAGAGGTCATTTTATCACTTAGAACAAGGCACCTCCTAAAGCTGGACCCCTGCCTTCCTGCAGGTCTGCACATAAGGGCACCATCAAGCCTGATGTTCACATTTCATCTGTATGGCCACCAGGTCTTGAGAAAGATAGCCCTGCATTACACAACAGGCAAGAGGTTTCACAAAAGCTTGAATCTCAAAGGGCAAAGAAAGAATTTACAATGACACGTTTTCTAAAGTCAATGCTCTAAGGAAAGGGAGGGGAGAGACCTCTAGGAGTAGGTCAGCCTGAGTCTGCATGGGCAGGGTGAGCAGGTCAGGGTCAAGGCAGCCTTGGTCAACAGCTACAAGAAACTGTTCCGTGTGGAAGTCCTGGTGCTGTTGGCTGAAGCGGGCACTCCCTCAATGTCATGGAGTGAATGTTTGTGACCTGCCATAGCTCCCATGCAGACATCCAGTTACCAATGCATCTGCACGAAGAGGTGAGGCCTTTGGGAGAGGACTTGGCCAAGAGGGCAGATTCCTTGAGAGTGGGACTAGAGCCCTTATAAAGGATGCCCAGAGAGCTTGTGTGTCCCGTCTGCCATGTGAAGACACACAGAAGAACCACCAATGAGATGTTTGCCCTCCCCAGACACCCAAATGGGCACACCTTCATCTGGGACTTCCTAAGCCTCCAGAACCGTGAGGGATGCATTTCCACTGTTTATAAATTACTCAGTCTAAGATATTTTGTTATAGTATTCCAGGTGGACCAGGACACTCTGTCTACCCAGTACTCTGTCCCTTTATGAGGAAGCCCTTGCTTGCAGGACACCTAACTCCTGCCAGCCTGGTGCTAAAGACTCAGCACCCTGTCTCCCTGGCAGCCATCCACCTGAGCCCATGACAGGTCCTACCAGAATGTGGAACAACTCAGGACTCTGGCTTAGCTGTCCTTCTGGTGAGGAAGGATAGGAAGTTACCTTTCTTTTATTGGCTTATAAATTCACAGTAGCAATATATATATACACACACACACACACACACACACACACACACACACACACACACATATATAAATACACATATACGAGTTTGTCAAAGTTCCCCTTGTTATAGAACATAGCTCATATAGAAATTCTGAGTGGATGAATTGCAGATGGGTGCTGAGAAATCTCTGTCTGCAGATCTGTTTTCCTTATGTGTAACTACTTGACTCATTAACATTTTCAGTACATGCATGAAAACTTGGAAGACAGGTACTTATACTTAGTCTCCCATGAGTCTACCAAACTCTCTAATAGTGAGTTCTAAGAAGCAGCAGAGATTCTCACTCACCTGGCTTCTCTCCAGGCAACACCAGTCTGTTCTTCAGGCAGTGAGCTGCACCCTTTCCGGATTCAGCCAGGAAGAATTACTTTATTTCCAAGCTCCTGGGAATTCATCTCCTGTGTGGCGGTTTCTCTCAAGAGCATTCTTAGGGATCAGTGAATACCCAGGAATTCTCTCCAGTGCTGCTGTGGAGAAGCTTCAACCCTTCCCCTGAGAGTTGCAGTCTTCTTGTCCATCCCTGGGTTCAGGAAGGCCTTGCAGTTGATCATTGGTGTGCAGTGTCTTCCTCAGTCTTAGACATTGCAGACCCTGGAGTTTATATTTAGTATAAATCTCTAATTCATACTAATTCATGGTCATATTCTTAACACACACACAACACACACACACACACACACACACTCACACACACAGAATCCAGAGTCTAAAAACAACTGAACGACAACAAAACACACAGGAAATTTGGGGAGATGAGAGCTATGTCTGGCACCTTGATTATGGTCATGTGTGCATGGATGTTTGCACATACCCAAACAGGTCTATCAAACACATGCAAATTTGAAATTAAGTTTTATCACAATAAAGCTTTTTTAAAAATCAAAACTTTTCATTATCAAGCAGAGGAGGAAATATGACCAGGCTAGCTGTCAAGGAGCTATACAAATTACTGTTAGGATGACAGGAAGAACTTGACCTTCCCCAATTACCTGCATGGAAACCAGCAAATCCAGTACCATCTGAAGGCAATTTCTAAAGGTAGATTTCTGAGGACAGGTTTTTACATATTATGTTCATTTTTGCATCTTAACCTTATCATTCTTTTGTGAAAACATCCACACCTCATTTTCAGGAAGAAAAACACATTTAAAGTAGATAAAAGCCTTAAGCACAACACTTTTAAAAATAAAATTAAAAAAGAAAATTTTTTTGGGGGGTGAAAAGCAAATGAAGGAATTGTTGCTCCATTTATATTTTAAATTATTTCTCCCAGTCTCAATCTAGTCAACTTGTTTGTCCCTTTTATAGGCCTCAAATTACAATATATTTGGAGCAGGTGAAGGTTAAAAAGAGAAAGGACAAGCTTCTCCCACTGGGTGAATGACAATTTTAATTACCTTGATCTCCTGTGTTATGTGCCATGCATGTAAATATCCTGGTTGTTGTTTAAGTTAATGAGCAGGAAAACAAGAATTGGTATCCAATTTTAAATCTATATTCTAAATGTAGGGTAAAAAGTTTCAATTAGTTTGATGGCAGAAAGAACGTGTATTTAAAAACCATTTTAATTATAAAACACTGCATACTCATTATACATATGGATTCAATATCTTTATTTAATTGCAGGCATCATTGTGGAATTGGTATGTCCTACTTGCAGGGACCAGAGCGTGGTGTCTGTTAATGAATGTTAGAGCGCAATTAAACTTTTAATATAATTTTATCTGGTGGTAATGGAGACCAGGTGAAGGGAGGGATGCCCCAAGATCTGTGCAACAGCCATAGACCATGAGGTGTCATCGGCATGAGCTCTTCTGGGCGAAAGTTGGCCATGGCCTTGGGTCTCTTCCAATCTGAAAGCCAAATGGAACGAGTCAGTGTGGTGCCACAGGACAATGTGGTGGTCTCTGCCAGCCCTCCAGAGAGCCCAATGAGGTCCTGGACAAAAATTCCACCAAGACACCTCCATGTGAGGATAGCGGTGGAAGACGTGGTGGGGAGCGGGTATCTGGAAGTGCTGCAGTGGAGCCCCACCTCCCTGCCAGGCGAGGGCACACTCCTGGGCCTCCTGCACTTGGTGAAAAAGGTAAATAGGAGGCTTGGGTGTCAAGTTCTAGTGGTTATTTCAGTTATGTGTTTTGTGGGTCATCTTCTGAGTAAAATCTAATGTGTCTTCAGCATATTCATTCCTGGAAATTTATGGAGTATCCCTGTATACTGCCTGGAGCAGTTAGGGCTTAGGGTTTTATATGAGCCATTTCTAACTACATCATCTTGGGTCTGAATTTCTCCATACAATGGGAAAAAAGAAATGGCAAGTAGCCTGAGGTCATCCCCTAACTGGAGAGTGGTCCTAGTGACATGGGCAGACAGGGCTTTTCCAGGCCTCCAGACAGTGGACCTTTCCCCTCCTACATTTGGTATTTGCTCTCCACATGGCCACTTCCAAGCCACAAAAGTCTTCTCAAAAGCTTTTGATCTCATCTTCTGAGCCTTCCCTCACTAAGGCAGTCTCAGTTGACCCAAGATCACTCCCTTTCTGAAGATCTGGGCTCCCACCTCACTATTATTCTGCCCATGTCTATTCCTGTCCTGTTTGTTGGTGATTTCAATAGTCATGAATATGTCCTGCTGACCTCTAAAGAGACTGGCTTCCCACTCTCTCTTTTGATTGTCATATCCTAGAAATCTTGTGGTTACCAGCAGCTGCACCTCATCTGATCATTCCCTCCATCTTTCCCCATTCAAACCCTCCGCTAACCTCAAAAACCAAGAATCTTGGCTCCCCAAGGGGCTCTTATAAATCCTTATTCCTCTTCCACAAATATTATTAATTTATTAAACATCCGTGTGGAGCCAAGAGTGAATGTGGAGGGAAAAGAGTGTCCGGAGCTATCCTAGGGACTGAAGATCTGTCAGTGAAAGGCAAATATCTCTGCTGCCATTGAGCTCATGTTCAAAATAAGTAGATCACCAGGGTAGACAAGAGGACAAGAGAACTAAGTTAGTCAGATGGTGAGCTTAAGGGGATAATGAAGGCAGAGATTTGGAAAGTCATTGGGGGCCGGGGCGTTGGATTTTATGTGGAGTGTCCAGGAAAAGCCCCAGACGTGTGGAGTGCCTGAGCGAAGACTTGAAGGAAGAGATGGAGGGGAGGGAGCCCCAGAGATGGAGGCAGAGGGAACAGTAAGTCCAAAGGTCCTGAGCTGCGAACAGGCCCGTCATGTTTAAGGCATGGCGTGGAGGCCAGTGGGTCTGCAGAGCAGGACAGAGGAGCTGGAGAGGGGGCCTTGTTGGCTGTGGGGTGGGGCAGGCTTGGAAAGACAAAGAGTCCCCCTGCATGATCAAGACTGTGAAATTATACACAATTCCTTGTTCCTTTTTCTTTCCCTCCTTTTCACTGGACTCAACCCTAGCCCTGGCTAAGTGTAAGTGCTGGTCCATACCATCTATGGCTACGTGGTGGGTGATAAACCCAGCCTGATTCCCTCTTAAGATTGGAAGCCATCTCGTCACAATGGCTTGAAAAGTTAATTTCTGCTTCACTATAAATTACGGGGATTTCTAAACTTTCTTGGAATGCCTGCCTGTGTCTTGAACTCACTCATGCCTGGTTTTCCCTGTCCAGATAACAACCTTCTCTCAAACCTTAGTGGTGCCTCATAAATTCTGACGTTGGGATCTCAATTTACTCCCTAAGTGATGAACCATTTAGACCATTGACTTACTACCTACCTTTGTATTATGCTTGTCAAAATCCTGTTGTCTGTAAGTTCTCAAGACGCCCCCCTTTTGCAACTTTTTGTGCTATAAAACTGCACCCCTAGAGAGCTGGAGCACTGTCTTCTACTCCCATGGGTTTTGGGAGAGACAGCCCTGGACAGTTGGAATTATAAGCTTGCTTTAATTTGATTTAAATTGGAGTTGATGGTCTTTTCTCTGCATCGTGGTTTAACAGTTGAGAATATCCAGAGTAGTGTGTTTCACCAGAGTGATTGGGCTCACCTGAAATCCACAGCACCTGAAATGAGGTCCTAATGTCAACACCCTCTCTTCCCTTCTGCTAACACCTCGTGCCATAACACACACACACACACACACACACACACACACACACACACACGACTGCCAGTGGCACAAGATACTTGCTCGCACTAAATTTCCTCAATCCATGGTTGACAATACTATGTAATGTTTCCTCTAGTTTCTTCAGTGTTTTCAAAGCCAGGCTGTCATCTGAGAATAAAAAGGGGGAAAAGGGAAGAAAGGTGAGGGACCCACACCAGGAGCTTCAATATTCCAATTTTTAAATCCTCATGAGCAAAACATTACAGTTCTTCCCTTTTCTGCAGAAAATGAGTGTGATGGCTTTCCAGAAAGCACCCCACTATTAGAAGCAGAATGTTCCTGAACCCTGAGGGGTAGTATGGTTGGAAATAAAACCTTCTACCAACTCAAGATGAGTCGTTTTCCCCAATTAAAGATGACATGGGGAGACATCATGTGTGGCGATGTTGCACGGGGACAAACCAGGTGGAGTTCCAATTCAGTCTTGCCTTAGTTCTCACTTCAGACTGGGTGATCCCCAGCAACAAAGTAGCCCCTGTGACTCCAGATTCCCATCTTAAAAGTGAGGATAATCTTGGGTTGCTTTTGGCCAGGACTAAGAAGCCAACACCTGGAAACACGCTGTCCTGCTGCAGGGCACGTGTAAATGAGGCTCAGCAGAAACCGATTCCTCTAGGTGTGTACTTGGCATGGCGATGAAAAAAGATGTCAACTTGGTGGTTTCCTACAACTCAGCTTCTGTTTCAAGGCTACATTTGTCTCATGGAAGAAAACGTGACGACTTCTCCACTCAGGGTAAACTCACATGAATTTTCCCACCCTCCTTCTCCTTGGACCGGTGTCTTGATTTTGTGCAATCCCAGCAGCAGGGAAGGCTCTGTGCTGACCACGCTGGCAAGGTCTGGACCATGCCCACTTCTGCTCTGGTCCACCTGCACAGATGTCTCCCCACACCAGCATCTGCTGGCTCGGCTGCCAGCCCGTCCACTCTCCAGTGGAATTTGTCCTACTCTCCTCTCAGCAATTTCTCTAGCAAAAGTCTAGGTATTTTCTTGATGTTTTTTTCCTGTCCCCATAAATGGATTGCCACACCCTGTAAACTGCTTTCAGAACATTCTCTGATAACATCTACTTGTAGGCACTTCCTCTATCGCCACCCTCCCCGGGTCTCTAGGCCAGCTTCCTGAGGGGTTGACTGCTTTCCTCCTCCCCCAGCCCTGCCCCATAACGGGCCAGTTCACCACATGGCAGTCACAGACATCTTTAGAAAGCATAAACTAAATGTATTATTCGGCTGCCTAAGAACTCCCAATTCCTTCTAATTTATTCTAGCAGAAAACATGGTTTTCTTTCCCTGGTACAGATCCCCATATGACCTGGAGCCTGTTTATTGTCTGACATGGTTGTTATCAAGCCTCCCACTCACCTTGGTTTCCTTGTTTTCCATGCACTCAGCTTTTTCACTGAGCACGACACTGGCATTGGCAAATCTCTAAGGAGAAGGCTTTTTGCTTGTTTCCTTACTTGCCTCTCAGTCTAAGTAGCACTTCTCCTGGGAACCTAGCCTTGGCCATTTTTCTAAGGTGCCTGCTGACATCACCTTCTGAGACATGCAGCATTTCACTTCTCTGTACACATATTTTCTTCTTTATGTTTTCATCTACTTAGAGTCCGTTTTGTTTAACTAGCAATGCAATGTATAGTTAACTGCAGGGGCATTTTCAATTTTTTTTTCTTAATAAATTTCTATCACACAGAGTGCCCGTGAAATCAAGGTGTGTAATGAACTTGTAGGAGGAGAATGAATAAATGGAATTCTCTTCCAAATAAGCAATGTGATATTTCTCAGCAACAGATAATATGTGGGTGGGATATTTGTCCATCTGATCATAGATTAAAGAATTTACAGAGATATTGTCAATGTGACAAAGAGGAAGTAGTATTTCTTGGTTATACTGTGAACTTCTTCTAAGAGTCTGATTTTGTCTGTATTTTGGTAACTGCTTATATTTACTCCTGTGTGAATCCATTAATTTTTTCTCTGACAGTTTTTTCCTCATGAAGCTAATCATTTTCTAATTGTAAGGTAATTATATACTAAACCTATAATTCATTTCTTACGTTTGTAAATATTTTTCCTGAGCTATCTACTTGCCTTAATTTTTATAATGATAGTTGACTTGGAATTTGGAGGTTTTGTAAATTTCTTCAAAATCATCTTTTCTCTACAATATGAGTTTACTCCTGAGAAGGGAAGAAGGAGACTGTCTTGTGATTTGGCATTGCATTCCAGGAAGAGAAAAGAGTGAACACGTGAGGAACGAGCTTAGCTTATTTGAGAATCAGGAATGAGCTTGGCTTATTTGAGAAGCCAGCGTGTGTGACTGGTTAGGGGACATTTAATGATATTGGGGTGGAAGGAGTAGGGCAGCATTAGGAAACAGGGCGGGGGCAGGGACAGGATCACACAGGACTCCGAGGATTATGCTAAGCAAACTATATGGTCTTCTAGTTTCATTTGCAAGGAACTAGTTATGTGTCAAACAGAAGACTGACATCTCTGGTTTAAAAAATTATTCCTTCTAAAAGAGTCTGGAAAATAGACCGTGGGGTGGTAGGATAGAAAGAGGAAAGCACACAGAGGCCTCCTGAAGATACTCAGAGAGGAGGAGATAAGAGTTTTGTCCAGGAGGGTACTAACGGAGATGGTGGGAAAGGTCAGGTTTGACCTTTGGAGGAGAAGCCAATAGGACTTCCTGTAGGGATGGAGGGATGGGGGATGCAGATATAGTTTGCAACATTTAGAAATGTCTGTCAGAAAACCAACTGGCTCCAAGGAGTAAGCAGTTGGGTTTGTGGGTGGGGCTGAGAGAGCCACATGGGGACACAGGCATTAGGGAGTCACTGGGAGAGAAGTTATGGAGGGGCCTATGCTCAAGACAAGAGAGCATAGCCCAAGAGGAGCCCCGAGCCCAGAGCCAGGTCAGGCTCCATGGGAGTGTGGCCAAAGTCACTGGTAGCAGTGACTGTTACGTACTGGACTTGTGTTGCTCACAGTTAGAAAGACTGGACCCTCCTGATAGGGATGTCTGCAGGTTTCCTCCAGTTGTTTTGTTTGTTTATTTAACACATTGGGCATTTTGTTTAAGACAATGTTAGGAAACAGATTTCTAACTTCATTTTTTTCTTCTAATCCACAACCAATCATCGTAGGGCTCTTTATTACCTAATTTGCCCATTTTCTTAGTCATTTATGGTGACAAGTTTGTTATAAATTAAACTTGTTAAATGTACTTGAGTTTGCTTTTGGATTTTTATTTCTGTTCCTTCATTCTGTTTATTTAAGCATCCACAATATATTCTTTGTGGCAAAATTTAATACTATTTTAGTCTGTACTCATCTTTAATTATTGGTCATTCACAAAATATGTTATTTATCTCCATTTCTTTTTCAATTTCAATTTTCTGGTCAGCTTCTAGTTTTTCAAAAAAATATTCCAGTACATTTTTTTAACTGCTCTTCTAATATGAACATATATTATCTTTGAAAAAGCCACGTATCTGCCTTATTTTTCTTCCCAAAAGAAATCTAATTCATCTCTTCATTTATCTAAGTCTTTAAAAATGTTTCTGAAAAATGTTTTTCCGTCCAATTTCCATAGGAATCTCACATTTCTCTTTGTATTTACTATTTTATTCCTGTTCCCAACATTTTGAGGTTAACATCATTAAATACAAAGGTACCTTTATTAAAAACTGTTCTTGGGGCTAGTGGTCAGCAGAGATAAAGAGGTCTCTTCATTAAGACACTTCATGAAGTCTAAGTGTGAGCAGCTCTCAGAAGTCCATTTTCATAACTACAAGGTATGACCATGAAATGACAGTCACTCCGTGGGTAACAACACAAGCCCTTGTCACAGATCCCATAAAATGATCTTCAGGAAAGGCTGCCACAGCTGTGTGCCCAGAGCAATGCATTTACTGCCAATCAAAATGAGCTCATTTCCTCTCAAGCAAAATGAGCAAAATTATGCACCTCTTAGTTTTACTGTGGAGGATAAAACAAGGTAATACATGCAGAGCAAGTTTATGGGATGGGGTACATGGAAGCACTCAATTAATGTCAGCTTTTATTTTAAGAAAGATTCTCAAGCACATAATTAGGGCAAAGAAGCACTAAGATGCGGGAAAATGTGACTTTAGTTGTTATCTTTCCTTCCTGCCTTCAACTTTACATCTTCAAATGACAGCCTTTTAAAGCAGGCCTCCTACTAAAACAGCATTTTTATCATTGGATTAATTTCCTGGGGCTGCTTTAACAAATAACCACAAACTTGGTGAGTTAAAACAACCAAATGTTACTCTTTCAAAATTCTGGAGAATGGAAGTCCAACATCCTTATCACTGGGCCAAAGTCTGTGTGTGTCAGGGCTGCGTTCCCCAAGAGGCTGCAGGGAGAATCCTCTCCAGGGCTCTTCTGTCTTGCATGAGGTTGGTGCTTCCTGGCTTGTAGCCACAGCACTCCAATCTCAAAAGTAGCATCCCCAGGTCTCTCTGTGCTTTGTCTACACATTTCCTTCTTTGTATGTGAGCAAATCCCTGCCTGTCCCAGCTTTTTCCTATAATGGTATCTGTAATCACATTTAGGTCCTCCCGGAAAATCCATAAAATCTCATCCAAATATCAAAACCCTTAACTTCATCATGACTACTAAACTATTACGTTATGACTATTAAAAGTCTTTGCCATATAAAGAGATATTGACATGATGCAGGAATTGGGACCCTTTATGGTTGGAAGTCATTATTCAAACTAATATACCTCTTCTGCCAAAATTGGCTTAAACAATAGAGAAATACTGTGATAAGTCTAAATTGAAATTTTAAAAGTCCTTGTGAAAAAATCAAAAGAATTTATTTCACAAGTTATATGCTATCACCATTTCAAACAAATCCTTCTAAAGCTTAAAGGAGTTATCAAAAACATTGCGTTGCTCTGGTTATTTCTTGAGGGGGTGTTGTTAGGATGGGCACTGTGTGCCATGGCACGTGGGTGCTGTACTCAAAGGAAATTAAAACCTTGCTGCTATAGGAGTCAATGTGTTTAATTTTTTTTTTTCAGCTCCAGAGATTCTGGAACAATCTCTTCAGAACCTTTGAAACACAACATAATAGAGTCAGCAGAAAGGGAAGGGACCCAGTGAGAAGCATGACTGATGTCCAAGCTCAGTCCCAGGTTTATGATTATTCTGCCACCCGAGGCCTCTAACTTAATAGGAGGAATGGAAAAAATGGCCTTTTACTGATTTCCTTTGTGAGGGTGGAAATAACTGAGCAGCCTCAGCTTAACTGCTATTGAATTACTTCTGAGACTTCAGGCACACGAGGGGAGGGCTGTGCAGGGTGGGGGGCAACTTAGTAGCTTTTGTATTTCAGGACCCTGGAGGTTTATCAATATGGATTATCCAAGAAAGAGGAGGGCTCTCAGGGCTATGGGAGATGAAGTGACAATGACATTGAGAGAGAGAAGTGGAAAGGTGCAGAGAGAGAGAAACAGGAATTTTGGTACTTTTTTCCCTAAGAAAATCTGGGAAAGAAAAACATGACTCTCTTGCACACATGCTCTTGATTATGGGTTTAGGTGAGTTGGTAGAAGCCTGTGGCTCTGGAGGTGGCTGCCAGGATCTGGCTTAACCTCTTATCACAGGGAAAATGACTGCTGTTGGAACTCCATGTCCCCAGGATCCAAGGGAGGTAGGACACTTGGTGGTGCTGACAACACTGTGAGTACCACAGTGACCCCTGCCATGGACACAGCCCTACCATAGACCCAGGACACAGTCTCCAACCAGATTCATGTCTCTCCATCCCCTGGAATTTTCATGCAACTTGAGGGAAATGAAGAAACTTCCCCTGTTATATATGATGGCAACTGAAATATATGCTGCTGTAATTGAATGCCAGAAACTGGGTAATTTATAAAGAAGAGAAATTCATTTGGTTCCGAGTTCTGGATGCTGGGAAGTGTAAAGCAGAGTGATCCACATCTGGCAAGGATTTTCTTGCTGCATCATCCTATGGCAGAAGGGGGAAAGGCAAGAGAGGGCTGAATTTGCTTTTATGATGAAGTCACATTTGCAATAAGGACATGAGTCCAATCATGTGGACTAAACTTTCAGTTCGATTGCTAAAAAAGATTCACAGAGCCCAATGACCATGCTTATTTATTCTCAATTTATTTCAGTTATAGGATTCCATTTTTTCTTTTTTTTTATTAGTTGCTCATGACAATTCAATGATCTTGACATCATACATTTGATTCTCATGGGTATGAATTCTCATTTTTCCAGGTGTACATGTTTCAGGATCACATTGGTTATACGTCCGAGTAAATACATATAGCAATACTAGTGTCTATTGTATTCTGCTGCCCTTCCTATCCCCCCTCCCCCCCTCCCCTCCCCTCCCATCACCTCTCTCTACCCAATCTACTGTGACACATTTCTCTCTCTTTTTCATTGCAAAATTAAAGAAAGGACATTACAGTGAAAGGATGTTGCACGGCCAGGAGACCACAGAGGCTGTGTTAGAGTTATGGTTATTTTCCCTCTGCATCACTCTATTGGATACACTTTTTTCCCTTGAATCGGGAACCACTGATGTGTGTGATTGGCAGGTGTGTTTTTTCAGGCCAGACCTTAGGCAGTCACAATGTCATTATCTGGCAGGCTGCACTGGGGCAGCTGTGGGAAGCTCTAGTCAAGAACACAGCCGCCCTGGCTGACCGCCCTCACACATGTGCATCCCTCGTCCCTAACTTCATCCTAGGCCTCTTTATCTGAGGCCTCAGGCAGAGGCCTTCAGGTACCTTCACTCAGACTTCTCTAAGTGGGGAGGAAGGGCAGACCTTGAGGACATTTTTCTCCATTAACCATTCAGTATTTTCCGTTGCCAGTCCTCTCTCTGACTCCCTATCCCACTTCCACCCACATATCTCAGGAGCCAGAGCTTTAGTTTAGGCTTCTGCATGGTGAGACAACCCCCACGTCTCTGCTGGCGTATTGTCCTGTGGGAGAAAATAAAGCACCCGGAATCAGCAGTGTCTCTTGCTGACACCCTCACAGTCAGTGACTTAGGTTGGACTCTTCAATCTCGTCCCTCTTCCCCAGCTCAGCTAAGCTCCTGACACCCACAGGAGGGATCCCTGGTAGGACCATAATCTCACTGTTACCAATAAACAGCGGCCAACTGCCCTCAAACTCCTGGGACCCGTGGTTACCGCACAACACTCCCAGGGGCCAGGGTCATCAAAGTGAAGTAGCCCCCCAAACCCTTACTATAATTACGCTTCTCCAGAGAACCCCACCATAACTGAGCTTCTTGTCAACAAGATTTTACAAAGAACGTCAGGAGGATTTTCCCAGAGAGCTCTCATTGTGGCTCGAAGCTTCCTCTTTCGGGTAGAAGCTGGGCCTGCAATCAAGCCTGTTGATGTGCTCATGACACTACCTCCGTTTTCTGGGTAAAAACTTGTAAAAACTCTGTCTAGCATAAAAATAGAGGACAGAGAGTCACGGTTATGTACCCCCCCACTGTCAAGTGACCACCCCACTGAGTAGACATCTAAAAGAATTTCCAAGACTCAGGGTCCAGAGAGTTTTCGACATTAGCCCCTCTGGACTGCTGCAGCTTAAATAAACTCATTTCCTGAAAATTCCCCAGGTGTCCAGCCTCCTTCATCCTATGTCAAAAGTATGTTTCCTAAACAACAGGGGCCCATCCCCGGCTGGTTAGAATTAACCCTCCTGCTGCAGAGCACTTTGGTGACTTTTGAATTTTGAGAGAGGAGACTATGTAAAAATCAGAGCTCAAACAGCAAAGCAGAACCATCGTGCTTAGTCTGGAATAAGAACTGGGAAAAATAAGGGTCTAAACAGGAACACAGGGCTCAGAGAAAAGCATGGGCACCTGGGGGCAGGGACACATGGGGGGGGCAGGGGAGAAGATTTGCCCACTGCAGAAGCCAACTGTGAAGGAGACAGTACAGATGTCCAGGGAAGGTCATGACCTTGGGGCTTCATATTTGCTTCTGTGCCTGGAACAGCTGTCTCCTTGCTCATCCCAGGCCCTTCACTCAGGTGCAGACTTCTCGTCCCTCAAAATTATGCCCCGATTGCCCCACATTTTTTTTGTTTGTTTTACTTTGCTTTTCTTCTTATCTGCTATATTCTAAAATATTCTGGATTTTTCTCATTTATTTCATCAGTTGGCCATCCTGAGAGCAGGCTATGATCACTATTTTACCTGTTGGGCATCGAGCCTGTCAGACTAAGCAGGTGACAACAGCTTTAGGGATTGCAGGCAGCATAAATGTGCTTCCCCAGCACCTTTACATCCTAAGAGGGGGAAAAAAGTATCTATTTTCATATTCTTCTAAGAAAAATATATTATGCATGATTTCTTTTGATAAATTCTCTAGTCTGCACCCAAAGGCATGTCATTTGCCCCAGGTGAAATTCACAATCATTTTAACAGCCTTGGCTGCTTGGTTACATTTATAATCATTGTTAGATATTAAGTTCCACTGACAATATGAGTATATTGTGAGTTATAATTAGTGTATTTTTAAGGTAACCAGTAAAGCGATAAAACAGTGATGCATGTGATCTTCAGCTTTAACGTTCTAAGAAAATAGAAGTAAAAACGAATTGAGAAGCATGACTAATTTTGGTTCAGTATGCATAACTTAATTGTCACATTGTCTCTGGAAGTAGGATAATTTATAGCAGTGTCTCTTCTACAGCTGTGTCCACAGGCCCAAGGGGGCCAGATGGTAATTCAGCAGTGTGCTGGAAAAGTGCTCAGATGTTGGTTGCTGGCCTGCTTAACACAACATTCTTAACACCAGATAGATTTAATCTGGAGTTTCATCTATGGCTTGTCATGGGATGCATTTTCATAGGAGCAAACATGGATATGTGAAAGGCAATTTGTACAACTTGATCCAATATCCTTGCTATGTGCACTCAGGGAAAATATCTAAACCTTCTGTCCATCTCCTGTGTGTCCACTGAAGTCCCTGCTGCAGAGGTCCCTGGATGCACAGCATGGCCAATGGACATGGGCTTTGTCCCCTACCTCTGCAGTCCTTTGTTGATATATTTTCTTGTATACCCAGCGGCACATTTTGAACCTAGATATTATGAAGCTGGCATTTTTGTTAGAGTTGTTGATTGCTCTGTGAGCCAATTACTCCCTCCCTGCAGGTGCAGGGAATGGAGGCCCAGCGTCTCACAGTTGAGCTGGAGGAGGTCACAAACATTTTATTTCTCCAACAAGCATTCTATCATGGTTTCTAAGGCGCCCTTCCCCTTGAAATCAATTTGTCCAAACTTATGCTAGCTAACTTCAGAGTACTTAGAACCCCCTAGGCATTCCACAGTGGCCCTGCTCTGCACCAAATACGTGATGCTGGTTGTCAATCAGAAGGGGATGCAGAGGGATCGGGGAGGAATAAACCTGAAGGAATTGTGTGGATCATAAAAACAATATGAGCTTCTTTCTGAAATCTCATTTTGGTGGCCAGACTCAGAGTATAGGGAGCTGTTTTGCATAGAGAGAGTAGAGGAATCCTCTGTTTTGACATCTAAAATTGTGAACATTGTTTTAAAACAAAAATAAAGATCCATAACTAATTCACTCTCTGAGTGATTGTGTGGTTGATCAGATGGTGCAGGTAGAGAATTTTCGGGTCAAATCTTTCATTTTCACCTGACTGTGAACAGGTTCAACAATACTTTCACCTGGCTGATTGGGATAACATTTCTATTTTGGAGTGTTACTGAAATATTTACATGAAATACTGTATGCATATAATTCTCAGTAGAATGATTTAATAGAGAAATATTCTTTTAGCTCAGGGCATAAGTGATTTAAACATATTCAAATATAAAATATTCATTTGAATGATTTTTAAATCACTTGTCTCTAGAAACATGAGAAATGAGAAAGTAAAGTTTAAAACAAGACAAAAACAAAAATAAAAATAATAATAATAGCAAAACCGGATGAAACAAGAATGGGGAGAAGAAAATGTTTATTTCCCAGTACGAAATGAAAGTGTGAATTATATGATTATATGTGATCATGCATAGTTGTGACGTTGTATTATTCCCTTTCTGATATGCAGAATCTTTAGCACAACTTTGTGTTTTAAAACAAAGTTTAAGTTCCCTTTTAAATAAGAATTACATTTCATATTCTGCCACACTTCAATTTTATAAAAAAAAGTCATAAATTCATTATTATATTCCTCTTTGCTATCATGAGAATAATCTTAAAGATTATCCCTAAATATAAAATCTAGGGTTGTTCAGATTAATTAGTAAGATGTGAGGAATACACTTGGAAAACTAAAGAAGAGATTGCTTCATTTGACTCCCTGCATTCAACAAACCTTTAATGAGACATGTAACTGCTTGTACCCAATTTAACCTTTAGGCATGCTAAAATTGTAAGAGACTTTGAGAAAGCTCTTGTATACAGTTATAACTTCCCTTGAAAGCAATTAAGCTAAAATATACACTAGCATCTCCATCCTCTTCTCATTCTTGGGGTACCATAGAATTTTCTGGACCAAACTCTTTATCTAATTTCTATTTATTCATTTTGAGTTAATGTCCTTCTGGTATGTTAGTGTGCTTCTCTTAGGGAGCATACTATTCTTTCCAGTTCGCACTTTTTGTTCTGTATTAAAATGACCATCTCTGTGGCCTAATCATTGTACACATCTCAGAAGTAATCAAAAGGTCCAGATTCAGGAGGAGGGGAGAGAAAGGGGAAATACTGGGGAATGATATTGGCCAAATAATATTGTGTACATGTACGAATGTTTAACAATGAATCCAGCCATTACATACAATTGAAATGCATCAATAAAAATATGCAAAAAAGTTCAAGATTCTTTTTGCACCACGTTCCATTTTTCTGTCCGCTGTCCAGTGTCTTGTACATCAGGGAGTTTAATGAGAGTCCCTGTGGCTCTTTTCACTGGTTTCCAAAGATGGACCTTTCTTTTTCAAGCAGCATGTCATGGGCTCACCTGCACTCATTATAAAATACATTTCAAGGAGGAAGATATATCTTTCCCTGGTTTCTTACAGTAGTGATCCCTCCAAGCTACGCACAAATGTAATGGTTTAGTGAATTTAATAGATATCTTAGCAAGGGTTGGGAGGTTAAAAGATGGGCTCAGATCAGCAGAATAGATGCAAATCCAGAAATTAACATTTCTAATATTTGCCTTTCTTTTAAGAATGTGAAATCATAGGCTGAGGGTCTCCTGAGGACGTTTATCCAAATCCCTTTGATTCAATCTTTTGTCCTCTTTTGGATACTAATTCCTTATACTGATGTACTTGAAAAACTTAAAACCTTCATTTACTGAGGGGCAGATAAAATAATAGTAACAAAAAATAACTACCTGGAATTACAGAATAAAATACTGAGAATATCTTACAATGTTTATGTTTAAAATACACCACTCTGTCCTTATTGCCTTTCTGGACAATCAAAACACAATATTGCTAATTACTGAGCTTCAAACATCATATATACTTGATTTTTCTTGTTTATTCCTAAAACATCATCAGCCACACTAATCACCCCAGTCAATCATGGCCTTCTGTACCATGTACCAGGGTCATCCGTCCTACTGACTGTGGACTTTCCCGGGGTCTGCTTTGGCCAGTGGGACATTAGTGAATGTGGGAGAAGCTGGGAGAGTGGGGACAGTGCTTTCTCACTGCAGCCAGACCAGTAAAGGAGAAGCCAGGTCTAGCAAGAGAGACTCATCAGATATCAGTGTGAGCTTTCTATTGGCAGCCATATGGTTGATCCCAAGCAAGACCAGAAAACTGCCCAGCTGGGCCTTGTCCAAATTGCCAAGACACAAAACTATGAATAAGTAAAAGGATTACCATTTTAGATTACAAAAATTTGAAATAATTTGTTACATGCATTTAGATAACTGGTAGTCTTTAAAGCAATTACTTATCAGGGGAGCATTTTGTTTTGGGCATGGATAAATTCTTTTAATAATTAAAATTCTACAAGGAGATACCAATTCCTCAATTCATTTATTTTTCTGTGATGAGAATATGCTGTCTGAATATCTTTTAAGAGAGAATTGGGGGCAAGGTTGGAAGTCAGCTTTCAACTTCTAGTTGCAGCAAGTTCAGGATCCACCGCACGTTCTTGCAGCTCTCTGCTCCTCTCAGCAACAATGGAGCACAAGGGACACACAAGAGTCACTGCAGTCCTACCTGACCTGGGTCTCCTCCAATGGGCACTCACCACTGGACTCCCCACCTGCCTGGTGGATAAGGTCTCTGAGCTGCACTGTGGCTATACCATCAGTCACCGTACCTCTCTCCTCTTATGGAAGTAAGACCTTTATAGTGACTGGAAGATTCCCAGCATGGGCTTTGTGTCTTTCTTTGGGTCCCTGCAAAACGGTGCTCCACCGTCTTCTGTTTTTCTGATGAGAGTTCCCATTGGCAATTGCATTTAAAATCACTGTTCCTTTGAAAGAAGAACTTTTTTTTTTCTTCTTTATACCACTTTCCTGACTTTCTCTCTGGCCATTTTCACAATTTTCTCTTTACTTTTCTGTAGTTTGTTTATTATATATTTGGTTATACATGCCTTAGGAGGAATATATATGTATATGCATATAGACAGTCCTGCCACTCTTAACCCTAGGGATACATTCCAAGAAATTCATCATTAGATGATGTCTTGTGCAGCCACACTAGGCTACACACCAACGCTATGTGCTATACCTACTGCTCCTGCACTACAAGAAAAATGCACTGCTGCAACTTACTGTCTCAAAAAGTGCAGGCAGTGGTTCACGGTGCAGGAGACCATGATTCATTGGGGGCCGTTACTATGACAATCCACCACTGTCGCTGATGATAACTTACGAATAAAAAAGGAAAAGCTGTTTGCAGCTAAGTAATTAGCAATATCATGTTACAATTGTCCAGAAGAGCAATAAGGACACATAGTGTATTTTGAACATAAACCGAAGTATTTATAACATAAAGGATGAGATGGTATACCAGAATGGGGCATCTCGACCATGGATGCAGCTGCAGGGCTATGAGTTACTCTGGGGCTTGGTGACTGAGTAGGAGTGAAGGTGAAGGCCCACGACATAACTGTGCACCACCACAGAATTTATAGAGGCTGTACAACATGTTGACAAAGAATATATGGTGGATCACATGGAAGTTTTATTGGCTGATAGTTGATAGACTAATAATTTACACATATCAGGAATATTTTTTTTAAAACACTCCTTTCATTTTCTTCGGCTTCACTTTCTGGACTTTAAATTTAGCATTTCCCTTTTTTATATCACTGTTTGTCAAAAATTGATTAATTCACCAATGGCCTGTGGAAGCAAGACCTGGTCTGTGAAGTCTTACCCAAGCTCTTCACCAGGCAGATCTTCTGTTTTCCCATCGTGTTTATTTTTGCACTTATTCACACCCGGCCTCTTTTGGTAGTGAAAAACACATGCTTTTTTTGTCTTTGCATTCCTTGTGAAATCATAATGCCTTTGGCAATGATGTTTTCCTTGAACTCCTTCCCTTTAAAAATTAAAATTCTAACTGAATTCAAAATGACAAATATATAACTTGCTGGACATTTAATTTTTTTTAAATTACAGAAAAATAAGAAGAAACAAGTTTAAATTTAAGTAAAATTGTATATACAGATATTTCAGAGAAACTGTGCATGTATGGAATAAGATGCTATTTCTCTGAAGAAGCGTGCCCCTTGATCTGCAGAATGCGGTACAGTGGCTGGGTGGGTAGGGGTGGGAAGCAGGAGCTATCATGTTCAGTAGTGACTAAAAATAGACATACTTTGTGAACATATAGTACAAAATAATATAAGATAATGATTCCAGCAGTACTTTAAAGGATTGTTTTCTTCTCAGTTGAGGTTAAGGAGCGGCATTATGAGGTCGCAGATGTAAGTTGCTAAAAAAGAACAATAGATCTAGAAGTTCTAGTTCCAAGTGTACCTATGAAATTTCCCACCCTGAAGCCCAGGTTGTGGAGGCTGGCTAGGAAATGATGAACCGTTAGAAAGCCCACAGACCCACATGACTTCCTGCTACTTGAGAAGTCAGCCCAGCCTTGCCTCCTACCATGGTGTTCTTTGTCCCTGGTTGATGTGCAACAGGGGCTACTGTCCTTGGCTGTCAGCATTTTGTTCTGTCTTTCCTGGCTCATTCTTGGGAGGGCAGGTCTTGGATTAATACATTGGCGGGAAATTCCTCTCCTCTATCCATAGAGCTCCTTCCTAAGCATTTCTGTCAATGTTGTCATTGGCCACTTATTAAGTATCCACCATGTGCAAGGCAGTGGGGGTCCAGACCCATCATGTGCTTGGGTATACCTGGAAATACGTGTACCATTCGATGTTACAAGGAGTGATTTCTTCAGGAGTTTAAAAGGAGGAGGACTTAGTGCGGTGGAAGGAAGCAAGAACATTCTGGGAGGGAAAAAATAAGGGATAAAATACTAAATGCACTGATTCCGATTTCATGGATGGTCACACAGAGGAGCAAGGGAATGAATACGTCACTGAAATGCAATCAAAGTAATTATTTCATATAGACTCAGATGTCAGGAAAGAAATGTGGATTTTATTCTGTAATAAGAGAATCATTTTTGTTTGAGGAGGAAAGTGTTACACGGAGTTGAAGTCAAGAATAACTGGAAGGCCACAAACCTTTTTAGCACCTATTAAACACAAATAGGATATCAAACCATGAGAGAAAGGGAACAGAGGCTCTCCTTCCCATATGAATCTTGTCCGGCAAGGGACAAGAAATCCACACACACACTACTACACACGACATGTTCAGTGATATGGGAAAAGTATGACTGTTATTTTTCTTAGTTCAGAGAATTGGGAATAATTTATTCTTCTTAAGAGAAAGCGTATGGGGCTGAGGGTTACAAATAGGGATTCTTTTAAGGTAACAAACAAAGAAAGAAATAAAGGTAATTTCAAACACACACACACACACACACAAATAGTGGGCTTGATACCACAGAATCTTATATCATCAGAAATGCTGGGAAGGAAAATATGATTGGAAATGCCTGGAAAGAGCTTAAACTCCCTGCAATCAAACATTATTTTTACATATGAAGGAGTTGAGGAATTGAAGGACTTGAAACACTGGAGAAGAAGCAGTTAATTGCAGGTGTTTGTGTCAACTCCAGACAAATGTAGAGTACAGTCATCCTACAGTCTTGTACAACTGCCATGCAACTGCATATAATCCGGAGTAAGAGTTGGTGTTAGCCGTGTGCCCTGCCTGTGCCCAGCTCCCTCACGAGGAGCTGACTCGCATCCCATTTCAGTCGACTGAAAGCTGCTTCATTCTTTTGAATATTCATTAAGGACTTGCTATGTGGTAGGTTCTCTTGGGAATCATCAGTGAACAACCCAGGAAAAGTCCATTTTGCTGTGATGCTCTGGTACCCGATGCCACCTTCCTCCTTACTGCTGGGCTATAAAGTCAGCACCCAGTGCTTGGACCATGAAGGTTAGTCATGAACCTGTAAGAAGACCATGTGCAACACACCTGGAGTCAACAAGTCGAGTTCATTCTTCATTGCAGGGAGAGAGACTGTACATCTCTGAGTGCTTGGGCATCTAAGTTAGAAAAGACTCACTCCATGAGTGTTTGTTAGGTCATTTGGGGAAAATTCAAAGCAGCAAACACTTAGTCTCAATCAGACAAAGTCAGAAACTGGACAGTTCTGTGATTGGGCATGGGGGTAAATCCTATCCAGGAGGACAGAGGAGAGCAAGGCTGCACCTGTGGTTCATAGAGAAACAGCAGTTACAACAGTACCAGGAGAGAGAGGCGCTGGGGATTTTGGTGGTTTGCACAGTGAGCAACTTGGTTTTTGTTTGTGCTGAGAAAACAAAGTGTGATGTGGTCTTCTTTTTGTTTCCCTCCATCAGAGTTGCTGAGTGACCCTGTCTGATGCTGGTTTTTCTCTGAAATTCTTTATTTCCAAAAAGAGAACAATGTGATCTAGCTGTGAACAAGCCAGCTCCCAACAACATCTCTTCTATTCTGTCCAGTTTCCGGTTTCTGTGGCCCTTCTCCTGAGTCACTTTGTCTCTGGAAGGTCTGGTGGTTTTAGAAGTTACTGGCTTGTCTTCTAGTCAGATGCTAAGGACAGCAATCACAGTGATCATGGTGGCAGTAGTATTTATCTGCCTGACCAGAAGAGTTTTCTGATTACTCCAAAAGCCAAACAAGCAAACAAACCTAATTCTTCTTTACAGTCTCGATTCTTCGCCATCTCAAATTTTCTTTTCGTTTTCTCCTTGGGGTTCTGCCCTCCTAAGGAGATGTTTATTTTCTTCTTTGTAGTGAAAAAAGCATATGAGTTTTTGTTTGTTTAATCTCTTTGGCCCCCTCTGGCCCATGCTGAGATCACAGGAGCCTGTGCTGCTCCCAGGTTACTCTGCCACCTGCACGGGAGCTGTGAGGCGCAGGCCCCCAGGACTCTGAGAGGTTCACACTTAGTTGGCTCTGTAGCCACAGGATCTTTCCACCTGGTCACCGCCAGCCTTCTATGGTTCAGAGCAGAGTACACAGTCCCACCAGTGGGCCTTCCCATTACGCTGCCTCCCATCCCTATAGCTTTTTCTCATAACTTCCCAAGGATATTTTGGTCCTTCTTCACAGACACTGGGAAAGGCCAGGGATTCCCACATTTTTATTCTCAGAAGAGATGATCACAGTCTAGACATCTTTGGAATATTGTCTCTGGGATGCAACTGACGCTTTTACACTGTTCACATTTCTGTCCTTTTAAGACTCACCCAGTTCTCCACCTACATGTTGCACTGACCCAAATACTGTTGCTTTCCTAGCAGAGGGTCCCTTCCGACAGTCTGGACACTCTTCAACACATTCTTGCCCCAGTGCATGTCAGTTTATATTTAAATTGGCCACACTCTCTGAGTGATGGCAGTCAAATTGTCACATATCACATTCCAAACACTTTTTATATGCAAATGTCATATAAGTATGACGTACATTTTGCAGAGTATTGAGCATACACAAACACACAGAGCTCCAAAAGTTAGTGGAAAGCTAACAAACACTACGTGTGAGGTTTAGTTTGAGAAGCTAGCCTACTGTGTCTTCTGAAGCTAGGCAGAAAGTGTGTTTGATCTAAATGATGCAAAGCTCTTAATTCTTTGCGGCAAATAGAAATTATTAAAAATTATGCAACAAACTTTCTAAAGGTCCCTATATATATATTTCACAGATTTTCACATTGCTTATATTGTGACTAGCTGTTTTAGTACACATAATTCTTTTCAATTATTTTTTCCCTCTCTGACTACTGTGTATTATGTAGTAATGCATATTTCTGTTATTTCTGTTGATTTGTAGTTGGGAAAATAGACACTCTGGAGGTATGCTAATACTATATTTTCAGAAAGAAAAAAAATGATGTATGCTAAAAATATTTCAAAACCTCGGTATGAACCTGATATAATGTATTCTGTCCAATTTTTGTTTGTTTACATTTTTCTGTAACTGTTTCCTATTTTCTTGCCAGAGGCCAGTAGGAACCCTGAGGATTGATTAATCAGAAAACAAAATAAGAAGGGAAAAAATGCTGCCCAAATAAGAAGCTGCTAAATTGGCTATAAAAAGAATTCAGAGCAAAGCCAATATAACAACAGGGGCTCAGAAAACACAAAAAGGAAGTCCCTGCATCTATTTCCCCATTTCAATTTCACACTGAAGGTCTCTTTATAAAAGACATTGGTAGTAGGGCAGGAGTATCAGAAATGCTGCTTTTTCTATCTTCTGATACCAGAGACAATCCTGCGTTTTTTTTTTTTTTTTTATCACAAGAGATTCAAAGTGCAGGATTTGGGTCTCTGTTTTCTTAAATCTATTTCACAAAAGATGCTCAACACCAGGGGGGAATAAAAGGAAAAAAAGCGGGGGGGGGAGTATTCATCCTGTCATGTGATTCTTATAATGTTCCTACTGAGTTGCACATCTGTCACCCCAGTGCAGAGTGACAGCCTGGCTAAGGGTAGGCAACATATTTTTCTGCCTAAGTATAACATACACCACTGAACAGAGATTAGAAAGGAAACCAAATTAACATAGTGAGCAAAGGTGGAAAGGCTTTTGTGGGCCCCAGAAAATGTCAAAAGAAAACCATAATCATATGCAAATAAACTAACATTTAAATTCTAAATTACCATGGGTCTCTAGTGACACGATGTCCCGTCTATGGACACCAAGAGAAGTAAAGAATTTTTTAAAGCATTGAACAACCCTAAAAAGGGATAGACTAGCCAGGCACAGTGGCACACGCCTGTAATCCCAGCAGCCAGGGAGACTGAGACAGGAGGATTGCAAGTTCAAATCCAGCCTCTGCCACTTAGTGAGTTCCTAAGGAACTTAGTGAGTCCTTGCCTCTAAATAAAATATAAAAAAGGGCTGGAGATGTGGCTCAGTGGTTAAACACCCTTGGGCTTAATCCCCAGTACCTAAATAAATAAATAAATAGAAGAACAGACAATAGTACAATTTTAAAAAAAAGAAAGTCATTTTATGATGTATTGTGTAAAATTTTCAGATTCATATGACATATAATTCATGGTGGATATTTTTAATATAATTCATAGCTTTTCAAATTCAAAAATGCAATATAAATTAGGAAATATATTTTAGAAGTTAAACTCTTAAAAAGTGTCTTCCATAAAAATAAACTATGAAGTCAAATTTAATGTTAAAGGAAATATAGAAGAAAAAAATAACAAAATATATTCAAATCACTATTTGTCAGTCATCATTAACGGACTTCATTGATTTTGTATTTTGTTGTATTTATTTCATTAAAAAGTACTTGTAACTTTACATCAACATTTTAAGCATATTCTGCTCTTATTTTCAGATCACCATTGATCTTTCTTGCATGTCTCATGAGATTCTTACTTTCATCTTTTTCTCCAACTGAAAATCAGCCTAACTATAAAAGCTGAGGGCATAGTCTCTACACAAGACTAACCTAACTTTTGACATTAACTGCAAAATTAGGGATTCCCAAAACCACTCTCAGTTTTGTTAATTTACCTGAAGTTTTCATAGAATTCATAAAAAGCAATAAGGTGAGGGCTGCATGGAAACCAAGTAATCACATGCCTAACATTCACAGAAGCCAGTGTCCTTGGGACAGCAGGCTTTTACTTCAATTCCCAATTGGACCATCAACATTAGTAGTATAGTCTTCAATATTAGTAGTATAGTCTTCTGGCAAGGCCAGTGTCTCTGGCCACTGTACAGTAGATGTAGTTCAAGAAATGAGTCCAAAGATCCTAATACTTTGCCAGAGTCCCCATCAGTCATTAAATTAGTCCATTCCACCATCACACCATGTGGTCAAGATTCCACTTGGCTTTGTCAGCTTTTATTTCAGTGTGTCAAGTTACAAAAGAGAGAGTACTCTTGGCTAGTTTATTTATTTATTTTTCCTTCTCAAGCATCTGATATCTTTAA
The DNA here is from genome assembly GCF_052094955.1 of Ictidomys tridecemlineatus. Taxonomy (NCBI): domain Eukaryota; kingdom Metazoa; phylum Chordata; class Mammalia; order Rodentia; family Sciuridae; genus Ictidomys; species Ictidomys tridecemlineatus. The sequence goes on along the minus strand of NC_135483.1, from coordinate 188,815,998 downwards.
GCCAAGTGACCATCTTATCTCTTGCTCCAGGTTTTCTCAAAGTGACAATATAGTATTGGATTTCCCTTGTTGCAAAAGCCAGTGTTTATTCCTTGACTCTTAACCATAGTCCAACTTCTCTCAATTTATCATTTTATCCAAACTTTTTTACCTTTATAAGGGCTGTTTTGTTTGGCTGTTATGCTAGTCTCTCTTGTCAACAGGGATTCAAGTCTAATGAGTATATCCTGCTTAGTCAACTCCCATGCATAGAGGAGGTATCAGAGGGCAACAGAGAACTATACTGCACAGTTTAAAAGTGATATGGTGTCCAGTGGTCCAGTGGATGGTACTCCATCCAAGCCTCTATTTAATAGGCCAAGTTTCTATCATCCTTCTGCCTGATCGTAAAGCCAGATCACTGACCACCACCTATTCATTGATCAAAAGCAGCCATAGAAACTGAGAGCATACAATTCAGCTCAAATGATTTGCTTTTGTCTTCTTATATCTGAGTGCTAATAAGGAATAGGATGCTCTCCATTCATCTTGGGACCACTATCCCTAAACCAAGCAGCTTATTATTTGTCAATTGAGAATTGTTCCTGGGGAATCACCCAAAAGGCAATAGGGTCTGACCACTGCTCAGGTTCTTCTAAGGTCAGTCCTAGAGAGCAGTAGAATAGAGAAAGGAGAATAGGGGCAGGGAGAAGGTAAGATCTTGGGGGAAGGGTCTGACATCAAATTCCATGCATGTATCATTTTGCCAAAATAAACCCAACTACTATGTATAACTAAAATGCTCTAATAAAAAAATCAAATAATTAGGAAATTAAAAAATAAAGTCAGTCCTAGGAAGAAGAAGGCCACCAGTTTACAATTCCTCCTGGCATTCCCCCAGTGGGATGTCCCTGTAATAAACCATTTCCCTTCTATTATAGAATTTTCTTTGTCATGATCTTCTCCATTAAAGTAATTCTCTATAGTATCACCTAAGACATTGTAGGAATTTCAGGTTTCACAGTAAATTCATAACCTTCATTCTTGGATACTCTATTAAAACCCAATAGCAGATGGTATTGTCTCTCCAGCTGAAGTTTCCTGTCCAAAGTGCTAACGATGTTCAAAAATCACAATTCGAAAGTTTCAATCATTTCCTTTTACATTTAAATATTTCTTCTTATTCAGAAACACATTCTTTACAGATATGTTATTTGAGAATTTTTGTTGATTGTGAGTCAGCATTATTGGGATTTCGTGATTGATATACAGGATATGTCTTGGACTTCTGTCTCATGTTGCCAGATCTATCCTAATGGGTCTCTTAAAATAATTGTTCAGATTTAAAGAGCTGTGGGTAGCCTTTTGTAGATCCAAGGTACTCAACTTTCAGTCTTAGCGGACCCTTGCCCTGTGTGGGCAGTAGTCTGAGAGGATCCTCTTCTGTTTCTATAGTGAAAGCCTGGAAGGCTGGACACTGGCCATGGACCAATGGTATTAAAGTCAACTTCTTAGCTTCTCCTCCTCCTCCTCCTCTTCCTCCTCCTCCTTCTCCTCCTCCTCCTCCTCCTCCTCCTCCTCCTCCTCCTCCTCCTCCTCCTCCTCCTCCTCCTCTTCTTCCTCCTCTTTCTTTTTCTTCTTCTTGTTCAAGTAAAACAATGTACTAGAAATCAAATTCTTTTCCAAATGTTAAAATTTCTGGTCCTATGAGAGATGTCCTCATTGCTAAAAATGAATAAAGATTGACAGAATTAAGAGTCCTTAAGAAACTGTTATTCACACCATAAATTCTACATCAAGTGTGGCTTCCATTATGAAGAAAATAATATTTACATTCATTCGTTATTTCTCTACCAAGAGGGACCAAGTATTCAATCTAGAATAGAGAGCTAATTCAGGAGAGCTGTCAAACAAACTCTGAGGGGAAGTGACTCTTTCCAACACCCAATAAGCAATGATAACTACTGTGGGTCATCCGTAGCTAATTACCATTTATATTTTGAGGAAAAATACAGAATTAGATAACACTGAATGTATTACTTATGTAACCACATGTGATAGATAAGTAGCTAGGTCGATGAAAGAGAGGGAAAAGAGAGAAACTAGTAAATGTATATTTAGGTTTTTAATTAACCTTCCTGCTTCTTTCCCTTGCCTATAGTTTAAGATACAGAATATTTTTGATTCAGCCTGACATGCATCTGTTCCTAGGAAGCCAACCTCTTGCCTCTGAAATGAATAAATGCAGTAATAAAAATTTTAGAAATCTTTGTCATAAGGTAGTTCATGAAAAGTCAGAAAAAAAAATTCAGTTCTTCAGATTTGTTCCCCAGGAATGAGAACCAGTTTTGTTGCTTATCACGTGATCATTTTTTATGTTCTGAGGGGAAATTTCAGAGTATTCACGGCTCTCACTTCTGACTAACGAACTCAGCTTGGAATCCAAGACAGCTCCACCATCTCTTTGAAAAGTCACTTAGTACATCCACGTCTCCTTTTCCCCACAGGCTAAGACGGTTAATGGTACCCACCTTGTTCAGTGGTTGTAGTAAGTGAATTAAAATAACAGAGATACTATGTGCCTGACACAACATAATCATTCCAGTAGTTGAAATGATGGTTATTAAGAGATGGTTTAGGGTGGGGTTGTAGCTCAGTGACAGAGCACTTGCCTAGCATCTGTGAGGCACTGAGTTCCATCCTTAGCACCACATAAAAATAAACAAATTTTTAAAAAGGCATTCTGTCCATCTAAAACTATAATTTTTTTAAAAAAAAGATGATTTAATTTCAACAAATTCTAAAAGCAATTAAAAGTTGTCTTTAAGCTTTAAATACTTATCACAATTCAGAGTCCTCCACAGTAAGTAGCTCTTGTTATTTTGCAATTAAATCACTAACTTTAAAATAATTTTCTGTAAGTTTCCTAAGATAGTACAGAAGCTTGTGGATTTGTTTTCTTTCTTTCTTTCTTTCTTTCTTTCTTTCTTTCTTTCTTTCTTTCTTTCTTTCTTTCTTTCTTTCTTTCTTTCTTTTCGTCACATCAATATGCCAACAATGTCTACTATGGTACTTGTATAAAATAGATACTTATTAAATCTTTGCTCAACCTTAATATGTCACAGTTGAGGAATTATAGGTTGGAAAGCTCAGTGCCTCACCAAAGGGCATAGAGTTAATGGAAGTAAAGCCACATTTATAAGCCAGAGTAAAGTTGTAACAGCAATTAGCCATTTTCTGGGTTGACATCACTGGTTTGTGAATTGTGCAGTCTCACGGACCCCTTGCTCAGGAGGGCTCTGCACTTGGTTTAGAGTCTAACACTGATGTTTCAATTTATTAACAATTTTGCAACAGGAGATTCCCACCTTTATGCTTCACACCAAGCCCCACAAATTATGTAGTTGGTCTTGACAATCATTGCGGTTTCATAATTCAGCCTTCAAAATAGATTTGAGGATTCTGGATTGAGAGACGCCTTCCAGATTGATGCCCTGCTGAAGACTTGGGCCTACTGTACACAAGCAGCAGGAGGAAAGGCTTCCTCCCCCTCTGTCAGCTCTTCCCTGCCACCTGAACATGCCTCTTTGGAGAGCCAGCAGGGAAAATTGGGCCTAGTGACAACTGCATTGCACTTGAATTACATTAGTAGCCTCAACCCCCGCAGTGAACTGACAGCACAATTGCTCTCATCAGACACCTGAGGCCATACCTGAAATTGTAGCATTTAGATAATAAATAACATCATTCTGTACATAAATCTCAGCAACCTTCAGCAACTGCCACATCCGCCTGTCTCTAAGGCTCGCTCTCTCCAGGTTGTAAATGTGTCCTGGTTTCCCTCTGCAAAAAATCACCAGGATTGTCCATCTTAAAGAGCAGCCAGTGTTCAGGCTTCTGCAAGCCTCTCACTGATACATCAAAATAGTGTCAGACTAGAGTTACCGAGGAAATAAAGTAGGGGCCTAGTTAAAACCCATGTGTTAACAGCTGTAGGCAAGCCAGGCTGTGGTTTGTGTCTAAGCATTCCTCCAAGGCCCACGTGTCAAAGGCTTAGTCCCCAATTTGATGCTACTGGGAGGTGGCAGACGGTGTAAAAGGTGGGGCTAGTTGGGGGTCTTCTGGTCACTGGGAAAGTGCCCTTAAAGAGAATCATGGATTATATCCTTTCCATTTTTATGTGATCCCCAGCCATAAGGTGAGCTTTGATCCATCACGTGTTCCCTAGAATAATATGCTGCTTTGCCACAGGCCCAGTGATGGGGACTGCCAATCATGGACTGGAATTTCCAAAAATATGAGCCAAGATAAACCTTTTCTATTTATAAGTTTATCTATACCATGTATTTGATACAGTGATAAAAAGCTAACACAATGGATCTCAAAGCAATGGCCTCCATCCACCTTCTGTATCTGCCTGTATGCTGTAATGATTCCTGGGCCACGGAGACAATAGCTGACATCCCTGGCCCAAATATCTCTCTCAGAGACTGATTGGTTCTGACATTTTCACATCTGAGGTCATTGGTGAGCTTATGATATGACCCCCTAAAATCTAACAATCTCCAGGGCCGAAGAGCAGGTCTAGTCATGCACCATCCCAGTCACTAGCATCCAGTCTGGGTTTACCAGACATTTTCTGGAATCTAGGCTTTGCATGATTGCAATATTATGAAGAACAGAAAAAGAAAGAACAACAAAGAAGAACTGAGCTCCCAGTGCTTCCCCACTATTTCATTAAGTCCCGCCCCAACCAGACAGATTCTTCCTCTTCTTTGACTGTCTATTGCAAATTCCTTACATCTCCTTGCACTTCTCACTGCTCTGCCATGGTTTCCTCTGCCTCCCTTATCTTCAGCAGGAGATTGTAGTTCTTCTTTGCAAGGGAGAAGAAAACCAGTGGGCAGGTCTTCCAACTTCTCCCTCCCATTCTCACGGTGACTTGTTCTAGTGTCTCTCCTGAATTGTGAAGTATTCCCCCTTGGAAGTCTGCACATCAGCAAGTGAGTTTCCTGAACTTTCCATTCATAAATAGCCATGGTGGTAGTAACACCACCTACATTCCACAGTAGATGGTTCTCACTCTACCTTCCTCAATTAGGTGCAAAAAAGACTTCTTTCTACACACTTTGTCCATTCTGCCCTCCATCCACCATAACCATTTGATCCATCAAATTACACACCAGCTAGTTCTGTGCCCATCTGTACAGATGTCCCCACAAGGGTGACCTCCGTGTGATTCAATACAGAAGACTGTTTTCCAGTCTTCTGTTCCCCTGATTTCTGAGCAGATCTTGGCACTGACCAGCAGACTCTGCTTCCTAACTGCCTCTTTCCTTCCTTGGCTTTCACTTGTAATATTCTGGCCAATGTCTCTCAGTCTCCTTTTCTAGGAGACTAGAGACTCCTCTACACTAAAGCATTTAGGATTCTTCAGGGCTCAGCTTTAAGTAGTTATTTAATCCTCATTTTATTTTTCTGGGTAGCTTTAGTGCATCCTCTCCTATGACTTCATTTACTATTTTTATGCTAATGGATGCCAAGTTTATTTATTTATTTATTTTTTGGGTAGGGCAAATTTATCTTCTGTATTCACATGACCCTAAGTTTTGAGAAGTCTCAAGAAACCTGAAAATCAGTGTGTCTAAAACAGAAATCATGGTCTTTTTGCAAAGAAAAAAAAATCTTTTCTTTCTTTAGAGTCACTTGCCTCAGTAAATGATGTCATTTCACTCCATTGCTCTCAATGGAAATATGGGAGTGCTTCTTGACTCTTTCCACCTCCGACCCTCAGTTCTGATCAATCACTAAATCATGTTGCTTCTGACTTCAAAATAACCTGTGTCTTTTTTGCACTCACTGTGCCCACCAACTACCACCTTCATTTTCATGTCACCTACTACAGTAGCCTCTGCCAGGCATCACACATACATGACCCAACCCTTATTTAGGAGTAAGGAAGATGCTTTCCAAATACCAGTCTCTGACACTTCCCATTTCAGAACATAACTCAGTTTGGTTGCAGACTCTTGGTAGTGGTCTAATGCCCTAATAGGAGTCTTAACTCCTTGTTTTATATGGCCTACCTCATTGTGTGCTGTCCTGATCCTCAACACTCCCAGCAGGATGGGAGAGTAAACATTTCCTGCTTCTCCTTACCTTGGAGCTTCTGCTTGTTCTGTTTGTGCATATGTCTCTTTTCCCTAATTTTCACCTGGTTGTATCCTGAGTCTTGGAGGCTGATGCTTAAATATCACACCAATAAGCCCACCTCAGCCTTCCTCTAGATCCAAGCTACATATTTCCATGGAACCTTGGGTTTCTCCTTTGATTGCTTGCCACCATTTTAGTAAGTTGCTTATCATCTAATCCACTCTCACCTCCCTGACACAAAGGATGCAGGAAGCAGGGGTCACATGTGTCTCTTTCATACCTGTGACCCTTGCACTCAGTCTTGCATCCTAAATAGAGTAGAAGTTTACTAAACATTGGTTAAGTGAACAACGAATGAACAAATGAAAAGTGCAGGGACGAAAAACGACTTTGGAATTTTGTCATTTAAGATGACAAGTTGCCTTCAAGCTGAGCCTTGAGCTTTGGGAAAGAGCAGAGGGAGATTTATATATGCCTTGGAAAAAATGAAATATTTCATTTTATGGTTTCATAATGTTTCTCAGCTTGGAAATGGCCTTAGTTTTACACTTTGAGTGCAGAACTGTGCTGAGGGACCTCTCCAAAGACCAAGCTGTAATAAGTCTACCTGGCTCAGACAGCCTCTGTGATGGCAGGTGGAGTGTCTCCCGGATGAGCTGGTTTGTATTACCACTATGCATGCCTTGAAGCCAGCTCCCAGGCCTTCCCAAGCTGAGACTGCCCCACACTGGGTCACACAGAAGCATCTGAGGCTGGGTCTCCCTGTCTTTGATGCTTTCCTTTCTGTGTGTACTTCAGGGAGCTGCATGTAGAGTTTTTCCAGTTATTTGCTGTTATATTTCCCTTCTTTATTGTTTGTGTTTTTTTTTCTTTTGATATTGAGAGAAACAATAGTGATATCACCTCCAAAATGCACTGGTAATAAAAAATACCTTTAAAAAAACACAGAAATGTTTCTTCCTTGGATGAGAACAGATGTTAAAAGAATTTGGCATCTGTTATATTTTATGATGTTATTTTTTTTCAGATCTTTCTTGAAGGAATAATTAAATAATCAGTGTGAACCTTTGCAGGCTTAACTTGATTTTTGTAATGATGATGTAAAAGATGGGGAAATATGGTATTTTGCAGTATTGTTTCACCTCAAAAACAAACAAAACAAACACAAACAAACAAACCAAAAAACCCAGAGGGTTCTATGAAACATGTTTCTTGGACCGGAATATACAATGTCTGTGTTCCCAAATCAGTAAAGTGAAAATTAATGCAAATAGAGGAGTGGACTACTTAGGAATATTACACATATAGGAATGATTGTCTCCAGGAAACTGCTAATAAATATTTTTAATGGACATGAATACCCAGATTATCGTAGTTACAGGATAGAACACAGAAAAACAGTTAACATTTTTTTCATCTCTCTCATCTCTTTGCTTGCTTCTCCTTTTATTTGTGGGGTGTTGCTCATTCATGATCATGCTTCTGACTCACATGTTCTAATAAAAGCTCAAAGAAACATACCCCTGTTTGTGGTGTGTGTACTTAAGTGCTGCTCATCTGCTTAGAAATGCTTAACAAGAAAAAGTAAGGGTTCACATTGACCCATTGTAGGTTTATAAAACCCTGTGTTTCTTTCTCCCCCCCTCCTCATTTCAAGAAGCCACTCACTGTAGCTAGAGCAGGTATCCGTGTGCTCTCTCCAAAGATGACTGAGACATCTTACGATAATTTCCTATACCATCAAAAGTGTTTAGGATGTAATTGTGTATTCTGTTCTATTTTTCTTTGGCTTCAAAAATACAGAAATATGAACCATAGACAAGAGCAGGCATTTCATTAAAAGAAAATAGGAAAAAAAAACACCCTCTATACCTTGAATTGATGATTAGCTGATTAGCCTATGAAAATGGACCCTAATTGTCATGGTTTGATGCAGTTTAATTGTCACCCCCTGAAAGGTTCGTGTGATTAGAAGCTTGGTCTCCAGGAGTGGTACTGGGGGTAGTAGAATCTTCAAGAGGTGGCTAGTGAGATGTTGGGGGGTAATAGAATCTTCAAGAGGGGCTGGTGGGATGTTGTTAGGTCAATGGGAGCATAAATTATTTCTCTAGTGAACCCTGGCAATTTTCCTGAGAGCATGGGTATAATAGGAAAAAGTCTGGTTCCCCACCCAGGTCTCTCCACTTCTAGTCTGACTTGCAATCACGTGTTTGTTCCCACACATTCTCCTTCCTTTGCTGTCCATGTCATGAGGTGAGACATCCAAGGTACCACCCTCGCCAAGCCTGCACTATATCATCTGGACTTGCAACCTCTAAAACTGTGAGCTAAATAAATGCTTTCTTCATAGATAGGCTGCATCAGATATTTAGTTAAAGTAACAAAAAGCTGACAATTACTAGGAAATTAGATACAACTTTCAACTATTCTGTTGACAAATCTTAATAAAAATGAGGAAGAATTTTAGATAAAAGACAGGAATCCTGTGTATTGTGCTTTTTTTCTCCCTCTTGCTCATCATCCAGATGGCTGTGGGAGGCAGCAGATTCCCAGGATGAGAGACTCCTTTGACTCTGGTGGTTGAAGAGTCCTGAGAAAGAACTTGTGAAGGGCTTTCCTTGCATAGGTTTGGTGAGATCGTGGGAGGAAAGCCTCTGAGCAAAGATTGTGGAGATATTGGAAAGGACTTGATCCAGAAACCTGTGAATTTCTGGGAACTTGGAGGAAACAAAATTGTATGCAAATGTGTTTGTGTGTGCACGCCTGGGTGTTTCTGTTCTCTTTGTTCTTGGAAAGACAGAACAGAGGAGAAAGGTAATCGAGCCCTTCCTACTTCCAAGAACAGGAGATTATGAGACAGCAAGTGTTCCTGCTGCTTTTCTACTGTTAAAGCTTTAGCCCACAGAAGTAGATGGGTATTTGTTTCCACTCCCTCTGAGATTTTTAGTACTTAGGATACTTCAGCAATCAAAGCTGATCCCTAATATGATCACACACACACACACACACACACACAAAAAAAAAAATCATCACACATCCTTGGGATCCAAGGATCCAGCAAGGGAACATCACATGGAGCAGGCCCTAGGACAAAGGAAACCACTGGAGAAGATGATCAAGGATTCAAACAGAAATATATAAAAATTATTAGAAGAACAGCGACAAAAGTTCCAGTTAAAATTTTGAAGGAGAAAATTCAGAAGGTGAGTTGAAACATGGAATGATTGTCTTTCAGACTGAAATGAGTGAAGTGGGGGATTGAGTGGAAGACAATTATTTCACAGTACAGACCAAAAATAAAAAACAGAGAACAAATTGAAAGAAGAGATATGAATTCCAGAGAATGAAATTCAGAAACTTAGTATCCATACACAAGAGTTTCAGGAGAAAATTTAACTGTCAGGAGATACACAGTAAATATTCTAATGAATGAAAATGTTTCTTTGAGCTTTATAAAGATAGACTTATACACAACGGACATTGCACTAAACAATTCCAGAAACAGTAATGAGAAAGACATGTGTTAGTAAGACTCTTGACATCTCAAGGAAAATGGAAAAAAATACACAAAATTCCTGATAGAAAAAAAAGGATCTACCTAAAAATAATTAAATTGGAATCAGATATCTTATCTGAAATATCAGAATTTAATGATTGATAGGAATCCACTTGCAAATTACTAAAGGAAAAATAAATCTTCCAAAGAAACCTATATCCTCATTAAAGGAAAAAAAAATCTGTGAGCAGATGTTGGATTGCAATTAGCTGATGAACAGAGTTGAACAAGTGGCCCTGTGAAAACACACATCGTCCATGGCTGATTAATCCAACTATCAGTAACTATTTAATTTATATATGAGAGGATGATGACAATCAGGAAAATGGATCATGACAAAATAGAGACTATTATAATAGTCTAGAATAAACTGAATTGTCTTGAGAAAAGTAGTTGGAACAAGAAGAAAGAGGATATAAAAAGTATTTCAAGGTGGGATGGGGCACGAGAAGGAAGAATTTTCTAATCTTTTTTCTCTCATAGAGAAAAAAATATTTTCTCTATGAAAATGATGTAATGGTACATTATGGTCGTGGAGAGTGGTGTGATTTGCTGTTACACACTGGTACGTGCACACCTCATAGCAATATCACTTGGCCAATATCATTTCCCAGCATTTCCCCTTTCCCTTCCCTCCTCCCTCCCCTGGTCCCTTTCCTCTAGTCTGATCTCTCTTCAATTATCATGAGATTTGCCCTCAAACTTTTCTTTGTTCCCTTTTTATCCTCCTTATATGAGGGAAAACAGATAACTCTTGACTTTCTGAGTTTGGCTTATTTCACTTAACATAATGTTCTCAAGTTCCATCTATTTTCCTGAAAACGTCATAATTTCCTTCTTCTTTATGACGGAATAAAACTCCATTGTGTATACATATCACATTCTCTTTATCCATTCATCCACTGAAGGATACCTAGGCTGGTTCCATAGTTTGGCTTTTGTGAATTGTGCGGCTATAAACACGGGTATGCATGTATTGCTATAGTATCACTAGAGTATGCTGACTTTAATTCTCTAGTGTAAATACGAAGAAATGGTATACCTGGACCATATGGTAATTCCATTTCTTGTCTTTTGAAGAACTTCCACACTGATTTCTACAGTGGTTATACTAACTTACAATCCCACCAATAGTGTAAAAGTGTTCCCGTTTTTCCACATCCTCGTCAGCATTTGCTGTTGTTTTTATTCTTGATGACTGCTATTCTGACTGAAATGAGATGAAGTCTCAGTATAGTTTCATTTTCATTTCCCTAATTGCTAAAGATGTTGTGCATTTTTTTAAAAATATATTTTTGGGCCATTTATATTTCTTATTTTAAGAAGGATCTGTTTAGTTGATTTACCTACTTATTAATGGGCTCCTTGATTTTTGGTGTAAAGTTTTTTGAGTTCTTCATATATTATACATATTAATCCTAATATCAATTAGGTTATTTATTTGTTAATCGGATTCATTTTAGAGGGTCATTCGTGTTTTATCTTGTGTCTACATTTGGTTAATTTTTATTCCGAAGTAATATTCCTCCATAATGGGTATATCACATTTCCTTATTCTCTAATTGATGAACATTTAAGTTGTTTCTGTGTTTGACCATTGTGAACAATGCTACCAGGAGTATTCTTACACCAGTTTTTGTGTGTTGACTTATTGGCTTTTAGAATTGAGTTGCATAATGTGGAAGCATTTGGGAATTTCTTGGTTACTTTTTAGCTACTGATTTCTAGTTTCAGTCATTGGGATCACAAATCATACTCACTGAAATTTATATCTTCTAAATTTATTGAGAATTTCTTTGTGGCTCAACTCATTTTTATATTTGTTTCACCTATGCCTAAAATTAAAGTTTATTCTATTTTATTTGGGAGTAGGTTCTACAAACATCAATTAGTGCAAAAGGACTAATAGAGATGTTCAAATCTTATATATTTATATACATTTTTGCTTGCTTGTTAAAATAACTATTCAGAGAAAATTGAGTTTTTCTTTAATTATGATTAGAGATTTATTTATATGTGTTCTTGCTTTTCTTAATCAGTTTTACACTTTGGTATTTTTAGGCTATGTCACTATGTATATTCAAACTTATTACCTTTCCTTTAGAGAGTGACATTTTTGATCCTATGAAGTGGCCATCTTGGCTAATAATTTTTATTATGAAATCTTCTTTGTCTGATATTAAAATAGCCAGATTGGATATTCTCATGATTAGGTTTTTCACTCTACAATTAGATTTTGGATGAACTTTCCCCCACATTATTTTGCTTGCAATATATCTGCCTTCAAGTTTATGTCTTAAAAAGTTTTTATAAGGTTGTTGGCTCTTTCAAAGGGCAACCTGACAATCTCTGTCTTTTAATTAGAAGGTTTAGTCTATTTGCACATGTAATAACTTTTTATTGCTGCCTAGCAAATTACAACAAACTAGTATCTTAAATTATCTTAAATCACATTTATTTTCCATGTGTGAGGAGGTTGTGTGTGCTTAGTGGGATCTTCCGTGAAGGCTGTGATCAAAGGTACAGAAGTGCTGCATCCTAGTCTGGAGGTTCAGCTGGGAAAGAATCTACTCTCACGCTCTCTCAGGTGGTCTGTAGAATTTGTTTCTGGCACTGCAGGAAAGAGGACTGAGACTCCTTTCCGGGGGTTGATTGGAGGCTGTTCTCAATTCACAGAGTTCTTATCAACCCTTTACATGTAAGCCTCCCAACATGGTCACTTATTCTTCAAACCTAGCTAGGGAGAAGAGTCTCTAGAATATGTACGCTGACAAGAGATTCTGTGTAACCATAGGGTAGCATCTCATCACTTTTGTCATATTCATTAACTGCAATTTGCAGGTCCCTCTACATTTAAGGAGGGGGACTCACACATAAACTCCAGGAAGCAGGCAACATAGAACATAGAGGCCATCTGAGAATCTGTCACAGCATGTAACGTAGTGATCACAGTGATTTGTTCACACCAGCTACCTCACAACTTCTCTGTTCCATGGATTCTTTCTTTCTATTCTACCTTTTTAGAACTTAGTAGAAAATTTTACAAATTTCAAAAAATTTCTTGTATTGAACTTTATTATCTTCCATTCATTTTTTTGGGAATTTGCTTACTCTAGGTATTAAAATATGCAAACTTAATTCATGACATTTTACCTTGAATTGCTAGCTGGCTGTTTTACAAATCATGTAAGAATCATGCAAGAGTAATACTCACTTGATCACTCTTAGCTTTTTTTTTTTTCTGTCCATGCTATGCATTATAAACTATGCAAAAATTTGCTACTATGTTTTCTATAAACACTTAGCATTCGTTTAGAGAAATTGTTTGAAAGTATTTTAGATTTCTGTGTGTATTTATTATCATCTTCTACTCTGATTCCTTATTTCAGAATTAAGCTTCTGGAATCACCTCCCTGTAGAATAAAGAACTTGGTTTAGTGTTTGTTTGGTGGGGGACATATCTCATGGTAATGAATCATTTCACTTTTTTTCTGAAATATATTTATTCACTTTCATTTTTAGAAGATAATCTCTAGGTGGATGCTTCTTTTCCAGCAGGCCAAAGACTTTGTTCAGTTGTTTCCTGAGTTCTATTATTTCTGATAATAAACATTCTTATTTCTGTTGCTCTGAATGAAATTTCTGTATTGTATCAGGCTAATTTAAACGTGTTCTCTTTATCTTTGGTTTTCAGGAGCTTGACTGTAATGTAACTATTTGGGGTTTTGTTTGTGTTTACTCTCCTTGATTCTGTATCTTTATGTATTTTGTCAATTTTGTCAAATCCTCAGTCATTATCTCCTCAAATCCTGCCTCTGGACTATTTCTCCTCCCATTTTTGGAACTCCCATTACTCGTAAGATAAACCACTTGAGGCTGTTCCACAAAACTCAGACTATGTTCTATTTTCTTTCAGTCTTTTATTTTTTTCTCATTAAGTTTCACATTGGATAATTTGTGCTCTGATTTTAAATTCACTAACATTTTCTTTTGCTGGATGCAATCTGTTTTTAGGCCCATTGATTTAATTGTTGCTCTCTGTTTTATGATTTTTACAATTTCAGGTTTATTTTCATTTTTATAAGGTACTTCTTTTTACTGAAAGTCCTTCTTTGCTCATCTTCATTATCCAACTTTTAGAGGAGCTATTTTATTTTATTTTTAGTTGTAGATGAACACAATACTTTTATTTTATTTATTGATATTTATTTTTTATGTGTTGCTGAGGATTGCACCCAGTGCCTCACATGTGCTAGACCAAGTGCTCTACCATTGAGCTACAACCCCAGCCTGAGATGGGTTATTTTAAAATCTATTTCTGGCAATTTCAACAGGGTCTTTTGTACATTTTTTTAATATGGGTTATATTTCCTTGCATTTTCACTGGCCTCATAGTTTTTATTATATACCAGGCAAGATATGCTTTTAAAAGACAGCAGAGACTGAAATATGTGCATTTTTTATGTGGGCACCTATGCTGCAGAACCTTTCTTCTGAATATTGGATGAACTTTAAATGTATCTCATTCATATCACATGAGTCATATACTATCATAAAATGACATGGAGTGCTGTCTAAGAATATAACATTTTGTATTTGATTTCCAGTAAAGACAAAAAAAAATCACATGATGAATCCAGCAGTACTGCATTTGGGGAGGGATTGACAAACTTTCAGAGGATATAGATTCTGGAATAAGACTGAAGATGTCAAAGTCCAAGTCCACTTCCTAGCTATTTGGTTTTGGGCTAGTTATAATTCAAATTCCTCAAGTGTAAATGTGGAGAATGATAGCATGCATCTCATACAAGTTATAATTGTGAATACTAAGTAAATTGGTGCATAAGTGGCATATACAATCACACCTGGCGCATAGTAAAAGATCAATAAACACTTGATTTTATACTTACTAAGCTTTTTTTAAATGCATACTCATCAAGAAAGGAAATTCTTTCATGTGTCTGCTGAGGAAGAGAAATGATGCTTTGCTTCTAAAGTCCAGCTACATTTACTATGGTTGACCACCAAGTTGAGTTTTATCTTTTGCTCTGAATGTGGTAGGATATACACACTGCCTTATCTTTCTCACACCTGGAGTGAACATAGAAGTTGGTTTAACTATAATCTCATCTCTTTGATTCAACCAGAGAAATATTTATTCTTATGCTGCTTGCAGTGATATTCTATACCTATGATCTAAATTTTACATTTTCTTACCTGATGTCCTAACAACTTTTGATATCTGCCTATTTTCAGAACTGTTCTCTGAAATATCATACATATAAAATAGGGATGTCTTGTGATCTGACACTCTGAATTGATAGAATACTTAAAATATTAGCAATTAAGTTTCTTGGAGGCTTAATATTTGTCTTTGAGTTCTTTTAGTGTGTTCCACATTCAGCTTCTGAGAGTGGTCTTACTATCTCATGTCTTCTCATAAGTAGGCTGAAAATGGGTCCATAAACTCCAAATGTATATCCATACAAAGAAATGTATGGTTGAGCTTTAAAAACATAACCAATGCTCCCCATCATAAGTATTTAACTGAATCTTGACAAACATGATATAATGAATCTCTTAAAGTTGTTTAAGAAAATTCCCTTTCAAAGCCAAACAATAATTTACACATGTATATTTATTGGGCACAAAATGATGTCATGACACACATAAATATTATAGAATCATTTAAATCAGGATCATTAACACATCCTTCATCTCACAGTTTTTTTTGTGTGTGTGTGTGGTGAGACATTTAAAATGCACTCATTTACCAATTTTGAAATTTATTACAGTCCTACTTTTAAATTTATTTTAAATTTAACTTAAACTTATTTATTTTAACTGGCACATAAAAATGTAAAAAATTATACTTATCAATGTTCTACATGTATGTTTTGATACATGTATATGTTGTGTAATGTTTAAGTCAGGCTAAGCATACCTATCTCCTCAAACATTTATCATTTCCTTATGGTAAAAATATTAATCTGCCACTTAACATGTTGATGAATGATATAAAAGCAAGGAAATACAATAAATCTGGGGCTCCCACTATCAGTGATGGAATTCACATCTTCAGTGGTTTCTCTGGGTCAAGCTGATATGGTGTCAACACTCATTTCATGTCAAAGAGGTATAACTATAAATTCATTGAATTGAATTAGAAGCCAGTTTCAATTAATATTTTAAATAATTTTATTTGAAACACTTGTTCTACCTGTTAGTCTTACTGGTATGAACTAATACTCGCTGAAGTTTCTCACTGAATGTTTTACCATTTTTTAGTCACATTCTCCTATCCCAACACTCTTCCAACACTTAAGGTTCTAGAATATAAGTAAACTCTGTTGGAATGTAGTGAAAAGAATTTAGACTTGGGCTTTCTTCAAAAGCAGTTCTGCTCTTCACTCACCCTAAAGTGTGAGGTATACAAAGTGAAAATAGAACCCAACTTTCCGCAGTACTACTAAATGGAATTAGCAGGTTGTGTGTGGATTATGATGTAGAATTAGCAGTATGGTGTGTGTGTGTGTGTGTGTGTGTGTGTGTGTGTGTGTGTGTGTGTGAAAAATCACTGGTTGCTCCTAGGTTAAAAGTGATGAGCTTCTAGAACATTGTCACTGAGGAGCTGTCTTCCCATATTTTGGGGTTGATGGGGTTTTTTTTAATCTTATAAATTATAGTGAAAATTACTAGATGGTAGAAACTTGTAGTAATGCAAAAATTATATGCTACAATTCTAATTGCTAATATCCATAAGAACATTATTAAAATACCTTTTTACCCAAACAAAATAATGTGTTTCCAGTGTAGCACTAAAATAAGGAAGGCAACACTAAATCTTAGTGTCATTTTTCTCTTCCAATGGAAGACACACGTTACCTCAAGAAGACATGGATTATCTTAAAATAACTGAATGAATATATTCACCTTTATTAATTTCAGTTACTTAAAAATAGAATTTGTCTCCATACATATTATGCATCTTCCACAAAGCAACAGTTTCCATAAATTGTAGTTTTGCAAACTTTTAATTTTTTTTATTTTTTTTTAAATCAAACTCATAAGGAACTCATCTATTTATAGCAGAGTAAAATGCTATGGCATTATTGAAATTACAGCAAATAGAAGCAAATGTATTTAAGTTATTATAATTATAATGTCAATTGAACCATTGACACTGCTTCAGAGAATATAATAAATTCGAAATTGTAGTCTGCAGTAATAATTTTGCCTGAAGAATTTGCCTCTGTCTGCTGTTTTTTAATTGCATAGGAAATTCTTACAGGTGTAGAAATGCTGGGCCATCTCTAGGTATCACTGTATTAAAGGTTGCCAGAGTAATCATAAAAACGTGTTGACCCAGCAATATTAACACAGGATCACCAGGGGTTACAATATGGTATATAGCACATGGTAATATTTCTTTTAGGTTTTCAAATCAGCTTTATTGAAATGTAATATACACACAAAATATACCAGATCTAATTGTATTATATTGTTCATTGAGTTTGGGCAAATATTTTTCATGGAACCATCACTGAAATCAATACATAGAATATTTCTGTCACCTCAAAATTTACCTGGTGCTGCTTTTTAAATTTAAGTATTTTTACTATTGAAATTCAACCCAGTGGACATTACCACTGAGCTACATCCCCAGCCCTTTTTTATTTTTTACTTTAAAAAAATCTGGCTGAGTTGTTAAGGCTGGACTTGAACTTAAGATCCTCCTGCCTCAGCCTCCTGAGTGACTGGAACTGAAGGACTACCACCATGACCACGCTCCTAAGACTGTTTTATAGTTAATCCTCTCTTCCTACATCATCTCTGTCTTCAACTTCTGTCAAATGTTTGTTTCTCTTAATCCAATTGGACATTTTCTAGGATTTTATGTAAATGAAATCATACAAAGTATACTTTTTTGTCTTTGGTCTTTCACTTACATGTTTTTGAGATGCATTATTGCTTTATCAATTGTTTGTTTCTTTTTATTACTGAATATGCTTCTCATATCTGGAAATATATATATATATATATTTTTTTTTCTTACACTGACTGACAGAAATTTAAATTATTTCCAGTTCTATGCTATTATAAGTAAACTGCTATGGACATTTTTATACAAGTCTACATTAGACAGGTGTTTCATGCTTTCTTAGATGAATATTAGGAGTGGTATCACTGGATGATACTGGAAGTATGTTTTACTTTGTATTATACTGCAAATTGCTTCCAAAGTGATTGCTTCTGTGTATTTCCAAAACTAATATGAATTGTTCCATATAAGTTTTTCATTCTGTGTCATTTCAATTTCCATCGAGTTTTAGTTGTTTGACAATTCTCTACACAATATCCTTCTTGGATTTGATGTTTATTGGTTGAATCTATAGATAACTTTTGAGAAAAAAGACATCTTAAAATTGTTGAATCTTCTTTTACATGAATATAGGTATATCCACTTGTTAAGATAAATTTTAAATTCTCCTGGCATTGTTTCAAAGTTTTAGTGAACCTGCTGATACATTTTGTCAAGTTGACTCATAAGCATTTTGGTGTTATTACAAAATGTAAAAAGGCAATTTCTAATTGTTTTAATAACATAGAAATGCATTTGACTTTATTCTTTATTTTATTTTTTGGTGGAGCTGAGGATTGAACTCAGGGCCTTGTGCATGCAAAGCAAGCACTCTACCAACTGAGCTATAACCTTGCCCCCTCATTTGACTTTATTATATCAACCATTTGTCCTTTGAACTTATTAAATTCACTTACACATTTGTGTAATATTTTGTAGATTTATTAGGTTTTTCTATTTAGTCAATCATATCATAGATGAAGAAAGATAATTTAATTATTCTATTCAATTTTGATGCCTTATATGTTTTTCCCCTTCCTCAGCATGGTGCCTGGGACTCCAGGGAAGTACTGTGGAGAAGCTTAAAGACAGACATCTTTTCCAGCTCCAGGCGGTGGGTAGAAAGCATCCTGTCTTTTCCAGTCAGTGCGACTGTGGCTGTGATTTTGGGGTATGTATGTGTGTTAACTTTTATGAGTTTGAAAAAGTCTCTTCTATTTCTAGATTAGTTGGATTTTTAATCATAAATGGGTCTTGGATTTTATCTGTGAAAAAGTTTTTAAACTAAGAATCAATGTTAATGGATACAGGGTTAATTAACATATTTATTTTTCTTGAGTGGGATTTGTTGAGCTTTACAAATTTGTAAATTTATGTTTTTCATCAAGCTTGAAACATTTTTGGCTATCATTTTAAAATAATTCTTTTCTGCTGCTTTACTTTTTTTCTCTCCTGCAACACTAACTACTTTTGCTCCTGGCAGGAAGCTCTGCTGCTGGGACCCAGCCAGGCCCAGGGGCCACCTCCTGAGGTCCCCACCTGGCACCTGCTGGTCAGAGGGTCTTCCATATGTGTTGGAGGCCCAGCAACTGGATTTGCTCAGCAGCCTCCTCTGGGCCTCCATGCGATATTGTTAGATAGGTCGCTGAAGCTCTGTCAATCTACATCTTTTCTGTGCTTTTTTAATGGATATTTTGAATGTAATAGATTTAATGTAATTACTCTTTCTTCATCTGTCCAATCTACTGTTAATTTTCTCTAGGGTATCTTCATTCAAGTATTGCATTTTTTCATCTCTGAAAGTTTCATAGGCATCAATTCATATTTTCTTAATTTCTCTTCATTATTTTATACTTTATATCCTTGAACATATTTACAATACTTATAAAAACTATTTTATGATCCTTATCTGCAAACTTCATTAACTCTCTATTTGTTGGTCAATTTATTTGTATTATTTTATTCTTTATAAAGGTACAAATAGTCTTAAGCAGAAAGCAGTTCTTACAATGTGTGATATTAGCTGTTGCTTTTTGAATTGATGTACTTGATCAAGTTGATGAAAATTTTCTCTTCGGAGTTCTGAGAGTATTTACTTGAAGAGGCGTTAGAATTTGTCAAATGTTTTTTCTTCATCTAGGATGTGATTATATGAACTTAATTTTGGGCCTGTTAATGTGATGAATCACATCAATGGACTATGGTGTATGATTCTTCTTATACATTATTGAATCTGATTTGTTAAAATTTTGTTGAGAATTTTTGCATCTAAGTTATCAGATACTGGCCTTTTCAGATTATCTAGTTTTGCTAGTGTGAATTTGATAGTTTCTCTCTTTCAAATAATTAACCTATTTCATCGTACGTTGTCAAGTCTGTGAGAATGAGTTATTTGTAATATTGCTTTATTATCTTCTTTTATCATTCATGGGATTATTAGTGGTGGCCTTTCAATTCTGATATCATAAATTAATGCCCTCTTACCTCTTTCTTCATTATTCTACTTATATATGTACCAATTTTATTAACATTATCAAAGAAACGTCTTTTGTTCTTGGTTTTTACTGTTGATTTCCTGTTTTCAATTTTATCGATACCTGTCATAGTTCTTATTATTTCTCTACTTCAGCTTGTTTTAGGCTTACATTGATCTTCATGCTCTAGTTTTCCAAGGTGAAGGCTACACTATTGATTTCAGGTCTTTTTCTTTTCTAACACATGCTATAAATTTCCACATATGCACTGTTGCTTGCAAGGTTAAATTGTACATTCTGGAAGGATGGCGTGTCTGTTTCATATGATCCACAAATTGAAGTTTTCCAAATTGAAGCATCTATCTTTTTGTACAGTGTACCCATGATTTGTTAAAATCTCTAATCTCTGCATTCCTCATCAGGATTATAAAATATTAGAGATATAAAGGGGAAACCCTGCTATAAATATTTTCCAATGATTAAACTAATACCAAGAACAGTAAAATCACTTGCAGGTAATCATCCAGCAGCTCCATCTCCTCCTATAACCAATTCCCTTGTGGACTTTTGATCCATAATCATCCAGTAGCTCAGAGGCCAGGATTATAACCCAGTCCAGATGTTTTCAGCTCCACAGTGCTCAGAAGCTGAATTGAGCTTCATTAAAATTTAAAAAATCTGTGACAGGTTATTACAAAATGTGAGCCAAAGCAGTAATAAAAGTGAGGATGGGGACAGGTGAACTGGGTGGCAGATTTCATTTCTTTCTCTCCTCAATCTGAAACCATCTCTTCAGAAGAGGGAAAGAAATTCACAGACACATTAAAAGGTACACTGTTCTGGGCTTGGGTTGTGGCTCAGTGGTAAAGTGCTCACCTAGCATGCATGAGGCACTGGGTTCAATCCTCAGCACCGCATAAATGTAAAATAAAGATATTTCTGTCCACCTAAAACTAAAAAATAAATAATTTTTTTTTAAAAAAAGGTTCACCAAACTAATGAATGCAGTGAGGGTCCATTTACCTGTTCATCTCCCATAATATACCTCTACACAGGTACTAATTTAAAGAGTCATAATCTTATCCCCTAACTGTGGCCCACAGCACTATCTGTCATATGCAGGGCTCTCCGGCTTGCTATGAGAGTCATGACAAGAAGAATTAGTACATGGAACTCTGGAGAGGACTGGACAGAAAAGTCAGGGCAACTGGAGACAGAAGAGAACATTGAATGCAAACTTGTTCTAACTGAAGATAGATGGAGGTTTCTATTGTTTCTGTCATTGGCATGGTAATGTGGTAAAGCATAGGTTGGTCAAACAAATCTTATAAACTGTAACATTTACATATTTACTCAAACAACTTTCTGAAGCATTTCCATCTATAAGCGGGAGAATCATTTATTTGATAACAACAGTGATTAAAGTATAAAATATCATACTGACCTAACTTGAAACTGCTTTTCACAGTAAGACTTTTTATCTTTTTTTTTTTTTGCCATCTGACTTGGTGGCAAAAGTCTTCTGGAATACATAATATATATTTCTTATTCTAATGCATTAAATAATTCAATAAAAAGAAATGAAATGTCTTAAAAATTTAGCAATTTGCATATATGGCTTCCAATTTTCTGGTAGAAATTAAATCAGCATCCTAACGGAACACTGTGTTCAGTGTTTATATGGATTATTTCAGCCACTTATGACTTTAAAGAGAAAAGAGGATCAGAAATTGTAGAGGATATGGTTTTAAAAGCATAGCAATGAAGAAAATGATAAGACCACTACTGCTATAAAGGCAACCATAATCCTTTCTTTCATGGGGCTATTTTTATAATAGCAGAACAGAAGTACTTTTTAATAGGATTCAAAAGGTTTGAGGAATAAATGTTTGGTGCAAAATGAGAACATTTTGAAACATATATTATAGTCAGCAAAAATATAATGCAAGCATAAAATTAATGTTATGGAAACATAACCCATTATATGTTAAAAGTGAGCAGTTGCTTCTAATCTTACCTTTGTCTTCTATCAGCTCAGTCAATGCAAGAGGAATGCAGCTTATGAGAGTTTGGTTCCCTCTTCTTCCCTGTTCTCTCTGTGTGGCACGGGAGAAAAATCAATCTCATTTCCTTGGACATCTGCTCTCCCTTTATAAAATGAGTACAATAATGATTTCTTTGTAAATATTTTAAAGACAGGGCCTAAACAACACTTAGGATAAAACCTGCTTCGTTGTGAGGAAACTGTTAGTGTTGTTCATCATTGATACTAATTCTATATACACATGGAGAAGGAAGAAGACCAAAGGGCTAAGAAATAGGTACAACTGGGTTAAATTCTTCAGTACCTCCTCTTTGCTTTGTGGTTTTGTGAAAATTAATTACTTTCTCTGAATCTCAATTTCCTTAATAAATTATGGGCTAATGTCCCCCTCTCGCATTATTGGTTGAAGAATGAATGAAATTAAAAGTGGAAACCACTAGTAACAATCAGACAAATAGAAAAACCTGAAATAGGTTTTCTTTCTGAATTCTCATCAGAACAACTTAATATCAAATACATTGATCCATTATGAAATTAATAAGATGCATTATAATAGGTTTTATTCTTGGCAAACGTATAGATTCATATATATGGAGATGGATATAAAAGTAGATACACATGCATGACATGCATAAATATACTTCATCTATTTGCATATAATTGCACATTGCCTTTAGAATAAGATGTTATAAGAAAATATAAATAAGATAAAAAGTCCCAAACTGACAAACTTGTCAGAGAAATATTTTACGAACAGAATATAATCTATATGTATAGTCCCAGCTGGAGGTCAACAACTCTAACATTTCAAGGTCAAAGATGTTGTGTGGTTTCTTTTCTGAAATCAGTGGTCACAGTTTTCTTCATTTGGCTAATTTCACAGATGTGAGATTAATCCCTTTAACAATCTCACTGTGAATCCTCATCTGGTTCACTCTATGGACAGGCGGCAACAACAGGAACATTATATTAAATCCTTTATCCTCAGTTAACTTCACATCTTTGTAAATTATCTCAGCATCTCAAGCAACCAGAAGAAGAAACTCTAGCATCATTCAGGCTAAGTGTTTCCTGTGCAATGATAAAAACAGAGAAGGTAGGGGAGGCTTATTTGGATCCCCAGCTGCTTGACTTGTCTACACAAGTCACATATCACATTTTCATACATAATCTTGACATCTCATAAGATAAATGGTGTTTTTAATGTTGAAGTTTCTTTTTTGACACTTGTTATTCTTATCAGCACTTTTAGGCAAAGCATGTTTGCTTTGAAATTTGTCATGAAAAATACCTTCCTTAAGATATTTTTATGTATTTACAATTTAATATGTGGAAGAAATTTTTTAAAGGATCAAATATAGTGCTGAGGATGGGAGAAGTTTGGTAAGTACAAAACTTTCCCAGACTCTCAGTGACCATAGCATCCTTTGATCCCACATCTCTGATAAAAATAAAATCAGATTTTGTTAGGCAAAACATTTAAAACCCTGCCATGTGTGGTGGTGCATGCCTGTAATCTCAGCTACCGGGGAGGCAGAGCCAGGAGGATCAAAAGTTTGAGGTCAGCCTGGACTACTTAGTGATACTCTGTCTCTAAATAAAGATAAAAAAGGACTGGGGATGTATATCAGTGGTAGAGTGCTTGCATAGCTTTATGAGTCTCTGGTACTGCAAACCCAGTACTGCAAAACAAAATCAAAAAGGAAACATTTTAGACCCACTCATTACTTCCATTTGTTCTGTTTAAAAAGAAATCCCTAAAACTTTGTAAATTTCTTCACGATAAAAAACCAAAGTGTATTGTGTTTGACCATTTTGGTGAAGTTCGATTTTTTTACTATCACAAACGGCTGTGAGCAAGAAACATATTATTCAAATCAAAGTAAAAGATTATTTTCTTATTCAAAGAGAAATTAAATTCTAAAATAAAGACTAAAATAAATTCATTTGCTCTGTTTAAAAAGAAATCCCTAAAAATTTGTAACTTATGCAAAGATAAGCTCAAACCCCACTCAGATGGCACTTCAGGTGCACTCAGAAGAATGAGGGATGGAGAATTGTGTGTGATTTGGTTAAATAAGTATCAAAAGTAGTGATGGGTAGTGGGGATGATCTGGGTACCTGGCGACTTGCTTGCATGTCACAGGCAAGCTGATGGAAAGGGCCTGCTGGTCTCCATCCTGCCCCAGGTAGGCGGCTACTCGCAGTCACAGTAAGGGGCAGAAAAGGCAATGGGGGAGCAACAGGAGTCACACGGACTCACAACCCACACTGACTTACGAAAGCCACCAGCAGGAACTCCAGCATCACTCAGGCCAAGTGATTCCTGTGCAATGATGAAAACAGAGAAGCAAGGGGAGGCTTATTTGGATTCCCAGCTGCTTGGCTTGTCTACACAGGTCACAACCACATTAAGGAGAGAGCAAGAGGCTGACAGAATCCCGTTTGAGTCTTGCCTTGCCCTCCGATTAATTCTTCTGTACAAACTTTGCAAATGCCCCTCAAAATGAAGAAACAGAACGTTCTTCATTTCTCATGGTGCCACAATACAAAAACCATATGACTCTGTCGCTTATCATGTGCACAATTCCAATCACATTGTCTGACGCATGTTCTTCTTTGCTAGCAGGATTGTTATTACTCTAAAGAACTTTTTCATAGATTACATTCCTTCGAAAATGGCACAACATCTAAAATCTGCTTTAATCATGCCACATAGACGTCTTCAACAAGATAATTTCCCACACAAGTGACTTAACCTAATACTCATTAAATTTTAATTTTAATAATTTTTAACACAGAAAATTTATTATCAGCATTTTTCCCTCAAGATGTTCAGTGAAAGAAAGGCAAATGAGTAATCAAGAACAATTTTACTATCACATACAGCTGTGAGCAAGAAATATATTATTCAAATCAATGTAAAAGGTCATTTTCTTATCCACAGAGAAATCAATTCAGAAACTGCTGTAAATTCAACCTACAGATAAGGTTGCTTGGGTACGTATATGCAAAATTACTAGCATAGAATTCATTGAATTTTGTTGGTAATGGTGAAATCGTCAAATACTTTCAATGAGCTATGTATTCACTAATAGTTAACCAGAGAAATTAGAATATAACTGTAAATAGAATGTGGTATACCTTTTAAATATATTCATATTTGTATGTACATAAATATAAATACACTAAGTAAACTTAAAATTTGTAACAGATATGACAAGGTGTGGAACATTGCAGAGAAAGTGAATTTTTTTTCTGTTTTAAAAGAAATCCCTAAGAATTTGTGAAATTCTTGAGGATAAAAGTCCAAAGTGCATTGTGTTTGACCAGGTTGGTGAAGTTTGATTTTCTACTTTATGTGAAAGCTCATTTCCTGAAGATCACATTATTTATCACAAATGAAGCCAGCATTCATGTCAAAAGATGTTGATGTTTTAGTCAGCTTTTTTACTGAGGTGACCAAAGACCTGACAAGAACAACATAGAGGAGGAAAAGTTTATTGGTGCTCACGGTTTCAGAGGTCTCAGTCCACAGATGGTTGACTCCATTGCTCTGGGACCAAGATGAAGGAGAACATCATGGTGGAAGGGTATGGAGAGGGAAAGCAGCTCAGCACAGAGCAATCAGGAAGCAGAGGGAACACTCCACTCACCAAGAACAAAAATATAAACTCCAAAGACACAACCCCAATGACCCACCTCCTCCAACCACACCCTACCTACCTACAGATACCAGTTTCCACCAGGTGAATCCATAGCAGGATTCATCATACGTTTATAAGGTTAAGACTCTCATAACCTGGTAATTTCAGCTCTGAAAATTCTTGTATTGTCTAAACATGAGCTTTTGGGGGACAGCTTACATCAAAACTATAACAGACACCCCTTTTCTTTTTTTTTTTTAAAGAGAGAGTGAGAGAGGGGAGAGAGAGAGAGAATTTTTTTTAATATTTATTTTTTTTTTAGTTCTCGGCGGACACAACATCTTTGTTGGTATGTGGTGCTGAGGATCGAACCCGGGCCGCACGCATGCCAGGCCGCTTGAGCCACATCCCCAGCCCACAGACACCCCTTTTCTATAAAAGTATTTTGTACACTGACTAGAAGTTATATTTTCTTACAGATTCATCAAAAGAAATATTCAAACAAAGGAGTGCTCACCAGTAAGTTTCTTGCTCTTCTTGAAGTCTTCTTTCTCTTTTATTTTCCAATACTTTCTTAAATGTCAGTTAAGTAAGCAACTTGATTATGGAATGTGAAATAATTATACAGCCATATTTAGAGGAAAGAAAATTAAATGAAACAGTAAAAACGTCCAATGAAGTTGAAAAATTTTGAAGAACCATTTTTAAATAATATTAAGATGTCCTAATTTGGGGTCATTTTCTTGTACTACTGCCAATGGAATTACTCAGTATGCTGAGAAACAAGCTTGGTTAAATTGAGCTAAATGAAAAGTATTCAGGAAGCCTTCACATAGGGCCTTTTATAAAAATCATATCAGAATTGAAATGCATTTTAAAGAATGCTGTACTTTATAAATTCGACTAGGAGGATTTGAAGCAAAAATTTCTTTTTTGATGCAGAATGGCAGGAGGTTAGGTGTGCAGACTTTAGAACTAGACTAAGTAAGTTCAGATCTCACTGTGGCTGTTACTCTGTAGGACTTAGGAAAATTCTGAATGTTTTGTACCTGTATCCTCATTTGCTCTATTGAGATAATAATAGTAGATTCTTTATACCATCCGTGTGATAATCTGCCGACTAAGATACCTAATGCATTTGCAATTATGCTTAGAAGATCATGTTTTATAAGTATTGATTATTCAGGGACTGGTATTATGGTTATTATACACTTTTTTAAAAAATCCAAACAAAATGTATCCTGAATTGTCATGTATATATCACTTTAATATGCAGACCTAGCAAGCAAGATATCATCAATTTATTATCAGAAATCATGTTTCATTCTGATTTTGTCTCTTACTGAGTATGTGACCTAGGCCTTGTCATTTTGTCTTTCCTGAGATGATTAAATTTGTCTCCTGGAGTAAAAAGTAGGATCAGTTCACCTGACTGCCATCCAAATCAAATGTAGTTTACAAAAAAGTAAATATCTATGTTGAAATGTTACGTGCATTAAAATTAGGAGTGATGATAGAAGCACTTATAACAGAAATGGAACTTGAGTGTAAGAATAGTAATTTATGTAAATTATAGGGAGAAGAGAAAAGTAAGGAAAGCTTAATAACAGAAAAAATGAATATTTCATAAGCCATAATGTTAGCATTTCATCCCATTTTTAATAGTATCTTAAAACTTCGAATATACTATTTCATTTTTTTAACAGCTGCATAAGTGGTATAAGGCTATCCATCACCTTTTTCAAGTTTCTTTCTTACACTTAGAATGATTGATATTATTGGAGGTTTATTCAAATTGATAACATTCAACACTATGTCATTCATTTTAAATTGCAAATAAGCAATGTTTGTTACATTAATAAACTTCCTTTGTTCCTGACCTTGCCGAAGGACAGATTTTGTTTTCTTATTATAAATTGTACGGCAATGAATATGCTCACACAAATGCCTTTTGTATGTGCATCAGAATTTTATCGTGAATAAGGTCTTAAGAATGGATTTGCTGGATTCCAAGTATTGGAAGGTACACTTGTGTGAAATTTTGCCATAACAGTATCTGAAGTGTTCACCTGTTATATGGAGAATAGAAGGAAGAAATATTTTCAAGCTGTATTTTCCCCCTGTACGTTTATTCTTAAAGGGAAAGTCACTGCTGAGGCCCAGAGGGGTGGACCATGCTCAGCCTCCTTTGCTGTTCCTTTGCATGTTGAATTCATTCTCCCTTAGATTTGCTTTCTAAGTATTGGCTGGCAGATTCTCAAGCCCCATGTTCAGCTTTTACAACTCCCAGGACTCTTACGATAAGGACAATTTACTAAAGATTTTTTAAAAAGATTTAAAAAAATACTGATTATAAATTTCTGGACTCAGATCATTTTATTTTGAGCCAACATTTCTCAAAACTTTTGGTCTCTAGACACATTTATACTCTACAAATGACCAACCCCCAAACTTTTTATTTATATGGTTTATTTCTTTCAATATCTTTATTGCTATTTTGAATTTAGAAATTAAAACTGAAATATTTTAAAATATGTAGTCATCAATTTATTTTTAAAGAGAACTAATAAGCCCATTATATAACATGAATAATATACATTTATGAAAAAATTATGACTTTCAAAAAAGTGATTGAAAGAGAAGATGGGCATGGCTTTCTTTTTCTACAATTTTCTTTAATGTTTGTCTTAATAGAAGAGATTCAATCTCATTTCTGCTTCAGAATTCAACTTTCTATGCAGTGTTGTTTGGTTGAAGTATAAGAGGGAAATTCAATTTCCTAAACAAGTGTGGTTGGGAAAAAATAGGAGAATTTTAATAGTTTTTATAGATGGTTGTAGGTATTTTTCTTTAATGCTGCACCAAACCTCAATAGTTTGTGATTATTTAAAGGTTATTTTAAGATGGTACCTAAAATCCCATTATAAATTATATTTAGTCACCTTAAAATCTTCTGCTCCATCATTGACTTAGTATAGTCTTCTATTCATTTATGATTTTTGTAGCTTGATTACATAGGAACGAGCTGATATAGCAGACCTGAGTTACTATCTTTAGAGAGTTCACTTGCGGGATTGGATAATAAGCTTTTTATATCCTATAATTTTTACTTGAGAGTTCAAATCTCCTTTTGGCAACAAATACCATCATTTTTTTTTCCTTTTGCTTCATTTTCTAGAAAATATTTTCAGGATAACTTTAGTTTGCCAATTAATTTTCCAAGTAAAACTCATGTTCCATTCAAGAGGTGTTAGTTCCCCTGCACCTCAAACAACTGTAGTTCCTTTTCCTTGAAATGCCCATGGAGGGAGGTGCAGTGACACACAGCTGTGGCCCTAGGGACTCAGGGGGCTGAGGCTGAAAGATCACTGGAGCCCAGGAGTCTGCCCTGGGCAATACAGCAAGACTCTGTTTCAAACAAAGCTAAACAAAAATTCACTGTACTAGAGTTTGTAGTGGGTATGCTTTAGGCATGGGTCTCGTTCATCCTCAGAATATCAAAATGCTGTATATTTAAGATTTAATATCGATATAAACACTATTTTAATGTTTCATTTTCAAGTGAAACTGAAATTTAATAATAAGGGCCTGGTGCTTGTGAACAAAACCGACTTGTTAATCATTACTTCTATAGACTATCTAATTTTTAAAATGCAAATAAATAATATCAAATGTGTTGTGAGCTATTCAAAACTCGAGGACAGTGTTATAGGACGGAATGGACGTGGACTGTGTCTTCACATAGTGTCTGGCATTTCACTGAAAAATTCCTCATGAGATCTCTCTTTTCTCCTCACTTTCTCTCCTCTGTCTCACAGTCATTTCTTCTTTAATTGTCTTCCAATGATAGCCTTTTCCTTGTGAAGTCTTGTTCCTCAAATTCCCTCCCGTCCTTATAGAGATTGGTTGAACCCCAAATCCATCTCTTGTAGCCTAGCCTGTGACTCTCACCCCCATTTATTACTATTGATAAGTCAAAAGCCATTATCATCAGGAAAACATTTTGTTTCCTCTAAAAAATAGAGATAGTCCCATCAAAAAACAAGATGGGATTGATTATAGGAAACACAAATTTTCTCTGTCACCTTGTACATATGACATGAAAGAATTCATCACATGCACAGCAGAGGGGGACTCTGATCAGACCACATTGGTGAAGGATGGAGGCCACATGTGGAAGGATCAGTGGACACCAGAGCTTAAACCTCCCAGTGACTGAAGCCCTAGCCAGTGATCCATCATATCCTTCCTCATATAGTTCTTATACAGATTTTTCCCAACCCCAAGCCAATAGATATCATATTTGCTTATATATTGCCCTCCATTTATGCTCATGATACATTGAAGAGTTGGAGCCAATTTTAAGGTTTTCTTCTTATGGAGTTTCCTTCTCATGTCGACAATGTATATGTGAAAATTTACCTTAACTTACAAGAGAGATAGAATTTAAAATTTTAACTGAAATGTATCAAGAAATGTAAGACACTCTAATCTTTGGTTAAAGTTATGTAAATTGTATTATTGTTTGGTTTTTCAATTGACTTACATATTTTTATAAAATATGATTAACTTGTTTCCTTAATTATTTTTTTGGAATATATCTCAAAGGAGAAGAAAGAGGAGGAGGAGGAGCAGGGACAAAATGAGAGAGGGAATGAGAGGTAGAAGGAAAAGAAACACTATGATTCTGCTGTAGTTCAGCGATAGAGTGTTAGCCTCACATGCACATTATTCTCGGTTGAATCCCCAGCATCACAGAAATACCGTTAAAAACAAAAAGAAAAGCAAAACAATAACAAGAAAACAAAAACTATCAGAAAAATATTATAAGTAATTCTACTGTCTTATATAAAGATTATCCCCAAACCAAGTCATAGATACAGATAGAAATACTTGATCAAAAACCATTTATCAGGTTTAGAACACGTAGGTAAATCTGCCAAGAAAGGTTATTGTGCAGTACACCACATTGTTGCTCTGATTATCAGAATTATAATTTTATAATGCCTATAATATTTTGTAGGTATGTTGTGTACATGTGATCCATTCTATAAATAAGTCATTAGTCTCCTAGGGATATAACATCCTTTTGGAATACTTTTATGTTAAAAAAAGATTTACCTTCTCATTTCACTTTATGTATTTTATTGAAGAATCTTAATAAACTTCTATAACTAAATGTATTAACTGAATGTAAAGAATACAAAGGAGGTAAAGAAAAGAAATGATGATTTGTTAAAAATCCATGTAAAGCACAGGTAACATTAAAAGCAGATGAAACTTGAATTACATAACACCAAAAACTAACCAAATATAGTAGTATAAAAACATAGCATTTTTTCTGTTTCCCTGGGAATAGACATTTCCACTAATGCTATCTTCTATTCCAAACGGCCCATTGGTTCTTTATTGAAATTAATTGAATCAACCATCACCCCTTAGTTCCATGTTACTGGATTCTGCATACTTGACTGATAGACAAGTGGATTCTCTAAAGATGTAATGAATGTAATGGAAAATTCTACCAGGGCATCACACTCATTCATATCTCTCTCTGTCTCTCTCTCTCTCTCTCTCTCTCTCTCTCTCTCTCTCTCTCTCTCTCTCTCTCTCTTTCTGGGTAAAATAATCTCTAACTGTCAAAATGAGTTTCATATGATTTCTGGTGAACCCTGACATTTCTCTCAAATGTTCTGTCACTGTCCATATAAAACACACCATTTAAAAAAATATGCATTGGAATATTTCTACAATCATGGAGCCAGAAAGAAAGAACTGGCACATCTGAACTGAGGAGAGAACCTGTTTATAGGAAGAGATAGAGGACTAGGATCCAGCAGGGGAAGGTGTGCGAGGAACAGTGAATCAGAGAGCAGCTATCATGACCCTACCCTGTGTGGGCAAGAGTGGGTTACAGGTCCGGGTACAGCTGTAGGCGAGGGTCACACAACAGGAACTGTGTCCTCTAGAGAAACACAGCTGACCCACAACAGGAGAGATCCTGGGAAATGGACACCCTACCTACCACCTTCTCCTGTCCTTCAAAGTCCTGTCACGACCTTGGATTGGCTGACCACCGTGAGAAGCTGAAGAGCTTGTTGATAGAGCGTGGGTGTCAGCAGAGTGGACACGGTTTAAGCTTGTGTCTGGGAGGAGACATGTGTACATCACAGACAACTTCCACATACTGTGAGCAGTTTTGTCACTCATCTCCTCTGTCGATGAGTTTGGAAGGACACTCAGACAAGCAATGAGGACTCCGTAGGTGTTTGGGAAAGCTTTTCTTTGAAACATCAATACTTATCCAATGGCCCATGTTTATCTAGAAAATATTAAAACTGTCTGATTAAATAAACATTTTTAACACCAGAAACTTAGAGACAATCCTACTTCCTGGGCAAAGAGAACACAAAAACATAGGAGGAAGTAACCCCATTAGAGAAGAGGAAGCAAGATCCAACTCATCTCCCCCAAAATCATTTATGGAAATTACACTTTTCTCTTGTCGTTAGCTCACTTACAATTTAGGATATTTTGTAAGTCAAGGATAAATTCTTGGTTTTACTGATTTATTTGACCATAGTAGACATATTCAGTAATACTATACCAGATCTTACTAAAAACACAAAATTATATCTAATTCATTTATAATCTAAACCCAAACATAATTCACACATAAACCAAAGCATATCCACCAGGAACTTTATTTTTACAGAAATTGACATAAAAATCTACAGTATTCCACAACATATTTTGGGCTGTAACTCTCACCCCATTATTACAGACTAAACTAAATTTCAAGTGTGTGCATAATTATTTGAAAGCACACATAGTGCTTTGTTGCTGTTTACTGACATCCAGAACCTTGAAGATCACTGCAGGTAGGAGAAAAAGTAGAAACCAATGCTTTGACTTTAAAGTGGAAATGAATACAAAACTCAGAAGCAACTTACTTTAACTGGAAATGAGCAGATGAAGGTTTCTGACATCATGTACAATAAGCAGTAGGAATTCTACTGAAGTTAAATTCAGCTCTGAAAAGCGATTGTTTTCCTTTCTTGCACCTCTTAGTACATGGCTTTGAAAATCATTACCATTAACATGACCATTTCTAATACCAACTATTTTTGAACACTTATTATCAGATACTTTGTAATATCCTCCAAGTATATAATCACATCAAATATTCATAAATTTGATGGGCTCTGGCATTATTTTATCCCTTCTTTTTGTTGACAAACTAAGGTTCACGTGTATTAACTTTCCCAAAGTCACCCATTTGGCAAATGGTAAGGTTGGAATCATAATGTATTTTTTTGTAACTCAACCCCATTGTTTTAAGCATTATTTTAAAACTAAACCAAGGTCCACAAATAATACACAGACCTTCCCTGACCTCGGAACAAATTCAATGCTGGTTTTACTGTTCACATTTTTTTTTTACTTGTTGTTGACAGAGATAATCAAACATTTTCAATACTGCAACTCCAGGACCTTTTTGGCATTCTCATTTTAAATTCTCTCCCTGAAGCTACATGACTCATCTCTTCAAAATCTCCCCTTTGTTGAAACCTGGAGGAGAGAAAGACCATTTTCAATTAGTTGGAGCATTCCCTGTTCTCTGCTGATAAGATGGTAATGAATAAGTACCTGTGCAGGGGCTTTCCAAGTTGGCAGAATTCATACCCAAGGGCATCTACACCACCAAGAACTTCCAAAGCATATTGGAAAAGTGCCTGAAGGAAAATTTTAAGTACTAGTGGAAAGGATATTTCAAGGAAAGAGATGTGCTGTTCTTTCTACTAATAAAGAGCAAATACTGAACTTCATGAAGCTCAAGGTGTATCTAAAATTGTCTTTAGGCCACTCCTGGCATTTTTTTCTTTGTTTTTATTTAAAATTTTTTTATTTGTTTCTTTTTGTTATACATGACAGTAGAATGTATTTTGATATATTATACATACATGGAGTATAACTTCCTTCCCATTCTTGTGATATACATGATATGAACACAGGAAAGTTCTGTCAGATTCATTCTACTGCCTTTCCTATTCTCATCCTCCTCCCTTCCCTTCATTCCCCTTTGCTGGATTTTGTTTTAATGAGCCGTTTATCTTAGTGAACCTTTAGGTGAGGAACAGCCTGTCTTCTCTTCCTACTCTCTTATTTTCCCACACTCAACCCCCAACCCTAGCATAAGGTAAGTTCCTTTGTTAGACCAGGATGCAAGAAAAGACCACTGACTCCAATTAAAATCAAATTAAAGCAAGCTTATTATTTCCACCGGCCGGGCTGTCTCTCCCACCCAAAACCGCGGGAACAAGACAGTCGCTGCAGCTTTCCTGCAGCCCAGCTTTATAGCCCAGAAAGTTTCACAAAGGGGGGGGGGTTACAGATAACAGAACTCTGAGGAGCATAACTCTGATGGTAGTTTAGATTTTTTTTGCTGGCCCTGACATCAGAATTTATGAAGGTCATTAAAGCCTAAGAGAGGGTCGTTATCTGGCCAGGGAAGGCCAATATTTATGAGGTGTCACTAAAGTTTCAGAGAGGGCTGCTATCTGGTCAGAGAGCCAGGCATGGGTGAGTTCAAGGCACGGGCAGGCATTCCAAGCAGGTTCAGAATTTGCAGTAATTTAGAGTAAAGCCGAAATTAGCTTTTCATGGCTTTGTGGCGAGATGGCTCCCAATTTTGAGAGAAAATCAGATTGGGTCTATCACTTTAAAGCTCTTATTTAAGCCCAAGGTGTTTTGAACCTCATGTCCGTTGCTAATGTTAATGCATTTTCAATGTTTGGATATTGAGTTAAGTCTGTAGCTGAAGATTGCTTTCTCATTGTCGGTCTTCTCTATTTTTAAGGTAGGAGATTTACATTTTTTTCCTGCTTATAAATAAGTTAATATTATAAAAAATGCAAATTGTTGTCATTTTATCTCACAAAGAGCCAGAAATTTTGTCTTTCTAGTTTACTTAATTCCATAAGTAATTACATTTTCAAAGGACAAATACAATCATCCTGACACTTTTTAGTGGCCTTCCTCCTCTTTTCCTCAGCTAAGCAGGCCAAGAACATTATAATACTTTCTACTGCTTCTTGTTTTGTTTACTTTTGTGTTTCCTGAAACATTTATGGTCACTGAATTGGAAGCAGATTAAATTTTTTACCACTTGGTCGGGAATCATTTGATCCAAGGTATTTTTTTTGTCTGACTTCTTCAGAAATAATGTTAACTCTGTGGGTAACTGTAGTCTCCTGTATCCATCTGTGACTACAGAACACCTGTGGAGGTGTTCCAAGGCAATATCTGTTGCTGTGGAGACATGATTTTTTTTAAAAAAAATCTTATCACCCCAGAAAATATATTCACAAAAGTATGAGAGAAAAAAAAAAGAGCTGTATTCTTGGACAAGCATAAAACTATAATGTGAAAATCTACTAATCACAAAATCAGGAAGAGCCTCTCATCTTTCAGTGCAGGTAAACAGATGCGACCCATTACATACAAGTTCTCAAGATAAACAATTAGTGCTCAAGTAAGAAAATTGACACTGTATTTTGTCATGCATAGTTTATCTTTAACTTATTTTATAATCAAGGTAGCCACCTGTGTTTACTAAATGCCATTAAAAGGAAAATGTGATTTTCTCCTCTATCTGTGGCCTGACGTATGTTTGTAACTGGGAGCCAGGTGCCAGGTGTAACTGGAGTCCTGTCTTACCATGGGCCTGGGAGCGAGGAGCACTATCTTAGGACTGCAGTACTAAGGTACAGCTCTCTCAGATTCCTACGAAATATTCCTGAGTTGTCAGATTTGCAAGAAGAATTTTCAGCTTTTAAAAGTATTGACATACATTTTAACAAGAAAGCTTACAATTACACGTTTTTCCAAAGTAGTTGCTTTAAGAAAGGGAAGAGGGAAATTATCTTCCCTATTTTCAACAGAGAAGATTCTTTTATTTTTAATCTGCACTTGTTCTTCAAAGGAACACAGATCATCAACAAGGAGACTAAAACCATGAAAGGAGAAATGAAAGGAGGAATGTATTTACAAATAAAAATATTTTAAACTGCATGTGTTCTAAAGACAATACAATAAGCTAATGTCATCAGGGAGGAACTTTATGTGGCATATCAAAGGTAACCATGGAGGAAGTGACATTTGCCTTGAAAATTGAGTACACAACAGGAGCATTGAAAACCAAAAAAGGAGTGAGCACCAAGGTCACCTGAAAGAAGAACAGGTCAAGTTGCTCAAAGGACATAGACAAGCCAGGGTCCTGGGGTATGTCAAAAAGGAGAGAGAACAGAGGAAGCCAAAGGTGGAGAGAAAAGTCTGGACAAGATCATTGAGATGTTACAGGCCACAAAATGGAGTTTAAATTATAATTCTGGTTACGCAAAGGTATTTCCAGCAGAGAAAGGACATGATTTAAATCATGCTTTAGAAAGATGGCTGACCTGCTGTGTAGCAGATGAATTGTTTTTTTTAGTTAACGATGGTCTTTGTGGAAGCAAATCGGGAAAGTGTGGAGGCAGAGAAGCAGCTAAGAAGCTGGATGAGGCTTAAAGAAGAGAGGATGTTGTAGGACCAGGGTTGCCGCAATAAGCTGAAGAGCAGTGTAACAGGTTTGCAATATAATTAGAATCCAAAGGGCTCAGTGCTGTGCTGGGTAGAGCCTGCATCATGCAGGGAGGGAGGGAAAGACTGAAATGAAGCACAGTTTCAAGGTTTGTGGTCTGAAAATCACCGGTACATAGCAGAGTAATGGATGAAAATACCACCGACTGGGAGAGAAGTAGATTTAGGAGGAAAGAATAGTCAAG
Source organism: Ictidomys tridecemlineatus (assembly GCF_052094955.1). Taxonomy (NCBI): domain Eukaryota; kingdom Metazoa; phylum Chordata; class Mammalia; order Rodentia; family Sciuridae; genus Ictidomys; species Ictidomys tridecemlineatus. Next base: position 188,779,458 of record NC_135483.1, on the reverse strand, counting down.
GCCTATGCGGCCTTCAAGGGGCAGTGTAGACAGGAAGAGTCTGGAGCAGTGAGGGCCTTGGGCCTCTGCATTTCCTGTTCCATGTCTACTGTGGCTCCTCTCCCCACACCGCAAGGCTAACTCCTCGAGACCCCTGTGCACTGTAGGTGATTCCGCCAGTTACCAGGGACGGATTCTGCTCCCTCACATGTTGAAGTACATTGAAGGCAAGCATATAAAGCAGTGTTTATTTTAAAAGGGGTAATGGGCTTCTTCTGCCGGGAGGGAGGCGGGGGCCACAGCTGGTATCCTGGTATCCCAAGGAGTGTTCTCCTTTTTTATGTCTTAGGATTCCTTTTTTCTCCTGCCCTCTTCCCCTTATCTCTCTCCTTCCTGAGTAGGCCTAGGGGATGGCCAAAAGGTGAGAAGCAGATGGACATGGGGAAGGGCCAGACCGAGCAGCCCAGGACACATTAATTAACAACTTTTATAACTCCCTGTAGGGAGGGGCAGTTCCTGGGAGAGTTTACCTTAGCAACAGTTTGGAGCTGGGATAGGTTTTCTTGATAAGGGTCAAGGAAGGGCTCTGAGGGCATTTCAATCCTTCAGAGGGAAGTCTCCGACTTTTCAGACTCCAACTGGCCTCCTTGACCTGACCTGACTGGATTTTCTTATCTCTACTGATGCCTGCCTAATTCTGGCTTCCTAGGTACCAAGAGTATGGGACATTGCATTACCTACTGCGAGTGAACACATCTCTAACTTTACTATCTCTTCTCCTTATCAGTTTCCAAAACAGTGTTCCTAGGTGCCCTGATATATTGATAAATCTGAATTACAACCAGTAAGCCAAACTCAGCATCACGCCCCCTGATCACGAGATTCTCTGCCTGGATCAAGCTTGGTTGGCCATCTTTTTTTCCTGGGTGAATTCTTTCCCATTAGATTCCCATTCAGTAGCAGTCCAGCTGGATCACTGTTCTGGGTGTCACAAAGCAGAAATCAAGTTGGCAGCAGGATAGTGGTCCTTGGAAGTTCTGAGGACAAACTTGTTTCCAAGGATTCCAACCATTCAGGCTGTTGTCAGAAGGTAGTTATATATTTCCCTAAGGAAATACATATTTCCCTATGAGGTCTATTTCCCTAAGAAGTGTCAGCTTGGAGTCATTCCCAGCTTCTAAGGCAACTCCCTTTGCTCAGTTTGTGGCCCCCTTCCTCATTTCTAAAATCAGCACTGAGTCCTTCTCATGTCCCACATCTTTCTGACATCTCCTCTGGCTCCCAGTGTCCTCTTCATATGTCTTTCTTTTTCTGTAACCAATTGAAGAACACCTCCTGATTTTGAGACCTGTGATTGGGGATCGAGAGACCCTTTCTATTTTAAGAACCCATGCATAGTAACCTAAATTTCTGCATAATTATCATAAATATTTCCAAGGGACTAGATTCATGTTAAATTGTATATCTAGGGGATGGAATCTTAGGGGGAGGGTTTAGAATCCTGCTTGCCCAGTTCTTCAGGTTTGGAGGGTCTTTTGTGTAAAATGACCCACTATTTAACTAGATGAGTCAAATTCAGCAGCTCACATTTCTGTCCCAAGTTATCACAGTAGCTGCAACCATGTACTGTGGCATCCATGTACTCATGTCTTCAGTTATTTATCAAATGTATTTTGAGCTTTGATATCTTGAGCACTAAAGATTCAGCAGCAAATAAGATATGCGGATCTTTTCTCATAGAGTTTAAAAGTTAAATATAGATTTTGCTAGATATTATTCTGCTCTCTTAATGAGACTGGTAGTCAGAAAGTTAAGTTTTGACCAACTATTAGATGTTCTATTTTACCTTTAAATCATTATATGAATATATTCAGGTCACAGTGTTGGTCACTTGCTTCCTGCTTCTGTTGGCCATTATCTATCTCACCAGGAAGAACAGAAACATGCCCCCCAACACACAAACAATCCTCTTTTTCCTTATTTCTAAGTTTTATAGTATGTAGTTAACCTGTCTGCAGATGTTTAAAGGACAGAAAATTCTAATACTTCAAAATAATTTAGCCCTTTAGATATACGACAGGCACCTGGGACACTCACTCTACAAGTGGCAACAACCTCCAGGACTCTCAAAAGATGGAGTTATTGGTCTGTGGGTCATAGTAGGTCTACTGAGAAATATAAATACATTCAAATTTTAAAGAGCTAATGGCTAGTTTGAGTAGAGTAGGTGAAGACAAAAAATTATTCTTATTTGTTTTATTATAAAGTCCCTAGTTTGATTCTGGAATAATTTCCTGAAGCAGTGATTCTCCATTTATCCTATATCCTTTTAAAAGACCCTCAACATTTGTTCTTCTGTATCCAAGTGATACCATAAACATCTCACAGGATTGACACATCAATGAAAAAATTGTGTATCCACATTCTTGTCTTATCTCCAAGGGCAAACTGGTTAGGAGGCCTACAACCTCCCTAAGGGTGATTTACCTCCCTCTTTTATTGGTGAGTGCTTGATTCCATTGGGTTCCTTGAAATCATCTACATATTGGAGCTATGGACAGAGGAGCCTGGTAAACCATGAGAACACATGTGTTAGTCTCACTCAGATTGGTGAACAGTTTTGTTTTGCTACTACTGGTGGTATGCCACAAATACTAGGCATAATTTAATTTATAAGAAAGAAAAGTAAACTGGAAGAGAGTATGCTGAGGGATAAAGTGTTCCTGGGTTTCTGGAGACATTTTGCTTTAGCCATGAATAGCTAAGATGGCTTTGCTCACTGTCTGAAAGCTACAGGGCGTGGCAGAGTCCCATGCTCTGACAGTTGTCTTGGGAATGATGAGTGATTGACTTGTGTATTTAGAAATTTCCTTTCTTCCCTTCATTGAAGTCCTTCAAGGTCACTTTGAAATAAAGGAAAGTACTAAAATCTGTAAAGTCAACGCTTCACTCATTTTAGCAAACATATATCCAGTCTGTCTAGAATGAACTTGGAATTATTTGAAACATAAATCTTAATACCTTAAAGATAACTCAATATTCATTATATTTTAAAGATATCTTAAGTATTGCTCCAGAGATTAGCATGAGAGTTTGCACTGAAAAATATAAACAAAACCTGGTGACAGCTGCCCAGGTTCTGAACATGCGCACCAACAGTGTCTCTTTTTCCCTGTTTCTGTAGAAGCCAGACAATCCCTCCAAAAATGCAGTGGAATCTGGATTTTGAAAGAGGCAAGAGGGTTGCAAGGGTAAACAGTTAAATAATGTTAATGCTTATCAATGGGGGTCCAGCATGTTTGTTTATTGCATTTTTAATTTTAGATATATTTGTTTATTTTTTAAATGGATAGGAGAGAGTATGTTGTTTTTTATCATAAGCATTCAATGGACTTTGTAATTATTAGTTGAATTTCTTCACCTTTCCCTGCCTATGACAAATGTTTGCAATCATTTATGCACTATTGTCTAGGAATACAAGCTCAGGGAAAGGCTTGTGTTCCCCGACTAAGATGAAATTGACTCAGAAATAAACTTCACACACACACACACACACACACACACACACACACACACACACTTTTTTCTGCCTTCTGCTCACTATACACTTGTACTCAAGACTTTTTACAAGTTCATAAAAATAAACAGATCTAATTATGCTAAGCGAAATAGGGCAGATACAGAAAGATAATTATTCCATGATCCCACTTATATGTGAAATCTAAAATATAACGAACTCATAAAAGCAGGAAGAAATGTTGTATGCCAAGGGCTGGGGGTGGGAGAACTAGGGAGATACCAAGTTCCAGTTAGATGAGATGAATTTTCTCAGAACATTACTGGAACATTATTGTACAGAATGGTGATTGTTATTTCCAATACACTGTGTACTTGAACACTTCCAAGAGAAAAACTACATGAGGCAATGCATATGTTAATCAGCTTGATTACAGTAATCATTTCACAATGCCTATGCATAATAAAACATCATGTTGTACACTGTAAATATATATAATTTTTATTTGTCAATAGATTGTAAAAAATCTGGAAAAACAGAAGCAGGTCCAGAATGTTTGGGAGATGTGGCTTTGACAGTAAAGGTCGTCCTCAGGATTTTGCTTACACTAAATTGTAGTGCACTTATTGTCTACTGGAGAGGAGAGAAGAAAGCAAAACAAGAGCAGCAAAGAAATCTTGCTTATTTGTTATCTTTTTTTCCTCTTAATACAGAACTTTCCCTCAATTATATGGGAGACAGAGGGAGACCTGTGAGTTCTCACTTTACTATCTGTCCTAGTGATAAAATATCTGTATAGACATCACACACGGAGAGAAGAGCCCAGTCAGATTTATTTGCATGCAAAGGAGATGCCATTTCTCATATCCTTTTTCCTCTCCTTGCCCTGAGCATAAAGTTTCAGGATATGAATCTATACCCAACCACGTTTATCAAGTCAGAAGCAAGAGTCCCACCCCACAACTCAGGCAAGGAGCACTGCACAGTTGCAAATGCAAGATACTAAGGAAGTAACTTTTCACTGTAAGCAGACTCGTGGGACCTGGGACTTAGTCTCGCATTCATTGACCTCTGCCTCCACACAGCTCCTTGCCCTTGTTCACTGTGATCAACAGATCAAAGTGGCCTCCACTCTGAGAGGAAAATCCTTACTTGGGGAAATATTCGCACTTCAATAACAGGAAACAAGATGTGACCTGAGAATTGCTAAAGTACAGGCACAGACAAGGGGGTATGGAGATGTTCGATGATTTAGGACTGGGAACCCCAGAATAAGGCTCATATGCTCAAAATGTTACAAAGAAGTCATTCCCAGTCTGAGATCAGTGACAAATAAATCAGAGGTGTGAAAGCACTTTGGGTGTCAAGAAATTCCCTGTGTCAGCTTAGTTGCTGTGTGGAGGTACAGTGCATAGGTATTTGGTGAACCCCTGTCTACATGTTGCTGCAGAAGTTGTTTTCATGGAGATGAAACTTTTAGATAAAAAGACTTGAGTAAAGCAGGTTTTTCTTATGAATGTGAGTGAGCCTCATTCAGCCAGCTGAAAACATTAAGAACAAAAAGTATTAGCAGTTGGGAAGGCAAGTTAGCATTGGGACTCCCAAATTTGGGGGTTGTCTAGGAATACTTTGTGGATCAGAGTTATTAATGGCGGAATATCAGTGGAAATTAGGGATTCCGTATTCCACCAGGGAACCTCTGGGAGTTACTACTATTTGCTCAGACCACTATCGTAGACCACACAAGTGCCTTGGAGTTGCTCTAATTTACCTAACAACAGGAGTTCAATATGTTGTTACGTCATCTAGATATTTGACACATGGGCCTAAAACCCAGTTAACCTTAGCTTCTGCCCTCCCACCTTTCCCATCTCTCTTCCATTTGACTCTCATTCCCACACCCCTGCTCCACAGCTTTCTTGCAGAAGCCAAACTTAACAGGTACCTGGAAAGGCTAAGGTGGCTGCCAAGGCTGCTACATCCGAAAGCCTTCAAAGAGACTTGAGGGCAGAGGAAGGCCCCCTTCCTCAACATATTCCTGCCCTTTGTCCTGGGGCTGTAGAAGAATGTCCTAAAACCCTTCTTGAAACCCTTCGTCAGCTTCTGCCTCTTCCTCCTCCCTGCAGGACGCCCAGCGCTGTTCCCATGGAGTCTGGAGTCATACATGGAGGCAGGTCTTATGGACTGTCCTCATTTCTTCTGTCCTCTGCTCCTCCACATTTCATCTATCCTCAGCCAAAACTCCCCTCCCTTGACCAGGTACAAAACAGACATTCTGTCTTTCTGACAGTGTGAGGCCTCATCCCTCCCTCTTCCCTTCCACCCCATGGATGGGCAAGTCTGGGTGGGGAACACTTTCCACAGCCCCACCCTTAGCCACAATAGAAACCCCGTATCAGTCTCCTTTCCCTGCTCTCCTAAGACATCCGGGACTCACACGGCAGGCTTGCCTTGACCTCCCCCAGAAAGCCTGGGCGAGAACACCCTTCCACAGCCCCTGGCTGGTGTGTGGCTTCCTCAGGGCTTATCAGGTTTGGGGCTGGTGTTTGCCCACCCCTCCAGGTTGGCTGTGTGTGTGAGTCTCCAGCTTGCAGCTGCCCTCACACGATGTCACCATAAATACAGAATAATTGAGCTGGATGGACATAAACATGGTCTGCTCTTACCCCTTTATTTGACTTTGTTTTTCATTTTTATTTTTAGAAAATTAAGTAAGCAGCTTAAAAACTCGAGAAGTTGAATAAATCTTTTAATGGAAAAACAGCATCTGGTCCAATCCCTGCAATTCTACTGCACAAGACATAGGTACTTGGAACTTGAATTCCAACTTTTTTCCTTTGAAATATTTATCTTTTCTTTCACATAATCTGCTTGAAAGTTATTTTTATTTTTAGATATGAATACTGACTTAACTTTCTACTATGTATTGGGTCTCAGTAAAAGGTAACTTAATATTTTTATTGGTGTATTATAGCTATACAAAATAGTGGGGTTCATGATGATGTATCCATACATGCACATAACAATGTGGCCAATTTCATGGTCCCTACCTTCCCTTTCCCTGTCTGCCCCATCTCCATCCTCATCCTCTTCTGGTCTGCCTTCTATGCTTCAGAATTCTATTGCTACTTAGTGTTAAAGACAGAATTCTAACCTAGTCTAACTTACTACAAAGTAATAAATATCCCACCCTTGCTATTTGTATTGCTGATGGCTATGGATAACAGGGTTCTGCACTTACAAACACATATGACATGGCAGATGATTACATTCAGGTATTTTGTACAACATTTAGAAAATGTTACAAGCTCCTAAATGTCTTCAATCTTGGTATTAAGTGTCTCAAAAAAAAAAAAAAACTGAAAAAAGGCCACGTTGTTTCCAAACAATAAATCCTATTCCCCTGCCCATACACTCTTCTTAAATCTGCCCAAACAAATTCCTGTAGACTATTACAAGAAAGTAAGTTACAGCCTTTGAGGATTTCCTCAGAATATCATGAATCATCTGTGGCCAGGCAAGACAATCTGTGTTTAGTATGAACACATCAACACCTCAGACTAGAACCAAGAGTTCTGCTGATATGCCTAGCTATTACTTTTAGAAACTGTCTCATGAGGAAAAAAAGCAAAAGTTACATGGCAAATTTTAAAATTCAAAGTTAAAGATTTTTCCATTTGTTTAACTGCTAGTTGTTTACTTGAACACTATTTAGCCAAGAGTGTTCATGAAAGCTAAGAGAGTCTTATAAAATCATATATATATATATATATATATATATATATTTATTTATTTATTTCCTGGGAAATGCATTCTTTCTTTAGAAGACACCACCCCGTCCCTCTTCTCTCTTGCCTTGACTTACTGAAGCACGAATGTGCTGACGTGTATGGATTCTGCTGAGCTGTTGCAGCAGCCTGGACTATCTTGCCATAGATCTTTTATTTAAAGATATTATATAATAATATTTTGCCACTATTCTTAGAGTTTTGTCTTAACTGGAGTAGAACATAATGATTAAAATCTTGACTTCTGAAGCCAAACTTTCTCTATTCAAATACTGCTCTGCCCAGTTATTTGATCTTTAGCAAGTGATTTATATTCCCATATCATTAGTTTTTCTGAACCCCAAACCAGAGATGATGTTTTTTGTTTGTTTGTTTGTTCTTTTTTGTTTTGCTTTTTAAGACAAGGTCTTGCTATTTTGCCAAGACTGGGCTTGAACTCTCAATTCTCCTGCCTCAGCCCCCCCCCCATAATAGAGATTACAGGTGCACACCACCATGCCTGGCTTGAAACTTTCATTTTAGACTAGGATAGAGTGCTGATATTATAGTAACACCCTTGCCAAGAAAATCTCTAACAACGGGATAGAATTAATTTAAAACCAATTAGAATACCTTGTAAAGGAATAAAGTCTGGGAGGACTTAAGCAGTCAACCCCAAAGAGAAGGGGTACCTTCAGGTGAAGAAGGTTTTGTGCACAGCTTTGAAAACTCAGGCCTCTGCTGACATAGCACAAGACACAGAAGCCAAAAATAAAGCACCTCTCTGGAGCCTGTGGCAATTACACTGGACTTTGGAGACAGATGTTGGAGATCATAACCACCAGTATAGTCAGATGGGAGCCTAAGATCCTAGTGGAAAGATAATTCACAATAAGAGAGTAACTATTAGAAAAGCAGTTTGTCCTTGAATTACTAGAAAATCCCTAAGGAGTACATGTGAGAAAAATGAAAACCATAGAAATGCTCAGAAGGAAACCAGAAAGTAGATACTAAGTGGCTAACTACTTAAGCAGAGTTTTCACAGGGTTACAGTGTCAGAAAAACAGACAAGAGTTGAGCACCAATGAGGACGATTTTAGGATTTTTATAGGAACTGCAACCTGGGAGTACAGGCCAACCTAAAACCAAAAAGCTTCAGCTGGATCATGATTATGTGTCTGTTCTTCACCTGCATATTATAAAACACATTTATCCTCCAGATCATCTACAAGTTTTCACATGCAGTGTTCAGGAGTAAATAATAATAACATAATAGTGCTACGTAAGTAAGTGATAATAGTAATTATATGTAATAACACCATGTTGGGAAGTAGAAAGAAAAAGTGAACCCTGACAACAGGAGAATGCAGACATCAGAAACATTGTTGTAGGTGTTCTATCTATTGTTATGATCAGACGTAGATTTTAAAATTTAGGTAAGTAATTTTCTATGTAGAAAAATATGGATAATTTTATCTCAAAGCTGGAAATTAGCCAGGTACAGTGGTGCACGCCTGTAATCCCAGCAGCTCCAGAGGCTGAGTCAGGAGGATTGTGAGTTCAAAGCCAGCCTCAGCAATGGTGAGGCACTTACCAACTCAGTGAGACCCTGTCTTTATTTAAATAAAGTACAAAAATAGAGCTAGGGTTGTGGCTCGGTGGTTGAGTGTTCCTGAGTTCAATTCCCAGAACCAAAAAAAAAAAAAAAACCTGGAAATTATTTTTTAAATTGAATTTCAAATCTTCCTACAATACAATAACACACTGAAAATTCAACATAGTTTTAAGAAAAGATAGATGCAGCTAAAGATAGAATGAGCAAAATGGGGAGTGTATGTTGTATTAGTTTGCTAGGGATGCCATAACAAATTACCATAAAACAAAATATCATGGTTTAAGTGGCTTAAAAAACAACAATTTATTTTTTCAGAGTCTAGAGACTAGACAAAAAAGATCAAGGTGTTGGTATGTTTGGTTTCTTCTGAGGCTTCTTTCCTTGGTCTCTATGCATTGTCCCTTTGTCTGTGTCCTCATATGGTCTTTTATCTGTGTGTAGATATGCTTATATCTTTTTGTGTATCCACATATACGCTATTATAAGGATACAACTCAGATTGTACTAGGCCTTATCCTAATGGACTCATTGTAACTTAATCACTTCTTTTAGTGTCTTATATTTAAATTCAGTCTCATTGTATTGACAATAGATTATTAGAAAAAATCCAGATTGAAGTACAAATAAACCAAATAAGTTAAAACTTAAAAAAAAATAAGAAAAAGGAACACAAGACATACACAGGACATGGTAAAAAAGCAAACACAAACAAAATAACAGCAGCAAAACTTCTACCACTCTTAAAATTATAGTCCTAGAGGAGAATGAAAGAGCAACATGAAATTAGCAGTATTTGAGCATGTAATGGTCAATTTCTAAAACTCATAATATGTTATATGTATGAATTTTTAAACTCTCTTAGAAAGATAGCTCAAAGAAAACACCCCAAGGCTTATCACAGGCAAATTGCTGAAAACTAAAGACAAAGAGAAAATTATAAACTCAGCCAGAAAACACACGCACACACACACATACACACACACACACACAAACACACACACTTCAGAATGTATTCATATAGACAGCAAGAGTAAGAGCTGACTTTTCAGCCAAAAATGTAAGAGAGAAGAAAATGCTACAGCAAATAAGTACAAAGTTGTAAGTGCTTATTCTGTTTCTGATTTCTAAAAGATATTATAAAAGATTAGCTTTTTTTCTCAAAATGAATGCAAATATAATAGGAATATAGCTAGATAAGTAGGTAAGTGAATAGATGTTACCAAGCAGTGATACTATGTGATGAATAGTCCATCAACAATTGAAATATTATTCATTGTAATTTTACACATTTAAAGAATAAAGATAAAAACAATTATTATATAAAATATATCAAAATTATTTGAAAAAAGTTTACATACCTTTAATAAAAAGAGCACTTAATAGGTTAAAAATAGAAAAGAATTTAAAAAATCAGATAAAGGGTATTTTCAAAAACCTGAAGCAAATATCCCACTTGGGGATAAAATATTTTTATCCCTAAGAATTGAAGGAGAAAATGGTGTCAGCTCTAGCTATTTCTATTGTAATTTCTAGAAAATCTAGCCAATACAATAAGGCAGAAGAACTAAATAAAATATATATCATTTATGGTTAGAAGGAACTAGAACTATTAGTATTCATTTAATCTGTGATTGGATACAATCTGAACATACAAAAGAATTTACTGAATAACCATTACAATACGTCAATTAAGCATACAAAGTCAGCATACCAAAATCAATAACATTATTATGGTTTAGACAGATAGAATTAAAGCTTCAAGGAAAACATATTTCATTTTTAATAGCATTTCAAACATCAAACCAATAGTAAATAAACCTAGTGAGAGATGTGTAAGATCCCTATACTGGAATATACAAAACATTGATTTGCTCCACTTGTGATGTGGCCAAATAAGGTATTTTCTGAACGACTGTCCTGTAGAAAACAGACCTAACCACTGGTCAGGAGTGGGAGGGGGAGGCTGAAGTCACTTGAGTGCCGTAAGAAGCAGATATTAACTGGGACGCAGCAGGTGGAAGAAGAGCTGGGTATGGGACCAGTTTCCCATATTATAATGGACTTAAGCAGAGGCCAGGCTGCAGGTTGCAACATTCAGAGCCCACTGAAACTCAGAACAACACTGATAATCTTTCTGACTTAAAGAATCAGAGACGGAGTTTTGCTGTACCTGTGGGGTTTTAAAGCCTTTATCGTGTCCAGGTTTAGGATTGTTTCTTGCTGATGATTGATTCACTATTATATGATTAGGAAATGCCTTTCCCATCTACAATACACACTTTATTGATAAAATTGCCCTGGCTTATATTATTATTGCTCGCTTCTGGGAGGAGCTACTGAAATAGTCAGGTGTTTGGTTGCTGGAATATGCTGTTTTTTGATCCAGGTTTTGTTCTATGAATGTATTTAGCCTGGGAAATTTTAGCTATACTCTTGTGTATGTAGCTTAAGCTCCAAAAATATTTCCTAAAAGCTTCCAGTTAGGCCGTTTTTAAAAAGTGTTCAGCGGTGGATCTATAGAATCCAAGAGTTGATGAATCTTGAGAGGTGTGGTTTCCTTGGAGAGCATACAATTCCAACACCTTATTCTATGGGTAAGTTCAGCAAGGTTTAGAAGTGTGCTTAGGAGAAAGCCTGGAACTCAAGTCCTCCCCTTTGGGAGAACTGGCAGAGTTTGGTCGGTCGTTGGTATAACCACGGTGTTCCTTTCCTGCCCGTTGCCCTGCCCCTTTTGGTTGCTTGACCAAAGCAACAGAGATCAGAGCTTCTCTGCCTTCAGTTGTCCTCCGGGCAAGCAAGATCCTCATGCTGTGTTCTCATGCTGTTTTGAAAGGGGCTTTTGGGGAGGCGACTTTCCCCAGGCAAAGTGGTCTCACATGAGTGGGAAAACTCAGGTACAGTTGAGAGATTTGGTCTAGAAAACAGCATTGATCACATCAAATTCTTGCTAACACATACTACGTAATAATCTTAAGGAGTTTGTTAACTCTTATAGTTCTGGCTGAGTTGTGAACTAGGCAATGGTCAGACAAATGTTTGAAAACAAAATTACCAAATTAGGAAACAGTGACCTCAGAGGACTGACAGATCTGGGTTCTGAGACGGGGAGGCAGGAAGCACGAGGTTTGGAAACGGCACCTTGTTGGTATACTTTTGTGATTTTTCAATGGGTTTTAGTCATTTTCCCCAAGAGTAAAGAGATGGTGATACTTTCATGAAAGTCAGACACTTAGCATCCATTGCAGGATCATCATGTTAGGTTTCTTGGGTAGGAAAAATAACCTCTCTCTAGTCATAAAGCAGAACTGCTGGGTGGGTTTCATTCATCTACCTGAGGGTTGGACTGAATTTTGGCATCCACAGTGACACCAGCTGCTCCTTCATTGCCATGAGGGGCAGCTGCAAACAGTACAAACTCGGCTTGCTCTAGAAGCAGTATTTCTGTGGGCGGCTGCTATGGGAACAGGACTAACAGTAAATGCAGTCTGGCCACCAACTTGCCAACTCTATTTTCCAGAACTGAGCTGTCAGGCATCGAAATAAAGTCAGGGGGCCTGAGATGGAAATTCATGAATCCAGAGTCACAAAAGTTTTGTGTAAGAAAATAAAAGTTGGACACTCGATAACGGAAAACACAGTCTCAGGACACAGCCAAGATCAGAGCCTGCAGATATAAAGTTTCTAACACCAAACTCAGTGCTAGGCTTGCAGTTGGAGAAAAGGTGAAGTTAGGATAAGGGAGTAGGTGAGGAGATGATACAAGGCTGTTTTAGCTATTAATACCTCATATTGGTTTTATATTTAAGAAAAAGTCTGGAGATTCTGCTGCACCCCTCCTGAGCAACTCCACTCCCCATATGCTATGGCTTCAATGGGATCTGTCCCACAAAGGTACCTGCTCTGGAATCTTGGTCCTCACTGGGGCACTGTTGAGAGGTAGTAGAACCTGTAAGAGGTGGCGCCTTGTGAAAGGCCATCATGAACACCCACATGGGGGATAAATACTGGTCTCCCAGAGTAAATTGGGTCTTCCAGAAGTGAAAGTTGAGTTGTTATGAACAAGGGAGGCTAGATCCTGCCTACTCTCTTACTTCCTTTCTCACCAGGTGATCTATATTACTTACACATCCACCAGTTCACACCGTCTAGCATTTTATGATGCAGCCAAACCCTCACCAGAGGCCAGTAGGATGAAGCTGCCTGATCTTGGACTTTCAGCATCTAAAACTGTGAGCTAAATAAACCTCTTTACTTCGTAAAGCATCTAGTCTCAAGTGTTTTGTCCTAGCAACACAAAACATGTAAAGATGCCATCTGTCTTACTTGGGCTTGATGAATAAGATACAGTAGACTGTGAGGCTTAAACAAGAGAAATTTATTTTCTCATGGTTCTGGAGGTTGGAAGTCCTAGATCAAGGTGCCAGCTGATTGGTACCTGGTGATGTCTTCCTGCCTTACAGACAACTGCCTTCTTATCACATTCACACATGGCAGAAAGCAAGAACTCAGCTACCTCTTTCTCTTCTTTTAAGGAAACCAGTTTTATCATATTGGGTTCTGGACTTAAATTTCATTTAATCTTAATTACCTCCTTAAAAGTCATGCCTCCAATACAATCACAAGGAAGGTTGGAGGGGGGCACAATTCAACATATAAATTACAGGGGTAAGAGAAACAATCATGCTCACAATACCATCTAACCGCTTGGAAAATAATTTCTCTAAACCAGTTAGTCTAATACTAGTGTGAATAATTTTCTGCTTTTCATCCTGTCTGCTTGGAAAAAGTGAAGAGTAGTTACCTATTTTTCTTTACTGGATGTCCACTCTTATAAATGCCAGAGAGAGGGTAAATAAAATGGTGTTCAGAGGCAGAGATTCTGATTTAGAACATCTATGGTGAATTATGGAAATAGATATGTATTTATATTCTCAGCAATCTGGTCTGAAAAGAAACAACAGGAAAACAGAAGAAATTAGAAAGTGTTGTTTTCCTTCTTTTTAAAATTGTAGTGTCATGTACCCATCATTTTCAACTTACAAATGATTTTCTAGAGGTCGTGTCATTTAGTCTTAAACTCATGGTGAAATTGGGGCATTTTAAGATCACCAGTTGATTTACAAATTATATAGAATGTCAATTGTCCAGTATCCTATAAGGAATCGAAGAATTAAAACTTGAAATCAGATATTGAAACTCAAAGAAAAGACCCTTTGTCTGTCTTAAATTTAAAAATCCTGTCACTAAATTTAAGGAAGTCACATTAAAAACATATGTCCTTTAGTTTCATAAATTTCATTTATCCATAGGAACCTACAGGTCAGCTCAAATGCACATGCTTTTTCTATATGCATGGCTGTTGTATTTTATTGTTTTTTGGGACATACTCAAGAGTGAATCTTTTCTCTCATTCTTAAAATCAAAGAAGACATTAATATAGATAAATTTAAGTATGGTAGAAAAAATTAGAAAAGGATCCATTTTAATCATTAAATTCTCACGCTTCCTTGACTCTAGTCAGTGATTCTTAATTATAAATCTCAATGGTGATTGTTAGGAAATAAACAAAATTTTAATTATTGGCTATAATAAGAGATAGCATGGGGCCTCCACAGACAGTATCCCTCGTTTGCAGAATTTTTTCACACTAGGTCACACTTATGCATTGTGACAGGTTACACCATTTCCCAAGATGATCTACCATCTGGCCAAGGGAAGAAAGCAAATATGGGTTCTGTTGTTTAAATATGATGTTATTTTCCAGCTGAGAGTCAATAAATATGTTCCAGGTCAGACAAAAACACATAAGTGCCCTCAAAACACTATCTTTATGCAGATCTGTGCTAACAAAGTTAAGAATTAGCAATTTAATTGTACAAAAAATATTGAACAATTATTTTTAAACCATTATAATGAGGACTTATAAACTGAAGCTGTGAAAACTTAAATAAAAATTTTCTTGGTTTTAGTTTGAGGTCAGTATGAATTCATGAGATCTCATGTATGACATTAAAATATATGAAAAAGAAATATGTAAAAATGTCTCTTCATAAAATATTAACACAAGTAAGAATCTCTTGTGAAGGTTTTCACTAGGTAACAACTGCTTTTAACCAGTACCCTGTGTGTGATGATTCTCACATGTATCTTCTTAGAAACAGAATATAATGTTTTAGAAATTTTTTTCTATCAATGAATGTCTTTAAAAATGACATTCCAGTTATTTTTGAAACAAGTGTCATTATTTTTTATTCTCAAATTGTTTGTTTTCTCATCCCAATTTACAAAGTTGCAACCACATGAAAATTTGAAAGCTTACTGAGGCAGGAGAAACACAAGGGAATATGAAATGACACTAATTAGAATTAAATTGTAATATAGGCCTTGAATATTAGGTGTGCTTTAAGCATCAAGATGTATTGGGCAAAGGGTATCCTGGGTACACAACATCATCAGTCTGGGATATTTAGTTAAATTTCCTTTAGTATTCAAAGGAATCTCATCAGCCATGGATTCCTTGGGTGCTTGAAATCATTGTCCACTGGCTTTCAAGAGGCCCTCAGAACCCTGCACTCAGCTGTGCCTCTGGCTTCTAAGAGCTGGAAGAAGGAGGTACAGACTAGTGTTAAGAAAGCTGAGAATTCAGATTACCTGACCAACTTTAATGGCTCCTCCTCTTGCATATTTTTGAGCTTATGCAAATTGCTTATATATGTTTCACCTTAGGGTTCTCATGGACTACCTTGGACTAGCAAGGAGAGGAAATCAGGCCAAAAGGAAGGCTACCATATTGCTGGCTATGCAAGCTCATTTACCAACACAAACACAGTAGGTAGTTGAACTCAATAGAACCTCAATTCTGTTATTTACTCTTTATGGCAATAACCATTTATTTAAATAACACAAGGCAACACAGATGCCAGAAGTTTTTAATTTTTTCTCATTGACCAAATCACTGGGAGACATACTGGGTCTACAGGGTTCACAGACTTAAGGCTGAGTCAGTTCTTAATTGAAAGCCCTCTGCTTTTATCATCAAATCATCCACAGATATGTCCTTTGACCTTCCCTCATGAGACAGACAGAAAATAGGTTTCTCTGACTCTAGAAAGTGCCTACTTTATTAACATCAAATTAACTCAATCAACAGGACGTTGCATATTTATGAATAATTTAGTGTCGTTTCACTAAACCCAGAATTTGTACACAAGGTAATAGTAAGTATGATTAATCTTCATCTTTATATTATTTCTGAAATCAATTCTTAAGGATTATTTTTCTTCTTAAAAACTGATAATATGGAAGTGCAGCATTTGTACTCTCAATATATCTACATGCCAACCACTGTTTTCTTTATAAAACTCTTTTAAAATGTGAGTTAATTGTAACTCACAATATGATGTGACCATGTTGTATTACATTACATGTTACTGTTTTCCTATACTATTCTCCACTACATAATAGCTTATCTTTTAATTTCTCATTTGTTTTACAGCGACAAAACACACTATCTTTCTTTGAAGGCGATTGTGAGTACTTAATGGGATAGTACAGCTCATGCTCTTAGGAAACTGGCCGTCCATAACAACATCCATTAAATCAGCACACACCAATTTGTAATTTAAAGTTCTAACATGAAGTTTAAATAAAATAACAACAAAAAGGAAGAGATTTCTATGGTGGCTTATGCATCTTAGTGTCCTCCTTTATATTTGACCAGCTCCTGAGCTCAGTTCAGGAACTCCTGGTGGACATTGCCTAAAGAATGAACAAACAGGACAGTTGATCCTTTAGGTCTTTCATTAATTTCATCCAATGTCACACCAAGAAAAAGAGTGGTGAGAAATGTTGAAAGCCTTATCCAAAATGGAACTAGTCACTTGAAGTTTTCCATAAACTATACTGGATTTAAACAAAGGTAAATATTGGAGATGCCCCTGACTCTGTGTAACTACTGTATCACGTTTAAGATTTTTAAAAAAATTAATTTGCCTAATAATGATATTTCATGATGCTAGTTTTATTCAAACTGTATTGCTCAAATTAATGTCTAATAATCACATATATTTTATTCTTGTTAGAAATATTTTTAAATAATTAGAATTCACTGTACAGATGGAGTAAGAGGTTATATCTGAAAAACATTAGAAAACTGACCAACACACTTTTAAGCTATTTGTGTGGGGCAAAAGTAGATAAGGAACAACAAAACACATCACAGAGGAAAATTACAAAATTTACCTGGTCATTATTAAAACTTAGAACTTCAAAGACAGAAAGGGAAAGCACAATATTTTAAATAAATCTGCCATAACTCTTAGAAATAGAAGGTTAATAATCAAACAAATCAATTGACTATTAAAGTTGACATTTCCATATAAAACAAGTAAAAATAAATAAAAGGTTAACAATTGTAACAGCCTGAAACAAACAGAAAAGTGGCATTAAAATTATTGAATAATTAAAAGAATAAAGATTATGATAACATTTTCACCTATCAAGTGATTGGGTTTTGATTAAAAAAAACAAAAAAACCAAATTCCCAGTGATGGTGAAGGCAATGTTAGCAGCTATTCCTATTAATCCTTGAGAGAATGGCTATGATTGTATCAGATACCAGAATAAAGAATAATACTCAAGATAAAAAGTTCATTTTATAACATTTAATTATTCAATTCATCAGGAAGACATAATCATCTCAAAACATGTAAATAGTTAATAACAGAGCTTCAAAATAGGAGAAGTAAAAATTATCAGAACTTCAAGGAGAGATAAACAAACTCACAATTATAGTTAAAATTTTCAATAGTGTTTTCTCAATACTTTGTAGAACAAGAACACAGAAAATACATGAAAACTTGGAAAATTTGAATATTATAACTTTATAAATCTAACAGCCATTTATAAAGCACACCAACCCAGAACAGCAAAAGTCATGTTGTTCTCAATTGTACATAAAACAATCAGCTGAATGATACATATACTGAGTCATAAAACAAGTCTCAATAAATTTAGAAGGTTGCAATTAATATACATGTAGACCACAATGGACCATGATATAAAGATTCTTAAAAAATCCCTAAGTGTTGAGTAAACAAATATTACATATCCAAATAACATGAATCAATCTCACCAGCAGAAGATTCCCTTCAAAATATCTGACTCAACCAGAATTCCTTTTTGGCTAAAACTTAAATGTGATGGTTGGAGCTTTAGACGATATTGTGAATCCCCCAATGACCTTGGAGATGGAGGCCAGGCTTCAAGTGTGGATGAGCTGAAAGAAACGTACCTTGAGCTTGATGCAAGTGTGCTGGCCTCCAGTCCTGTGGCACCTTCCAGTGGTTTCCTTTTACAGTAGGACTACGATATGAATAGGTCTTCAAAATGCTTAAGAATTCACTAGTCGATGATGTTTAAATAATAGCATATAGACAGGTTATCAGTGTGAATGAATGATACTGTTTTATGACCAATGGGGAAATAATCTTTATTATGTAGTACTTAGTAAAAAAAATAAAGTATAGAGCCATGTGTACGGGAGGTACCATTTGTGGATACACTCATTTAAACAGAAGCATAGATACATATACATATGTACATATATGTATCACGCAATCAGCAGCCCACTGTACACAGATACACTGGTTAAAGACCACATGACCATACACAGGCACAGTGACACACACACACATATACATAGACACATACACACACACACACACACACACACGTATATTTTTACAAAATTTCTGAAAGAATCCTCAAGAGACTGTCAACTACCAACAATAGCAACATGAAGAGGTTTTCTTGTGAGATTTTTTTCTCATTATTATGACAATTTCAAACTCAGGCAATGGCAAAGCTTTGAAGAGTATCCAAAGCCATAATATCAACAAAAATATATTAATTTCCTCATTTTTTACAGAAAAAAAATACTAGTTCCTTCTCAACATTCCTTCTTGATTGAAACAAATGGTGTTCCTGTTGGTCGAACTGCTACCTATGTTCACTCTCTCTTGCTGATTCTGTCATAGGGTGTTTCCAAAATGGCAAATAAAAAACAAATAAGTAAAACTGAAAATTTGTCAAAGATGTAATATTTCCTAAATTAATGCAAATGCTAGTGGAGGTTGCTGAAATCCATAGCAATGCCATGATCAGTACTTAAAATGGTTTAAATATTCAAAGGGAAAGAGAAGGTCTCTAAAGTACAGGTGAAATTTAAAAATACATATTAGTCAAATCTACTCATGTGGCATGTTACCTTGAAGGGTAAAAGATAAACTAAAAGATGGCCTCATGAGCTTTTGTAAAATGTTGAAGTAAATATTGCTCCAAAAGAAAAATAGGCAACATATGATTCATTTGGATAATTAATACATTATGACTAGAACTATAATTATTATTAAATACAACATATAGCATATATAGTTTTCAAAAAAATCAAATTTCTCATTACTATATTGCTGCCAAATTAAAGTCAGGACACAAAATTAAAATCAAATTTCATATAATAAAAAAAATGTTACTCTATGTATGTTCCATTTATGTGTCTTATGCATGAGGTATTCTTATACTAAAAATATTATTTGCTGTCTATCTGTCATTCAGATTTAACTGGGTGTCCTGCACCTATATTTGCCAAGTCTGGCAGCTTAAATACAATCCTATGCTAGTCCCAAATTTAACTGGATTTTATTGTATCATTTTCTTAGGGGGGACACATTGTCTCAAGAAAATAAAAACTTTATAAATTGTATTAGAAGGCTGGAATGAAATATCTTCAGCTCTGTTTTTAGTGGGAACTTTTCTTATTGTCCAAATTTTCTATAATGAATAAGTAATACACTTAAATTCAGAAAAAAATGGTGCTTAAAGCAAACTAACAAAACAACATGATAGACTAGTCAGAAATGCCCGGAGCCTAAAGGGAAATAGTCCAATTACGAAGGCAACATGTCCAAAAAGAAGGGAAATAAAGCTGAGGGCTGGGTGAGTGGCAGGGGAAAAGCAAGCACATTCTCTTTTCATTTTATTGCATTTTTGTTATGGTTTCAGGGATTGTTGGTACGAATTCTCTGTGAGTTCATAAAATGCTTTTATGCTTTCATACCCTGATAAAGGGAGAAGCAGCGTCAGTAGGCTGATGGAGGGCAGCCCTGAGTGTGAGCATAAACAGTCAGCAAACAATAAAATTGGTATGGATCAGTGTATTTTTTAAAAAGTGTGAGCATTAATAAAAACATTTGAGGGAAAATAATCATATAAAAAAGAAAAAAATTGTTTGTAAGTATTTTCAGTGATTAAGCCCTGTTTTAGATAGATGATTAATGTTGATCATTTTGAAGTAATATGTGGCTTCCATGTGTGCCTACAATTGTGCTTGTAGTAGAAAACATGATTGAATTAATTGAATTAATATAATTGATTTAATCAGGATTCTCCAGACAACTTTATTATATATATATACTTTAACCTAATCAGTGAATTAATCCACGATGGATAACTTGTTGGTAACTATTGGCAGGTAAGGCGAGGCTGCAGGAAGTAGGTGCTGGGGATTTAGATTTTGTCCCTGGTGAGTGGAGCTCTCTGTGCTTTCTGATTTTCAGGTCCTGAACTGCTTTCCTCCTTCAGGCCCATCCTCCATCACGTTCTGCCTCACCTTGTACCTAGAGCCATAGAGTCAGCTGACCATAGACTAAACCTCCAAAACCATGAGCCACCATGAACCAAAATAAATTTTTTCTTCTCTATGTTGTTTGTTTTAGGCCTTTTGGTTACATCAGTGAAAAAGCTGCCTGAAACAGTGGGACTGAGGAATAAGCTAAATAGATCTTCCAGCTTTACTTGGCCTTAATTCACTTAAAGTCACAAATTTTGGAGGTCATACAGCTGGGCAATACTTTATTAGTTTCCCACTAGCTTTGCTATATATAACACTTCTAACCTAAAAATAAGTAAACATGAAAACAGTTGCCTAGGTTACTTTTCAGGAACTAAAAGACCATTTTTGCTGAAAACACTGACTCTTCACTTGAGCCTGCAGATGTCTCACGGGTGACTGGAATAATATGAAAGGCCTGACATCCCTGCCTTTATATTTTGTCTGTCTACTTTGCTGCCTTAACCTTTGGGTCCTGCCATGACTAGAAACACTGGACCAAAAAAGAATTGATACCCAAGGTTTTGGAAGAGCTCCATCAGTTCCAGGAGAAGACATAAATATCCCTCACTTCATTAGCCTATCTTTCTTCCTCTCTATTCCTTTTCTGTATCTGTAACCACTCAACTCCACAGGAGATGAGGAGTTGATTTACGAGGGAGCTCCTGCTTCCCCAGTCATTGACCATTGAATTCAACCTTCCTTTCTCCCCAACACTTGTATCTCAGATATTCTTTTTTTTGTAGGTTGAGTTTCTAGACCTGGGTTTGGAAACAAGAAGAGATATATTAGGGAAATTGGTTCATGTGACTGTGGAAACTGATAAATCCCATAACAGGCCATCTGCAAGGTGGAGATCCAGGAAAGATGGTAGCATGGATTAGACCAGTTCAAAGACCTCAGCAACAGGAGAGCTGATGGTGGAGGTGCCCATATGAGGAATCAGGCCTGAGAACTCAGGGGATGGATAGAGTGTTGGTGCATGACTTAGATTCCAAAGGCCAGAGAACCTGGAATTCTTCCATCCAAGAGCAGCAAGAAGGGTGCTCCAGCTCCAAGACAGAGCAGAGCAGCTAAATTTGCCTTTCCACCACCTTTATCCTTGTGGGATGATGCTCATTTATGTTAGGTGAAGGCAAATTTTTCCTTTGCTCACACAAGGATCTCTAAATACTATTGTATCAACAATCTGGGGGATCCATTAATCCAGTCAAGTTGATACCTAAAATTAATTATCACACTCATCAATATTTGCTGAATTTGATAATTAAATAAATGAATAAAAAAGCTGCATAAAATGAGGTGTGAAGGATGTTTTAATGTTTACATGGCTGCTTTTCATCTTATGCAGTATGAGCCACAGGATCTCGGCTCAGCATGATCACCAATAAAAATAAGACATATAGCATTAGGGATCCTTTTTATTCTTATATTTTGCAGATGGAATTGAATATGGAAAAACAACATCTCAATTACACTCATGAAATATCATGAATGTCTTTGAAACTTGACAAGCTGTTCATGTCATAAAAATCTACTTGGAGCTTTTAACCCATTCTCCAGATAGTTTCTCTCCCATCATCCAGTACTAGGTCCACCATTTTTGTTTTGCTGCATGGTTGTGTTTCACACTTAGAGTCATAGACAAACAGGTTTATTTTAAACACCTTAGTTTCATTTTCCCTGCTAGGGAAATAATGTATTGTTAGGATCATCAATAATTGTGTTGGTGCCCGTGGCTGGTATAATATAGCTGATACTACAGAGACTTGAAGAATTGAAGTTAGAACATATTGTACTTGAAGATGTGAGCACAAACTCAAGAATAATGGTTATTGTGAATTTATATTACTTTCTACAATGGATTTTTTTCATTTACTTTGTGCTCTCTCAAAGTAAAACTGATTCCAATTATTTGAGCTGCAAAATATATTTTCTCAATTAAATTTTAGTGAACAAACACCATGTCAGAAAATTGACCAAAAGTAAATGAGAATATATCTTTCTCCATCTTAATTAGCATCTGTCCCTTTTAGGTAGTGATTGCATAAATGTAAAACGGGAAAGTTTTCACAGTAGTCTTAAGTGTTTTAAAAATCATTTATATATTGAATTTAGCTCCTGCTTTTAAAATGTCATAGGGAAAGAATAATCTTTAACTGGGTTCAAATAGTATCCTTTTTTTCTGCTTTGCTGAATATTTTATATGGGTCCCTTGGAAACAACCTTTCAAAAATAGCATTAGAAAATTCATTGCTTTGACTATTGCTAACAGATTTTCTGCTGCCTTTAACTCCTTTAAAACCCACCTAAAGAAAGAAATCCACAAAATTATCCATATCTCAGGCTTCCCAACCTTGTTTTGTTCAGTCTTTTTGTCCCAAGCATCCCTACAAATAAATATTTGTTCTTTGGGTCAGCTTTGAGGTTCAATCCATGCTAGGCTACAGACTAGAAGAAGTCAGTAATGTAGTCTCCTATGAATCAGAATATGCCCATAAGCCAGGATTGTCCAGAGAGAAAACTGCCTAGACATTCCTTGAGAACAGATGATTATGGAGAATGTCAACAGTCTTGCCTCTGAATATGCCCATTAGATCCATGAAATGCTTGAAAAATCTTGTCCTTGTGAAATCCGAAAAGTAAGATCCCAAGGTGAGCCCAATAATAGATACAGGGACCAGTGAGGTGATGTTTGATCCTATATCCTCAGCAGCTTTAGCACGAATTATATATATATTTTAGTAACCTGAATTTGTGCATAAACTTAATATTTGTTTTAGACTGTACCTCTAGTCTATGATAAAGTCAAATATAATCTCAGCTCTATTTTTTTTCTTACATGCACTGAAGTAATGTTATGGAAAGATTTATCATCTTCCTACTCAGGAATTAATGATGTATGAAGGACTTAATAGCCAGCAGTATCCAATCCTCTTGAGGATCCCATGTTGAAATAAAAGCTTTTTTATTTTGAAAATCTGTTGCACTATGAGAAATGGCTGTGCCTAGGGTGTTTTTTGTGTCACTTTAATCTATCACATAAATTAGTTTTTCAGACAATTTAAGTTACTTTAAAAATAGAGCTATCTCATCATGAAAGAGAGTTGGCTTTTAGAGGACCCTGGGTCACAAAGAAGAGCTTAAAGGGAGGATTGAGGGGTCTGTGGTCAGCAGATCTGAGAAAGGAACAACCCCATTGGTGGTCAAAGGTTCAGGGAAAAGGACATAAGAAGGTGTAAGGTAGAAAAAAATGATGGTGAGATGATGACCACATGTGACACTTCTGGGAGACAATGTGACAGTTTCACAAAGTATAAATGTGTTTTCAAGTGGATAAAAAAATAATAATCTTCTTACTTTCTTCTGGTAGAAAATGGCATCTGTTAAAATCACCTGCTCAATTCTTCCTAACAACTCACTGAAACAAACAAAATGAAAGGAAACAACAAAAACAATAACAAAAACAAGCCCTTCCAACGCTCTGAAGTAGGATCGGGAGTGAACCATTATCGAAAATCTGCAGGAAAATTTACAGAGAAAATTTACAAAATCTATGATTAGTGAATGGACTCAAACAAGGCATGCCCTGGATGACCCTGGTGTGATGTGCTCTAGGACAGAAATAGAACCTCCATCAAGAGAGAAGGAAGGAGTCTCAGGCCTCCTCCCTGCCCAGGCCCTGCCAGTGCAGACCCCCAGAACCAACCACATCCCACACTCTCAGGCCTCGAGGAGTCGGGGCTAAAACTTGTAGGCCACACACACACACACACACACACACACACACCCCTAGCACATGGACTGAGGGTATCAGGACGTGGGCTGCAGTACAATCTGGGTTGATTCACAGGTTATGTGGGTACAAAGGCTGGTCGGTGGCTGCCTCTGCAGCCATGCCCCCATGGATGGGGACAGAAAACAGAGCTCCCCAGGGGGTAGTTTGCTTTGCAGTTAGCAACTCTCCTTCATTATTTCCTGGCAGGCAAGACGGGTGCAGTTCAGCATATCAACTCCCCTAACAGCCTGGCCTGCTTGGGTCAGAGCTGAAAAGGAAGAGACTTCAGGGCACTTGTCCCATGTATCTCCCCTCAGCTGGTGGATTCTAAAATTGAAATCAGTGAAAGTGATGCTCTACATTAAATATCTCAACAAGGAGATATTTTAATCTTTTTATGAGTGTTATTATATCTACTGTTTTGTAAAAACATATATTTAATGGTATCTTTCCCCTTTTTATATTTAATTTTATGTATTTTCAATTAATTGATTTTTTTTCTTAATGTCTCATTTCCTCCTTTTCATTTTTATTCCTTCTCTTCTCTGGTTTTCTTCTTTTCCTCATTTTTTTTTTTTTGTGTCTCTCAACCACACTCCATTGTTTATCTCAGCAAGGATATAATCTCAATCTGTGCATGTATGTTATTGCATCGTTTCTTATGTAAACAATTTTAGATGTCTTCATTATTTGTTTTTATATACATCTATTTAATCAGACTCATCTTTTCAATTAATTGGATTTTTCTTGATACCTCTTATTTCACATCTCTATTCTTTTCCCTTCTTTTAATTGTTTGTTTCTCTCCATTTTTTCTTTTCTACCTCTTCTTTTTCTTTCCATCCTTTATAACTTAGCATTAAGCATGCTTTCATTAATGCTCAATTTCAGCTTTATCTAAATTATTCTTTAACTTTCTATTTTATTATTAGAATTATAAAATTTATTAATAAAAAATTTATTATATGTTGATACATGGTTCATTCTTAATTCACCACTGTAACTAGTGGTTATTCTCTTCTCATGAAGCAATTCCATTCTAATTTGGTGCTTTGATGCTGGCATATACTTCCAGATATAGCTCAGTTGGTAGAGTGTTTGCCTCACATGCACAAGCCCTGGGTTCAATCTCCAGCACCACACACACACACACACACACACACACACACACACACACACATGCAAAAGAGATACATGCTCACATAATAGATGAAAACAAATCCATCCCAACAGATGCACAAGCAACAGGATAGAATTACAAGAAATATGGGAAACAAGCCAGCAGGATGCTTCCAAAAGATCATAACTCCCCTTTAACTAAATCTATGCATGTTGAAGTGGATGAAATGCCAGATGATGAATTCAGACATTAATGCTAAAGTGATCAATAAATGTAAAGGAGAACTGAGGAAGGAAATACAGGTAATAAAATCACATTTCAATATAGACATAAATTCTAACTAAAAAAGAACCAAAAAGAAAATATGGAAATGAAAAACTTAATCAATTTTTTCTTTAAAAAATTAAGTGAAGAGTATCACCAACAGACTAGATCAAGCAGAAGAAAGAATACAGGGCTTAAAGATGAGGTGGTTGATAAAGAACATTCAATGGTATAGAAAAAGTAAGAAACTATGGGTAGAAATTACAAGAGTCTGGGACAACATTAAAATAAAACAAACCTCAAGATGTATATGTCTTGAGGAAGGAGAAAAAATCAGGCTAACTGCATAGAAAACACTCAGTGAAGTAATAACAGAAAATCTCCCTAATATTTGGAATAAAATGAACATGCAGGTTCTGGAGACACATAGAACTCCAAATAGATAGGATCAGAAAAGAATGTCTCCATAAAACAGTATCATTGAATGCCAAAATTTTAGAAGAAGCTAAGAATCTTAAAAGCTGGAAGAGAGAAATACCAATCACTTATAAAGACAAACCCGTCAAGTAATAGAAAATTTCTCAGTAAAATCTCTAAAGGCCAAGGAAAGTTTTAGAATGATATGTTTTAAGCCCAGAAAGAAAACAGCTTTTCAAGATAAGCATAAACTAAAGGATGTATGGCTACTAAACCAGCATAACAGAAGATATAAACAGTAATCCTTCACATAGAGAGGAAGATAAAAACAACAAATTGAGCCTGGAAAAGAATAAATCAGACTACAAGAATAGATAAGTAAATGAGAATTAGGAATATTTCAAATATTGGAAATAAAACAAAATTTTTGGAAATAACACCTACTCTCTGTAATAACAGTGAACATCAATGGTCTCATTTTTCCAATTAAATGACAAAGACTGGCAGATAGGATTAAGAAACAAGAACCACTATACCATTGTTTCCAAAAAACACATCTCAAAGGCAAAAAACATTCACAAACAGAAAGTGAAAGAATAGAAAATGATATTCCAAGCAAATCAAATCTGACAGCAAGCAGAAAAAGCAGAGACAAAGAAAGAAATGACATATTAAGGAATAGGACAAACAAATAAGAAGATATAACAATTGTAAATATTTACGCCCTGAACTTTGGTACACCCAGTTTTATAAAACAAACATTGTTCAACATATAGGAACAAAAAAGTCCAATAGAAACCTAGTTAAGATACTTTGATACAATAATCTCACTAGTAAACTGGTCAACAAGACAAGATTAACAAAGACCCATAGTTTTAAGCTATAATATAGATCAAATGGACTTTAAAATAGACATCTATAGAATTTGTCATCCAACAAGAGGTGAATATATTTTCTTTAGATTAACTCATAGAATTCTCTTCAAAATTAAAAATATTTTAGTCAAAAGCAAATTATATATATATATATATATATATATATATATATATATATATATATATATATATATGCCATAATGGAATGAAAGTAGAAACCAATAGGAAAAAGAATACTAAAGACATTATACAAACACATAAATATTGAACAATAAAGTTTACAGTGATAAATAGTCATTGAAAAAATAGGGAGAAAATTTTAAAATTCTTAAAAGTCATACAAAATGGAAATATTACATGACAGAGTCAGTGAGAAACAGCAAAAGCAGTTATAAGAGGAAAGTTTATAGGTAGGAGGGCCCAGTATTTATCAACAATCAGAACAATATCAAAGAACTTAATGCTGCACCTATGGTCTTAGAAAACCATATGTCATAAACTCTTAAATAAAAGAGGAAGAGAAAAAAGAAGAAGAAACTAAACCTAATAAGGAGAAGGAAAAAAATGATAGAAAATAGAATCAAAATTAATGAAGGAGAGAATAAAATAAATACAAAGGATCAATGAAACACAGGGCTGGGTCTTTGAAGAGGTAAGCAAGGTTGACAAGGCCTTAGCCAAACTCGTTAAAAGAAAGTGAGAGAAGCCCCAAATTAATATCATTAGAAAGTAAAAAGGGCATATTACAACAGACATTCCCCAAATCCAGAGAATGATCAAGTACTAATTTGAAAAGGTAAACTACACCATATTTGAATAAATGAATAAAGAAATGAATAAAGTTCTGCACACATACAATCTACTCAAATTGAATCAAAAGGATCTAGAAAACCTAAAATGAAGGGTAATATGCAAAGAGATTGAAACAGTAAATTTTAAAAAGCCTCTTAAAAAAAGAAATCAAGAAAACAATCCAGCTCACAATAGTTCCAACAAAAAATAAAGAAATTTAAATAAAGCATAATATATAGGACTAAACCTAACTTAGGAGTTGAGAATCCTCTCTAATGAAAACTATGGAACCCTGAAGAAAGAAACTGAAGAAGTCATTTGGAGATGAAAAGACCTCCCATGTTTGTGGATAGACAGAATTACTACTGTTTAAATGGCTATATGATCAAAAGCAATCTACAGATAAATCAATATCAATGCAATCCCCACCCAAATAGCAGTAATATTCTTCACAGAACAAGAGAGAAATCATAAAATTCACACGGAAAAACAAAAGACTCAGAGTAACCAAACAATTCTGAGCAAAAGGAACACTGCTGGAGGCATCGCAATACCGAATTTGAAAACATATTATAGAGCCATAATAACAAAAATAGCATAAAAGGAGAGAGATAGACCAATGGAATAGAATAGAAGACAGAGACAGTCCCACACAGCTATGGTCAGCTGAGTCTTGACAAAGGTGCCAAAAAAACAGCCTCTTTAACAAATTGTGCTGGGAAAACTGGATATCCATATGTAGAAGAGTGAAATTAATAAATCCCCATCTCTCATCCAGTACAAAACTACATTCCAAATGGACCCAGTATCTAAGTATTAAACCAGAAACTTTGCCACTTACATAGAAATAAATAGGGGAACCCTTTATCATATAGGCAAAGGCATTGACTTCCTGAACACTCATTTCTCAAGAAGTAATAAATAACATGAATCATAAGCAGGGTGGTACCAAATTTAAAAGCTTCTGTGAAACAAATAACTCAATCAATGAATGGGCAAAAGAACTGAATAGATGCTTCAAACAATGTACAAATGACCAACAATTACTCACACGAACACACAAAGAGTTCATCACCTTTAGCTGTCACGGAAATGCAAATTAAAATTATGTTAAGATTCGATCTCACTCCAATCATCAAGCATACAAATAATAAATGCTGGTATGGATTTCAGAAAGAAAAGGAACTCTTATGCCCTGTAGGTGGAATGTAAATTAGTACAACCATTTTGGAAATAATTATGGAGGTTAAGAAAAAAAAAAAACTAAAAGTGGAACTACTATGTGACCCAAGTATACCTCTCTTTGGTAATTATTCAAAAGTATATTAAAGTCAGCATACTTTAGAAATACTAGTTACAGTAGGATTCACGATTGCCAGGTTAGGGAATCAGCTGAGGTGTCTGTCAACAGATGAATGGATCAAGAATACACATGCACAATGGAGTTTTATTCAGCCATATAGAAGTATGGAATTATGTCATTTGCAGGAAAATGAATGGAACTGGAGAGCATCACGGTAGGCGAAATAAGCTAGACTAAGACAGACAAATATCATATTGTATGCTTTCTCATACTTGGAAGTTAGTGAGGAAAAAAGAACATCATGAAAGTAGAAAGGACACCAACAGAGTGGAGGAAGGGGGTCTGGGGAGCAAGGAGAGGAGAGTTAGGGGCAATACTGGGTAGCATGATTGATCAAATAATATCATGTGCATGTACCAATTCATCACCCAAAACACACACCATTCAGTAATAGAATCCAGTTAAAAACAGAATCTTGAGGGAATTCTACACCCCAAAATACATACTTAATGGTAAAATATTTAATGCTTTCCCGTGAGATAAAAATGTTGCTTCACTTACATTGG
Organism: Ictidomys tridecemlineatus; assembly: GCF_052094955.1. Classification (NCBI taxonomy): domain Eukaryota; kingdom Metazoa; phylum Chordata; class Mammalia; order Rodentia; family Sciuridae; genus Ictidomys; species Ictidomys tridecemlineatus. The sequence goes on along the minus strand of NC_135483.1, from coordinate 188,749,797 downwards.
ACATCATATGAAAGGCCTTATGTATTGTAGTCCTATATACAAGCAATAAGTAACCAATATATATTTAAAATATGGCCCACTAAATAACATGAAAAGGAAACATCCAAATATAAGATTACATCAAAAGAAAGGCAAGATATCTGCTTTTGGGGAGCAGGTATAAAGCTGGAAATAGTGTCTGTTAATAATAATAAAAAGAAGAATTACATTCTTTAGTATGATGTCAAATGTAAGTGATGTTTGAGTTCTAGAAGGATCTACTCAATGCTGGAAAAAGGAAGAACAAACATTTCTCCCCTTTAGGTCCTACTGCCCTTGTAGCCCCTCCATTCTGCTCTCTGACTTCCTGGTGGGGCTGCTCTCTGTTGGAGACCCACTCCCCTTAGTGCCTGTGAATTGGGGAGCCCCTCAGGGAAGCCAGCCATTTCTTTCTTTTTTTTAATTTTTTATTTTTTTTATTGGTTGTTCACAACATTACAAAGCTCTTGACATATCATATTTCATACATTAGATTGAAGTGGGTTATGAACTCCCAATTTTACCCCAAATGCAAATTGCAGAATCACATCGGTTATACATCCACAATTTTACATAATGCCCAATTAGTAATTGTTGTATTCTGCTACCTTTCCTATCCCCTACTATCCCCCCTCCCCTCCCCTCCCCTCCCTTCTTCTCTCTCTACCCCATCTACTGTAATTCATTACTCTCCTTGTTTATTTTCCCATTCCCCTCACAACCTCTTATATGTAATTTTGTATAGCAATGAGGGTCTCCCTTCATTTCCATGCAATTTCCCTTTTCTCTCCCTTTCCCTCCCATCTCATGACTCTGTTAAATGTTAGTCTTTTCTTCCTGCTCTTCCTCCTTGCTCTGTTCATAGTTGCTCTCATTATATCAAAGAAGACATTTGGTATTTGTTTTTTAGGGATTGTCTAGCTTCACTAAGCATAATCTGCTCTAGTGCCATCCATTTCCCTGCAAATTCTATGATTTTGTCATTTTTTATTGCTGCATAGTACTCCATTGTGTATAGCTGCCACATTTTTTTTATCCATTCATCTATTGAAGGGCATCTGGGTTGGTTCCACAGTCTAGCTATTGTGAATTGTGCTGCTATGAACATCGATATGACAGCATCCCTGTAGCATGCTCTTTTAAGGTCTTCAGGGAATAGTCTGAGAAGGGCAATAGCAGGGTCAAATGGTGGTTCCATTCCCAGCTTTCCCAGGAATCTCCAAACTGCTTTCCAAATTGGCCTCACCAATTTGCAGTCCCACCAGCAATGTACAAGAGTACCCTTTTCTCCACATCCTCGCCAGCACTTGTTGTTGTTTGACTTCATAGTGGCTGCCAATCTTACTGGAGTGAGATGGTATCTTAGGGTGGTTTTGATTTGCATTTCTCTGACTGCTAGAGATGGTGAGCATTTTTTCATGTACTTATTGATTGATTGTATGTCCTCCTCTGAGAAGTGTCTGTTCAGATCCTTGGCCCATTTGTTGATTGGGTTATTTGTTATCTTATTGTCTAATTTTTTGAGTTCTTTGTATACTCTGGATATTAGGGCTCTATCTGAAGTGTAAGGAGTAAAAATTTGTTCCCATGATGTAGGCTCCCTATTTACCTCTCTTATTGTTTCTCTTGCTGAGAAAAAACTTTTTAGTTTAAGTAACTCCCATTTGTTAATTCTTGTTATTAACTCTTGTGCTATGGGTGTCCTATTAAGGAATTTGGAGCCCGACCCCACAATATGTAGATCGGAGCCAACTTTTTCTTCTATCAGACACAGAGTCTCTGATTTGATATCAAGCTCCTTGATCCATTTAGAGTTAACTTTTGTGCATGGCGAGAGGACGGGATTCAGTTTCATTTTTTTGCATATGGATTTCCAGTTTTCCCAACACCATTTGTTGAAGATGCTATCCTTCCTCCATTGCATGCTTTTAGCCCCTTTATCAAATATAAGATAGTTGTAACTTTGTGGATTAGTCTCTGTGTCCTCTATTCTATACCATAGGTCCACTCGCCTGTTTTGGTACCAGTACCATGCTGTTTTTGTCACTATTGCTCTGTAATATAGTTTGAAATCTGGTATCGCTATACCGCCTGATTCACACTTCCTGCTTAGAATTGCTTTTGCTATTCTGGGTCTTTTATTTTTCCATATGAATTTCATGATTGCTTTATCTATTTCTTAAAGAAATGCCATTGGGATTTTGATTGGCATCGCATTAAACCTATAGAGAACTTTTGGTAATATCGCCATTTTGATAATGTTAGTTCTGCCTATCCATGAACAGGGTATATTTTTCCATCTTCTAAGATCTTCTTCTACTTCTCTTTTTAGGGTTCTGTAGTTTTCATTGTATAAATCTTTCACCTCTTTTGTTAGGTTGATTCCCAAGTATTTTATTTTTTTGGAGGATATTGTGAATGGAGTGTTTTTCCTCATTTCCGTTTCAGAAGTTTTGTCGCTGATATACAGAAATGCCTTTGATTTATGTGTGTTGATTTTATATCCTGTCACTTTGCTGAATTCATTTATTAGTTCTAGTAGTTTCTTTGTAGACCCTTTTGGGTCTTCTAAGTATAGAATCATGTCATCTGCAAATAGTGATAATTTAAGTTCTTCTTTTCCTATTTTTATGCCTTTAATTTCTTTCATCTGTCTAATTGCTCTGGCCAGTGTTTCGAGAACTATATTGAATAGAAGTGGTGATAGAGGGCATCCCTGTCTTGTTCCAGATTTTAGAGGGAATGCCTTCAACTTTTGTCCATTCAGAATGATGCTAGCCTGAGGCTTAGCATAGATAGCTTTTACAATGTCAAGGTACGTTCCTGTTATCCCTAGTTTTTCAAGTGTTTTGAACATAAAGGGATGCTGTACTTTGTCGAATGCTTTCTCTGCATCTATTGAGATGATCATATGGTTCTTGTCTTTAAGTCTATTGATGTGGTGAATAACATTTATTGATTTCCGTATATTGAACCAGCCTTGCATCCCAGGGATGAATCCTACTTGATCATGGTGCACAATTTTTTTGATGTGTTTTTGTATTCAATTTGCCAGAATTTTATTGAGGATTTTTGCATCTAGGTTCATTAGAGATATTGGTCTGTAGTTTTCTTTCTTTGAGGTGTCTTTGTCTGGTTTTGGAATCAGGGTGATGTTGGCCTCATAGAATGAATTTGGAAGAGCTCCCTCTTTTTCTATTTCCTGAAATAACTTGAAAAGTATTGGTATTAATTCTTCTTTAAAGGTTTTGTAAAACTCCACTGTATACCCATCCGGTCCTGGGATTTTCTTGGTTGGTAGTCTTTTGATGGCTTCTTCAATTTCATCCATTGATATTGGTCTGTTCAAATTGTGTGTATCCTCCTGACTCAGTCTGGGCAAATCATATGACTTAAGAAATTTATTGATGTCTTCACTATCTTCTATTTTATTGGAATATAGGTTTTCAAAATAATTTCTAATTGTCTTCTGTATTTCTGTAGCATCTGTTGTGATATTGCCTTTTTCATCCCGTATGTTAGTAATTTGAGTTCTCTCTCTTCTTCTCTTTGTTAGCATGGCTAAGGGTCTGTCGATCTTATTTATTTTTTCAAAGAACCAACTTTTAGTTTTGTTAATTTTTTCAATAGTTTCTTTTGTTTCAATTTCATTAATTTCCGCTCTGATTTTAATTATTTCTTGCCTTCTGCTACATTTGCTGTTGTTTTGCTCTTCCTTTTCTAGGGCTTTGAGATGAAGTGTGAGCTCATTTATTTGTTGGTTTTTTCTTTTTTTGAGGAATGACCACCAGGCGATGAATTTTCCTCTTAAAACTTCTTTCATTGTGTCCCATAGATTCCGATATGTTGTGTCTGTATTTTCATTTATCTCTAAGAATTTTTTGATTTCCTCCTTTATGTCTTCTGTAACCCATTGATCATTCAGTAACATATTGTTCATTTTCCATGTGATGTAGGATTTTTCCTTTCTTCTTTTATCATTGATTTCCAGTTTCATTCCATTATGATCAGATAAAATGCATGGTATTATCTCCACCCCTTTATATTTACTGAGGGTTGCCCTGTGGCATAATATATGGTCTATTTTTGAGAAGGATCCATGTGCTGCTGAGAAAAAAGTATATCCATTTGATGATGGTTGATATATTCTATATATGTCAGTTAAGTCTAGGTTATTGATTGTGGTATTGAGTTCTATAGTTTCCTTATTCAACTTTTGTTTGGAGGATCTGTCCAATGGTGAGAGAGGTGTGTTGAAGTCACCCATAATTATTGTGCTGTGGTCTATTTGATTCTTGAACTTGAGGAGAATTTGTTTTATGAATGTTGCAGCGCCATTATTTGGTGCATAAATATTGATAATTCTTATGTCTTGTTGGTGAATGGTTCCTTTCAACAGTATATAATGTCCTTCTTTATCCCTTTTGATTAACTTAGTCTTGAAGTCGATTTTATTCGATATGAGGATGGCCACCCCTGCCTGCTTACGAGGACCGTGTGCGTGGTATATTTTTCCCCATCCTTTCACCTTCAGCCTGTGTATGTCTTTTCCAATCAGATGTGTCTCCTGGATGCAGCATATTGTTGGATTTGTTTTTTTAATCCATGATATCAGCCTATGTCGCTTTATTGGAGAGTTTAAGCCATTAACATTCAGAGTTACTATTGATATATGGTTTGTACTTCCATCCATGTTTGATTATTTATCATTTTTTTTAAAAAAAATTTAGTTTGTTTCTCCATGATTATTTTTCCCCTCTCCCTCTGTCTTTACCGAGGCACTTCCCTCTGATGGTTTTGGTTATTGTTTTTCATTTCTTCCTCATGTAGTGTTTTGCTCAAAATGCTTTGCAATGCTGGTTTTCTGGCTGCAAATTCTTTTAACTTTTGTTTATCATGAAAGATTTTTATTTCGTTGTCATACCTGAAGCTTAATTTTGCTGGATACAGAATTCTTGGTTGGCATCCATTGTCTTTCAGTGTTTGAAATACATTGTTCCATGACCTTCTTGCTTTCAGTGTCTGTGATGAAAAATCCGTTGTTAACCTTATTGGTTTACCCCTGAATGTAATCTGTCTCCTTTCTCTTGTAGCTTTTAATATTTTCTCTTTGTTCTGTATATTGGATATCTTCATAACAATGTGTCTTGGCGTTGGTCTACTGTGATTTTGTGTGCTCAGTGTCCTGTATGCATCTTCAATTTGTATATCTGTTTCCTTTTTTATTTCTGGAAAGTTTTCTGTAATTATTTCATTCATAAACTCATAAATGAGTTTATGAATGTAAACTCATTCCCTTGGTTTGAATCTCTGTACCTTCTTCTATCCTGATGACTCGTAAGTTTGGGTTTTTTATGTTATCCCATAACTCTTGGATGTTTTTCTCGTGATTTTTTACCAGCCTTTCTGAGTTGGCTAGACTCTTTTCAAGATGAAATATTTTGTCTTCATTATCTGACGTTCTGGCTTCTACTTGCTCCACTCTGTTAGTGATACTCTCAATTGAGTTTTTAATTTGGTTTATAGTTTCCTTCATTTCTAAGATTATGGTTTGATTCTTTTTTATAATCTCTATCTCCTGATAAAGGTGCTTAACTTCTTCTTTTATCTGTTTGTGTAATACATTCTCAATGTGTTCTTTCGCTGCTTGAATTTGCTGTCTCGTATCCTCTTTAAGGTTCCATTCCATCTATCTAAGGTGTTCCTTGAGTTCTTTATATGACCATTTTTCTGATGACTCTAGGTCCTCCTGAATATTTAGGCTGCCCTGCATTGTTTGTACTCCTTTTCTTCCTTGCTTTTTGAAGCTGCTCATGTTACTTCTTGTTCTGTTTGACTGCTGAGTTACTGTTTACTCCTATAAATTTATTTGATGCTTGGGAGGAAAGGTATTAGAAGGGAAGGGAAAAAGTCACTAAAGAGAATGAGAGTAAGCAGGTAGAATTCAAGGAAGGGGGGTAAGATAATTGAAAAGAAATGAAAAGACAAAAGAAGAAAAAAATAGGAAAGAAAAAAAGAAAAAAAAATTTTAACTAATAATAAAAAAATTAAAATTAAAATTGGAAGAAAAAAATTTTAAAAATTTAAAAAAACAAGAAAGAAAAATGAAAATGAAAGAAAACCCAAAATCAAAATTAAAAAAAAAAAAAAGAGAGAAAAAAAAACTAATAAATGCAGTCTTAGAGTTTGATTAACTTCTCTTCCAGTAGGTGGCGCTGTGACCACCAGGCCAAGTTTCTCCTATCAATACACGGAAACCAATCACTGTGCAGCAGCTCCTCCTCCCAGACTGGGCGAGTCTCCAATCCTGGGTGCCTAGGGCGTCCTCTTGTGTCTAGTCACTTCCCCACTTTTCCTCTAGCCAGGCCCCTCTCACGGGTGCCGCTCACCACAATACTGGGTACACGCCAGGTCTGCTGCTCCCGGGAGCCCTGTTGACATGAATGACTGGGCACACTCTTCCAGTTTGCCATTCCCTCAGACCCTAAGTTTGTAGAGCTTGGGGCTGAGAATCCTCAGCGAATTTTACTGCCCCTCCGGTAGCCACACCCCCTGTAGCTGGTGCAAGAGACCTCAGCTGTCAGCACTGGTGGGAGCGGTAGGCCCGCGCCGCGGGTCCCGTGCCACCTCTAATTCCCTCGGTCTGGCTACCGTGCTCACGGGAGAGCTGGGAGGAGTCCTTACAGGAGAGCTGAGATTGGCCCTTAAGGTTTCCCCGATGTGTGGAGAGGGAAGGCTAGGGAATTACACACCTGTAGCCACAGGTTTCAATGAAGTTATCTCCTCCGCCACAGTCTGATGACGTCAGTTGTCTGCCATGGTGGTATCTCTTGCAAATGGCGACAGTTCGTTTCCCTTTGCCGGGTGACCAATGCAACGGGTGGGTCCTTACTGTCTCTCCCAAGCCCCGTTTCAAACCTGTGGCCACTACCTATGAAGGCTCGGTTGGCATTTACCTCCGTAGGATCAGAAGGGCTGACCGGTTGTTTCAGCCGGATGGATTAGTGCTGAGTCACAGCTGTTTGTCTGCGGGAAGCAGGCGAACGGGAGCTTGAATTCAGCTGATCCAGGTTCAGTGTGTGTTCTCGAAGCCAGCCATTTCAATGTGGCTCTCACCTGGGGTCTTCCCCTTCCTTCAAGGTTTGCAACCACTCTGCCATTCCTGGGTCACTCTTCCATACCTTTAAATAGTTGCTTTTTCTATGTTGCCCAAAGTTTCTAAGTGCTGTCAGCAGGAGGGTAAGTTTGACACATGCTACTCAGCCGTCATGGACTCTCAGTCCCGGTACTGTAAGTACTCAAATCACTCACTGAGTGAGCTTGCTGCCGCTGGACTGGTAATGCCAAGTTATTTACTGTCCAGTGATTTCATCAAGTTGGCCCCCACGGACATATCTATTTTGTCACTCATTTGTTTGTTTTCAAGCTGCTTTAAGTAAATAGCTGGAGACAACCCAAGGTCAGCCTGTAATTTAAAAGCCTTTAGCCAACATCTGAGGTGTTTTCAAGGCTCCTGGAGTTTTTCCACTGTATAAATACTGAACTGAAAATTTGATTGCGTTTGTTGTTGCTAAGTCGTGAAACTGTCAAAATTTTTCGAGTCAGTACTTCTAACAAGTCTTCTGCTCTGAAAAGTTCCTAGCCAAAAAAAACAAAAAAAACCAGATAGCTCTCTATCACATCTTTTTCCATCCACATTAAAATATTCTGATTACTCTCAATATGCTTTCGTGTATACAAAAGTAAAGCATAAAATTTGGTGAGGAAATTTATTTATTTATTGTGTATATATTAAGCACCTGATCAGCACAAAGATCCACAGTAAAATAATGTGTTTGTATCAGACTCCTCTTGATTAAGAATATTGCTTTAGATATCAAGATTTCATTAACATTATGTATGAGATATACAAACAATATATCTACTCTCAAAATGAGAGTAATGTCCTAAGAATATTACCTTATGCTTTTAGGTCCTGTCGACAGAGGAATTTCTTCCCCATGATGTTTTTCAAATTGTCCATTTGGAATACAGACACTTTATTCTAAACATAGCTTTAATGGCATAAGAAAGACAATTAGGGTAATTAAGAAAGATAGCACACATAGACAAGTAATATATGCAAGCTATTAATAAGGATTAAAAAATATGGAAGGTCACTAAGTCATCTAATGTCTCCATACCAATAGTACAGATATTTCTACTTGTAATGAAACAGTAAACAAAATCACATAAAGAGGATATTAAAACTTTACTCTGAAGAATTTTATTATATATTCTATGATACTTTTAGGATGGGTGCCCTGATTCTTAGACAAAAACAAACATACGAGAAACAAACTATTAGAGAGGGCTGAGGATATAGATCACTTAGAGTGCTTGCCTCGAATGCACAAGGCCCTGGGTTCAATTATTGCATGTTAATCTATTTTTAAAAATTTTAAGGAAATAGAAATACTAACTACTCTGATTTCATCATTACATACTTTGTATACATATATGGAATAACTGCATAACAACCCATAAATTTGTACAATTTAAAATAATATTTTCAATTTTAAAATTTTTTTATTCTATAGATGAGACCTGAAAACCTGGAGATTGAGACATGCATTGAAATTTTTTGAGATACTTTGTGTAATTTTAAGATGAACTTGTAACTTATTATTTTAATTAATTAAGCCCACATTTTTTCAGCACATGCAAAATAAAAAATATGAAAATGTAAAGCCATGAATGCTCCTCCACAAGATCTCACAGCCTAAAAGGAAAAGCAGATATGCACAAAAGACAAAGGTTAGCAGAGAAGAACAGCAGAGAAGACACAAGTTAACTTTTGCAGAAGAAAACCCAAGCCAAGTTTTCCCAACGGGAATGAAAACTTAATTTATCTTTAAAGGTTAAATAAAGTTCAGTAAGAGTAAATGGAGATGGGAGTAGGAGTGTAGCTAGACGCAAAAAGCACATAGGAAATGGGAAAGCAGAAAACATACAGGGTGTTAACTACAAAGGTGAGAAATTCCACCCAGAGCCACCTGATACCAGATAGTACATAGGAAATGGAAAAATGACTAACAGAAAAAATGCTCATTATTAGGGCCTAGTACATAATAGACTTTTGAGCACATCTCAAATGTATATAGATCAATAACAAAATGTTTGACTCATCCTATGTGGTAGGCAGAATAATGGCCACCAAAGATATATCCACACACAAATTCCTGGAAATTTTAAGTGTGTTATCTTACATGGCAAAAGATACTGATGTGATTAACAATCTTGACATGGGGACATCAATCTGGATTTTTCAGATGGGTCTAATGTAAAGATCCTTATAAGTGAAAGATCAGAGTGAGGCGGGAGGAGAAAGACATGATGGACAATTGCTGCCCTTGAAGATGGAGGCAGGAGCAAAGACCCAGGGGCTTCAGGAGGCCCTTAGAAGCTCAGCTGTCAGTGGAGCAGATTCTCCTGTAGTTGCCCCATGGTGTCTGAGTTTTAGCCCAGTGTGACTTGTTTCAGACTTCTGACTTCCCAGACTGTAAGATAAAAAACTTGTACTATCTTATGACACTAAAATTTATTTTAGCATCAATATAAAACTAATATAACCTGCAACAGATAAAGGGAAAAATGAATTACAGTGTAGAAAAAGATAGGGAGGACAACTGAGAGATGCATTCAACTTTTATTTTCAAAAGCATCCAAAGATTTCAGACAAATTTAATTCTGTCTTGGTTGATAAATTTTTCTTATTTTTATGCTTCCCAGAAATTCAGAATACCTGTGACCCACATATCTTAAGAGCCTAAGGGAGTCCTGATTTCAATACTAGGAGAGAGAGAGAAATAGAGATAGAGATAGGGATAGAGAGAGAGAGGAATTCTGATTGTTGTTGTTTTCAAATTGGGTGATAATTTCATAGTTTCCTCCAAGTATCTTGGAGCTGTGAAATCACTGTCCCAAGTTTAAAAGAAGTACAAAATACACCATGAGGTTGACCAGCTACTCTTCCTGGAGAAGGAAGGGCTATACATTGAATTGTTGCTTACAGTGGAACCAACTGAAAACTTCAATTTGAAAAGGCAACTGTGGTTTCCAATTAAAATGAGCATATTCAAGAAAAATGCACATTAATATAGAATAATACATGCTATATAAACTCTACTTACTTTAAATTGCAATTAACCTTCTAATATAAGACAAAGAGTAGATTGATTCATAATGTCAGAATCTGGGTTTAATAAAATTCTTCACCTTTCTCAAGCATCTAGGGAGCAAAAGTGGGACCGTTGATTCAATATTACATCAGCATCAGCTGATTTTACTATGTGGGTTCTGATGATTCCCTCTTAGGTTTCTTTCTTTATTAAATAAAGCCCCAAGGTTATTTATAAGGTTTAGGGGGAAATGGCCCCCATATTAACTCTAAGAAAACTTTTGTTATTTTAAACTAAACCAAGGTTTATTCTTCTGGTAATTAGTTTGGGTCCAGGGTCAGATAACCAAAATTGGCCATAATTTTCCACTCCTCTGATAGTTAATACTTGTGATAGTTAATTTTATATGTCTTTTTCACTGAATTAAGGGGTATCCAGGTACCTTTCAAATCGTTCTTTTGGGTGTAGCTGGGAGGATGTCTCCAGAGGAGACTGGCATTTGAATCCGTGGACTGAGTAAGGAAGACCTGCCCTCACTCCTCACTCACTGTGGGCAAGTGCCCTCCCATTGGTTAAGGACCTCAATAGAGGAAAACAGCAAAGGAAAGGGGGATTTGCTCTCTAATCTTCTGGAGCTAGCAGATCCTTTTTTTTTACACCTGAGCACATCAGGTTCATTGGCCTTTAGGCTCTAGACTTGTACCAGTGGCCCAGCACCACCAGGTTCTCAGCTCTTTGGCACAGGACTATAAATTACCCTATCAGCTTCCCTTGTTCTGAGCCTTCAGGCTTGGACTGAACCATGCAGCCGGGTTCTCCATTTCTTCAGCTTTCCTGTAGCCTGCCACGGGCCTTTCCACCAGAAGAGCCAATTCTCTCAATAAATCCCTTCATATGTCTCTCTCTCTGCATTCTATTTGCTCCGTCTCTCTAGAGAACACTGAAAAGCGCACTACAGAAGGCTTATCCTGACAGCAAGGGGAAGAAGCTTTAAGACAAATCTGTCTAAAACAATAGCAGGCAGGCTCTTAGCAAAAATGGACTCATTGCCTCCCTTACCGAGGCTAGTGAAATGTCAGGGAATAGATTTCCCAGAAGTCACGCCTTTCGTGTTTGAGATTACCTTGATATCTTGGAAGCAATTTAGTAGAAATAATAGTCTCTTGACTTTTTTATCCCCCATGGCCAAGATTCTACTTAGTTGGTATCTTTTAAAAATATGCTTCATTTCTGGCTTCCCAAGTGTGGTAGACATAATCATGGCCTTCCAAAGATGACTATCTTATTCTCTAAAACTTGTGAAAAATGTCACATGACCTGGAAAAAGCTATTTTCTACAGTGATTAGAGATTCTTGAGGTGGGAAGATTATCTCGGATTTATCTGAGTAATCCCAAAGTAATCACAAGAGTGCTTATAAGTGAAAGAGTCAGAGGAAGACGTCGACAGAAGCACAAGTGAGTGACAGGAGAAAACAGCCACAGCCCAGAGGGCAGGTGTCTCTCAAAGATGCCAAAGCCACGGAGATGGATTCCACTCTGAAACCTCCGGCAGGGCCAACTCCAAAAACATTGATTCAGTCCAGAGAGATCCATTTCAGACTTCCCACTGCCCATAAACCTGTGCTGTTTTAAGTCACTGAATTTGTGGTAATTGGGAATTAATATACCTAATATACCATATTCATTGCTAATTTGAGTCCACATTGCTCCGTTTGGTTCTCTTTCCTGAGCTCCTCCAACTGCATCTTTGTTTCCTCAGACCTGAAAACCATTACTAAAATTATAAACTCAGAGAGGCTTCAGGATTTTCCTGTCACAGATCTAGTCCCTCTGAACAGAGTACATTTGTGCAATGAATTTCCCATTCTGAACCCTGAGGCTAAAACTAGCGGTTCTCAACTTGGCTGTACAACAGAAGCTTTTAAAGCTTTCTTGAACCTGGAATGTTTTCACAAATGCTGATGCCCAGTTTCACCCCATTCCAATGAATCAGTGCTATGGTTTAGACATGAGGTGTCCCCCACAAGCTCAAGTATGAGACAATGTAAGTTTAGAGGTAAAATGATTGGATTATAAGATCCTTAGCTTAAGCAGTGCACAAGGCCATTGGAATTAATTTCCTGGCTGATGACCATAGATAGGTAGGGTGTGGCTGGAGGAGATGCATCTTTGGGGACATGCTTTGGGGTTTATATTTGTTCATCTCAACTTCCCGATGACAATGTCCTGAACAGCTTCACTCCAGCATGGTTTTCTGATTTGATGTTCTGCCTCACTTTGAGCCCAGAGCAATGAAATTGGTCATCCTTGGATTGACACCCCTAAAACCATGAGTCCCAATTAAACTTTTCCTTCCCTAAAATTGTTCTTGTCTGATTTTTTTTATCACAGTGGTGAAAAAGCAGACTAATGCAGAATGTCTGAGTAGAACTCAAGCATCAGCATTACTTGTAACTTCCCAGGTGAATTTAGGAGCACCCAAATTTGAGAACTACTGGCTAAACAACTTCTTACCATTTATTAAGAAGCAGTTATAAAGCAAAGTAGGAGTCCAGCTGAATCCCAACCTATTTCATAGAATAGTCTAAGTGCCTCAATCCATTTTTTCCTGTAGTTGGTGCAGTATACACCAAACTACTCCAGCATTTGTAGCAAAACCCAGAACCTTAAATGCAGCATTAAGTTTTTAAGACTAATATAGCAATAATGCTGATATACCATAATTATGTAGGATTAGGGAGAATTGGTGAAAGGTATACCAGAAGTTTCTGTATTATCTTTGAGTTTTATGTAAATGTACATTTATACCAAAATTTTAAAATGTAATTAAAAACAAAATCTGAACTGATAGTTCCATAGTGTCAGCTATATCAGATTTCTCTCAGTGCAATAGAACCTTGGCCATGAATATGTCTGAACAGATCATATTTGCTATTTCTATTCATAAAAGAATTCTAATTTCTTAGGAAATTGGATAGCTCTCAGTGGTGTATTAACTAATCATTTAAATTTGCTTATTTAAATATGAGCTTTTTTGATCAATTTAGCAAAGGTGCATAATGTTGCTTTGTTCATATCAACCGCTGAGATTCTTTTACAACAAACCATGTAGTTTCATGGCACTTGCAATTACAAAATCTCTTTAACTTTCTGGTGATTGTTCAAGAGCATGGCGAGCTTAGGACTGGTACAGCATCTTCCTTTGACATTCTGTTAAAATACCCGAATTGTTATGTCCTGCTCATTTCCAAAGTGGGTTTCTCCCTGGTCGTCTGGCTATACTTTGTGTCACATTAAAAATAATAGTAACAAAAACAAGAACAATGGTAATCTTAAAAGGAAAAAAAAGAAAAGAAGAAACTAAAAGCCATATGAATTAGTCCTGAAAGGTCAACATTCGTTGACAGTAGGTGGGAGTCACAGGGCACATCACAATGTTCAGAAGTTTCCTGAAATTCTTGGACATCCTTCCTGCCCCAGGGATTCTTACCTGTTAGCACACTCTCTGTTGTGAGATTCTTACATTCCCACCCATTAGATGGTCCAGTCTACTCTCTTTCTCTGTAAGGAAGGAGTCCTCCCAACCACACCCTATTCATGAGCTCCCACTTGTGGGAAAAGTCCCCAAAGCCCATGCCTACTGCTTTCCCTGGGAATATTAGCCCCACTACAATTCTGACTGCCTCCATACCCTTGTCTTGATACTTTCTGGAAATTGGGGTCACCCTGCCATGGGAATTATAACATATGGGAGATATTAATAGAAACTTTACTCTGTTGAAATAATCCACAGAAAATAATATTTAATACCATAAAGACTACTTCCAACAAAAGCAACATTAAGGAAAGTATAACTGAATTTAGCAAATAAAAAATATAGAACATCCAGTTAAGTTGGCATTTCAGAAATACTTAGTTTTAAAATCAGGCTGCATTTACACTGAAAATACCATTTGATATTTACCTAAAACTCATATTTAGGTGGACATCTCATGTCTTCTCTGGCACCTCTCATAATCACTCATGCTCCAAAGAATGCCTTTCTGTGTAGATGAGCACACAAATCCCTGAATCATATTGTGGTTTATCTTTCCAAGAGGCCAAGAGTGGATGAGTGACTTTGTGTTTGTCAATGGCATTGATGACAGGAGCAATGCCTTTTCATTCTCTCATGCCTTCCACAGGCCTTTCCATAAGTGCAATTTACTTTTGATGTTTATGAAAATATGATAGCAGTTGTGAAGAAAAATAAAATTCCTATTACCTTCATAGACAGGGAAGACTCTGTAGGAGAGAGAGAAGTTGAGAACCAACCAATAGTTGATATCACAAAAGCACAGCCCAACTTTGCTTTAAAAGTAGGATGTTGTTATCCTCCATCCTCCTAGATGAATATACATTGTGTGGAGAAATGTTTTCCTTGAATCCTTAATGATAGATTATTCCTAAATGTCTCAGTGAGCCATTTAGGAATAATCTATCATTGCCGCAGTCTGGCTGGGCACAATTCAGGAGCCACTTGTCAAAAGAAACTAACTTTATTTTTAGAACCACACACGCCAAACAAAACAGCTCCTCAGGAAAAAACCCTCAGAGCCCAACTGCCACCACCGGCTTCCACAAGCCTCTCACACTAACACAAGCCTCTCCACCTCCCACAATCCTCCTGCTACTCTTGAGGCCGATTGGCTGGGTCGCGTGGGCGGAGCCAAAATAGTCCCCCAATGAGCAGCTCCATGGTCTGAAGGGCAGGGAAACAGCCCAATGAACATCACCGCAGAGGAGCCAATCAGCTAGATGTTGCTGGGGCTGCTGTGAGCCAATCACCAGCCTGCAGCTGGAAGTTTGCTGGCAGCTGGAAGTTTGCTGGGGCGCCTTTGGCTGTGGCTCTCAACATATCATTAAGGATGCAAGGAAATGCATGGTATTTTCAGTGACCAAAATGGTATTCTCAGTGAGCAAAAGACTTGACAAGAACATTTAGAGGAGGAAAAGGTTGTTTTGGTGCTCACCTTCTATAAATGTCCTACTGTATTCCTTGGGACCTGAGATGTGGCAGCACATCAGGGCTGAAGAGTGTGGTGGAGGAAAGCCACTCAGGACATCACACCAGAAAGCATAGAGAGATTCCTGCTCAACAAAGACAAAATATAAACCTCAAAGGTGTGCACCCAGTGACCCACCTCCTCCAGTCACACCCCACCCTCCTACTTACCACCAAGTTCATCCTTATCAGAAGATTAATGCACTGATTAGGTTAAGGCTCTCGTCACCTGGTCGTCTCACCTGTCAGCTTTCTTGCATTGTTTTTCACATAAGCTTTTGGGGGGACAGCTCACATCTAAACCATAACACTAAACCAAATGACTTGTCTGAAGTTTTCTATGGTAGGAAAATGCTGTATGGTTGTCATGAAAAGAAAGACCATTGGAAAGCGGGTCATCACATGTGGCTGAAGCAGGTAACTTCACTCTTGGGACTTCAAACATTCACAATTTGAGTTTTCTGCTGTTGATGAGAGTCTGAGTGTCCTGTATTATGATTTTTTTTTTAAATTCCACAAGTCATTTCTCAGAACTTAGTGAAAACTAATCAAAATATAAAATAGTATTTCTCACCTGCAACAATTCTTTTTCATTTTCTTTCATGAGTATAATGTCTTACCCAGACATTTCAATGCCCTGGGATAAGTTGGACTTCTGCCTTCTCAACGTTGGCCTGGATTATCCTTATTCATCACCAAGCTCTGAGTTCAAGCTTGCTATTTCCACGTGAATTATCGAACAATCCTCATCTCAATGTTGAGGAGCAGGAAGGACAAGATACAATCCACAAGGTCATGCTTCCAATGACTTACTTCCTTCTGTCACCTACCTGCAGTTACCATCCAGTAAAGTAGCCCTTTGTTCTTTACTATTCAAAGAATAAATAGTTATATCATGACAAGATAGGTAAGTAAGCTTAAGCAGTAATAGTAACAAAACTTCTTGAGATATGTAAAGACTTACAGTTAGTCTAGGCTTCTCTGTGAAGTACTTCATTAGATACTCATAACAACCTTATAAAACAAATAATCAGTTGTCATTATAGTCATTTAATACATGAAGACACAGGCTAAGCATGGCTAATGGCTTGTGCCTGAGGCTATAACATTAATGAGAGATGGGCATTGCCTGGACCAACACTCATTAATTTTTGAACACCAGCCTGTATTTGCTCTAATATTTGCAGGGGAAAATTACCAAATTACAAGTAAAACATATGAATTATTTTGAGGTTAGGGAGAAACTAGTTTCACCCCATTGGATAAAGAACTTGATGAAAAAATATTCTGTTATGCAACCTTTAAAAGTAAAACCATAATATTCTTGGTAGAGCCTCAGAGTTTACCATTATTCTAAGAATCCACACTTTAGATAGCAATGGATATTCACAATGAGAGCCACAAAAAGCAGCACAGGGGTCAATTTTATAAGGACACAGAATTAGAAGTGTGCATTCAGTGATGCCTCCTCCAAACCTCCCTCCCTAAAATAACTCTCAATTTCCTCCAAATCTCATAGCACACAGCATTTCTCCAAGTACATCAAAGACACTCAATTTCAGGATTTTTAACTTTGGGTGAACACCTGAATCATGTGTTGAGCATTTTAAATAATATATGTTCTTGGTATCCACATAAGATCAACTAAATAAGAATATCAGAAAGTGAAGGCAAGATGTTCATATTTTAAAAATGTTTTTAGGCAAACTTGATGTACAGTTAGGTTTAGTAACTATATCATAAATTTATAATTAACCAATTTAATTCAAGCAGTGTTTATTGAGCAACTACCATAGGCACAGACACAAGAATATGAATAACATACAGAAATTTTCTCCAAAGAATTCATGGCTATCTAGGGAATAGATTCTTATAAACAAAAACAAAGGCAACAGTATTGCAACTTCCATTATACCAGTAGTATGCAAGATATTGCATATGAGAATCATAATGGCTACACTATAGAGTGATGACTGAGGGCAAACTATGCCCACAGTATATTCCATGTTAATATTTCATGTAATAGAGTCCTACAGCATATAGTTACTGGATCCTGTGAGTTGGTATGATAATGCCCACATATTCTTCTTATTAAATTCTAATTTTTATTTTTCTTAATATTTTTTCTATGTACTTAAAAGAAAACCTATGGGTTGGGGTTGTGGCTCAGCAATAGAGCACTCACCTAGCAAATGTGAGGCTCTGGGTTCAAGCCATAGCACCACATAAAAATAAATAAATAAAATAAAGGTGATGCTATGCCTGGGTCCATCCAGCCACCAGCAGACACCAGCTGGAGCTCAGGCTCTGGCACAGAACCACATCTTCTGACCGGCAGACCACCGTAGGAGCTCAGGCCCAGCTCAGATCCCCCCACACTGACATATGTGGGACCCAGGTCCAGGGTAGTTCTGAGTTTGTTATCACCCCACCCCAGCCTGGGAGCCCAAGCCTAAGCCACTTCCATCTTGGGACACTACAGACATTGCCATAACCTCCACCACACAGAGGCCCCTACCTTTTGACAACAGACAAAGCCTGGAAGCAGCTGCATCTCAGAGCAGGCATCCCAAAGACAGTGTGAGGCCCAACCTTTCATCCCCATCTCTGTAAGACATTGCTTCCATCTTGGGGCATCTTCACTATTATCTTGAGTTACCTGGGCAATTGTCACCACCACTTTAGATGCAGTAGCTTCCATTGAAGGACACCAGCAGGGTCTGGAAGCCCAACATCAAGGTGAGGTACAGACAATCTGCACAGGTAATACAAAAATATAGGGAAGAAACTTTAATATCTCAGATCCACACTGCAAGAAAGGAAGACACATAGACAACATGAAAAAAACAAGGGAAGAAAGTGCCCCAAACAAACCAGAATACTACAATAACAGAACCCATGGACAGCGAAGTTGATGAAATGTCAGAGAAGGAGTTCAGAAGGTTCATAATTAAAATGATCTGTGAATTAAAGAATGACCTTAATGAGCAAATACAGGCAAAAATTGATCACTCCAACAAGGAGACAAGAGAGCAAATACAAGATTACTTCAAGAGAGAGAGAGACTCTAAAAAAATCCCAGTCAGAAATCCTTGAAATGAAGGATACAATAAATCAAATAAAAAACTCAATAGAAAGCATAACCAACAGACTAGATCACTTGGAAGAAAGAATGTCAGATAATGAAGAGAAAGTATAAAATCTGGAAAATAAAGTTGATCACACAGGGCAGATAGTAAGAAACCATGAACAGAACATCTAAGAATTATGGGACAGCATCAAAAGACCAAATCTAAGAGTTATTGGTATAGAGGAAGGCACAGAGTTTCAAACCAAAGGAATGCACAATCTCTTCAATGAGATAATATCAGAAAATTTCCCAGGCATGAAGAACGAATTGGAAAACCAAATACAAGAGACTTACAGGACACCAATTATAAAAAATTATGACAGACCTACACCAAGGCACATTATAATGAAAATGTCTAGCATAAAAATAAGAATAGAATCTTAAAAGCTGCAAGAGAGAGGAATCAGATCACATATAGGGGGAGACCAATTCTTATCACAGCAGATTTTTCAACCCAGACCCTCAAAGCCAGGAGATCATGAAAAAACATATGCCAAGCTCTAAAAGTAAATGGAGGCCAACCAAAAATCTTATATCCAGCAAAATTAAGCTTTAGAGTTAATGATAAAATAAAAACCTTCCATGATAAACAAAAGTTAAAAGAATTTACAACTAGAAAGCTTGCATTACAGAACAGCCTTGGCAAAATATTCCAGGTAGAGAAAATGAAAAACAAAGATCAAAATAAGCAGAGGAAGGTATTACCCTAAAGGGGAAAAACTAATCAGAGGAGAAACCAAGTCAAATAAACAAAACCAAAAAGAAACAAAAATGACTGGGAATACAAATCATGTCTCAATAATAACCCTGAATGTTAATGGTCTAAACTCATCAATCAAAAGACATAGACTAGAAGACTGGATCAAAAAAAAAATGGACTCAACAATAAGCTGCCTCCAGGAGACACATCTTATATGAAAAGACATCCACAGGCTGAAGGTGAAAGGTTGGAAAGAATGGGTAGTGGAACAAGCAGGTGTTTCCATTTTCCTATCAAATAAAGTAGACTTCAAGCTGAAGTTAATCAAAAGGGATAAAGAAGGTCACTACATACTGCTCAAGGGAACCATACACCCACAAGACTTAACAATTATAAATATATATGCCCCAAACAATGGAGCATCTATGTTCATCAAACAAAATCTTCTCAAGTTCAAGAGTCAAATAGTCCACAACACAATAATTTAGGGTGACTTTAACACACCTCTTTCACCACTGCATACATCTTCCAAACAAAAGCTGAACAACAATACTATAGAATTCAATAATGCAACCAATAACTTAGACTTAACTGACATATATAGAATATTCCATTCTTCAATGAGAGAATACTTTCTTCTCAGCAGCACATGGGTTTTTCTCTAAAATAGACCATATATTATGCCACAAAGCAACTCTTAGCAAATATAAAAATGTAGAGATACTATCTTGCATTCTATCAGATCATAATAGAATGAAATTAGAAATTAATGATAAAATAAGAAATAAAAGCTACTCCAACACCTGGAGACTAAACAATATGCTACTGAATGAACAATGGGTTGCACAAGACATCAAGAAGAAGATTAAAACAATTTTAGAGGTGAATGAGAACACAGATACAATATATTGAAATCTGTGGGACACTATTAAACTAGTTCTAAGAGGAAAGTTTGTTGTATGAAGTTCATTCCTTAAACAAAGAAAAGATCAACAAATAAATGACTTAACATTACATCTCAAAGCCCTAAAAGAAAGAAGAAGAATAAGAACAAATCACACCAAAAGCAGTAGAAGACAGGAAATAGTTAAATCAGAGCTGAAATAAATGAAATTGAAACAAAAAAATTGACAAAACAAAAAGTTGGTTCTTTGAAAAAATACATAAAATCGACAGACACTTAGCCATACTAATGAAGAGAAGGAAAGATAAAACTCAAATTACTAACATACATGATGAAAAAAGGAAATATCACAACAGAACTAAAGAAATACAGAAGATAAATAGAAATTATTTTGGAAACTTGTACTCCAATAAATTAGAATATATCAAAGGCATCGACAAATTTCTAGAGTCATATGACTTTGCTCAAATTAAATCACAATGATATACACAACATAAGCAGATCAATTTCAAGGGATAAAATAGAAGACACCATCAGAAGCCTACCAATTAAGAGAAGCCCAGGACCGGATGGATACACACCTGAGTTCTACAAGACCTTTAAAGAAGAACTAATACCAGTACTCTTCAATTTATTTCAGGAAATAGAAAAAGAGAGAGCACTTCCAAGCTCATTCTATGAGGCCAGTATCACTCTGATTCTGAAACCAGGCAAAGATACATCAAATAAAGAAAACTTCAGACCAATATCTCCAATGAACATATATGCAAAAATTCTCAATAAAATTCTGGAAAATTTAATACAAAAACATATCAAAAATATCATGCACCATGACAAGTGGGATTCATCCTAGGGATACAAGGTTGGTTCAACATATGAAAATCAATAAATGTAATTCATCACATCAATAGACTTAAAAATAAGAATCATATGATCATCTCAATAGATACAGCAAAAGCATTTGACAAAATACAGCACCCCTTCATGTTCAAAACACTAGAAATAACAGAAAGATATCTCAATATTTTTTAAAAGCTATCTATGCTAAGCCTGAGGCCAATATCATTCTAAATGGAGAAAAATTGAAAGCATTCCCTCCCTCTAAAAACTGGAACAAGAAACAGATGCCCTTTTTCACCACTTCTATTTAACATAGTTCTTGAAACACTGGTCAGAGCAATTAGTCAGACAAAAGAAATTAAAGGGATACAGACAGGTAAAGAAGAACTCAAATTAACACTATTTACAGATGATATGATTCTATACTTAAAAGACCCAAAAACTTCCACCAGACAACTGCAATAACTACTAAGTGAGTTCAGCAAAGTAGCAGTACACAAAATTAACATGCATAAATCAAAGGCATTTCTGTATATCAGTAACAAATCCTCTGAAAGGGAAACAAGTAAAATTATCCCATTTACAATAGCATCAAAATAAATAAATAAATAAAATACTTGGGAATCAACTTAATGGAAGAGGTGAAAGACCTCTACAGCAAAAACTATAGAACACTAAAAAAAGAAATTAAAAAAGACCTTAGAATATGAATAGATGTACCTTGTTCTTTGATAGGCAGAATTAATATCATCAAAATGACCATACTGCCAAAAGCACTATAAAAATTTAATGCAATTCTTATCAAAATCCCAATGACATTCTTCATAGACATAGAAAAAGCAGTCATGAAACTCATCTGGAAAAATAACAGACCCAGGATAGCTAAAGCAATGCTTAGCAAGAAGAGGGAAGCAGGTGGCATCACTATACCAGACCTTAAACTATACTACAGAGCAATAGTAACAATGGTATTGGCACCAAAAGAGACTGGTAGACCAATGTTACAGAATAGAGTATACAGATACTAATCCATATAATTACAGTAATCTTATATTTGACAAAGGTGCCAAAACCATACATTGGAGAAAAGATAGACTTTTCAACAAATGGTGCTTGGAAAATTGGAAATCCATATGTAACAACATGAAATTAAACCCCCATCTCTCACCATGCATAAAACTCCACTCAAATTGATCAAGGACCTTAAAATCAAACCAGAGCCACTGCACTTAATAGAAGACAAAGTAGGCCCAAATCTCCATTATGTTGGATTAGGCCCCAACTTCCTTAATAAGACTCCTTTAGTACAAGAATTAATATCAAGAATCAATAAGTGGGATAGATTCAAACTAACAAGCTTCTTCTCAGCAAAAGAAACAATGAGTGAAGTGAATAGAGAGCCTACTAATTGGGAACAAATTCTTACCACACACACATCAGATACAACACTAATCTCTAGAATATATTAAGGACTCAAAAATCTTAACACCCAAAAAACAAGTAACCCAATCAATAAATAGGCCAAGGAACTGAACAGACATTTCTCAGAAGAAGGTATACAATCAATCAACAAATATATGAAAGAACGTTCAACATCTCTAGCAATTAGAGAAATGCAAATTAAAACTACTCTAAGATTTCATCTCACTTCAATCAGAATGGCAGCTATTAAGAATACAGACAATAATAAGTGTTGGTGAGGATTTTTGGAAAAAAGGCACGCTCATAAATTGTTAATGGGACTGCAAATTGGTGCAGCCAATATGGAAAGCAGTATGGAGAATTTTTGGAAAACTGGGAATGGAACCACCATTTGACCAAGCTATTCCACTTCTCTGTCTATACTCAAAGGACTTAAAAACAGCACACTACAGGGACACACCCACATCAATGCTTTATAGCAGCACAATTCACAAGAGCTAATCTATGGAACCAACCTAGATGCCCTTCAGTAGATGAATGGATAAAGAAAATATGGTATAGATACATAATGGAATATTATTCAGCATTAAAAGAGAATAAAATCATGGCATTTTCAGGCAAATGGATGAAGTTGGAGAATATAATACTAAGTGAAATTAGCCAATCCCCAAAAAAAACAAATGCTGAATTATTTATCTGATTTAAAGATGCAGATTCATAATGTGTTATGGAGTTGGGGTGGGAGGATTAAATGAACTCTAGTTAGGGCAAAGGGGAAAAGGGGAGGAAGGGGAAGGGATGGGCCATAGGGGTGGGAAAGACAGTGGAATTCAATGGTCATAATTACCCTAAGTACATGTATGAAGACAGGAAGGATGTGACTCTACCTTATGTACAACCAGAGATATGAAAAATTGTGCTCTATATGTATAATATAAATTTATAATGCATTGAGTTGTCATATATAACAAATTAAAATTTCAAAAAGAAAAGAATGTGCAGAACTAAAATACAGTGTCAGGACAGAGCTTATACAGTTGACAATAAAGTTGATCCTAGAACTCATGTGAACTATACACACTGGCATACATAAACCATATCTTAATTCAGTGGGAAGATCCAAGACCAATGGACATTCACTATAATTTGGTCTGGTTGGAATTTTAAATAAAGTTTTAAGTGACATTTTCTCCCACCCACCACCACCCTGCTTATCCACTGGTAGAAACGATTGCAGATTAGTTACGATAATAAAATAATGCATTTATGAAAGTATTCCTCTAATTATGAAAAGTATATGCTCTATTATAAAAATAAATCACTACTTGCAATTTTACGTTTATTCTACTGTGCCATACTTGTAATTATATTTAGTAAAAAAGCAAGTTATCTTATTAAAAGACATATATGAAGTTTTGTGTTGAGAAGATTCTACAACCTAAAGCATATTCTACCTTCCCATGTGATCTCTACAGCTCAAAATTCCTACATTGAGAAATTATATAAAATAACTTATACATAATGATATATGCTACTGTATTTCATATAGTTATTAATTAGAGCAATTATGGTTTCAAAGTCATATGACTGCAATTTAATAATTCCAGTTGAGACCCATTATCTTAAGCTTGATATTTACCACATTTTGGATATTTGAAAGCTTTTTTAAGAATATAAATTGAAATAAATAATTTACATCACTAAAAAAAAAGGTATTGTGTCCAACTGAAACTAAAAAATAAGCATTTTTTTAAAGAAAATCTATTTCCCAAACTACCCAACAGTGATTCCTGCTCCTAGAGGAAAATTCTCCACTTCTTTAGATGTCTCCTCTGTTATTTCCAGATTTATGAAAAATCTCTTATTACTGTATTTCTTGAGTTTTAAATTTAGACATCCTCTATTTGTTTATATTCACAATTCCCCTCTAGAATCACTCACATATTTATTCCCCTGTTATTATTATTTGAATATAAAATATCCTTTGAAAGCTCCTGTGTCAATGCAGAGATGGCCATGAGCGAAATGATAAGGTTATGAGAACAGCATCCTGATCAGAGGGTTCATCAATTTGATGGATTAACTATTTGAAAGGACTGTTGTACTGGGTGGTAATTATAGGCAGTTGGGTCATGACTGAAGGAAGAAGGTCACTAGAGGCTGCCCTTGAGGATTATACCTTGTCTACCTTCCCCCATGCCCTTGAGGATTATACCCCCAATCTCCTTCTCTCTCTCTCTCTCTCTCTCTCTCTGTTCCTCACTGCTATGACTTCTGCCAAGATGTTCTGCTTCATCTTTGATTCAGAGCAATGAAGTCAGGTGATTAAGGACTGAAACCAATTGCCAAAACCAACTTTTGTCCTTTAAGTTATTCTTGTTAGGCATTTTGGCCACAGCAACAAAAAGCTGACTAACACCGAAATTGGTACTGAGAAATTGCATCATTGCTGTGACTAAACTGACCATATGGTTCAGAAGCCTTCAGAACCAATTTGTAGGAGGAAGGTGGAAAAGTTTGGAGATGCAGTATGGAGAAACCTTACAATGTTGTAAGCAGAGATTAATGGGCTTCTGGTGCAAATTCAGAAGACCAGAAGCCAATAGGAACATAGACAGTAAAGACTGTGCTCATGAAGTTTCAGAAGGAAATGAGAACTCTATTAAAAATCAGACAAGAGACTATTCTTGTCATAGTTTGGCAGAGAAATTGTCTACATTTTGTCTATGTCCTGAGACTTTCTGTGAGACTGAATTTAAAAGTGATGGACTAATTAATCTGACAGAAGAAATATAAAGGCACAAGAGACTTTGGGTGGTGCGTGGAAACTGAGAAATTTGATGCCCTCAGATACCTAATTTTATAAAAATGACTTATCTTCCTTTTTTACCCCCTAGTTCTTCTCTAGAATTTACATCTTGTCTTGTCTTAGACTGACATTTGATAGAAAATGAATCATTTAACTTATTTAAAAAATACACACTAATGTCCAGAGCTCTCCAAATCTCACTACAATATTCTAATGTGATGTCTGAGTGGGGCCAGTGTACCATGAACAAAAGTAGCCTGGGGAATTTCACTGGACTCCCAAAGTTGGGAAACAGTGCTCTAAATCAGTGTTGTACCTATCTTGGATTACCTGGGATCTGATTAAAATGTATTATCTGGGATCTGATTAAAAAGTTCTGATGAAGGATTAAAAAGTTCTGATGGAGGGACCTGAAAGTAGGCACTTCCCACAAGTGTTCACATGGGGCTGGTGGTGCTGATCTGCTGATTCAGGACCCACTCAGACTGAAGACTGTTCCTTGAGAAGGAAATGAATCAATATCTGTTTTTAATTCTGATCTCCTCACGAATTTTATGTTCATTAAATCTGAGAAATTCTGCCCCAGACAACCTCTCTCAGAAATAAAGAATGATTCAGAATGGAATTAACCCCAACATAGTAATACAGTTTAATTATGCAATGCAACTTAAACATTATTTCTGAATTAAAAAAAAAAACAGACAGAATGGTAGGGAGGTTGTGCATGGGGAGTGGAAAGTGGGGTATATAAAAACTCTGTGTACTTTCTGCTCATTTTGCTAAAGACGTTCTGAGCACCCTGTCTACTATGTGGGTATACTGCATTGGTGAAGCTGACATAAGAAGAAATGACATCTGGAGGGT
Organism: Ictidomys tridecemlineatus; assembly: GCF_052094955.1. NCBI lineage: Eukaryota > Metazoa > Chordata > Mammalia > Rodentia > Sciuridae > Ictidomys > Ictidomys tridecemlineatus. The sequence continues at coordinate 188,723,905 of NC_135483.1, read as the reverse complement.
GCAATTGATTGGCACTTCATACTTACTCAGCCACCTTCCAAATGCAAATTAGTACCTCTTACAAGTTAATGTGTAGGAAGAAATTATGTTGACTGGTTAAATATAGGGCCTGGTCTCCTTGAAGTTGGCCTTTGCTTTGTTAATAAATTGGATTTGTGATTTCTTTGTTAATTGATTAAGGAAATTAAATTATTCTGGGTACACTTGCATAAACAAGTGTCTGGAACAATGAAGACCTGATGCATGACCATAATGACCCCAACAATAAACTACCATCCAAGATGTCACTCTGAAGTGAACCAATCATCCTTCCCAGGAACACGGTACATCAGTTCACTATATTAGTTTATCTGAGTTCCATCCTTCTCTTTTCAAAGTTAACCTAAAACTTCACCTAAAAACTTTGAAATGGGCTAAAACATCTCTAAATAAAAAATAAACAAATAAATTTGAACTTACATAATGTACATATTTGCAAGATGATGTAGTTTTTGTTTGTCCTTACATAGTTTGAGAAAAGCAAGTCCCTAGAAAATCAATTTCCTTTCTTCTTAACGTTCTCAGGTTTATGAGGCTTTGGAGATATCAATAAAATCACAATCTCTGATTCTAAAATGTTCCATCTGTTCCTGCCACGCATTCCCCTACCAAAGGCTGAATCTTTTTGCTTCCCCATTATCCTCAGCCCCCAGCTGTAATGGTGGCAAAGGGAATAGTAGAGGAGAGCTTGTGGAACTGGGAAGTGGTGATTGGATTTTCATGAAGATGTGCCTTGGAAGAAATAGAGTGAGAGAAAGGTGCAGTAAAACCAGACAAAATCACTGAGACTTTACAATTATGCACACTTCATTTGCAAATCTTGACCTCCAAATGAAGTTGTTCCTGTGCACTGTTTCTATTCTGCAGGCAACATCTGCATATTTTGACCACGTTAAACAAGAGAAGAAAAGGGGCCTAACGTGAGTCCCACCATGTGTCAGGAATTACATATGTATAACACACAATCTTTCCCATGGCCATTCTTATCTTTAAAAAAGGAAGGATTTAAGCTATAGACAATCCAACTCAAAAGAGCAAGGTTACATGATGAGTGAAGTGGAGAGGTTGGGGATGAAACCAAAACACTGTCTGATTTTGTGGCCCAGGCTGTTTCTACTTACACCCTACCTCTACCAATGAGTGAAAGTTTCCTCTAGCAATGAAAAATGATACACTTGGGCTGGGGATGTGGCTCAAGCAGTAGCGCGCTTGCCTGGCATGCGTGCGGCCCGGGTTCAATCCTCAGCACCACATACCAACAAAGATGTTGTGTCCGCCGATAACTAAAAAATAAATATTAAAAAAATTCTCTCTCTCTCCCTCTCTCTCTCTCACTCTCTCTTTAAAAAAAATAAAAAAGAAAGAAAGAAAAAAGATACACTTGTATTTGAATCTTAGTCCTGACATCTTCTAAGTGCAATCTTAGGCCAGTGACTTCTGTAAATTTGTTCTTTCTTCAGGAAAATTTGCATAATGATGCTTATCATATAGACTTATTGTGGTGATTGTATGGCATAACATTTTAGATTGCTTAGCATATTAGTAGATGTCTACTAATGTAAGCTGCTAGTTCAGACATATCACAGCAGCATAAGTTTATCTCATTGCAGCATAAGTCTAGCTCCTTCCCACAAACTGAAAACTTGTAATTAGAAGTGTCACAATCAATACAAAAGGGCTGAGATAAGATTGTACTGAACATACGTTGGAGGGAAAATATTTCTGTGGGCCAGAAGGAAGATCATTATACTGCTTTCTTAATTATTTATGTGTGTATGGTATAGCCATATATCGGAAACGACAGAAGGTATCACTTATCATCAAGGAGCACAGAATAGAGCCAGGACTACAAAGTCATCCTTATTTTTCCAAACCCATCCTTCAGTGTTGCTCTGTCCTTAAGTCTGATTCCTATTTCAAATATGAGTCTCTTTGAAACTAGCGGACTTCGTACTTATTATATTTCTTGGGTTCTAAAACATTTGCTGGTTAACAAAATTTCTTGAGCCTTATGTGATTATTTTGACATATATATTGGCCTTTTTAACTCTAATTAATTTAGGTGAAATCAATACATTTTGTAAATATAAGTCATACAGAATAACTGATGTCATCAACTCTAGCGCAGGACGGCATTAGCTATATGCACCCTTTGCACATTGAACCAACTAAAATGCAGCATTTTCCTCATTGTTTTGTGATTATTTGTTTGTATTTCCTTTATCTACACTGAACCTCTCAAGGATATGTACAATGCAGAATTATTTAAGTTTTAAATAAGAGTAAGTGTGAGAGAGAATTTTCATGTTGATTACCTGCTATGTTGGATATGAAGTGTACTCCTAAAAGTTCCTATATGATGCAGTAGGTAAAATGATTATGTTAAGAGAGCTGTGACCTAATTAGCCCATCCAAATATGATTAGGTTAATTAATTGGGTTATAACTATAGAAAGGTGGGCTGTGACTAGAAAAGGATATCATCAGGGATATTATTTGGTGATTATATATATTATTCCTGGCTCTTCCTGTTCTCTCTGCTAGCCGGCCACCCACCGATGCCCCTCCATGATGCCTCCATGGTTTCCTCCACCATGCCCCTCGGCCACAATCCTCCTCATCACCTCAGGCCCTGAGCAACGAAGCTGGCTAACCATGGCCTGAAACTCTGAAACCACAAGCTCCAAATAATCTTTTCTTCCTTTAATTTGTTTTGTTAGTTATTTGGGTCACAGCCACAAAGAGATGACTAACACATTACCCATTACTATTACAAATAATAAGTACAAATGATTCAATTTAACGAAAACAACTCGGGCTTTGAGTTCAGTTCTCACTGCCTTATTTACTAGCTGTGTGACTTTGGGCTGCCTATTGAACTGAGGGACTATTTCCTGAGGTGTCATTTGGAGACCTGAACAGCTGTTTGCACAGAGCAGCTGGAGGAAAACGCTGGCAAGATATGAATGAATATGGAGGAAAGAAAATGCCTTCCGAAAGATCAACTGAAAGGATCATATGGAGAGATCTAATGAATAGCACCAAAAATAACAATAAAATGAAGAGACAAAGTAGTTATGTTGTTGAGAAAGTTGACTTCCACAATTACGTGTTGAAACAACACGTCCATTAAAAGAGTGGGGAGAACATGACGAAGAGAAAATTTGGAAATGACCATCCAATATCTGTTGTCAGTAATTCTATCCCTGTTACAAGAAAAAAGCAAGGTCTTGAGTCATTTAAAACCCATGTCATGAGGTCACATTGACTTCCTTTATATTGATCAGATGGCCTCAAACCCTTGGTTAAAGTTTAATGTCCTTTAAGTTCTGCCTGTGGAATAGCAGCTCATAAAGCTCTCCCATCCCTCTGTTTTATGGTGCTGAGTGTTCTAATTTTTTTATAATTATAATTTTTTTCTTATTATAATTTTTTTCTCATCATCAGTCCAATTGTCAATGTGCATCTGTACATAGGGCATTATATGCTTGGAAATGCCCCCCAAGTACCAGAAAAGAACAGTGCACAGGAACAACAGCATCGCAGCTACACTCCCAGGTGAGCGAGGGAAATGGCACAGTGCATAACTCAGCTGTCACTTCCATTTTTAAACAAAATTTTTAAACAAAAATTTTCAAACTTATTCAATGCAAGTTGATTTTGTGTTAGACTTCTAACGTCTCACCAGATCACCTTACTGAAACTGAAAGTTAAATGCTTTTATTTGTCTTCTTAGGAGAATGCTAAGCATTTACATGAGTGATAACCTCTTCACATCACAGTAGGTGGGGTGGGATATCTGATTTGTTGTCTGTAATTCCTACATATATTTGTGAAGATGAAAGATGGATTACTTGGTACCCCTGGTATGGTTACTAATAACCAGTAACCATAGAAATATCAATGAAAACATCAGCTACTAATACCAACCTGTATCGTCTCATTTCATGTTCGATCACATGTGAGTTTTTAGTTTAACAGATGAGCTGAGAAAGAAAAAGTTTAATTTTCCAATGTCAAGACTGTTAGTAATTGAGCAAGTGAGGTACTGTTTGAACTCAAGCAGTCTCACTACTGTCCTATGCAGATATCTCACAACATGATTATTACTATGTTGCTATTTTCTTCATCATTATTAAGAGTGAGTTTCTTAATCTTCAATCCAGAGTCCCATAAAATAAAATGAAATATGAGTCTTGCAAAAGAAACAACCAACAGAGTGAAGAAACAATCTATAGAATGGGAGGAAGTATTGCAAACTCTCCATCTCAGAGAGCATTATGTTCATAATATATAAGGAACCCAAACAACTGCACAAAATCATTATCTCACCACAATGAGATTATCACCTCATCTTTGTAAGAATTATTACTAAGAAAAACACAAAGTCAAGCCACATGCAGTGGTTTGACTCAGCTCGGGAGGCTGAGGCAGGAGAATCACAAGTTCAAAGCCAGCCTCAGCAATGGCAAGGTGCTAAGCAAATCAGTGATACCCTGTCTCTAAATAAAATTAAAAATAGGGCTGGGGATGTGGCTCAGTGCTTGAGTGCCTCTAAATTCAATCCCCAGTAACCAAGGGGGGGGAGGGAACACAGTCAAGCGCCAATGAGCATTTGGAGAAATGGGAACTGTAAATTAGTACAGACATTATGGAAAGTAGTCTCAATGTTTCTAAAAGTATTAAAAGTATAGTTGGGCAGACTGGTGCCTTCCTATAATTCCAGGTACCTGAGATAATGAGGCAGTAGGATCACACAGTTAAGGCTAACCTGGGAAACACAGTGAGATACCCAACTTAAAAGAAAAAGAATTACAATGGAAATATCATATGAATCAGAAATCCCATTACTGGAGCCAAGGTAAATAATCAGTATGTTAAAGAAACATCTACACTCCCATATTTATTGCAGAATTATTTCCATTAGCTAATAAGTGGGCACAATCTGTGTGTCCATCAACTGATGAATGAAGAAAGGAAATTTAATACATGCGTACCCTGTAATACTGTTCAGCTATAAAAAAATGATGATATCTTGTTAATTGCAACAACTTGGATAGAACTGGGAACATTATATTAGGTGAAAAAAGCCAGGCACAAAAAGATAAGTACTACATGATCTTACTCATGTGAAGTATAAAACATTGAGAGTAGAACAGTTACCAAAGGATGGGGAGAAGAGTAACTAGAGAGAAATGGGAACTGTTGATCAGTGAGTACTAAGTCACAGTTGAATAAAAACAAAAGGTTCTGGTGGGCTACTATTGTATAGCAGGTTGACTCTAGAGTACAATAACATACAGTACATTGGCAAAAGCCAGAAGAAAGTATTTGGAAAGTTTTCACAATAAAGAAATTAAAAGTGTTTGAGAAGATTTATGACTTTACCTGGACTTAAACATTTTACCATGTGTATAAACATCAAAACATCATGTGGCACCCCACAAATACCTACAATTTTTATATTTATGTATCAGTTAAACATCAACTTAAAGTTTTTTAAAAAATATATTTTAAAAATAAAATTTGACCTTTTTTGACTATGCTTGGAAAGTTGCGTATTTCAATAGGGCTTCAAAATTAGGATTCATAATTTATAGTGGAATCACATTAAACAAGATTATGAAATGGATTTTTAATTCCAAAGGATAACTAAATAATATGCAAAATAATACTCATGCTTTATTATACTATATTTTCACACTAGGAACTTCTACCAAATTACTGTAAAAATAAATATACAAATGTAATGAAATCTAAATAACATTCTTAAATAATCTTTTTAAATGTGAAAAGTGAATAAAAGATAAGCACCCAAGTATACCAGTAATACTCTGAGAAACAAATTTTTAAAAAGAAAGTCTATGAAAACAAAAATATATTTAGAATATACACAAAATAAAATTATTCAAATAAATACAATTTATTTATTTAAAATAGACATAAATTCCATTTAAAATCACAGAGATGTTTAACATTTATTAGCATATATTAATATAAGAGAAAGTTGATCTAAAAATTAATATTAAAGAATAAATAGGGGCTGGGGATGTGGCTCAAGCGGTAGCGCACTCGCCTGGCATGCGTGCGGCCTGGGTTTGATCCTCAGCACCACATACAAACAGGGATGTTGTGTCCACCGATAACTAAAAAATAAATATTAAAAAAAAAGAATAAATAATTTCAGTTATGAAGTAACTGGCTAGCATTTCTATTTAAAAAATATAATCTTGCATATTACAATACCAATCTATAAAAAAATGTATCAAATAATGTAAATTTTTTTTTAGTCAGCTTTTGCATCATTGTGGGAAAAAAATACCCTGAAAATAGCCACTTAGAGGAGAAAAAGTTTATTTGGGTTTTATGGTTTGAGAGGTCTCAGATCATGGATGGCCAACTCCATTGCTCTGGGTCCATGGTAAGGCAGCATATCATGAAGGAAGAGCTCAATGTAGGATAGCTGCTTAGGTGCTTAGCTCATGGCGGGGTGGAGAAAGCAGAGAGAGGGTAGGGAGGGGCCACAGGAACTAGACACTCTTCCAGGGCACACCCTCAGGGACCCATATGCTCCAGTCATGCCCCACATACCTAGAGTAATTACCCAGTCAGTCCATTCAAAATAGAATAAACTGATTAGGTTATGACTCTCATATTGTAATTATTTTACTTCTCAATATTCCTGCATTGACAGGAGTTTTTCAGGGAGATCACAAATTAAAACCAGAACAAATATTAAACAATATTACCCATAAATATTAATGAAAATAATTTATTTTTGATAATAATAAACTAACAACAAGGCACAACAATATCATATACAATAAATAGACACCATTTTTAAATGGTTATATGTCCCCCCCCAAAAAAGCCCCAATTGGATTAAAAAATAAACTAGAAAAATAGTTTGAACCTATTGAATATTAGGAAATTAATATCCTTAATTTGAAAATAGCTCATATAAATTTTTACAAACCTGATAAATATAAGTAAAAAATACCAACAAAAAATACAAAAAATTGTCACTATAGTATAAATGTTATTTCTTCTGATTATAAAGACAATGGCAGGAAGCAATGCAATTTTATGTCTATCAAAATGTATATAATGTGCAATTATTTTGTATGAAAAATAATTTATGATTTTAGTATCGACCATAATGGAATAGATTGTGTCTCACAAATATCTTCACCAAGAACAAGTACAAAATATTGGTAAAATACAAATAGCATCTATTCAAATCACTGGAGTGCTAATAAAGCAACCAAGACTTAAATAGTCAAAACTGAGAAGAAAAGAGAATAGCAGAGAGGAGACCTGGCTGTGTGCCAGCTGCTTTTTCCATCAGTGCTTTGAAAGCTCATGGAGAGGAGAAGAGGCAGCATTTGGCCATGTTTTTGGGGGTAGATAAAAGAACAGAGCCTAAAAATCCAAAAGGAATCAAGATGATTAAATGACATTTAAGGTTCTCTATGCAGTCAGAATGAAGGACCAAATCCTAGAAAGGAGGTAGACACAGATAAAAGAGTAAAACGGTGTGATTTTCAGACTTATGACACTTGCTAAATTCTTTAAGTAGAGCAAGAGGAAAATATGGGAAGATAATTAAAAAAAAACTACTAGATATAAAAACAGATTTTAAAGTGGTGTGGTTCTGAGAAGTCAGGAAAAAAATAGATTTTGGAACAACTAAAATGCATCCCTTATAAGTGACCTAGGTTTCGGCTGAGTCCCACACACAGTGTCACTCTTAGTAAATAAGAAAACAATAAAACCCAGACTCAGGTAGATTCCTTTTTGATTAAGCCGATCTACTGGCACTTGAGCTGCCTATGAAAGGCAAAGGTAAATCTTTCCTGGAAAAGGATCTAACTCAGTCTTTTTAATTTTTCATAAGCAGTATACAGAATTCAAATTTTAAAAAGCAAAAGGCAGTCTATGAAATAACCCCCCCCCCCCGGCAAAAAAAAACAAGCAACACCACTTATTTCAAATTATAAGGCGCTGATTTTAGAAGAATGGTGATTGATATATTCAAAAAACAGGTTAAAAGATGAAGATTTTATTAGATGGCTATAATTTACTTTTTATAATAAGAAATTCTAAAGTTGAAAATCTAACAATTGAAATCAGGATTCCTGTAGATAAATTTTAACACAGATTGGGTATAACAGAAATGAAGATTGGTGAAGTAATAAAAGAAGGATAAGCAGAAGATGTCTATGATAACAGCAGAAAAGAACTGAAAATAATGAGAGTTTAGGCAAAAACTTCTCACATGCATACAATAATATTCCCCAAACACAGGAGAGATGCATTTCATAAGACACCCAAAAGAGAGGAGAGGCAGAACAAGGGTGAAACAAGATTTTAAAGAAAATCTAGAGTTGACCAAGGGGATTGATGGAAGGAAGGAGGGACAGGTAAAGGGGAGAACAGTGGAATGAATCTGTCTGAACTTTGAAATTCCATATGCACATACATGAATATAGCACAGTGATTCCCAACAAAAAGTATATCTACAAGGCACCAATTTAAAAAAAAAAACTTACAAATTACAGAAAGATCAATAGAGAGAAGAGAGTATGAGGAAGGCGAAGGGCACAGGGGCAAGTATTGAGGACTGAACAAATTTTATTCCATGCTTTGGTGATAATATAAAAATGTATCCTACGGTTGTATATAATTAAAGAGAATTTTGTAAAAATGTTAACACGCAGTTAGACTTATTGATACCACTGGTGATAAAAATCAATCAGGGCCAAGTTTCATTTCCCCAGATGTGAACACCCAAGAAACAATGAGGCAAACATAGAAAGCAACTTTTGTTTAAAGGGTAGAACAGAGATAGACTTCTCTGCAGAGAAGGGGCCCCAGAGCTGGATGTCCAAAGAAATGGGGGTGTCTGGCCACTTTATACATTTTAGATTTCCTTTGTCTCATGCTCCCCTCTCCTTATCCTGCCTTTCTTCTCTCCCTATCCTGCATATGTGACCAGTGGCCAAAAGTTAAAGATAGAATGATCTGGGGTACAGGCAGGAAGGGACCAGCCCAGGAGGCATTAGTTAATAACTCTTATAATTCTCTGCTTGGAGGAAAAATCCCTGGGACAAGTTACCTTTGCCACAGGTTGGAGGAGGAGGGGAAGGGTTTTGGAGATATCAGCATTTTGTTTCTTTTCTTTCCAACCATCTCCATCTGCCCAATCAGACACAATTATTTAGTATCTACATTGATGGCCTTTTGTTTCCCGGCTTTAGATTCCCCCTCTTCGAACACAATTCTAACAGTGGTTAGAGGAAACATGGATGATGACCACTCTGTCTGCTTCAAGCTGAGAGGGGTGACATGGGGTAAGCAGTTTGAGTTTCCCTCTTAGGAACATTTCAGCTCAGTGTAGGGGTTCATAGCAAAAGTCTGGTTTGGATAGAACAGGTTGTAAAGTCATCTGGAGGTGGGTGTTTCAATGAGAGAAACAAAAAGACATGAGTACTGAAATGAGATTCATACAAAGTAAATGTCACAGCATCTGGAACATGTCAATAAATATCTTGAAGATGATAGAAACCAGTAGTCTCTCACCAGGAGGTGCCAGAGCTGACAAGTTGTTCCCATGGCAATGCTTTTATCTGGTAATGTAAAGCTTTGACATTGCCAGAGTTATCAGGAGTGTAAACAACACTTAGTTTTAATAGTGTCACAGATGTCCCCATAAGATGTACTTAAGCTATCTAGTCATCTAATTTTTACAAAATACCTTTTTATTGGGATAACTTCTCTGCTTAGTAGAGATGCCTTTATTTCTGTTACTTAGGTCTAAATAATCATACTAGCAAACACAGATCAAGCCTACCTATATAGGAGGTTAGAAAGTTTTGGTATAAATGGTCTAAATCTCCCTTTTTGTAGCAAAGCACATAGCAACAACAATGGGGACAATCTCTATGGGCTAGTAAAAGCTGTGAATCCAGGCACTTCCGTGTCCCTCTGGCAACCCTAGAGTCTTTAACAGCTAGAGTATGATCTGCAAGGGGAGGGGAGTGCTCAGGAGGAGGGAGCAGGAACATGCAGAATGGCCCATACGGACACATACATTATTGGTCCTTTTGCTCAATGCCTACTGACTGATTGCCATGGATACTCCATTAGGGTGGTTTAGAGAGGAGTCAAGAGAAGTAAACTTTGGGATTCACCTGGGAGTGGCCCAGGCCAGAACCCCACGGTTTTTCCAACCCTTTGTCTACCTCCAGGCAGACTGAGATTAAAGACACTGTGTACTCACACCAAATATTCTCTGAGCTAGATAGAATAGTGGAAGATGGCTTTAGCAGAACCCAGCATGCCTGATTGGCAGAACAGGTGATTGGAAACAATCTAGGCTGGGGAATCCTCTAAGCAGTATCTTGTAGAATAGTGGCTTGCCCTAACTGCATTTAATTAGATGATGGGTGCCCATTATTATCCTCCAGAAAGAAAGGGACAGAAAGATGAACCTCAGATAGATGTGGGGTGCCTATGAAGCAGCTTATCTCATGATGATATTGGTGGGACCTCCAAATATGATATCGCCAGTGATGAAAATCAATCCGGGCCAAATTTCATCTCCCAGATGTGAAGACTGAACACCTGAGAAATGCCAAGGCAAGTGTAGAAAGCAAGTTTTATTTAAAGGATGGAACAGAGATAGACTTTTGCACAGAGAAGAGGTCGCAGGGATGGATATCCAAAGAAGTGGGGGTGTCCTGCCCCCTTTATACATTTTAGATTTCCTTTGTTCTCATCTTCTCCTTCTCCCCTTTTCCTGCCTCTCTTCTCTCCTCATTTTGCATATGTGTCTAGTGACCAAAAGGTGAAGGTGAAGAGACCCAAGGATGGGAAAGAAGCTGCTCAGGGGTACAGGCAGGAAAGGACCCGCCCAGGATGCATTAATTAACAACTCATATAATTCCCTGCATGGAGGGACCATTTCTGAGGCAGGTTAGCTTAACAGTGAGTCGGAGGAGGAGGGGAAGGGCTTTAGAGATATCATCATTTGATTTCTTTCCTTTCTAACCAGCCCCCTCTTCCCAATCAGATCCAATTATTCATTGTGTACAGTGACTGCCTTTTGTCCTGCAACTTCATTATCATGGGATAACCACAGAGAAAAATCCTGAGAACAGCCACGGACAGAAAGGGTTGGAAGGATGGCAGGTAGGAGAGGTAGGACAGATACTATCTCTGAGGATCAGGTCAGACTTACAGCCAACTTACCAAAGGAATAATGGAAGTCAGAAGACAACAGAACCACCTCTTTGGTTGCAGTAATAGGGGGTCACAACCAGGAAAGGATACAAGAAACCCTTTTAGGTTGCCAATATGTTTATAATCTTGACTTAAGTAGTGTATACTTGAATACATACAATTTACAAATGTTCTTCTAGCTGCACATTTATAAGTTATGCTTATAATTTATACTTTTGTATCTGTGTGTTATGCTTTAAATAAAAACTTGGTTAACCAAGAAACTCAGAAAAAAATTCAATCAGCATTTAGTGTCATGGGATGATACCCACACCAGATTGTCAGGGCATGTTTAAAAACGGCATGTACATTATGACCCTACCTTTAATTCATAATTTATGTACATTTACAGGCTTTATATAAACATAAATGCCTGAAGAAATTCTTCAAAATAGTTCAATAAAATGTTGAATATTATCCTCGTTTAGTAGAGATAGTGGTGATTTTAACTTTGTTCATAAGTTCAATCCTTAGAATAAGAAAACATTAACTAAAATCAACTTCTGTTATTGAGTTCTCTTCAAGGATCCTAAGGACTACATATTATGAAAGCCATTATTTTGTTGCTACAATTCATCTCCTACAATGAGCACTGATGAATAACTAAATACATATTAAGATTGCATGTAAAATAATTGACTCAATACATAGTTTATTTTTTGAACTTTTATTTGTTGAACTTTTTGCATACTTCACTGCAATTCTAACTACATATGTTTAAGGCTTGCTAAACCAAAATTGTGATGGCAGAAATCACATTTTAGGTAAGGTTTGCTTGCTCATGATTTATGGTTACAGTCTGGACTTGGTTCTTGTAGCAAATCTTACCTCTGCCACTTGATCAGGTAAACCTCATCAAGCTATATAACTTTACTAAGTCTTGGTTTCCCTGTCAATAAGTTACCATTACTGAACTTATTATTATTACTTCTTACTATTATTGTTGTTAGTCACTATTATTACTGACTTCTTATTAAATCACATTATATGCACAAGGAAATATGTCCCAGGAACAAATCTTTCTTCAATGCCTGTTGCTATTTCAACACTCTGATAAGGATTGATGGCAAAGGGGAAACACATGCTAGTGGTGAGCATCCGTGCACACTTATTTATTGTAAAATGGTCATAGCAAGAGAGGTGCACAAAGGAAAAATTGACCTCAAATCCTACCCTGCCTTTGGTAAGAAGTCTAAAATGCTGTTGATATAATTTATGATCACAATCTTTCGTTGCTTTCCTTTGTATCTGTGTGTTATGCTTTAAACAAAAACAATACTTGTGTCACACTGAAGTTTAGCTTCCTTCCAACACTATACTTTGCCAGTGGCATACCCACAGGGCATATGGCCAACAGAACATTCTCCTTTAAATTCTGCACTTAAATTTTCCCTCCAGGGAAACACTCTTGCTTCTAGCACTGATGAATTTAAGGAGATGTATCTTAGTTCATCTTCAATTACCATTGATCCAGTAGAGAAGGAAGATACAGTTGGATCTAGTCCTCATCTGAGTTTGCACTCATAATGTAGGAATGCAAATGTGCTTGATGTTTTAGTTGATGTTACATAGTATCTTTCACAACACTGCACTGCGTAGGTCAATTCCTTTGAAGTTCACTTTTTAAGTGGACTATTTAAATTAAAACAGTAGTGATCATTAAGAGAATGTCTGGACATAAGACAGTTTTCGGTCATAAGCAATAGTACATTTTTTTTCCTTTTTATTAAACTGTCTTACATGGCTATGCTCATCAAAGTCAGTTCCTGCATAGATACTATTTGTGTAACAAGGGCTTATGTAGACAAGAGTCTGGCATATACAGGCAAGCACCACCGCCACATATGTGCCATTATGATCTGAGTGCATGTGACACCAAATGTTTCTAGATTCAACACTTACAAGGAATTTCTTAACTTTAAACTATAAATAAGAAGATAATGCTAGTCTGGGTAAGTCAAAATAGCGTTTCATTAAACAGTAGAGCCATCAGTTTATTATTAGTAGTGTGGATCCAAAGTCTTTCAATTATCAGTATCTCTTCATCAAGTAATTGCCTATATGTTAGATATGTGTGGTTGTTGGTAAAGCAGGGATCCAATCTTTACTGTTCTTCCCCCATATTTGTCTTTATTGGACTATTTGTCTTCTGAATTGGGGACGCTGTCTAGTAGGTAAATCAGACCTGTCTCCATTTGTTAGGTCTGCTTCCAATACATGGGCTTCCTCCTTGAATGCCTTGTCTTCTTCTCTTGATAGTTTTCACATCTATATTTTAAAAAATAATATTGCATAGGAAGCATTTCTATCTCTCCACTGGGGAAAACTCAATTTTAAAGAGTTTATTTTTTTTCATTATACAAAATTGCCAATATTGACCAATTTTAGATAATTTCATAAAGTTCCACTGACTATTTTCACTTTGTTTTACTCATTTAACTTTACTTTTTGTGGGTGTTCTGCAGAAACAGAGGCAGATGTTATTTCTTATGACACCTTGTTAGATTACCAGTGAATCACTGTATACACCTTGTGCTTATTTTCATTTTGAGAAATGACAGTGTAGTCACACTGGTTGATCTGACGTCACAAAGTTTATTAACAATGCCCTGATTCACATACCTTTTATTCTATTCTAAGTCTCAGATATTGTGAAACTTTTCTCTTCTGTCCTCCTCCTCCTTCATATCTCTCATTATTTTTATTGTGTAAGAACCTCCCATAGCCTTATTGTGTGCCAGTACTATTCCTGACATTTTATATTCATCAACTCACTTAAGTTAATGATATTTATTCCATCAGCTAGGCAACAGGGTAGGCAAAAGAGCTGAACCTCCCTGGGCAGCCATGAAACAAGGAACTTAAGTGGCACACGCATCAATTTGCTGTATAAAAAATGATTCCTCTACTCAATAAATAAAATCACACCCGAAAGGGTAGCAAAACAGCAGAACCCGAAAAGTAAAGACTAAATTTTAAAGACAGTAAGTTTCAAAATATATTACCTGAAAAGTATTAGGAATTGTGTTAGCAGCACATTTCTCCAGTGCAATAAGTAAAAAAACAGAGAGTGAGCCAATCAAAATGAGGAGGAAAACAACTGTCAATCTAGGATTCTGTAATAAGCTAAAGTAGCATTGGAGAGGGAGAACACACAAAAACATTTTTAAACAAAGATCGAGAATGTAGGAGAAAATTAGTAGAGGCTCTAACAGTTTTTAACTTTGTCAAAAGATGGAGGATGTTTATCTATTATGTAATTTAAATATAGTCACCGAGGGAGTAGAGAGTGAATGTGGAAATTTCAAAGCAGCTAAGATGGAAAAACAGCATATATGAAATTTGATCAACTGAGTAAAAAACATGAAAGAGCAAAAAAGCAATGAAAAGATAGTAAGAATAAAAAAATCAGAGAAATGCACCTTGAAACAAACAATTTTGATAATGAATTAAATTTTCATGTTAACAGATTGATAATGACAGATAAATTACATATGTTTATGTAATGAAAGCAGAATGTTTGAGAGAAAGGAAGGGGATAAGTTATGCCACTCAAATAAAAACCAAAAGTAAAAAAAAAAATTATTTAAAGACTCTGTAGGCATTGCTCAAGAAAGGTTATGATCAAAGAACCATAAAGATTTTACAATTCTGAATTAATACAGATTAATTAACAAGGCCTTAAAATACATTAGGCAAAACAATAAAAAAGAGAGATTAAGAACCAATTTTAAAACCTTCCATTATGAATATGGATATGACATTCCTCTCCTGAGGTCAATGAGAGAAGCACCAGTTAGTAAACATATATATTTGGACCAAAAATTATTTTCAAGTATATGTGGAAAATTTAGAGATTGACCATGAAGTAAAACACAAAGGATCAGAATGACAGGAAAAAATATGTTTCCAAGATAATGCAATAAGCTTAGACATCAATGTATATATAATAGCTAAAATGCATTTTGGATATTGACTCATAAGCAAATGATAAGTGGATGCATAAAAAATTATGTTTGCATTACACAAGGGAGATAAAATATAAAGCAATCGTGTCTCCCACCTCTGCCTTTCCAGTGTAGCCCTGGCATCTGAACCTGAAACTCACATTTCCTGTGGCATCTTTGCCTTATCAACCAATTTACCTATTAAGCATATTAAATCTAACATGTGCAAAGCAACTCCAGGTTTTTCTCCCCAAGGTTGCTCCACTGGTGTTTATTCCATTTCATTTATGAGAACCCAATCTTCTCAATTCCTGAAGCCCAAATGCTTTAGAAACATCATTAATTACCTCTCACACAACCCAGGGGCAATTCATCTGCAAATTCTATGGATTTGACTTTAAGACAGAATCATATTTGGCCCCTTTTGTTTTCTACCTGCACAAATGGCGACCTGTGCACACCAGCAGTAGCTCCACAATTAACTCAGGCCTGAAATACCACCATGGAGGGATAAAAGTTCTCCTGCTTTCACACTCGATCCTAGAATCTACATGCAATGCGGTGGCCAGAAAGGGCGCTAGCACATACAGGTCCCGTCACATTCTACTCAGCTCAACATCTGTTACATCTTCATCTTAATAAAAGTTGCAGATCTTAAAATGGCCTGTAGGAAAGGCTCACATAATTACCTGGGTGGCCCACCACGACCTCCTGAGGTCATCTCTCCTTCTCTGCTTCTGATCTAGACTCCCTGACCTCCTTACAGCTTATAGGACATGAGACAAGTCCTTCTGTTGCAGATCCTCCAAAAATGCCCTTCCTTTATCTAGAACACTCCTCCCTCCGGGTATCTGCAAGGCTTACCCCCTCTCTTAAGTCTCAGCTCAAATATTTATGAACCTTCCCAATTCACTCCTAGACTTAAAATTTACAACCACCAAAGTCTAGGCATCTTATTTCACCACTGATTCAACCACTAT
Organism: Ictidomys tridecemlineatus; assembly: GCF_052094955.1. NCBI lineage: Eukaryota > Metazoa > Chordata > Mammalia > Rodentia > Sciuridae > Ictidomys > Ictidomys tridecemlineatus. The sequence continues at coordinate 188,707,657 of NC_135483.1, read as the reverse complement.
AAGTGAGTCTTGATGTCTTTATCATACCATATCCTCCTTTCTATATATATACATATTTTTTTAACCCAGGACAGTTTACTACTGAGCCACATCCCCCGTCCTTTATTTATTTATTTATTAAATTTTGAAACAGTGTATCACTCAGTTCCTGAGAATGACCTTGAACTTGCAATCCTCCTGCCTCAGCTTATTAAATTGCTGGGATTACAGGCGTGCACGACTGCACCCACCCTCTCCATTCTTTTGAAGGAAATATAGGTATATTTGTATATTTATATATATTTTATGTATGCATACATGATGAGGATATATATATATATATATCTACAAACAAATAAATATACACATGTGAGAGACACAATACCTCCTTCCATAGGATTGTCAAATAATACCTTTAGAAAAAAATAGATTCTGATTTTTTTCTCATAGCTAAAACTCTATTAAGAAGAAAGTAATAAAGTGGCCTTATCTTGACATCTGTTTTTTATATAATTTCAGTGATTTGTTTTGTCAGAATATAGTACTTCTAAATAAAACATTAATTGGATTATTTTATAAATAGATTTTATTTTTCCAGTACATCTGCAGTAATTTAAGATAAAATTAATCCTAGGCACAACTTGTGGCTGTCCCACTCTAAGCCTGAGAGATGATCATACCCAGGAAGTGCATAAGTCCAGGGGGCATCCTCACACTGACAAGAACACACAGAATGAAGCTGCAAAGGCTGCTTCCCAGAGGTGGGAGACAGGGTGCCCCTTTCCCTCTCAGTGAAAATAGCTAAGTAATCACCTTAGGGGTCCAAGTTACTGACTTCTTTATCATGGAAGGTTTTATTTCAGCATCAAGTCGAAAGCTTAGTTTTGCTGGATATAAGATTCTTGATTGGCAGCCATTTTCTTTCAGAGCTTCGTATATGTTGTTCCACAGTATGTTGTTCCTGGCTTTGAGGGTCTGGATTGAAAAATCTGCTGAGATAAGAACTGGTCTCCCCCTATATGTGATCTGATGCCCTTCTCTTGCGACTTTTAAGATTCGATCCTTATTCTGTATGCTAGGCATTTTCATTACAATGTGCCTTGGTGTAGGTCTGTCATAATTATGTACATTTGGTGTCCTGTAAGCCTCTTGAATTTGGTTTTCCAATTCGTTCTTCATGCTTGGGAAATTTTCTGAGATTATCTCATTGAAGAGATTGTGCATTCCTTTAGTTTGAAACTCTGTGCCTCCCTCTATCCCAATAACTCTTAGATTTGGTCTTTTGATGCTGTCCCATAATTCTTGGATGTTCTGTTCAGGGTTTCTTTCTATTTTCACTGTGTGGTCAACTTTATTTTCCAGATTGTATATTTAGTTGTCATTTTCTGACGTTCTTTCTTCCAAGTGAACTAGTCTGTTGGTTATGCTTTCTATTGAGTTTTTTATTTGGTTTACTGTATCTTTCACTTCAAGGGTTTCTAACTTTTTTTTTTTTCAGAGTCTCCATCTCTCTTAAAGTAATCTTTGGAGAAACCTGTATTTGCTATCTGTCTGTTGGAGTGATCAATTTTTGCCTGTATTTGCTCATTTAGGTCATTTTTTAATTCACAGATCATTTTAATTATGAAGCTTCTGAACTCCTTCTCTGACATTTCATCAACTTTGCTGTCCATGGGTTCTGTTATTGTAGTGTCCTGGTTTGTTTGGGGCACTTTCCTCCCTTGTTTTTTCATGTTGTCCATGGCCACAGTCCGGCTGGGCAAAATAACCGGGAGGTGACAAGCAACTTGAAGGTTGAAGCGGGAACTGCTTTATTGCAGGGAAACTCAGCAGGAACTAAGCGAGAACTCAAGGTAGCGGGCACCCAAGGTAGCAGGAGCCGCTTTATTGTGGGACAGCAGAGATATATATACCTAACTGATGACACACAGCTTGACTCAATTAGCATCATCCAGATACAGCAATCAGCCAATAAGGAATCCCCACCATCTTAATGGCTCGGTGGCATTGCCTCACAGCCCACTCCTCCTAGCAAACTGCCAGGTGCCATCATGACTTGGTCGTGGCCCCCCAACAGTCTATGTGTCTTCCTTCCTTGCAGAGTGGATCTGAGATGTTACAGGTTCTTTCCTATATTCATGTAGTACCTGAGCAGATTGTCTGTACCTCACCTTGATGTTGGGCTTCCAGACCCTGCTGGTGTCCCTCAATGGATTCTACTGCATCTAAAGGCAGTGATGGCAGCTGAGGTAACTCGAGATAATAGTGGAAGTGCCCCAAGATGGAAGCAATGTCTTACAGAGATGGGGCTGAAAGGGTGGGCCTCATGCTCTCTTTGGGATGCAGCTGCTTCTAGGCCCTGTCTGCTGACATAAAGGTAGGGGCTACTGCATGGGGAAGGCTGTGACAGTGACTGCAGTGTCCCAAGCTGAAAGTGGCTTAGGCTTAGGCTCCCAGGTGTGTGTGGGGGGGTGTGAACTGACCTACCTTGGACCTGGGTCCTTTACAAGTCAGTGTGGGTGGATCTGGGCTGGATCTGGGCTCCCAGGGTACCTGTGAGCCTGGGTCATGCACAGGCTGGTGTAGGCCGATTTGGGATGCTGGGCTGGACCTCCCTGTAATCTGCTGGTCAGAAGGGGCAGTCCTGTGCTGGAGGCTGGGCCCCAGCAGGTATCTGCCCCACTGGTGGAGGGGATGGACCCGGGCCTCCTATGAACCTGGGTCCCGAACAGGCTGGTGTGGGCGGATCTGGGCTCTTACTAACTTCTTTATAACAAAAGCACTCACCCATAATCATGCAGTACCTTTACTATAGAGAAAGTGCTCACCCTGTGATTCCACTGGCCTTAGGTTGTTAGTGCAGAAGACATGAACAGAATCTTGAAATGTATGTGTGGTTAGTTCCTTTCTTGCACTCCTACCTCTTGCCATGAGAATAACACAACACATACAGCCTCTGGTTCAAGAAACATAACAGACAAGTGGAGCTGGCCCCGTTGACACACACCTTGGGCCCAGGTGAGTTCAACATTTATGTTTGTTATCAAGCAAATCCCAGATGTGCATCTTTGCTTGAGTGAGCAATTGTACATATTGTTGAGTTTTGTGGGAGTTTTTTACAGTGTTAATTCAGCAGTTTGACTATTAAAATGACCCACAACGAAAATGCTAGATTTTATAAATGAATGTGCTTGTGGTTTGTTGATGTGAAGCTTGTATTATTGTGAGTTTCCAGAAAGTTCACACTGAATAATTCCTGCTTTCATAGCCTGCCTTGTTCATTTGATGGACACCTTTTTTTTCTGTTGTGATTGAGAAAATATTCATTTGACATCTTCAGTGATCCAGGGTTCATGCTGGTTTCTGGGATGCAGAGAGGGATGGGGCATCATCGTTGGCCTCGGGAGCTTATGCATAATTGGCAGAGATGGACTAGTAACATAGCAATTGCAAATGACACAACAAACCATTATACCAAAAGCTCTAAGCAAATATGCCATGCTTGTTTGGAATGCAATAAAACAGCACTCATGTGAATCTGTGACTGTGGCTCCAAGCTCTAGCCTCAGTGGAAGCCAGCCTCCACACTGGAGTGTGGAATCATGATTCTGGCTTCTCATCAGCACCATTCTGCATCCAATGCAGCTCTCTGGCTACCTCATTTATTCTGAACACAGTTGAAATATCAAAAAGCAATATCTAAAAACTCATGAGCAAATAAAATCCATGTTACAACTTCTATGCCCTGAAATTCATATATTTTACTTATAATGTTTACCCTAAGATCCTCAGACCAAAAAGCATTCACTTTCATCAAATGTAAATTTCAGAGCACATCTCAGGACAGTTGGTTAACATGTTTTCAGACATTTAGGCACAGACCATATGTAAAATTAGAACGTAAAAAGGAAAATTGTGTGATTTAAAGAGAACTTAAAAGGTGACCTCTATAATGAGAGAAACCTGTCATTTGCCCAGAAATAGAAACAGTGAGTTCCAAGGCAAGTAGGAGTAAGGCATATGGCTTTGTCCAGTGGGGGCAACCAGCTCCTATACAAGATGCCCTTCTTGATCACATTATTTAGAGTTGTGTGATCTAACAATCAAGGTTCCACTTTCTCTGCAACATTTCCTCTAATGTTGCTTCATCACTATCTCAGCAACTGGATATTGTCCTTAGATATCCCTCAACCCTCTACTCCCCTCACCCTCCAAACCATACTTCATCTGAAGGTCGCTGTCACTTCCTTGCTGATTCTCTCTGGCGAGCCACTTATTCTCTTTCAGATTAAATGTCCTTACTTGTAGACTATGAATAATAAAGCTTACCTCATGAGAATTAGATATCATACATATGAAATCTCCTTCACAGTACTGGTACCCAGAGTGAGCAGATGAACAAAATGAGTTAAATATCTAAAGAGCAAGGTTTCTATATATGAACTTTTTTCTAACAAGATATTAATCAGTGTGGTCTTCCCAAATATAAAACTATATCATTATAAAAATACTGGGAACATATCCTGTTACTAATTTAAGACACCTTTGAAGTCATCAAAGCTGTTTAAATGAGGAAATTGATCATTACCTTCAATTAATTCAATATGCAATATTTCCAAAAATGGACAACATCTTGACTTCACCAATGTCTTTACATCTAAATCGTATTTCTAAAAGGATCTGTCACTTACAGATGCCCAAGTGGAGGGAAGAAGGACAGTCAGCATTTGTTGTGGCACTCTCATCTTCAACAAGAGAATTTTGGGCCTGATTTGTTTTATGATCTCAACTCTATCGACTGCCATGCATATCAAAGGCCTTAATCACAGAGATGAATGACATGATTCACAGTTGATAAGAAAGAAAATCATCACAGTTTCTCCAGCACCTCCTGCCTCCCTGAGCACTGATGTGGTGTGATTGAGGAACTCTGCACTGTAATTATAATGTCCTTTCAGGCATGATTGGGACTGTAGAGTCCTCTTTGACTACAATCTGCTTTTTGTTCCTGAGACAAATCGGCTTGTTTGTTCAGCAACTGACCCATCCTCTGTGCTTTGTCTTGGTTGGCCATATGACAACCCCCCACCACCACCACCAAATTTTGCAGTTGTTTCTATTTCACTTTGCAAACGTTGAGGGAAAATGATTTTTTTTCCTTAAATTATTTTGGAAGTGGTTGCCATTCAGAAGCTTTCAAGGGTATCAGCTACCATTCACATGGCAGGAGAGGAACACACTTTTGTTCTGAAATGGAATATTTTCTATATTAGGGAGGCATTTTAAACGTTGATCACATAAGGTAGGACAAGCTTGGGGTTATGCCTCCTTAAATATGGGCATTGACATTAAATAACTCGTCTCCAGTTCAAGAAATGTAAACAGAGATCTCCAAGCCCTGAATGTCCATTGTGAGATTTTCCCCCTTAGTGTTAAAATGGAACTTTACATTCGTACCATAGATGTTCCCTAGGGAATAGCTTATAAATATGGCATAAAATATAGGGTCTGGTAGTTCTCCACAAAATCCCCACCTTTCCAAATCTCACCATTTCTTAAATCATACTTAGTTTTGCCATTATTTTACTGAAATTTCCTGCCTTCTTCCTAGATCTCATTTTTCTCCTTTATAAATTGCTTGTAGAGTATCATCAGAAACAAATTAAAGACAATTATATTACTGATATAGGAAAATATAGGAATTGAAATGATTACCGCTTTGTGGTTTTTAACATAGCTGTTAAACACACACACACACACACACACACACACACACACACACATCTACTGCCTGTGTCTGCAGTATCTCAGAGGTGGATAAATGTTGAAGTCACTTCTATTTAGGTCACTCCTTTTCACCATGGTAATTAGCTTTCAGTATCCTGGCAGACTCAGGTTTATTTCAGGACTTCAATTCTGTATAGCTATTTGGGTTATATTTAGTTTTTCCCTACAAATCTCTATTATTTCACTTGCTCATTACCAACCTAATTTTTTTTTCCTTTAGGAATTAAAAATGGTGTTTACTAGATAACAGCCTCAAAGCAAACACTCAAATGTTTTCCTGAACTACTATGAAAAAAAGTTTATTTTTTCAATTATGAATTAGTATTTTAATTATTACAGAATGTCTTAAAATCAATTTTAAAAATTCAAAAAGTTATACCTTATATATAGTAGTGTATTTAAAATAGTTAGAAATGAATTTTTTTCAAGCAGCAACATTTTGAACATTTCTTTATAAGTCAAAAAATTCTGCAATCATTTATTAGATTTCTTATTTTCAATAAGAATGCTTATTTCATTCACATATATCATGTTGATGGATATGATAGTGTAACAATTTGTGTACATTTTTCTCTTTTCTGATTTATAGCTATGTCTATTAATTGTTTTGATATTTCCTAAATTTTGCCATATTGGCATATTATAATCATTTTATCTTGATACAAAGTATAAATTAATAAGTTTTATTGGCTCACAAAAAAATGTATCAAATTGACACTTTGTATTACAGTTCTGTACTCATGTTACTCTCCTGCTAACCACCCCAAAGATGTCCCAGTAAAGTCAAAATAAAATGGAACCTTGGGCGTAACTGCCAGCCGAATTCACACCTCACTTTCTACCATGACTCCCAGGCAGCTGCTCTGCTCCACCCACACCGGACTGTGCTCTGCATTTTAATTTTACTAAATATTTTCTTCTTGGCCTTTGTAATATAAAGTTCAAAATCCCAGCTTGAATACCATCCTCTCAGACCAGCCCTCCCTGAACACCTGATCTAAAGAAGATTAAAGGAGATTATCAGCTAAGGTAGAGAACTTCCAGTTAAGTTTTAAACATCAGATAAAAGAGCAAAATTTTAAACATGTTATATCCAAAATATTGTGCATAAAATGCTTCTACCCCAAGTATTGTTGTTTATATGAAATTCACATTCAAATTTAAAACAATATCATCTATTTTTATTTTCAAAATCTTGGAACCATAATCCTAATTAAAATTCAAAAATCAAAATTCAAAATCACCTCCCACCAACTCTATCACAACAACCTGTTTTATATCTCAGTATTGCATTTTATTTCCCTATATTACAAGCTTTTCTCATGGTGCTGTCTAACATGACATGGTGTCTCTCCAGCCAGTTCAGGATTTTGTCTTTCTTGCTCACATTTCATCTTTGCTGCTTATTTTAACATAACCTTTCATGAATATTTGTTAAGTGTATGCAATGAAAAAGTGCAGGTAGATTTCAAGAAATTGAAACCAAGGTGATCATAGTGCTGTGTGTTGACTTTCCCAGGCTGCTACTGATTTCTTAACATGGCTGGAAAAGTAGGCCATTCTGAAAATATTTGGGTTATGCTTAGTCTATCTTTGTATTACCTGTTGTTCAATGATGAATGAAGAATATATATATATATATATATATATATATATTTATAAAATCACTCTCTGTGATATGATTTATTATAAAATTTTTCTCTCTCTCTCAAACACACACACACACACAAACACACACACACACACCAAAACAAACAAACAAAAAGTTGAAAACTGGTTCTGAAATCTTTCCAGGAAAGAAGTCAAGGGAACCTACAACCCAAATACATGGAGCAACCACAGCTGTTTTAGACGTAATTAAAATTGCAAATATCTGGTTGTGATCCTCATGACCACCCAAGTGTCCCCCAAAACACTAACATTTTGGACTTCAAACAATATGCTCAGACTTCTCATGTCTGAAAGCATCTCAAACATTATTTTTCACCCTGTGAATTCAGATTTGTCTTCATACAGAATATCATTGTCCTAGGCAGATAAAGAATAACTGAATTTTCATTAGGATCATGGCTCCAAGATTTTGAAAATAAAAATAGATGGCATTGTTTTAAAGGTGAATTTCAGACAAACAACAATATTTGGGGTAGAAGCATTTTACCTAAATATTTTGGATATAACAAGTTTAAAATGTTGCTCTTTATCTGAAGTTTAGATTTGACTGGAAGTTCCCTACCTTAGCTGATCATCTTGACTCGGGTCTTCTTGCAGAGCCATGTCACCTCTTAGTGGGTGTGCGTTCAGTACAGATCCTACTTACATAACACTAAAGAATAACATCTATCTTGCTGCCCTAGACTTCCTGAATGTCAAGGAACAGATTCCCTGAATGTCTTGACCATGGGCCTTCATGGGCATTTTGATGGTCAGTTTAGTAACAAATTAGGTCCAAGATGTGGAAATACACCTTTTTTTAAAAAAAAGTTTGGCGTCCATTTTTGTTTTCACTAGCAACGTATTTTCTTTTTCTCAAAATCTTTAGAGAGTTCATTAAAAACCACTGGTTTACCTCATTCTTCTACCAAACTGCTTTTTAGTCAGTTTTTCAGTTAAAACTCTGAAGTGTTTAAGCTGAGAGTTTAAGTCGGAAATGGTTTATGTTTCCCAAATTGTGTATTCTATAAACCTGGATAGGACATAAAATGTGGCCACACCAGGGAGCAATCTCATTTATGTTCAGTGTGAAGTGGAAGTTTTCACTTAGCAGGCAGAACTTCCAAACGCTGGGGAAATATGATTTTTATGTGCTGTGTTTATTTTTAATGATTGTGTTCCTAGCTTGAAAATGCACATTTTCTTTTCTGGTAGTCACTTCATTGAGAACAGAGGACAAAATGGTGAGCTTTTTAGATTTCTGATAATAAACATGGTACCATCTCGCCCTCGGTCTTCCGTTTGCTCTAGAGGGAAATGCAGAAGCATGCACAGCCCCATACCTGTGTTCTGGACCTTGGGCTAATGAGAATGCCTCTCCTGTTGTCTTGACTCCTCCTGCTGTCACTGGGACCTTCACATTGGCCATTAGGCATTTTAATGACTTTCCATAAAATAACTCTTCCTAGACCCTGAGCCACCTCCAGCTCCTTTCTCCCCTTTTTCCTTTTACTCTGGAATAACTGAAGTTCTCAATTTTGGAGAGGGACAAGGGGAACTGGGGATTGAACCCAGGGGTGCTTAACCACTGAAACACATCTCCATAGGCAAGTGGGAGAGAGCTTGCCTAGGACATACGAGGCCCATGGTTTGATTTCCAGCACTGAAAAAAACAAAAATCAAAAACAAGCAAACAAAAACAGAACCAAAAATAAAATAATAAAATCACCACACAGTCAAAAATGAAATCATAGATTCTTCTCCCAAACTGAATACTCTTATAGCATCTTCTGCTCAGTAAATGGAACCATTAGCCACGGATTTCAATAAGTGAGATAGGGAGTTGTCTTTCACACCTTTCCTTCATCTCCTGTATTGAATCTCCATTTGCCATTCCTTTTTCTTTGTAAATACATAAAACTATCATCTTCTGCCTTATCGCTCCACGGCCACCTTCCCAGACGCATTGATTTTCTATTGTTGAGTAACAAATTAGCACAACCCTGCAGCTTAGAACAATAGCCACTCCATTAGGTCACGGTTCTGTAGGTCAGAAGTCCATCAAGATGTATGGTCATGCTCTCTGCTGAGGCTAAAATCAAGGGTCAGTGGCTGCATTGTCATTACGGGGAAAATAGAAACAATATGGCCACTCCTACAAGATTGATAGGAGAAGTAAAGTACATATACTTCATTTGAAAATTTCAAAGTGCATTTAGATGCAATGAATTTTATGCACTGATATGAATAATCTCTCTTATAGAACATCAATAGAAGGATAAAATATATAACACATTTGAAAGTACTTTGGAAATATATTCAATCTTTGTTTCCCAAAATTATGGTTTAATTTTTCACCTAAAAGAGTTGGACAAATATGCAGATACACAAGTAGAAAGATGTTCATTCCAGCATTATTTGTACTAAAAACATTTAAAAAAACTGAAAGTATGTTCTCACATGTAAAAGGATGCGTGGAGAGGTGACCACATTGGTATAATGAAGAAACAATCCATATATTTCTTCACCATGTGAAGAGGGGTATGGACAATGTTGGTGGAGGGCTAGTTCTGGCACTTTGCATGACTGAAGAAGAATATCTCTTCTATTCAGTTGCATAATGCTGAAAATGGGCTTGGATACGATTTCAAGAGCCAATGGGTATACACTGAGGCTGAAGACCTATGATCTCAAGCATGGAATCACCTTGACTGAGAGAACAGGTTGAGGTTTATGCTAGCACTGGTGTCGTAGAGAAGGAGACCAGTTTTTAGCCATTTAAGTCACTTAGCTATTTCTATCAGGAGGTGACTCTTCCAAAAATGCTATAAGCAGAAGGTCCCTTTCATTGGGTGTAACACTATTTCACAGGTGGTGTGTGGTTTCCAAGATGTTCCAAGAATATCTCTTAATTCGAAACCAACATGAAGAACAAAGGCCTCTGAGAAATTAACAAGCATCGTAATTATTGATTAATTGTTGAAGCCCCCAAATAGAAACATTGGGTTTCCCCTGAACCTGGACAAGTAGTGGATTAAACCAATAATTTGAAAAGAGTTAATATATTGTCTAAGCTTCTCAACAAAGCCATTCAACCTATAGATCTACCAACATGTCTTTTCTTGTGTGTAGCAGAATGCCTGTACTCATTTTATATTTAAAAAAAAACTAAAGAAAATTATGCCTTGTAATTTCTCTCCCTTACCCTTGTGCTAGAATAGAAAGAGATGGACTGAACATATATACTATTAATGAAAATCTACCTGATTCCTGAAGATTATCATGGGGAACAGGAACCAAAGGAGAAAGTCTTTTCAGCAACATTTGCTTAGAGCATTTTGGAAGCCACTTGAGTAGAGACTCTCAATTTAGGAGAACTGAGTCTTGGCAGTGGAACTAGATTTCTACCCAGATCTTCTTCCATGGAGAACTCTATGATCTTCCATTAATATCATCATCACCACATATAATGGTGGAGATAAGGGCATACTGGACAACCCATACCCAGCCTTAAGAAATTTATGTTTCAATTTTCATAAAATTACAGAAGGTCCTGGGATTTTTAAACTTTGATTAAAATTGCTAAACCTATCCAGGCCGTGGATTGGAAGTTAGGGAAAAATAGACTTCAGTTGCACCAAAGCTTAATTAAAATGCTTGGTTAGAATGTAGAAGAAATAGAGGATTACTTATGATTATGCTGAGTACTAGAGTGAGTTAACAAAGGAGGAATGTGATATACACCTATGAAATGCAGAAGAATAAGTGCATTTAACAACAATGTATGCTTATATGGTGCTCATTCTACAAAATAATTCATGGATATTAACTGAGTTTATCATCCTTGTAACACTTATGTGGACAGTACCATTAGTAACCAAGGAATGAAGAAACAGGCACGGAACGTTGAAGACATGGCCTAGTGGTTAGACCAAACTTTGAACTCAGCTATCCTTCTGAGAAGAGGTAGGAGGAAATCTTGTACAAGAATGCAGTGGGAATATAGAATTTAAAAATTTGTCTGCTGTTGAGAGCCACAGCCAAAGGGGCCCCAGCAAACTTCCAGCTGCCAGCAAGCTTCAGACTGCCCCAGCAACATCTAGCTGATTGGCTCCTCTGCGGTGATGTTCATTGGGCTGTTTCCCTGCCCTTCAGACTGCCAGCTGATGATTGGCTCACAGCTGCCCCAGCAACATCTAGCTGATTGGCTCCTCCACGGAGCTGCTCATTGGGTGACTTCTTTGGCTCTGCCCACGCAACCCAGCCAATCGGCCTCAAGAGGAGGAGGATTGTGGGAGGAAAGGGCTGGTGTTGGAGAGAGAGGCTTGTGGAAGCCGGTGGTGGCAGTTGGGCTCTGAGGGTTTTTCCCTGGAGCTGTTTTGTTTGGCGTTTGTAGTTCTAAAAATAAAGTTAGTTTCTTTTTGACAAGTGGCTCCTGATTTGTGCCAAGCCAGACTTCGGCATTTGGTGGCTCGCACGGGGAGCAACTGAGGGTAAGTAAACTGCTCGCCCCTGAGGGCAGGGCGAGAGGATGGGGAGCCATTCTAAGTCTCCTCTTTTGTTTTGCTTCGTTTTTGTTTTAACTTTCCTGTCCCTGGAGATGAGTAAGAGGGAAGAAAAACCACTCACATCTGAGGAAAAACTATTTGCGTTTGAGGAACAGATAGGGAGAAAGGACGTATACATATGTCAGGAGGATAGAAAGGCTGTTATAATGATTTTGTGTGGTTCCCTTTTTATTGGATTCTGTCTCGGTTTTATTTGCTGTTATCTTGCTGGGTTGTATTATAGTAGAAATACGGGATCAGCAATTAGTAAAAAACAAACCGAAAGAGTGTTAAGTAAATTGTTAAAGGAAGGAAGCTTCCCAGTAAAATCAAGAGCAGTCAGGGCATACGTTGATATAATACAAGAATATAGCCCATGGCTTTTTAAGGAGGAGTTGTTAGATATATCACAATGGAACCATCATGGTGAAGATTTAAAAAGAATAGAAAAGAACAGCCCAGGGACTCTGCCAGTTGGCACATTGACATTGTGGACGTACATATCTGATTTGCTTAGTCCAAAGCCTTCAGTTCAGACAGAGGTAGAGGAAGAAGAAGACATATTGATTCAAGTAGAAGAGGAAGTCTCTCAAGTTAGTCAGACAGAGGAAAAGATTCAAGTAAAAGCTCGAGCTAGTCAGAAAGAGGAAAAGATTCAAGTAAAAGAGAAGGTCTTTTGAGATAGTGAGACAGAGGAAGAAAGTTTAGAGCAGAAAAATCTATCAGGGGAAAAGTTAAAACAGGAGACTGCTAATAAGACCCTTTTATTAGAGAGCGTAAGTGTCCAACCAACAGCACCGCCTCTACAGGAGACTGCTACTAACAGCATTCTATCACCAGAGGGCGTAAGTGTTCAACCAACAGCGCCACCTCTACAGGAGACTGCTACTAACAGCACTCTATCACCAGAGGGCATAAGTGTCCAATCAACAGCACCACCTCCATATGCTAAGAGACTCCCAACCCCCGCAGTTGATAGTTTGGATCCTGAGACAGGATCTCAAGTATGCCCTGTATTTGAGGTAGGAGGGCAGCGAACTTACCAGGGTTTAAATTTCAAATCAGTGAAGGAGCTAAAAGAGGCTGTAACAACCTATGGTCCTCAAGCACCCTTCACTGTAAGCTTGGTCGAATCCATTACCAACTTAAGCATGACGCCAGCAGATTGGGCTAGTTTGTGTAAAGCTGTGCTAAATGGAGGACAATACCTGTTATGGAAGGTTGCCAATGAGGAATTTTGCAAGGAGACGGCTAGTCGAAATACAGCAGCTGGTTATCCTCAGAGAAATCTAGATATGTTGTTAGGAAAGGGACCTTATGAGGATCGGCAGCAACAACTTGCATATGATCCTGGTGTATATTTACAAATTGCTGTAGATGCAGTTAGGGCATGGAAGACTTTACAAGAACCTGGAGGTTTACAAGGTCAATTATCTAAGATAATACAAGGAGCTAATGAACCTTACGCTGAATTTGTAGATAGGCTTATTCAAACAGCTACCAGAGTTTTTGGGAATACAGAACAAGCAATGCCATTTATAAAACAACTGGCTTATGACCAAGCGAATCGTTGGTGTAGAGATATCATTAGACCATGGAAACATGAAGATTTAAACACATATATTAAATTATGTAGAGACATTAATGAACAAGGGCAAATTGTGGCAGCTGCAGTAAAACAAGCTTTAGATGCCAGAGACATTAATGAACAAGGGCAAATTGTGGCAGCTGCAGTAAAACAGGCTTTAGATGCCAGAGACATTAATGAACAAGGGCAAATTGTGGCAGCTGCAGTAAAACAGGTTTTAGATGCCAGAGACATTAATGAACAAGGGCAAATTGTGGCAGCTGCAGTAAAACAGGCTTTAGATGCCAGGCCAAGAACATGCTACAATTGTCAACAAACAGGACATTTTAAAAGGAATTGCCCCATAGGAGGAGGGTTTAACAAAACTAGGTATCAAACAAGTAGAATACCGGGTATTTGCCCACGATGCCGTAGAGGGAGACATTGGGCTAATGAATGCCGTTCTCAAACCACCATAGAGGGTACTCCATTATATTGGGCTAATGAATACCGTCCTCAAACCACCATAGAGGGTACTCCATTATCAAAAAACGAACAAGGACAAGGTGTTTATCCACAATATCGTGGACAAAGGCATCGGGCTCCGTTGCCAAAAAATGGACAGGGGGCCCCAATGCTCCGGGGCCCCAAACCACAAATATACGGAGCACTGGAGGAACCCAGCAACCCCAGCAACCCCATCAGGGTAGTGCCCAGCACATCAGATCCCTCATCAGACAAACCAGAGGGAGCGCAGGGTTGGACATCTGCGCCTCCACCAACTCAGTACTAACTCCAGAGATGGGAGTTCAAATCATTCCCACAGGGGTAAAAGGACCTCTTCCCAAAGGAACAGTAGGCTTATTATTGGGACGCAGCTCTTCTACTCTAAAAGGACTTTTGATAAGTCCTGGGGTAATTGATTCCAATTATGAAGGTGAAATAAAAATTATAGCCAGTTCTCCAAAGGGTATATCAGTAATTTCACCAGGAGATAGAATAGCACAGTTACTAATAATACCAAGCCTACATGATAAATTTTCCAGTCATGTTGTAGAAAGAGGTTCCAAGGGATTAGGCTCCACAGGTGTAGATTGGGCTATGCTTTCTTTAAATTTAGATTCTCGCCCCATGCTAAAACTAAATATTCAAGGACATGAATTTAATGGGCTACTGGATACAGGTGCAGATCTTAGCATCATCTCTCGTCAAGAATGTCCAAAACATTGGCCATTACAACAAGCCACTCAATCGCTTCGAGGCCTAGGAGTGGCGACTAATCCCGATAGAAGTGCAATGCTATTAGATTGGAAGGATCCTGAAGGATGTGAAGGAACTATACAGCCATATGTATTGGATCATCTTCCCGTAAATTTATGGGGACGAGATGTCTTAGATCAATTAGGTTTGACATTAACAAATAATATCAATCAAAATGCACCCACTATTATGGCTAGACAAGGTTTTAGGAAAGGAAAAAGATTAGAAAGACAAGAACAATGTATAGCAGCACCAATACAAATAGATCAAAGAACAGACAGACATGGGTTGGATTTTCACAAAGGGCCACTGAGACAATAAAAATTACATGGAAATCAGAAAGACCAGTATGGGTTCCTCAGTGGCCCTTGACTAAAGAAAAGACACAAGTAGCCCATGATCTGGTCAAACAACAATTAGCGGAAGGACATATACAACCTTCTGTATCTCCCCATAATACTCCCATTTTTGTCATCAAAAAGAAATCTGGTAAATGGAGACTACTGCAAGATTTAAGAGCCATTAACAATGAAATGGTCATTATGGGACCTGCTCAATCGGGGATTCCTCAATTGTCTGCTTTGCCAAAAACTTGGTATGTTTTAGTTATAGATATTAAAGATTGTTTTTTTTCAATTCCAATTCATCCTGAGGATAGTCCACGTTTTGCATT
Organism: Ictidomys tridecemlineatus; assembly: GCF_052094955.1. Lineage (NCBI taxonomy): Eukaryota > Metazoa > Chordata > Mammalia > Rodentia > Sciuridae > Ictidomys > Ictidomys tridecemlineatus. The sequence goes on along the minus strand of NC_135483.1, from coordinate 188,692,194 downwards.
TACTATCCCTGCACTAAATCATGAAGGTCCTGATCAGAGATATGAATGGAAAGTACTCCCTCAAGGGATGGCTAACAGCCCAACTATGTGTCAAATTTATGTTAACAAAGTAATCCAGCCACTTAGAAATCAAAATCCTGAACTACAAATATTTCACTATATGGATGATGTGTTATTGGCACACAAAGCTAAAAACACATTGCTAGAATGTTATGCCACACTTACAAACTTATTAAAAAATTATAATCTAGAGATAGCAATAGATAAAGTACAATTAAATTTTCCAATTAATTATTTAGGAGTTCTATTATCCTCAACCATGGTCCGTCCACCAAAAATTCAAATACGAGTTGATCAACTCAAATCACTTAATGACTTTCAAAAGTTATTAGGAGACATAAATTGGATAAGGCCTTATCTAGGTATTCCAACAGGAGAATTGGGACCTTTATTTGATATCCTAAAAGGTCCATCAGATCCAAATTCACCCCGAATGTTAACGCCTGAAGCAAGAAAGGCATTAAAAATCATTGAAACATATATGGAAAATATGCATTTGGATAGAATTGATATAAGTTTGCCTTTATTATTTATTGTACTACCAACAAAAAATATTCCTACAGGAGTATTTTGGCAAGAAGGTCCATTATTATGGATACATTTATCTTATTCTCCTAACACTATTCTTACTAGGTATCCTGAGGCTGTAGGACAATTAATACTCAAAGGAATAAAAACAGCAAAGGCAGTGTTTGGAATTTCTCCCCATAAAATTATTACTCCATATACTATGAATCAAATTGATGAATTAGCTAATGAGTTAAATACTTGGGCAATAATAATGTGCAAATCTAATGTTTCATTTGATAACCACTTACCATCTAATCCTTTATTGTCTTTTTGGTCATTGCATCCTGTAATTTTTCCAAAAATGACAAGAAAAACACCTATCATGAATGCTCCAAATATATTCACTGATGGGTCAAATAATGGTACAGCAGCAATAGTTACACCTGATCAAACTTTTACATTTTTAGTACCCAAACAATCAGCTCAAAAGGTAGAGCTTAATGCAGTATTACAAACTTTTGTGATGTTTAAAGATTCTGTATTTAATTTATTTTCTGATAGCCAGTATATAGTTAATGCTATAGTATCCCTTGAAGATGCTGGTAGAATTTCCCCTTCTTCTACTGTTTTCTCTTTGTTTTCCACTATACAAAGTTTAATCTGGGACAGAAAAGATCCATTCTTTATAGGACATATCAGGGCACATACAGGATTGCCTGGAGCCCTTAGTTTGGGCAATGATTTAGCAGATAAAACTACACGTGACATACATATTTTCTCTATACTAGAAGAAGCTATAAATTTTCATGAAAGATTCCATGTCAATGCTAATACTTTACAAAAGCGTTTTAAAATAACTAAGGAACAAGCTAGACAAATAATAAAACAATGTCAAAATTGTGTGACCTTTTTACCACAAGTTAATCTTGGAGTCAATCCTAGAGGATTGATGCCTAACCATATTTGGCAGATGGACGTCACACACTTGCCAGAATTTGGAAAATTAAAATATTTGCATGTTACAGTTGATACTTCTTCTGGATTTTTGATGGGCTCCCTTCATGCCGGTGAAAAAACTAAAGATGTTATAGCTCATTGCTTACAAAATTTTGCCACTGTGGGCATTCCAAAACAGTTAAAAACAGATAATGCCCCTGGTTATACGTCTACTTCTTTTAAACAATTTTGCTCATCATTTGGCATTACTCATATAACAGGAATCCCATACAATCCACAGGGTCAAGGCATAGTTGAAAGAGCTCATCAAACTATTAAAATGTACTTATTAAAGCAAAAAGATGGAATTGGGAAGGGGTATATATTCCCCAAAGATAAACTTAAAATAACGCTTTTTACTCTAAACTTTTTAAATTTGGATTCATCAGGACTTAGTGCTGCAGAAAGGCATATGTGTCCAAAAAATGTACATAAGCCCAAGGTACTTTGGAAAGATATTCTAACAGGACAATGGAAAGGTCCTGACCCAGTGATTGTCTGGAATCGGGGCTCTGTCTGTGTGTTTCCACAGGAAGAACAGCAGCCGATTTGGATTCCAGAGAGATTAACCAAGGTTCTGACCCAGAACAGCAGCCGATTTGGATTCCAGAGAGATTAACCAAGGTTCTGACCCAGTGATTGTCTGGAGTCGGGGGCCTGTTTGTGTGTTTCCACAGGGAGAACAGCAGCTGATTTGGATTCCGGAGAGATTAACTAAAATCCTGACCCAGTGATTGTCTGGAGTCGGGGGTCTGTTTTTGTGTTTCCACAGGGAGAACAGCAGCCGATTTGGATTCCAGAGAGATTAACTAAAGCGATTTCTACAGACCAAAAAGAAGATGATTTAGCTCAAATCCATAATAGCTGATATCCAAAAATCCAATTTGGCTATCCTTACATCTGCGACAGAACCAGGATGCTTTTTTCAATATCTATTTTATTATTGCCCTTTCCCATATCATGAAGTTCTATTTTATTTTTTTGAGCTCATACAGACCTAGGTTAATGTTTTGCTGATCAGTTCTATTTTTTTTTTTTTGACTATAGAGTTTTTAAACATTGCAATAGAGATTTTACCTGTAAAAAGTTATAAGGCCTTTACTATTGTGTTATGTGTTGTATGTATTATATTATGTGTGCACACTTGTGTTTTGTGTTATATGTTTGAATGTACGTATGTCCAATGTACGTATTTCTATATATCATATATGATGAGCGCTCATGAAAAGATGGATCCAAATATTTTTTTTTATTCACGTGATTTAAATGGTTTAATTTAAATTGGGTAAATAACTGTTAAGAATTGTTTTAATATGTAAACAAAAAAGGAGGTTCTGTTTGTTTACTCTCACCTTTCGTTTTCATTATATTTAATAATTCTCTTCACTATAATGTAAATTGTTAAGAAAATTGTTTTCTTTTAGTGTCTTCTGGAATGTTACCTAATTTTTTCTTTAGTCATTATTGCCAGAATTCCTATCTTCATCCCTGTGCCGGTGAAGACAAAGATAAAACTAATCTACAGTTTCTGCAATAGCCATCACTGAACTGCTTACAGAACTTACACTGAACTGCTTACAGAACTATGTGTCACTTGTATGCATTGTGAACTATCTGTTGGTGCAGCGACTTGTGTAGTGTTGGGATATTTTTGCTGATGATATCATCGGTGGTACAATTTTCCCAAAAGGAGCCGTCAATTGACTTGGTATATCTTCCTCCCTTCTGCTTGTCATGATCATTCAGCTAAAATTTGGGGGTCAACAGAGGTGAGGCAAAGAACCTCACCCCCCCCCCCGCTGAGACCTCTCCACAGGTGTGGCTGTACTGGACCGGTAGTCAATGACGGGTAAGATCCAATTACAATGGTACCAACCTAAGACAGGAGGCTGACGCCCTGAGGTCAGCTCATCCGAAGACGGGTAAGGACCATATGTATTGGACAACCTAAGGCAGGCACGGTCCATAAGCCACATGCTTGTTGTTTAAACAGAGAGGGGGAGATGTTGAGAGCCACAGCCAAAGGGGCCCCAGCAAACTTCCAGCTCCCAGCAAGCTTCAGACTGCCCCAGCAACATCTAGCTGATTGGCTCCTCTGCGGTGATGTTCATTGGGCTGTTTCCCTGCCCTTCAGACTGCCAGCTGATGATTGGCTCACAGCTGCCCCAGCAACATCTAGCTGATTGGCTCCTCCACGGAGCTGCTCATTGGGTGACTTCTTTGGCTCTGCCCACGCAACCCAGCCAATCGGCCTCAAGAGGAGGAGGATTGTGGGAGGAAAGGGCTGGTGTTGGAGAGAGAGGCTTGTGGAAGCCGGTGGTGGCAGTTGGGCTCTGAGGGTTTTTCCCTGGAGCTGTTTTGTTTGGCGTTTGTAGTTCTAAAAATAAAGTTAGTTTCTTTTTGACAAGTGGCTCCTGATTTGTGCCAAGCCAGACTTCGGCAGTCTGCATGAAACATTAAGGTTATAGGGAGAAGCTGAACATGCAGAAAGAATGAGGGCATTTGGCTAATAACATTCTGTTTGGAAGTTCATATGGTGGAATGGCCATGGCTCTTTAAACTTGGCCCTCCTGTCCCATTTTCCTGGATTTATATTGGCTACAAGAACTCATTTGTCATTTCTAAAGGAGGAAATTTCCAGTGGCTATGAGAAATACAGCTTCAATTACTGAACATTTGAGCCATCTGTTAGAAATAGCTATGACTCCTGCTCTTCATCTTGAGAGAATCTCAAATCCACACTGCTTGAACCTGATTTCAAAAGTACAGGGACCAATCACAGTTTTAACAATTCTTGCCCACTAAAACCTGAATAATATGTTTGGCTAAGTCTTCCATCAGCTGTATTTTTGGTTACAGTTATTTTATTTTGGAGTATTTTGGGGGAGCACAACCTATAGTTCCTGTAATGAATAGAATTTAAGGTATTCTTAAATTATGTTTTATATTTTTCCTATTCAGGGGTCATAAGTGCTTTAGGATTAAAAATACAAATAACTAAATTTCAGGCAAAGAAAGTAAATGAGCAAATGTTTACTAATTTAAGATGACATTTTTACAATGGAAATAATGGCCATGAAATTTAACCAAATTGTGATTTCATTCTAGCATAATATCTTCCATCACACTGAACTTGGTTGAGATAGGAGGCATCAGAGAGAAGATTGTGTACCCTTTGGCTTTATTATGCTGTTGCAAGTAATAATGATTTAATGTTCTTCAATATCAGAGAATTTGTGAGCATATTTTGTTACACTTACCAACTTTTCATAAAAACAGTAAAAACTTTAATATTAGAATATTTGATTATGACCTTATAATCCTCTTGATTAATCTGATGACAGATAATTCCCAATGAGCAACAACAAAGTCCACTGTATAGCTTCACACAACATGTACACTATATAATTATGAGGAGATAATTTTTATAAAGTAATTGGTAAATTTGGAATACACAGACCATTATGAAATGCAGCACTCTAAAATAGAAGTTTAAGCAAAACATGTAGAAAGTACAAAAATTACATTATAACAAGAGCTATAATATAGAATTACAAAAGATATATAGGATAGAAATAATTTGCTGTTAATAAAGTGGGTGAGGCATGGGAGATGGGGTTCGGTAAGAAAGGACTGAGAAAGATAAAGGAGAAAGAGACTTGCTTCATTAAGAAATCCAACCATATAGAGACACATGACTGTGTTGAGTCTGGTGTAGATGAGAAGTTGGTGAATTTCAGCTTTGTATATTAAGATATTTTGACATCTTTAAGTGCCTAGAAAATTAGAGTGTGATATAGAAACTCTGACACACTCTGCAAGACAGATTAATTCATGTAAGTTGAATGTCAAATTAATTTATCTAAAGTCAAATATCCTATCCAGTATATGTAAAGCTGTCATTTAGTAACACAATATCTTATATGATATCATTCAAAAATTCAAAATTATAAATTTGTATGAGTTATGGGAACTTTTTCTAAAATTGTACATACAAAATATTAAAATGAAGGGAAGTAACTATCAGACTTCTCTGAGAAAAGCATTTGTCACGATTCATATTTTTCTATGTTATTCCTAGTAATTCTTTATAAGCTGTTAGTATTCATATTTTGTTTTCTAGCATTTTTGGCAAACTGAAATAGAAAACTGAATTTACAATTAATGAAGACAATTTTCATAGCTGGAAACCTTACTTCAGTGTCTTAAACTGCCTAAATTATCATTTAGATGTCCATAGGTATTTTGGGAGAAAAAGAAATTATCTAGTCTTACAAAAAATAATTCATTTGGTATGTGGTAAAACATAAAATAAATTGGGCAATCGCATTATTTATCATGTAAAATAATATAACCACCAACTGTTCCATTCTTGGAAAATTGTGTTTACATGACAATCTTTTCCTCAATGAAATGAGCTTTCTCATCCTGTCATATCACTGACCTCTTGACAACTATGTACCTAGATCCATTATTTCTTCTTAATTATTCTCTCAATCATCAGAGTTACTTGCCATTGAGATGAATCACTGCTCTATTCTTCCCAACAACCACCTTGACTCTGAGTTAATTTTTGTAGTATTGCTTTATTTTATTGATCATCTCATATACATTAAATATCAGAATGGGAAACCTGGAAAAGATGATAGTTTAGATTGTTCTTTCGATGCCTGAAAGAAAAAAGTCAACATCCCAAACCTGTATGTAATATACTTGTCAAGACTTGACTAATGGTGGCAGTAACTACAGAGTGTAACTGAAGAGTCATATGGTTGTTACTTGTATAATTTTCTTTAAAAAAAATGATGAGCTGTTTTCCAGACTAGCTGAATCACCTTACATTCCCACCCATGAGGAATGAGTGATCTACTTTCTCTGGATTCGAGCCAACATTTGGCATATCAATGGCTCTTTATTTTAGACATTCAGATAGAGGGGGATAGTAAAGATATTATTATTAATTTGCATTTCCCTGATGGCTAGTGACACTGAACTTCTTTTTATGGGCTTATTTGTATTCTGTAGTTCCTCTTCAGTTGAAATGGCTGCTTATGTCATTTGACTATGTACTAGTTGATTTTTTTCTGTTGATATTTTAGCATCCTTTTTAAATATTCCAGATAGGAATGCTTTGCTGCATATATAAGTTGCAAATATTTCTTGATGTCTGTAGTTTATCTTTTCATCATCTTATGTTTATCACAAAGTTTTAAATTTGATGGAGTCCAACTCATCAATTTTTCATTTTGTGGGTTATGCTCTTTGGTCTTGAGTCAGAATTTTTGCCTAAATCTGTATCCCAAACATTTTTTTCCTGAGGTTTTCTTATTTTTCTTTAGATTTTCAGATTTATGTTTTCCATTTAAGACTGTAATACACTTAAGTTAATTTTAGGATGATGTATCAAAATTGATATATGAGTTTTTTTTCTATAAACGCCTGATTCCTTCTATACAACTCAATTGTTATTTCACTTTTTATTTAAAAAATGTGCACATTACATTTTAATGTATTTATGTGAGCCGAGTCCTCCATTCTGTTCTACTGATCTATGTATCTATCCTTCTGACTATATCACACAGTCTTCATTACCATAGCTATACAATAAATCTTTAAAAACATCTATTGAAGATATCATATGTGATGTTTTAACATACAGTCATCCCTCAGAATTTGTGGGGGACTGGTTTCAGGACTGTCACTCACCACTCTCACAAACAATCAAATCCTCAGATGTGCAAGTTCCTTATATAAAATAGTGCAGAATTTATATATAACATGTGTGCATCCTCTCATATAATTTACACCAGCTCTAGATTACTTATAATAGTTAATACAAAGTAAGTGATATATAAATGCAAATTATACTGTAATGTTTAAGAAATTCTGGAAAGAAAAGTTTGTACACATTCAATACAAAAGTTTGTACACAGTTCAGACGAAAAATTTTCAAATATTTTTGATCCATGGTGATTTGAATCAAAGTTGGAGAATCTACGGATGTGAAGTCCATTGTACATATACATAGTAAGATGGTAACTGCAGATAAAATTAATACATTCATTTCCTTCTACGTTTACCTTTTTTCTTTTCAATTTTTGTCATAAAAATGCATAAAATATGCTCTCTTCACCAAGTTTAAATATAGAATTATTATAGCTTTATGTCACTGTGACCAACATACCTGGCATGATCTTTGCAATACTTTATTTCCAAACAATAACATTCTTTCTGTATCTCCAAAATTTTTCTTATGTCATTCTCACAATGAAAAATGGATTCAGTCCATCTCTAGGAGTCCTCAGAGTCTCACAAGGTGCATCTACTGAAAGGGAGCTCTCGGGGCAAGAGAAAGAAGAGAGTATCTGAGATATTTCCTGACTTCATTTTTACTTACATTCAAACACATGTTTGCTATAACTCTTCTATATTCCAGAACAATGCTGAATGCACTATTCTCCAGAGGAAGTTGACATCCTACATTAAAAGCACATCAAGACAAATTGGTAGAAAGTATGTAGTAATTTTCCAATACAATTCAGCATTTGAAAAATAACCAAAGAATTAAGATCTTACTTCTTCATTAGTGACTTATTTAAGAAACAGAACTTCCTGTGCATATATTGGCAATATTCATCATATTATTTTAGAGGTTTATAGGTTTCAAATATAATGTGCTTTTAAATATGTCAAATTCTAACACAGACAAATTTTCATACTGGAAATTTTAAATTTTGTGCTTTCTAAACAAGTAACAACATTGAAAAGTAACACACTGTAACTTTATTACTACTAAGCAATCTAATATTGATTTATTTACAGAATATATGTTTTGAGTAAATAAAGCAAATTGTTTTTGACTTTTTTATGTGATTAACTCCTAAACTATAATCTGGAACTTTATGTAGACCATATCAATTTAATAAAATAAAAATGGGTAACATATAATTAAAGAGAGCTGACCTTATTTTGCTGTGGAGATTTTACTTGGCTTTCTGAACTCACATTTCTGTAGAGGACATGAGATTCAGTGTGTTTGTTAACATTAATAAATTAATATTGTTTTTCATATATGTACTCTTACATATACATATGCATATATATATATGTATATGTATAAAACATACACTTAAACACATGCATCTATTGTGTGAAGATTGACACGATGGAGGAGCAAAACTTAACACAGATTTTCTCAGTCACTGTTTCTATGGAAACATGACAGCTCACAGAAATATAGAAAATCTGAACCCTTTTTCAGTAACATTGGTATAATTTTCCCACTTCTTTCTGACAATGGAAATAGCTCTGCTGATGCTTAGGTTTTCAAAATTATGGTTTCAGGACCCAACAAATGACTCATTTAAAAAGCATCTACTCTCTAATTTAGAGCAAATTCAATTTTAATTAAAGTGAATTTATTTTAAGTTTCTCCTTGAAAAATCCATTAAGTTGTGCATAATATAATACACATGAATTATACTCTGTGAATAAATAGCATGCCCAGGAATGGCTGATACAACGTCCTGCAGAGTATATTCACAACCAAATTTTAATCTTAGGGATTTAAATGTTGGACATTTAATGTACTTCTTAATGGTTATAGAAAACAACTTATTGATTTTAAAGTAAAAATTATAAATGATTTGAAAAGAGTTATAAAAAATAAATATAAGGGATTATAACACTAAATTCATGGCTATCCAGCAAGGTCAAGAATGGAGTTTTGTTTGTTAGTAGCCCTTGCTGTCATACTTAAAAAATGCCTAAAGAACTGTTCAAGCTCATTAAGTTGGACATATTAAATATGAACAATATTAAATCTTAGTTTATCAATTATACCTCAATAAAGCTGTTAAAAATGACTATAACCCAATAAGGAAATCTAACATTAAAATTTGCATCTATTTTCTATCTTGATTCAGAAAGCATCTTGATACCTTCCTTTGAAGGTAGCCCTGACATTACTGTGTACTTTCTCATTTCCAAAGTGTTCTTAGATAATTAAAGCTAGATTTTCAATAAAATGACCAATATCTTAAGTATATTTTTTTAAAAAATATTTTTTTAGTTGTAGATGAACACAATGTCTTTATTTATTTATTTATTTTATGTGGTGCTGATGATCGATCCCAGTACCTCATGCATGCGACACAAGTGCTCTACCACTGAGGCACTATATAGCTTATAAAATAAGTTATATTTTAACTGTGGGTCAGATATTACTTTATTCACTTGACACATTTTTTCATTTATTCTGTATTATAATAAAGAGCTTTTGTCTTAATTGTCCTCTAAATATTTTATAAGCTTATATGCTCTTGTAGATAATGTATAGAAAACATAAGTAGTTCTCATTAAGAACATAGGCTCTGGACTCAGGAGAATGGTCCCAGCTACTCTGAGCATCAGCAGAACTCTTGTGACTGTGAAAGCAGGAGAAAAGCTGTCCGAAGGCTATCTTCTACTTGCCTTCCGATTTCCCTATTTGGATGTTTTCAAAACATGGTTTCTTACTGCCTCCATGTTCCAAAAGGTATAAGACTTTTATCTTACTCCCTCAAAGTACAGCTGTGGGTTATGAAACTGCATAGCTGCAGAGTATAACGGGATCCTCGCCAATGGGGTGTCCCACCCCTTCTCACCTGGCATTGCCATCGTCTCCTCTTGGTAATATCATCCTCTCTGGTCCTCGTGGGCCAGAACCCAAAGAGCTGGTTTCATTGGTATCTCAGTGTTTTTCACTGTATAAATAAATAATAAACTGACATAATCATTTGATCTTTATGGACCAAACCCATCAGTTCTCCCCATGCCGTGTGGGCTTGAAATGCGTCAGTTTCTATGAAGTTGCACTGTACTTTAGGCTGCTTACCTTCACTTGAATAGGAGTAACAATCCCCTCAGGGGACTTTTGTGAGGACTCAATGAGTCAACACCTGTATAAACTCAAGAGCAAACAGTACTCAACCTACATTGGTTATTAATACCATAATACTTACATGTGTCCAAGGTGATAGGACTGATCAATGAAATTGTAGAAATTCAGTCCTGGGTTCCCAGAAAGCCAAAGCCCGTTCTCTTAGCCACTTACTCCAATAAATTGCAAATTTTACAACTGTATCCAAGTGGCTGGTGCACCCCAAACCAATAGAGAGTTTAAAGTCACAAACTTTCCTTGAAACAGGTTTAACATTTTGGATTTGAGGACTGCTTAAGAGGATCACATTAATCATAAGTTTATATAAAACAAATCACCCCTGAAATTAGTGAATACAAAACAACAAATGCCCATTATTCTCAGAGTTTTTGTGGATTGCAAATATCAGATTGGCTAAGCGGGGCACTCACAGCTCAGGAACTCATGAAGTTGTAGATGTTGATTGGAACTGGAATTACGGGATGGCAAGCTTGAGGCTGGAGAACCATTGCCAAAGTGGGTATGCCCAAGCCATAGCCGCTCACAAAGTCTAAGGTATTTATTATCTGGCCTTTTGTTGAAAAAAAAGTTGGAATAGATGAAACTATGTATTAAAGAATCTCAGTTCATTTAATGGTCCATTTTTTTAATAAATTCACAATGTGAGATTTCGGGTAACTTTAGCTTCAATCAACGTTTCTTGGCCAGTTAGTTGACTACGAAGACCACACATGAAATTTATGTCCTCATTATTATTTATATATTCGATCTGGCCCTAAGAGTTACTAATTTACTTCAGATTTTGCATTGACTCGAGAGGGTACCATGCAATATAGTTAAAACATAAAAATTTCTTATTCATGAACTGATTTGTTCATCCAACATCTTCTATCCCCCATGGCATATCAGGTTCATTGCTGGTAACCAATGACACTGCCAATAACTGATTTGTCTTAGTTTTCTGGGAACTCTAAATATCACAGGAAGATATATTTTAAGAGGTAACTGTAACAAAATAAAGTGAATGATGTGTTCTTCAAGCCACACAAAAGCACTGTGAACAAAGTGATGAGCACTGCATAGAACTGAGGCTAAAGACAAGCATTATGGAGGGTTTTCTGAGTGACAGAGGGCTGTGGGGACATATAAAGAGTCTCCCTAGAGATTTTAACAAGTCTACACAGGTGCAAAGTGCTCACAGCCATGGCTTAACCCAGGAAGATGCTCCATGATGCTTGAGGACAATGCAGCCATGGCCACATGAATTTTTTTTATATATAGTTAGGGTTTATAATTTTGTTATATTTTCAAATAATCTTTGACAAAAAGATTCAGAGTAATTATAAAATGGCATTATATATTATAAAATGGCAGAAATAGAAACACTATAGTGGGAAGTGTGGGAAATTAAAAGTGCACCTTCTATGGACATATTATGTATTCCTCATGTTATTACTGATATTAACAGCATGTTTTCTTTGAAGTCCCTTTAAATTTGGTCTTAAAACTAAAGAGTTTGGAATGCTCATAGTAAAAAAAAATGTTCTTTTTTTCCCAGTATGCATTTAGTTGCTCACATCTAATAGTTTAATTTTTGTATCAGATGTGTATGAGAAAGAGTGAACCCTAGACCCACTCTGCCCATGTTCTAATCCTGGACCTGCCATTTACCAGCTGTTTGGTGAGCAGCTTTCAAAATCCCCCTCATGATCCCTGTTTCCTGTCTTTCATACCCTCATATAATTCCCTCACTTGAGTGTGAGCTGGACCTACTGACCTGCCTGCAACAAGAGGATCTAGCAAAAGGGATGTTAATCCTGAGATCAGATTTCGGCAGACTGGGCTCTCATCTCGTGGACACTTCTTTCTCTGGCTTTTCTCACATGCTATGATGAAACAAGCTGCCCTATTGTGAGCTGTGTCTTTGAGAGGATCATATGGCAAGAAATAGAAAGCAGTCTCTTGCTGATATCCATTAAAGAATCAAGACCATCTACCCAGTACTGTAAGTGGAACCGAATTCCCACAACAATGAAGCAAATGAGCCTTAAAGAAGGTCCTTCCTTCAACCAAGCATTTTGATGTCTGCAGTCTCATCTGGCATCTTGATGGCAGCCTGTGGGACACCCAGACACAGAGGACCTTGTTGAGACATGCCGTATTCTTGTCCTACTGAAACTATGAAATAATAAATGCTATCATTTTAAGCCAATATATTTTGGGTATAATTCATTTGGGGGTAATTAATGACAACTAATATAGATTTTGATGCTTTTAGAAACTCTCTAAACATTTGGCATTGTTTTGAAACCAGGAAGCTAGTGAAGATTGGAAAGGCATGCACAAAGCTTAGAAGGATTTTTGAGAATTAAAGAATGTCTCAATCGTTTTTAACAGAATGTTAGTTACAATGTGGACACTGAGGATATTGGCAGTGAGAGCTCAAAAGAAAGTGAGAAACATGTTATTGCAGACTAGAAGAAGGAAAATCCTTGTTGTCTAGTGATAGAAAATTTATTGGCCCAGTCATCTGCAGGTAAGTGGAAAGCAGAAATATGACTAATAAACTTGATGATTTAACCAAGGAGACTGTTAAACAAAGCCTGGAAGGGACCATCTGGTGTCTTCTTGATGCGTATGGCAAATGGGAAACGGGAAGAAGAAATTGAGTGAGGGACTGTAGAGTGGACAGAATTCCAAGGTGACCCTTAATAATAATCCCCTCACCTTCAGAGTGGACCAGACTTGAGAATGTGATAAATGCCATCATCATGATTGAGTTAAACTATATGGTCAAGATGTAATCGAAGTTCTTGATCTGTTGGTTTTGTGTTGTCAAGAGGGAGATTATTTTAGGTGGGCCTGGGTTAATCTGATAAAGGCTTTACAACAAGGTAAAGTATCAGAGAGATTCTCCTGTTGCCTTTAAAGAAAAACAAGCCACCACGCTAAACTGCCAAGGATAGGGATGGCAGAGGATCTAAGCACTTCAGTGCCACAGCATGAAGAATTAATTTCTTGTAATGACAATAGCTGTGACTTTTTATGCTCTCTCCACTTCTGTTTCTACAGAAGGTAATTTGGTTGTGTTGGATCATTTTACTCAGATGAGTAAGAAATCCTTTGGTTCTACATGTTTAACCTGCTCAGGTTGTTGGGGCTGTATCTACTGTCACTTTACATAGTTGGAAAATCTGTGCATATTTCATAATTATTCAAATAAAAGATAATACTGCCAAATCAGTAATAACTAAAGATTTAACATGTGTAAAACTCCAACTTTTAAACAATGATACTGAATAGGAGACGTTAACTGTCCAGTAGTATTTTGAAGTGTCTTTTAAGATCCATGTACCAGTTTAGGGGCTAGAGATAGTATATGACAAGCTGTGTCCTCAAGGAGCTTACATTCTAGAGGGAAAATCCAGCAAAGGTATTTTAAGAAATATATTACCTTAGGTGCCAATAAGCAGAGAAGAATTATGTGATAGAAAATAAGCGGGGTGAGAGCCCTTCTAGCTAGCTGGATCAGTGATAATTTCTGGGAGGAGGGACAAATTTTTTCCTTGTTCTTTCTTTTATATAATTAGTATTACTAGGATATCAAACATAGCTCAATTCTAAGTAGATAAAACCTCCATAAACAGAACAGGGTGGGATATGACAGTAATTATTTCATATAGAGAGATTATGTTGATCCAATAAAACTTCCATAAAAATGTCTGCAGTTAGGCTGCACAACTCATGAACAACAGGAATAAATAAATAAATGGAAGCTGGGAAGTCAGAGATGAAGGCATCAGCAGACTTGGTATTTGGTGAGGGACATTCCTCACATAGGGCACCTTCTGAGTCCTCTCAGCATGGAAGGTGTGAACAGCTCTTTTCAGATCTGTTGGGCACTCATGCCATTCATGAGAACTCTTTCCTCTTACCCAGAGGGCTCTTGACTTGACCTCTTCCCCAACACCCCACCTTTTAATACCATAATTTGGGGACTATGTTTCCACTTATGAAATTACGACATTCAGACTATAGTAGTGGTTTTATAGCATAGTCACTATTTTGTATACTTGACATTTGGTGAAATAAAAGGGAGTGCAAGCAAGTCCCTGGAGAAAGCCTGCTGGAAAGGGGGGAAAAAAACAATGCAAAGCTTGCACATGGTGAGCGGGTCTCCTGCATTTGGTGAATACAATGAGGTATATTATGTCCCCAACTTGGAGAACAAGGAAAAGAATAGAGATGGATTAGTGTTACAAATGTCAGTAGAGCTAAATTTTTCTCATCTGTAGGCTGGAAGTTTGTGTGCATGTGTGTGTGTGTGTGTGTGTGTGTGTGTGTGCACATACATGTCTACACAGATATATATGTGCAGGGGGGTAGGAGCAAAGTTCTTGATTGATGTAACAATTATGAGGAAGAGAAATGTCAAAGGAACATTGTGTCTGAGACCAAAGATATCAAATATTCTATAATGTCTGAGACAGTACCCTTCTATTAAAAAATTACTACCCACCATCAAAATTTTCCCAATGGAGGAACACTGAGTCTTTTATACCATAACAAGAAGCTGTTATTTGTGTTATTCTATTAAAAATGGGATACATTTGATGTATACAAACATGTATATGGGAGGGACATCTTGAAAATAAAAGCATTGTGAAAGAAGCTGGTTGTACTATGAGCTTGAGGTATACTACACAAATAGTATTCAACCTGAAGATCTAGTAAAGTTTTACAGCTATTTTTTAAGAGTGTTCTTCATTAATATTTATCAACTCAAGTTAAACTAAGTTCCCATAATTATTGGTCCCATTTATAACTTAAATTTCCATAAGCCCAATTTTTAAAATCAAAATTTCCCAATACTTAAAAAAAGACTTATTAAATCTCATAAATTAATCATCAAACTCAAATTCTCTTATCAGTCCAAAATAATTTTCTGATTTAGTACAATTCTTACACGTCTTTCAGTTCGATGTCACAGTTTGAAATCAGTCACAGGATTTACATTGGAACTACAAAGGTCATCTTTAGACATTTTAGTAGGCTGCATTATTCAACCATTTTGAGTGCCAAAGATTTTCAAATTCTTCCTAAATTTAGCACAGAATTATTAACAATATAGACTATTTTATTTCATTAAATACACTTACTTTGAATACTTCTTCAGGTTTGACATCCCCTTACATATTGTTATTAGGTCAAACGTTTCAAGTTGTCATTTAATAATTTTGTGATTTTATTGGCTTATTGAATTTAATAGACATGTGTTTTCAGCAAAGAAGTGAGATAACACACAGCCTATTTATCCCATGCTTCCTACAGCCACACCAATCCTTATCTATATAGTGATATGAAAACACAGGACTTAGTACGTCCTTTAGAGGAAATTTGTTCCGCAAATTGCCTTCTGCCATTTTGTTTTATTCTTCTACCTGACGTCTATAAATAGAAATTTGTAGTCTACCTCTCATTGTGCTGACAATGTCACCAAAGATAAGAGTCACAAGCAAACACTTGCTGAAGACAAACCAGCAAGACTACTGCATAACATGAGATTGATCAGTACAACATACATACAGCACTCTGCATCCCTCACCAAGCTTGGTCCCTCACCAAGTCATTGCTCCAAAGGGGATATTCCTTGCAGCTATTTTAAGAAGCAGAAGTCACTTCATGAGGGTACTAACAAAAACAATAGAAACAAGTATGTCCATGAAAGATGAGACCTTGAAAGGCAAGCAAAAGACTGTTGAATTTAGCCTCTTCTGAATTTCTCAGATTAACTCTATTACACATTAAACTTACTACTTCACAACTTTTCCCTGAGTTTGCCCAACATATGGGTTGAAATCTAAAATAGCAGCTTATTTTCTGCTGTTTCTATGTTAGAAAGTTTCAGTAGGTGTCAGAATCTGCATTTGCATTTGCTGCATCAACAATTTTAAGATGACTTTTTCCACACTTCATTGCTGGGAAACAAATGCAGCGTGGTAATAAAATATTCCTGTTAACGTCCCTTGCATTACATGTTGGCACAAGTTTAAGTTATTTTGTTTTCTCCTCATCTGAGAAATATGCTGAATGGGTCTTTGTAACCTTGGACAAATACATCCACCAGAGCAGGTGAGTTTGCATCTCCCTCTGCTCTCATGAGAAATAGCCAGGCATTTCCAGGTGCACTTCCCCATCATGTGTAACAGAACAAGGATTGGCAGGTCCTGTCATGCCTGACAATGAGTTTCCTAGAAACAGACTCTAAAATAAGAATTGTGTTCAGACTCTGATATGAGACTTGGGAGTGGCTCTCAGATGGTACCTATAAGAAGAAGGGAAGCCAGGACTGGACAGATGCAGGAGCTGACCTGCATTGCTGCTAAAACCAGGACAGTTCTGTGGGGAAAGGCAGAACTTAGTGTTGTCCAACCAGTGTTGCTGGAACTTTGCCTTTTTGCATCAGGCAGTCATTAGCAAGCCATCTCTTGGGAGAGTATATAATCCTGGTCAAGACCTCTGTGGCAGAGGGCAATTTCTAGTGATGAGCAGAGCTATGGTCAGGAACTGATATTCCCAGCGGTTGGTGAAAGATATAAAATGAGAGTATCATCCCGAATCTGGTATTCACTATAAACCACTAGAAAGACTACGTCCGATGTCATGGACTGAGGTCTTGTATCCTAAGCTAACCAGTCACACAAGGCTTGACTAATACAGCAGAGGGAAAGAAGTCAGCCAGATGATTTTAGTGTTCAGAGGAAACACTTTATGTTAGTTGAATTACATAATTCAGTGAGAGGAAAAAATCAGGAGAGAAGGCAAACAAAATTCCATGTCTTTCTGAACACAAATGCGGAAGTGTAACATCTATTTTACTTTAGATACTCTGAACACAACTTTGTTCAATAAAACAAACAATCAATCAAATTAATCAACACTGCCAAGGCCTCTCTTCAGGGTTGTGTTACTTTGATGCAGCTCTCTACTGCTGCAGCATCTGTGCTGATTTAAAGCAGGCAAATTTCATAGATATCTTGGTGTCATGGAGTTGCGACAGATGTTGCTCAGTGGCTGCATTCACCCTCCAAGGTTCTGATGTCATTCCTGCTCTCACTTGTTGCTGCCCTTCCCAACTCCCCTGCCCACTCTTCTACAAGCTAATCCCGACACTCTTCCATAGCTCATGCCTGCAATGGTCCAGCTCCTCCCACCTAGCTCTGGCTTCCACGGGACCTTATCCCCACTCTGGCAAAGGTAGACCTTGGACCTGTCAGAAACACCCTGTAGTCTAGAAAGAAAAGCATTGGACTGAGGGCAGAGCTATCCTTTCCAGAATGGCACGGAAAAATTTCACAACCCTTGCAACACAGAACACTTTGGTAGAAAGGAGGAACTAATAAAATGAATGATTCTCATGACAAATCTTTCTTGGACTTTCAGGACCATTTGGTACAACTGATCACTTACTTGACTTGGAGCATTTTGTGTAGGAGGAACTCTCCAAAAGCGGTGCTCATGGAAGACCTTTCTTAGACACATAAACTCTCACACATCCATGGGAAGTCCTATATTTAGAGTCTAGTTTCCAGATTTTCCTTCTGTCTTCCTGGCAGCTCCTTTCCCTTTCTGTGGCTCTTCTATGAGTGGGAGGATGGCAGACCTCTGCTGCTCTTTTTTAATCATAGTCAAAATAGAATTGAATTTATTCAGGGTGATATTTTCACTACTTGCATAATATGAAGTAAGAAGAGACTAGGTATTTGAGAGTGATTTCAAAACACTACTAATAATGTTGAACAAGTAGAACTTAAGATGTTTATAGAATAAAGTGAAGACATGTGGGGATTGTGACCAGTAGGAAGAGGACGGATACAGTGTATTAGAGACTTAATGGGTCAAAAATGGCTCAGAGGTAATGGGGTAGTGAGAGACTGGAGGTAAGAAACAGGTGGTGAAATTAGAGATTTTTTAAAACATAGTAATAAAAGGCCCAAACAGCCCACATGGAAATATGATTGGAACTCTATATAAACTAGAGTTAGATATTGATTTGCATGAATGTAAAAAATTAGTCATGAGGAGAGAAACAGTAATACCATGTGCTCAAATCTTCAATGAACCAGTGAAAAATATTGTGGTATTATTAGACAAAGACTGTAAATAACAGCAACATGTATTATGCCATTTATTTTAAAATTATGTTTTAATTTATTTATCTATTTATTTACCAAGATCTACAAAAGAGGAAAAGTATTCTTGAAGAAGTGGTATTGAGTGACTAGAGGAACGTCTACTTTATTCCACCATTCTGAAAATTGTGTTCTGAGGTGAAAAAATTGTCATTTCTTAAAGGAACTGCCCTCAGGCAGTGTTCGAAGGTATTGCCACATTTTAATTAGAGCAGTAAAGTAAAAGGAATGTTCATAGACTATATAATACATATTACAAATCACAGTCTGTGGGTTGTAGAGGACTTTGAGAGGGTTAGATATGCATTGAATGGAAAAGGTCCAATTAGGGTACATCAGTCAAACCTCAGCTGGCTTGGGTTCGTCACCTGCTAGAGTGGTCTAAACCGACATTCCTAATGGGTGTAAGTCCTTAATAGGCTCAACTGATTTTGGCTATTGAAATTTTCCAGCAAGCTAGTATCAAGAGCGTTCCCAAACTATTCCCTGGATTTCATACATAGTACTTGTCACTTCCAGTATGCAGCAGTAACAATTTCCTTTAGGTTATTTTGATCAATCATTTCAGCCAATAGAGTAACCCATTTTTCTTCCTGTTCACTCAGTGGCTTAAGAATTCCATCAGCCAGGTGACACTCCCATCTTCAAGCTCAGTGAAATTCAAGATTTATTCTTCCAGTCAGAATGAGGTAATAGGAATCAAATTTACCCTTCTATCTAAAACAAAAACAAAGATAGGAAAAAATATATAAAACTAAATATTTCAAGATTAAAGATGTTAAAAAATGAATGGTATCTTTTACAAAGAAATGAAGTCATTTCTATTAATAATCAACTCAGATATCTGCCTATAGTATATTTCCAGGATATGGTACTGGATTTGGAAGGGACAAAGGTAGGAGCTGTTGGTTTTACTGATTAGAGAAGCAATAAATGAGATTTCAAAAGCTAAAGGCTGATACAATCCATAGGATATAAAATGGGAAGAGTAAGACTGCTTAGACAGATATCTCCAGAGACAGGAAGAGTGGCACCTCTTGAGTTTCAGTACTGATCAGTACCTATAATAAGAAAACTATCCAAGTGTGAGGAAAACTTAAAAATATGAAAGCATCAAGGGAGTAGTACTTGGGGCTCACAAAGGCCAGGGTTAGATTGTGTTTGCACCTATGTTTAGGGTATAATAATAATAAAATCTTATCTGAGTTGCATGGGGGTGAATACATCTAGAATAAATTCTTCTCTCATTCTGCATAGCAAAGTTTAAAAGCAAGACCAGAAATGATTTAATTGTCCTCAAGTAATTTAATTGCATCCACTGCTAAATTTAAAAAATACACTCAGGGAAACAAAAATATTCAACACCCAATTTAAAAACTTAAATAATTTCTGGCATCCAATCAAAAATCACCAAACAGGAAAATATGACTCATAATGGATATAAAATAAATTAATAAAATGTTATCTAGTATTAATGCATATATCATTTGATATGGACTTAAAAGAGGTATTGTGATTATATTTTATGGTTTTGTCAGCTTTTTCACTGCTATGACCAAAAAACCTGACAAGAACAATTAGAGGAGGAAAAGTTTGTGTCTCACAGTTTCAGAGGTCTTAGTTCATAGTCAGCTGTGTCCATTCCTTGGGGCCTGAGGTGACACAGAACAGCATGGTGTAAATGTGGCAGAGGAAAGCAGCTGGGGACATGGCATCAGGAAGCAGGGACACTAACTCCTCTCCCTTTTACCATGAACAAAATACATACCCCAAAGGCAGGCTCCCAACGACCCACTTCCTCCAGCCACACCCTTCCTGTGCACAGTTAATCTACATCAGTGGATTCATGCAAAATCTGATCATTTCACCTCTAAATGTTCTTGCATCCTCTCACACATGAGCTTTAGGGGGGACACCTCATATCTAAACCATAACATTCCATATCTTCCAAACTATAGAGGCAAATTGAGTATGCTATATGGAAACATAAAAAAAATTATGTTTTACAAAACACAGTAACTCAAACTACTAGAGACAAAATCTGAAATATCTTACATGAATAGTATTCTGCTTAGCATTCACAGCAGGAAGTATATTACAGAAGAAAATATTAGTGAGCATTAAGAAATAGTGTTATTATAAGTATACAAAATGAAACAAAAAGTCTAAAGACTAACCAAAAAAATGAGCAGAGAATTTTGAGCAATGTGACATCAAATAATCTATTATATCCTCAAAGAAAGGGTGGGTTAAATTTTTGAAAATAGTGATTGAACATCTGTTTCAAATTTGATCGCAACTAAAAATGTATAAATCCAAGAAGCTTAATGAAGCACAAGGATCAAGGATCTTTATAACCAGTAATAAAATGAGAAAATATTATAAGTAGCTGAAAGAAAGAAATAAGGAGAGGGAGAAAAAAGAAAGAGAGAGAGAGTGGAGAGGGAGGGAGGGAGGGAAAGAAAGGAAGGAAGGAAGTGAGAGAAAGGGAGGGAGGGAAGGTAGGTAGATTATGTGCAGATAGTTGAGAATGGCAACAGACTTCTTGACAGGAATAATAGTAGTTAGAAGTCAGTGGAATATCCTCTTCAAAGTACTGAGGGGAGGGCTGGGGATGTGGCTCAAGCGGTAGTGTGCTCGTCTGGCATGCGTGCAGCCCAGGTTAGATCCTCAGCACCACATACAATCAAAGATGTTGTGTCCACCAATAACTAAAAAATAAATATTAAAATTCTCTTTTAAAAAAAAGTACTGAGGGGAATAAAAGCTGTCATCATAGAATGCTAAAATATCTTTTTAAAAACTAAGACAAAATAAACACTTTTGAAACATAACCAGAAAGAATCCATCACCAGTATACCTGAAGTATAAAAAAAATGTTTAAGGAAATTCTTTAGAAATAAAAATGATACTAGGTGAAAATGTAGATCTATATTAAGGAAAAAACTATACAAAAATTATAATATTTAATGTCTTAAAAGTAATTAGGTTTTGACAAGAAATAAAACACATTGTGAGGTTTAAAACATACGTATAAGTAAATTATATGAAAGCAAAATGTCAAATATCAGAAGGGGAGAAATGGAGTCTAGTATGTATTCGTACTGTATATAAAATGGAATCACATTGTTTTAAGGCAGATTATATGTGATAAGTTAAAGATGTATATTGCTTACCTAAAGATAAACACTAAAGTAGCATAACTAAGATGATATTTAGTAAGTTAATAAAAGAGTAAAATTGAATCCTAAATGCAATTCAATCAAGTGGAAAGAACATGAAAGGATACAAAGTATGAAACAAACAGAAAATAACTACACAAAGTCATTGTTTTCGTCCCTGATCAATGCATTTCTGTTTAAAGATTAAGACTTTCAAACCATTAAAGTTTGAAAATTTTGGCACAAGAAGCAAAAGTCCCAAAAGTTGTTAAGTGTGATAGTAAGATTGATGATTTCCACCTGTATTTCTTAGTGGTTCTGGGGCTCATTAATTCTGATTATGTGAGAGTAGGCACTATATGATGGCTTCTCTCTCAGAGTACATACCACATCCTTCTAGGTAGAACTGCATCTTTTTAGGTAGTCATATAAATAAAATTTTAATTATACTTCTACTTGTCAATTAGGCTATTTGCTTTTGAGTGATGAAATATTTGGATACTAATGGAACTTCTGGAGAGCTGCTTCTAAGGATTCTTTCAGACTCACTGGAAGAAAGCAGGATTCTCTTGGAAGCTACTGGTATGCATATTCCTGAACTACCTTGGAGTATGGACCACTGTGTCCATTTCTGCTGTGTTTTGGAAGCTGAGCTAGAACTGTTAACTAGAGTCCTTACACCCAGTACATAGTCTTTTTTATGTGGCTTGAGCTTCAGAAGTATAGAACATGGATTCCTACAGGGACTGTACCAAGACCAAGTGTTCCAAGATGCACAAAGCTGAAGCTACTACCCTTATTAAGGACTATATAAAAACCACATAGTGTGTTTATTCTTAATTTGTTTGTAGGTCCTACTCAGGGTAAGGAGAAGTAAAATCCACTTCTATGGAATATCAAGGTCACATTTCTAAAGTGCATATGAAGAACTTATTTCATTCAAGAAGCAAGAGTTATGATATTTACAACCTATAAGGAGACTACTTCCAGTATGGATTTTGACAATATGCCAATATGAAACAGGAATTATAAAATTAAATGGCAGTAAATAGGAAACACTACTTACTACTCAATAATCTGTAATTTCCTCATAGCCAAATTATTTGTTTTCATTTCAGTAAATTCTCTTTGTTTAGATCTTGTCATATAAGTAAGACAAGTCCTGAAATGACAATAGAGGTACTCTCTATGTACATCTTAAATCCTTTTCTATATGAAAACCATTTTTGTGTTTCTGTAGAGAATACATTTCTATTTTTACAGAGATTAAAATTAGTGACAATAACTTGAATATATTACTCCAGGTTTCTATTTTTAAGCAGGTAAAATTGGAGACAATTTTATCAGTACAGTTCTTGAGCCAGAACGAACATGCCCAGAGGATAAGAAGTCTTATTTTGTATTTATTTTCATCCTTTTGCTTTCCAACTTCACAATATTTACAGCAGCACTCACATATTAGACATTAACTAAATATTTTTTTTAATTTCATAACTTCTTAATACTAATAGCATTCAACATCATCATCAAATTATACTCTTTGACCATGTATTTTCCCTAAATAAGTTCATATTATGAAGAAGAATTATGCTGCTATAAGAGGAATAAATTCAAGCCATCTAATATTTTTTTAATAACTGTCAAAGTTAATTTCATCCATGTCACTAAATTACTTTAATGGCAGGCTGTCAATAATTGCCTCATTCTTGTTCTTCTTTCAGTCCACAGCATTCTCAGTCAGGTATTGGACCATATGCTGAGATGGAAATAGCAACTGCTAAAATTATGATTTGCATATCTTAGTGCTAATGATGGATTTATTGCTCTTTATAGGTTGCTACATTTCAGTTATTATTGATTAATTAATAAAATATTAGTCAGAAAAACTATACTTTGTTTGAAATATTAACTAGTAGCTATATTTATCTAACTATTAAAAAAATGCCATTTCAGAACATGGCAGGCTAAGGTTGAACAAACTTCCACCCTAGGAAAATTTGGTACAAAATTAATCAGGTGAAATTCAACAACAGTATAGGTATAGCCCTGTTTTAATTGAAATGAATAATAAAGGACTGAATGTTAAAGATTTATTTAGGATCAACTCTTGAAAAGGCTGCCCCCAAACTCAGCTAAAACCAAGGAAAAAATAATATAGATACAGTAAAATTGAAATTTTAGGCTGTATACAAAATGTGCAATATTCTTATTTATTGTGGTGAAAGCCACTGCACCTTGCATATGTAGCTTTTAAAAAGTTAATATAGCTAGAATTAAACAATAATATTATGAAGATAAATATGCAAATAAGAAGAAACTACTGAGCAAGGAAACACAGCACAGAGAAGGACAATTTTTCTGGGTTGGGAAGAGAGATTAGCATTTGGGTTGCCAAGGAAGTTGAAATTCATGGGGAGATTACTAGAGAGGAGGGAACCACAGACAAAGAGCCCTAAGTATCTGCAATGAACTTTACTTCAGTTCCTTGGATGATCCCAACCCACATATGTCCATGGAAAGTCTTTAAAAGATTGAGCAGGAAGCACCCATTCGGGCCGGTAAAGGTGCACATGGATCCAGAGATCTCAGCCTGATGGAATTGGAAGCTGGGTCCAACTGGATGGAGAGACCTAGGTGAATATCTTGGGCCCTTTGTTGAGACTCCAGAGGAGCAAACCATGCCCTAGGACATAAAAAGCCTAAATCTAAGCCTCTACAGCATCGATAGCAATTAACTTTCTCTAAGGTCAAAACTTTACATCCTTTAGTGGAGAGTCACAATCTAGGTGCTTACAACATATTATTCACAATAAAAATTATTTTTAAAACAAAAATGACTAGACAAAAAAAGCATGAAATGTGTCCAATAATCAAAAGATAAGAATCAAAAGAATGATAACTATGGGTTAGCTAGGTGTTGGATTTACAGACAAGTAATAAAGAGCTATGATCAATATATTAATCAAATAAAGGGAAAATGGACAAAATAAGGTGAGAATTTTCAGCAATCTGATGAACAACCAATAAAAAAAAAAGAAATGGCAGAACCGCATAAATAAACCTTCAAAGGAATGAAAAAAAATAACCAATATATATTCCAAAATTGTAAAATACAATATCCGAAATTAGAACTCTTTGAAAGTATGTAACAAAATTAGACAAAACAGAACATAAAATTTTTGTACTTGAAATAGGTGAATAGAAAATAGCCCAAGTCAGTAGCAGTGAAAATAACAATGATCATAATGAACAGAATATAAAAGAGATTTGAAAATGTATCATAAGAAACAGATGGACCTGGGCATGAAGGTGGTTCTTTGGTCATTGTTCTTTGGAATGGCTACTGCCTGAGGATAATAAAGGGAGGACTGTGTTGAGGTACTTGCAGTGCAATCAATCCCAGGGGTGGGATGGTCACACAGAGATGCTCATAATCGAGGCACAGGACTAGAATCTTGTTCTCTGCTATTACCTCATATTGAAAGCAGCTATTACTGGAAAGGAAAAGTAAATGTCAATGGTGCCATTGTCATTCAATGGTAAACACTAAGTGGCTACTCTCTGAAGATGTAAAAATGACTGCCTGTCCCTGAAAGCAGTATCATGCTGTGCTCGTAAAGAATCAACCAACAGATCTATCAGTCACATAATTGGAGTCTCAAAAGAAAAGGAGAGGTTGAAAAGAAGAAATATTTGAATATCTTATGCCTGAAAAATTCTGAACTCTGGTAGCAACACAAAAATTCTAGAAATTTGGCAAATTCTAAGAAAATATAGTTTAGTAGCTGAAAATTGTTACAAATAGAAAAATCTTCAAAATATCTGTGAAGGGGCATGAAAGTCAGGCACAGAGGGTACAGTGAGAGAGATGAATGAGTTTTTCAACAGAAATGCTGGAAGCCAAAAAAAAAAAAGTGTTTTTAAAGTGCTAGGAAGGAGGAAAGGATCTACCAATGAATAACACCACACCCAATGAATACATCCTTCACAAAAGTTTAAGGCAAGACAAGGAACGGTGGTATAGTTTATTCTTTAGATATGCATTACAATAAATATTAAAGAAGTTGAGCATGGTGGTGCACACCTGTAATCCCAGTGGCTTGGCAGGCTGAGGCAGGAGGATCACAAGTTCAAAGCCAACCTCAGCAACTCAGCATGGCCCTGAGCAAATTGGTGAGACCCTGTCTCTAAGTAAAACACAAAAAAGGGTGGGGATGTGGTTCAGTGGTTAAGTGCTTCTGGGTTCAATCCTTATGTAAAGAGAGAGAGAGAGAGAGAGAGTGTGTGTGGTGTGTGTGTGTGTGTGTGTGTGTGTGTGTTTGGGGGCTGAAGGAAAATTATCCCATTTGGAAACATGACATTTTTGCAAGGAATGAAGAGCATCTACATGTGAATAACAATTAATGATTTGAAATATTAGATTGAATAATTAAATAATTATCTTTATTACATCTTGAGATGGAACACATAAAAAATCAAATATATGGTAACAATGGCAAGGAGGAACAGGCAGGGGGTGTTAGTGGATATAGCAGTTTTGAGTTTCTTGCAGTTTTAAGTGCTAAGGTACTGATTTAAAGTAGACAGAAATACATTAGGATGAACTTGTTATTTCTATAATAATCACTAAAAATCATAAAAAAGTATAACTAATAAGCAAACACAGGAGATAAAAGAGAATAACAATACAGTTTGATTACTCCTAAGAAAGCAAGAAATGGGGAGAAACTGAACAAAGGACAATGATCAAAGAACAGACAGGTAGGTAGAAAATAAATAAGTTGTAAATTAAAGTCAATAACCCCACGTGGATGGTGTTAGGACTCCAATTAAATGATATAGTTACCAGTACGGATTTGAAAATTTAAAAAAAAAAAAACATATATTAAGAGTCATCCCAAGACTTCATGGAATGGCTAAAAATCAAAGAATGGAAAAAAGATATTCCATTAAGCCCTAATCAAACAAAACTGCCTGAACGTGGAATTATACCGCATTGAGTTACTGACAAAAATAGAGACATCTCATCAACAGACCTGGTGGCCCTAAGCATTCACGCACATGCACAATCATACATACTAGAAGGTTCCATTAAATTGTCACAAGGAGGTTGCATGTTTTGGTCCTAAGCCTTATAGATGTAAAGCTAAAGAAAAGAACACTAACAATGGAAAGATCCAGAGCTTGAAGCATTGTTTCACATTGTAGCCCCACTTTATGGAAATTAGCAAACCAGAAAACAGCCAAAGGAGACAAACAAGATAGTATATAAAACAAACTGTGGTTTAGGAAAGTATGACTGTGGATGAGAAAATATAGAATGATATCTATTTCCAAAATTTAGTATTCTGAAATAGATACTGATATTATTCTATGACATTTGAAAAAATAAAAATAGGACTAGTGGTCAGAAGCTTTGAGCAATTATAAGTAAAATATTTGTATGTAGGTCAAACTAATAATAGGACTGACAGCCCTTATAGAAAAGTCCACACATTGTTATAAAATGTGTCCAGATAGCAGTTAGCCATTTGACTTCCCAGAAGCCTAGAAAATGCTCAAACTGTGTGTCATTAAAATAAATGTTTTCTGAAGTCAATCTCAATGCTAAAATTCTGTGGCATAATTGTTATTCTTTCTCTATTTCAATAAACCTTCAAAATTTGTGTCATTGTATATCAGTTGTGAGGTGAAGGTAACAACATGTACATATAACTGATAAAAATTTAAGTTTTGAGTTCATTATAAAAAGATCTTAGAGATGCCATTTGTTCATATGCATACTTATATGTTGAGAGAACAAAACTGTGATATTTGAAGAATTTTTTTTCTCTAGTTCCTTAATCTGTTTACAACATTTAATACACATGGTAGCTCACACATGCTAGGCAAGCACTCTGCCACTGAGCCACAACCCCAGTCCCTGGGAATCTATTCTAATATCTCCTATTTAGAGGATGAACTTATGTTACTAGTCTCCCTGTATAATAGTAGCTTCACAGTGGCAAAAACCTCATCAAATGCACTATATGGTCCTCAGTACACATTGCCTGGTACAAAAATATGCCTTCAAAATGTCTTTGTTGAATGAACAAGTAAATTGTGGTTTCCACCAATCCAAATGGGTAAAGGATAGTGGTGTATTTGTTTCCTATTAATAGACAGTGTGTTTACTATTAATGCTGTATTAGGTTACAATAAACCTGATGGCTTTAAAAAATCATAAACTTATTATCTTGCAGTTTGGGAGGTCAGAAGTCTTAAAATTAGAGTGTCATCAAGCTGTGATCCTCCTAGAGATTTCACAGGAGAATCCATTTCTTTGCTTTTACCAGCTTGCCAATGCCACCAACATTCCCAGGCTCATGACTTCTCTCTCTGATCACTCCCCCTCTGCTTCTATGGTGACATTTCCAATTCTGATTCTATCTCTGCTGTCTCCCTCTTGGGAGGACCCTAGTGATTAGACTGGAGACAATCACATAATTCCAGGATAATCACCCTCTCTCAGTACTCTCAGCTGACATCTACAAAATTCCTCTAATTGATTTGCACCTTCTCTTCTGAGGACAATGTGGACTCTACAGGGAGAGGTCATTATTCGACCTACCACACCTCCAAAGACATAAATGATAGTTGAGCAGCCTCCAAAGACATAATTAGACCTTAGGGCAGCCTCCAAAGACATAAATGATAGTGCAAAACCACAATCAGCAGGTGACACGGGTGACATCCAGGAGGTGTGCCTTTAGAATCGCCCTTCAAGAAAGAACTTATGAGATGGGCTTTTAGCAGACAACTTCTGACTAGAGAAACTTCTTCAGCCTCTATGCTTTGGGGCAAAGGCCATGCTCTTTCTAGGCAATTACTAGTCCAGGACTGAGCCCAGCAAGCAAGACTTCTAGTGCCTGACCTCTTCTGCCCAGCCTGAGCCTCCTCTAAGAGGCAATTGTGGTCCTGGGTTTCCTCTTTCTCTGCCCCCAACTGATTGTGAGATCTACCTCACAACCTAAGAGTCTGCTTGCCCACCTCTGCCCCCTGTTCTTCTCCCTTCACAGGTGTCCACATTATAACCTGGAGCCTTCCTGCCCTGTTTTGCTCCCTCCCCTTTTCTATCACAAATATACCCCCATATTCTGTACCCCAAACCCCACCTCAGTTTCTTCTTGCTCAGCTGGCACAGGAAATGACTGCAGTAGGAGTTCCTGACTCACCCCTGAACCTCCTGCTACTGAGAAGTAGAGAGAAGGAAGAGAACTATGTAGAGTGGAGAAATCTGACATCATTTAATAGAGAAAGAAATTGAACACTCTAAGTAGCAGAGAGGACAGGGCAATTTTAATGAGACATATGCAAAAAAAATGTCTAGAAAAGAATAAGATATTCCTGGAGAACAAGGGTAGATTCATTTACCTTTGGAGAACCCATTGCTGAAGGTCCTGTGGTTAGAACTGTGGCCTGCCCTAAGGTCTAATTATGTCTGGATTACTTTCTTTAAAGGCAGGTATTTATTTTCTTTGTTAATTCAAACAAGGAAGTGCACTGGAGATTTTTTAAAAATATATATTTATTTTTTATGTGGCGCTGAGAATTGAACCCAGTGCCGCATACAAGTGAGGGGTGTGCTCTACCGCTGAGCCACAACCCCAGCACCAGCACTAGAGATTTTTGAGGCAGAAATGAGGCAACTTTTAGGTTGCTGTTAGCTTGAGCAGAGCACAGGGCTTTGAAATTCCTTCCTCCTCCCTATAGACAACCAGAGTAGAGACAAAATATTATTTTGTTCATATTTTACTAAGAGAAGACCATGGTGGATCTAACCTCTAGACTATTTAATTGTGAAAGAAAGAAATTCATTTGGCTCAGCATTCAATTCTGAGACTTTTCCATTTAAATTTGAGTATTAGTTTCACAATTCTCTCGAGATGTGGCAAGAATGAACATTTCTGTTTTGAATTTGCACTTTTCTATTATCAGACTATATTTTAAGGGTTATTACCAGAACATAGTTCTGAGGCAGCATGTTCCCTGCATACAGCATGCATGTGATTGTCCACATACACACATGATGAAAGCATGATCTCAGTTCTCCTTTTATATTGCGTTAACGCCAAATTTTAATATTTGATCACCCCCTCTCCAAGCACATCTTACCCTCCCGCGAAGTGTAGAATTCTCTCCCTATCTCAGTGTTTTTCCTCCCAGTGACAAAAGGTAAAATCCTGGTGAGTTACAGATTTCATTTATTTCATTTTAACCTTAAGAACAAGCCTGAAAATTGTTCTCCAAATGGATAAATTGAGTCCCAAAATAGTAACACACTTGTGCTGACAGATGGAGGTGTGGATAGGAGAACATGTATAGCAACTGTTGCCTGAAGCTCTTCCATCTGCCACCGGGTCTCTGCTGCATCTGAATATTGAAAATCACTCTGGCCACTAATGGACAGTTGTGTGTTTTCTTCTTGCTTTTCACTGTGAGGTGGGCTAATGGCTCTGGAGGATCTCTGAAGTAATAATAACTGGAAATGTAACCAGAGAAGCAATCTCTTCAGTACTAAAACTTTACCTTTTTAAAATATCACCTTTTATGGTTTGCCATGGATAACCAATCTAGGAAAAAGAATAAAAAAAAAAATGTAGATGTATGTGTGGAGTAAGGAGGGAAAGAAGGAAAGGGAAGAGAAATCTCCCAGCCAAGCATCAAAGAATGTTCATTTCCTTTCTTTTAAAAAAACAACCTTTTCTTCTTTTTTTCCTCCCAATATAATAAAGAATAAATATGCCACAGGGTGCAGCTGCGTGCCCCTGTAATCTCAGCGGCTCGGGAGGCTGAGGCAGGAGGATTTCGAGTTCAAAGCCAGCTTCAGCAAAAAATGAGGTGCTAAGCAACTCAGTGAATCCCTGTCTCTAACTAAAATGCAAAACAGGGCAGGAATGTTGCTCAGCAGTCCAGTGCCCCTGAGTTCCATCCCCAGTATCCACCACCCAAAAAAGAATAAATACGTCACATGAATGTTAGAAATCTAAATCATTGTTCTCATTGGTAGGCAGCCCATAGTCTGTAGCCAGACCACCTGGGTGCCAATCCAGGTCCTCTCCTTACCAATGTTGAGAACCTGGGCAAACTTCTGAATCTTTCTGTGCCTTCAATTTCTAATCTGTAAAATAAAAATTAATATACTTAACAATTCAGGAACTGAGGGTGTAGCTCAGAGGTAGAGTGCTTGCCTAGTAGGTAAGAGGCCCTGCTTTCATCCCCAGCACCAAAATAAGAAGGGGGAGGGGATAAATAAGTGTGTGACAATTTCATTGATTTAATTAGTGGTAAATCAATAAATACGTGCAAAGCTCTTAGAGCAAGACACTCCACATGATCAGCACTGATGACCCTTGCCTGGTCACTGAGCCAGATGACACCACATGCAGGCCTGATGGGCCCCATAATCTTGACTAAGACAAACACAAATGCAATACAGGCTTCTGGCCACCACAACTCCAGGTAGGATCCCTGTGACCACAGCAGACCATCCGTAGCCAACCACTACCTCTTGGACCATAAACCCAAAGATGGCTAGCTAATCACCAGTGCTCAGAGACCTTGTTCTCCTAATATGAACAGTCTATGACATTGTAGCTTTAAAAATTTGTCTCAATCTCTCCTGTTCTGAACTCAGTCGGTCGACAAAGCTTAGAATCTGGGTCTGGGTTTGGAAATAGGACCGCCCTGAACATTGCAGTCTTTGATCTCTCAGTGTGTATTTAATGCATGTACATAAGTATGCATTTTAAAATGTAAAACATATGTCAAGTCTTACATTTTGATATTTGAGAATCAAGGATAAAAAGCAAGGTTTAATGAAATTCAGTACAATTAGAATGATCAGGTCTTTAAGTTTCTCATGGGGGAAACATGAAACCTATTGAGCAGTTGATGCTGGGCATGCCCTGGTGCTTGCATAATGCTCCCATACAGTTTCCTCATTTCCACCTAATTCAAACGGGAGGAAGCAAGAAAGAGCGGACCTTCATCAGAAGTGCTGTGGGGTCTCTGCTTTTCAATTAGGAAGCTACTCTGCTCATCTGTAAATCACAGGGCTTTGCATGATTCTTAATTCCAGTAGTAGTAAGTCTGCAGAGTTTTCAAAATTGGGCTTTTTTTGGCATTTTGTATATTAAATATTGTGTTCCCAATCAGTTGCCCCACACCAACAAGGACTAGATCATAGATTCCTGATGACTTTATAAAATAAATTCCAAAAGACTTCAACTTGTGTTGAGTTCCCTGAGGGGGAGATACAGTGCTGCAGTGGATACGTTCACCTTCTTTGTCTCCTCCATGTTCTTAAGCATTGTCTTTCATTCTTGACCATCAATATAGGTTTGATGATCATCCCCTCCCAGACTGAGACACTCAGAGGGTGGAGGAGGTTAAGAAATAACTGCTACCTATTGTGAGACAATAACTACTGTGAAAAGAAAATCAAAAACTCCCTTCTCATCCTTCCCACAGTCCCTGTATTCTCGCAGTGTCCCACTAGAGTAAATCAATATATGCCAAATGCCTTGGAACTGCCCAAAAAGCAAGCCAACAAAAAGGCCAGAGGATCTTAGCCATGGGCATGAGTTTCTCTTTCTGGTTTTTACTTTCTAATAGACAAAAGATAAGGAGAATTATCTGCAGTGCCCACTTGGCTTGTAGATGGCAGGAAGAGAAATCAAATAGATAAACTGTGCAAGTCCCCTTTGTAGGCATATCTGCTCTGTAGACGTCCCTGGCTCTACGTCCCTGTGGCTCCCCACCCCCCTTCATCCTGCGTCTTCTCTATAACCTATCTTCTGGGTCCCCAGTCCTTGGTCCTGCAACTGCCTGGATCTAGGGCAACATTGGTGCAGGTCGGCACAGACAAGAACAGTGCTGTTTAAGGCCCCTAGACACCTCCTACTCCCTCCCAGAAAAACTCACCTTCCTAGTCCTATGTCCACAGGTGACAGATGAGAATGTGGGAGACGAGACCTGAGAGAGAACACAGCCCCCAGGTTTCTCAGCAAATGACCCTTGTATTCTTATTCTAAAGCCACAGACTATATTTATATCCCTCAGACTAGAAATGTCTCCACATATTTTTAGAAAAAGAAATTCTCTAGTATAAATTCTTCTCTGGCAGGTCCCAAAGCCTTCTTCTTAATAGCAATTGACAATAGTGACAAAATGATAGCTTCCTTGGAAAAGTTTAAGCAAAATAATCGTAGGTAAAACATTTTATTCAAAGTCTGTCAAACTCCGTGTAACTATGAGTGTCTTACTTATATGTGTATTAACTACTGAAACAAGGAAAAGCAACTACTAACGTTTGATCTTCCATAGATGCATCACATAGAAAAATGCCTAGCCCATTCCACTTTTTCAATAGTGCATAGAAATTATACAGAATGATGGTTTTCATTGTGGCAGATATGTGTATACATAAAATCCTAATTTGACCAGTTTCACTTCCCGATACCTTCCTCCCCCTTCCCTCCTCCCTCCCCTGCTGACCCTTTTCCTCACCCCTAATAGTCTCCCTTCTTATTTCAAAGGAATCTCTTTTGGTTCCTGTTTTTCCTCTCTTGCTTTTACATAGAAGAGAGAACATTCAACACTTTTCTGAGTCTGACTTATCTCTCTCAAAATCATGGTCTTCATTTGCCTCAATCTTCCTGCAAATTACATAATTTCATTCTTCTTCATGACGGAATAAAACTCTTTGGTATACAGTGTGGGTCTGCTTCTCATAGCTGTGATCTGCATACCTGAAAAAGAACAACCCAGAGGATCAAAAATCATTTTGTACCCCCAGATTCAGATGTTTAGTCCACAGTTGGCTGACTGCGTTTCCCTGGACCTAAGGACAGTTAGAGATCAGGGCAGAAGAGCATGGAGGGGGAAAGCTGTTCAGCTCACAGCAGCGGAGCAGGAGAGAGAGAGAGAGAGAGAGAGAGAGAGAGAGAGAGAGAGAGAGAGGAGTTGGGGGGGGGTTAGATGTAATCCCAAGCAATGTTCACAGTGACCTCCTCCCTCAAGCCACCTGCCTGTGGTTCTTACCCAGTGGTCCATTTAAATTACTAACTCACCAGTGACTATCCCCCTGGTGTAGTCACAGCTTCCACAATATCATCACTTCACCGCTGAACATTCCCGCATTAACACAGGAGTTTGGGAGGGTCCTTTTTAGATCCAAATGTTAGCATTTATGTTCAAACTTTTCTATGTTCATAACTTAGTCTCTTTGCAATGTTGATTTCCTTCTCTTCAAGTGTTTTAATTTATGTAGAATTTTAATATGATTTTATGTCTACCCAAACACAATGCTCTTTTTAGAAGGACTCCGGATATTTTTGTGTGACTTTTTTTTTTTTTTGTCCAAAGGCTTTTTAGATTCAATTTTTCTTTTTTAATTTACCAAATACAAAGCCCTCTGAGCACTCTATTTGGCATGGCTTTAAATTTATGGACTAATATTGGAAAAACTACATCTTTATAAGGGTGATTTCATTCCATTCTGTGATCAAATATGTTTTTCCAGTTTCTGTCATATTTTAATAAAAATGGAAAAGAGAGGAGACCCACGTCTTTACAGTCTTGAATGTTGAGGGATGGATTGAGAGATAAAACTGAAAATTTCACTTACATAAGACCATTCTGTGAAAATTGAGGGTGGTCAAGAATTTCTCTAGTAGTACCTTTTGGTGGCAAAGAAACATAAAAATAAGTGACCATTTTACCTGTTGGGGAAGTATTCTAACAATAAATTGTGCCACAGCAGGAAACAGTTTTCCTCATGCCTAAAGCGATTGCTGACCTCCCATGCCGGGTACAGAGAGCTCCTTTTCCACCCTGGATTTGGATTTACTAAACCAGCTACTTTTGCCACTTGATTCTCATTAAGAACAAGAATATGTCTTTGTCAAAGGCTGCTGGGACTAATCTCAGATGGTGGCTTGAGGTTTTGGAGCCCATGATAATTAAAGGGCCACTTGGGATTAGCTTATCCCTGTCAGCAGTAATTCAAATTCTGAACCAACTGAGCTAAGCAGACAAGCAATGTCTTATATCCACTTTTCCTCTTATTATTTTTATACTACCTAGAATTTTCTAAAAGAGGAATGGGTGTTGAACTCCTCTGACCCATATTCATGTTTATTGAAAAGGTGAAGTTCAGTTGATTCAATGGGATACAGCAAAACCTTTTTTAAATGTCAGCTTTGGAATTACAAAAGCAACACACATTTATTTTAACAATTTAAACAATAATTTCTATAAAAACTTTGCAATAAAAAAGCTTCTAGGTTAATTGTACCCCTCTGGAATAAATATGGCTATTGACCTGATTTAGGTACAAAAACGCACACACAAAGAAGTGGATGCTCTTCTACTTTCACTTCTGGACAGAAGAGGAATCAAAAAATATGCGAGGGACGAACTCATTGTCTGTCCCCCCATCTCCAAGTCCATTATTTCTGCTCTTGAGCTGAAGCAATGGGCTCACACATCCCAAAGCAGGGCCAGCCCTTCAGCACTCCCATAAGTCTGAAATCTCTGGTGGTATCTTTCCAAGATCGGAGAAAAAGCTCGAACTTTCTGCTTTAAAAGAACTGATATATGGTGGCCCTCTCCTGTAATCCCAGCAGCTCTGGAGGCTGAGGCAGGTGGATCACAAGCTCAAAGCCAGGCTCAGCAAAAGGGAGATGCTAAGCAACTCAGTGAGACCTTGTCTCTAAATAAAATACAAAATAGGGCTGGGGATGTGACTCTGTGGTTGAGTGCCCCTGAATTCAATCCCTGGTACCAAAAAATTATAAAAATGAAAGAACTGATATAGCCAATCAACAGGCTTCTCAAATCCAGAATCACACCTCCAAATTGGGAAAATGCTAAAGAAAAACAGAAGTGTACCTCCCTCCTTTGTTTCTCTTTCAGAGGCTCTGACCTCTTGTCCAATGTAGTTTTCTCTTAGTTTGACTTTGTCACCCCAAAGCTTCTTTTCTCTTTCCATATAAAGGAACACGTGGCATTCATTGTTTCCCTATTCCTTTGAATTTCTTCTCATATAATACTTTTGAAACTTCCTGCATTATTCACCCCCAGGCTTACTTAACACATCTTTGCCTCTTTTACCAGTTTACAAATTTCCTGAGAAAAGGGACCTAGTATTTTATTTTTTTAAATCTATCACACAGTCCATTATACCCATAATAAATGCTTGGTAAAAAAAGACACATGCAGGTAAGTGGTGTGCACCACACTGTATACACACACACACACACACACACACAC
Source organism: Ictidomys tridecemlineatus (assembly GCF_052094955.1). Classification (NCBI taxonomy): domain Eukaryota; kingdom Metazoa; phylum Chordata; class Mammalia; order Rodentia; family Sciuridae; genus Ictidomys; species Ictidomys tridecemlineatus. The sequence continues at coordinate 188,656,039 of NC_135483.1, read as the reverse complement.
ACACACTTAACACTTCCTGAGTGTGAGCCCCACTTCACCCAATCATAAACTATAGAATTTGGGGAGACTAACTCATTTTCTTCCACGACAGTGCGGGAATAAAATATCTACTTCACAGAATTGTTGTCAAGGCCAAATATTACTTATAAATATTTCACTGCCTACTATATAAATGCAAGCCACAGATAAGTTTATCTGTAGAACAATCATGCATAGTTCCTGGTTTATAATGCTGAATGTAATGAGAATCAGATTTAAGTAAAATTAAAGAATACCTATCTTAACCTTATCCAGTTTTCACATTGTGATTAAGAACACAGGAAATTATGGTACAGAACATACAAAACAAGCCTATGGATGGGTCCCCTATGAGAGAGGTGACTCTCCACTGATCTTGATAATCATGTGCTTTACTCCATTTTTAAATCTCACAGAGTCCAGGCCTGCAGATGGGTGAGAGCTGACCAAGGTTCCTGCAACTGCTTATCCAAGTGGCCAGCAGCGATAATGCAAGCCACAGTATCTATCTGTCAGTGTTCTTGCATTTGCCAGGAGGGAAGGCAGGAAAACTATACTTTAAATATCAGGCTCAGAAAACCACTGGGGCCTCCTCCCATTTTAATAAAGAACAAACGTGCTTTTCCAGGAGTGAGGGGACCTTCATCTTTGGGAACTCTAGCACCACCATCGCAGGGAATGTCTCTCCCACTGCTATATAAATGCTGGCTTGTTTAATCAGAAGAGAAATTTTGAGTGAAAGACTCACTAGCGTTTCAGTAACTTTACTCAACAATCTGTGTTCTCACCAGTCTATCTGGACAGTTGTGGTATATTCTTTTAATTTTAGATGAAGGCATTAGATACACAGGAGAAACAACTGCAGCAGAAATCTTCAAAAGTTGCTTATAGAAAGAAATATCATCTCCTATCCTACCTTCTTCCTGCAAAGATGCTAAATCCTTTGTTTGTTTTTATAATTCCACATGAATTTAATACATGTGATTTTTGGAGGAAAATCTTAAAACATGTTGAATAAAATGAAGGACATCAGGGCCTCTTCTCTCCCCCTTCTTCCTTCCACTGCCTGCCCCTCCTGTCTCCCTGCAATTTTTGAAAGATCTGGGGAGGCCTGGGGAGAGCATCCTAGGACTAGGCTGGCAGGCAGGTGAAGGCTTCTCAGATGAGAGAAGGAAATGGTACTGAGAAGCTGCTGAGGATACCTAAACCAGATCTTGCCTGCTTTACAATTCCTTTCAAACCTAGCACTGTTACTAATATTTCTTTCCCAATAGAGCCTTCTATATTCTGTGTGGAACTGAGTACTGAAACAGTCTAAAATAGGTGGGTTAACTTAAAAAGGATAAAGGCAACAATTTTTCATTTCAATACCATTCACTCACCTTTCAAAAACAGGTGGTAGTTCCCAACTGAAACATCTCTCTTTTTGAAGTTCAAAGATGATTTCTAAATTCAAAAGCCAAATTTAACATGGTCTTCATTTCATTTTGAATTTGAAAGATTACAAAAACACGTAAACTTCTCCGTTATAAAGCCAGAAATATCCAGATGTTGTAGAATTTCAAGTCTGATACTATGACTTTCAAATCAGGAGATTAAGAATTTTTTTTTCTCATGGAAATATCAGCACACTTTTATTTTCACATTTTCCCCCACTGGATATGAATTATTCATAAGTTAAACATACAGAGATTTATTTTTCAACAGGATCACGCACAAAAAAGAAAGAGGCAAATGTATCATAAGCCACATAATTTAAATCTTTACAAATATCTTGAGATCTTACAGGGTTCTTAAGTAAGAAAACATGACAGTTTCAACATTATTTTGCATCAAAGATTTCTATAGAAACTCCTGAACAGCCCATCACTGCAACAGACTCACAGGGGAAATTAGCTCTTTGTACTAAAAGTGAGCTCACACAAGTGTCAGAAACCACAGTACAGCTTTTCATGTTTTTGTGGATGAAACAGAAAAAAAAAAAAACCTGAGCATTTGAATCTCATTACTTATTGCTAAATCAAATTCTTCTTTCCCCAGATATTTCTTAGGCTTTTGGTGCCCAGGGAAATAAACTGTCATTATCTGGAAAGTCATATAAAAACTGCTTCTTTCCTGCCCAACTCCCAGAGATCCTGCTCCAAAAGCTGTGTAGCAGACAGAGCCTGACAACCTTTCTTTCCCAAAGGGTACAGATAACTCTGAGGCGGTGGATCTCTAGACCAAATTCTTAACATCTCAAAATCAGAGTTAAAAAACTGGGACTTGAGTGCCACAGGCATGGCAAGAAGAGGAGAGGAAAATGAAACACCCTTTGTTAATCAGAAGGAGCTCTTCCCCAAGGTTAGCTTCAATGGAATGTCCTTACATTGAAGGCAAAAAGCCAGAAGAGCTCAAACAGAAGTAAGGGGCACTCAGCAGTGCAAACCTTGGTTGGCTCCAGGGACAAGGTGACATCACACTGGTAGGGAGGGGTGAGGAGTGCATCATCAGTGATGACAGCCACTCTGAGTTTAGTTTCTCTATCTCTGGATACTCTGTCTCTTGCCAGGGGTACACGTTGCTATGTTGGGAATAATGCAACATTCTTAAAAGAATTGGTGTAAACATTCTTAAAAGAATCCTGCAAAGCATTGCAAAGCTCTCTCTGACATTTAGTACTTCTGAAGTACAAAAGCCAAAGGCTCAAATCTTAGGAGTTTCAACATCTTGTGATTCAGTCTGTTTCTAAGTTCTGAATAGAAATCTGAAATTAATTAGTCCATGTCTATTGAGATCTCCAGGAAGTTACCATGTATAGTGATAAGTTCAGTTTTCCTGGAGAGACTAAAATGTCAGAGACACACTTATTTGTATGCTTCAAGATTCACTCACTTCTTAGTTTATACCCAGAGGACTTAAAATCAGCACACTACAATAATGCAGTCATATCAATGTTTATAGCAGTTCAATTCACAATAGCTAGACTATGGAATCAACCTCGGTGTCCTTCAATAGGTGAATGGATTAAGAAAATGTGGTATATATACTCAATGGAATATTACTCCGCTTTAAAGAAGAGTAAAATTATGGCATTTGCCAGTAAATGGTTGGAGTTGGAGACATGCTAAGCAAAATAAGCCAGTCCCACAAAACCAAAGGCTGAATGTTTTCTTTAATATGCAGATGCTAATTCACAATAAGGTTGGGGGCACTAGGGGAAGAGAATAGCGTTACCTTAGATTAGGTAGAGAGAAGTGATGGAAGAGAAGGGGAGGGGACGTGGGGACAGGAAAGACAGTAGAATGAAACAGACATTATTACTGTATGTATATATGTGACTACATGACCAATATGACACTCAGAAAAATGAGAAATTATATCCCATCTATATATGATATAACAAAGTGCATAAATGCATTCTACTGTCATGTATAACTAATTAAAACAAATTTAAAAAAATAAGGTTCACTTATTGGACTTCTACTCACTGCTCAGACAATGAATATGCCTGAAATGAGATTTTGCTTTTGTTTTTGTCAGTTTTATTTTGCTGCTGTGATTAAAAGACCTGGCATGAACAATTGTAGTGAAGGACTCACTGTTTGGGGACTCGCTGTTTCAGAAGTCTCAGTCCATAGACAGCCAGCCTCCTGGCGGGAGGACCAAGGTGAGGCTGAACATTGGGCTGGAAAAGTGTGTGTGGTGGAGGGAAGCAGCTCACAGGATGATCAGAGGAGAGAAAGGAAGAATCCACATACCAGATACAAAATATAAACCCCACAGTGGCCCACCCCTCCAGCCACACCCTACCCACCTTCAGTTACCACTCAGTGAACTTCCATCAGGGGATTAATTCACTGCTTGGGTTAAGGCTCTCATAACCCAATCATTTCACCTCTGAATGTCCTTGCAATGTCTCACACATGAGCTTTTCGGGGACATCTCACCTCCAAACCATAACAGCTTTCCTGGAGTTCCCTTCCCCTCTAGCCTCCTTGTGACATTCTTGTCCATGGCTAACCGTGAGGACTCAACATCTTAAAAAGGCAAGGGAACATTGGGACTGGAGTTTCTGTCTAGATTGTTTCTTTTTGGATGCGCACACATAAAAATAAATAAATTGCAATGTGGAGTAAAAAAAAAATGATGGCACAATCAACTTGTGGAAGTTCCATCTTTCAGTGACTTATTTAGAATGAATGCAGAATGGCTTTTCTATGAAGAAAATTTTAGGGAATATTATTTCAAAGACATGGTCTGGAGGCATTTGAAAAATTTATCTAGCTGTGATTTAGCAGAGTAATAGAGGGCCATGGAGGAAACTTAAGAGCTGGGTAAAGCTGTGCAGAAACTAAGCAAGGAGTGATTGATATAGGTTCCATTTCTTCCCCTTCTACTCTGATTTTCTAGACAAAACGGGTAAGGAGGTAAATCAACAAGATTTATATTAATAGATTGATTGATTGGCCATATGTACTTTATGTTTACTATGAGTTAACTTTTTTTCCAAGCAGTGAAAGAAAGAAATGCCTGACTATGAAATATACATGCTGATAAAAGGATACAGAACATAGACCTGTGGAGTAGGTAAGTAAGTGTACTATGAGAGAATGTGGTTGGCATTATGAAAAGATAGAGCACAGTTCAGGTGGATCTCTTCAACAGTACTTTCCTGTGACCACAGCCTCGGTGCAGGTACTGTAGGAGATGAAGAGATCCAAGTGTCCCAAAGGGTCCGCTCCTGAAGGGCTGAGAACCTCCTGCTTGGGTGGAATCAAGATGCAGAGTCGGTCAGTATGAGGGTGTGGTTGATGCTCAGCTTGCCTGGTTGTGGAAGATCGTGCTCAGGGATCACAACACCGTTTCCTATTGGGCTCCAAGTCAACTCAATAGCACCCAGATGTCTTTGGAACCATCAGCGCACCCCAGGAACTCTGTTCTGAGTACAGACTCTAAGAGGACAGGAGCTGATCAGCATGTGAAGGTGTCCAAGCAGGAAACCACACCAGTCAGAGGGGACTCAATCCTTTGATCCAGTCACAGAACTCAATCCTTACTAACCTGTGTTAATAACCTATGACATTTTATCAGTAGAGCTTTCTTTTAGTTATGTTGTTAATGAGGTTTGTTATACTTTCTCTCAAGTGATAAATACTGTTCCAGGACCAAATGATTTCCTCAAAGAATACATTTCTAGTTATAAAGTAATATATACTGAATTTGTCAGGTTTGATTTACAAAAAAAAAAAAAATTAAAAGTTTGTCAATATGTACTTTCTCCCATAGAGGAAAAAACATTTGCAGCATATAACAAACTACCAGACATCTTCTACCTCAGCTAATAAGGACAATGCGGGCACTTGTGGATGTCAGAAACCCTGCAATGCAGAGAAGTCAGTATATAAATATTAATATATATTCATACATTATTAATACCAATATATGTTTATACAATGTTAATGCACATATTTATATGTTATTAATATTACCATGCATTTATTATTAATAATATGCATATTTATTTATTGTTAATATTAATATAGTTATATAATATTAATATATGTTTATATAATGGCTTCTGTGCATTGTAGGGTTTCTGACATCCACAAGTGACAGCATTGTCCTTATTAGTTGAGATTAGAGGATGTCTGGTAGTTTGTTATATACTGCAAAAGTTCTTTCCTCTATGGGAGATAGTACATATTGACAAAGTTTTAAAATGTTTAACATCTCTAGCAATTAGAGAAATGCAAATCAAAACTACACTAAGATTTCATCTCACTCCAGTGGCAATTACCAAGAATACAGGCAACAATAAATGTTGGCGAGGATGTGGGGAAAAAGGCACACTCATACATTGCCGGTGGGACTGCAAATTGTTGCAAACACTATGGAAAGCAGTATGGAGATTCCTCAGAAAGCTCAAAATGGAACCACCATTTGATCCAGCTATCTCACTCTTCGGTTTATACCCAGAGGGCCTAAAATCACCATACTACAGTAACCTAGCCACATCAATGTTTATGGCAGCTCAATTCACTACAGCTAAACTATGGAACCAATCTAGGTGTCCTTCAATAGATGAATGGATAAAAAAAATCTCATATATATATTCGATAGAATATTTCTCAGTTGCAAAGAAGAATGAAATTATGGCATTTGCCTGTAAATGGATGGAGTTAGAGAATATCATTCTAAGTGAAATAAGCCAATCCCCAAAAAACAAAGGCCAAATGTTTTATCTAATACATGAATGCTAATTCACAGTGGGAGGGCACTAGGGAAGAATAGACAACTTACCAGACATCCTCTACCTTAGATTGTTAGAAGGGAGTGAAGGGAGGGGAAGGGAGGGGAGTGGAGGGGGAGAGGATGTGTGGACAGGAATTATAGTAGAATGAAACGGACATTATTGCTTTTATGTGTATATATATATGACTGCATGACCGATACAATTCTATAACATATATAATCAGAAAAATGAGAAATTATATCCCATTTATGTATGATTTATCAAAGTGCATAAATGTATTCTACTGTCATGTATAACTAAATAAAACAAAACATTTAAAAAATGTATATACATACATGTATTTTATATAATATTTCTCATATACATGGGTGTGTATAGTATATACATAGCATGTATATATACGTGTGTATACATATATGCAGAGCAAACAAGAGAATGAGGAATTTTAAAAACCTAAGTACATTTATATGTTATATTTATACATATGTATATATACACATACACATATGAATACACTTTTGTTATATAGAAAAAACATGCAATAAAATGAGAAATTGGAATAAAATGAAAACTTGCTATCAATTGTTTTTAACAAGAAAATGAGACCTGGCTCCTTTGAATAGCATAAACATGAAAATAATAGCTATGCTATCAAATAATCCACATTTCAGCTCCAGGGGCAGATTTGGTTTGTGGGATTTAAATCGTATAATTTTGGAGCATTTATTTATAAAAAGAATACAATGATAAATACAGAGTAGGCAGTTGTTATTAAGAAGAAAAAGATACAGTGACATTTATATTTTAAAAAGCTGACACATATAACTAACATCATAAAATCCATCAAAATGTTTTGTTAATTAGCTAGTTAACTGAACTTGTTCCACAATATCTCATTTCCCACTATTTTTGGCTCCAAATTCTTTCATCAATTCTTCACCAAAAAATAAAACTTTGAAAACTAATTTATGCAAAAAGAATAAAAATTATCTTTCTTTTGACATGGTTTTATTTGATAAGTTATAAATGTTTCTTTTACTTCACAACTTCTGATGGGCAATTCCAATACTATAACCATACTGGGAAAACTTTGACAAATTTCTTCATTTGTGAATTACAAGGTTTGGGAAATTTTTCCATAGACTATTTTCTGGATCATTGTTTCTAACCTTGCTTCTTCCCTAGGTCCACAAGATCTCCCCGACTGGAAGGTATAACATGTCCAGACAATAATGCAACCTATGGTTCTCCATCTTTGTGTGACAAGGCTGTACTTACTAACAGTTGATCCTAGCATTCCTGGAGGCCATTCCTACACCTGGATGGCTTGCAAAAACTATAAACACAGAAGTGACTATAAATCACAAAACTGAATAACCCACCCAAGTAAAAGCAAACACAAACCAAACGCAATGCCCTGGATCCATAATCTGAAAATGCCCATGGATCACTGCACCCAGCACTTGGCATTAGAACTGTGATAACAGGGATATGGAAACATAAAGATTTAGCATTCATAATAAAAAGCACTTAGAACATTTTTCATTTTGAGAAACTTGATGAACTAAAGACACCACCGGGGTTCCTGTCAGAGAATATAAAAAGCCATAAATACAGATAACCACTGAAAATGTTTTTCTCCAAAGATATGAACAGAAGAGATAGTTACAAAGATTTTCATTCTGGTTTGATTTTTAGGATGAAAGATACCATAGCTGTGGAACCAACATAGATGCGTTTCAGTAGATGAATGGATTAAAAATGTTGCATATATACACCATGAAATATTACTCAGCAATAAAAGAGAATAAAATCATGGAATTTGCAAGTAGATGGATGGAGTTAGAGAAAGTAATACTAAGTGAAGTTAGCCAATCCCCAAAAACCAATTGCCAAACATTTTCTCTGATATAAGGAGGCTGATTCGTAGGGAGGGGGAGCATGGGAGGAATAGATGAACTCTGGATAGGGCAGAGGGGTGGGAGGGGGAGGGAGGGGGCAGGGGTTAGAAATGGTTGTGGAATGTGATGGACACTATTATCCAAAGTACATGTATGAAGACAGGAATTGATGTAAATATACTGTGTATTCAACCAGAGATATGAAAAATTGTGCCCTATTTGTATAATAAGAATTGTAATGCATTCTGCTATTATATATAAATAAAAAAAATTAATTAAGAAATAAATCTAAGGAGCTTTCTATGCCGCAGAGCTCCTGCCAACATTCCCAACACCTATCAGACTGTGTAAGAAGGGTGGCAAGCGTCAACCCCACAAAGTGACAGTGTAAGAAGGGCAAGGATGCTCTATCTGCCCAGAGAAAATGGCCAGAAGCAGACAGGAAGCAGAGTGGCTACGGTGGGCAGATGAACCAATTCTCCTGCAAAAGGCTTCAAATGCTGAAGCTGGTGTCAGTGAGTCCAGATGCGGACCAACATGGACGCTGACCACTGAGAGGCAAGCATTCGGAACTGGGAGGAGATAAGAAAAGAAAAGGCCAAATGATCCAGTTCTAAGTTTCACCTTTTGTTTTATCCTGAAGACAATAAATCTTTGCAGTTATATCCAAAAATGAAAAATAAATGTTGAAAATCTGCATACTAAAAATAAAAAAAAGAGAAAGATACTATAGCATGTATGGAGATGCCAGTGATCCAAGAAACAACATTTAAATGGCCAGGAATAGATGTGGGCAATTGCAGATGAGAAGTCCTGAAATTGTAATCCTTCTTAACAAAAATCAAAACAAACAAACAAACAACAAAAACCCAGAAAGGTTGGAAAAGCTGTATATTATGCAGGTAACAGGGTGGTAGGAGCATACAGGAATTCTCTCTGGAAGACCTCTTTTTTCAGCGACATGAGATTCAGAGTTTCCAGCTGAGAGGAAGAGGTGGAGAGACTAGATGTTTTCACAATAGAAAGAGCCAGTAGACAGGAGGTAATTGTCCTGAAACAGTGGGGCAGTACATTGACAAAGGACAGCTGCAGCATTGCTTGGAAGTGATGTCCATTTGAACACTCTGATCATGAACTTGAGTAAAGACAATTGGAATTACTGTGTTTTTTCTTTCTTAAATAAAAAAGAAGAACCACATAGTGGGTATGTTCCACGTAAAGAGAAAGTAGATATAACAAGAGCTGGTTTTCTCAATGAGTGTAATGAAGACACGAAGAACAAGGGACTAATGAGTCTATCCCTAGGGATAATTATGATTATGAACAGTGGATTCTAATGTGAACAAAGAAAGAAGTAAGAGGCATGAAGGAGAGAAATGACGGTAAAGTCGATGGATGGGAGGACTCAATGTGATTATTTTTGGAGCGGATGTATTTGGCTTCCCTGGAGATCTAGGAGGTCAGGTTTGGAAGCTGATTAGTGTCTAAAATTTCAACGACAAAAGTGTGGGAATGACAATGCCTAGCACATGATAACAGGAATGAATGGCTAAGTTAGGGTGGGAGATGGTATCATTGGAAGACAGGAAGTCACGGAAATGAGAGCCAAATGTTGGACTATTGAAATAATACTGGAATTTGCTCCTGAATGTGAATCAAAAAAAAATCACAAAGAATAATGACCAAAATAGCTTAGGAAAAAGAATGCGCCTAGAGCTGAAATCTTCAAACAAGGTAACTGGAAGTCTGCTGATCATGTGCCAATGAGTTTTGGGAGAATGATATCCAGTGGCTTGAGCTTTAGGGGAACTGGAAGCAATTAGTGGGGAAGGAGAAAACTGGTTTGGAATTGGCCACGAGAAATAAGGACACTGGCCCTATCTCAAGACCTACAATACCTGTAGTCAAAGAGGAAAGAGGGCTTTCACTTGAGAGAGATTTAGAAGGAACAGGCTCTTAAAGAACAGCCAACATCCTGCTGGAGCAAAAAGGAGGGAATATTTGGTTGAAAAGATGATGTTATAGGGAATTTAATAAAGATGAATTGATCTTCAGAGAGTAAGTGGAAGTTTTGAGAGAGAGGGAGAGGGAGAGAGAGAGAGAGAGAGAGAGAGAGAGAGAGAGAGAGAGAGAGAGATTTTCAAATGAAGATGTGGGATGAGATAGGAGAGACAGAGAGCTTAATGAGGATGAGAGTTACGTTGAAAGGTGTCCTGAGAGAGTCCCAATTGTTTACCAGGAAAACACTTTAGTTTTTCTCAACTCTACCAACTAATCATCTGGTTCTCCAACCCTCATTGCACTGGAATTACTTGTAGGTCTTCTTGAAGCAAAGATTTCTGGCACACTTCTCCAGGGTTACTAATTCAGTGGGACTAGGGTGGAGCATGAAGGTTTGGATTCTCAAATTGTGTCCAGATGGTGTTGATGCTGCTATTCTAGGGAACATACTTTGAGAATGGTTGTTCTAACTTCTTCCTCAAGGAAGACTTAATTTCTCCCACCTAATGTCATTAGTTGCACACTCTCATAGAAATTGTGCTTTTCTTCCTGCATACTTCATAGACCATCTACATTTATTTACTAGTAATACAAAGTGCATGCTCATTACAAATAATTAAGGCAATAGACAAGTAGTAGCACATGATCATTGTTTTCCATTTCTGTTCTCTCCAGTGGTCATGGCATTCACAAGTTTGGTATGTTTTTTCTAGTCTGTTCTGCCCTCTCCTGTATATGTGCACACATATAAATCATTGCTTTTATTCACAGAGGAGGAGAGTGGACCCATAATTTTAGGATTCTTGTAATTAGTTTATATTAATATTATCATGCCCAATTTAGAAAAAGTTTAATGTCAGTAACTATTATGTTTTGGATCTGAAATACTCCCTCAAAAGCTCACGTGTCGAAGAGTTGACCTTTAATAGAGCAATGTCCAGATGTGGCACATTTAAGAAGTGATTAGACGATGAGCACTATGACCTTGTTAGCAGATTAATCCATGGATAGCTGAATTCAAAAGAACAAAGATGAAATCACTGAGAGGTGGTAGAAATTATGGGCAGATGGATCATAGCTGAAAGAGGTGGGTCACTGGGGGCATAACCTTGGGGATGATACTTGTCCCTAACACCTTTTTCTTCCTCTCTCCCCTGACTGCCCTGACCTGAGAAGCTTTCCTCTGCCACAACCTCCTGCCATGCTGTTCTGCCTCACCTCCGACTGACAGCCATAGAGCCAGCTGATCAGGGTCTAAAACATCTGACACCATGAGCCAAAACAATCTTTCTTCCTCTAACTTGGTTAAGTCAGGTATTTTGGTCAAAGTGACAAAGATTTACTAACATGGGCTTTAAAGAGATTGATAATCCTGCATATATGTGCATGTTTGTGCATATATATATGTGTGTGTGTGTGTGTGTGTGTGTGTGTACGCATGTATACAATATAAGGAGATATAATTTGTACATATATAAAATGCATGTAATTGTTACTTATATAAAATATAGGTAGATGGGTACACACATATAGATTAAAGAGAATGTGTCCCTTTGAATTTCCAATAAAGGGAAAGGATATTGCACTTATATTTCAAGTTCAGTGCACAATTTCTTCCCTTAGGTAAGGTAATAAAAATTCTCATAATACTCTCACCCTTTGCTGAAACTGTTTTCTGTAAATGGTGAAGAAGAACCCTTGGACATTTATCCACAAGCATTAGTGAAAATGTATATCAGGGAGTTCCAGAATTTTAGTGGGTCTCTCTTTAAGGATAAAATCTGGATGTTCTATATCATTGAATTTTATAGGAAAGAAAGAATATATAAAGTTTTTTTTAAAGAGTTCAGGCTTCCTCAGGAAGCTCCCAATTCTGCAGAGCAGGCCAACCATGACAGTCCCATAGGAAGGATAACTGTTGCAACAATCAGGTTGCTTGATGCTGCTTAAGTAACCAATCATAGAAATCTGTGAAAGAACTTGAGGTTTTAGCTGCTTTTGTCTACTACAGAATGAACTCTAAAGAAAGTACTTGAATGCTTGAAAATGGAATGTATATTTGGAAAGTTTTGTGAATTCTATCAATTCTTTTATCTAATACTCCAAGGATGAATATTGCTGTTTTATATACCATCAGTGCAAATGAAGACACCCCACTTTATATTCAAAAGAACAAAGATGAAATATATCTAATTTTTAGAAGTCCCAGCCAGATACTTTCCAATTATCCATGTAGTCACCTATGTTTTTATTAATATGAAAATTTTCTCTAAAATTTCTTCACTAAGGGTGATCTTTGAGGACCTAGGACTGTGATTGTGAAATTAGCCAACAACAAATATAGAATCTCTGCAGAGTGGCTCTCAAACACACCTATTACCTCCCAGTTAGTTGTTGACCTAATAATGGGTGATTTTGGATTGACATTTTTATTATATTTTGACCTAAGGAAAAAATTAAAAACAACATTTGCCACTAGCCAATTAGAAAATATTTTTCCAAATTATGTAAGGCATAATGGTTAGGCAAAGAGGTTCAAAAATCAGATTGGTTGGGCTCAAGTTCCAACTTCCTCATTAATTGAGCCACATAAAATTGAACTTCTTCAAATTAATATGCCAAAGTACTTTGAATTTATATAATTTTAAAAGAGGATGTGACTTTATGACTCTAATTTTAAAATAATCTTCACAGATTTACATACTTACTTAATTAGAGATAAATCAGGGAGTGCCGACTGAGCTCATTTTCAAAAGGATTGTGTAAAAGAAATCGTAATTTGGATAACACAGTTGATAACTTTGTATATACAAGTTTTTAAACAAATGTGTGTGTAAAAAACAGTTATCTTTAATAACAGAAGTAAAAAAAAAAGTCCTCTAAACTACTTAATTAACCTTTAACACTACAAAAATATTTTTCTCTTTAAAAATGCCAGTAGAAAATAAAATTTGTGATAAGAGAAAATAAGTATAGATTAAAATAATTGCTATGGTAGTATTATGCAGAATTCACTGGCTTTCTCCTTATCTGTTTAAATAAACGGTAATGGCTTGCTGAGTAATTGTCTCCTGAAAGCACCTGTGTCCAAAGTGTCCCTTTGTTGTGACTTATACAAAGTCTCATAGCCTCAGGTACATTTTCTGGCCATGATTGGAATTTAAAATGTAGAGTTGGTGATTTTCTTTTTTGTGTGTTAGCAATGAGATCCTGCACAAGTCATTTAAATTTTTAAATCCTCAGTTTTCTCTCCTTGAAAGTGGGAATACTAGTGGTAAATTATACTGTAGGAGTTTTAAGAGAATTAAATCAGAAAATAGTCCGTCCATGCACAGCATTTATCTCAGTGTTTTACAAACTAAATGCTCCAAAAAATGGCTCTCAAATCAATTATTCTAGAATATAAAGGAAATACAGGGAGGATGCTTGAAAAGAGAGCATGTAAAATTTTGAAGAATTAGTACAAAATGCAAATGAACTAAGATAGTATAATGTGAAAGGAAGAAAATGAATACTGAAAAAAAAAACCTACACTTGTAATGCAACTAGGGGTTTTGGTTATGTGAAATTAGAATTTCTACCCATCAGGTCTTCATCCCAGTATGCTCTTTAAAATTAGGAAAATGAGACTTGAAGATTTTAAAAGTTCTTGCTAGTCTGAAATTTAGCATATCTCAAATTTAGCATATTCATATGAATCACATGAATGATATTGACACTATCTCACATACAAGATCAGAATGGGAAAAAATCTGGATTTGCAGTTATAAAATTAGATTATCTCCTACCAATGTTTTTCCTGCCATCTATCTCCCAGAATATTATTCCTGCAAGATTCTTTATGGAAAACGCTCTTGATTGTGTCTCTGTTAGTACACCATGAAGTGTTTATAAGCAGTAACTCAAAAAAAAAAAAAATTGCACTACTCTTACCTTTCACCTGCATCTTAGGAATAGGATCTAGAGAAAGCAGGACCTGAAGAGGGACATGTAATTCAGGAAAGAGTAAGTATAGCCAGAGGTGTTTGGAGGAATCTGGGGATAAGGACCTTGGAAGAAAGAAAACGTTGAAAACATTGAAGGAGAAACTTACTGTCCTGACCATCACTTTCGCTACAGTCTGACCCTGACATACAATCTTCCCACACATGACAGCTTAGGTTAAGCCAGAGTGGAGGTTGATGTCCACTTTAGGCTAAGATGGGGTGATGGTGATTGGAGTTACCTTATTTCCTGAAATACTGGGAAAAAACTGGATGAAATATAGAAAACAATGTTTTTAAGACATTAATGTCAGACAAAACAGGGAAGATTCAGAAGAAAAAAAGGGGTGGAGAGAGGAAAAAAAGAGAAAGAGAGAGATGAGACATAGAAAATAAATATTTTTAGTGATTATTTTTTAAATTGAGATATACAATTATACCTATTTATAGAAAACATTGTGATAATTTGAGACATATATGCAATATGTAATGCTCAAATTAAGGTAACTAACATTTGTCTCTGCAAACATTTTTCTTCTTTCTTGTGGATTATTTACAACTTTTTAGAATTAATTTTGATCCATATGAAGTGTTTTAAGTATAGCTTTCTATTTTGCTTTTTTAGTTGTTGCTCTAGGTTTTACATTGTATATTCATAATACTGCAGCCTAGTAATTCATCATTTTGCCTGTTTGAATGAAATATAGAACATTTGGCTCCTTTTGTATTTCTTCATTCGGTCCCAATTATACTTCTCTTAAATATTTCCTTTAAAGTCTTTAAATCCACAGCTCCAAGCATCAAATTTCATTTAGAAAATGTAAGAGGAAAAGGAAAACCCATTATATTACCTATATTTTTCCAAATTGTATTCTTTTTCTTCTCTAATGTCCTGGGAGTCAATTTTTTACAGTTTTATTTTTGTTTAAAAATCTTCATTGAATTATTCTTTTATACTAGGTGTGCTAATGACAGATTATTTTAGTTACCCTTCATCTGAGAAGGTCTTTATTTTTTTTAAATGAAACTAAAGGATATATTCTGTGAGTATAGGTTCAAAGCTAATGGTCCTTTTCCTTCAACACTAGAAATAAGACAGCCATGACTTCTCTTGAGAAATCTGCTGTCATTTGAATTGATTTTCCACTATAGGTACGATGTTTTCTTTCAATGGCTACTTTTATTATTTCATACTTATCTTTAGTTTAAGGAGTTGTGTCTTTTGAGGATTTCTCTGATTTATTCTGTTTGAAGTTCAGTAAGCTTCTCGAATCTGCAGGCTTATGTTTCTTGCCAAATTTTGCAAGATTACAGAAAGTGCTTCTCCTAGTACTTGTTCAAATGAGACTTCATTTGGAGGATTCACTAGGGAAAGCTCTGCTCTCAAGCTCCCTCTGATTGAAAACCTCTAGAAAAATCATACTTTATGATGAAAACAAAATGCTTCTAAAACTCAGAAACACACGATAAATGGCTTCTCTCATCACTTATGTTCAGTAGTGCACAGGGGCTGTCCTCATTGCAGTACGTAGGAAATTTTTGAAAATCATACAAATTGAAATGCAGGAAATTAAGCTGTCTTTATTCATAGACATCATGATCTTCTTTGTAGACAATACTGTAAATTTTTGAGAAGTTACTAAAATCAGTTCAGAGTAAATTTAGGAAGATTCAGTATACTAAGTAAATGCACAAGAATTAAAAGTATTTTTATATGGTAGGATCTAATATTTGGAAATTTAAATTTAGATAAATGTTACTCTTTAAAATAGGATTGAGAATTTTTAAGTATTTAGGAATAAATCTGACAAAAGACATCAAGAACTGTGCAATAAAAGTACAGAATACTACTGAAAAAATTACCCCGGACCTAAATAAATAGAGAAAAGTTTGGCAGGTATTTTTTTCTAAAATACTTTTCTTCTTTTAATTAAGATACAGTAATTAAACATTATGGGGGGCATAGTATGATTTTCAATACATGTGTACACTGTCCAATGATCATATCAAGGTTATTGGCATATCTGTTCCACAGGTAATTACCATTTCCTTGTGTTGGTAACATTAAAATTCCTTTCTACTAGCTATTTTGAAATATTCAATTATTTGTGGCCACCCATAGTTATCCCACTGTGCTAAAGAATATTAGAAGTTATTCTTCCTATCCCAATGCACGCCTGTACCTGTTAAACATTCTCCAGTCATCCACCCGCACACCTTTCCCAGATTCTGGTAACCACTATTTATTTTTTTACTTCTATGGGGTAAACTTTTTATCTTCCACACTTGAGAGAACATGAAGAATTTGTCTCTCTGTATCTGAATAATTTCACCTAACATAATGTCTTCCATTTGTATTTGTTTCTACAAATGACAGAATTTTGTTTTATGGATGTATAGTATCCCATTGTGTATATACCACTGTGTATATTACATACACCGTATTTTCTTAATCCATTCATCTGCCCACGCTTTGGGGATTGTATGAAAAAAAAAATCCTTGCCCAGACCAATGTCCTAAGGTGTTTTTCTCATGTTAGTAGTTTCATAGTTTAGGGTCTAACATTTAAGTATTTGATACATTTTGAGTTGATTTTGGTATATAAAGGGCAATAAAAATTTTCTTTTTTCTACATGTGGATATTCATATTTCCCAGCACCATTATTAAACAGACTTACCTTTCTCCAATGTATATTCTTGGGGCTTTTGTTGACTATAAATACGTGGATTTATTTCTGAGTTCTCTATTCTGTTCTATCAGTCCGTCTGCCTTTATGCCAGTACCAAGCTGTTTTGGTGACTATAGCTCTGTAGTAAGCTCTGAAGTCAGGTGTTGTTCACATATAGCTTTGTTCTTTTGGCTCAAGATGGCCTTGGATATTCAGAATTTTTGTGGTTCTATATACATTTTCTGATTTTTTTCCTACCCCTGTAAAAGATGTCATTGTGAGATAGGAATTGCATTGTATTCGTACACTTTCGGTAGTATGGATCTTTTAACAGAGTTAAAATCCATGAACATGGGATTCTTTTCTGGTGGTCGTAGTATGTCTCTGTGTGTGTCTCTTTCAATTTCTTTCAACAGTCTTCTATAATTTTCATAGTAGAGATCATTCACTTCTGTGGTTAAATTTATTCCTAAGTCTGTGTTTCTTTGCTCATTTGTTTGTTTTTGTAGCTATTCATTTCTTTCTGAGAAATTTTGTTATTCTTTCAAAAAGCTACTGAGTTTTGCATGTTGATTTTGTATTCAGCATCCTTCCTGAATTTGAAATAGTTTATGAGTTCTAACAGTGTATTAATGGAATCTTCATATTTTTCTGCCTATAAAATCACATCTATAGAGAAGGATAATTTGATTTCCTCCTTTCCTATATGGATGCTCTATTTATTTATTTATTTATTTTTCTTGCCTTATTACTCTGAATAAGACTTCCAAGTAATATTCAATAAGATGGCTTGGGCCAGGCGTGGTGGCGCACGCCTGTAATCCCAGTGACTTGGGAGGCTGAGGCAGGAGGCTCGTGAGTTCAAAGCCAGCCTCAGCAATGGTGAGGCACTAAGCAACTCAGTGAGACCCTGTCTCTAAATAAAATACAAAACAGGGCCGGGGATGTGGCTCAGTGGTTGTGTGCCCCTGAGTTCAATCCTCTGCTTTGGCAGTTTTTTATAAACTTAAACATGTATCTACTGTGTGATCTAACCATTCCATTCCTAGGTACTTATTCATAAGAAATGAAGCATATTTCCATACCAAAAACTTGGAAACAAATATTATAGCAGGTTTGTATTCATGACAGAATATTTCTCAATAAAAAGGAATGAACTATTGATCTATCTAACAAAAATAAATTTCAAAAGCATTATGTAGTATGAAAACCAGTCACAGAAAAGAGTGCATAATATCTGATATGATTTATGTAAGATTCTAGAAAAAGTAAACTAATCTCTAATAACGGAAAGTATAACAGAGGTTACCTAGGCACAGTGGCAATCTGTGAGGGTGATCAGAGTTATAGAGATTACTTAAAAGGCACATGTAATTTGGGGGGACAATGACTATGTTCATTAACTTTATTGTGATAATGATTTCATTGTGGATTATCTATATCAAAATTTATCAAACTGTACCTTCTCAAAATGAAAAATGTACTATATTTTAATTATATTTCAGTAAATCTACTTTAAAAGCTTTTAAAAAAGTCATACATTGGTTCATCCTGATAGTCCTCCCTCCTTTCATAGATTTGTGTGAATTTGGTACTAAAAAAAGTTCTGGGGGAAAAAAAACCTGATAAAAAATAGATGTTAGACTGAGGTCGAAGCTCTGTAGTCTCTGTAGTAAAGTGCTTGCTGAGCATGTGCAAGGATTTGGATTTGCTCCTTAGAATTGCAATAAATGAACAAATAAATTTTGAAAAATAAAATTCAAGCATTCATCTCTAACAATTAACACCCAAACAAATTTACCTAAGAAGAGTCACAGTGTAAATCATACTCTCAAGAAAAGATAATCATATTTCTTTGATGTTTTCCTCACTTTGTTTTTGACTCGGCTAGCAGCAATTCACAAGAGTGTCTTGTAGAAATCTTTTACTTAAGAAGAGAGACATACTGGCATCAGATTTTGACACAACTCTATAAGCACTTTACAAAGTCGGTAATATTTCTGAAACACAATGAGTTTTTCCAATTAGTTTTTCAAAACATAGAGAAGCCTGAAATATTTCAGATGAGATAGATAAAAATGCAATGGAACTTGTGAAAGCTACATTAGTACATTTCCATTTAGAAGATCAGTTATAATAAAAAGGCTAGTCATTGTCCAAGGAGTTTCTATTAATCAGGACCCAAAAGGACTTCTTAAAAAAATTATCCATAAAGCTGTGAGCCTGTATTTTAAGGACTAATATGGATTGTATCTTACAGTTCTACAGAGAATAATTTTCCTTAAAAAATTATTTTGAGTTATTTTTAGGTATCACTTTGTGAACTGAAACCATAGAACAAATTTTAATTTTGAGTACCTCCAAAATAAATAAGAAACCTTGATAAGTGTTCAGCATTGTTATCCAATCTCAATGCCATTTTTCCATTTGAGAATAGAATTAAGCTAATTTTCAATGGAACCCTGTAGCATAAAGATGTTGATTGTGTAGGTTGCCAAACCTACCCATATTCCCCTGTGCATTTTCATTGGCCTGTGCACTAACGCTGCCTGAGGAATGTCTTTTCAGTTATCAATAACTCTACTCTCTTCTGCAAAGATTTCTGTAAGCTCTTGCCTCATTACCTTCATCAAATGGCTCAGCTCATCCCTTATTTGGATTACCTCCTTCTCAAACAGGAGGTACGCCACGCTAGAAGTTAAATAAGTTTTGTGTAGAGTGGATTTTGTGCTCATCAGAGCATCCATGTGGTCCTTTAATGTTGTCCCAAAGCATTAGACCTGTGCAAACATCCACTGTTTTAAGTGGAATTCTCAATCTCTCTGTCAAAAGCCCCTTCTCTAACTTTTGATGGACCCTAAAGCAGTAGTTCTCAAAACATAATTTAATCATCCACATCAGACTTGATAATTGCTATTTCAAAGTGCAAATTCTTAGGCTTCCCAATAGTCCCCAAACCACTGAGTAATCATTCTTAACTAAGGTACAGGTGATTACTCAGCATACTAAAGGGATGGAGTCCTAGTAGTTGAACTCAGCCCTTCATTATAACCCATTTCCAGTTCTTCCACTTAAAACCATGTGAAACTGGGCTTTTTACTTCAACCCCTCTAATTCTAACCTTTATCAATGGTAAAATATTGTTGGTATTTCCTAAAGTCAGGGTGAGGGCTAAGAGTTTGATATATGAAAACAATTACCCCACACCTATAATGTTACAGGCACGCTGTCATTCTTAGCTACCTGCCCCATATCCATGTGCAACATCCTGAAACAGAACCATTCCATGGCTGTCACTTTTACCTTTTATGGTAATATATGATTGTGTAAGGGAATCTGAGATAGTGTGGTTTTCTTCCTCCACACAGGGATATTGTCTACACTTCCCCTCCTCCCGCCCTCAAAATGTCAAGCATCAAAAATGTGCCTATTGGTCATCTCTTGAGATAAATGGACAGTGGTGTAGTTGTATGTGAACACTTTTCTCCTTTGCTATTGCCATTCATTCCAGTATCAAAATTAAATCTTACATTAATTATTTTAATCGAGGAACTGAGAGCCCTTTTGGAGTCTCTCTGAGATCCAGTGAATAAAAACACATCCAGAAATGTTTTGCTCCAGGCCATACCACTGCATTGTGCAATATCAAACTCACCCCAGGGATGACAGCTTATCCTTTATGCCATCACTCCCATGCTTCATACCCGGAAATAACAGCTTTCCTTTTCGCTGCATGGGAGAAAGATAAGTTTTCTCAAAGGCAGCTGTGGTCCCCAAACTCTGGGCTTTGCTGGAAATTATAGAAAGACATACTATCTGTAAAGGAGGATTATACTAACTTAAGTTCGTTACTCCTATCAAAATCTACTCTCTGCTCATTACATGCATTTATGATTTTTGCAAGTTGAGCAGATCCATGAAACACAAACAGGAAGAGACTGTAATCCCTTCCCCAACTGAAAAATAAAGGGGCCCCACTCCACTTCTTCACAGTACTGATGTAAAAAATTGATACTATGATTTTGCTTTAAAATTTCCTAATGCATTTATATTTATATTTATATTTATATTTATGTATACCGTTGACTTCTATCAGCTCACAAGCTCCATTTTTTTCTCTTCTAGTTTTAAGAGTTAGATACACTTTTCATGCTAACCTCAATATTTATCAGCCTGTCATGACTGTTACCTCTTTGATACAAGATTAAATAATAATTTGAAAAATATGGAAACGAACATCATTCATTAAACTTCCATGTCTGGTTCTCATTTTTGAGTTTTCTCCTAGTGCCTTGGAAAATAAAGTTTTGCAGATTTTTTTTTCTCTAACTTACCTTGCAAGTCATAGTAGAGTTAATCAATGTCAACCTTAAACCATGACAAAATGTGCTTGATATATTTTGACCAGCTTCATGTGTAATGCGTTAAGAATAATGCTGTCTGATTTTGTTATTTAAATTTTAATTTACTGTTCAGAAAATGGTTGATAGTGCAGCCCTCTTGCTGCTCTCTTTAGAAGGTTCTGCTTTGGAGCATTCGGGGTTGGCTCTTGGCTGGCTCCCAGTGTGGTTTCTAAAATTTCCCCTGATAATGTGGCTGTGTCTAGAGAGTTGGTACATACCTTGGGACTCATGGTGGACATCTGCTTAGAGCATGGGACTTTAGTGGTGGAGAATGCCTACGTGAGCAGCCCAAGTGGTCCTCCATGGTAGAAATACCACGTAAGCATTGCAACCCTTTGGTTGTTGAAGGAAGACGGTGATCTGCATGACCATTCACAGTTAGGAGGTTGCACAGAGAGGTGAACAGGTCCTTTCACAGATTCCTCCCGTGTTTCTCCCTTGCCCATTCAGATGTGCACGCTTGCTGTGTTGATGTGATGGATCTCAGACACGAGTATGATTCTAAGCTGATTCTCATGAGTCTTGGCAAATCATGGAACAGGTGGGTGGCATTAGGCCATTCCAAAGTGTCGCCTAATTAGTGTAAACCAAAGATATTTACCTTTTCCAGTCCCTTAAGACAACAGGAAACTCTTTCTTCTCTCATATCACATGTGTTACTTACCGCTTAAAAACTTGACACTACTATTCACCGAATCTGAGATTGCAGTCTTCATAAATATCTACCAATTACTTACCACTTCACTCTCCATTCCCTTGTTCCCTTGCCCATAGCTTCAGCTATGTTGGCTTCTCAGGGGAAAGTTATGCCTTTTTTCTAATCACCAGATTAGCATGGCTCTCTCTGCCCTGCTTCTAACACCAGCACAAATATACTGTTCTCTGCTCTGCCTAAGCTCCCACAATTTTCTGAATCTGAGGCACAATTTCATAAGATGGGCTTGGATATTAAAATACAATCTTCAAATCTTGATGGCTGTATCCTCCATAATTATTTATGAGTCACAGATCTAAGTTCAAGCTGGCAATCCCTTTATAAACCTGTAGCTGGGGTGATGACTGCTGAAATGTCAGCTTTCACAGTTGGTACTAGTTAGGATGTGTTGACTGTAAATACAGAACACCTGGCTGGTCATGGCATAAAACGTAAGGATAATGAGGCTAACACAGCAAGAATTCAGGGACAGGTGGTTTCCAGATTGGCTCAGGAGTGCTACCGGATCCAGTCGTGGAGTTTGTTATGGTTTGGAAAGCTCGCATGTGGGACAATGCAAGAAGGTTCAGAGGAGAAATGATTGTACTGAGAGTCTTAACCCAATCAGTGAATTAATCCCTGATGGGATTAACTGGGTAGTGACTGGAGGCAGGTAGGATGTGGCTAGAGGAAGTGGTTAATTGGGGGTTTGGCTATGGAGTATATATTTGTTTCTTGAGAGTAAACTCTCTCTGCTTCATGATCACCAGGATGTGAGCTGCTTTCCTCTGCCACTCTCTCCCGCCATGATGTTCAGCCTCACCTGGAGCCCCATGAAATGGAGCCAGCCTTCTCTGGAGTAAGACCTCCTTATATTTGTTCTGGTCAGATCCTTTAGTCATAGCAGTGAAAAAGCTGACGAAAACAGAGTTGGTGTTTCTGCATTTCTCCTGACCTTCCTTACTGAGCAACATGGCAGCTTCTATTCCAGATATCTAACATCTGTATTCACACAGAAATTGAGGGGAGGGTGATGTGAGGGTGTAAAACAGTTCTCCTCTCAACCAATCCCTGGCAAAAGTAAATGGATGAAGGAAAATTCACAGTACCAGGCTAGACCAATCGTGACTTGTCCCCAATGGCTGGAGGAAGGGTAAGCATGATGCTATTGAACAAGTAGAAATTATTTCATAGGGAAGGAGTGTTGGAGGTAGGCCAGTGGCTTGGACACTCTATAATGCACTGAAGTCCTTTGGAGTACCGATTAAACAGTTTTGGAGCCCAACCTCCAGAGTTTCTGCTTCAGGCAGTCAGATGGGACCTGAGAATCTGCATTTCTAACAACATTCCAAGTCCCATGCATCCGGGACCCTTCTTTGAGAACTACTGTGGGGACATACATCAGTCAGTGCCAGACAACTCTGTAAGTTCCAGGTGAAGTCAAGAGTGATTGTTGGCTTATTTACAGGCATAGAAGAAGATTTCTGTTGATCTCATCTACAGATGTCGACAGAGTTTACGGTGAGCCTCACCAACAGTCATAGGCAAGGATTAGGCCTGGCCTCCCAGTCAGAATGGGATCACGGTCAAGGACAATCATACTTTTGAAATAAAATCTGTGGTATGCCTTATCATGTTGACTCCATAGGAAAAGGAATGATCATACCCCACAAATCAGTTCTTTTATCTAACATAATGGCCAATCCAAATCATTGTAAATAACAAATTTGCAGAGGAAATCCAAGTGCAATCTAGTATTCTTTTATTCTTCAAATTCCTAAATATGTAAAATGGGAATGATAATAATGTTTTATATTGTCTAAAAACATTACTTACTGGGCAATATAATTTTAGCATGGATTAATCTCAAACCAATTAGGGGCTGTAAAAACCAGTCTAGTGAATAAATTTTAATGGAAATAGTTTAGAAAAATTAAGAGGTCATGTCTAAGAGGTAACCGATTATATGCAAAAAATGTTTTCAATAATGTATATGGAATAAGTTTTCAATTATAATAGGAAATGTTACTCACCACCTTTCATTTGAAGGTGGTAACATTTAAAATGTCATTCATACTTTATGCTATCAATGTGTTCTTTTTGATCATCTGTTTTGCATCTAGTGCACAACAGGTCCTGTTATGTGTGTTTGAACAAAATACAGAAGCAACAAAGAACTTACTTACATGAAGTCTTTAGGCAGTTCACAAAGATGCAAGGAGATAGGCATGCCAGTGGTCACAAGCCCAAGTGCTCTAATAAAGAGAGTAGGCTTATGTGCCCTGACAGAGGGGAAGGGTCCACACAGGAAAGTTGGTCTGCTTGCCAGCCTAGGTTACTTAGAATTAAAGGGAAGGAAGTGGGTTCCAAACTAGGATAACAGAGAGCAGGAAGAAAATGTAAATACATGCATAAAGAAGAAAGCACTTTCTTTGAATAGCAAGGATGAAGTCTGGCTGACTCTCGGGTGAGAATAAGTAATCAAGAACACCCTGGCTTTTGAGCCCATTGTTTTAATCTAGGGAACACGGGGCTTGGGATGTAGTTCAAGTAGAACACTTGTCTAGCATGCATGAGACCCTGGGCTTCATCCTCAGCACTGCAAAAAATAATAATATTAATCAAGTGAACAACAAATAAAAGTCAACAAGCCTCTTATGAAAACAAGTTCAAGTAAGCATTTTTACAAAGGATAGAATCGTGTACAAAAATAGCTTCTGTATAAAATAGAGAAGTGCTTTGCTGAGCCATAAGAGGTTATCTTATAAACACACATCGTATTTCACACATGAGAAGAACCACAAAGACCCATCTGTGCTCCAGATATTATTTAACCATCCAGAAAGAATTCAGGCTCTGCCTAAGCCCTGTATTTTTGGATAAACACTCAAGAGCCCTGTGAACCAACTGCTCTTTTGTTGTGGACACTGCTATCGTCCTCTTTTTAAGTCCCCTATTATTGTTAACTTTTACTAGCACTTACCACATATCATCTGCATTCTTATGAAATCTGGGCTAATACCATAAAATTGGTTTAAATCTTATGATTTCAAGGATACAGAATTCTTGGGAAAGTGACCTTATGCATCTCTGTGATATATTGTTAGAAATTTTTAACAAGTACCTAATGTTTCAGGAAGGTTTTTAAACCAATGACTTTTTCTTGTGCTAAAATCTGCATAGCATGTAAAAATACCATTTGTAACCACTTTCAAGCTTACTGTTCAGTGGCATTAAGTGCAATCACACTGTTTTGCAGCCACCATTACTATCCATCTCCAGAATATTCTAATTATCCTAAACTGAAGCTCTATACTCATTAAGTTAACCCCACAGCATGCATCTCCTCCAACCCCTGTAACCATTTCTTTACTTTTTAATCTCCATGGGTTTGACTACTTTAAGTGCCACACACTGGAATCAGACAGTGATTGTCTTTTTGTGACTAGGTTATCTCACTTAGCATAATGTCCTCAAAAATTCTGCACATTGTAGCATGTGTTAGAATTTCTTTCTGAGGCTGAATAATATGCTCTATTGTTCTGTCAACAGACACTCAAGTTGCTTCGATGCTTTGGCTACTGAGACTAACTCTGCTGAGAACATGGGTATACATACATCTCTTCATGTCTCTGCTTCCAATTCATTTGGTTATGTTGCCCACGGGATTCAAATTCTCTAATCATCATCAGTGCTTATGCTGTATCTGTTTTTTATAGTAGCTGTCCTAATGAGTAGGAAGTGGCATCCTATTATGATTTTGATTTGCATTTCCCTAATGATCAGTGATATGGAACATCTTTTCATGTATTTATTGGCAGTTTGGGTTATCTTCTTTGGAGAAATGCCCATGTGAGTCATTTGCTCATTTTAAATTGAGTTGTTTATACATTTTTAGCATAAAATGTAATGCATATTTAATTCTCTACATTCCCTGGATATTAATTCTTTATCAGATATGTCATGTGCAAGTAGATATCTCATTCTTTAAGGTAATTTTTTATTCTATTGATAGTTCATAAAAGTTCTTAGTTAGTATGACTGTCCACTTTGCTTTTTTTTTATTTTATTGCTTATATTTTTAGTGTCATATTCAGGAAATCATTGCCAAACCCCAAGTCATGAAGCTTCCCCCCTACATTTTCTTCTGTTTTCTAGTTTTTCTCCATGTATGTAGGTCTTTGACTTATTTTGGGTTAATTTTTGCTTATAATATTAGGTAAAGGTACAATTTCATTCTTTTGCATGTGAATATCTTGTTTTCCAAGCAACATTTGTTGGAAATACTGTTCTTTCCCCAATGAACAGTCTCAGTATATATTTTTTATACTGCGACTGTTCATTGGGGAAAGAACAGTATTTGATATATATATCATTAACATGTGTCCCACTAATATATACAAATAATATGTGTTAATAAAATAGTAAAAATAGATTTAAAAATAGATAAAGTAAACAAATAAAAAGAAATGTCTTCTCACAGGGAAACTGGATCTTTTGTTGTTTTGAAAGAATTATGTCACCATAGAAACCACAAGCTTGGAGTACAAGAACCTATGATTTTATACCTATAACACAATAGTCCATCCCCTAAAGCTGCAATGAGGAAAGAACACAGTCTCTCATCCCCAACTGATGTAGAATTTGGGCAAGAGAGAACTTCTCAAATCTAAAGTCAAAGCTGCAAGGATCAATGGACAAAGAAAATACTTGCTGAGAGAGGAACTAGAGTTTTGTTAACCCAAGAAACAAATCCAACCAGCAGACGGAGGGTATTGATACATGTATATATAAATTTAACATTTAGTGAACCCAAGACCACTTTGCATTGTCTAGTCCTGGCTTTTATTGGATTCATCCTGTTCCTACTCTACCAGTACGTCCTGGGGTTGGGGCAGGCACATGTCATGTGTAGTCGGTTCCAGATCACAATCAGCCACTTCTGGACCTGATGAGAACACTACATTTCACTGCAGTCCTGGATTTCAAACCCCAGCAGTAAGTAAGTGGGATTGCAGGCAGGCTGTGTGCAAGCAGATCTGTGTGCATTTTTGAGGGAAATGAGGGTATGTGGATGCCAGAGTGGCTGAATGGCAAACTGACAGAGACTGATAATGTCCCTTGATTGTTTGTTCTTTCCTCATCCACTTCCTAATCCACCCCACCCCCTGGGTGTCAAAGTTCTGTGCACAGAACTGTCCAGCAGGGAATAGGCACATAACTACATTTGAACAATCAGATGTCAGTAGAAGGAATGGGTGAAATCTTCTGGTCAGGACCATTAAAGAGGGAATCCTTGAATTTCATTTCCTCTCTTTCCTCTTTTGTGGGATTGGAACAAAAATGTACTGATGAACTATCTTTGACCAGGAGAATGAAGACCACATAGTAAGAGACAATAAGGTGATAGATATTTGTGTTTAGACTTCAATAGTAATGCCCAGAAAAAAATGCTCTCACTTCCATGATATATGACTTCAATATGTTTTGAGGTCTTAGGAGCAAATTATAGGAAGATATATTAAATAAAAGTCACTAGAGAAACACTGAAATACATGTCACACTAGAGATCGAGGTCATAAAGACACTTCTATTCTAAATGGATATTTTTCCAAATGTTGTGTCAAGTAGTACTTTTCTACAAACCTCCAGTTTTAACTACTTGCACCTGTTAAAAGCTAGTTCATTTCAGTTTCTTTATTATGCTTCAAAATATATGATAATATCCATAACCTAAGTTGTTTCTGTGAAACTTCTGGTTAAAAGATGTTGATGTAGACAGTTTTTATTACAGAAAACTGCCTCGATTACGGCCAAGTAGAGAATTGAGTCCTAATTTTTAATTCAGGCTCTCCTTACATGTGTGTAATTGGAAAAATAGGCTAGTAAATAAAAGTCCTTATATAGGAATGGAAAAAAAAATGTTCTTCCCCAAAGGGAAATACCAGCTGAACTAATTTTATTGATGAATCAAAACACAAAAATCAAAAAGCGGCTACCGAAATCAAACAATTCCAAAAGGATTATTCAAATCACACTAAAATTAGCAACTTCAAAAATCCTTACATTCTTGTAGAGATAAACAATATTAATGACACATCACAGATTACCATTAACAGAAACGTTAATCAGACAGACCTTTCAATATAGTAAGAGTGCACCAGCCGAAGCCATAACTCTGTTCCTAAAGTTGAGTACCATGAATGGAGGGAAAAAGGAACAGAGAGGCCATGCAGCATAGTGGTAAGGATTAGGCACCCAGAACCACTGCCACATGTAGGCTTTCCTTGCTCTCTGGCCTTGAATAAGTACATTAACCTTTCTATGCTCAAGTTTTCTCCTTTATCAAATCTGAAAAATAGTAACACCTTCATCCAAAGTGTAGACAATTAAATGTTAATGTGTGCAACTTAGAAGAGTGGTTGGTACACACATAATAAGTGTTTCTAAAATGTAGGTTGTTATTATATGTCTAAGGTAGGAAAGAAATGCATAAGAATATAAGATTATAGACTATGTGTTTAGGGTTGAATTATGACCGACTCCCCCCGCCCTCCCAACAATCACATGTTAAAATCATAAATCCTAAATACTCCAGATTGTGACCTTCTTTGGAAATAGGGTCATTGAAGATGTAATTAATAAAGGTTATTTAGAGGAATAGGGTGGTGCCTAATCCAATATCACCAGGGGAAATCTAGACATACAGGAGAATGGCAAGTGAGGATGAATTGATGAGTTGATGAGTTGATGTTCTATAAGCCAAATATTAACAGAGATTGACAGAAAAACACCAGGCTAGGAAAGTAGCATAAAATAGACTCTCCTCTACAACTTCAAAATAAACCAACTCCGATAACACCTTGATCTTGGTCTTGCCATCTCTATAGGTATGTGAGACCATAAATGCCTGCTGTTGAAGCCACCCACCTTGTGCTACTTTGTTAAGATGTGTATTTGTTTATTTCCTTTTCTGATATGGGGAATTCTCACATGAGCTAGGCAAGTGTTCTAGCACCCAGATCCTCAACTTCTAAAGAATACTTTCTACTCAGTCTTCACACTCCTATGTTGAATGTCCATCTTGGAAACCATTACGATTTAGATATGAAGTATCCCACCAAAGCTCATGTGGGAGACAATGCAAGAAAGGTGAAATGACTGTTATGAGAATTACCCAATCAGTGAATTAGTCCACTGGTAGGCTGGTCGGGTGTGGCTGGAGGAGGTGGGTCACTGGGGATGCTTCCTTGAGGTATCAATTTGGAGAGCTGAGCTTTGTCTCTCTCTCTCTGCCTCTTGGTGTAATGCTGTCGTGATGGGCAAAGGGGCGATGTACGTAGTCGAGGGGAGAAATAAAGAATTTTCATGTGCCCCTGTGCCCTTTTCAATGCTTTATTCACTCAAAATTACTCAATGTAATTTCACTCAATACGCTCTTAATCAAGAAATGGCAATACTTAATGCTGAGCAGTGCAATAGACATAATCAATTCAAAGCAAACAATTCTAAGTTAACGCTAAGCACTGAAAACCCACCTAATCATGACAGACTTATTACAGACATTCCTTCTGCATGCTAAGCTCAAATGCCAAGTCGAAAGTCTTGAGTCTTAGATCTTAGGTCCAGCAGATGCCCACTCAGACCACAGTGATCAGGTCAGCAACCAGTGGAGGCTTCTTCTGGAGTGGAGGTGACGACTGGTGGAGGAGACAGTTATAAGGAGACGTGGCCATTCTCACCGGAGTCAAGAGGCCGTGGTAGAGTTTGAGAGCTGCGAGGAAGATGCAGAGGATCAGGCAGATGCTGAGAAGAGTTGGGATGTCAGTCCAGGTCCTCATCAGACTCTCCCGTCAAGTGAGTGTCAGTGTCAGCTGGCTGGACGTCTGTCCTTTTGCTCTGTTATTTATCCTGATTTTTGGAGCTTCTGTTCATCCTTTGGGTCCCTATCAGCTGTTACCAAGTTTCTTAGTGACATTTTACAATTTAGAGGCAAGACCTATCATTTGGAGGCTTCCACCCTGAGTTCACACTCTCACTCTTATCAGGCTTCAGGCAAGTGATAGGTTTATACCAAGTGGCTTGTTTATGACTTTTTACCAGGCTAGGCCTGATGACATGTTGGAGGGCTCTGTAGGCTTGTGCCTGGGGAGACTGCAGGGTTTTTAATAGTTGCTTAGGCTAACACCTAAGGCCATCCTTACAGATGCCCAGAGCCACTTTTCTCCACCATGCTTTTCTGCCATGATGGTTTACCTCACTTTAAGCCCCAAGGAATGCAGTGGGCCTTCTGTGAACTGAGACCTCTGAAGCCACGAGCCCTGAAATAAATCTTTCCTCCTCTAATAGTTCTTGTCAAGTATTTTTGGTCACAGAAGCAAAAAGGCTAAGGTCGATTGGAGTGGGGTCATTGCTGTGATTAACCTGACTATTTGTTCAAAAGTTTTTGGAGTTTCTGGGAATTTGTTGGAGAAATTTTGCAAAGTTTTGCCATGCCAGCTGAAAACGCTTTAGAATATTCCAGTGGACCTTGATGGGTAGTTCTGGTAGGAGCTCAGAAGCCCAGTATGCCAACAAGACTGTGCAAAGTAAAGACAGGGCTCAAGAGGTTTCAAAGGAAGAGGACTCCATTGGCAACTTACTAGAGGCCATTTATATTACATTCTGGCTAAGAATTTATCTGTATTTTGCCTGAGTCCGGAGACTTTCTGTGAGCATGATTTTAAAAGTGATGGACTTCTTTATCTGGTGGAAAATATTTCTAGGCAATATTGTATTCAGTTGGTGGCACAGGTATTGCTGGAGGTTTTTAGCCAAGTTTCTTGTGACATTCAGGAGCAGAAAGCAAAACAGAAAGATTTGAAAAACTTGTACTTGAAAGGCGAGAGTAAAACTGAGGCTAAGAATTTGCAATTATAAAAGACATTGTAGCCACTAAAGAAATGCTAAAGTCATTGCCCAGAGACAGCAATTGGCAAGACCACATCCATCTTCTGCTCAAGGGAGTAAAAGTAAAAATTCCTTTGAGAAGAGACCAGTGAGGCAACCTACAGCTAGCACAAGGGGGCCTGGGAAGATTTTTCACTATTCTCAGCCACTGGGGAACTCAGAGGCTGCTATAGCTGTGGACCTTGGAGGTTGGACAAGAACATTGGAAAAGAATAACTGGAAGCCAATTCAAGTATTAAAATTTACAGATACTAGAATTATCTACATAAGCCCTCCCCAATATAGCAATTATTAAAATGATGAAGTGAATTTAGAAAAGCTTCTGGGCATGAAATAGATACAGAAATATCAACTTTTGGAAAGTCAACAACAAATACAAAAATTTAAAACTACTATATATAACTAAAATAGACACTAAAAATGTATCAAAGATTTAATCTACTAGAAGATATGTGTAACCTGCCTGAACAAAAGTTCATATATTTTATTTAAACCTCTTTAAGAGACCAAAATCGTAGAGATTTCATTTTAGTAGAGCAGCAGAATCAGTATTCAGCTCTCCCTACTTTGATGCAAATACTCCATATAATTTCAATAAAAATTCCAATAACATTTTCTGTGATAGCTGACAAAACTCTTTCAGAACTTATTTTTAAAAAAATGGCATTATTTTTGGCTATTATGAATGAGATGGTTTTCCTGAATTTTTTTCTCAAGTAGAATCACTGCTATATATATATATATAAAAAAGCTATTGATTTATATCTTGTATCCTGCTACTTTCTAATTCATTTATCAGGTCTAGAAGTCTCCTGGTAAAATTGTATGGATCTTCTAGGTATAGGATCAAGTCATCAGCAAACAGAAATAGTTTGACTTTGTTTTTCCTATTTGTATCCTTTTAATCTCCTTTTCTTGCCTGATTGCTCTGTCTAGAATTTCGAGAACTATATTGAATAAGAGCGGTGAGAGTGAGCACACTTTGCCTTGCTCCTGATTTTAGAGAAAAAGCTTTCAATTTTTCTCCATTCAGTAGGATGTTGACTTTGGGTTTGTCATGTATATAGCCTTGATAATGTTGAGATAATGGTTTACTCAGCTTTTTTCCTGCGGTGACTTAAAGACTCAACAAGAACAATTGTAGAGGAGGAAAAGTTTATTTGAGGTCTCATGGTTTCAGAGGTCTCAATCCATTAACAGCCAGCTCCATTCCTCTGGCCTTGACATGAGGCTGAACATCATGGCAGAGGAGTATGGTGGAGGGAAGCAGCTCACATGATGATCAGCAAGCAGAGAGAAAGACTTCAGTCAAAAGATACAAATTATATTCCCCCAAAGCACTCTCCCAGGGACCCACCCCCTACTCACCTTTAGTAACCACTCAGTTAATCTCATTAGGAGATTAACCTCTGATTTTGTTAAGACTCTCATAACCCAATCATTTCTCCTCTACACCTTCTTTCATTATCTCACACAGGAGTTTTTGGGGGACACCTCACCTCTAAACCATGACAGGTAAGTTTCTTCTGACTCAAGTTTCTCCAGCATTTTTAACATAAATGGTTGTTGTATCTTATCAAAGGTCTTTTATGTGTCTGTTGAGTTGATCATATGATTCTTGTTCTTGCTTCTGTTTAAGTGGTGAATTACTTTCCTTGATTTGGGTATGTTGAGCCAACCTTGCATCTCTGATGAAGCTCACTTGTTATGGTGTATTATCTTCTCAATGTATTTCTGAATGTGGTTTGGTAATATTTTTGAGGATTTTTACACCTATGTTCATCAGGGAGATTGATCTATAGTTTTCTTTTTTAGATGTGTCTTTGTCTGATTTTGGTACTAGGGTTACTTGCTTCATAGAATGTATTTGGGAATATTTCCTTCCTTCCTTTAATAATAACCTCAAAAAAGCCATGAGAAATAATCTAACCAAGGGGGGTGCAAGATTTCTTCAATGAAAACAACAGAATACTGAAAAAATAAATTGAAGAAGACCTATGAAGATGGAAAAACCTCCAATGTTCTTAGATAGGCAGAATTTTCTAAATAAGCATGCTAGCAAAAGCAATATACAGATTCAATTCAATTCCAATCAAAATACTAGTGATATTCTTCACAGAACTAGAAAAAAAAAAGTCCTTAAATTCACTTAGAAGAATGAGAAACTCAGAATAGCCAAAGCAATTCTAAGCAAGAAAAGTGGTGCAAGAGGCATCACAACACCTGATCTCAAATTATATCACAGAACTATAATAGCAAAACTAGTATGGTATAAAAATGGACATGTAGACCAATGGACTAGAATAGAAGACACAGAATTGTGCCCATCTACTTACAGATGGGCATAATACTTGACAAAAGTGCCAAAAACATATGTTGGAGAAAAGATGGTCTTTTTAACAAATGGTTCTGGAAAAACTGGCTATCCATATGTAGAAGAATCAAATTACATCCTTATCTCTCACTCTACATAGAAAGTCAAATCAAAATAAATCAAAAACTTAGGAATGAGGGGCTGGGGCTGTGGCTCAGTGGTAGAGCACTAGCCTAGCATGCATGAGGCACTGGGTTCTATCCTCAACACCACATTAAAAAATAAAAAAAAAACCTAAATAAACAAAATAAGGGTATTGTGTCCATCTACAACTAAAAATATATATTTAAAAAAAAAAACTTAGGAATGAGACCAGAAACTCTTCAACTGCTAGCAGAAAACAGCAAGAGACAAATATATACCAAAAATATTTCTAAAGAAAACAGAAAAAGAACAAAGTAGGGCTTATCATAGTATTATTAGAATTAATATAGTTGACTTTTATGGTATTCCAAAAAGAATTAAATATAGAGCCCTAAAACAGGAATTAAGTAGCATTGACGATCATTAGGAAAAAGGACAGTTATTCAATATATGAAAATATGATAATGGATTGTATAATGGAAAGGTGCACCAGAGTCAATCACACGAAAGAAAAACATACAGTGGACACATGAAAAGTTTCATTATTGTTAGTGATTTAAAACTTTGAAACCTGAGAAACATAAAATATTGACATGGGTCTGAAGCAACAAGAACATACGTTCTGTGGAAGCTGTAACTGGTACAACACTGTATGAGAAAGGGAAAAGGACAGCTATATTACTGAGCAAATAAAAAAATGAAAGCATTATTAGTCTCCAGATGAAGCACAAAGTTAGTCAGTTCTGAACAACAATCAGGCATGATTTTAGTTGAGTAGCAATCAGTTTATTTCTAATATACATTTCTAAAATTAAACTAAAGTATTAGGAATTTTTAATGCAATGTATAATTTGTTTGATTTTTTTGTATTAATGTAATGGCCTGTTGAGTTCAAGAGTTCTCAATGTCATTAAAAGAATATTGAGATTTTTTACTCTATCTAGGAATGACCCATATTGACTTTTTCAGTTTATTTTAAAAATCAAGATATTATGGGCGTTCATAAACTTCCTAGGATAAAACACACAGCAGTGAAAGTAGATACCATGTTTTGAGAAGATACTTATGCAGGACACTTCACATATATTAGATTTTTTTTTTTAATTGACAAAGCAACACTGAGAGGTCATCACTGTTAATCTCATTTTATAGATGAGAAAATCCAAGTTCAGAAAGGTTAACAATTTGTGTTTACATAGTTTATAAATATAAAATGTAGATTCAACCTGAGACTGACCTTATTTCAAGGCCCATGTCATTTTTATTGCCATGAACTGCATTCTTTGCAAAGTGAGACTGGCCATCAACGTAACACATTATTAAGCAAGACAAGTCCCTCCCTAAAGGACAGGTTTGTGATTTTTATCATACTCTCTCCATTTCATTTATTTGTTCAACAAATACATATTAAGCGTTTTTTCCATATGACTTGTCATGCCATGGATTGAGGATAGAAGATTGCTGATTATAGTCTTTAGAAACAGAGGGTATTTATGGCCAGTAGTAGAAAGAGCTCTATAGTAGGGAGACACCTGTGAATGTCATTGCTCAAAGAGAACTGACTCTGGTTGCCAAAAAGGCTTCTGAGAACTGGCAGCAAGTATCCACCTTACAGAGGAATATACTGTGAATAATGGTTACAGTTACAAATAAGCAATAACCCCCTGGCAAGGGCAGAGAAATAAGGGAATGCTCTGGAGTTAGGAAGGTTGGATTTGGAACCTCAGCTCTGTCATTTATGAACTGTGCAAACTTATATTATTAGCTGAACCTCTTCGTGTTTACTTCTCCAACTGCAAAACAGGAAATAATAGCACCAAATTTCTTGTTTAAAAAATAGAAGAAAACATTGCTAAGTTCTGAATGTTTGTGTATCCACCTAAAATTCACATCGGAAACATAACCTCCAATGTGATCTTTGAGAGACACACCTTGCCCATCCCTAAATAGCTTCATGATACACCTGCCACTGACTGATTAAAATTCCATGCATGGGTTATGGTAGAAGAGAAAATTAATTAACTGTATAATAGAGCTGAGGAAATTGCCAGAATGCTGCCCAGAAAGAGAGATGGGGAAAAATGAGAGATTAAGAAATAGAGAAGAAAATGACAGATTTGACATGCTGTGTGTTTCAGAATAAGTTAATAATAGAGCAGGTGATCCCAATGTGACCAAGTCATTTCCAGGACAAGAGAAAGATGAAATCCTCAGTTTAAAGAAGTGTATCAAGCTGGAAGAAGGAGCATTGCTTTTTTCCAGCATCTGATATTTTTCTCCCTTGAACTCACAATCCCCCTGGTGTGTTAGATTTTTTCCAGGAAAAAACAGAATGAATAGGATATATATAGATATACGGGAGTAGATTTATGATGGGAATTGGCTCATGTGATTATGAAGGGCAAGAAGTCTCACACTGTGACGTCCATAAGCTGGAGACCTGGGAAATCCAGTTCAAGTCTGAAGTTTTGAGAGCCAAGAGAGCCCAAGATGTCAGTGGCTGTCTGAGGCTGAAGGCTGGAGAAGCAGGGTGAGGTTGGGGAGGAGAGCAATAGTGTCAGCCTGGGATTCAAAGACTCAAGAACCAGAAGTTCTGGTGTCCAAAGGCATGAGAAGATGGATGTTAACTTGAGGGTGAATCCCTACAAGGACTGGATGAGGCCCACTCACATTGGTGAGGGAGAGCTCTTTTTCTCTGTCTGCCAATTCAAATGCCAATCTCTCTTAAAAACACCCTCTCAGAGGCACCCTGAAATAATAATGCTTTACCACCTACCTGGGCATCTCCTATCTCAGTAAAGTGGATGCATAAAATTAAACATCACACTGGGAACTGATTTCTCTCATTAGTAAACATAAAAAGAAACTGAACCTAAGTTAGCTCTCTTCATTGATGCTAACCTGGCCCTTGGGATCATAAGGCTGGTCACACTGTCCAGGGCAGGACAAGTGAATCTGCTCGGTTCAGAAGTGAGAATGTGGAAAAATAGGAATTTACATCCCCCAGGAGTGAGTGTAAATTAGTGTCATTACTTTGGAGGGAAATTTGGCTAATACATCCTAGAGTTAAAGAAGTAAATTATCTATGCTCCAGCAATTTCACTTCTGAAATTAGAAATAATTTTATAAGACTATCTCACAAGTAATTCTAAACAACATATAAAGGACACTGATTATAGCACTTGGGAGCCTACTCTCAAATGCCTATCTATCTATCTATCTATCTATATATATATATATATATAGTATGTGCACTTAAAAATTGCATGCAACATTAATATTTATGGACTTCATTGGTTTGTATCAATACGGAAAAAAACTTAAAAATAATATGTTGAGTAAAGAGTCTATTAATACTATTGAATGCACTTCATGCCATTAAGTAAAATTTACAAGACTAATAATATGCATTTGTAAAGTTATATATAACTGTTGAACACATATATTAATAAAAATAAATAATTTGTATGTGAAAGACATCTTTATGATTGTGGTGGTCATTACCTGGGAGGGAGAGAGGATAGTTAAATACATAACAAGTTGTCTTTCATTTCCTGCCTAAATTTATTTCCCATTCCATCCCTAAAGAGAAAGCCATTCTGGTCCCACCTCACTCCATTTACTAGATGAGAATGTTCACGCTTTGGGAAACATTCAAGATTCCTTCTGCCCTCCATCCTACCCTCTTCTTACACATCTCCCCAAGGAACAAGCATTTAACTCATGGGTGAATTGGGAAACAAAAACTCATTTCTCATCTTTGTCCTCTATTTCATGAACAATCTGCATAAGGTCTGCATTTCTGTAGAATAAACTTCTGAACCAGGTGTGCCTGAGTCTGCACAGGGTGCTAACCTTTGGCCTCTGGCCCAGTTTAGCTCTGCTAAAATTCCCTGTAGCCTTGATCTCCACCCACCTGCCTCTTAATTACTTTACTTGATTTTTTAAAACTTGGAATCAGAAGAGAAATTTGCTATCATTCATCTAAAATACCAATGTTTCCAATAGTGAAACTCAAAAGTACAGTATTTGGCATTCTATGATACAATTATATTCCCAAAGTGGTCAAGATCTACATAATAAACCAAGTATGTTTCTAATTTACTCATAATCTGATAAAATAATACCAATGGAGTGAAAAAAATGATGACTATATTAAACACCGTATTGGGTCTTTTTAATTCTATGTCTAGCAAAAATCCAACAGAAAAATCATTGTCATCCTCAATATACAGCAGAAATCACTGTGGTTAAGCAACTTTAAATGAAGGTCACAGGTTGAACATCACAGAGGCATAACTTGATCTCAGATCTATCCAGCTCCTGCAGCAAATAAGCCCAAGAATTAACTTTGCTCTGAGTCAGTGAGAAGGCAACAGTCTTTGATCACTAGTAATTGAAACAAAGAGAGCTTAGATTTTCTCGTTAAATCACCAGGCCACTCTTTGGAAAGCCAGTGGAAGCCAAACAGCTGTTCTTCTTTTCATGCATGCTAATCACACTTATGATTGCTTAAAAGCTCTTTCATAGAACAGCACACATCAGGCAAACAATTTCATGATACAGTAATATTAAGATTGCATATTTTACCCTGCTTATTTACTGGAAAGTTACATAACATTCAAGAAACACATGTGGGCTTTATTATGGGTTTTGGCAAATTTTGCAAAGGAGGTGAGATGTAATAAAATGATTTCATTTAAATACACCAAAAAGACTTGAACATAAAGTGTGAAAAATATTTCTTAACAACAATTTTTAAAACCACAAAATATAATTCAAAACATTACTGGAAGGTTGGCCATTAGCTCAAAAGAGTGCACATGTGGGCTATTTCAGCTGTTTTGAGAATCCATTGCTTGTAGACTCTTTGCATTTGTTGTAGTTTTATAAACTGAATTGTATCTATTCATGTTTTTTGTATGTGCTCAAGTAAAGTATTATGTTTGAATTTCACAGCAGTAGTAATTGCTAATGATGTGTGAATCTAGACTGTGCCAACAGATCAACTGCAAGGAACAATAAGGTATGGAAAATTATCATTCAGTTCTTTATGAAGTCTTCCCAATCATAAACTTCTCTCTGCATCATCCTGTCAGAGGCAAAGTAAACTGGTACTCTTCTCTACTCATCACTTTTCCCAGGGCTGGGGCATTGAAAGGCCAGGAGGTACCACTTCTAGGCATGTTGCCCAACAGGGGTTCATCTACGTAAACTACAATGTGAAAGGTCCTTCCTGGGATTGTGCCACCCGCTAATCTTCCCAGTCTTTTCCAGCTCCTTGCATAGCAACCTTGTTGAATTCCAATCAGTTTTTCAAATGTGCCCCTTGCTCCTCCTTGGTGCCTCTACATGTCCTGCTCCCTCCCTCATTCATTCAGCAAATGTTCTAAAAGTGCCTTCAACATATTCTGTTCTGTGCTGGGCTCCAATGTCGTCATCAAACGTTGACTATGTTGAAAAGTATTTACTTCTTGCCAACATGGCAAAAATGTTGCCTCTGTAGGACAATTAAATTAACCAAAAACAAATACATTCAGTGTCCAAATAAAATTAAACATTGAGTATACGATAAAATCAAACACTGTTTAATTATAATGTTTTCAGAATTCACTGAGGATAAAGATGGCTTAAGAAAAAGTACACATGATAATCAGGACTGAGTTTTAAGGAAGTGAAATCCACCTTAAACTGTGCTATTGCTTGGAGTAGTTAGCTTCCCTTAAAGGCCCCAGGTGTTATAGACTTGGCCTGAGGGATATATAAAAGCTTTAGGAAATGAGATCTCCCTAAAGTGAGAAGTCCTTAGGTCAATGAGGTTTAAATTTACCCTACAAAGGAACGGTGGGGCCCTTTTTATTTTTCTCATAAGTAGGTTTTCTCTATCACATATTTCCTCTCTTTACCATCCAGCACCTCCACAGGGGCCCAAAGCAATGAGTCCTTCAGACCTTGGACTGGTATTTCCAGAACTGTGGATCTAGAGACAGGTATATTGTTATTGTAACATGAAACTGACTAACACAAACTGGTTTAGCAGACAGGTGAGTCGGTGGTGAATACTCATAGAATTGATAAATCCAAACTAGTTATTTACCTGGGTCTCTGTTCTGAGCTTTCTTCCTATTTCTGTTTGATTTTCCAATTCCTCCTTGATTAGCTTCACATTGCTTGTTGGTATCATTCATCCCTGCTTTGGGCAAACTTTTATTTTCTTTTTTTAAAAATTTATATATGACAGCAGAATGCAATACAATACTTATTATACATATAAAGCACGATTTTTCATATCTCTAGTTGTATACAAAGTATATTCACACCATTTCGTGTCTTCATACATGTACTTTGGATAATAATGATCATCACGTTCTACCACCATTTCTAACCCCATGCCCCCTCCCTTCCCCTCCAACCTCTCTGCCCTATCTAGAGTTTGTCTATCCTCCCATGCTCCCTCTCTCTATTCCACTATGAATCAGCCTCCTTATATCAAAGAAAATATCTGGCATTTGGTTATTTGGGATTGGCTAACTTCACTCAGCATTATCTTCTCTAACTCCATCCATTTACCTGTAAATACCATGATTTTATTCTCTTTTATTGCTGAGTAATCTGTGAGGTAAATAGCCTACATCTTGGGAGCAAATTTTTACCCCTCACACATCAGATAGAGCACTAATCTCTGGGGTATATAAAGAATTCAAAACCTTAATCACCAAAAAAACAAGTAACTCAATCAATAAATGGGCCAAGGACCTGAACAAACACTTCTCAGATAATGATATAAATCAATCAACAAATTTATGAAAAAATGTTCATCATCACTAGCAATTAAAGAAATGCAATCAAAACCACTCTAAGATTTCATCTCACTCCAGTCAGAATGGCAGCTATTATGAAGACAAACAATAATAAGTGTTGGTGAGGATGTGGGAAAAAAAAACTCATACACTGCTGGTGGGACTGCAAATTGGTGCAGCCAATATGGAAAGTAGTATGGAAATTTCTTGGAAAATTGAGAATGGATCCACCAATTGACCCAGCTACCCTTCTCCTTGGACCAAAGGACTTAAAAACAGCATATTACAGGAACACAGCCACATCAATATTTATAGCAGCACAGTTCACAATGGCC
Source organism: Ictidomys tridecemlineatus (assembly GCF_052094955.1). Lineage (NCBI taxonomy): Eukaryota > Metazoa > Chordata > Mammalia > Rodentia > Sciuridae > Ictidomys > Ictidomys tridecemlineatus. Next base: position 188,615,592 of record NC_135483.1, on the reverse strand, counting down.
AAACTGTGGAACCACCTAGATGTCCTTCAATAGTTGAATGGATAAAAAAAAATGTGGCATATACCCTTTTGTTTTCTTGAAGGTGGAATAAGATCTGCATCATAAGAGACTGATTCAGAAGGAAGAGTCTGTCTCTTAGCAATTACCTTTCAAATGCATGGACAGATTGCTTAGTCCCTCTTGACTCAGTCACTGAATGTAGGTGAGCTAGATACCATGTTGAAGCAAAGCATCTAAACTACATTTTACAAAATCTTTTTTTTATTAATTATGGTAATTGTTTTTATGATAAGAATAGAACCTTAAACTAGCTCATAGAAATATGATTTAGAATCTTTGAGATCTTGAGTAGAAAATTATTTTTAAACAAAATGCAAAAATGATTGACTAAGAGGAAAATATCAATCGATTATTTATATTAAAATTTATTTTTGTTCATAAAATAAAAATACATATTATAAGATTGTACACACAACCAAGAGAGGAGAGAGAGAGAGAGAGAGAGAGAGAACAAACTTAAGAATAGATAATTCTAAAATTCAATTTAAAAAGTACTGATAACTCTATAGAAAGAGAAAAAAAATGTGCAAAAAAGAGCAATTTCAAGGAGGGGGGGTGTCATTAGGATAAGAAACAAATGAAGAGATGTTCCATAGCACAAGAGAACAAGGAAGCACAACCATGATGATGGGTCATTATTTTATAAGCTATAATTCCATACCATTCAATTGGCAAAGTTTAAGCCTAATAAAACTAAAGACTGAATAAGATTTGAACCACATGTCTAATATGATTACTGTTAGGAATTTCTATTAGATTTGGACATAAGATGTCCCCCAAAAGGTCCTGTGTCCATGCAGGAATGTTAAGAAGTAAAATGATTAGCTTGTAACTCATCAGTCCATCCTGGTCTGAATGACTGACAGGGCAGTGACACAGGCAGGTGGGTTACTGGGGAGATTCACCTTCCCCCTTCTTCATCTCTCTCTGTGTCCTGACCACCACGAGGTGAGCAGCTTTCCTCACCCCTGTCCTTCAGCCATGATGATCTGCCTCCCCTTGGGCCCAAAGGATTGGACTGAACTGTCTATGGACCGAGATCTCTGAAACCATGAGCCCCAAATAAACTTTCATCCTCTACATTGTTCCTGTTGGGCATTTTGGTTAGTGATGAAAAAGCTAACACCCGAGTGGTAATTGGTGAAGGCACTTTGGAAAACAGTGGAATATTTATATACCTGACAATTTCACTCTTGGAGATATCCAAGAGAAACTCAAAAAAGAACAACCAAAGTCTATGGAAGAATATCATACCACAGCAAAAACCTGGTGATAATCCAGGTGGCCATCCAAGGAGAGTGAATGATCAAATTATTCAGGCGGTGGCATATAAGATAGCAGCTAAAATTAATGAAATATAATAACATGGAGAAATATGAAAGAACCTTAGAAAAATAGAAGTATGTTTTAAAAAATCAATCCCCAAATCAGAAGATTACGTGCTTACTTTTTGCAAAACATAATATAGATGTAATCAATCTAGACAAAAGTGGAAACAAGAAAATTTGATGCTTATATCAGATAGAAAGAGACAGAATGGATTAGAGGTTGAAACAAGAACTTAACTTTTATTTGAGTGGTAGGCTTATGATGCATATTATATTATTTTAAATAATACATTCAAAATAAAACATTACTTCAAATAAGTGACTAAATAAATAAAAGAAATTCATTTTTTGAGCAAATGAAGAGATTTTGTCATGACCAAGGAATTTATGATTAAACACTTCTGTGCCCCTGGATTCCAAAGAAGGTGGAACAAGATACAAAAATCATGGTACCCACAGGGGCTAAGGACACTAAGTCTGTGAGCAAAGAATGAAGTAGGGAATTCCAGACTGAGGGAGTGTAAGATCGTGAGGATGGTTCATCTGTATTTTCTACTGTAACAGCAGATGGACATTTCCCCCCAGTACTTGTGATGTACCAGGCACTCTGATAGATGTGTTTTCCTGTATTGTATCATTTAGTCTTTGTTAGTAGATAGGAATCATTTCCCCCTACTGGACTGATGAGAAAACTGAAGGTAAGAGTTTATCTTGTCCCATAGTTCCATCCAAAAATGCAATGAAGGTAACATTTGTGGGGCAGATGAAAGACCTTTGAACAGGTAGATCAGGGATTCCTCAAAGGGTAGAAAAGGCATTACCTTTATCAGAGGACCAACGGGAGTCTGAAGAGACTTTCAGCTGATACGGTGACTCAAACTTAGTGAACGAAATATTGACAGGACCCTGGGCAAGGACAAGGAAACCGTCAAGACAAGTGACATTTCTCCACCACCAGCCGGAGCAGGCAACCATTATCAGCTCTAGGCCTGACAGACAGGAAAAGAATCTCCAGGAGAAGCAAGCCACCTTGCAGATGTCCCAGGCAGAAGAAGACACAGCCCTCACACGAAACAGGTAGAGTTCCAAACTTTCCCTGACATTTGCACCTGGATCACACGCCAGCGTTGCTCAGGAGCTGAACACAGTATAAAGCAGAGGCAGGACATTGTGATAAGGCAGTATTGTAGGGGTCACTGAGCAGGTGCACAGAGCATAATAAGGAATGGCTCCTGGGTAGTGTGGACAGAGAAGAAAAGGGCATGCACATTTTTAAAATATCTTATTAGAAAATTATTACAAATATACAAAGGCATACTTTCAGATCAGTCCTTGGTCTATAGCTTTCTTCTCTTCCTTATCTCTGTCTTAGACATATGCATAAACAGTATGGTTCATTATTTTAAAAGAATACTCAGCAGAGGTTGTATAGGAAACATTACTTTCCCCTTCTACTTTGAATCCTGACCTTAAAGAACTATAAAGCTTTTACGGACCTTCTTTCTAGAAAGCAATACAATAACTTTAGTACCACAGAATTAAGAATAGGAAAACCAACCTTTGGCTTAACATTATTGATGTGTTTTAAATTTTGACATGTATTTTATGCTTTGTGGGAGGAGAACAACTGATATAGGACTGGGACGTAGTTTACAACTCTGGAAAACAGCAGAGTATTTCTAACTATATTGGATATGCTAATTTACAGAAAAAGCCTCCTGTTATTCCACTCAGTGAGTGCGCCCCACCCCCCACAGTGTTATCTTTTTCCCTCACTCCTTAGTGACATCTTGGGAAGAAAGCTACCGCTTTCTGGTAATTTTAATAGTCATATAATATTTACAATAACACTATCTTTCAGAATAAGGAGGTGCATTTATCTAAGTCAAAATTTCCTTTCCACATCTAGTTCTGAGCTTCCACCTACCCCCAGTGGGAGACTGGCCTGGCTTGGGGATGAGAAGGAGGCAGAGGCAGCAGGACATGTTCACCAAAGGGATGGAGCTGTCTCATGGGGATACGGGTGATAACAAACCCTCTCAAAGTCCAGTTCCTCTTTTATTACCACCAGGCCTAGGCAGTCTTGCACGTTCTCACCAGTGGAATACGCCTGCTCCCCCAGAGTTTTGTTGGTTTCACATCTAAACAATCGCCGTGGTTATTGTTGGGCTCTAATGATACACATTGAACTTAAAGTGAACACCTTCTTCTTACTTTCCCTTTTGAAAATGTAGGATTGCACCTGGAAGCTGCTGGGAAGGACTTCCAGTTATGGGGTCCATGCCGTCCCCCACCCACCCAAGGCCTCAGCTTCACATTTCCACCTCAAAAGGAAGTTGGATCACTGGATCTAAGTGGCCACAGTTCATGTTGTTGACTCTACATGTTACTAAGATTCAGGATGAATAGTGAAGGCGAGATGAGATTTTTCTTTTCTGAGTTATTTTTAAAAGGCAATCAGACACAATTTGCAAATGGCCAGAATCAAGTTGAAAAACGTACAGACAGACTCGGCTTTATGATTGCTTATAGGGAGTATGATAGAAGCAAGGAAGGAAGAAAGGAAGAAAAAAAAGAAACTGATATTAGATACAGAAAAAAAAAATCCAGTTTCAAAGATGACTGACAGAAGAAAAGCCAAAAGATGACGGGCTTGCAGCACCGGGAGAGCAAGAAGTGGAGCTCTGGATGGCTTGGTCACCTTCAGGGAGAGCTGGACGCTTGTGAACCAGCTGAAGTCAGTCTTATCTACCATTCAGCCATTTTCTCTGAAGTTTCTCCTTAATAAATACAGAAGCTATTGGTGGAATGTTTTAACTGCAGAGATATTTGATTGCCTCTAGAATCAACTCTGAATAAAGACCTAAGCAGCAGTGCAATTTCAGAAACTTGCTATGAAATGGAATTTTCATAAATTGCTACCAAAATGATCATTATGTTTAAGACTTTGGTTAGCTATTTTTAGTTATGTTGCTACATGTGAAAGAAATATTTCATATTTAAAATGAACAAAATGGGTTAACTAATAACCTATGAGCATGTACGTACAGCATTCAATTTTAACAATCATTAACAAACTGGGAGAAAAAAAAACTATAATATGTAATGTAAACTGTCACATGTAGCATATAAATTCATTTCTGTGATAGATTATTATGTTGGCATAATGTTTTTCTTCAAAATACTCAGTAATATAAGTTTAGAGTCTTAATCCACTACTTTGTTTTCCTTTTTGCACTTTAATATTTATTTTGTTTAAACTTCTTTCAGTTATTTTTACTGGGATGATTATATATGAAGTGCAACAAAAGAAAAAAATTCACTATATTTCTTTTCTGGGCATAACAATTTGTTTTAAGAACATTGCTAAAAATGATCCTGAATATAGAAGATAGTGTTGACAAGTGACCTGACCCAGGGGTCAGTATGTCAGTTATAACAGACAGGAGTGCATCTCTTCTTGGGTAAATTACTCTTCCTTGCTCTTTCCCATCCTATCCCTCTATTTCTAGCTCCTCCAAGAAACGAGAGAGAGGATTAAAGGAAAAGACTGAACTTTCTTTTTCTAATTGCTGCCGAGTTCCGCTGCTGGCCCCTGTGCTCAATGGTCAGTGCCTTTCTTTTTCACGGACGCCAGCACTCGGTTGCCTTTGCAAGCCAGGGCTCTCTGCTCCACACAACTTCCTGACATGGCTGATGGGACTTTGGATGGGACTTTTGATCACTGCCTTGCCACAGCTCCACCTCAGCCCACATTGGAAGCACACTCCACCCCTCTCATTCTTTATGCTGGCAGGCCACCCCCATGGCAGTGACCACTGGGTCAGAGTGGAACCCATGAATCCTGGTCACCCAAAACAGTGCCTGCTCTTATCCTGCTGACAGAATTCTTCAGAGCAAGACATCTGTGTTATGTCCAACTCCTGGATATGCCTACGAGGCTCTCCAAAAATGCCTCCCATAGCATTTTGCCCATGGCAGCTCCAATTGGGCATAGGGGACCTTCTGTAGGTCAAGATTCTAGACAGGGGTGCAAGGCAAGTTTCCCATTCTTGCTCAGGGGCTCTCTTAGGGGCTCACTCATGAGGCTGTGGGCTCTCTGCTGGCCAATGCTAATGGTTAGGCCAATTGGACAGTTGAGAGTCTCAGAGTTGCCCTGACCATCTCATAGTGCCCCACGAATGAGGCAAGCTTTCCCAAGCTCATTTTCACATGAAGGAGTACCCACGCCTGTGTTTTTATTTAGATTTTGTATCTTAGCTCTCAGAAGACTGATCTGGGAATGGCAAGAACCGTTGCGCAGGTGTGAATTCAAGAAAAACTGTAGGATTTTTAGGAAGAAATAGAAGGATTTGTAATTTCATGATTTCTGTTTTCTCTGTGAAATAAAAGATCAGATTGTCTGCTAAGGGTACAAGAGGAAATAGGAAAGGGTGATGAAGAAAATGGAGCTGTTTTGAAAAAGACATTTTGTTAAGCTCTATAAAGACTGAGAAACAAGCTAATATAGTAGAAGACATCAAATTATATTAATTGCTGACCACTTACTATGTACAAAATACTATCAGAACAGTGAGGGGTACTCAGACTGAGAGGCTGTCAAAAATGAGCATCAATCAAAGATCAGCATCAATTACCCAGAAGTGTCACTGTATGCTGAATATATGTGGTTAGACACACGTGATGCCCTAGATTTTTCACTCAAATGAAATGATCAAAAAAGGAACACACTAAGAACAATAAAATGAAGATATAGTATTCACTTTATCAATACATTCATTTTCATCTAATAATAATGACTTCTTTCTCTCTCTGTTTCTATCTGTGTCTTTCATCTCTGGTTCATATTCACACACTCTCTCTCTTTCTCTCTCTCTCTCTCTCACTCTTTCTTTTCTCTCTCTCTCTCTCTCTCTCTCTCTCTCTCTCTCTCTCTCATACACACACACACTCTTTCTCTCTCTCTCTCTCTCTCTCTCTCTCTCTCTCTCTCTCTCTCTCTCTCTCTCTCTCTCTCTCTTTCTCTCCCTCCCTGTCTGAATATGTGTGTATGTGTATCTGCGGATATGTGGCATGTGTGCATATTATGTGTTTGTATACTTTATTTGTGAATGTATATGTGTGTATGCTTATATATATTCAGATGTTGTTTCCTATATTGCATTTAAAATTAAAGCTACCACAAATGCATTTTTCTTGACAATGCTTTTTGGGATGTGATCCCAATAGCAGAGGCAACAAAAACAAAAATAGACAAGTGGGATTACATCAAATTAAAAAGTTTCTGCCTAGCAAAGTAAACAATTAATAGAGTGAAGAGGCAACCTAGAGAATGGTAGAAAATATCTGCAAAATATACATCTGGTGAGTCAATTTCCAAAATACATAAGGAACTTGAACAACTGAAGAGCAAAAACCAAATAATCCAATTTGAAAAATGGACAAAAGATCAAAGTAGACATTTATCAAACAAACACACACACACACACACACACACACACACACACACACACACACAGATGGCCAACAGGGATTTGAAAGAATGCTCAGAATCACTAATCATTATGGAAATGCAAATTAAAGCCATGATAATTTATCATCTCACTCCAATTAGAATGGTTATTATCAAAAGAACAAATTTAAGCAGGAAGACCAGAAATTTGAAGTCAGTCACAACAACTTAGCGAGACCCTGTCTCAAAATAAACTAACTAAATAAATAGACTGAGTGTTCAGCTTATTGGTCAAAACACTTATTATGGTTTACATATGTGATGTTCCCCAGAAGTTTATATGGAAGACAATGCAAGAAAGCTTAGAGGTGAACTCCTCAGGTAATATGTGTCTTAACTTAATCAATGCATTGATCCTCTGATACAGATTAATTGGGTGGTGACTGTAGGCAAGTAGGGTGTGGCTGAAATAAATGGGTGACTAAGGGTGTGCACTTATGGTATGTATTTTGTCCCTGACAGTGAATATCTCCCTCTCCTCCCCTCTTCCATATTGCACTGTCCTGAATGGCTCTCCTCCAGCACACACATCCACCATGATGTTCTGCCTCATCTCAAGCCCCAAGGAATGGAGCCAGCCATCAATGGACTGAGACCTCTAAATCCATGAATCCCAAACTCCTCTAAATGTTCTTGTCAGGTCTTTTCTTCACAGCAGCAAATAAGGTTACAAAAATAACACTTCTGGATTCAATACTCAAGAGGAAAGAAGGACGAAAGCAAGGAAGGAAGGAAGGAGAAAAAGAAAAGAAAAGGAAACTTATACACTGTTGGTGGGAATGTAATTAGTGCAGCCATTATGTAAAACAGTATGGCAGTTTCCCTAAAAGTTAAAATTAAGTTACCATGTGATCCAGCAATCCATCTCCTGGGTAAATAAACAAGGGAAATGAAATAAGGAGGTCAAAGAGATATTTGCAACCCCATGTTTATTGCAAAATTATTCACAATATTCAGGGTGGTTGGGTGGGATTGGGATATTGGAAAGATGTTGATCAATGGATGTAAAATTTCAGTTGGATAGGAAGAATAAATGCAAACTATTTATTGCACAATATGGTGGCTGTAGTTAATATATTGTAGTCTTTAAAACGCTAGGAGAGTGGCTATTAAGTCTTCCCACAAAAAAAAAAAATAGTAGCTATGTGAGGTAATGTATGTAATTACCTAGATTTAGTCAGGCTACAGCATATACAAACTTCCAAAATATGTGTACATGAAAAAATATATGCAATTTTTCTGTCAATATAAATAATTATATATAGAAAGAAATTGTGTTTTAAAAAACTATCACATATCCTTAACATATAAGTTAAATACATCTTAGGTAGATAATTGGAAGGAAAAAAATATGTTTTTTCAAGTAGGAATGATCAATTTTCAAAATAGTGCATCTTTCCCCTGCCTCAGCAATATTACAGAACACTTCATGATCTCTTCTTAAAGGTAGCACATAGCTTTGGCTATTTTTAGTCTCCTAATTCTCTTTCCAATTGCTCAGTCCACAGTTTGAAATATCTTTGGAAATGATCTCCTGGTGGTTTTAGTATATCTTATAAAGGAGGAAAAATACCTTTTATTTTCATTCATTGTGTGTAAGTTTCTTATACCCAGCTTCAGAATAAATAACAAGGACTTCGTGTGCTGTATTGTGAATACTCATGATAGCAATCTCCTCATCTTCTTTTCATGCACAACCTGCACTGCAGGTTTTCAAAAGCAGAAATACCTTATTTGCAAAAAGGGAAGGACACATGGAATTTTTATGTTGCTTCCTTAAGTGACAAATACTACTATTATAGACATGCTGTTTGCTCCTGGTTGACTTCATGGTTTGCAGAGAAAATTTTCATTTCAGTGTCATGTGAATTGGCTTACGTGCTTCTTTTGCTTGACAGCTCTTGTAAAGGGCTGATTTCCAATTTTCATGGAGGAATAATTTGCAGAGCATCTTCCTAATGGTAGGACACCAGTTATCTTCCTAACCCCCTGCCTACAGATGTATTTTCTTTTACATTTGGCAGAAATATCACCCACATTACCTGTGGCTTCCTTTTCTAAAATTGTCTGTTGTGTCTCCAAACAGAAAAGGATAAAAACAAGGAAGCTCTCCTTCCTTTCAACAACAAAACCCGATATTACTCAGGTTAAGGGGAGGCTTTGCCTGATGGATAGTATGTGGAAGATGAGTACTCGGGGATAAGAGGCTGAGGAAAGAAGAGCAGCATACACCCAGAAGAGAATGAAAAGGCCTGGCTTGCCTGGATGCAGGTAGGGCAGAAACGTTGGTGGTTCTTCCATTACTAGCCCCCCACCACAAGTAACTTTGTGGTAGGGGTCCTGGTCCATAGACAACTGAATGGGAAGTACCCCATCGGATCTGGCCAACCAGAGTGCATTGAGTTAATTACCACCCTCACTTACACAGCCACCTGTGGTTACATAAATCCACATCCAAGGATTGAGTTCTAGTCTAAAGGATGTAGTTGAAAATTTCAAGGATTAAAATCTGGTTCTCACACCCCATGTCTTTATTTGAGAGGTTGTTAGATCAGTACATACATTTTTCAAAATTCATTGAATTGTACCCTTTTTAGAGGAATGAGTTTTACTATTTGTACTTAAGCCTTATTAAAAGTAAATTTAAATGTTAAAAACAGTTTAGCTATAAAGCTGACAAATTATATGGGTTATGCTGGGCACACAATAGTATTTCATTGATTTTTATTATGGTATTATTTTACTTTAAAATAAAGATTTTTCCAAATAATTATATCTGAAAACGTTATTCCTAACACAACTTCTAAAGATGACAAGATTGTCTCGTCTGGTAATTAAAAGAATTATTACCAATAATGTTTTAGGGCTGGGTTGTGGTTCAGTGGTGCATGCTTGCCTAGCACATACCAGATCCTGATTTGGTACCTATTTCTGAAAGGAAGGAAGGAAGGAAGGAGGAAGGGAGGGAGGGAGGGAGGGAAGGAAGGAAGGAAGGAAGGAAGGAAGGAAGGAAGGAAGGAAGGAAGGAAGGAAGGAAGGAAGGAAGGAAAGGGAAGGGAAGGGAAGGGGAGGGAAGGGAAAGGAAGGAAGGAAGAATTTTAAAAATTTAGCCAAGCACAATGGCACACACTTGTAATCCCAGCAACTTCAGAGGCTGAGACAGGAGAATTGCCAGTTGAAAGCAGACCTCAGCCACTTAGTGAGGCCCTAAGCAACTTAGCAAGACTCTGTCTCAAAATGAAAAATGAAAAGGGCAGGGAATGTGACTCAGTGGTTAAAGCTCCCCTAGGTTTAAAGTCTGGTTACAAATACATATGTGTGTGTGTGTGTGTGTGTGTGTGTGTGTGTGTGTGTGTATGAGTTCTTTCCTCATCCACGAGTGAGGAATTACTTCTGCTTTACTAGGATCACAATAGGCTTGTGAATATCACAAGAAATAATATATGTGAAACAACTTTATAAAGAAACTCATAAATGTTTGACTTTAAAGTTATAACACATTTAATGATCTACTTAGGGCATAAACCATTTCTTTTCTAGGGTTATGTCTCATTCCCATTGCCACTTCCAGCAACTAGCATAATATAGTGAGCATATATGATGTGTTCCATGATTATTTATTGACAGATTAAATAGATAGGTAATTGAGTACCAGGGACTATGGCAAGCACAGAAGGAATTATACATATTGATGAAATAAAAATTGCACTTGATAAGATAACACATGTAAACATACTTACCAAGGTAACTTGTGCCCTGAAAAGAATGTTGCTTAAATAAGGGGGAAAAAAATAGCCTGGGAATCACTGGCCCTTCCTTGGCTCCAAGGCAGAAACATGAGCTTTAGAGTGAAAGGTTAAGGAAATAGGAGAAATGAGGATTCCAGAATGAAAATTGATTATAAAAACTAAAAGGGGCCATTTACTCAATACTAGTCAGAACTATGGGGGCCTCTCTCTCTTCCTCTCTCTGTCTCTCTCTTTCCATACACATACACAGAGAGCTTATTTTTGTCTCTGAATCTGATTAATACTGAAGAACATAAGTGGCAAGGAAAGGAAAAATATTCATAAGTTATTGACTTAATAACTTTTTTGATACCCCAGAGTATCTTCAAGTCCCATATAATTTTTGACACTTGATTCTTTACAAATGATGCCTCTAAAAAGTTGTCTTTCATTTCCACCAAGAAACAAGTATGTACCCTGGACCTGGGAAAGCAGCAACATGGGCCTCTGGGAACCAGGCTGGTCACTGTCCCTACTGAAGTCAGCATGCTGGGCCCCCCAGCTAAGGAGTTGGAGCTGAGGAACTGCAAACTGTAACCAAAAAGCCTGCTGCTCTCCAAGTCAAGTTCTAGGTGGACATTTAACTTGGAGAATGGTCTTCTTGATGCCACAAATGGGTTTCTAACAAGGGACTTGTGTAGCTCTTGAAACTAGGAAAGAGTGCTCCCACTCACAGTAGGAGAGCCCAAAGCTTCTCTTCCTATTGTTTTAACACAGACTTTGCATAGATTTGGAAGAAAGTCATAATCATCACTTTAAATGCTGCATCCAGACCAGTCACTCAGACTGTCCTCCATTAGGTACAGACCACTAGGCCTGGCCATTCATGTCCACAAGGGCCTCCAGGGCTACAATTCCTCTTTCAAGCTTTCCATGAGGTTGTTGACTCTTTTCTACCTTAGAAATAACTGATCTCTGATTTTCTAACTAGAGATCCTTTACCTCTTCCCCCTGCCTCTTTGCCACAGAATACCATTCAGAAGGACCTCTTAATAACATTTGCCTTTTAAAAATGCATAAAACTATAATTGAATTTCATCAACCAAAAACTGTTTCTATAAACCAGTGGGAACGTTTAGTCATTTTTTCTCACTTCTTTCTATATAAACTAAGAAACATTTCTATCATCAAAGACAAAATTTTGCAGGCATACCCATGCTTGGCTGCGATGGGAAAAACTTCCCACATGGAGCACAAATGTGCACCTGCTAGTCTCTTAGCAATCAAGTGCAAGGTAAAAAATGTTATCACTCTTATCCCAACAGCCTATCATCTGTGCTGAACATTCTTCATATTGTTCAGCAGGGTTTTCCTGAGACAGCCAGCTCATGTCACCACACGTATTAGGATACCTTAGATGCTTATTAAAATCTGAGACTCTGTTGAAGATGAAGGTGAGTGGTTTAGTCTAAGATGCAGTTGCCTCATGGAAACCAGCCCTGTGTCTTCTGGGTGTTCTTTAGTATTACTTTGATGCTCTGGTGATTATTTCTTTGCTGGAGAAGAATATAAATCCAAGACTGACAGTTGTCCTCTGAAGCAAAACTGGGTTGAGAATTAGGAAATGAAAGCCATTTACAAACGAGCCAGAACTAGCATTGGTGTTTGTGGTCCCAACCAGGAACATTGGCTTAGCGTTTTCCCAGGGGCACGTGTGCACATTTTCAGTAATCATAGAAGCCCTAGTTAAAATGCTCCCTAGACACTGCTTAGATAACAAAAGTTTCTGCTTGAGCAAATTGGAACACCTCCTTCAGACCTTGATTCCTGTTTTACCCCATTATTCACATAGATTAACTCCAGCATCTTGGCAGAATTCTGGCCTGATTAGTCACAGAGTGTTATAAATGGCCAAGGGTGGTTTATAAGCCATGCTCACTTAAGGTCCTCTTCTCACACCTCTCCCCACCTCCAACAAAAGTCACACGGCAAAAATGAACCCAGTTAGCGGAGAGATAATCTCCTGGGAGTAAATCTGCTTTCGGTCGGTGAGTGTTCATGAAGATGACATCGTCACAAAATGCAATGGTTTCTTTCATCAATTATTCTGGAAATCATTCAAGGAAAGATTTTTGGAAGGGTTTCTCACACGCAGTCCAATTTGAATGAGGTGGGGGATCTTGGGAGGTATCTCCCAACCTCATGCATCACATTTAAGAACAGCACATTTGACTCTGCATGCCCAGTGGAGTCCAGTCTGTTTACTGTTAACTGTATGAATTTCAGAGTGGGCACACCCTTTCACCTGGGCTGGCTGAGAAGTACACTCTCACTTGCAGTTCCAGTTGAAGACATGAACTGTTTAATAAATGATATCTCATTAATTTCCTTCAATAGAGAAATCCTGCAGAGAAATTTAAGCCTAAAAAGGTATCATACCTATTTTTTTAAGACTCAGTGTTGTGTGGAGTGCTCTGAGACTCCAGTCTCCAGGCCCCTTTCTAGTCTGTTCTTTATAGCCTAAGGTAAACCTGGCCCACTCCAGGCTGGAAGGCCATGTGTGGCAGGCCTACAAGTCAGCCAGGGAGAATGGGCTGATCTAGCCAGGTCTTGTATGGATTAGGAAACCGTGTCCACTGCAATGGTGAGCACTTGAATGATTCTAGATGGGAATGTTACAAAACAAGCTTGAGCATCCATCAGAAGATTTACCTCCCCAACAAGGCTGCTGCTCACTCAAGTGTTCCAACATAAGTGAAAGCAATTCATGAAGCCAAAGTATTATTAAAATGTAAAGCATTGTAATTAGTATTATTAAAAACAAGTTTTAGTGTGTTCACAAAGAAAAACCAAATATTAAAACGTAGGAGTAAATTGTACATTTTCAGGAAATACTCAAAATGAAGGAAAAATGCTGTAATTATCCACAAAATTAGATTAGTACTCCAATGGAGTATATGACTTGAAAGTATTATAGGAAAAGTTAAGCAAATCTTCAAGTTAAAACTTTTCTTTCATGATATTTTCTGTTTGGTATGGTATGGAGAGAAGTCCAGGGAACTAGGGGTCAGAAGTTATACTTTGGCTAATTCTGTAAATAATTGATCACATGACCTCAGGGAAGTTCTGTGAACTAGACAAAAAGGAATGAGGGAAGAGAAGCGTGACAGGTGACAGGAATGGGAAAGAATGACTCTAACATGACTTTTCTATGAACATATATGTATATACCACAGTGAATCTCAACAGTGATCCTCAGCACATGTGAATAAGCAAAGAAAACCAGGTATTTAAATTTTAATTTAAAAAATAATTGGTCACATGAATTTGGGTCAGTCTTTTGAATTCTTATAGGGAAGTTTCCTAACTAAAAATAAATTGTAGTATTGGAGAAATCATTGTAGCTCTTTCCAGGCCTATAATTCAAATTGATTGTATCTGTTGTAGGTAAAACCATTTCGTGTTCAATGACATGTGATGATATAAAGGGAAAGCTACCATGTCATATTTTTCAGAATTTCAAACAAATGACAACCCCAAATTATATGTTCATGACATTCTTCAAATTGGTGTATCATTTATAAACTGTGTTTTTTCAAAGACTAACAAGCTATTCTTGGCAAAGCCACCAAGTACTTGGTTCTTTAATGTTCTGGAAGCACTTAGGAACAACTGATGACTGACTCTGTATCTCACCAGAATATAATGGTAACACATTCTTTAAAAGGCTGACTAGTTTGCTGGGGAAATAAAAACTCACTATCAGTCCCTGAGTTTGTCTTCAAACAAGGCCTTAAAAGAGCTTATTTTAAAAATCTACTTAAGTACAAATTCCATCCACTGACTTGGAGGCCTTTTCCTGAAAGAGGATGCGTGTTACCAGGTGACATCATTCAGTTTATGGCCTTGTATGTTCACAGTGTCCTCAGGCTCACCTGGATTCAGCCTTCATTGGAATTTACATGAACACATACACATAAGTAGACACTGAGCTCTGTAACATCATCTATGTCCATGTCTTCCCATAAATTGCTAGCGAGATTCATGTGAACATCACTTGGTCTCTGATAATAGTGGTCGCAGTTTGCTTAAAAGAAAAAAAAACTTTTATGCAAAAAATATATTATAAATCTGAGAGTAGTGTGTCATGAAAGGAATGAAATAGACTTCGAAGCAAGATAGTTTGGTGATGGTTGACTTCCAAATTCCACATCTCATGCAGAGATCGTGAACTACTTTAAATTAATAATAACAGATGAGATCAAATCAAAGGAAGTCATGAGAGGGTGATGAAACTGTCTATCAAGGTGGTAAAACACTCAAGCTTTGGATTCAGACACAATTGGATCAGTTCTGCCACAGTAAAGCTCTGATCATAATAAGGAGCTACACAAATGCTCCGTAAATACATCTGTAAAATGAGGATGATATACACCTTCCTTGTTCCAATGCTGGAGAGAAAGCATGTATGTGAGGTTATCATATGCCTGGAACGTGGTAAGTACTGAGCAAATACGATCCTCAGGGCTGGTGATGTTGGTAGAATTCTTAGATGCTGAGACTTCACACGCGCTAGTGTCAGCAGCTGACCTCAGCCTTGCAAATGACCACGACCACAAGTCTCCAGTATCAGGAGATGCCTAAGGAAATATGATGTGCAGGCAAACCCAAGGATTCTCCTGACTGGATAGAAACTATTGTTTGAAGTAGACTTTACCAGAAAGTAGGAAATCATTAACAATGAATTCCAAGGTCACCACTTAACTGATTTGGTAAAATTTTTCTTCCCCCTTTGAAAAACTAGTCCACCCTTCTTTGATATCCGGTATTGTCACACATTAATTCTCCTTTTCTCCAATTAAGGCCTACTGTCAGGTATCAAACTAACAGCATAAAGAATTGCTGACATGTTACAGAGCTACCTCTCTACAGACATTCCCACTCAGTCTCCAACACTCTGAAAGGAGGTGTGGAAATACTTGGTGGTATTTAGAATTTTCAGGGCTGGAAATGTGGCTCAGTGGTACAGTGCTTGCCTAACACCTGTGAGGCACTGGGTTTGATCTTCAGCACCACAAATAAAATAAAGTTTAAAATAAAATTGCAAATTAAAAAAAAAAACAGGGTCAAGAGGTAGAGCTTCTTCCTCCGTACACGTCCTGAAAATCACCTTCATTCATCTATTATTAAAGTCAAACTCACTTTAACTAAGAAATTGGTAATATAATATGAAAATGAAGACCATATAAATTACTTGATACATAATTAATGTATAATATCTAGTTAATAAATATGTATTGATAATGCTCTTGTTTTTTTAAGCTAAGCTTTTAAAAGAAAATAATTTTACAAGCAGTACAGATTTCCAGGTGCTAACACAAGTCCAAAGAGACCCAAGTACCATCCGCGAGTTCTGACTTACTGCTCAAACTCAACATTATACAGATGAAGTCCAAAAATCTGTGTAGCATGGTGCTGTATTCCACAATTCTCTACTTTCACATATTTGGGTTTTCATAGAGGTTCACCTTTATAAAGATGAGAACTATGTCTTGAAATGTCAGGAAGAAGATGTAATGTGTTGGTGATCTCATGGAGAACAAATACCTGTGTGTCCACGTGTGAATGCTGTAGGAATGTGTGTGGTTGGGCCCCCTGGCCACCAACCTGATGGCTATAACAAAGGGAAACAAAATTAACACAAGCCTAAGAAAATTAGCAATCAACCACATGGCTGACTGGCACTCTGTCCTCTATTTTACAAACCACCCTGAGAGACAGATGCGACTTAGAAGGAAACAGGATAAGAGAAATTAATGAACATCTGCAAAATCACACAGCTAATGAGATGCAGGTTAAAGCAATCCCATAGACACTGTCCACCTCACCCTGCCATACCTCTCCTCATTATTCCCGCTTGTAAACTTTGTTTACAAAAAGAACAATAATTTATATACATATGTGTTTATATCTACACATGTATATTTATAAAAATATGCATTTCTTATATTTCTTACATATTGCATTGTTTGATATTTCAACAATAAAGTCTTGCTGTATTTCTTTAAAAATGAAATATGACTTCTTTTCATCTAGAAACCATCCTCATCTGACATTATAAATCTGCCTTACATTCCCATTTAACCTTCAGTCATTTATATCTTGTCACAGATGATCAGTCTGCAACATCACACAAAAGAAGAGATGGTTGCAAAACTAGATTTGGACTTCATGTAGCAGCAATAGAGGGGAACCTCAGGGTGTCTCTGACCAAAAGGGAGGAAGAGACAGTCTTTGTTGGATTTGGCTTCTTTCTGAAGGTTTCAGAAGCAATTCTAAGGGGACCATTATCTTCCCTGGATTGGCTACTGTTTTGAGGCAGGATTAGGAGTGAAAATCCTTTTCTTAGTCTGCTTGGAATGTTATATAAAAATCCAAAATCTAGGTGGCTTGTAAACAACAGAAATTTATATATTACACTTTTGCGGGTAGGGAAGTCCAAGGTCAAGGTGTTGTTGAATCTGGGATCTGTTGAGGACTTACCTTCTGGTTCACGGCAAGCTCTTTGGCACTGTAGCCTCCCATGGCAAAGCAGTGTGCAAGGACTCCTCTCTAAGGCACTCACCTGTTCATGAGAGCTTTGCTTCATGAGGCCCCACCTTCTAATGCCATCACATTGGGGGTTACAACATCAATATGTGAATGTTGGGAATCATACCAACCAGGAGTTGGGTGCTGACATGAGAGATGATTAACAAGCATATTTCAGTAATAGTAGCTCAGCAAATTAGGTTTGGGGGCATCATTGGTAAGAAATAAGTAGTGACTCAAAGAGCCTCAAAGGAGTCCTTGTGGCATTTCACCACTTGCAGATGACCCATAGGAAACCATGCTTCCTGTTAACATGGTTGCTGGCTTACCCTATGTATGTGTTGGGGCCAAACTGTATTCTTTCTTGATCCAAAGTAATGGTTACTTTCAGTCCAGGGCAGGTATTTGCTCTTCCGCTACTCATTCTGGTTGTTGAGTTGACCAGTCATTTCTGTTTTATTGCTGAATACAGTTTTTAAAAGCAAGTTCCACATTTTCTGCCATTTCTTCTAGGAATAGGCTAAACACGAAAAGCTCTTGTGAAGGCATCATTAACCAGAAGTAATGAGCACAAAATCAATTTTCAATCAGGAATCCAGAAAAACAATTGTATTTTTATGGTATTCGTTATTTAACTATTACACTTGCATTAATTAGTAATACATTTTCATTTCAGAATATCTGTAGGAACTAAATGGCTCATACATTTTAATCAAAACAAATTTCTAGATTTAAGGAAGGAAGAATCCAAACATTTCAAAATACTGAAGTGTAAGAGAAGGAAATGGGAAAATTAAAAGGGGCAATGCTTTGTTTATTAGCACAAAGATAATCTGATTCAAGTGTTACCATAGTATATTTCAACAATAACCCCAAAGTGAAGAGCTCTGAGTAGCACAGCCCTGTTTCCACCCCTGGTGCCATACGTACTCAACAGCACCCTCTAAACCTCAGGGTAGCTGCAACTACATTAGAGAGAATTCCAGGAAGAACAGTATTCCAACTTACTTTCTAAAGGTTTTCAAAGAAAATGGACAGAAGTTAATCTCCTTTCTGCATGTGTCTCTTACAATGAGTAATAATTAATTTTAAATTAAATTTGGTCTGTTTAGACTTTGGACAGAACAATGAAATGTCTAAGAGGCCTGGGGTGCTCATGTGTTGGGAAGAACTGAGGAACATTCAATGGCCTCTTCCTCTTCTGCGACCTTTGGTGTCTGTGGGCAAACTGTGTAACATCAAGTGCTTGAAGCCATCAACACTATTGCTGATTTAATATTACCAACAATAAAGCAGAGCCCCATGTGTTTTCCAAAAAGAGGAGGGGTAATACTGCCTAAATGATTACTTATTTTGATAACATGTTATATGTCTCTGTATTTCTATGCATATCAACAATATGCATAGAATAGATTTAGTATGAAGGTAGTTATATCTCAATGCAATGCCATAGGTTCCAAAACAGGTCATAAGCAAAGAGTTATGAGAAAACAATAAATTGTAATTAACTATGCTTAGAAGAGACAAAATATCCTTAAAGAAGTAGCATTGGTTTTGGTCAAAGATAAAGTGTAGGCTGTAGGATTAACATGAATCCATTTGATTTTAAAAAATTATTTCAAGAGACTTACTTATTACATATTTATCAATAGAATTACTGTTTTAAAATTATTTTGCTATCCACTTCCAAAAGCATGTGCTGTATGCACTAGCACCTCAAAATTCTATAGAGATCCCGTCATTTTGAAATCTCTCATTTACCTTGTGGATTTCAGAAACAACTCCCATGAATGCATGATTAGGATTCTGCAAGGGTGTGGAGAAGACCATGGATGAGAAGGGCCTGGAAGCCTAGGAGTTACTATAGTCTCAGTGACTTCACCCATGATAACGGGATGGAGGCCATACGGGAAATGCTTTGATACATGATCTTATGAAAGAATTTTGTGTAATACTGAACAAACAATCTCGAAGAAAAATACCATTTAAAAAATTTTTAAGATGTTCATGGACCTTTGTTTTATTCATTTATTTATATGCAGTGCTGAGAATCAAAGCCAGAGCCTCACACCTGCTAGGCAAGTGCTCTACCACTGAGCCAAAACTCCAACCCCAAGGTAAAGATTATTATTATTATCACTTTGTGGTGAGAAAGATGAGGCTATATAAAGCAAATCTCAAGTGGAAAACTTAAGAGTGGAGTGCATTCCCCTTCCAGCAAATTTTGTGTGTCTTTAGACATTTTTTTAATGCTGCTCAGCAAAATCAACCCTAATATATGTACTTATACCTTCGTCAGCTCTTTCTACCTCTATTTGCCTCTAACTCCCTCCTCCTCCCATTAGTGCCTTATTTACTGGTGCATTGGTCTGACTCTCAAAGTCTTCGATCCTGATTCAGTTTCCTGTTTGCATATCTGATACAATTTCTTGTAGCAGAAAATACTGAGGAATTCTCTACCTTCACAGATTTCAGAATCCTTTTAATGTTACCAGCATACTCGTGCCAGAGCTGCTAAGAAATTATGAAAATAGCATAGGAACAATGGACTCTTGGCCAATCACCTACTTCTTGAACCTCCTTACTCACTGGCTACCCCATATCTGTGGATACAGAAGACAAAGAAGAGAGAAAGATGAGCAGAAGATGAGCATTAGGCTACTAACTTGAACTACTGGGTAGCTATGGCATCTTTTTCTGAGAAGTGAGAATCTGGAGAAGGTAGCTGTTCATAGTGTGGAACTCTCTCAGTGTCAGCATCCTTCCTTTAAATGGAAATATCAAAAATTAAGTTAAAAGTTAGGTCAATTATCTCCCAAGAATGGACATTTACAACACAATTTAATTTCATGCTTACCAAATGATAAAGAAGAACTGTTTTCTATGTTAAAGATTTTAATAATCTTAGCAACTTAATTTTTTATCTGGGAGTATATGGAAAAGTGTTTTATTAAAAGACTTTTGTTGATATATTCATTTGTATGTACAGACACTTATTTGACTATAGTTTGTTTTGGTTTGTTAGCCTGCCTTCCAAACTAGGACATAAGCTCTACAGGGAAATAAATAAGATTTCTTCCTTCACAGACGTATCCACAGGAAGAAGGGCAATGTGTTTACTCATATTAAGCACTGATAAATTTATACTGAATAGATAGAATAAAATAACATTAGCAATCACATGTTGGAGTAGATAAGGAATATTTATCAAAAATGATTGGATCCTGAATTATTTTAAGCATTGAGAGTAAGATTTTTCATTCCTGAAATGAACATTTAAAATTCAAAAGTCCGTTCAAGGCAGCAAAGTTATTCCCTTTCTATGGTTCCCTCTAAACATGTACAAACATACGTGTGCTTATGTACAAACGCACAGTGAAGCCTATGAGCTGCTTGATGGCTGAAGCTTTGATTCACAGAGCTTTGATTTCCTCTATTAAAGGAATGTGAGGCCCCAGGGATAATAGCCAGGCCAGGGGTGAGAACCTTGATGGTGCGGCAGCTCTGCCCAGGTGTGCAGCAACACCTGCAGGGCGCTTGAGACTCTTGAGACCTGGTCCTCTGCAGGAGCCTTGCTGCACTCCCATGTGGAGTACGTGTGTGTCTACAGGAGATGGAGCCTCTGTAGTAAATCAGTGCAACAGTTTGGGGATTCTTCAGGGGACTATCTCCAGGGGCCATGACCCATTTCTTCAGATGTATATATATCTCCAAGTTCAGTTATATTTATAGGAAAATCTGTGAATACTCTTCTATGGTTGGCTGAATAATGACCCCAACCCTCCTCAAATGGAGTAAAAAGTGATGTGACCACAGGTGCAGAGATCAGAGTGATGTGACCACAGGTAAGAGGAGTGGGCAGCCAGTGTCCCTGGAGGCAGAGAATGAGTCCCAGAGGCTGAAGCCTCTAGATAGAACACGTCCTGCCGACACCTGGATTTTAACCTCATGAGATTCTGACATCCACAACTATAAAGGAGTAAATTTGTGTTGCTTTAAGCCACTAAGTTAGGGGTAATTTGTTAAAGGAGCAATAGGATAGAGTACACTTCTGTTACAAATTATAGACTTTAAGAAACCTGGTAATTCCCTTTTCCCATTTAATGCCAAACTGTTCCTCTCCCGGCTCCTCCACCAGGACACACCTATTGGGACTCTGCACAATTATTTCCACCTCTTGGTAATCTGAGAACTGTGCAGTCAACCTGCACTGAGCTGAATTTATTTGCCCAAGGACTCTGCAGCCATGGAAACTCACTAGAGTGCTTCAAGTCTTCTCCATCTTTGCCTCTCCTTCTCGTTCATAGTCTGCAATGCCAACAAGGTGCTTTTCCAGCCCCTACCAGGACCCTACTTCTGGAGGGCCCTCTCAAGCATACCTTGCTTTCTTTTACCTGGGTGACATTTGCTAAGTGAAATTTGCATATGGCTTATGGGCTTTCAAAGCTGAAATAACACTCTCAAGAATAGCTGGGATGTTGTCCTCAATTTACTTGATCAAAGGTGCTACTGCATGAGGATCTAAGATATAATATTTCTGTAGCTAAAAATGTTAGATAATGAAGTTATTTACTATTGGTGTAACTGCTTCTGTTGAATGACTTTAGGAGATATTTTTCAGAAAATCACCTATTGTGGCCATCATAACCCTCCTGAATCAATCACCCATTAATTGACTATTGTGGAAAATAGCAACAGAATCCTAGTAAGAACCTGATAAAACAGCAGTTGCTTTTAACAAAATTCCTCTTAAGGTCCCAATATGAATCATTTTAATACTTTTGTTTTATTTGTTTATTTTGATGTGGTGCTGCTGAGGATGGAACCCAGTGCTTCGCATGTGCTAGGCAAGCAGTCTGCCACTGACCTGCAGCACCAGCCTCCCAATATAAATTTAATAATTTCAGAGGTGAATGTGAATAAACAATTTTTTTTAAATTAAGCTACTAGTAACATTCCACTTATTCAGCAAATTACTATTCACTAATAATCTCCATATAGAAAATCTTAATAAGCCACTGGAATATAATGTTAACATAATAATGAACACAACAGCTGTTTGTCCTTCTCCATGGTGGTGTTTACCACGTAACAAAGGTGACAGACATCAAATAAGTAATAGCATTAAAATATTAGGGGGAGCTGTCAAGCTGTCCTAGAGGAACTACACGATGCTTTGGGAACAAACACAGCTGCACAGTTGGCACTTTTTAATTAAAGTATTAAAAGAATATAAAGCAAAAATCACTTTATGATAGAAAAATATATTAGAATTTAATTTTATAATTAAGGAATAAGCATGCATACTTAATATCCAAATTTAATTATTTGGATGATGTGATTCTGCTAGAGAATTTTTTTTTCCATGCTCTGTAGAAATTTAAGTTCCCATTAAAGGAATGAATTTGATCTACCAAAGAATACTCTATAATTACTTCAGCTATTAGAGCTGAAGTACAGAAAAATGCTATTGATTCCTAATATTTGAGCAAGCCCTTCTGTGTCTGGGAACAGTATTTATAAAGCTAATGATTTTCCAAACTTTAAAACATAGTTGCTTTTCAAGTTTTTTCTTGCTGCCCCTGACATTTGATGCACCACGGAGGAGGTAACACGTGTCCATTAATCCATAACATGACAACTCTCATGAGTATATTCATGAGGTGTTTGGGATGTACCAAAACAAAGTCAAAATGCCTTGTAATCAGCACTGCCCTGCCAACCCCGCCAACTGGGTACTTGTCTCCTCTCCTGCTTCTGTAGACTATCCTGTCGTATCACAAGCTAATCTTTCCAAAACAACAGTCAGATTTCAGGGTTCTGCTGAGAGCCTTCTGGAGGCTAGCTTCCTGTCTCTTGAGTAGAACGGTTTCCCACTCCCTCTCCCTGGAGCAGGCCCCTCACACATCCCCTCACACAAACTTGTTCCTCAACGACCACCACCCAGTGCCGGGAGGTTTCCCTTCCAGTGCTCACATTTCCTTTTCTATAACATGTATCAACTCTCCTTAAACCAAGTCACTTATTTCTCTTTGTGTTGTCCATTGTCTGCCTTCTCCTGCTAGAATGTAAGGAGCAAGAGGGCAGGAGGCCTTGCCTGTTTTGTCTAGTGTTGTAACCAGGTACCTAAAAGAGAATCTGTCATTTAATAGGAGTCCATAAATATGTGCAGGTTGCAAATGACATTGAATACTATGAAAACCTATAACTCCTGCTTAGAAGTGTGTTCAGAGTCTTACTGCCAATGTTGAGTAGGAACCACACTTAGCGGACTGTACAGGGTGTGTCTGTTGAGTTGGTCAAAGTCACCAATTGCAGACACGAGGAGAGATACTGGAGGCCGGAAGACAAGAGTGGTCATGGCTGGTCTCTGTGGATTTTCTTCCCACTCACTGTGCCTCTGGATGTACTGACTTGAATTCCTAAGCAGCTGAACAAATACCAGGTCTCACTTGCCTGCTCCCTGCACTTACACCCTTAAAGCCAAGTAGGACCCTCACTTGTGATCATGCAGGTGGATCTTGTTGTTTTCATGTTGCTCTTAAGAATTGTGCATACCCTGACCAGCAATTCTTTCAAATTCTATGACTACCATTGAATCTTGTATCTGAAACTTCCAAATTCTCTCATTCTGACTTCTCAAACTTCTTCCAGAAATCTGAACCAAACCTACCAATTTCTGACTGTTTTGAAATCACATTAAAAGAAGAACTCCTGTTACTCTCTCATGCCTCCAGGACCTCACATTCTGACAACTGCCACCCAGAACCATCTGCCTAATTGTGCCTCCCGCTTCCTGATACATATATATTTTTTTGATACCAAGGATTGAATTCAGGTGCATTCGATCACTGAGCCACATCCCCAGCCCTATTTTGTATTTTATTTAGAGAGAGGGTCTCACTGAGTTGCTTAGTGCCTCGCTTTTGCTGAGGCTGGCTTTGAACTCAGGTTTCTCCCACCTCAGCCTCCTGAGCCTCTGGGATTACAGATGTGCACCACTACGCCCGGTCCCACTTCCTGCTTTTATAATTGGCACAGAGCCACTTCATGGAAAGCAATGCCATAAGAACCACAGGTGAGAACCACAACAAAGCTAAGAAAATAGAAAAAAAAATCAGCCAAGCTAATGTTTTGAAATGTTCCATGACGCCATATTCTCCACCTCTTTTTTTTTTAGAGCAATTTTCCAACTTTTTATTTTAACATACTACACAAAAAGTTACAAATATCCCCAATTAATTTTGTTGCACTTCATTGTTTAGTTGCTTTGGCAGGTGCATCGAGGATCATTGCAATTACAAAACACAAAAATGTTCTAATAAC
This sequence comes from Ictidomys tridecemlineatus, assembly GCF_052094955.1. NCBI lineage: Eukaryota > Metazoa > Chordata > Mammalia > Rodentia > Sciuridae > Ictidomys > Ictidomys tridecemlineatus. The sequence goes on along the minus strand of NC_135483.1, from coordinate 188,591,047 downwards.
ATTGTTTGATAAATTAAGGCTCCAGTCTCAGTGATCAAGAAATGTTTAGAACTTTGAATGCACATAGACATTTTCCTGTCTCTTAACAAGCTTTATATCCCAGTGTGTGACTTGTAAATTACATACTGAGCCACTTCCCTACAGCAGTGTCTTTTTTCCTAATACTTCTTTTTTTCTTTTCCTTTTCTTTATTTTTAAATGGGGAAATATAGGTCATGCCTATCAGATATCTTGAAAATTAAAACCTCAGTGTTAGTCACTACTATCATTAGAGAGTCATAAGGACACCAGGAGAGTCACTCTGTGTGGGGTGGGGGAGAGAATGGGGAACGCTAAGACACTTCTCAGATTTGCACTCAATCTCAGAATAATCGTGAAAGCTTTAGCCAGCTAAATCCTACAAAGGGGTGAGGGAAAGCTACTGTCATAAGGAAAAGGTGCTCCATGCTTCTCTGTACAGATCTCTCTAAGCCACCAAGTTCATTGTCACAGTAGGACTGGTTCAGAAACTATTTCTAGAATGATTCTCTCTGCCTATGGGCCAAATCTTCCCCCTAGACCTTAGCACATCTGACTCCTTCTGGTCTAGAATGAGTTTAAATTGTCCCTTATTAGAGATACGTTCCCCAACCATCCACAGCTACCTGTTGTGTGGAATTTACACTGTGCAGCTCTGTCTGCAAGTATCTCATTTAGACCACTTCTTCTTTACAATATGAAGTCTTGGGAGGAGGTGGGGACCTTGCTGTCCCTGATACCCCTTAGAATGCCCATCACCTGCAATAGTGCCTGAGCCTCAGGGCATTCTCGGCAGGTGTGATGGTCTGAATGACTGTTTCTCCCTAAAATTAATGTTGAAACCTAACCACCAATATGATACCATCAGGAGTAGGACCTTTTGGAGGTGAACAGGATATTCTTCATCAAGATTAATGCCCTTGTAGAAGAGGCCCCAGAAAGCTTGTTGCCCCTTTCCCCATGGGAGGATGCAGGGAAGGTACCATCCATGAGCCAGGAAACAGGCTGTCAATGGGTGCTGAATCTGCCTGCCTTGATCTTGGACTTCCCAGCCACTAGAACCCTGAGAAATACATGTCTGTTCTTTATGCAACACCCAGTCTGTGCAGTCCGTGGTACTTACCTTTAGCAGTCCAAACAGACTAGAGGTATTGTTGAATGATGAGAAAAAGAAAAGACCAAGGGCAAAAAAAAAAAAAAAAAAGGCAGCAAGTACAATACATTAGAATCCCTCCAAAAATGAGGTGTGGTCCACAGACAAATCCAGGGACCTCTGTAATATCAGATCACATCCAGAACAAGGATCCTGGCATGCCCCACATTAGAGATGCACAGCGTCCTCTCACTACCCACCATGGGCCACTCAAATGGCTGACTCTAGGCAGAGTCACATCCTCTGAAGGATGGCTCTGTCTCAAACCCCCAAAACTGTAACATGCTACCTCACATGGCCACAGGGACTTTGAAGGTATGATGAAGTTAAGGATTTTGAGATAAAATTACCCTAGATTAGCTAGGGGCTCAGTTAATCCCTAAGTCCTTAAAAGTGGAAGAAGAGGCTAGAAATTTTATTTTATGTTTTAACATATGCTTCAGCAATATTTGTTGAAAGGCTGTCTTCCTTCCACTGAATTGCTCTGCATTTTTGTTAAAAGATGTCACTATTAGATAGAATATTAGGATTTTGTCAGATGCTTTCCATCAAGCTAAGCAAGTCCCCATCTATTCCCATGTTTTTGAGAGTTCTTATCAAAAACCAGTATTGAATTTTGTCCACTGTTTTTTCTGTACCCATTGATATGATCAAACACCCCCCCCACACACACACACACACACATACATTTTTTAACTGACAAGATGGGAGATTACAATGATTAATTTTCAAATACTGAACCATTCCTGCATTCCCAAATGAGCCCCACTTGGATCCCCACTTGGATGTATACTTCTTTTTATATACTGCTGTATTTTGATATCCTTAATGGAAAATTATATACACTAATTTTCCATTAAGGATATTATGTCTTGAATGTCAATCTGTAGTTTTCTTTTACTTGTTCTCCTATTTAGGTTTCAAGGCATACTAATCTAGTACAATTAATCCTTTTCTATTTCCTGGAAGAGGGTATGTCAAATCAGGGTTAATTTTTCTTTAAATACTTGGTAGTATTCTATAGTGAAATCATTTGGGCCTGGAGATTTCTTTTTGAAGAGGAATTTCTTTAATTACACATTCAATCACCTTAAGAGCTGCAACGTTACTCAAATGATCTGTTTTATATAAGGTCTGTATAAGTAACATATTAGTTTCCTATGACCGTGCACTCTAATCCAGGTGATTGAGAACAACACAAATGTATTGCTTGACAGGTTATGAAGGCTGCAGTGTAAAGCGAAGGTGTCAGCAGAGTCACGCTCTGCTGTTCCTTCCTTCAATGTTCAGCTGCAGTTAGCTCCTGGCACTCCCTTGTTCCTGGCAGTATAATTCTGCTAACTACAGACTCATATGCATCCCCCGGACTCTCCTCCGGCCTTCACTCGGTGCTCCTTTGTGCAAGGTCCCCAGCCATATGTGAGTAGGGCTCACCTGAATACCTCTTAAATCGACAGACTCTACCTCCAAAAAGTAAAAAGAAAAGTAAGAAAGAAAATTGCATTTTGGAGTACTGCAGGTTAAGGCTTCAGAGTATCTTTTTTTTTTTTTTTTTTTTTGAGACGAGGAAGAATTACCTTTAACCCATAACCGTAGTTTGCATTTTTTCAAGGACCAGGTTCATGTTTCTAAAAGTGTCAACTTTTTGTGTGCAGAGTTGTTCATAGAATTCCCTTATTAGCCTTTTGGTCTCTGCAGTTTCTGGGGCAATATCCCCTATTTCATGGCTGATATTGGTGATTTGTACCTTCTCAGTCTTGGTCAATTTTATTGATCTTTTTAAACATTCAACTCTTTGTTTCTTCTTTTCAAAATCATTATTATTTTATTTAAATTCCATTGATTTCTTTTGGTGACTTTATTATTTTTATATATTTTTTTATTTGAGTTTACTTTTTTTTTTTTAACTATTCGCATGAGGTGGGAGCTTAGATCATTAAGTTAAACATTTCCCACTTTTTTTGTATATGCATTTAATGCAAAAAAGATGCAAATTCCTAATTACATCCCAGAAATTTTAAGAGGTTGTATTTTCATTTTAATTTAATTCAATTCATGTGTTTTTAAATTTTTCCTTGAGACCTTTTTTTCATCCATATATTAGAAGTGTATTCTTTACATTCCAAGTATTTGAATGTTTTCAACTTGTATCTGTAGGATCTTGATTTTCTTTTTGTTTCTGTTGTGTTTGGGGGCACATGGTATGATTTCAATTATTTTAAACTTACTGAAGTTTGCTTTGTGCCACAGGATAGTGATCTATTTTCATATCTGTTCCATGGATACTTGAACAAAGCCAGTGCTACTCTTGTTAGGTGGACTGCTTTACAACTGTCAATTAGACCCCTCTAGTTGATGGTATTGAGTTCTTTAATATTCTTGATGCCTTTTTTCTGCCTCGTTGTTCTATCAATTATTGAGAATGAACAGTTAAGGACTCCAGCCATAATTGTGGATGTGTCTATTTCTCCTTTCAGTTGCATAAATTTGTTGCTACACATATTTTGCAGATTTCCTGTCTGGTGTGTATTCATTGACGGTTGCTGTGTCATCTTGTTAGATTGACCTTCTATCATTAACTGACTTCCTTCTCTGCCCCTGGTAATTTTCTTTGCTCTGTGGTCTGCTGTGTCTTCAATATCAATATGGTCACTATGCTTTCCCTTGAAAAATGTTCACATAATGTATCTTTTCCACACTTTTGCTTTCAACCTTTCTATGTAGATGTATTTGAAAGTTTCTGGTAGACAGGGTATAATTATTTCATCTATCTCTGTCTTTCACTTGTAAAATTTAGACAATTTGCATTCCATGTAATCATTGATATGTAAGAACTCAGAGCTGATAATATTGGTTTTTGTTTATTTTCTCTTTTTTTGTTTAATTTTTCTTGCCCTACTATAGGTAGCTTAAAATTATTTTTAAGTTTAACATGACTTAGGTATACTCGTTTTGAACATATTTCTCTATATTGGTTTTTAAAGTAATTTCTCTACCCATGAGCTATAAAAACATGTAATTTATGTTCAATTGGCATTGTCAATTTACTAATTAAACCAAGTATATAAGTCTTATCTCTCACATATCTCTATGTCTTCTCCTCTTTATAATTGTCTTAAATGTTTACTTATATTTAGAAGAACATGAGAAAATGTTGTTTGCTCTGACAAACATAGTATTGAAAGGAGAAGGAAATCCCATTGAATTTACCATATTATGCTCACTGTGTTCCTCTTCCCTGATGCTCCAAGAGTCCTTTCCAGGTTGATTTCTGTCTTGAGAACCTTCCTGTGGCCATCTTTGAAGATGGGTCAGCTGGGATCCATTCTCATTTTCCCTGGATGTGGGAGTCTGAGTGTCAATAACTCTTTTCCTCAGCACTTGATAAATGTGGCAACACTTACTCCTGGTGACCGTAGCTTTTGATGAGAAATCACTGTCATTTGAATTATTCCCCCCACAATGGGTAAGGTGATATTTATCTTCTACTGATACAACAGTTAGGGCTTTATTTTGCTAAATTTATGTCTTTTTCATTTGCTTCAAGCATTTTTGTATTGCCCAGCGAGTTACAGTCCTTCCTGGGTATCCATTGCATGGGGATATTGGTTTCAGGCTCCCAGCCCATTCCAAAATCCAAAATCCAAGGATGCTGAAACATGATATTCACATATAACTTATGCACACCCTCCCATATATTTTAAATCATCTCTAGATTAGTTATGTAAATGTGATGTACATAGCTTTTGCCTGAGAAATAATAGCAAGAAAGAAGTCTGCATGCATTCAATACAGACACTTTGTATTTCAAATATTTTCTGAGATTTGTTCTACTCACAGATATGGAAACTATAGCCACGAGGAACCAACTGTATTTTTATAATAACTGCCTTAAAAGCTTTGGCAGATCATTTTCATATCTCTGTTATCATGGTGGAGATTATTTTCCATCCAGCTTTAAATATTCCTGGTACTTGACAGGGTAGAGCAATTTTCTATTAATACCTGTTCATTTAGGGCATGATGCCTAAAGTTTCCAAATCTTGTTTAAACATCTGTTTTAGCTGGCTCCTCTTGACACTGGTACTGTAGGGCAAGGCAGATGGGATAATGCTGCCCTATTACTACCAGGTGGTGCAGGGATCTAGGTTCCCTCTGGGCTTCTGTTAACAGTAGATGGTAAGAGTCCTTGGTGCTGCTATGTAGGGGAGGGAATTCAGGCTGTTCACTGCTCTCCACTGATATCCATGGCTAGGAGTGGTAAGGGTGCTACAGGGTCTCCAGTGACTGAGACAGGGGGTGTCACATCAGGACTAATGGCTGTGTATAGTAGGGTAGAAACCCATTACTGATGTGTGGGTGTGAAAGTTGCCCCCAAAGTGGGGAAAGAGGGTTACTACTGTCTTAGAGGTTGAAAGTCCTGGCTTCCTACCTTGCCTTAATACTACCTATGTGAGTGGATAGGAAGGAGGCCCCACTATTGTGTGGACATGGAAAGCCGGGCGCCACTGGCACCATGACCAGGGTGAAAAAGGACTGGAGAGTGTTCTAGGTATTAGAGGTGATGAAAGTTCTGGTCCCCATTCAGCCTTCTCTGATACCACCTGACCCAGAGGCATCACTTGCATTCCTTCAGCCAGGCAACGGAGAACTGTGGACTTTTCCTTTAGCCTTTGATGGGCAGTTGAGAGTGGAGTCTCAGGTTTCTCTTGTGTGTTAGCCAGGGTGAAGCAGTCATTGTCTGTGAATTTTCTGTCTTGCTAGGCTGCCCCTTCCCTGAAGCTTTTATTGGGGCTTTTTCTGTTGCTATTTTTGACGTCAACAGGTTGTCATCTTCTTTAGCCCAAGTCTGGGATGTATATGGTAGAACGAAAAGCCCAGAAACCCACCCCTGGGACATTCCTTGAGTCTCAAGGTCCCTGGCTGCCTTACATGCTCTGTTCCCCTTCTTGTTATGTCTGTCTTATAATCTCCACGGGTTTAGTTGTACTTAAAGGAGCAGTAAGAAAAAGTGCCTTTATTCCAGTTTCCAAATCCTGGCAGTCTCAGCTTTCCTTTTTTAGTTTGTTTTTTAATTAAAAAAAAAAAGAATAAACTGTGTCCCCATTTTAACAGACATTTTCTGCTATCCTTTTTAAAACAATGCTCATTTTTGCTCAAGGATATACTGATCAGGCAACAGTGACATTTGTGACAGCTTCTAGACTCAGAGCTGGCTTCAGAAGGATGGCCACTGTCACAGGTTTTGAAATCTCTGTGTGCTCCCAGGTTCTGACACGGTAAGAGATTGACTGGTGACAATTAAGGGGAATGAATTAGATTAAGAAATATGAGGACCAAAAACGGAAGAGAAAGGCCAAGCGAAAGGAAACGAGTTGGGTGCTCTCTTCTGGGTGGTCAACCATCACGTGCCAGAAGCCTAAGGAAAATAAAACCTGGAGGCAGCCAAAGGTGTGGTGCGCGCCCAGTGGAGAGAGCGGGAATTGCTGGACAGCGCGACTGGGAGAAAGTGGGTGAGCAACTTCAAGGCTCGCACTTGCCTTGACGGGAAGGAACCGGAGGGAGGGGACCGGACCGTGGGGCGGGGAGAGAGAGACTGTATCGAGTCACCTCCGCTGTTGGGCGCGGGGAGTGGCAGGGAAAGCTGAGAAGCAACCCGGGGCAGCTGAGACTTGGGTATCCTGGAGGAAGGAAGCAGCAGCTCGCAGAGGGTAGAAGCGCTCGCCCAGCGCTCAGCACCGTCTGACTCAACCGCGCGAGGGAACCACTGGGAGGTCGCTGCGCTCGGCGCTTCCCCTCCAGGGAGGAGCGAGCCTCAGCTGCCTCCGCTGCGCATCTGTCCCCGCGCGCATCGTGCCCGCTCTTGGGGAGCCAGTTGCTCGCCCCGCAGACTTCCCATCCTCCGCCTTTCCTTAGCGCCTGTAAACAATGGATGGCAACTCCCTGCTCTCGGTACCAAGGTAAGACTCGCTTGCCCCTATGCCCAACCCAATGGCCCTCAAACTCCGTTCTGAGCTTCGGTTCGCTCAGAAACTTGCCCTGGAGCTCTTCGGTTTGCGCGGGTCACCCATGAAGGAGCTTGGGGTCGCTGCACTAGCAATTAAGTCCCGCACCGGCTGTGGGAGCCACTCTCCAATGATCGCTGTCCTGTCAGCTGCCCGCGCTGGGCGCGATGTTGGGTGGGGCCTGAGCATAGGGGCTGCAGGGGATGGGGGACCGCTCGGTGCCCTCCTCTAGGTCCCTGGGACGGAGGTGTCCTCTGCCCTGCGAGGTACCCTGGAGCCAAGCTGAAGAGGTTTTCTCCGCCTTGTCGGGGACGCCGTTTCCAAGGTAGGGATGAAAACCGGATGAAGCAGGACTAAGGCACTGTCCCCCTCTTCCCTTATCTTGACCTGGGCCGGTGTCTGGAGGTGCTGGGGTGAGGAATGGTGGTTGATAGGGATGAGGGTAGATGGCCTCAACCTCCGCCGGGCACCTAAACCGCGCCTACAGTGATCCAGAACAGAAGAGACCTCAGCCCCTTCCAGTCCACCCTCCCCGCCTGCCTTCTGCCCCCCACCCCCTACGCCAGTCTGCAGATTACTCCTTTAACATCTGGACTCCTTTAGCATTTCCAGACTCAGCGCTGAGGCTCGGGCGCTGGGGTTCCAGGTGAAGTGTTAGTCTCCTCCTGTCTCCTCCACTCCCTTGGCTTCTGCACTGCTCTCCTTCAGACACAATCTGAGAATCCAAGAACCTGGGAATTTTCTCTTTCTTGCCTGGTAAATCTCAGGGGTAAATTGGGGTCCTGGCTCTAGTTGGGCTCCCGCAGCTGGACAGGTAGCTTTGCTCTCTCTGTGGTTTGGTGCATCGGGAGCATTCACACTCGGGGGAAGGAGGATTCTGGGTAGTGCTATGGCCAGCACCGCCTCACCTCTCCTCCTATGGAGCTTAGTGTTGATCCTCTTATCATCTTCTACTTCCTCCTTTCCCCAAACATCTAGGTAGCATCCTGTCGAGTTGAGAATATCAGACACTGGAATAAACACTTTAAGCTTGGATTCTTGGAGAGCAGCAAGACCCAATGCCCACAGGCTGCGCACACATGTAGCTGATATTATATTACCAAGTAGCCAAGCAGGAGGTGGGAGAGGGGGTTAGAGATTGCCTTTCAAACCTTTGGAGCCCGCCATCTACAGACCTCCTTAAGCATATCTTACCATGAGGGTACCAAAAGGCTTCTGAAAGACCCATTGGGATTACTGTGTAATGTCCAAAGCTGTTCTTAAGTGAAAAGTTTCTGATATTCTGAGTCAAACATGGTCAAAGGACCACTAAGTCTTTCAATTCCGGCTGCAGGAAGAGGTAAAGTAAGAACCCCTATAAGATTTTTTAAACTACTACTTAGGGCAAAGGGTCATGTAACTTGAAATGATGAACTAAGTGTCCCCACCATTCTAATACAGATACTTTTAATAGATCACTTATTTGAAATTGAGTTTTACAGACCAATACCACTGTGACTGAATCATGGTTTATTCTTATTCAAATGTGGGGGGCATTTTCTGAAATATTGGAAAATACATTGTGATAATAATTTCTTAAAATTATTTCTACACAATTACCCTATAAATAACAGACTGACTGCACTGATGTTGCTCTATGTCTTATAGTAGTCTATTCAACTCTCCATAGAGATTTAACATCAGCTGCAGAAAATTAAACTTTTGGAATACATCTGCTTGTTCTCCCAGAGATATCACATTTTCACAAATCAGTGTAGTGATTTCATCTATTTTATTAGCATCCTTATCCATGTAGATTAACTCCAATAGATGAGTTACATATGCAAAAAGCAAAATAGAATTTTAAGTTATGTATACAAACATGTATTAGTCATACGACTTATCCACAAAACCTTGAACATTGAAGAACTAATGATTGGATACGCTACACAAACGTTTTTAAGAAGATTACAATTATTAGGAAACATCAAATTAGTATCAGTCAAGGCTCACCTTGTACAAATCTGAAACATTTTCAGTATCTGATAAAATGAAGTTGGAGGTTATAAATCCTTGCTTCTCTTGAGCAAGAATATATAACAAGGATGATCAAGGATATAAAACAGTTTAGAAATTCCTTTCAGCAACCAGACATAGAAAACAAACTGATGTGGTCATATAGTGAGTTAATTAAAGAACACATTTTCTTTATTGGCTTTTCCATTTTCTTAGCATGTTTAATTAAATGTATAAATGAGATTTTTAATCAAGCAATATTCTATGAAGATTGAGCTCAAAATTTAATTTGCCTCATATACTTTATAAATTTTAAAACATGGTTTTTTAAAAAAGAAAATGTTGATTCTTTGAATTACCATACTACATTATGTTACTGCTGTGAAAGCTCCAATTCATTTTTACTATGAATATTTTCATTTTCAAATGCAAAATAGATTATGTGGATTACATTGCAAATTTCTTAAAAGCACTGTTCATCAAAGTTGAAAGAGATTTCCAAAAAGGAAACTGAGCTGTGAAGGAATTAAATGCTTCCTCGTTTGTTTGTTGCACTATAAATCCAGAATCTTTGTTGCGTTATAAACACAGAATCCAAGTGTTTTTTGACCAGTAGTCCAGTTCAAAGAAAGAGCAAATTTTAAAGAAAGCTACTTTTTGGTAGAGGGTAGGAGTGGGGTTTTTATTTAGAAGTTTTAGTAGAGTTTCCCAAGTCATCTATTTTACAAAAAGTTTATTGAATTTTTTAAGGACACACAACTAGGTTTTAGGAAGATAAAAGAATACAACGTCTCTCCTCTGGCACATCCAGTCCACATTTATTGTATGGAAGTTTCTCCTCACAGAAGCAAAGCCTCTTTTATTTATCAAGAGATATCCCTCCTTAGGTAATTTGATCATTATATTCTTTGCATTAATTATTAGATATTTATCCACCTCCTATCAAAAACTCTAAAACAAAAGAAAATAATTGGATTTTTAAAATTTACACAAATAGTATGTAGCAGGGCTAGGTCACCCCCAAAGTTCTTCTGGTTTCTTTCTTCTATTGATTGAGAACCCACACACTTTATTTCAAATGAGGGGAAAAGAAATTCTAAACACAATTTGGACAAATAACTGATGTCATTCTTAGAACACATGGGGGCAGTCTAAACGCAAGAGGATTATCTTTTAAAGGCAGCAAGTACTGAAAATATTTTTCTTTCTTTTGTAAACAGAAATAATTTGTCACTTTGACCACATCTAAACTTGAGTTAAAAGTTTAAAAAAGAAGTCTTCTCTTATTTCCTAAATATTTGCACATATTTTTTTCTTCTCTTTTAACTTAGATTTTATTTCAATAATAAAATTTTGATATGACTCACATAGAAAACCAAAGTTGATCAAAGACGAACTTTTAAAAAGAATTAGGCATACTGATTTAGGTTTCCTGTCAGATTATTTTAATTAACCTGAAGTTTACATGGCAATATGTCACTAAAATTCACCTGAACCTCAAGATTATGTCTCTCAGAATCTTAGTTCCAGGAAGAAAAAAGAAAACTAAACTAATTGTAATACAGATACTTTTAACAAGGGCCCTGTATCAGAAAAGTTTTACTTTATGGTTAGGTCCTCAGTTTCATTCAAAATGAGAAATGCAAGAGTGTATTTATGTTTCTGTGTCCTGTTTCTGGAAAACTCTTGAGGAAAAAAAAAAACTGATCTAATACTCAGAAGTTGAGGAACAGAAATGAATATCGTGTGCTGCCTTAGGTGTAAACTTAGATGATGCTTCACCCTGGAATGCCCTGTCCTTAAGGTCATGCTAAGCTGCAGCCACATGACCAATTCATAAATGTCAGGACAACACCACCCCACAAGGTACAACTGGGGATCAGTAAATCCAGATGGCCAAGACTCTGGGAACCTGCATTGCTACTGGGTAACAGGTACCTCGTGAAGAGATGGGAACTCTGACAGCAATTTCCAATAGAAATAACTTCATAAAAGTCTTGAAGTACATCACTCGCACTGCACTTCAGGTACTGGCAACTTTTATAAGTCCTTGACCTCTATCCATGTGGTGCCTTCAGTAAAATATGTACATATCTGCTAAAAACACTCAACTCATAAATGAACTAGTAGGAAGCATGTTGTTTTGAAGAAGTCTCCTTTAGCTAGTATGACTCATTTGAATGCAGTTTTTCTCTGTGTGCGTGAGTTTCCGATCCAAAGATCTTTAAGGAAAAAAGAAATAGTGATACACTTGGTATGTTGAGACCTGGTGTTTAGTCCTTTTGGAGAATGAATGACCTTGACAGCCTGGGCAGCTCTCACTTGGGCACTCTGTGGATCAACATCTCACACTCTTAAAAGAGATAAGTGAGAAATCAAGGCATTAAAAAGAACTGAAGCAACACCCACTCGTGTGAGAAAACACTAGGCCTAGAGCATGGGTGATTTGTTTTAATATTCCCCCATATGAGGAGAGAAACATTACGCTTACGTAAGGTGCAGTAAAACCTTACTCTTTTGTAAATAAGATCCTGGTTCTACCATGATAGTTATCGGTTATCCATTCCAAAGAAAAATGCTTATCTACTCTGTAGATTTTTTTCATCATCCATGAAATGTGAACAAAAACCACACTTCAAACACTTGGAAGGATGTTTTGAGGACAAATTGAGATAGCCTGGGTGAAGGACAAGCAACAGTGCTATGTTTGAGCTTTGATACCAATCATAATGGATAAATCTCTGCAAATACAATTCATAATAGAGTTTAAAAATCAGTACTAGTAAATAGCTCACATGACTTAGACATGCAGTCTACTTTCTCTGAAATTAGTACACTACTCTAGTTTTCTTTTGGTTTATTTTTTCTATCTTTTTGCTTTTAATCTACTTAGGATTAATAATAATCATTTTAAATTATTTATTTTGGACAGGGTGTGATATCACACTCTTTTTACCTCTCACCTAACAATCTCTTTCTTTTAATTGATGTAATGAGACCATTTATATTTATTATGATTGTGCATAGGGCTGGATTTAAATCTTTAATCCAGTTGCCTATTTTCTATTTGTGCCATTTGTTCTCTCTCTCTCTCTCTCTCTCTCTCTCTCTCATTTGTGTTAAATGAGAACTTTCTATAATTCCATTTTATCTCATTTATTGACTTACGACTTATTTATATTTTGTCAAAACCATTGGGGTCCCCCACGGTTTAGAGTATATATCTTTTATTAATCAGCCTAACTTCCAGTTATAATATGCCACTCCACATCCAGTGTAAGCATTTTCAGGTATACATTCCAAATTCTCTCCTTTGATAATTGGTCCTATTTCATCATATATTTTATTTTTATAAATGCTATAAACATAGTGTATATTATTATATTTCTTTTAAGCCACCAGGGTTTTTCCCAGAACAATTAGAAATAACAAAAAGTGAATTTGGATTACCCTTAGCTTATTCCGTGTCTGACACTCAACTGTACAGATTAACTGTACAGACTGGCTGCACACCTTGTGGCCAAAGAGTATGCCATTCCATTTCCTGTAAAGCAGGTCTGCCTGCAGTGAATTCTATTTTTGCTTCTCCAGGAAAGCTTGTATCTCTTTGAAGCAGGCCTTTTATGAGAATGGGGTTCTAGGTTGACCATCTTCTCTCTCTCTCTCTCTCTCTCTCTCTCTCTCTCTCTCTCTCTCTCTTACTGTTTAAAGCCAGTCTTCTTCTCTCTTTTGACTTTTATGGTCTCTGCTGTGAAGCTGTTGTCATTCTTACCTTTTTTCTTTTCTATGTCTTTTGTCTATCATCCCCTCCTGTCTTCAAGATTTTCTTTGTGTCCTGTTTAGAGCAATTTGAGTGTGATGTGCTAATGGAGGGGGTGTGTGTGTTTCCATGTATTTATCCTGAATGGTATTCTCTAACTTTCTTGGATTGGTGACTTGGTGTCTGCTATTAATTCTGGTAAAAGCTTGGGAATAATCTCTTCCAATTGCACACATCATTAGAACATTCCTCTGATGCTCTCCTCTTCGGTGATCTTTGTTGTCCCCTCTCCTACAGTATTTGTTTCAAGCAGGTAATTTGCACTGATCTACCTTCAAGTCCATCAATCCTTTTCTCAACTGAATTGATTCTACCAATGATTAATTGGTTAAAATCATTTTTCACCTGGTTTCAAGGCTCACACTTTATTTTGTCTTACAGTTTTCATCTTTCTACTGCAATTACCCAAGTGAGTTTGCAGGCTGCCCACCTCCTTCTCCAGAACCATGAAAATAATAATCGTTATTTTTGATTTTTTATAATGTAGTTCCAACCTCTTTGTCATACCTGAGTCTGATCTGGTTCTGTTGATTCCTTTATCTCTTGAGAGTGTTTTTAATTTTTTCCTTGATTTTTCATATGACTTGTAATTATTTTATTGGAAGTCAGACATATTTTGCAGTATGACAGTTTCCCCAAGTGGCAACTAGAGTAGGAGCTATTATTTACAGCACGCTTTTAAAGATGAGGAACCAAGGCTCAAAGTTTCAATGTCATTCAAGGTCACTCAGTCAGGGAACAACAGAGCTAAGCTTGAAGTATAAAATTCCAAATTCAAAATCCAATGTCATTTGATTATCTCCCTGTTCCACTTCATTTCCTAATGCTTGTACCTTCCGACTCTGGGATTCTTTAAGACCTCCTCTGCCATAAGGCTTCATTTATTTTAGACATTTTTGATCTCCTGCTCCAAGAAACTTACTGAATCGTGAATAATAATGAGTCAGAAATGGTTCCTGACCAATTTCTACCAACATGTCATCTTTTTCTGAACACCTTTTGATTCAGCAGGTCTCAAATATGATTTCTGACTCACAAGCACTATGAAGACAGATGGGTATGATAGAGAATCACAGGAAAATAATGGAAAAATAGGGAGTGACAGTCAGTGGGATTTAGCATGTGAATTAAAATCTGTGTTCCCAATGAACGCTAAAATCCAGACATTAAAATCTCTACCTGCACACCAAGCTACATTTCCACTTGAGATACAAGAGTTGGCATGTTCTGCAATATGGTTTGAGTGTTTTTAATCTAATAAAAACAAACAAAAACACATGTGAATTAATGTGTCTCCTTCTATCCCTTTTATTTTAAATACACACATAACCAGATTATTTAAAAAAGTAGCCTAAACTTCTAAACTTCTTAGAGTAGACATGGTTTTAGACACTCAGGTTAGTTCAAAAAACGTAAAGACATTGCATTACTTTTCTCATGCTTCTTTAATAAATTGCCATATAATCAATGTCTTAACACACAAATCCATTATCTCATGGTTCCATGTGTCAGAAGTCTGACATGGATCTCCCTGGGGTAAAGCCAAGGTGTTGGAAGGGCTGCATTTCTGGAGGTTCTTCTGGAGAAACTGGCTCAGTGCCTATTCCGACTTCCAGAGACTGCCAGGCCCCTGGCCTCATGACTACCTTCCTCCTCCTTCAGAGCCACCAAGTTAGGGTTGAGTCTTCAGTTTGCATCTCTCCAACTTCTGACCTCTTCTGCCTCCTTCTCCCATTCTTACTAATCCTTGTGATTACATTCGTCCCCTAGATATCCAGCTTAATCTTCCTATATTGAGGTCAGCTGATTAATGACCTTGATTCCATCTTAAAACCTGATTCTGCCTTGCCATATAACATGACAGATTCACAGCTTCCTGGGATTAGGATGTGCATGTATTTGGGAGGATCTCTAGTCTGTCTGCCAGAAGCATTAATTGTCCTAAAAATTGACCATTGTTGGCTCTCAAACAGTACTTGAGATTGTAACCAGTGTGACTTATTTATTTCTTCCTCTCTCTCCTCCTTCCTTCTTTCTTTCTTCATTAAATAAAAGGGAAAGGTGACAAGACTATTGCTTCCTGCTCTGTGATGCACAAGTCATTTGGTGTTGTTGAGCTAAAATAAACATCAAATTGGCAAAGGCTATTTAAGAGGATAGAGCAGATCCAGATAGACCCTGAAAAAAAAGGGAAGAACAAGCCCCTGTCCTCCTTCCATGATCTGCAAAAAGTGCCTGCGCATCTTGGAGGCAGCTGGGGCCATGTGGAGAAGAATGGAGGGAACCACACGAGAGCAGATACTGGGGCACCCTGGGCAATACTTTTCTTTTCATTTCCAAAGGGATGGTTTTCAAACTACAGACTGATCAGTCTTCTGCTCCCTCGTCAACAATATTTGACATGATTGACAGGTAACCCATAACTTCTTAAAATAATTTTTCCCTGAGGAGAAATTCAAGTATAAATCATGCCTTTTGAAACACCAAGGGCTATTCTCTCTGTGCTGGAAAAATGAGAACATGTAGTGCAGAGGATATTAGAAGTACATAGGACTTTGGCAAAGGTCATCTTGCCCGGTCATCAATCCTGTCCTTCATGGCTGGAAAAAAAAAACAAAGTCAAGGAAGGTTATGTGAATTACTCAAATCACACAAATATTTGGAGATAGAGCTGATAATAAAACCCTGAACTCCTGGTTATACTTATTACTACACTGGGTTTGTTTGAAATCATAACAACAGCAGCAACAATAACACTAATCTCCAAAACATAATCAGAAGCTCTTAGAATTTTCTGGTACAATACATCGATTATCCATTTCTAAAAATCTGCTTCACTTTTCTATGAGAAAAAAACAATTTCAATGTAACTGCTCACATGATCATTGCCCTTCAGCTTCTAGAATTCCTAGAAATAAATTCAGAGCTCAAGTGTAACAGCAGAGTAGAAGTTTATGATTTCAATATCTGTGCTGTTTTTAGCCATGATATGGGCCTCTTTTTATATTTCTATATTCCCTAGCCCTGAGTCATTTGGTGTAGCTGAGCTGAAATAAGCATCAAATTGATAAAACTCATGTTTTATCATTTTTTTCATATATATCTTTTCTGTTAGCTATCCAAATTCTTAGTGAAACACGATGGAATATCCATAGCTAAATCACTCACTCACTCAATTATTTCATTATAAGCAAAGGAAAATGATAATTTTCCTATGTATCAGAGCAATTGAACTTATATATGGCAATGGTCTGTTTCTATTTTAATTATACTTTTTTCAATGATATACTCCATCTGAAAAGTTTTAAGGAATTTCTTTAGAACAGTTAGTGCATTGAAGTAAAACCAACTGTTTCAGAATGAATATAAAATAAAATATACTGCTAGTTTTATAAAAGAGATTTCTTAATTATTCATCAAATATATATGTTATACATGTATATATATATACATATATATGTATATATATACATACATATATATATATAATTTATATACACAATGGCTACCAATTTATATCAGGGGAATTAATACTTAAAATACCTTTTCAGTTTTCACATGTCACACTTTAGTGTACTTTCTAAAATATTAAAATACACTGAATAAAATTATAGAAACTTTAAAATATTTACTATTGCTTTCAAGGTTACAAGGAGAATTAATCCTTTTCTCTCTTTGTAATTCAAGATTACCATAAATTAAACAAAAAATTTACTTTTCTCCTACATGTCTATGATTTTGAACTAAGAAGATAAATAGATACAGTAAATGGCTTTTTATAAACTATGCCTATGAATAGACTTATTCATTCATTTTCAGTTTGAGTAGTCAATTCTTCCACTTAGTTCATGTGGACAAATATAATCACAGAATTTATCTAAGCTATTCAGATAAAAATAACCAATTGAAGCCTTTCTTTTTTCTCTAAGTAAAATGTTAGCCCTATAGGGTATAGTCACTGCTGACTCATACACTTGATATACCTTGAAGATTTTTAACTTTCTTATTTTTTTTCAACTGAATCAACAGTGTTCCTTGGTAGCGACTAAAAAGGCTCATTTACTCCACTCCACTCCTGTAATTATCAGCAGGCCAGTGATCTGACCAGGCATTCTGTTAAAATGGTGTTAATCTTCCTCTCCTGTGAAGGTGGAGAAAATGTGGTCACTTCACAGGAATCGTGTAATTTAGGAAATGAACTGCAATTTCACCACATGAATCACTCAAGAGAAGTGTGCAAGGAAGAGATTCAATATACATGGAGAGTGGTATGCCCCAGCACAGTTCTCACAAACTGAATGATGCTGAGTCCTTGAGGGTCACAGCAGTTCTTCATACAGAGAAAGAATGTGGGAGCAGTGTGAACAATGACATTTTCTTCAGCGTTTATCCCAAGCCCAAGACTTCACAGGATGAATACAGGATATGTAATGAAATGCAGAAAAGGTGGCGTTCTAACCCAGGTTTTAAGCTGGAAGACTTTACAGTACTGGTATGAATGGTTGGGAGTGGGGAAAAAAAAATAGGAAGGGATGCTCACTTGCTTATTTAAAGGGAAAGAATGTAGCAATTTGAATGTGTGCTACAAGAAGATAAATGGAACCCAGAAAAAGATGTGTAAATTTGCTACAAAGGTATCTGTGTCATATGAAATCGGAACAACATTAGTATTATTGGTTAGAAATTTGCCATTCAAAAAATAACACTATAATTAGTTCATTTTACCAATATCTCAAAAGTAAATCTGAATGACATAATGAACAAATAATAAATTAGGTGTGACTGGATTGGAAAGTCATAATTTTCCCTTTAAAATTATGTGTGAACACGGTATTCTGTTTTAAGATTAGAAACAGTGTCAATTCTATAGCCGTACTCAGCAGCCTCATCAATTTTGCCAACACTCCCTTTAATTCTTTGACTCTCATCTCTTGTGTGAAGCATCTGTCCTGTCAGTCCTCATTGATTTTTCTCTTCTTTTGATATTATCTGGTTGCCTTCTGCCAGATTTCCATTTACTGATGTGATTGACTTGTGCTTAAAGAGTTTTCCAACAGTTGTGTTCTTCCCCTTTCCGAAATCCTTCATCTTCTGGAAGATTTGTCATTTCAATTAATTAGCACTTTATTTAAATAAAAGTCACCACCTCTTAAACCATCAACAGGCAAGTGTTATACAATACAAACGTACTGTTTTGACAGGTAGAAACAAGCAAAGAGGGAGGGATCTTTACTGGAGACTCATTCTTCCGTATTTGGTCAATTAGTTAATAAAACTTGAACTTCATCTTACACAACCTTGCCACTGCAGGGACTGGTCTGTGAATGAAAAGGACATCTGACCATTTGGGGGACAATTTGCAGTGACAAATTTTACCAGACCTTCTTCAAGGAAAAGCACTTCTGAAATCTTTTCCAGCTTCACAACATTGTCTCTACATGGGTGGATTGTCTGACTGAGCAAGGCAGCTAAAGTCAGAAGTTTCAGATTGAATGTTTCCATCTATCAGTCAAGCTAGCGTTAAAGAGGCCTTCATGGTTTCAAAATACCTCACAATTATTATTCTCTTTCTGATGCGTGGGAAGTAATTTGAATAAAATATATATAAAAGCACCATTTTTTTTCCAGGAAGATATAGCAGACCCTCAATATATATCACTCCTCTTCTCTTTCAATGGGACCACAATGTTGCTCAAAATCTAAAAGATAGTCAGAAGGTCAATTAGATTAAAGCCATGCAGTGGTTTCCTGGCAGTGTCTGTAGTGACCAGGACCTCAGTGACATTAATGTCTGTCTATTCTTTCACAATTATCGCCACTGATCCCTATAATAATTCCACAAGCCTCCAAGGCAGGCGAGAAAGTGCTGCCACAGAAAAAGCCTCTTGACAGGGAGTAGAGGCCAAGTGCAAGACAGGTACAAGCCTTGGGAAAACAGAATTCATTCATCCATCCATTCATTCATTCATTCATTCATTCAGTACTCACATTGAACCTTTAGTGAATACCAGGTAAAGTGCCCGTCAACTCCACTGATGCCTGGAGTTCAGGCAATGAGGAAAAGGGGAGTAAGAAATAGGACCTGAACATTAGAGGCCAGAGTATGCTAAGCCTTGGGAACCAGTAGAAGCTCATTCTAAAAATAATGTGATATCACTGAAGTTTTTCAAGTTACAGGTGCCTGGAAACCCTAATCAAAATATACACATAAAGGACAGAGCCCAATACCTAGTATACTTTAAATGCTGCATAAACAGGAGTTGTTATTGTTAATTATATTATTGGTAATTAATATAAGGGAAAAGGAGGGGAATAGGGTGCTAAGATCACAGGGTCAGCAGAAGAGGGTCACTCAAGAGTAGTGACTATCATTAAGAGGATGCTATAAAGGTTTTTGTAGTCTAGAGATAAACAGGTACCAGACACACAGAGGTTGGTCATGTGCCATGCAGACAGCCACGAGGAGAATTCTTCCCTGTGATGTTTATTGAGATATTACCATGTTCTCCAGTGCAAGTAGCAAAGAAGGTGGCAATACTGCCTTCATGCTCCAGTGCCCTGCCTGACCCTTTGTGCACTTTGTAGATAAAAACAGTCAGCCTCTCCTCTACAGTGCTAGGGAGGAAAGATGGGAGAGTGGGCGAGGGAGAGGATGGCAGAGAACCAGAGCAGAAGTGTGAGAGGGCTTGAGAATGGATGGATGCTGGGAGAGGAGGAAAGCAGGTCCCTTGGGTTCCTTGGGCTGCACTGTACATGCAGGTACTAAAGCTGGTAGAATTCAATAAAAAAAAAAGTTGCCCCTAACATTTGCTAAGTGTTCAATAGAGAACATTTATTTTACTTGTGTTCTTAAAATCTCTCTATATACTTGTTCACCTCTCTATCTCTCTGGGTCTCTGGGTCTGCTACTCAATTGCCCGAATAGTTTTCATGATTAAAGGGTCTCCATTTCCTCTCCAAGGTCATGCATGAATCCACATCCACTATAAAACAGTG
Organism: Ictidomys tridecemlineatus; assembly: GCF_052094955.1. Lineage (NCBI taxonomy): Eukaryota > Metazoa > Chordata > Mammalia > Rodentia > Sciuridae > Ictidomys > Ictidomys tridecemlineatus. Next base: position 188,571,060 of record NC_135483.1, on the reverse strand, counting down.
GACAGCGTCTGTAGCCCCAGCTCCTCACTGCTGCTGCTATCCCGTTCTTCACTGACAAACAGCCTCTCCCTGCTCACTTTATTTTTTTTCTTTTTTTTATTGGTTGTTCAAAACACTACAAAGCTCTTGACACATCATATTTCATACATTAGATTAAAGTGGGTTATGAACTCCCATTTTTACCCAAAATACAGATTGCAGAATCACATATCCACATTTTCACATAATGCCCTATTAGTAACTGTTGTATTCTAAAAGTGGGACAGCAGGATCCTTTTCATCTGGGAGCCCCAGTGCTTCCTGGCTCAGCTTCTATGGGCACAAATCAGCTGTGCCTCCCAGAGGTTGTAGGATCCATAAGAAGAGGGAGTCTGAACTCCCTCTCCTTATGGATCCTACAACCTCTATGCCTTTCCTAACTTCTACTTTTCAGGGTCAAGGTAATATAGCAATATATGAAATATGTGTGGCACATAATCCCTGTTTTCAGTATCAGCAATGAATAAATAATTTCATAGAATTCTTCCCACTGGGTTAATACAAAAAAAATTTATGGATGCACAAATATCATTTAGCAAAAATGACCAAACCAGTGGTCTTATTTAAACATAAACTGAGATAAAAATTACTGATAAAGAATCCAGCTGAGTATCTAATTGATGTGGCCAGTGACTATATTTCAAATACGAGAGACCTTTTCACAACATATTAATTCCATTAAAATATCAATGCCTATGTCATAATTAATGCCTGAAATTCACCCACATTCTCCGCTGAACTCCTTAGATGCTCTCGTGCACCTATTAAAAGGATGCAGGCATACAGAGGGCTTCCTTTTGGGGGAATCTACTTGCCCCTGACCTTATCTGTTTGGAGGTAAAGTACATAGAAGGAGCAAGCCTAAGTCTCTGATGAGGGCTGGCTCCTGATTTATAGGGTGCAAGGGTTATTAGAGAAAGAATTATGGTAGGTTACAACCAGCATCTACCAAAACCAAAAGCAAGGGATATTCCTAATAATTTGTAAGAACAGTCTGTCATCTGTTGACTCCATCTTTGGGCCATCACTTGTGCCCATGAATTGTACTTCTGAAGGAATAAGAATGTCTACAATGTTCAAATTTCATGTGATGCAGTAGGTAGACAAGCTGTCGGAACTGTAAAGCTGTCCACAGCACTGGCAATCCCATACACAAGGCTTTGAACTGATTACTACATACTTAAACCAGGGCACAAAGCCAGGATAGCTAACATTCTGGAGCAAAATACCCTTGTTTCTGGATTGAGCCAGATCCTTATCCTCCCACTCACCTCCACTAGAATACCAAGGTCTCACAGGTCTCACATCCTCTCCACTGGGCTCCTGTTCAACCTTCTATAGACGTTGTTTCCCATTGCTATGTAGACTGGCCCACCCTGGGGCACTCCTACACACCAGGCCCCTTCACTTGGAATGCCCTCTTCTCTTCCTCACCTGGTTAATCCCATCCCTCCTTAACAGATTCTTAGTGAAACCTCTCCTCTACTTTCACTAAGTCAGAACCTCCCACATCATTGAAACCCATGAGGCTGACATGGTTATTATGTAATTTTTGGCTGCTCCACACACTGAGTTTGTTGAAAACAGGACACACGTCCACCTCTGGTCACCATTGTATCTGCTGCATCTAGTATTATATTTTTCACAATATCAGCTTGGAGAAATATTTATTAAATGAATAAGAGAAACTTAAATGTTATCTGTAGTCCATATCAGTATCAGCAATGAATAAATATTTATTTCTACGAGCACAGAGAACATAAATACTAATATATTATTTGAAAAACCAAGAAAGTCATTGTACAGAAAAGGGAAATGGGTCCAGACCACAGACAGTAAACATTTATTACCTCACACTAACACCAAGGTTTATGAATGTCAAACAAGTATACTTAAAAAACATTCATGTCCCATAGATGTATATTTGATTGGCATATAAGTCACCCCTAACCATATAAGTCTATTTGAGTATTTCATTCAGAGTGTTCCATAAATCTAGCTAAAGAACATAGTGACTTCATCACACTGGGGAAGAGAGACACGATGATTAAAATATTCCGCATCCCCTGCTTCCAAGTTCATAAGTCCACTGATAGCATCAGCTCAGATTCATTCAAAACACCCAACTCGGGAGGATTCCTGTGCCCTAATCTGTAGTTTGGCCATTTTGTCTTTCCCAAAGTGATGAAGGTTCCGACATTAAAGGCCTTGCTGGCAGACAAGGGTGAGGTGTGTCACCAGGGGCAAGAGAACTCCTTTTCAGCCTCCTAGCACCAGACCATGTTCCTGGAGGCTGTCAACAAACAATAAATTGCTCTGGAGGGAAATTTTGAAGACATCTTTGGAGAAATAAGCTGCACAGACAGAGCCATGATGTCACAGAGGCAAAGCCTCTGGTTCCCTGTGGAGGGAAGTGAGCGTGGGGAGGAAGGGAAGCCCCTGACATCCACTGACCAAGTCAGCTGTCACTTGTCCCTCTGCCGGGCTGACTTGTAGATATGCTTCTTCCTGACTCAGGGTCCACACCCCACTTTCTTAGAGAATTTCTTTAGAAAACTTGTATTTGTATTTTATTTCTCTGACCTTTTGATGTAGTCATCATTTTGAAAGCTTCCTGTAAGTTCTACAGACTTTCGTAAGGATCTGGGAACCGTTTACTTGAAGTGTAGACATAAAAGGGGACAGCAATCCTCTCTCCCCGTCTCTGTGGGAGACTAGGACCACAACCTCTGTGGGTGCCTTGCTCCACCTTGTGAAACCCCCTTCTGTCATAAAGATAGGAGAACGTTTATTGTAGATAAGTCAACAAACATTGATGACCGTGACCTCCGCTGCTGATCTTCAAGCTGAGTGGGTTGCAGGCTCCATTCTGGTCTCTCTCCTCTACTGCAGTGGCCTTGAATAAATTCTTCCTTAGCTCTTTAACTGGGGCCCACTTCTTGCTCCATCCCTCAGTCTTCATGATATGCCTCCAGTCCTGGTCTCCTCATCTATGGCTTATGAAGAAGAATTTAATTCTTTCAATGAAAATAAAAATGCAAAAAGAAAATTTTTAAAAAGGGTGGGATGCCAGGCATATTTAGAGTCATATTGGAGGGATTTGGTAATTTGTTCAATATCTAGGGTGAGGAGGAAAGGAGTCAATGGTCAATTCAAATTTTCTGTAGTTTAGATCATTGAAGATGATTTTAATGACAGAAACTAAGCTGAAAACTCCAAGGGAAAATTGTATCAGGTGGATGAATTTGAACTTGAGATGATGCAGAATTTGACCTTGAGATGTAGACATCTGGGCCTTACAGTCCAAAGCTCAGGAAGGAGAATTTGAGTCTCAGCTGAGAGTTTCAGAAGGATGCGAATGGCTGTCCTTTTCTCACTCCTAGTTCTATTCTTACTGAATTTTCTATATTTTTATATTTTTAAAAATTTTCTGTTGGGCCCAGGTTCACTCTATGGAATCGGCAGTGGGGTTCAGCCTCTCAGACTTTGGCCTTTCATGTCAGCTGTTTCTTAAAACTTGCCTCTTGTTCTTTCCACTTCTGTGCACTTTAACCACCTCCAGACTGGTGCTGGGTGCGACTGGTCTCTCAGTCCTACTCTCCGGGATAAAATCGCACAGTGCTCAAAAGACAGAAGTGAACCCCATCACAGCCGTCTGACATGTGTATGGGTTCCCTTCACTCCTCCCACTGAGGTCTGAAAAGGAGATGAAAGTGAAGAATGTCGTTAGTGGACAGTTTAGACAATAAATAGGAGTTGTTGAATGGACGGCCAGCATTGAACAGCAGCACTGACTAAATTCACTGGGTTATTGCCTGATCTCCCTGTTGCTTTAGCACAGCCACGGAAGAAATGAGTCTGTGCAGGATGTCCACTCTGCTGCACACGCCTGACCTTTTGCAAGCAGATCAGTCATCGTTAGCTCCACTCAGCTTGTCGTGCTGTTGTGTTCCTGGCATTTCTGCCTCAGTCTTGCACGTTCTGCAGTAGGCTGGAGGCCGTGGCAAAGATAAATAAATAAATAACCAGCACTGTGGAAAACGGAATGCCTCGTTTACCTGGTGACTTTCTTTTCTCTTTAAAAATCAGAATTAGTCAACCTAGCAAAGGCAACCACTGCCCTTCTGTGACCACTTAAATAGCATCTCCGTGTTTATTTCTGAGACTCTCCAGCGAAGGCATTCTGAGCAATGGTAAAACCATCGGCTTCACGCACTGTCGCCAGTTCTACTCCACTGCTTTCATCCAATAATGACACCTCTCCCAACGGGCACTGCTAGGCCAGGGTGAGAAAAGCAAAAAGTAACTACGTACCTGCAGGGGGTTAAATGGACTCAAAGCCCTCTGGAAGCAATTTTAATCATAAAAAAAAAAACTGGAAAAGGAGAATAATGAGGATAACAGGTGTTCTATCACTAATTACCCAGCTGCTTCATTCTGCTCTCACCAGTTGCATCCTGTTTTGTATGAAGCTGTGAGTGGAAAACCCTAAAATATTCAGATACACTTTCTGTGTCAGGTTTTCTACATGTTTTCTTCCTGTGATATCCAACACAGCTCTTTGGGACCATTCAATGCACTTTTGGGCTGTATGATACACAGTGCTTTGTAATGGAAAAAATTCCAAGGCATGGGATTGGAAGACATGGGTTTAAAATCATGTTCTGTGCCTTACTATGTGACTTTAGCAAAATTATTTAACTACCTGAATATGTATCTGAATAGTTCCTGACCTAGTCCTCATTACTTGTGTGTAGGGAGAACTAGACAATCCATTTGAAATACTTACCTTGTAAGAGTAATATCAAAGGTTATTTTCCTTATTTTTGTCCTGTTTTACCATGTGGCTTTTTTTGTCTGTCTCATCCAATACAACATAAACTCATGGAGCTGGGTTTTGTCTGCTCATTCACTGCGGTATCTCAAGTAACTTGCAGTGTTTGAGGTTCAGTAGTCATTTGTTGAGGATTAAAAGAATGAGTGGCACACAGATTTCTACCTAGTTTTATGATCACTTAGAAGGATTATGATCTTTCTGCCTATTATGCTTATAAATTGGCTAATGGGAGCTGTCAATAAACTATTAGAAAGGAATCTCATTTTGATCTCATATTTCAGCAAAAATCTAATGCTTGTAGAGTTTCTAGAAAACTTTGCTTCAAAAACTGAAAAACTCAGAAGTAAATCTGTACCCATGACAAGGTCTAGGACATGTTACCATAATTATTTGTTGAGGCAATAGGGAATTCCGCCATTCAAGCAATCATGCAATAGTCATGAGGAATACTAACATACATGAAGCTTCCTCCTGACTCCTGGGTTAGTCAGTTTTCTGTTACGCTAACTAATAACTGAGATAACAAACTTTATTATGAAGAAGAAGTTTATTTTTGGCTCACAGTTTTAAAGGCTTTAATCATAATTCGTTGGCACTGTGGCTCTGAGCTTATGGCAGCACGTCCTGGTTGGACCATGTGGCAGAGCAAAACTGCTCACCTCGGGCCCAAAGAAAGAAGAAGAGACCAGGTTCCCATAACCCACTTCAAGGACACATCCCCATGGAACTAAAGACTTCCCAGGAGGTGCCCCCTATAAAGCCCCTCCACTTCCCAACAGCACCATTCTGAGGACCAAACCTTTAAACGCTGGGGCCTTTGGGGACACCTAAGATCCAAACTCCACCAGCTCTTGTTTCTAGCTCTGTCACAACTGGGATGTCGTTGCATTTGAGACACTTATGTCAGATTCCTTGGGAAACGATGATGTAAACACGACGAAAGTAAATACGTAAGTGAGTAATCGTATCTCACAGTGGGTTTTGTTCTCTGGGTTGACACATCTTGGCTTAACTGATCCTTCAGAAGGGAAGACATTCTAACCACAAGTCTCTTCTCTATGGGACACAATCTGCTCTGCTCTGCCTAGGAACTGGCTCATAGATGGTGACCTGCTGAGTTTCCTCCCTGAGCACCCATTAACAATGGCTCCTTAACACTGGGCTTTTTTTAAAATTTTTTTATTTTTTGCCCCCTTCTCCTGTGCCACATGGAAGCTCCGTCACCTGTTTGCAGCTATAATTTGCAAAAAAAAAAAAAAAAAAAGGAAACAGGTTTACTCAGAAATATGTTCACAACACCCCTAACATTTGATAAATAAGAAAACAACAGTTTTAAGGACTAAGCCCCGAAGTCTCTGCATCATTGCCCTGGCTGGATCTGCTCACTTTCTGCCCTGGCTTCACTTTCTCAGTGGCATCTAATGAGGCAGCGCTGAAGGCTGCTATGCCAACAGCTGAGCTTTCCTAATAATGAGGGGATACATTCATCTGTTCGACCTCTGTAAAATCTGTGCCCGCTTCCCCTGGAAAGGATGAGATTCAATTTCCAAGAACAAACCAAAGTTCCTTGAACCTTGGCTCATTGGGAATTTTGGAGTTATGAACCCTGAAATGCATATTTATGTCATATTCATTGGATGATCTTTTTCTCGAGCAACCTTCTTTTGTTGTTTTGATTCAAATGGGGCCTCATACCTGAAGCACCTATTAGTAAGAGTTGTAACTGTGTAAGAATTGGTGTTCCACTTACTTTATTCTCATTATCTACCTTCAGAAAGCAAAGGGTTCTTAGTCCACCAAGTTTTATCTCGGAAGTGACTACTAGTGGGTGAATGGAAAGCATATTTCTTGCTAACCTTCAGACACAAATGCTGGTTCCATTTCTGAACCTTGATTCCATCTTCTGAAAGAAAATGGATTGAGTTATGAACAAAAGCAGAAAGTCGTGTCAGCAATGCGACAGTAATTGAGATAAGAATGTTTGAAAAAAATGCAATCAGATTTTTCAGAAAGAAAAATTAAAACTGCACATACGATAGAATATTATTATATTAAATTTATAAGATGAAATTAAGCCTTAATAAGATGATCAATAACTCACAAATGCCTGGTACCTGGGAAATGCACTTGTATTGTGGAATTAATTTAAAAATAAATAAATGAGAAAGAGAAAAAAAGTTGTTATACTATCTTTAAAAATATGTTTTTAGGTGGGTTGAATAATGCTTTAAATAGGTAATTGGCTTTAAAATGATTCATTTACAAATTGTGCAAAGATACAATTTTGTCAATAATATTGATTGATTATTGCAAAATCTGAAGTACTGCCCAAATGAAAATTTTATTATAATTTTTAACTAAAATTTTTCTTTCAGATATAAAATACTTGGACAAATACTGTAAAATGTGCCTAGTTATCGTGTGTGAATATTTTAAATGTTGACTTGGCTCACATGCTTTTTTTCATGAAGTAGAAAATGAATGTAGAACACTTTTCCCTTTGTAAGCTCAGTGCTTAGAGTTTAGGATTTGAAATGGTGATTTAAATTTTGTCTTCTTATTAGTGATTTAAATGATTTCCTTCCTTTTAGTTGAATGAATTATTGTGAGAAAAGAGAAGGGAGATGTTAATTCTTTCCTTTATTTCTGAATCTCATTCTAAAACCTGATCATTTTTATATTGCCTTTTTTTTTAACTGAAATTGACTGAAGGGTCATGAAAAGATTGATCATTCTATTTCCCTCTTTAGCATATTGGATTGTGCTATTCAACCTCCATCAAGGTAAAAGCGCTTTGTGGTGAAAGCAATTTAGACCTGGCCAAGAGGCAGCACACATCCAATCTGCAGTCTGAATTTAAGCCACTCACTTGAGCTCTTTCTGAAAAATTAAAACTGTACGCACAATGATAGAATACTGTTATATTGAATTTTTAACATGAAATTAAGACTTAATAAGGTTATCAATAACTTGGAAATACCTGAGCGTTTTGATGTATTGTATCGGGATAAACTTCCTCTGAAGCATGTTGCTTTCCAGAAACAGATTGTGCACTAGGTGTATAAGAAGACAGCATTTGTTTAAACTAAAAATCAGGACACCTACTGTGTCAAATATTTGTTTTTGACATTCATAAAATGATTTTCACTCAGGTCTGCTATGAAAACTGTAAGCTTCACGGTCATCTTAATTATGATCTACATTAAAAAAATGAAGATGGTTTATTGAATTTCTAAGGGGTGACCTACAGGTTGAGCATCCCTAACTCAAATACCTGTTAATCCAAAATACTTTGAAATCCCATATTTTCTGAGCACTGGAATGACACCCAAGTAGAAAACTGAACACTTGTTGAGTTTTCTACTTGGGTGTCATTTCCTGCATGTGACAGGGGGCAGTAAGAGCTACCTTTGGTCTGTGTATATACAAAACAAAGGAATCTTATGTTTAGACCTGTGTCCCACTCCCAAGATAGCTCAACATGCATATGCAATTATTCCAAGCTCTGAAAACATCTAAGAGCCAGAACTTTTCCAGTGGTAAGGGAGGCTCCACCTGTACAGTAATTACTGTTACTGTTGTTTTCACTACTGCTCATTGCTATAGCTCAAAATGATCACATAACCATGTATCTCTAGGCAAAATAATTGTCTAATTCCTTGTCAGTCCAACTACTTCTAATTCTTTATGAAAAGCTGTTCAGGCAATAAGCTTGTTCTTTTAGTAGGGTCTTCTCTGCTCACAAATATTGATAGATGTCCCTCATCCTCCCATGTTTTCTCAGCCTTCAAAGCCTTGGTACTGTTGTCTTTTCTGTGTGTGACTCTTCCAAACAGCTTCAGGTAACTTGTAAATGCTGGTGAGTTTCAGCTCTAGTAGTGTAACAAAGTTATTTATCAATCCTCTTGATGAAAGTGATTAAAATGGGTAATAAAATATTTTCAAACATACCAAAATACTTAAAGAATAGATAAGATAATAAGGAATTACCAGCTAAACATCATCATACCACCAATGATAATAGAAAATTGTTAATAACAGTTGGTTAAAAAAAAAAGACACAAACGATCAAAAATAATAATCACACTGATTCCTGGTATCACAAAAGCAACAAGAGGCTACCAGGGATGAGGAAGCAGCATCTTCAATATGTCAAAGGAAAAAAATCTCCAGTTTAGAATTCTATATTCAGTGAAAATATCTTGTGAGGATAAATACATATTCATACAAACACCAAGAGCATTACTTCTCATTACATAAAATTATAGGAGATTTACTCCATGCAGAAGAAAGGCAGTCCCAGATGTGAGGTCTGCAGAATGGGAAAAAATAAAATATCAAGGATGTTTTAAATATTTAGTAAGTCTAAATAAGTATTGGCTGTATAAACAATATTAATAATGCCCCATGGTGTCAAGAAAAATTAAATATAGGACAATATTTGTATTCATCCAACAAAACTGATAATATTTGTATTCATCCAACAAAATTGCCTCAAAATTAAATCAGTGAAAATGTACAAAGAAAAAGTTATCCCGCACCAAAAAAAATTCAATATGAATTTAGAATTATTTGAACATCAAAACCAATATATTTTAATAGACATATATTGGATAATACAACCCCAAACTGCTAAATGCATACAATGTTTACAGAAATTGACCATCTACACTGGATTATAAAGGAATTCTATACAAAGACCAAATATGAATGGCATGCAAAACATGTTACAAGAGCACAAAGCAATTCAACCAGAAATCATCAAAGTAAACATAAATTAAAATTTTTCATATAAATAAAAATTAAAATGCAATTTCAAATGTACATGCACCTGCATAGCTATGATGCAATTTATAAACTAGTTATAATCTATGGGTAATAAAAATTGGCACATTTCAAAACATAGAATCCAGATAAAAGCACTATACGATAAAAACATAAATGGGTGCATTTTTTAAAATAGGCTAAACATGATACAGTAAACATTAGAAAAAACAAAATAACTCTAAAGAAGGTGAAAAAAAAGAGATAATAATAAGACCAGAAATTAATACATTAGAAAGTAAATATAGACCAAAGAGGACAAACTAATCAAAGATTTGTCCTTAGAAAAGCAAATCAAGTTATCCCTGAGATATTTAATTTGATAGAACAAAAACACAATTGTAGGAATGACAAAAAATGAAGATTACTACAGATACTTGAGGCAAAAATTACAAAAAAATATTTAATAAAACAGGTAATTTCAAGTAAAACCATAACTTACCTAAATAGCCCAAGAAGAAATGGAAGCCATGAATGGTGTATAAGGATTAAAGATTTAGCCAGGCATGGTGGTGGTGCACACCTCTTATCCTGGCAGCTCTGGAGGCTAAGGCAAGAGGATGGCAGTTTTGAAACCAGCCTCAGCAACCCAGGGAGGCTGTAAGCAACCTAGTGAGACTGGGTCTCAAAGGCAATATTGCTCAATAGTTAGGGGCCCTTAGATTTAATCCCTGGTATCAAAAAAAAATCAAAGATTTGATTATTTGATTGTAAACCTTCCTTCAAAAAAAAAATGCTATACTCCCAGATAGTTCTACTGGAGAGTTGAGCCCATGATTCAGTATGTTTCAATAAAACAGATAATTCCAAAAGAATGCAAACTCATATGGAAAGTAAAAGAAGATAAACACCTCTAAGCCTGGCTTAATGAAATCAATTATTATGATCAATAATATTAATAATCTAAAGGAGAAAAAATCATCTGAGTATCTTCATAAATCCAGAAAGGCACTGGATAAAATATAATATTCTATCATAAGTAATAGAATAAAAGTACTAGAAAAAAATGTTTTAAGTAGAAATAGACAAGGACTTCCTTAGTAAACAGTATCTACAAACAAACAAAGAAAAATACTACAGCAAACATAGTACATAGTGGTATAAATTTAAGGATTTTTACATTAATGAATTTGTTCAACATTTCCTGAATATTCCAGCCACCACAGTAAAGCAATAACAAGAACAAAATGTGTATATGTATATAGAAGAAACTAAAGCTGTCAGCATTTGCAATTCATTTCATTGTGTACCTAGAAATACAAAATAATCTGCAGATGAATCATTTATTCATTTAATAAATGAATTTAGCACATTGGCTGAATATAAATCAAACACTTTGATAAACTATAGTTTCATATGAGTCACAAACAAAAAGTGAAACTTGAAAAAGAAAAACATTTACAATGCTACAAATAAATGAGCACTTTCTAGGAATAAACGTGAAATATCTTTCAGAAGAATTATAGACCTGAGTGAGTGGCTTCGATCGAAGCTCTCATGTGACTCCGTGACTCCGTGGTTGCTCATTCATATCTTGTTATTACCACCTTTCTCCTACACCTGGTATTTTCTGCTTTGATGGCTCAAACAATTTCCTACCTTATTTCTTCTCTGTTATCTTCATTCAGACAGCAAAATGTTATTGTATTCTAATGATTTGCCAGCAGCTACTGGGCAATGAGATTCAAAGATTGTTTCACTGCTTCCTTTTTACTCTTTGCTTATAAACAGATGATGATGATGATGATGATGATAAATGGATAGATAAATAGATAGACCTACAGATAGTATTCTTTTTCATACTTATAGTAACATTACAACTTCTGAGATTTGAAGTGATATACTATTGATTTGCACTGAAAAGGGATTTATTAATATGACTTGGATGCATACATGGGGTAGAAATCTTATTTACAAAGCCTTCAAAGAAGCTGGATCTGTTGCCTAGCTATTCCCTTTTAAAACATTAAGCTTGAGAAACACAAAAGGCTGATTCTCCCTTGCAGATCTGCATGCAACAGGTCAAATTCTTATCTGCAAAATGTAAATTGCCTTTTGATGCATTAAAGATGTGAAGCTCAATCACAAACATAAATTCAGCATGACCCAAGACAGATACCACTGAAAAACATCTGTAATCTTGGAACCCTTTTCTGAGTTAAAAAATAATATTGTTGCCAACTCCCCATTTAGCTACTTTTGTGCTTTTTTAAAAGACAGCCGACTGTGAATCTGTGTCATTCCTCTTAAATGATTCTAAAACTGCTATTTCTTTTTTCCTCTCCTCTCTTGCTTCCTCTCCAAATCTGCTGGTGTTTTAACTCCTTTATGGTGGGTGTGGTCCTCTCCATCAGCCATGTGGGTAGTTGAACCAAACTCTCCCATCTGCCTCTCTGCTGCCCTGCCTGCCAAGAGACACTCCCAGGAATCCAGGTTGGTTGTGGGGCGTGGGGTCCAGGGGATTAAAAATCCAAGTTGTGATCAGGGCACCCTCTTTCCTTCCAGCATCCTGTGAGCCTCCTGGGTGCTCACCCTGAGGCTTTGACCTTGACCTCACAGGTTTCCTGGTATACAGTCCTTTTGCACCTGACCTCTTCTTCACTGGTACATTTCACCCCTGCTGTGCCCATCCCTTCAGGACCCTGCTACCCTCTCTGTCTTGAATGACTGCAAGACCAAAATAGAGTTTTAAGCATCAAGGTGGACAGGTGGCAGAAATTCATACTCGGGCAGAGCTTTCCTCATGCCTCAAATCATAAAAGGAGTCTAATTTTCTATTTCATTTTCATGTAACCCCAGGCCTGGTGATGTTTGGTAATACCCCCCCCCACTACCAGGACTCCAAAATAGCCCTCTTCTCTCAACAGGAGTAGACATAAACCTGGTGCAGCCATGGAGAGATCTCATGCCAACCCTCACTCTGGCCTGCATTGTTCTCTATAGACCTGAGTGTCCAAATCCAGTGGAAGGGCCCACAGGAAAAACAGTTCACAGCATGTAACGAAAGCAGGAAGAGCATCTGGGAAAGGGCACAGGCAGGGGGCCGGCCCATCTCCGTTTAGACTCCAAAGAAGCGTCTTGATAAACTGTTACTCCGAGAAGGTGCCAAGCCTTCAGTCTTCTTATGCCTATAATAAGCTAAGGGCACCTGCCCCGCCATGATGCTGGGAATGGATTTGAAGCAACCAATGTAAGATCCTGTCACAGAGACTGGAAGAAAGCAGGTGCTCGATTAACTGTGTTTACTACTATTTACTGAGATTCAGCAACAAGGAATCTTGTGAAGTAGATATTATCCACGAATTGTTCTTATGCAACAGATGAGGAAACCAGATCTCAGGAAGATTAAGTAACTTTCCCCAGGCCAAACTGATGAAAATGATAGAGGAGGGACCCCAATTCAAGTCTTTTATTTCTAGTACACAGTGATATTTTCACTATATCACATGGAAGAAGAAGGGTTGACTTTGACATATTTAAGTCAACTGCTAATCTTCTCCTGGGCTTAATATGTAGGTGTTGTTATGCATCATGGCTTCCTTCATTCTACTGATTTCAAATATTGCAATTATAATTTACACAAACTTTATAATGATTTTTAACAGCAGGAAGATTCCACTTAATGGCATATACTGTTTCCATCTACCTGATATCTCTGATAGGTTCCCTAAAACTTTTATCTCAGAACTAGAGACCCTCACGTCCTAAAGTAGGAAATCAAAATTAAAAGATGATCTTTATTTTTACATGGCTTACTTAAAGAAAAGTCACTAGATTGTTTAAAGTGAGGTCCTTATTGTCCCAACCACATTTATGGAGAACTGACATTGTGTGCTTTCTTTCAAAATGCAACATAAGTTTAAAACTATTCTGAGAACAAAACTAACTCACGGAATAGTTAATACAATTCTAAAAATTTGAGGGTGGTTTGAGGAGAGTAAAATAAGCAGAGCATAGAGGATTTCTAGAGTCATGAGAATACCCTGTAGATACTATAATAATATACATGTCATTCATTATTTATTTCTCCAATCCCATAGAACATACAGCACAAAGGTGAGCCTTGGTGCAGACTGAGGATGTTGGGTGGTTACCATCTTCAGTGTGTAGTTTACCAAAACCCATAAGTGCAGCACTCTCTGGGGAAATGCTGGTGACTGGGAGGCGATGTGGGGGCTGGGGCAGGGCCAACAGGGGACCTTTCTGTACATTCATCTTAAATTTCCTGTGAACCTAAAACTGCTCTAAAAAAAAATAATAAAGCCCCCCCCCCAAAAAAAGGCAAAAACAAGAAAATCCAGGAAGGAAAATCTGAGATAAAAAAATATGTCCCAGATGTTTTATCTCACATAATCAAATATTTTCCAGGCCAATACTTAATGAAAACCAGGGCAGCAGATTCTGAAGGCATGCTTTAGAGAGGTCCCAAGTTCACCAATTACTGCCCAGTGCAGCCTGATTTACTGTTTGTTCCAGAGAAGACAGAAACGTGGTCTTTTGCGGGCGATACATTCTTCCCCTTTCCAAGTGTTGGCAGCTAAATTAAAATATTTTAATACTGTGCAGGCCGATATGGCTCTCAGTTTGTGAGTCCTGTTATATTCTCATTGCTGTGCTTTTGATATAAAACTATCTCTATTTTAAGCTTATTCGATTTTTATTTATAATGTTTGACATTTAACAAGCTGCACTTTTTAAAGTCATAAAATGAAAATGCATTGATTTTCATTTAATTAAGGAACTGAGTTACTTGCACCATGTGGAAATAATCTACAACTGTAATAATAACAACTCCAAGTTCATTTTGCAGAGTTGATCATTAAATCTTAATATATATGCCAAAATGCCTGCTAGCAGGAATTACCTGGCCAAGGTTATCCCCCAAACCTTACTTAAGGACTATTCTTCAGGCCCATTCCAACATGCTGAGGTTGTTTTAGTATTTCTTCAAAATCATCCTCCTGGCTTGGATATTTTTTTAAAAAAATACTCTAATGTACCCAATAAAGAGCTCAATAAAATTCTTGAGTCCATTAAAGTTGTTAAGGAAAAATGAAGCTATTAGTTTTGGCCATTCTTATGCATCAGGAGGTGCTCCTTCTCAGGGGATATGTATTCATGGAATGATAATATCCTTTAATACTGTGCCAGAAAGCTTGGCTGGCAGCCTCCAAGAGCCTCAGCTCTTGATCTAAGTCTCATTACCCAGAACAGGTGAGGTACTGTACAGAGTAGTCCCAGGTGAGTTCATTTCATCAATTATCTACACAGACAGTTACAAAATCCTTCAAAAGTCACAGCCCCAGAAACATAAAGGAGGCAAGGCATAGCTACAGGCAACTGCAAATGTTTTTCTCAGACAGGTGAAGCTTTTGTTATGAAGGGTGCTTCCAGTTTAAGGTAACATCTGCTGGCTTCTCCACTCTCATTGGTCCACTTTGACTGTGCTGGCTGAAATGTCTGTCACCTCCATAGGACCCGTGAGAAGTCCTCACTAAAGCAATCCCATATATGTGAGGGTTACCAACTTCATGTGATTTGAAAGGAAAAAAAGTTATTTACTAACCAGAGAAATTCCTTAGAGTTGTAAATACAATAGAATTTTGCATTTCTTAATTTGTTCATAAGCACCAAATTTCCAAAGGTCTTTCTATCACCCATTTTAGAATAGAAAACATTCTCTGGCCAAATGTACAGGAATTGCAAAAAGGAAGAAAGAATATAATCACAAATAACCCCATCACCCTAAGGTGACCACTGTTAATATTTTCATGTTTCCATGAGTATGAAACTTTGTATGACCAATGCTTTAATGAACTCATTGACCCAAGAAATGTTTACTGAGCTCTTACTATACTCCTACTATGCTGAGCTCCTATTATGCCATATTCTTGGAATGGGAATATATCATTAAAACTCAGCATAGATAGCTACATTCATGGAGTTTATAACCTGTAAGCAGTGAGGGCAGGGGGGAGAGGAAGGTAATAAATAATAGATGCAGGAAGTTAATACATTCTATAAAATGTAAGAACATCATATGGATACTGAGAAAATAGAGCAGGGTAGGAGATGTTAGGAATCCAGAGACAGGGAGGTCTAGAGGGCAATTGCAGAAACTGTAGTCAGGGGAGGAAATGTCACTGAAAAGGTGGCATTTGAGAGACCTGCAGATCTCCAGCAAAGCAGGTTCCAGCTGAGACAACACCTTATAAAGCTCCAAACCATAGCCATGCTTGGTCTATTCTAGGAAAGCAAAAGCAAAGGGTGGCCAGAGTGAAGAGAGAGGGAGGCGGAATGCAGAGGGGACTGAGTGTCAGAGACAACAGGGAGTCCAGGCCGATGAGCTCTACGTGGTGCTTCTCAAGGGCTTACAACCTTGCTGGCCTGAAATGGTGCACTCTTACAAGCCTTTCAGCACAGAATGACTGGATCAGCCCTTTTATGTGAGAAGCTGCCACTCATGTTGATAGCTATGGATTGTAATATTTTGTCTTCAGCTGTGTTCAGTTAACAGGGGTGCCGTATCCGCGATGTATTTTTGGGTAAAGGGGAGTCATCTTCATATCTGCATACTAACTCCATCCATGGACACATTGATGAACAATATAGTTTTCAGGGTGCTTTTCAATTAATAATAGCAATGCACATGTCTTTATTTTTGTTTCTATCCTCTGAATAGAATCCCATTAAAGGACATATAAACTTCTCGCCTGGGAGATATTTAAAACCAGAAAAGTACACAGTGTAAAACTCAAAATTTTGCTCCAGATTTTGTTAACAATGACAAGACAGATTTCATGCAAGCTGCTATGACAGAGAGACAGACATCAGTGTAGAACTAAGCTCCACTCCACAGAACATGGGCAAGTGGGCTTTACAGCCCACAGGCAGACTGAGAGGGTCAGCAGATTTTTAAAAAATCACTAAAAGGAGATAGTAAGGAGGGGGAATCTGGGCTTAACAAATTCTTGCTAACCACATGCCAAGGACTAAACTATCAAGGGCAGGGGATGAGGAAGTTGCTAACTGACTTAGCAGGATTCACGGATGAATGGGCTCAGCAGACCAAATTGCAGGAGTAACTGAGAAGAGAACTAACAGGTGCTCAACTACAACTTGGTCTAGGCAGGAGTCTGTCCCAGCCTGGGCAGTCCATGAAGACAGGAGATACTAACACATCATGAGAATTTTAAAACAAATCATTCTTTGAAAGATGAACTGAAGCCCCTGATCTCCACTTAACAGGTAAATCCCTTTGGATGAGGGTAAAATAAAGACATTCCCTGGAGCAAGATTTCATCCTGAACTGTGCAAAGGCATATTTTAAAATTCTCTAAGTTCTTGTTTGTAGTATATTATGAAATTTATTTTAATGAGATATCTTAATTCCTTGTTCAAGATGTCTTCTGATAGATAGATCTGCATTTTTATTTTTTCTAATGTTGAGATTAAGAGATTTGGTATGAAGCTCAAGGGCAGATACCCTTGATAGGATTGAGACAATCAAATGGAAGATAATACTAAATTTCACAGAAGCACTCTTTAAGGGTGAGAAGATAAGAGTGAAGCTTGTCTTTAAGAATCTATTAAAATTGTTTAACTTCACCCTGTGTTTACTTGACATTTTAGCAATAATAACAGCAGGATCCTTTTTCATTAGAACTATCCTGGGAAATTCTTTAAATTATCATCTCAGGCCGAAGCTTATCTCACCATCTGTCACCACTGCAGCAAATTAAGCGTTGGCTTCAGACACTTGTTTGTGCCTGATCTTTTGAGGTTAAGCAGGATACTCAGAAAGATAGAAACATAAAAACCTTAATAGATGTTTTTTGATTATCGATCACTGCACAGCACTATCCTAGGTCCTAAAGCATCCCTGTGCTTCTAGAATTTATAGCCTAAAGGGAGAGACAAATACTACAAATCTTTGTGCCTTTTTGACAGATGCTATAACAGGACATGTGGCTCTGGCTGCTGCTGAAACACACAAGGACAGCACCTGACTCATTTCTTGGGTTGGGGAGGGCTGGAAAGAGGTGGAGTGGGGATGTATTTGCATGTGCACAGGGCTTTGGTGGTACATTGAAGAGGAGCAGAGGTCACCTTGACAGGAATTGGGGAGGAAAGAGGCACCAGAAGTCATTATCTGAGACCCAAAGGATAGAGCAGGAATTATCAAAGAGGAAGGTGGAGGAGGAGGAACAAGGTCCCTAAAAGAACTAACAACTTGAACAAAGACCCAAGAGCAAATAAGAATGTGCATTCAATTCAGTGTGTCATATAAGTGACTCTCAAACTTTAGTGGCCATATAAACCACCTGAGTTTAATATAAAAATGCACATTCTGATTCAGTAGTCTTGGGGAATGACCTGAGTCATGGGCTCCTAAGCAATACCACTGGTGCTGGTTCCTGGGACAAGTTTTGATTTTGAGTCGTGATATTTAAATGACCCAGTTTCCAGTTACTGGGCACTCTGTCTCTGGGGAAATCTGAAAGCTCCCTGGACCATCTCCACTGTTGCAAGTGACCTGCTTATTCACCTGCATGAATTATTGATGGGGCAGTACAGTGGCACCTCAGCACTTCCTCTATTCAGATATGACATTTTTTCAATAAGGGAGGGTGTTTTATAGAAGACTGGTTTAAAGTCACTACTTCATGGGCTGCCTTTGTGTTGTCTTCCCCTCTTTACCTACCTTCTTGCTGAAACACATTTAACAGTTGCAGCATGAAGGGAGTTTGAAAGGATGTGCTTAATAAATATTGTCAACTCTTATGAAAATCAAAGGAATGTGTCCTACGGAAGAATTTGCTGCCTTTCCCATTAGTAGCAAGTTATAGGGCTGTACTGCATCTTGATCGCCATTCTTTTAATGTCGGTTTGAGTTCCTTTTAATACATGCATGATTTTCCTGTCACCACCAACTCTGCCTCATCCTAGAGTAGGGAACATTCTACCTCTCTGGAGACCAGGGACAGCTTCTCTGAAAAAACTCTCAACTTTCATTTCCATCTCAAAGGCCCTGGAAGACATTGGGCCGGATTGTAAAGTCACCTCTTGAAATTCCACATCTATAGCATGATTTAAGAGGAAAGCCTCTGTGCATATTTTAGGGCACTAAACATCAGGAAAGTGACAGATAATGTTTCTGGAAATGAGAAGATGCCTTTGCCCTCCATGCCGGTGCAGTGGAGTCGCAGAAGGCTTTTCATTAAGTAGCACACCGATTTTAGTCTTGTCATGTGACTCTGCTTTCCCATTTAATTCTCACAGCAAATAGATAAGTGTGGATATACCTTGTTTTATTTGTCTATTGAAGTTATACAAGCCTAGATTTGGAACAAATGGAGCAAGCCCTGCAGAAAGCAACAGAACTTTCACACTCCTATCTGCACCTTCATTTCCAACTAGAGTCTCCCAGTTGTTAATACAGGGGGATTCTGTGGGTACAGCTGACATTTCTTCCTTCTACTAGATAAGTTCAGCAGTTCTTCAACTTTTAGGTTTGTGACAAGTAATATATCTTGTGCTCCATCTAAAGTCATAAAGTGGGCAACTAAGTAATTTTTAAGACCGATCTTTTACTTTTCTTTAAGTTTACATTATGCACTGAATTGGGACCTAATAAATTCGGCCTAGGTCAAATGTGATTTCCCTCCAGAGAAGTTAGAGATTGCTGAAGTGCTGTGTCTGCTGTATGGGATCAGGGATGAGCAACCTACAATCTTCCCAAACATGACTTGTTAGCTTGCCTGTGCCCTACTCCAGGGTTGCTAGCCCTGTAAAAAAAAAAAAAAAAAAAAAAAAAAAAAAAAAAAAGATATCAGAAATGTCCTACCTCTGGCCTGGATAGAAGTGACCCACTAGCTTACCAGATGTGTCTGGGAAGACAATAGTAACAAGACCAGAGCTACCTGCCTGAGTTCCTGCCCATGGGGCTTGACTGACTCCTAGAAGGAACATAAATTATTTCCTTGACTCCAAAGCCTAGTTACCATGCGCCAAATTAGTCTAGTCTGCAGTCGTATCCTCCACATGTTAGTAATTTGAAACCTCATATTGATGTCTGCTTGGTAGGACGTCTGCAGTTGTGTTTGAGGTGTAGTCACACTTAAATGGGTGCTGGAAAGGTCATGGATCCCACATGTGGGAATGCTGAAATTACAGGGACTGAAAACTCAGTGCTTCAGTACATTTTGCAAGTGACCTACAGATTTAAGAAACAAATCCAGATTTCAGTTTACATGTATCATTTATAATGAAGAGACTGAGCCTCAAAAGGCCAGGTACATAGCAGCTAGAGATCAAGAGCCAGAAAAAGAATCCAAAATCCTCTCTCTTTCCCTTCCTCCTTTCCCTTCTTCTTCCTCCATCCCTCCTCTCCATCATTATCTCCTTCTTCCCTCTCATGCTTTCTCTCCCTCTTCCTCTCCTTCTTCTTTTCCTTTTCACCCACCTGAGCAAGGATGATGTGGGTGTGATCTGTTCATCTACTTTAGATATATTCCAGTCCACAGGGTGATAATTTCTCAAAAATAATACATGAAAATTCTAAACAAAATACATTTTTCCTCATTTCTTCTATGCATTTTTGCCTGACTCTATGATTTGTTCCACCACGGCACCATCAGCAGTCATTTTAAAAGTGTCATTCATACTACTTAATAACAGAAATTTCAACAGACTACCCCGTTGCACAGTGTGATAAAAACTGACTCATTCAGAGCTGGAAACATGAGAGTGAGATGTTAGTTGAAATATACTATTTATTTAACTGATCCATTTCAAGAGGAAAAAAAGTCTACATCTTGGGTTGAAAATTACCTATAGAACTATTCAATTATATTGCAAAAATGTATTTTAATGAATTCTACATGTTCTATGTGGTCAACAATATGTATTGAGATATCAGTACATTTTAAATTCCAAATTGTGATATTTTCAAAAGAAGAAAATAATTAGAAGGCTTAAATGACTCAGAGAGCTTTTTGTATTAAAATGAGGCTTAATTTTCAATTTCCTGGCATGTTATGAAAAACAGATTTGTTATTAATTTTAATCTTTTACACATCTTGAAGATGTAGAAATAAATTTTATTCTGATATTTTTGTGCAGTACCATGCATAGTCAAACCCACTAAAAGTTGACTGTGGCAGGGAAAGGAGTATGAGTCTCAAGGGACAGTCTCCAGCCACAGAGATGGTCAAGGGATGGGCTGGGTTTGCTGTAGTCCACACTCCTTTCATGGTACCATTCAGCAACCCATTGAAAATTACATCTTACCCTTATTTTTTTTTTAAATGAGTGTTTTTTTTTTTTTTTGAGGTGTTGGTACTAGAAGAGCTAAATTGAAATGACACATGAAAAGACTTTATTTGAGTTTTAAAATTGCATGCTTAAGAAAAGCTGCTAACACTGCTGCAAGTTGGACAGATGCGATTGTGTCCGTGTAAGCACTGTGGAAGGCCTTGGGCTGCAGTTTTGTATTCGCGCCAGCCTACCCCAGTAATGTGTCCAACAAAGAAATGTCAGTTTCAGCAGCAGGACGGGCAGTACTGAATGCAATCAGAAAAGATGATTTTTGATAAATCGTATCATGCCTCATTCATTCTGCATTTCTAAACAGATGACTCACTGGAATGTGTTCTCTTTTGTGTTTGGGACACAAACAGCAGCTCCGAGTCAACCCTGATGTATGAAGTGTCGGAGGCGCAGCAGGGCATCGGCGGCGGCAGCCTGGGAAGCAGCCTGGGTGGCTCCATCACCGCCTGTAAGAAGGTAACCTGGCCCAACTCCACTTCCTTCTCAGGAGCTGAACCTGAATGCCATTGGGGCTTGACCCTTCAAGTACTTTTACTAAAGTCTAAGCAACCAAAGCAAACGACCCATGGTTTGTTTTCCCAACCTGATGACACTTAAAAAAATGTAATTCATGGAATTGATCAAGACAATCAATTCACAAAAGGATAACTTGAAAATTATAAACCTGCATTGCCATACCCCTTCGTCCCACCTCTTCCCAAGGTACCTCTTCCCAATTTATGCATGGATAACAGCTTCTTGGGTCTCCTTGGGGCAGGAGGAATCTTCATAGGTTTGAATGACTTAATTTATTGTATTGAACTCACACGTTTGTATTTACGAAAATGTCATAGCTGTTTTTCTTTTTGATGTTTTCTTTAAAAGCAGGGTATGCTTAACTTATCTTACCAAAGAAGCAGAATTGCAGGCTAGGGCTGGGGCTCAGTGTCAGAGCACTTGCCTCACATGGGTGAGTCACTGGGTTCCATCCTTAGCACCGCATACAAAAATAAATAAAGTAAAGGCATGCTGTCCATCTACAACTACAAAATAAATAAATAAGCAGAATTGCATGGCCTGGAATACAAACTTCAGAGATATCAAACAATCCAGCAAATGATCTTTCATGCTTGTATGATTATGTCAAAGTGAACACCAATGTTAGGTATAACCACAATGCACTAAGGAAAACATAATAACTAAATAAAATTTAAAAGATACTTATAGAAATTTGTCACTTGAATGACAAACATCATCTATTTCAAGTACCTTACTTTTCCAGCCAGTTCACTAAGATTCAGAAACAATCCAAAAAACTCAAGATCCTGATTGCCCACCTAGTGTTTCTGTTACTATTTGATGCTGATTCCCAGGAGAGAATGCTTCCTCTCATTCAGACTTAAATGAAATCACACTAGATTACTTCATTTATTGGAAAGATATTTTCATTGAAAAATCTTGTTGATGTAAATAAAGACAAATTCTGTTGCTAAATTATTATATATTATATATGTGCATATTACATTTATGGATGTAATATGCATTATATACATGCATATGTATGTACATCTATCACACATATTATGTATGTATCAATTTGTTGATTATTGTACCCAGTTAAGAAACCTTATTCATCTCTGCTTGTATGACTTTGTATAACTTCCTTGTTTTTAAAGTATTAAGAAATTAATAAGTATCTGCACTAGGAAACATATGATCACAGTAGAAAAGTAGCATTAAAAAACTATTTGCAGACTGTATTAGTCAGCTTTCCATAGCTGTAACAAATACTTAAGATAAATAACTTAAAAGAAGGAAAGACTTATTTTGGCTCACAGTTTCAGAGGTTTCCATCATGGTCACTTGGCTCTGTTGCTTTTGTGCATCTGATGAGATACACCAATATGCAGGAGTCATGGTGGAGGAGGCTTCTCACCTCAGGGTAACCAGGAAGCAGAGAGAGACAAAGAGAGAAACAGGGAAATAGAGGTAGGGCTGGAGTCCCAGTGGCCCCTTCCAGAGCTCATCCGCAATGACATAAGTTCCTTCCACGAGGCCCCACTATCAGAGAGTTCCACCACCTCCCATTAGCACCACAGACTTGTGACCAAGACTCCAACACATGGCCTTTGTGGCCCATTTAAGATCCAAACCATAACATATGCCTTCATTTGTACCAAACAAAATAAATAAATAAATAAGCCTGTCTAATTAAGAGCTCTTAATCATCTGTGTTATATATGATCTATTATTCTTTCTTCTCTTACAAATTACCTATACAAGAGTCAGTGCTATCAATTCCAGTTTTTAATACTGGAAACTGATGCACTCTATTTCAAAATGATTTTGAGTTTCTTATAAGAGACCTAAAACTGCAGTTTTCCAAGCCTTAGGTATATTTTCTCAATTCTGTAACTTCAAATTATCAAGTATTCACCAGATGCTGTGCATCTTGGAAAATAAAGGATTTTTAATTCATTCTAATTTTTAAGGTCAATATAGCTTACTGATTCTGTATGGTATTATAAATGATTGAAGCCAGACCTCTGCATTTGACAACATGCTAAATCATTACCTGTTGTCTGAGATTCAGCAAATGGCTTTCCCTCTTCTTGCCTTAGTTTTCTCATCTTAAAAATGAAGATAATTATATCACATACTTTGCAGGATGGAGGAGAGAATTCATTGAGTTAATAGATGTGACATGTTTAGAACAGTGTAAGCTTATTATAAACACTCGAAAGAAAGATTACTTCATACTAATATAATTCTACAGAATAATTTTATCAACAAGTGTGCAATCCCACATAAAAAAATTGATATATGTATCACCATAATGACAAAGCAAGTGATTTATAATGTTATCTCCATTACAGTTATTTTCCCGGAATAATAGTAGTTATATCTGTTTCTTTTAAAAGAAAATAAAATTATGTCTAGAAGCCCCTGAACAGAGTTTTTGTAGCTGAATGCCTTATCTCCTCAATGAAAACCAAAACTCAATCATCAGTTTTAAATTACTTCATATTTACATATATACACACACATTCTGTAAATACATACTTTATACTATGTACATGTGTATATTAGATAAGCATATGTCTATTTCTATGTGCACACATACAGTCAATCTATTTTTCAAATTAGAATTTATAATTTTAAATATAACCCCACTCATTCACATTTATTTCTGGAACAACTATTACTCCATAAGAAATTGCTTTCTTTGTAGATCAAAAATTATCCAATTTAGGCAACTTCATAAAGTTCAACCTACATAAATTCAAAACCCTGTTAGACCTTGAAGGAAGATATGAGGAGAGATCATAAATTGCTCCCAAACCTGACCAATTCACAATCTAGTTTGGTAGCTAATACTGGCCTCCTTGGTGAAAAGTGAAACTGTAATTCATAAGCTTAATAATTATGTAACATAACTCTACAGTAATATCTCAAAATAGTATGAATTAATAATCATTGAAAGCTAAGAGCCAAGAGAGACCTTAGACAGCGGCAGGAAAGTGGGTTATAATTTAGGCTCTGAAGGATGGCCAGGATTTGAATGGGTAAACAGAACATCCAACCAAATTTGTGAAGGACTGCTACAAATTAATGCCATGAAGATCTTTACACCTTTATGTACTGATAATTTTTAAAATATTCATAATACCTTCCTTTTATTTCAAATGATCTCTGAAGCTGACATAATAATTTCATTTAAAAGACTATTTAGTACTATTTCACCATGGGTCACATGTCATGAGGGCTGTAATTGTTTACCTCTCCTTCAAAACAGTAACTTCCCAATGATTTGTCCTTCTTGGTAACCAGAACATAGTCCTTTGGTAGCAAGACACTGAATATCGAATGATTCCATTTCTTCATTAGTTATTTTATTACTACATATTACAGCAAATTAGTTTCAATAGCCCTTTGTCCATATTTTTAATCTTGTTAATCACAGATTAACAAAATAATAGCACTGACTAAGGAAGTGAAGATCTATATACACAGAAATGCACCTGTAATGCATGTTCTGTACAAAAGAAGCTGAAAGAAGGACAGTTAAATCTCAGAAGCAGCAGGCCACACAGCGGAATCACTACTCTTAACAGTCAGTCACCCTTCACTTGGAATAATGTGAAAAATTGAAATTTACTGGTAATTTCCAAACTCATCTAAAATGATAGCTTCATCTCCTTCCTAATCAAGCCTTCTCATCAGAACTAATATATTGCTAAATTAACTGGAAGAGGAACTAAATCAAGGGTCCAGAGGGTAATGCCTTAGTTGGATTATCGGCCTTTGCAAAGCTGCAAATCAATTTCTTTTCAGTGTTTCATAATGAACCTCTAAGGTTCTGAGAGTCCTACCCAAGCACAATTACTTAGGTTCCTCTTTGCAGAGGAGGGAATGTGGTCGATGGGAGGCCCAACTATGAAAAAGCCATAGTGTCAGGACAAAGAATTTGTTGGACTTATTTGAAAAATGAACTACTTGATACTTTTTTTTGAAATTGGGAGACTGCCTGTTATAGTTTGTAGATGAGGTGTTCTCCAAAAGCTCATTTGCTAACATGGGAAGGTTCAGAGATGAAATGATTGAATTGTGAGAGCCGTAAGGTCACAGTCTATCCTAGTAGAATGGACTGACTAGGTAGGGCCCTGCTGGAGGAGGTAGGTTACTGAGGACTTTCCCTAAGGGTTCATCTTCCCTGATGCCCCTTCCCTCTCCTCTCTCTGCCGCCCTGCAGCCCTGAGCTAAACAGCTTTCCTCTACCACGCCCTTCCACCATGATGTTCTGCCACACCTCTGGCCCAGAATAACAGATTTAGTCCACCATGGACAGAACTTATGAACTGTGAGCCAAAATAACTCCTCTACATTGTTCTTGTTGCTTATTTTGCTCACAGCTATGAAAACTCCACTAACCACAGTGAGGGTTTACATATATTTTCCTGGCATTTCACTAATAGATGACCCTTTGCTCTCCGACAGGCTCTGGTATGCAAGATAAGTTATATGGTCATCCTGGCTCTGGTTTCAGAATTATCCCTGCTCTTCTTTCTCACCTTCTTTTAAAAGCTGGGAAAGTCGCCAGATACATTCATACTGCGTTTCTAGGGATTGCATAGCCTGAACTAGTGGTGACCAATAAAACCTGGTCACTAATAATACAATTGTTGGCCCTCCTAGAACCTGACTTTGCTAATTCAGTCAATTGAACCTGGCATGACCTCAGAAGTCTGCTCATTTGGGAGCTCTAAGCAGACACTTTCAATCCATCCAAGTTGGAATGTGAGATAATCTCTATGTCAACTCTAATTTAATGAGCATGGAGATACAGAGTGAGTTTTAATGTGTGCAATATGATTATCAGAAATAATGCATTTAAAGTGAAAAAAAATATTGGAGAAAAATGGAGAAGAGATACTAGTGGGGAGAGGGAACTAGCACTCTCCCTGGGTAGTCTTTGAATTTTATCCCTTATAGACTCCACCTGGTGCCCTGCTTTTTCATATGAAATAATCAGAACCACCATTGGTAAACGGATTCAAATGGATTTTCACTAAATGTGGTAAAATAGTATATGCTATTATTTTTTTTAAATTTGTTAAACACTAAGTGAAAGATCCTTATAGTCTCTTTATAATAAATCAAAATCTGCTGTCTCTAAGGAGGCAGTGTGACATTGTGTTAAAAAAGAAATTAAGAAGGGGGTGGTGGTGGACGAGGTGGCACAAGCCTGTAATCCCAGCAGCTTGGGAGGCTCAGGCATGAGGATGAGAGTTCAAAGCCAGACTCAGCAACAGCTAGGTGCTAAGCAACTCAGTGAGACCTTGTCTCTAAATAAAATACAAAATAGGCTGGGGGCACTCCATAGAGTGCCCCGGAGTTTAATCCCTGAACTCCCCCCCCCCACAAAAAAGGGGTGAACTTGGAATCTAAATCTGAAGTAGATCCTACTTACCGTGTGGTTTTAGGCAGGGATGTAAACTCTAATTCTTTAGGGTTGGTATGATGTTTACAAACAAAAAGATTTGTGTAAGCTCTTGGCATATGGCTGATTCTCAATAAATATTAGCTAATTCCAAATAAATGATATTTATACACAGGCCAAACTTATTAACGTACAACTTAAGAACTGAGGAAAACGTGGCGTGCCATGTGTGGAATATCAGTTAGAATTTCCTCTGCTTTGAAAGTGTTCTCTTCCACAATAGCTGGACATTTTCAATCCATGCTTTACCTCACAGACTAAAGATTTGCTATTTGGAATGTAGTGGAACCAAGTCTATAAATAGGATTGATGTAAGGAAAGGATTGTTGGAGCAAAATCAACACCCCCAACTAGGCTTCTTTTTTTTTTTTAATGTCATGTTAATTAAATCCACCATAAATTCGGATTTATCAAGGGCAACAGGCTGAAAACACTTCAGCTTCCCAGAGGCAGAATTTGATCTTAATATGACATCTGATCAGCTCTTTGAAGTTACAAGAGCATTTCTTTGCCATGACTGACCCCTTTAAACTGACTTAAATTTGTTTCAGATATATCAGGAGAATGATAGACTAGATGTTCCTCAGTATTTAATTACTCTGTAAAATTTAATCCAAGCTCATATCTTTTTAATGACATGTAACTAACAAAAGAAATTCAATTAATGGGTTCCATCATACACATTGTGTGGATTTTTCAGAATCCAAGTCATCTTTCTAAAACATTCCTAATAGTCAGAATTGTTCAGGTACAAAGGTGTCAACACTTCCAAAAAGCTAAGAAGTGCTTTTACTGTGTGTGATAGCTGGATAGTCACATGATGAAAAATAGTTAGAAAATTCTGCATTTGTAGAAGCTGTTTCCTTAAGGAAGAAAAAAAGAAACAAATTTAGCATGGTTGAGTTGTATTCTACAGAAGGAGACATTGGTGCTTCCCCTGGGTATAAACACTCCCATCGGTTCTGATCACGCATACAGTCCATGATCTTCAGGCCCAGGTTCCGATACCACCCATGGGCCCATCAAAATTTTGTCAAATAACTAAATGTCCTGTTTTATCACCATTCTGCAGCAAAATTGAAGAAACAGAACTTTTTTAAAAGAAATAGGTGTTTGTTTTACAAAAGTGATATTTAAAGAGAGCTAATCTGGTAGTTCTGGAGGTAATTTCTTAGGAATTGGGGCCCAGGGGGGTCACGCTTGGTGGGTTTGGGGGACTGGGGTGAGGAGAAGTAGAATGTGCATAGACACAATGGGAGGGAAAAAAAGAAGCCAGACAATTTTGTTTGGGTCAAGTTTAGCAGGACTCCAGCCTCGAGGGTTGTGCAGAAGAATGAATGGTGCCTGTTCAGGCCAGGGTATCCGTGAGCAATGGCACTGTTCACACCACTGGGAAGGGGGACTGGGAGACACGAGGAGTAGGAGACCAAGAGTCTAGATTCAGCCCAGTTGCCCCAAAAGAGCTAACCACAAAATTCCCTCTGGGGGCAGTTTCACTGACCGTCTTAGGAAACGTCTGTGTGCCCTGAGCCACTTCCACATCTAGGAGGCTTCAGGGTCAGGCTGAGGACAAATGCAAATGATGAAGGCTGCTGGAAGGACTCATGTCCTCTGCTGGGGACAGAGACATCTAGAGTCTGTGGACTCTGCCCACCTCTCTTTGCAACCTACCTAGACAGTGTTGAAGATTCCAAGTGTCTGCCTGTTCTCTGCAGCTCATTCCTGAACCATCCTTCCTGCTATGAGAGACAACTCTTAGAAGGAGCTTGCGATTCTTTTTTTACCTCCCTCCCCTCCTCTCTTCCTTCTTTCCTTCTTTCCCTCCTTCCTTTCTCACTTTCTTTCTTTCTTAACTAAAAAATAGGACTTTGAAAACCCATAATAACTTAGAATATTCTGTGGATTTGAGGGTGATACTGTACTATGGGAACCAGGTAAATGATCTTTCCCTCCTCCCCAAAATTATTGTAATTACCCTAAATCTTTTTAGAAATAATCATATGTGTGTGTGTGTGTGTGTGTGTGTGTGTGTGTGTGTGTATAGGGAAGGGGCCTTAAACTTTTAAAATATCTAATCTGGCATTCACAGTTCTCCTTTCTGTCTTTGGATATTTGCAGAAAGATTAGCCACTCTGCCCCCCTATTGCTAGCCTTGGGCCCTCTTCTCTTTCCTTTCAGGACTATGTCTAAGAAATCTTCCCAGTTTAGTTACCTGGAGTAGGCTGTCCCTCCACTCATCATAATATCCTCCAGCAGAGTGAACCTGCTCGTTTGTGTACCTGCATTTGCCAGGCTCACTTCTGCCTTTTGTGAAGGCAACTCACCCTCAAAGATCCCTGTCAGGGCTCATCCTCCCTGATGGGAAGCATCTAAGAAGCAAGTGTGTGTGTGTGTGTGGGGGGGAGGTATATATTTTAAATATGTGTCTGTCTGCATTCATCTTAAAATGGAGTTGTTTCCAATAGCTTCTTCCCAAGAAGACTGTGATAAAAGAGAACTACCACTTTTAATTGCCAAAGGTCAAAGACATGCATTACAACTCAAGTGACACATGATCATAAAATCTACTGTCCATTTGTCCAGTGGCAAATTCTGAACTACTTATGCTTTACATACCCAAACAATCCAAAATCAATGAACTTTGAAGCACATCATATATTTTTCTCTATGTATATTTTTCTAGTATTTTGTTTTTCTTAACATTAAAACCACTTTCCTTTCGCCGGCCTTATAAATATTAGACCATCGTACCTGTTTTAAAGAGCAATTAAATAGCAATTATTCAACTTTCCTGTATTTAGAAATATAAGTTGATTCTGTTTAAAACATTGCTGACTATTCATAAAATGTACTACATTTGCATTTCCTGAGTATATCTGGTTTCATAACTCTTGCATTTCATACTCTATACCCAAACTTGGTTATCATGTTCATGTGGGAAAATTTGTGATCAATTTTCAAAGCGTTCTTCAGCTTTGACATCTGGGGGCTGTGGCAGAAGTAGACAGTGTGGCCTGATATATATTGCCAGACTCAACCACTTTCCAAACTCTGAAGGCTTTTCTGGGCTTTTATGTGATTCTTGTGACTACGTTGAGATACAGTGTAGCTTCCAGGGGACAGGGAACTGAGTGGCACAAGAAAACCAGAAAGACACTAGAGACTCTACTGGAGCTGCACAGTTCATTTCTTGTGACATAAAGATGACCTTTAGATGGTTTAGCATACAGAGTTTCTAAATTACTTGCATGGGATCATTAATTTCAAAGAAGAGAGTCTCTTTTGTCATGACACATCTCCCTGTTATACTCAGGTAGGTATATCCTTAGGTGGCGTTTGTAGGAGATGAATGCTCCATAAGTCAACACATTCCATATTTATTTGCAAGGAGCAAACTTACTTAGACTAGGTACATATTGCTAAAAGCATTCCATAGATAAAGACTCTCCTGCTAGAAGAGTACAATTAATTCACCTGGAGGCCAGTCTAGGGTCTGCTAACCATGACGTTATGTGAAGGTCTGCCTTCTCATCACCTTCTACACTAGAGAGAGGATGAATTCCAAGCCTGCTGCTAATCATTTCCTGCACAACCTTCCCAAACAAGGCATACCTTTGACATGGTGCTTTTTAGACTTGTCTTCCTCCTTGATAATGAAGGATTGCCCTATTCTAAATGCTTAAAAACTTCATTTCTTTCTAGTACTTTTCTAATAATCAATTACACAATTTCCAAATTTTAGTAGAGTTCATTGTATGATTTAAGAATGCTTCATACCCGCCCAAACAGAATAACAGATATGTGTGACTGCCTGTGTATACTAGAATTCTAAGTTATCATAAAAACTTACTGCAATTAAATATGAATCAAACCAATAACTAAACTTTCCAAAATTATAATAGAAGAATTTTGAAGACTCTTAGAGTGTTTCCAGGTATTAATAAAATAGATGGCCTGGCTCAGCAATGGGTTACTTTTTATTGAAAGATGAAAGATTCTTTTCCCACTACTGGGAAACTTCATTTCCCAACATTTACTCTGCACCAGCCATCACTGCTCACTGCTGTACTTGAACACAGGGCACACTAGTGCTTTGAACCTGTGTTTCTGCTCAGGACGGGTCCCTGCTCTTTCCCCAGATGAGGTGTGAGTGGAATCTTACTTCCTTCAGATTTCTGCTCAGTTCTATCCTAAGAAAGGCCTGCCAAGACATGTTTTTCAAGATAACATCCTTTCTTTCTTTATCGCTTTATCTGCTTTCATATGTCTTCCTGGTAGCCTTCATTATTTGACTTATATGTTTATCAATTATGCACTTGATTTTTTTTGTTTCTGTCCTGACCCAAGAGAATAAAAACTAGGCTCTCTCCATTTTGTGGTTATTCTTGTTCTGTTTACTGATTCCACAGTTACATAAAGAGTGCCTGGTAAAATCAGCAGACACTCAAGAAGCAGTTGTTGAATAAATGAAAGAGTGGACCAAACCTTGGTGTGGATGGCAAACTCCTTCTCTTATCCTGGCATTCAAAATTAACATTAAACATAAAGTGAGGCTTTTGAATATAGTTTGGACCAATATGGAACCAAGTCAGTATCTGTAAAAGGAATGAGATATGTTAAAGTTAAAAGGAAAATAAATCATGATGAAATACCACCATGTACCTGTTAGAAGGACTAAAATAAAATTAAAACCAAACACTGACAAGGATATGAAGCCACTTGGAGTTTCATACCTTGCTGGTGGAAATGGAAATTGGTAAAATCACTTTAGAAGATGTTTACTAATTTCTTATAAAATTACCAAATGACTTAGTAATACCATTCCTGGGTATTTATCCAAGCAAAAATAAATAAATAAATAAAACTTAAATTCAGGCAAAACCCACAGACAAATATTTATAGTAACTTTTTAAAAATATTGGCTCCAAACTAGAAATAACCTAAAAGTCCCTCAACTAGTAATTGTTTTTTACTCTGTATACATCCATATGATAGAATATCACTTGGTTATAAGAAAACAAATTACTCATATACACAATAGCATAGGTTAATTTAAAACCATTTGTTATGGTTGGGATATGAGATGTCCCCCAAAAGTTCTTGTGATAACACAGGAGAAAACTGATTAGATTATGAGAGCCATATATTTATCAGTTCATACTAAACTGAATGGACTAAATGAATGGTAGATATAGACGGGTACACACACACACACACACACACACACACACACGTGGCTGGAGGGAGTAGGTCACTGGGCATGACTTTGAGGTTATATTTTGTCCCTGGAACCTTGATCTGTGGCTCACTTTCTGCTTCTTGGCTGTCATGAGCTGAGTAGCTTTCCTCCACTGTGCCCTTGGCTTGATGCTGGGCCTCATGGTCAAGCCCAGAGCTGTGGAACTGGCCCATGATGAACTAAACCTCTGACAGTGTGAGCTCCAAAGAACATTTCCAACTCTAAGTTGTTCTGGTCAGTTATTTGGGTCCCAGCGATGATGAAAAACTAAGGAATGCATGATTCTAAGTCACAAAAAGCTTAGTCCACACCTATGACATTCTGGAAAGGACAAAACTTGAAGGATAAAAGTTAGAGCAAGCCCTTAGGGGCTGGGACTTGGGACACATGTGACATTTTGACATTTGAGGAACAGGAGGGATTGGGGGAGAGGAATTGGTGGGGGGGATGATGATTGGGCTGGTGTGTACACAACTATGTGTACTTTCAAAATTCATAGCATTTGGCACACACAAACAATGGGCGCATTTTCCGGGAATGAGGCACTCTATGAAGAAAGTGTTAGCTGAAGGAAGGTTGTGTGGCCAACCACACATGTGACGGTTCTGAGCCCCTGCCCTCAGGCTCATCTCCTCCTGCCCGCTTTCCCACTCACTATTCAAATCCAATTGAGCCCTTCACTTTATAATTTTTATAATAAAAATTTTATTGAGTTTCCTAGAAAAAGTCCAGGACAGCAGTGGAGACCTCAAGATCCTTCTCTGAGTGAAGTCACAGATTTCTTACTGGGCTTCTCTGCCTCCTTTTGTCTTGTAGTTCCTCTTGCCTTTTGTTGTCACAGTCATTTAAATGACATTGATTCCTCTCAATGGTGGCTCCACGTCATTTCAACATCAGGTTGCATATTTAAAATAATATCTGTTTGAACCCCTTGAGCAAACAGATGGCTGGGGGGCTTACTCTGGAATGGCCGCCCCCAGGGTCTGTTCAACCGGCTGCTGAGAGCATTCGTGTCTCAAAAATATCCACTTACCTTAGCTTCTTGAAATCCACCTGTTTGAGGAAGGGAGAGGAGAGAACACGTCTCTGCTTGTGGAAAAGAGGGAACTGCTTGTTCTGATGACACATAGTTGATTTTAAGCGGCATGCCATCATTAGCCCCAATGCATACGTTCCCGTCGTGTGCAAAATGCCCTTCTCTTGAAAGTATTGAGGCTGCTTCGCTGTGTTATGTGATGCTAATCAGAAAATGAGATGTTTTGATGGCATAAGACTAGAAAATGGGAATCTTCCTCCACAATAAAATCCTTTGTTACTTTTTTAGAAAATTCTTGCAGTGAAACATCCTTGTGGGCATAGATTTAACTATCAAATTTTCTTCATGTTGAATAAATTATGCGATTAAAAAACTCAAATGTTCTTTTAGAAACATGATCATTGGAAAAACATACAAATCTATATGACATCAAATTAAAGAGATGTTTGTGGCAAACAAAAAAACAGTGGGTCAGGAGCAGCAATATGGTAGGAAATGCACAAAATCTGAATTGAGTGAGATAAAGTAGAAAAAAAATTCTATTACAAAGATTTCACAGCAGCAGAAAAATCTTTGATACTGGAACTGGGCTCAGTTTTAGTTAGGTTTTAATGTTTGGGAAAGAACTTTGTTGGAAATCTTAGGGGCTAGCTGGAATGATGTGAAGAAAAACGATATGTGACATAAAATCTGTGTGGTTGATCTCTTTGGTACACTGTTAGATTATTGCAGAGAGAGTATGTTTGCCGAAGATTGAACAGAATGCTTGGGAAAAACTTAAGGGAGCAAAGTACAATATAACTTAAACCCTGGACATTAATAAATATTCATTATGTGATTAGCAGGTGGGACCTGAACTAAGATCTATCTTGAATGTTAGGCCACAGTCTGGCATGAAGTCCATAAAATTGTGGTTTCACAGCAACAATATTGTACTTCTTTCTTGTTTTCTAGGACTAGAAGGTCCTCGCTGATTCTTAATGGGTTTATTAATCCCTTAATGTTAAGGTCTTAGAAAAGAACTTATAACCACAGTAACAATATTAATAATAATAATAGCAGACACTCTTTGTGAACATGTAAAACAATCAGAAACTGTGTACGGTCACTGTTTCCAAGGTCTATCCAAGAGCCCTGCCTCATTTTGTACATGGAAAAACTGAGTCTCAGAGGTTAAGTGAATTGCTTTAGCCTGAAGTTAATTCATGGGGAAAAAATGGAATCTGAAGCCAGGTATGCCTTCAAAATCTTCTTGCTGATTTTTTATTCTGGTTTCAGTGAGCTCTGTGGATTGGAGAAGTGACCGGTAAGGCAGGTAGAGGGACAAGAAAGACAATTACAGCTTGAATAGTCAGGGCCTCCCTGGGGACCTGGC
Organism: Ictidomys tridecemlineatus; assembly: GCF_052094955.1. Taxonomy (NCBI): domain Eukaryota; kingdom Metazoa; phylum Chordata; class Mammalia; order Rodentia; family Sciuridae; genus Ictidomys; species Ictidomys tridecemlineatus. Next base: position 188,536,399 of record NC_135483.1, on the reverse strand, counting down.
CTTCCCTAACTTCCCGGCCCACATGTCACTCCTGCCTTAGTCCATTAAGGTTTTAATAACAATAACAATAACAATAATAATAATAATAATATTAATAATAATAATAATGAAACAATCCTCTAGATTTGGTAATTTATAGACAGCAGAGATTCATTTCTCACAGTCCTGGGGGCTAAATCCAAGACCAAGTCTCCAACAGACTCAGGGTCTGGGGACAGCCAGCTCCTCACAGATGGCGTCAGTCCTTCACGTGGTCGAAGGACACCAGGGGTCTCTTGAGTCTTTTGTAAGGTTGCTAATCTGATTTTGGGGGGTGGAACTCTCACAGCCTATCACCTCTTAATACCAACACCTTGGACACTGGATTTTAGCATATAAATCTTGGAGGGACACAAACATTGGGATCATAACCTTCTCCATCTCTTTTATTATCTCTGGCAGCATCACGTGAATTTCCTCCTGATGCCTACCACAATTTACAAATGAATGTGAATTTCCATGCTCCTTTATTTACCCTTTGGCTTGGTTGCCACATTTTAAGCTTCATAAATATGAGGACCAGTTGTACATTATTCACCAAAGTATTTCTCGGAGACTAGGCCATATGAAGTATGCACTTAAAAATATCACCAGTGCTTCATGAATGAAAGAAAAAAAAATTCAACTTTGGAAAGCAGACTGCAAAACTAGCCATAGACAAGGTGCTCTAGCTGGAACATTCGTTTCAATCAGGGTAACTGTGAACATTGTTTCGTCATCAACAGTAAAGAGGAAAATTAGGTTTCTTCTGGGCATCTTAATTGGGGAAGAAGGAAGTTTTTATTTAGACACAAGGAGTCCAAGATGACGGCAGGAGATCCAAGTATAATCGCCCAGAGTGAGCAATGCGAAAAGCCACGCTTCTGAGAAAGGTCAAAGCACAAGAGAGAGAGATGGCTGAGTCATCTTCTGGGTCGTAATTTATGCCCCAAGCGACCCTGAATTTTCCAAGAAAAGTGACTGAGGGAAGTGGAAAGAGCAAGACACTGAAGGCAGACTAGAGGGAATGCTGACATCTAGGACTATGAAGGAGGAAAAGCTAGTCAAAAAGAGGAAGGAACGCGTCCTCCCCAGCCTCCCCAGTCACTCCAGACAACTCCAATCCATCTTTTAACACCATGGTCAAGTTCAAAGTCCTTTGCTGCTTTTTCCCTCCAGGTAGGACTGACCACTCCACTATTGGGATATCTGACTTAGACTTCTATTGATCAAAACACCTGCTTCCTTTCGTGATCCCAGGAGTGTTTCTTTTCCCTCTCTTTTTTACTTCCAAAAAGGCAGTGGCCAGTTTTATTCATTTTAATATTCCTTGTGTCTAATGTCAAAAGAGCTCCATGAACGTTTGACTGAATGCTGACCCCAGAAGGAGAGTAGAGAAGAAAGAGCAAAGTAAGAAGGGTATATAAAACATAATGAATAAAAGAAGAGAAATTGTCAAACATTGTGGAAAGTTCAAGAAACCATAAAGATGGAAGAGATCACTGCCTTCTGATAGTGATCACAATCAGGTATCAATTGCCTGCTCTGACAGATTAGCCCTTTGCAAGCATCTTATTTCTTCCTTGAAACAACCTTCTGAAGTGGCTTTAATTGTCCTTATGGAATAGATGCAAGAACTAAGTCCCACAGAAGTTAAGTGACTTGCCCAAGTCCACTCAGTAAATGGCATTATTAGACAGAAATTTAGTTCTGTTTCCAAATCGCTGTAGCCAACCCTAAATGACTTTACCAATCTAATTACTTTAAAAGGTTAAGACATCATCAGCAACGTTCAGGGTTCTGTCCAGTTCACTAAGCATCTATCTCCGCTTCTCTGTATCATATCCATACTGAGTTCCTTCATCTTGCTTCTTTCTATCCAAGGGAAAGTAACTATCATGCAATATAAGAACCTTTTTTATTTAAGATACTCGTGAAATGTTAAGAGAAATTATGCCACTATTATTTCAAACTTGCAAATACACAGCATGTTCATTATTAGCTCTTCATCTGCAATAAGTAAGCCCAGAACTAAAAATAGCAGACAAATAAATGAACCGTTGAGATCCTGGTGAGTTTTTCTCCATTTCCTCTCAGAAATGGCTCTCTCAGCAGGGAGGCTGTACTCAGCTTCAAAATCATTAAGTTCTTAAGCACCTATTTTTCCTTCAAGCATTCTTCTTCTTCTAATCATTTGTCCAAACCATTAGACCAAAAGCATTTCACAGGTTAAAATTGCTTAACATGAGAGGTTAAGTGGTTTACTGAGGCCTGAATTCTTACTCTCCTTGCATATTTGGCTCATAATGTATAAGGAGAAAGGAGAGCAGGAGGCATGAAAGAAGGGGAAGAAAAGCATTCCAGGATTCCTGCTGCAGAAGTGGCCTTCAGATCAGATAGCTGGGTCCAATTTTTTTTACAAGGGACAGAGGCTGGGGGCCAACTTAGCCACAGAGATAGTTAACAGTGAGTCATGGCTGGACCTCAAACCTCCTGCCGCCCACCCATCACAGGGCCCTGAGGAGAAATGGGTGACTGCAGAAACAGGAATTTGGTAGGACGTAAAGATGAGAAACTGAAATTTCATCACCATGCAACACAGCACCACTTAAGTGGAAATTCTGAGGTCTGAGAGCCTGCCTCCAGTGCCCATTCAGCCCTCACTCCCTTACTGAGCTCTCCAAGCCTGGGCAAAGGGATGTTAATGTCTCTTGGGCCCCTCCTGTATTCCAGGCATTGAAGACACTAACACCTTACACACTCTGTACGAATTAGCTTATAGAGTCGACCCCATAAATCTCAAGGTTTGATTCAGATAGCATTAGAGCCTAACTTCAGAGAGTTCTCAATGCAGTATTAATAATGCAGATCAATAATTAAATAATATAAATATTAAATAATTAATAGCATAAAAATTAGGGAACTTGTGTAAATGTATTTTAATTATTGATGTCATCAAATGAACTCTTCAATTATAATGAATAATGAAGCTTTTAAACAGTATTAAGTCAGTTTTTTTATTTTGTGACCAAAAAAACCTGAGGAAAACCATTTGAGGAAGGAAAGGCTGACTTTGGTTCACAGTTTCAGCAGTTTCAGTCCATCGTCTGCTGGCTCTGTTGTTTCTGGGCCTATGGGGATGCAGACAACCTGGAGGAAGCGCCTGGCAAAGCAAAGCTACTCGCCTCAAGGTGGCTGGAAAGCAGAGAGAAGGAGAAAGAGGCCCAGGTCAAGATACACCCTTGAATGGCCCTCAGTGACCTACTCCCTCCAATTAGACCCCACTGCCTGCAGTTTCCATCACCTCCCAATAATGAATTCACTTATGGACCCATCATTGGATTAATCCACTGGTGAGGACAGAGCCTTTGTGATCCAGTCACTTCCCCAAAGCCTCACTTCTGGACACCGCTGCACTGGGGACATAGTTCAATGGTAGACAAGTCTTCAACCCGTGAGCCTTTGGTGGACATTCCAAATCCAAACTAGAGTGAATCAACACTTAGTATTTCTTCCTAAGCATTGAAGATTCAAGTTTCATTTTAAATTCCAATTTCTTCCTCTGCCATTTCTATTTCCTCTAAAGGAAAGACACATCTTAGGGAAAATATTCAGCATCTTCAGGATGTGGAATATGCCATTGAAAAGTCTTTCTAGAAAAGTCTTTCTAAAGTTTTCCATTGAGTGAGTAGGCATATAAAACACTTTTCCCTTACTGTAAGGATAGAACAAAGCAAGGCATTTATGTATATTTGGTTAATTTAAAAAAAAATAAGTTCAAAAAATAAATGTTTTCAGTGTAAAACACTCCATAGATTAATCTTTCTGCAATGATTTCCCTGTGTTACAGAAATGAAATGCAGGAGAAACCCAGTAGGTAGCCTGCTCTCCTCTTAGCCAAACTCCTTACCAGACAGCCCCTTCCTCAGTTTCAGGAATCTCAAAGTGGAAGGTAGCAGGCTGGTGACTTTTGGTACCTGCCCATCTGCCTTTCTGTGTTTGATTAAAAAAACATGGTGAGCCAGCTCATCATTTTTCTGAAAGATCCAAGTGAATTGACATTGAACTCTGTCCAGCTCCTCAGGTTTGCCTAGGACAAGAATAAATCATTTGCTATTGTAGCTGCTGCTTTTTCTGTTGACATACTTTGTTGTAACCATAAATATGAACCCTGAATATAGACCAGGTCCAGGAACTAATTTTTGAGGAGTGAGCTTTGAAATGACTAAGAAGTGATTCTGAGCTGGTCACGGTGGCACACCTCTGTAATCCCAGCAATTTGGGAGCTTGAGGCATAAGAATCACAAGTTTGAGGCCAGCCTTAGCAACTTAAAGAGACCCTGTCTCAATAAATAAAAAGGTTGGGGATTTAGTTCAGTGGTAGAGCAACCCTGGGTTCAATCCCCAGTACAAAACACATACAAAACAAAGAAGTGCTTCTGGTTAGAAGGTATGGTTTAACAATTAAATATTAATGTAAACAAATACATGAAAGAAAATTTGCAATTCCTAGCACATTGTAATCTTGCAAAAAGAGTAGATGCAACTCTTAATACTACAAAATGAATAAGTGAAATTACTCCACACACTAGAGTATTTGCTAAAGAAAATTTGTCTTTATATAACTGATATAATTTCAATCCAGTAATTTTTCAGGCAGAAGGCATCTAATTATCTGTCATTCTTTCAAATAGTAGCAATAAAAACCATTGTCTCAGAGAATAACCTGCCATCTGCAAGGTTCAGTATTTTATGTGTAGCAGTTCAATGAATACCCACAATGTGCCCAACCTTGTGGGTACTGTGTTCCCCATTTGCAGATGTAGAAATTAAGGCTCAGATTTTAACTCAGCTGCCCAAGCTCATCCTGCTTCTCACGACGAAGGCAGGATTTCAGCCCAGTGGGATCCCTGATGCCCACGCTCCTGAACTCTATCCTATGCTGGAAATAAATATGAATGTCAGTGTGCGGGTGGAGTAAGCTACACAGTTTAAATGAAGGTAAACCACTAAGTCTCATTGTCCTACTTATAGGTCATCTGTAAAAACTTAAAGGGAGCAATTTTACGGGTGTCCTGTAAGATTTTATAGGTTCTCACAAGGGTTCTATATATAGCACAATAGCATATCATGGGTTAATCTAAGGCCATGGTTCTCAAGCTTTTGAGCTCAAAATTATTTTACCCTCTAAAAAAATGATGAGGGACTTCATGAAGCTTTTGTTTACATGAATCATGCTCATTGATATTTTTTATATGACAAATTAAAGTGAAGAAATATTTTTTGTTTATTTCAGAAGCAATAAATACAGGGCAACATACATATTTTATGCAAAATATCTATTTTCGAAAACAAAGCCTTGAGTGAGGATAGAGAGTCAGTCACATGTCTGTAAGTCTCCTTCATGACCTCCTGCAGGGAAGACAGCTGAGTCAGCATTAAGGTTCTGCTCCACATTCATTCTGTCCTGCCACCACCAGCGGTCACACAGCCACCAAGAAATGCCACTGAAGACTCAGGAGGCAGAGTTAAAATAGTAAATAATGCCCTAGTGTTCTGAGGTGAAACCTCTAGAGGACTAAGGAGCTCTACTGCCAACTCTAGTCCACAGTATAACAAAGTCATCATTCGATTGCCCCTTGTCCCCAAAGTACCTCAAGAGAGATGAAAAATTGTCATTGTGAAGTAACTATAAGTAAATATATAAGCATCAAGTAGGAAAAGCTTTACAAGTAATATCACAGGCCCAAAACCAAGATGTTACTGAAATAAGTGAACTCAATTCAAAGACCAAAACTGGTATATTTGTATCTTTGCAGAATAAAGGAATAGAATCCTTTGTTGTAAAAAGGAAATGTACTTGAAGTGTCATTCTATCGCATTAGCATTAACCAAACTGATCAGATATTATGTTGTTAAGGGAAGGTACTAGTGAAATATCATTAGACACATAACCTCATAAACGTGAAATCTCCAGGATAGACTGGGAATCTTGGATAAGATGACAGAGAGACACTTTATGCAACATTTGGAAACTGGTAGAACACATTAGAAGTCGAATCATTTGCTTATTTATGTGACTTCATCTAAAAAAATATTTTGGCTCTGAAATACACCTTTTCCTCCTTATTTTAAAAGCCAGGTCGTAAAACAAGGTATTTATAAGTTATTTTTGATTTTGTTAATTCATATATTCAACTTTGTGTTTACCATACCACTTCAAAATGAAAAATGGTTATCTCAAAGCAATTGAGTTGCTCCTAATGATGTTTAGCTTAACATAATGTCCTAGGTGCTCCAGAGAGCTGTGCCCTATTTCACAAGTATGTTAGCAGAGTTGAAGAGCCAAAGAATCAATGTTTCACCACAAGGGAAAACAATCTATTTTTTAAATATAAAATGTATTTGAATTGTGAAAGAACACTAACAGTAAAGGAAATATTTCCCTCATTGCCAACTTGGTCATATCTCAAAACAATCATCTTATTGCATATTATGGGAAGATCACACCTACAGTGAAGTTTCCAGATGTTGGATTTGATAAGAGGAGGAATTAGTGTCAGCATCAATGGATTCCTCTTATGCCAATTTCCAGGGCAATATTTTCCATTTTCTAGTGGTACTATTTTCCCACAGTGTTTTTGTTGTTGTTGTTGTTTTCTTTTCTTTTTGTTTTCCCTAATGTCCAGATACTGTAAAAAACAAACAGCATACAAACAAAACCCACCTTCATGGGGTTTTTGGAAGAGAGCTGCTTGTTTAAGTAGAAATCCTTGCCAAATAAGCACTGAGTAGTTGTCTGGGTTCCCCCAGGTCCTCCGCAGCAATAGCTTGCTCGAGTCCACAGACTACTGGTTGCAGAATCAGACGACGCCCTGCCAGATTGGTTTTGTGGAAGACAAGTCTGAAAACTGTGCTTCTGTAAGTATCCAGAATTCTTGGGAATGTTGTGAATAAAACAGGGAAATGGCACATGCATCTTTGCTTGAGATAGAAGTGTTGTAATTTATAAAACATAAGTTTGGAAAAGTGTCCTTTTGAAAATACAAAATTAGTTTGTATGGTTTGTCAACAAAAGTACATAGAAAGCTAATGCTTCTACCTCGAACTTGCTCATTTCAATGGGTAAACTCATCTGATCAATTCTCCCAGGGAGAAAATTTTTTTTCCAAGAGAAAAAAGTGTTTACATTTTCAAAAGCAACTGAGAAAAAGGTTCAGAAATAGATTTATAGTATGACAAATAAAAGCTATTCAGTAGTGCTCTAAGATTCTTTTTAATTTATTTTATAACCCTGACCAGTAGGTATGTTCCAATGTAAATGTAATGTAAAATTTTTCCACCACGCTTGAGTTATAGTTTTAACTTGAAAACTCAACCTAAGAAATAAAGAGGCATGCATTTTAATACACTGTAGCTGTGCTTGACATACAAAACCTTTCTTTGCCGGATCAACAATAATAATTCCTACAGCTTAGAATGCAAATGCATACTGTTGATATGAAATAGACTCCTTTCCATATGCTCCATGAAACTATATTTTTCATTTTTATTGAACTCATCCAGCTCTTATGGGGTCATGATTATAGAGATGGGAAAGCGTGTTTTCAAAAAGGAGAGAAATATAATGTAATTCTCCTGACTAAATTGAGAGCATCAGCTCTGAGCTATTCCTGGAGGTAAGTTGTATGCCAGCATTTCTGTTAAAAGAGAAAAGCAGAAAATGAGATGGGAGGCTTTTTATATACTGAGCAGACCAGAACCGGCAGACAGAGGATGTAAAACACCTCACACAGCAGGCTCTCATAGCCCAAGAAATGCAGAGTTCACTGTCGCTCATCAGTATATCTTTCTTTAGGCAAATGGTTGGGAATCTTCAACTTTTAGTACATATGGTTGCTTGTCCAGAAAACTAGTTGCTGGCTAAAAATCTCTGGGGAAAACAAGAAAGGATTAAGGGGCAAGTAATTTGACAGTAGTACCTCCTTTGCAAAGTCAATTCTGAAGTGAGCTGGAAAGTAAAGGCAATTGCTGGTTCCGATGTGCAATTAAACAGGTATCAGAGGTAAAAGAGAGAAATACAGAGTGAAAGCTGTTAGGGGCCACACATTGGTCAAAGTTGTCATCCGAACAGCTCCAGTATCACAAGGTTTTTCCCCACTTGGAGAACACACAGAACTTGGGACACTAAAAATGGTGTAATGAAGGGCTAAGAGGTCTTCTCTAAACTTCCTATTTGGGGAGTCTGTGTTGTAGGTCTATAATTAGAAATGCTAGCTAATTTCTAGTTATATTTAAAGATTACCATTGTATTATCTTATATTCAAAAAAACTCCTCCCACTCCCTCACCAAACCCAGTATACTTAAATTTGGGCTTAAAACTATGACCTCCTTTCTTTATTCTTTTTTCCTTTCTAGTGTCAGATGACACTGGGGAGGTTGAGCTGATTCATCCTGCCTTTAAGGTTCTTCTTATTCTTCCCCAAAGGGGAAAATCCTAAACACAAGTAAAAGGCATAATATTAGATTATTTGCTCCCCCTCAAGAAATTTTAATATTTAAAACTGACACAAAAATCAAAACTTGTCCATAATTCTATATTCAAGAGAAATCTTGCCCCCTCCCCCCCTAAAAAAAAACTTAACCGTAATCTCTCAAAAAGTATCCTGTAGTCAATTTTTCTTAATTTTGAGGTCCTTCCTCTTTCTGGTTTGGCACATATATGTAGGGTGGGGAGGATAAACCAGAGACCAGAATTGCACAGTGCTAAGGAGTAACTGTCACCTACAGGAGTAAACACAGACCAAGTCTAGAGGTGCTGGGCCAGGACAAGGAGCCCTTCAGCAAAAGAGCCACATAGGAGTCTCCAGATGGTCAGGGAAAAAGTACTTAATTCCCTCTTAAAACCCACTTTCAAAATGTCAATATCTCTAGTAATTAGAGAAATGCAAATCAAAACTACTCTAAGATTTCATCTCACTCCAGTCAGAATGGCAGTTATCAAGAATACAAGCAACAATAAGTGTTGGTGAGGATGTGGGAAAAGGCACACTCATACATTGCTGGTGGGACTGAAAATTGTTGCAACCAATCTGGAAAGCAGTATGAAGATTCCTTAGAAAACTTGGAATGGAACCACCAGTTGACCCAGCTATTCTACTTCTCAGTTTATATCCTAAAGACTTAAAAAACAGCACACTACAGTAATGCAGCCACTTCAATGTTTATAGCAGCACAATTCACAATTGCTAAACTGTGGAAGCAACCTATATACCCTTCAATAGATGAATGGATAAAGAAACTGTGGTACCTATACACAATGGAATATTACTCAGCATTAAAAGAGAATAAAATTATGGCTTTTGCAGGTAAATGGATAGAGTTGGAGACTATCATGCTAAGCAAAATAAGCCAATCTCTAAAAATCAGGGGCTGAATGTTTTCTCTGTTAAGTGGATGCTAGTCCATTCGGGGGGAGGGGCTATGGGATAAGTGGAGGAACTTTGGATGAGGCAAAGGGGAGGGGGAGCAGGTGGCAAAGGGGTAAGAAAGATGGTGGAATGAGACGGTCATCATTACCCTAGGTACATGCATAATTAGAGTAATGTTATGACTTGACTTCATGCATATCCAGAGAAGTGAAAAAATTCTGCTCCATTTGTGTACAATGAATCAAAGAGCTTTCTATTGTCATGTATACCTGATTAGAACTAATTAAAAAAGAAAACACATTTTCCACATAACCATGAAAATGAAAGTGTAATTGAGACAGGGAGAGGGTATCTTCATTTAAAAAAATATCTTCATTAAAGTTTAATTCTTAAAAAAATAGCTTATGAAATCATCCCAAACCTGAATCTATTTGTACATAAATCACAGCAGAGTCTGAGGGGCTGAGTAATACTGTCCTGTATTGTCCTGTTTTGCAATCTGTTCATAGTTCTGGGGAATCCTACTCTAAGTCTGTTGTTGCTTTATAAACTCTTTTCTTCCTGACCAAAATTAGTAATTACATTTTCATATTTAGTGTAAGTTAGTTTGGTGTTTGTTACACTAAATTTAAGGTTTTTAGATCTGTGGCTTCTTAAAACTAAGTACCTCAGTGTTCTCATGGTTTCTAAATTTAAGATATCTATTTGAAATTTCTTGGGGTTGGGGACAACCTCTGGCTTGGAAGACATTCAGTGGATGACTTTGTCCATTTATAGGTGATGAGAGAAGTCTTAGCCAAGAGTGGTTTGAAGGAATCAGGAAAGTAGCAGGCACCTCAAACAGAGCCAATGGCCCATAAGCTCCTGAAGTCAGCTCCAGTGGCTTTTCAAAAGGTGTTATGATTTTCCTAAATAAAATTCTCTTATCAAACTTAGACTTTTACTTTTTGCTAATCTGACATTCTGAAAAAAAAATCATATACTAACCTGGTAGTTAGTATATGAATACTAACTATTCATATACTAATGAATATTAGTTTTGTAACCTGGTCATTTAAAAGAGAGGGACTGTGTAGGAGAACAATGGAATTCTAAGCCATTCTCCGAAATTCAACAGCTAAAACATTATCTCAACAGAGGTCCTTAACAGAGGAACTGGATTTTTTTTAATAATCCCTTACTCTTTAGGTTACATTAGTCCTTGTTAATCATCTATTGTTTTTGGCCATTCACTGGAAATTAAGTTTTGACTTTTTAAGAATCACCTTTGGGTTCAATATTTCATTAACATCCCCACATCATGAAAGTTATTATTACTCGTGTAATTTCTGTTCAGCCTTTTTCCTTAATAACCATTGTAAGACTCAAGCTATGTCCTCTTCATTGTATACACTTTAATTGGTGAATCACAGTATTTTAAAATGTGTTACGTTTGCCTTAAATGTACAAATAAGTCGAGTTCTCAAGTGGCCTTCAGCAGACTACCCATGGGATTGCAAAACCAAGATACCTGTCAGTGTTCTATAGGTCTCATGTTCTGAAGCAGTCCAGGGGCAAAAATTTAAAAAAATATTCAGATGAACGTATTTAAATTTAATTATTTCTCCAAATCTATCTACATCTATTCTGAAACTTAAAAAAAAAAAAAAGTAAGAAAGAGACAAATACCCCGCTTAGGTTTTTCTGTGGAAAAATCTTGACTCGCGTGATCAAGGAAATACATAACTGTAAAATAGAGAAGTTTTTCTTTTTTCTTTTTTTTCTGTTTTGAGACAGGGTCTCTATAAATTGCTGGGACGTCTTACTAAATTGCTGCGGCTGGCCTTGAAATTGCAATCCTCCTGCCTCAGTCTGCCTAGTGACTGGGATTACAGGAGTGTGCCACCACACGATATTTATTTTTCCTTTAAAACATCAAATCTATCTCTTTTTTTTTTCTTTTCAATTTAAGGAGCACTAAGCACGTCTTAAAAATGGTGGCAGAATGGCTGAGCCAAGCCAAAGCTCTGTGCTTGAGTGGACCCATTCAACTTAGGAAGCAGTTTAAGCAGACATCCAGGGTCACTTGAGTAGGTTGGCTCTCAGAAAAAGGGGTGCAAGAAAGCTCTCAGTCCCAACACCCAGATTATCCTTCCAGCTTCACCCAGTAACACTCTCCAGGAGAAAAGCTCTATTTCTTTCCTTCTGACAAATTTGCAGGGGTTTGAATACCCAACACTGTTGGAAGAGTCTACACAGGAGCTATTTGAAATCTAGCTCTCAAAGTGATAAAGCAAGACAGCCTCAGAGAAGTAGAGCAGGAGACCTACAACCTGTCCATGTGGCCTTGCTCACCTTGTGCGTGACCCATGGCCCCTCAGAAAACCCAAGAGTCTTAGGGAAAACATTTTAACCTGACTTTTAATCAAAAGAAATTTCCACAAAACCTTACCTAGTCTTCAGGAGGTAATGCATTAGAAAGATCACTTGGTTGATAACTATAAAGATTTACGCATCCTTTATAAATCATGTTTCCAAAGAATATTTCAGCACTTGGAAATAAAGTCTCCTAGTGTGACTGCATATAAAAGTGAGCTGTAAAATATGTAGGACAAACAAGTAAAAAAAAAAACCCTCTAATATACAATATAAAGAATATAGGTAATAATAGTGTTTTGTTTCCAGGATTTTTGTTAAATGAGTTGATTATAGCTGCTGCTGCCTCGGGGGTAAGAAACGAATAAGTACGTGAGGCAATAGATAATGCTACATTATAGTGCCCGTTTTACCACGTGTATCTTATAGCATGTTGTGTGCCTTAAATATGCACAGTACAATTTATCCAAAACCAAAAATCACTTGAAAATAAAACAGGATGTTAATAAATTGGATGAAGAAAGAGAAATCAGGAATAGCACCTCTGATTTAGGCTTGAGCTTCTAGGTGAATGGACATGTCCTCTACTATGATAGGATGACCGAGGGAGGAAGCAGATGGTTCAGGTGACGTGATGCTATGTGTCCTGTAGGTACCAAAGGAGAGAAGTCAAGTAGGGAGTTGCCTATTCAAGTTGGAGCTGTTCAGCAAGAAGTAGAGATCTGAGAGTCCTCAGAATGACCCCCAGAGAGCAGAGATCAGCCAGCCTGGGTGGGGTGTAGGCAGAGGAAGGGGCTGGTACCAAGCTCTGGAATTCTCTGAAACTAAGTACCTGGTCAGTGACCAGCATGTTCAGGGTCCTAGAGGTAGCAAGAGATTATTATTTTAACAAGTAAGCCTGAGATTCAAATACTTAATGAAGTATTTTATAAATCTTGACAATTTCTGCAGTTAAAATACAGTCAGAAAACCTGAGTGTTTATACCACTCCTCAATTTTTTAAAATTCATTTTGACAGAAGAATACATTATTAAAATAGTTCAGAATAGCTTCAACTTTCAAATTTTCAACACTCCCTACTATTATAGCAACCCCTAGTATTATAGCAATTTTCCTCTTAGGTGAAAGCCTATCAATCAAGAAGATCAACAACAATAAATACTTATTCTCATTAGAATACCTTTAAACTTCAAGGGTATCAATGACATTATTTTCTGTTTCTTTTTAGCAGAAGTATTTGTTTAGATTAAACTGCTTCCTTATAACTCCTTCTAAAATCTCAAAAAAAACTACTTAGAAATAATAGTATTTTTTAACTTAGATTATCAAGGTGAAATCCATATCTTTATTTCTTCATAGATTTCTCTATATACATAGATTGATCTATCTATCTATTGATCTATTATGCATATGGACAGACCAGTAAAGAATTAAAGAGAGTAAAGATTGGGCCTGGCTAATAACTGCATAGGACATTTTATTTTAATTTTTAGTCTTTGGATATAATTTCCATCTTTGTAATGAGACAAACTCACTCTAGAGATTTATTAGGAAGTGAGAAAATGCTAAAGTCTGAAACAGAACTCCTATCCTACCACACTGCATATTGTACTTATTTATAGACCAGAGACAGCCCTCGTTTTATATCACAGAGAACACTTTGTATATGTGTCTGGCCTGTTGTTTCTGCAATGTCATCAGAATTTAATTGGATTAACTATATGGATTTATTACACCTTCCAGAAGCATCTGAAGGTACTGAGTAGGGTGAAGGAAAGTTTGTGCCCTCCTAAATTTTGTCTTAGGTTTGGTTTAATGTAAGTATTAAGCAGCATAACAAAGAGAGTTAACAAAGATAATTCTACTAGGCATCCTGAGGGAATTCTTGTAAGGCAAAGTCTTTTACTGTGGACACTACTGAAATATTGGACTGGATAAGTCTGTCTTGTGAAGCAGCTGTCCTATGCACTATAAAATGTCTAGTAGTACCCTGATGTCTACCCATTAGATGCCCACAGTAACCACCTAACAAATTGTCACAAACAAAAATGTCTACAGACATTGCTAATGTCCCCTGGATATGGACAAAAGGGAGGAAGTGTGGAAGTGTGGAAGGATGACACAAAATCACATCTAGTAAGGATCGACTACTTTAATTGTTTTCAAACTTTAGCCTCCAGTCACCCATGAGGTAACCCAAGCCAAGTCATGTGCTTCAACTCAAGATGCACCTCACCCCTCCACAGTCATAGAGGATCACGTAGAATCTACTCCTTTCAAATGACTACAGTGCACATGTTGCTGTCATCAATGGCCATGTGCACTGAAGAGGAAAGGTCCATGAGACAAACTGGACCAGTTCAGGTACCTGCCCATAAGTCAAGATCAGTTAACTTACTGATATTGCCTGTGCCACCAAATAGAATCCAATACCACTGGAACATCTCAGGCCACCAATTTCCAGATTGAGCTATATTGCATTTATTTTGAACTTCGTTTCTTTTGTCAGATATAATGCAATACCAAGAGCTAATATGAAAGCATTATTACCTAATGGACCTATTATTGGCATCCAGGTTATTTCCTTCCACACTTTCCCACAGAGGCTAGAATGAAAAACCATGTTGACTCATCTGGTTTCCAAATGAGAATATAAGCCCTGGATAGAAGATGTTCAATTTGTCAGGAGAAGTCAGAATCTCATTTTTTTTCACATCTACCGAATTCTAAATGTTGGCCCATACTATCATTTTCTTTTGACGTTGTGTAAGCAAATCAAAACACATCTGTGGGTTAGAACCAGCTGTTGGGACTTCAAGTTCTGAAATCCGTCATTTTAATGTATGCCCACTAGCCTCACTCTTATTGTCTGAAAACTTCTATGTGCATTTGAATTCAGGATTGTGGGACAATCCTACAAATGTTTTTCAGCTCAAAAAAATGCTAGTCTAGATCCATGGGTTACCATAGCTTCCTTTCTCATTGGCCAAGTCCATTTTTCCAAATTTTTCTACTCTAAAATCAGATACATCCACCCCTATTCACTTCCAGAATATAATTTAGAAAACAGTCTCATCTAACCTGGAAATAAAGGACAATAGATGTGGATTACCACAATCTATTTTCTTTATTCATACGTATATGTATGAGTATATTTCTGTTGAATCTATTGTTCTGGGAATTGAACAGTTCCCTTAATGAAGACTCAGTCAAGAGTGATCCCAGATATAAAAATAGACCCAGTAGGTGTATTTGCCCCAAAGCATCTGACTCAAGAGCCCCTACTTCTATCCTGTCCAGTTTTTGCCTCTGGAATGTGCCTCTGTTCTCCTGACTACCCTCAATCCAGTTTCATTAGAATACTTGACATCTTTCAAACACCTATATTTCTTTCCCCAGGAGATTTCCTTACCCTAGACTACCCTGGTACCTGCTTGCTGCCTTATAAATCCTTACTGACTTTTTCAGTCCAACTATGTTCATGCAAAATAGTCATTTCAGTTTTTAAGTATTACTCATTCAGGCAGGGAGAAAACTATCAGGTTTATTTTTTTTCAGATGAGTTATTGGAAAACTTACTGAAGTTTTCTGCACTTCTTACTTTTCTTGGAACTGACAGCTGGCTTCTGTATTATTTCATTTGTGTGCTCCTTAACAATTGGCTTTGTCTTAAAAGACAACAAATGGTCATTATTCTTTATAAATATACTCTTCATCACTGCATTATTGTATTCTTGTACATATTTATCCTTTATCTTTATAAATACTGCTGCTCCGTCTTTCCCTTTAAATGCAAATAAAAAATCAAAAAACAAAACAACAACAACAACAAAACTTTATTGACCTGTCAAACCACCTACACTGCCCTCCTTCCTTTGACCATCAAACTTAAAATTCAATAAAAACCATACTGTATTTACTATCTGACTCACCTTTCTCCTCATGCTGCTTAAACCACTCTTATTAGTGTCACCAAGTCCACTAACATATATTCCCAGGTTACCTTACTAAGCTGATGATAGACAATTTAAAGTCACACCTCTTCCAAACCTCTGAAAACAAGCTATTTTTTCCATGGCTTCAAGAATACCATTCTCCCTTCTAATTCTTCTCTTGCCTCTAGAATCATTACGTTTAAAAATCTCCATCCAGGGCTGCTGCTCCCCATGCCCAGCCTGGCACTTTGATATGGTGATTCCCAAAGGTCTCTCTGTAACCTGTGTCCTTGATGCTTCCACAGGGCCATTTCATCCTTACCCCCTGCTTCAGCTGTGTGCTGATGACCTCCATCTCCAGACTTGTAGCCTTATTTCCAAGTGCTTGTCAGATACACCCACCTCAGACTTCAACAATATCCCACACTCAACATTTCTGATAGTGAATATCCAAAAATATGTTTTGCCTGCTGAATTTTTTATTTCTCCCAGTAATTCAGTAATCTGTGCATCTGCCCCAGCTCTCATCCTCAGTGTCACATTCACCTTGTTTTTCTCCTTCACTCTTCATGTTAAATGGGTTACCAAAGCTGTTTTATTTTTTAACCCTGGCTATACATGTCAGCCCCAACATCACTATTTTATTGCCTAAAGTCTCATAGATATCTTCTAAGTATTCAATATTCAAAATTCAAAAGCAAGCAAATAAGAGAAAAAGAAGCTAAAGAGACACCAGCAACTTTGAGATCCTCTGCAATACCTAATTCCTAGATTTGTTTTAGGGGTCCGGTGGTATGAATAACTATATTTCCTGCCACCCACTGCCTCCCCCACATCACTTAATTCTCCAGGGGCTTCTGAGTCAGCTCAGTATCTAATTTAGGACCAGAGCTCTTGTTTTTAATTGAACTGGATATTAATTCCAAAGGAGCTGAATCACTGTCTTTCTCTCTGATTTTGAAAGTATCATACCAAATGCAAGACCCCTGGAAAAAAAGACACTTTGACATGGACACACTTTGACATTGGAAACACACTCAACATTCATTTCCCAGAGCCTAGTGGTAGCACCAAAATAAAAGATCAACTGGTGAATGTTGATCTTTCACCATATGCTAAACAAACAGAACATACACGCATTCTCTTATTCTGCCAAACTAAATGACTAAGTTTCCATTTGTGAAATGGCAAAGCTTCATTTTTCAGTTGAAGAAATGAAACAACAATGAAAAGAAGGGATCTCTCAAGGCCACAGAGTAAACCAGTAGCAAAGCTAGGTCTAAAGCCCAAATCCACCAGCTCTTAGTGCAGTGAGCATAACATTTTTCAATGTTCTGGCAGCCCCCCCCACACACACACACTAAATATTCTAATAATTTTATTAAAGCATAATAAAAGGTATGATTCTTTATTATAAGATCATCCTGTTTGAGTTTTAAAAGATTTGTCTTACTAATCTATGATCAAGAACTAAAAGTAATATTTTTTAAAGTTCCTAGATACTTAACTTTTGATCATTTTTCATAAATTCAAGGTTGTCATGTGCTTATATATAAGACACTCTCAAATCTCATCCACAGTTGTAAATGTTATTAACATCTGGTATGTCTGTACCATCAAGTGAAATGACAATATCTTCAGTCATCACAAGGGACAACATCCACACTTAGTCATTCAACTAATATTGATGAGGTCTTTTGTTGTTGTTGTTGTTGTTCTAATTAGTTACAAATGACAGCATAATGCATTTTGACACTTCATACATAAACGGAGTATAACTGCTCATTCTTCTGGTTGTATCTGATGTAGGATCACTCTGGTCATGTAATCATATATGTACATATGGTAATAATGTCTGATTCATTCTACTATCATTCTGATCCCCATACCCCCCCCCTTTCATTCCCCTCTGTCTAATTTGAAGTACCTCTATTTTTCCCTACCCTCTACTTATTGTGAATTAGCATTCACATATCAGGAAAAACATTCGTCTTTTGGTTCTTTGGGATTGAGTTGGCATGATATTCTTCAGCTCCATTTATTTACCTGCAAATGCCATCATTTCCTTCTTCTTTAAGGCTGAGTAATGTTACATTGTGTAGATACACCACATTTTCTTTATTCATTCATCTGTTGAAGGGGACCTAGGTTGGTTCCATAATATGGCTATTGTGAATTGAGCTACTACAAACTTTGATAGTGTTACATCACTGGAGTATGCTAAGTCCTTTGAGTATAAACTGAGGAGGGGGAAGAGCTGGGTCAAATGGTTCCATTCCAAGTTTTCTGAGTAATCTCCATACTGATTTCCATAGTGGTTGCATCAATTTGCAGTCCCACTAGCAATGGATGCGTGTACCTACTTCCTCATACCCTTGCCTACATTTATTGTTGCTTGTATTCTTGATCATTGCCATTCTGATTGGAGTGACTTAAACAGATACAAATAGGAAAACTATCACTATTTGACAAAGACATGATTCTAGATTTATAAGATCCAAAAAATTCCACCAGAAAACTTCTAGAACTCATAAATGAATTCAGCAAAGTACCAGGATATAAAATCAATACCCATTAAAAAAAAACCCTTGGGAATCAATCTAACAAAAGAGGTGAAATCCCTCTACAATGAAAACTACAGGACACTAAAGAAAGAAATTGAAGAAGACCTTAAAAGATGAAAAGATCTCCCATACTCTTGCAAAGGCAAAGTTAATATTGTAAAAATGGACATACCACCAAAAGCGCTCCATAGATTTAATAAAATTGCTATTAAAATTCCAATGATTTTCTTCACAGAAATAGAGAAGTCAGTCATGAAATTTATTTGGAAAAATAAGAGACTCAGAATTGCCAAAGTAATACATAGCAAGAAGAGTGGAGCAGGGAGCATCACAGTACTTAATCAATACCTTAATCAATACTACAGAGCAATAGTAACAAAAATGGCATGGTATTGATCGGGTCTTAATAATGTAAAAACCACTATACCAGAATCTCTGAGGGGTATGAAAATTGGGCCAAGTAAATCCTTGCATCTTAAGAAACTCAGTTACATGCAAGTTACTTTAGCCCAATGTAGAAGGTTATGGATCAGAGTAGAATGAAAAAGTAAGGTTAAATTTGGAAGGCAAAAAGATATTGAGTCTGGCTTGATTAAAGTAGCATTTAAAAAATTTATGAAGCTTATTCTATTTGAGGTGGTCCTTGTCAAATATGTAGGATTAAGACACACAGAAATGTGGGCAGATGTAAAGCCCAAACAAAAAACGTGCCATCAGTACAAAGAACAGTGGAGGGGAGACAGCAGGAACAGGTATGAGAAGGAGGAACTCCCCCCGTAGGAAAGGTAACCTCCTCCATGTAGTAATAAGCTCAAGGGAATCTTCCCCCTGCCCTCCACTTTGGTCTCCATCCTATCCTCACCCAGAACACACAGGAGAGAAACCACTGGTTTGACAATGTGAGCTCCTTGTAGTACGTTCAAACATAACTTTGAGGTTTGTCATCAAATCAGTTTGCTATTCTTTTAGATCCATCCTGTTCCATTGCAGCAGGAAGGCATCTCCCAGATGAAAGATGTCATGCACCATAAAGAGATTTAAAAATCAAGAAAATGAACATACCAAAGAAATGGGAACTTAAGAGAAAGAAAAATAGAAGTCAAGGCCACAGCTGGAGAGTTGGCCTATAAAACTTTTGCCTTGAAACAGTGCAGTTCTACTCTGCATTTACAGGCAGGCAGCTCTGAGGGGGAATGAGCTGACCATCATAGAATCGAAGATGGCCAATCACCTGGGAGCAGTCTTGCTCTTCCTCATCCTAAGACCACTGGAAATTTTTTAATGAACCCTCAGATAGAGGCATCATGATATTCTTCAGTTGATTTAAGTCTCTATCATCTTCACAACAATGAGGGCCCTACAACTGTTCCCAGAAATGTTCCAAAGTTTTACTGATGGCCCAACACCAAAGTCTAACTCAATGAAAGCTGTAGTATGCACGACCCAAATTCTGTCGTCCACATGCAAACTCTCCATAACCAGCTTCCTCCAGGCAGATTTACTGCATCTAAACAGAGTTCTTATTGTGAGGTCACTGAGCCCCTGAAAGCACAGGGAAATTGTGTGTAGGTGTATGGCATTTTTTTATTAAATCAGTACTCCCTCTGTACCCGACTATGGCCCCAAGTTTTATCCGTTTTTTCAAAGTGTCTGTTAAGTCAAAAATAACAAGAATCATTTAACTGAAAAAGTGAACAGATCTGGCACTTAAATGAATTTCTCCATTAAACCTTCATAAAGATTGGAACAGCAGGGAGCTATGGTGGTGTCCTCTGTGCTCTGCCTGGCTCTCTTGGTGTGGAAAATCTTCTAGGGTATTCTGAGCCTTGCTATTCCCTGTGAGGACCCCGAGATCAATACCTCAGTCTTACGGGTAGGTCTCGGGTGGAGTAAAGTCACCCTCCACTTCCTGAGTTACCAGCTGGGACGTTAGCCTCCTTAGCTTAGGGTTGGCAGGAATGAGGAATGTTGGTGGTCTCTTGCTCCCAGTGAAATACCGAACTCTTGCTGGATAGCTGGGGAGAGAGGAAGGGAGCTCTGCTTCTTAGGCCCACAAAATGGAGCTCTCGCCAGGGTGATCTGAAGGGGAAGGGCATGGGATCTTGTTTAAATGTCACAGTCTCTCTCACACGTGTGCACATTCTCTTTCTCTCTCTTTTTTTCTCTCTCTTTTTTTTTCTCTCTCTCTCTGGTTTAGCCTATTTTTATTATATTTTCCTAAGCAAATATTTTATTTTTTAAATTTTATGAATGCTCAGGACAATTCTAGAGAATTACAATGTGTGTGTGTGTGTGTGTGTGTGTGTGTGTGTGTATGGCAACTTTTCTTATTTGACTGAGGAGCTGTTCCTCATGGCTCCTCATGCTCTCCTCCCAGACCTGGAATCCACTTTAGTATCACATCAGAAGTTCACTTTAGTTTATGTTGTGTGACCTGCCTGGTCCTTGGAGGTGTTTGGGTTTGTGACGCTGCAGTTCCATGTCTTTGGTAAAGGTAGCTTATTTCCCTTGGCATTCAGCCTTGTCCAAGTTGGAGAAAGTTAAGGCATCTAATGTCCCTGAGAAAGAACATCTCATTTTTGTATAAAGAAGACAAGAGAATAATTGAGAAAAGAGCTTTGATTTTTCTCAGGAAAGTCATTGGGGATTCTTATAATACATGGAGTCCAAATTCAAACAAGGCTTTTGTTAATATTATTCTGAAAACATTTAACAAGTGTCACTCAATGTCCAAAGCAGACACTTACTTATTAAACAGCGCTGATTGTTTAAAGAACTTAATTCCAATATGAGCCCACAAAATAAATTGAGTGTAAAATGTTCCCTCTGATACTACGTGTGTTGACTTGCAATGCAGTTGTTGGGTTGAAGACTTAGATGGCAGGACAGAGAAAGGATGATAAACATTGAATAAATGAAGCTGAGTCACTCTGCGGTATTAACTGGACAGCAGTCCACATTGTTTAATTATACCACTCATTTGTTTCAACAAAATCATGTCATCTACCTACGAGAGAATTGAATCTTCTATCTTTGAAACAGCCAGAATGTTTATGTATTTTTTAATCACAAGTTAATGGATTAGTGTACCTTTACTAAAGTATGTCCCTGTGTTGCAATTTTTGTCTAGTAGCATTCATAAATAAGGCTGAAGAACTTATATTAAAATTAAAAGTCATACATTATTTATTGCCACAATAAATAGTTCCCAAATGACTTGGACTGTGTGAACTCAAATGCTCCTTCCAAGTTTCAGACTCTGTTCAAAAGCTTATTCATTGTTCCTGACAGTGCATATTGGAGGAAAGTAATATTTTGCTTAATTAGTGAGAGCAGCTTATATATATATATATATATATATATATATATATATATATATATATATATATTTTACTCTGACCTTCACCATGGTGTTCTGTTGATTCAGCGGTTTGTTATGCTCTGAAACATTATGAAAAACACATTTTGTTGAATTACCTAAGAGGCAAAGGATCTAGGGATGTATTTTTGGTTTACCTTACTAATGTCAAACAGAATTCATCCATCAATGCCACAGGCTCCAGGCTCCTTATCACAACTCAACTTTATTTTTCTTCCTTTAGTCAGTTTGTTTGTAAAAAGTGCCCTTTTTCTCTGACCATCCCAATCTTCTTTCTCCCTCTAAGCAGAGAGCCCTTTGATCTGTAGAAAGAGGAAGGGCAAAGAACGGCACTCATGCCCATGTGCCTGGAAGCAGTAGTGAGAATTAATTTGCTGAGAAAAAGTTCACTTGGGTTTTTAGATTATGAAAACACTTTCCACAATTAATCAATGGTGAAAATTTTAGATATCACCTAAAACAAAGCTCCACAGGACATTCAAGATGAACCCAAAATAATGGATTCCTGCAGTGCATGAAAATTGAAAACTCATCAGTTGTTTGATAACAAACAATAAAATCAATTTATAATAAACAATATTTGTGTGCAAATGGGGTGAACTAATTGACATTTCTTAGGCAGTTGATAATTAAGGAAATATCCATGCAGATTTAAGCTTCCTTCAAATTAGAAATCATTCAGTGGTTTCTTAAACCTTCTATTTGTAGGGATACTCTCATTAATAGCATAACCAATATTAACCATATTTATATTTGGAATTTTTTAAAAGATGATCAATGCCAGGAAGCAACTCATAATATGTATTGCCTGTGATATGTCAAAATATATTCTACTGTAATATATAACTAAAAAGAACAAACACAAAAACAAAAACAGCAACAAAATAAAAAGTAAAATTAAAAACAAAAGCACATGTCTAAAGCCAAGCCAAGACAGTTAGCTTCTCAAAGAAAACTGAAATCATCTGTGACCCTGGTCTGTTTTCCCATGTGCGACAGGGCCCTACAGCAGGTGGATATGGACATGGGTATAACTGCCTTCACCTCCATTCAAGCAAAAGCTGCCCAAGTTAACTACACGTATATGGCCTCTGTTTTTATGGAAGCATAAGAAATATACATTCTTTATATCTCTTTGCATTACAACTAATTAAAATACTTACATTTTTAATAAAAGAGCATATTGGTTTTGGTTCATAAAGTCTTGCGGAAAGGACAACTGTAAAGGAAGTTATTTTAGAGAAAGAAAAACATATTAAAGACAGTCATTTACATGTAAAACTATAAGATGCAGAGAAAGTTTTTCTCGAATAACTCAGCATGCACAAAACTTCACCATAGTCGTCGATATGAAAGATTTTAATCACTGATTTACTATTTTCTTCTTCTGGATAACTTCCTTTAGCATAGAATTGCTTTCCAATGTAAAATATTCTGTAAACCAAAAATGGCAGTATGTATAGCTAAGTCCTATGCATTAATCAAAAAAATCAAAACAATACCAAAAAAATATTACCCAGTTGTTACCACTATGCTAGGCACTGGTTAAACTCTCACAATTTGTCTCCTAAATTACAATTTTCTAACTGAACTTTCTCATCTCAGGGACATTTTTCTCCATTTGTACCCTATATGCTGAAATTAGCATTACATTTTCAAAATGAAAACCTAATCATCATACTAGTCTGCTTAAGAATCTTGAAATAAGCACAGAATTATCCAGCATCAAATGAGATGAAATTCAAAATTTTTGGATGCCAATATACACAGAAACTCAGGATGAGGACAAAACTAATCAATAGAAACAGCACAGAAATGACACAGATGATATATCTCCCAGAAAAGGACATTAAAACTATAGATGTTCAATAAGATAGAAAAAGCATGAACATGTAACATTTTCCTAAAAATAAAAATTGCAGAATATGAAATATATGAAATTCACAGTCTAAAATTAAAAATATTCTGAGTGGAACTAATATTAGATTCTATATTAAAGATCAATGAACTTAACAGTATAACAATAAAAAATATTGAAAATTAAACAATAACAAAAAATCAAACTGACAAAGCATAATGGGAATGTTGGTAACTTGCTGAAATTTTGATTTATGTTGTATTAAATCTATAGGTCTATTTGGAGAGATATTACATATTAAAAATATATAAATAAATGCACATGAGTCTATATCCATTTGGGTCTTTATGTTATATAGCTTATGTTATATAGCTTTTGTTTTAGGGGACTTATAAGTTGTCATTAGATTTATTCCTAGAATTATGAATTTCTTATGTTATTTTAAATAGTACTTTTAACTCGTTTAATGTCTCATTTTGTATATTAACCTATACCTATAACCAAAGTAAATGCATTTATTTCTAATAATTTAAAAAAATAATATGTACAGCCTGTGTAAGGTTAAATGGGCGTGGACTTAGTGATCATTTCTTTGAAGCAGGTGAAGGTGGCACTGTGGCATTCCACAGTCTGAATTCAGCAGGGTCTCTTTATTAAGTTTCGCAGACACTGCCCATTGCTTTACTGAGCACTAGAAATGTGTGGGACAAATGAAAGGAGACAGCACAGCACAATTACTGCTAGTTTTATTTAATGAAAAAAATAATTTTGCTATTTAGCAGAAATACTGAATGTATTATCTCTACTGAGAAGTTCTGTGCAAAGTAATGAGCTTGCTAATAAAAGAAGTATTAAAAGAGAGATGGGGTGAAACAGAGCCGTGGCATCTTAGTGGTGAGTCCCTCATGTGATGGATAGTGTTCTAAAGGACCTCTGGATTCTTCCACTCCATATGAGTTTGCACATCATTCCAATAAAAAGGAGAGTTTATAGGTCCTAAGTACTTCTGGTCTACCAGGATTTCTGCTTTGCACATTAGGTGGATTCATTTATTCAAACACTCTCTCTCCTGGGTAGACTGTACTGTTTTCCCCTGGTGAGGCTGACTTGGATGATAAAGCCATATTACGAGGACACGAATTGGTGGGATCAGAATAAGTCCCACACAATCTGACTAAGAATAAAGCCTTCCTGACCTTCCTGAGCTGTCTCCACACTGTTTATAGCCATGTCTAGTCCTGTGACTTCATAGCAGCCGAACAATACGCCTGCTCCTTTTTATGCAGAGACAGAGGGCCCTTTCATTAGAAAAGTGATTATTTAGTGATTTCACAAATTTTCAACCTTATTATTACTGTCCTCATAATGCCTTTCTGAGAATCCCTCTGCTCACCACCTGTTAATGACATCAGCGTTATTCATTTGTATAATGCTCAAGTCTCTGAAGTGCTTCCACTAATATTATCTCACTGTGTTTTCACAGAAATCCTGTGAAGCAGCCAGAATAGATATTATAAGCAAAGAGCTGTGCATGGGTGTTGAGAGGCTAAAGGCCTGTTGAGGATCATTCAGTGATGGAATTGGTGCCTGAACTCAGGCCTTGCAAGTACAGATGCCAAGTAATCTCTTCCTGGCCATGTCACCTGCCAATTAAAGAAGTAGCTGGGGGAAAAAAAGTAGTCTGATTTCATATCCATGATTTTCAAGAGGGAAAAACACAGTCCTTCCATGAAATCTGGCCCATGGCCTGTTTTTGTGATAAAGTTCTAGTGGGACACTGTGACATTCACTCATTTATGTGTTGTCTGTCTATGACTGTTTCCCCACCCCCACAGAAAAGCTGAGTAAACACATCAGAGACCCCATGGCCTGCAGCCCTAAAATATTTACTATGTGGCCCTTTACAGAAAATGTTTGTCACCATCTGTTTGAAGGCACATAGATAACGTTTGGAAAGACAAAGGCCACTTCTCTGGAATGAGGGCTTAGCGGGAACAAAAGCACAGTGCTGTATCTGAGGAACCTCTCAGGTCTTCTTTGCATTAGTGTTGGAAGGATTTTACTCCTCACCATCAAGACTTCAGCTGGTTGATCTCTACTTTCCATACTGAATGATGTCCCAATTATGGACTTACTTAAATTTTATCAAATGACATTTTCCTAACAATTTGATTTTTTTTCTCTGTAGTTATTAGTTTCTTCTAATTTAACTGCTCAGAGTGTTTTTTTCCCCCTAGAAAAATCTAGCTCTTAGTTTTCCTCGAAGTTGTAATTACTAACAGTATTTTTAGTCTCCAAATTCTAATTTTCCATCCCTTTTTACTAGAGCCCATTAATCACAACTTATTGGAAACTACAAAAGTCATAGCTATCAAGAAAGACTTGAATGTGATTTGCAATTCAGAGAAAGGATCAAATACTCATCAGCTCTTTAGAAAAGGAAGGTAAATCTGGTAATTCAGGTACGATGCAATAAGAGTATACACTTTCTTTTCCGAGCCTCATTTTTGGGGAAGATAACATGGACAAATGTACTGAGGCCTAAATTTTTAGTAATTTTGAGAAAAAAAATATATATATATATACCAAAAGTTAGTGTGGTACATTTAAGGCACAATATAAATAATGTAGACAATATAACAACTTTCTCATTGAGAGCCATTTTTGTGATGACATTCTGTAATTTATATTTGCCTAATATAAATTAGGTTCTTCCTGATTTAATAGCCATTGACTTACTCCATGGAGCTATATTTGTGATTGGGATAGACATAGCCTCTGCTGCCCTCTGGGAGCCAAATTTTTCATGGCTTTAGACTAAAATGACCTCATTTTTCTTTGATAATATTGGTTATCTCATTGCTGAACAGAAGCTTGGTTGGTAGAAATACATGTTGATTAATGACTGATAGGAAGAGAGGGCTGCTTGGAGACTTCAGAGCAATTTTGAGCTTGACTCTATCCACCCTGAGAATGTGAAGTTGTGTGAACCAATATTCATTCGAACTGAAAGCTTTATACCAATTCAATAATTTCTTGGGGTGTTCCATACGGACCAACACTCTCCTCACTTCATAAAGTGGGAAATACCATTTACTCCATTTACATCATTAGTGAGCTGTTAGGTGCTCTGAGCTAATTTCCTTGTCTTTAAAATAACTGATTCAGCTATGTGTTCTCAAAGTTCTCTTCCATACTTGAAAGTCTGTGATTCTTTAATTATCTGTTCGAGTTAGTATGCCTGCACAATAAATTATCCCCCAAATTGCTAGCATGATACAACCTTTCATTATGTCATAGGAGCTGTGTGCCAGGAATTCAGGTAGGGAACAGGGCAGGTGTCTTGTTTCTGCTGCATATAGTCTGAGGCTCAGCTGTTCCAGTGGGCATCAGCTTAGTTGACTGAAGACTGAGGGCTGAAATCATTGGAAAGCTGGCTCATTTGTGTATCTGACATCTGGGCTGGAAAGACTCAAAACAGCTGATATCTCAAACTATGGGCCTCCTCTCTGTTTCTAAGTGGCCTCTCTATGTGGCCTCTTTAAGTGGTCTTTCCAGTACAGGGCCTTTGGTGGAGCCAGACTTTTTACACGGTATTTCAGGGTTCCCAAGTTTTGCATCCCAAGAACTAGGTAGAAGCTATTTAATGGCCTGTCTTCAGAAGTCACCAGTATCCTTTTCACTATTGGCACAGCCCACCCAGATAAAAAGAGAAATGACATTAACACTGCCTCTTGATGGAGGAGTGTCAGAGGTACATTGAACTTGTGGAAGTGATACATGGTGCTACCAACTCTGGAAGATACCTCATCACATCATGCAAAAGTAACTTCTCAATGTGTTCGTTCTAGCATGGAAAGCTAGAGTCATCTGCCATGTTCCCACCTTCCTGAAGTTCTAATATTAGAGAGCAAATGTAGCTAGATAAAAGTTTAATAGACAGACTAGTAGACAGTTGAGAGCTGATGGATTCCAGTATTTGTGAAGACCTGAGAACCATGAGAGTGGAGGGCGGAAGATCAATGTTCTGTTCATCAGTCAGGAAAAGAGCAATTCACCCATCCGTCTATGTTTTTGTTCTATTAGGACTCTCAAGGAATTGGATGATGGTCATCCACATTGGGGAGGGCCACATGGTTTGCTCTATCAATTCAAATGCTGATCTCATTCAGAAACACCTCATAGATCTGCCCAGCTACCTGGGCATCCAGAGGCCCAGTCAAGTTGACACATAAAATTAATCATTTTCTCCAATGTTGTTGGAGGTTGTTTCTCTGCTTACCAAATGAAATCCCTTCCTACATTCAGGGATAAATTAGCATTTGCTATCTTCAGACATTGAAAAGGACAGACAGGTGCTCCTTCTCCACTTAGCATGCAGGCGCCTGACTGAAGTTTGGTCAGTCATAAGCTTCAGGTGCCAGCAGAGGTGGGGGAAATCCAAAATTCATGTTCTGATGGCAAAACTATCAGATTCTGAGTGGCAGTGATGCAAGTCACAGCTACCAATGGGACCACAGCGGCAAGACCTAATCAGTTGTCTCCTGGCCTGACCTATTCTGGATCCACCACTTAGCTTCTTATGGCTCCTGTATGTTTTCCAAGCTTGGTTCCTCAGCCTTCTCCTCTTTGGCTGTGGATATGTTTTGCAACATCAAAGCAATAAATTTATTTTCTGCTTATACCAGTCCAAATCCATTTCAGTTGTTTACAAACAAGAACATCAGCCTTTGTAGAAAACTGATATATGGTAAACTTTTAAAAATATATTTAATAAACATTAATAGAGAAGCATCTATATACTAGGTAAAATGTAAGAAACTGACAATCTAAGATAAACAAACATCAGACTATTCCTGGAAGGAGGTGGTTCAAGGAGTCTTATGACATTTTTTTTCAGCCATTTCCGACTCTAACTCAGCTCCTCCCTTGAGTGAGGAAGATATTGATGCTTCTAGACTGTCCAGGTCAAGACAGTCTAGAGCACTTAGGGAAACCTCATAATATAGAAATGAAGTCTTAGAACTGAAAACCATTGCCTTAAAACTAATGACTTCAGGAGACAGGTTGAATGACCACAGAGATTCAAATTTATAGTCTGGGAGATAAGCAAAAGAAATATCTCAACCCTCTCATTTTAGGAAATAAAAGCACATACAAAAGTTGAAAAATAGATCTGGGAAACCTGATGAGCATGACATAAGCTTCAGAGGGAGAAAAATGAAAAATCAAGTGGAAAGCAGTAATTAAATGATCAAGGAAAAATGTTTACCTGATCTAAAAAGAAACTACAGAATGTTGTTTCAACCTGTTTGGATAGGAAACACAAACATTTGATAAATTGAAGTTGCAATATATTCTTCAAACAAAAAAATCCCACTTTTAGAAATGAATGCATGAAAGCAACTGTAAATGAGGATCTAGGTGGCATTTTTCACAGTGCAAAAGCAGAAACAAAACCACCCAATAAACCCAGAAGCAAAATTGTTTCTTTTTAATAAGAATGGCAGTGTAAACTGTGCTACCTCAGCTCATGAAGTAGGAAGCAGTCACTACAAAGAACCCACAGGCTTAGAAAAATTTATAGAACACATTGTTGAATGAGAAAAGTCAAATATAAAGAAAAGTATATAATAAGACATCATTTTTACAGACAATCAATGTCCAAATCCCATACACACACACACACACACACACACACACACACACACACACACACAAATATATATAAGCTATATTTCAAGCTCTTATCACAAGAAAGAGGTGTGGGAGGAAGTGATAGGGAAAAGAGTGGGTGAAACTAATTAAAAAGAAAATGAGTGCTGCATTTTTCTTACCCTCTCAAAAAAAAAAAAAAAAACTAACATTCTCATATGGATGAAAACCCCAGCATATATTATGATCATAATTATCAAATACATAACTTGCCCATACAGTTTTAAAAATGTATAGTCAAATATGTGTGTCCATGAGAGAAAAGTATTATTACAAAACAAATTAATAAAATTTTTGAATGTGTGCATGTAAATATTACATAGATAAAATTATATAGATAAAATAATTAAGAAATGAGACATATGGAAGATACATACATATATGAACATTAATTAGGTTTGAAAAAGTTGTGGAAGGTTATACACCATGTTAAAACTGATTACCACACACTGGGTGTGGGTATTGGAGGGAGGAGATCAGAAGGGGTAAAAATAACCAGCTTGCTTTTACATGATTTATGGCTCTAATGTTATAATGAGCATATTATTTGAAAAATTGCATATTTAAAACAAATGTAATATATCCAGATAAGCCAGAGCCCTGCATCTACGCGATCCTCAGCAGAGCTAATAAAATTCTATTGATTCTTCATTTTGTTGGCATTCAAAAACATGAATGAAGGAGGAAAGGTGGCAGGGGAGGTAAAAGTTATTTCTGTTCCCAGAATGAGAAAACTAAACAGCCCAAGTAGACTCCTTAGGTGATGAGTTGTTGTTATTGTTGTTGTTTTAAATGTAGCTTGAAAATAGAAAAAAAAATAATGGGACAAAAAAAGACACAACAGAGAATTCTAGGCTGGAGCAGGATCATAACCAAAGGCAGATACAGAAGATCATAAACACACTTAAGGATTGCTTTGGCTATTCTGGGCCTCTTATTCTTCCAAATAAATGTCATGGCTGCTTTTTCTATTTCTATGAAGAAAATCATTGGAAGTTTAATAGGAATTGTATTAATTCTGCATAGCACTTTTGGTATTAAAGCCATTTTGACAATATTAATTCTGCCTATCCAAGAATATGGGAGATCTTTCCATCTTCTAAGGTCTCCTTCAATTTCTTTCTATAGTGTTCTGTAGTTTTCCTTGTAGAGGTCTTTTAAAATATTTGATCTATTCCCAAATATTTTTTGAGGCTATTGTGAATGGGGTAGTTTTCCTAATTCTTCTTTCAGTTGATTCATTCCTAATTTATAGAAATGCAAATAATTTCTTAAGATTTTTTTAGTTGTTGAAGGACTTTTATTTTAATCATTTATTTATATGCAATGCTGAGAATTGAACCTGGTGCCTCACACATGTGAGGCAAGCACTCTACCACTGAGTCATAACTCCAGTCCCTTCAAATGATTTTTATGGGTATTGATTTTTATATCCTGCTACTTTGCTGTATTAATTTATGCAGTCTGCTTATAATCTTGTGTTTTATAAAATTGTTATTAAAAAGTTTTATGGTGGAGTGTTTTGAGTCTTATAAATATAGACTAATATCATGGGCAAATAGGAATAGTTTTAATTCTTCTTTTCCTATTCATATTCCTTTAATTTCTTTTGTCTGTCTAATTGCTCTGGCTGGATTTTCAAGGACTATGTTGTATAAAAGTGGTGAAAGAGGGCATCCCTGTCTTGTTCCAGTTTTTAGAGAGAATTCTTCCAATTTCTCTTCATCTA
Organism: Ictidomys tridecemlineatus; assembly: GCF_052094955.1. Classification (NCBI taxonomy): domain Eukaryota; kingdom Metazoa; phylum Chordata; class Mammalia; order Rodentia; family Sciuridae; genus Ictidomys; species Ictidomys tridecemlineatus. The sequence continues at coordinate 188,505,414 of NC_135483.1, read as the reverse complement.
GAATGATGTTATCCTTGGGTTTAGCTTATATAGCTTTTACAATGGTAGATATGTTCCTACTGTCCCTAGTTTTTCTAGTATTTTGAACATGAATGAATGCTGTATTTTGTCAAATGCTTTTTCTACATCTGTTGAGATAATCCTGTGATTCTTGTCTTTAAGTCTACTAATGTGATGAAGTATGTTTTTTGAGTTCCATATATTAAACTAACCTTGCATCCCTGGGATGAATCCCACTTGATCATGGTGCAATCTTTTTAATATGTTTTTACATGTGATTTGCCAGTATTTTATTGAGAATTTTTGCATCTATTGAACTTAAAATTTTAAATTGCTCAAAATATCACTGATGATCTACTCTAACCCACTTCGGTTAACATGTTTAACAATGGTTTGGTTCCAAATAAAAATGCAGATTTCCATATTCATATATATATTTATAACTCATGCTAAAATTCTAGTAACCATGCTTGTATATTTGTAAGTAATTCATATATTGTTCTGAATATGGTCTGAATCAATGTATTTTCTTTTAAACAGGGATATGTTTTCCGAATGAAATCTTACCTGTCCCCTAGTACACAAACCAGAGACATGCATAAGTGCCATTTAAAGACCAGGACTCTTAATTAGAATCAGTCCTTCGCAGTTCTGAACCAGAGGTCCTTGTTTAAGTAAGAGGTGACTGATTGAGTGTCAGTCTCTGTCATCATTGTCTGATGGCTGGCTGCCTCAGCCCTCAGGAGAGCCCATCAATTTCTGAGCCTAGATGATTTTAATAGAGCACATGAAATGAAGTTCTGCTCCCTTCAGATTTCTAATTCAACATGTGCAGTCTGCTTATAATCTTGTTTTATAAAATTGTTAGCTTATATCTGAGGTTTTTTTCAATTTTCTTTTATTTAAAAAATGAATCCATTTTTATTGCAGTAGGGAGCACCCGTCACTGTTCTCCAGCAGTTAGGGTGTGTTGATGTGATTCAAACAACCCATACTTCTGTAACAGTAGATAGAAGATGCAAATGCTCCTGCCTTCTCCTAGTTCTTTTTATACCTGTGCTGCAATAGAAAAGTAAAATGCCCTTCTACCCTGTCATTACACACACACACACACACACACACACACACACACACACACACACAAAAGGTTGTTGAGTCTTTCAACATGAAATATATGGCTCACACTTTTATAGTCACATCCATGAAAATCAATTTTCAAATTAGGTGAAGAAGGACAGTCTGGAATGTTTCACATTAAGGAGTAGATAATGAAGCAGGACAAGTGAATAAAGAAATGAAGGGGAGCTTAGTTGATAGACCAGTGCATCTGAAACATATTGACAGTCTCCCTCCTACCTACTGGCTTAGTTTAAGTGGGTGCTAAAAACAATGGGTGAATTTGAAGATACTATTTTCTCTGATGAGTTTGGACTGTAAAGAGAATTTATTATGGAAAAATGATTCTCCTTTTATTCCAAACAGCTCAATTAGCTTGACATGTCTGAACATAGGCTGGTTTCAATACTAGAAAGAACCACATTTTGTGGGAAAACCAGTAGACGACAAATTCAAGGAAAAACATGAGTAAAATGAAAAGGCACTACTCTGAACTTCTCTGCTGTCATTCAACTGTCTAATTATTAGACATAGCTGACTGCTCCCCTCTCCTTCTTCCTGGTAATTCCAAGAGTATTGCTTGGTTGTCAGGCTAAGGCAAATTATACCCTTCAAACCTAAACTAGATGAACTCTTTGAGTACAACATGCCACCTGAAGCTTTATCTGTGGCTGTTTTTTTCCACTGGAGTCACTCAGATTGAAAGATGTTGCAGAAAGGATTCCAACTGCCCAACACCGTCTGCCTTCCACCTTGGTGGCTGATCTTCCTCACTATGTATGCTTGGCTTGGTCAGCATCCATCTTTTTCCAAAAGGCTCCTGGAACTTTGAGGGTTGGAACTATCAATGCCATTCCTGGTGTAGACCTGGCTCACAGATGCGGAGCATAGGGAACAGGCATCTGGACAGGCTGCTGTGCTCAGTGGCACACCCATCCTCAGAGCCTCCTGAGGTAGTCTTGTCATAGGCCCAGAGAGCTGTCCTTCTTCCAATGCTGCCTCTCTTGGAAAGACTACCATCCTGCAATCTTTCCAGTACTAGGAAGTTATTTGTGCCCCCTGGAGATCACAGTATACACTGCACCATAATCCTTAAGTCAGGAATCATGATCTCAAAAGCCTAGGAGAGACAGATTCCAGGAAATAACTAAACTATCACAGTTAAGTAGTCTTCTCCTCTGAACACATTTATTCTTTTGGAAATTGCCTTCTGCATTCCTATTTGTAGCCAAACTTTGTGAAATAGTCTACCTGTACTGTCTGTACTGTAGCAAGCTTCAGTCTTCAGGACTCCCTGCAACTGTTCTTCTTTAAGTTCATTGAGAGTTAGCATACTCTCTTTTATCTTTATCCTCCTTAATCTCTTGGAAATGCTAGTACCAGCTTCCTTGAATTAGTGCCTGGAGAAGGCTATGAAGGATCTGAAATGTCATCCTACTTTCAAGCCAATAAGCTAGTGTGTTACCATTTGATGAATGCTGGAAAAAGATATGAGACTCCTGGGTCAGAGGAAACTGACTTTATTACTCACAGCACAACAGTAGCCAGAGAGTCAGTGTGGTTGCCTCTGCCCATTTCCCTTGTCTCTCAAGAACCATAGGCAGGGGCAACAGAGCTGGGTCCCAGACATATGTCATGCTTACAGTGATTTTGCATCAAAACCAAGGAATACTGAGCTTAGAGAATGCCCTACTTCTTTTTTAGCAAATTTGCTTTTTCTCAGGGAAAGGGGATGAGAACATATCTCTTCCCCTAAGGTTGCTGCTGCATAAATTGCCTCCTCCAACAGTGTATTTCCTCAGCTTCTGAAGCTCCATACTTTCCTGTGTTTGCAGCTACTTTTCAGACTATGTGTCCTTTGTCAGTTCTCTACTCTATCCATATGTCAACATATTAAAGAATTACATGTTGGTCTCTCCTGTCTTCCTTACATGCTCTTTCTCTTTGTGATCTCAGGCTTTAATTAATGTCTGTATCAGGGAATTAAAAAAAAAACATTCTACAGGGATAAAGAAGGTAATTAAAATGAGTGACACACATCAGAAGCAAAGCCAAAAATATGGTCTTCTGTCATTCATTTTTACTAAACAGAGATGAAAATATTGAACACAGTACAAATATGTATGATATAAAAATATCATCTTTAAGTCAGATATTAAAACTATTAACACTAAGGGAAAAAAATTGTATGATTGAAATATTGAATTGCAAGTTATTAAAACTTGATCTAAAACAAAAAATTTAAACTTTTCATTTACTCAAGATGCTCATGACAGGTTTAATATTTCCACTTGCAATGTGCAGTATGAACTTCAGCTGTGATTACTTTGAATGTGATAAGTCACTTTATTACTTTTCATAATGTAAAGAGTTTCTCCCAAATGCAAGGCCCACCAAAATTTGATGGGCTCATGTTTATATTTAAGATAGCTATGACTGAGAGACTTGTAGAATTCTGATATCTCAATGTTATTATTTTTAGATCTTAGTAGTTATGATTCTGTATGTCAGTAATTTCCATTGATAGTTCTTCCTTTCCAATTAAAATATTAAGAAAAAGAGTTCGAGCAGTGTAAATTAATTTTGCTTGCAGTTAACATCAACCAGAGTAACCTTTTTAAAAATTTAGCCTTCAAAACCATAGTGTGAGGAATCTGATTTTGTTTCACTTGGGAATCTGATTTTAGCCTGTGAAAATATATCTAATTATTTATTTCTAAATGACACTCTAAATACATAATTTCATGATGAATGGACCAGTGAAATGTTTTCCTATAACTATTCAGAGGTTGGACTGGTTGACCTGCCACCTAAACTGGACACATCCCTAATAGTCTTTTCAATCATGGATGCATGAATAACTGTCTTTTCCACAGTTAAAGCTCTCTTCAGCACCTTCCTGAAACCAGGTCACCTAAACTCTCTGTGGTGCCCCACATTCAATTTTTCCAGTAATATCACCTTGGCAAAAATCATAGCAGCACTGAGTTACTGGAGTTAATTGCTAAGTTCATAATATTGTCCAGTTTTAACTTTTTAACAACAATTTTAAAAGATCAAAAAATTCATAATGTACTACATGAACCAAAATTTCACATTCTTGAAAATATTGCCAACAAACATTAGTTTCACAATAAATCTGACTTGAACATAAACCACAAAAGAAACAGCATTTCCTATGAATTTTGACCACAGATTAAGTGATTTCATGATATTATGCATTCAGGGTGCCCTATCTCTTTCCAGGGTTAAATCAAAATTGTCATCAATTCCAAGAACAAATATAGTAAAATGGACAATACTAGCCATTAAATGATAGATGATGGATAGATAGTAGATAGATAGATAGAAATTAATTTGTGCCTTCCTCATATGCCACAAATAGTTTTTCCTCTTAAATATATAGTAGAATCTTAGCAATGGCTTTACATGCCAAGCTACAGTATTTGCAGCTAGAATTTTGTTTGTGAATGTTGTTTCTGTTCAGAACACATAATTCGTTTTACCAAATAGGCTTTATTTAATAAACTTACCATCTGTAAAAAGCAATTGCCTAGGCAAGTTATTTTCCCTAATGGATAACTAATTGTCTGGAATCATCAGTTATTTTACTTACATCCAAAACAAAACAAAGAAAATTCCCTCAAAATTCAGCCTTTCTTTATAGATCACCAGTTGTTTTATCACATCTTTCCTGTGTACCACCAGTATAGTTCCTTAGGTTGAATTATTTCTTAATATGATTTTATGATTATTTTGTTTCTTTTAAACACAGTATACTTTGTATGTTCCATATGTGCATCCAGTATTCATTTGCACAAAGAAGTACACTCTGCCATTTTTCCTAAAACAGTCTTGACATTTTCCTTTTTTTTCCCCATTTTTAATAGAGACATGGCACAGAGACATATTTCTGCACTATTAAAACTGTAGCTGCAAAAAAATAAACAACAACAAAGGGCATTTGCCATTAGACAGGAATGAATCCTGTCACTCAGAAGATCTTTTACCTAGCATAAGCTACTTGCTACAGAATGTGGGGCACCACAGAGAGTTTAGTGTCCAAGATATAATAACCAGGAAGTGGTCTGGGGTATGGGTAATAGGAAGCTCATGCCACATTGAAAGGGCCCAGGGAATTGACACTTTATCAAAATGCAAACCACTTTGTTCTCAGAGGTTGTATTTTCTAAAAGATGCCAGAAATCCATATTTAGTATGTGAAATCACCAATTTGTTTATTGTTTCTTTCACTTCACTTAAATTATCATTTTCTTCCACATCAAACACATTTCCAGACTGGTTAACAGCTAACTGGGGACCTAGAGTGCCTGTTTGTAACCTCTGAAAGGAGTTGGGTGAGACTCCTACCTCAGGGGCTACCTTCTGTCACAAGAAGTATTGTACATTTTTCAATGGAAAGAGTTATTTTGTCCAGTTTGTTTTTTATATGGCCACAGCTAATGCTATTTCCCAAGAAGACTGATTTCCTGGATATTCAGAGCATAAATATCTCAGCCCAAATATCAAAGTTACTGCCAAAAAGAAAACTGTTTGAATCACATATTGTAAACTCATCTTTACCACATCATTGGCAAAACTGAGAACCCAGTTAGTAATAATAATAACAATAAATAATAATCAAGCTAATTGACGGATGTTCTTGTCCCTGAGCCTTCCTTCCCTGTGTATGTGGACCTTGCACCAGTAGAACACAGACGCCTGATCTTATTTTCCAGTATTAACGTGTCACTTTACAGAGAAGTTTGGGCACTAAGAAAGAGAAATTCACACATGCTGCTTTTGAAGCATGCATATTAAAAAGGGAGCATTTCAAGGAACCCCAAAGGTCTGCCACTCATCTTGGTTTCTTTTCAGACTCTACACCTTTCTGCAAACCACCTATGGAGCCCAACATAAGGTGCCCTTGAAGGAATAAATCCTCAAAAATCATCATGTGTTCAATTACATATATACCATAGTCATGGAAGTAAATATCACAAATTCATGTTAAAAAACAACAACAAAAAAATCTAACTACAAAAATGAAAGCTGAAAGTGTATTCAATTCTTAATCAAATTAAAAATACTGACAGGCTATCTAATTCATCATTTTTTTAAAAAATAGCATAGATTAAATATATAATATTGTATGCTGTACATATGTATATTACATAGTACTTTATATAAATATGACATCTAATAAATTCTACGCTTACATGAACTCAGCATAGCACAGAGCTCTAAAACAGACTGCTTGGAAATGAATCCTGTCGTTCAGAAGATCTTTTACCTAGCATAAACTACTTGCATTTTCTGTGCCTGTGTTTCTCCCATGCATTTTGGAAGCAGCAATAGTACCTTCTTGTGTAAGATTGTCAGGAAATCTGAATGCCTGGCCCAGAGGATGAATTAGCAAAGTGTCTGCCACTGTGGCTATTATTAGTTCCACAGGCCTCAGCTGATCACCCATGTAAGTGACCTTTCTCTCTTTAATTTACATATAAATATCAGATCATTGAAGTTCTTCATTTAATTAACCTTGATGCTAACATCTTTTTTCATCATCAAAAAGGAAAGCAGAAACCTTGGAGTGGAGCAGCTCAGTGGAGCAGTGGATACCTGGGCAGGTCTCATACTCCAGACCTACACTATCAACCCATGACCATCAGGAACTCAAAAAAACTCAATCTCTTCAGAACCTTTTAATTTTGCCATCACTAAAAATTCATTTCACAACCAGGAGTCCATAAAAAAATGGCACAAAATAATATCTAAAGAGTAGTGTTTATAACACATTGATTTTATAATTAAAATCATTACTTTGGAGGAGACCATTACCAGAAGACTGTACAATCCCACAGCTTGATGAGAATTTTCATTTCCCTTCACCCCAGTGTACCCCCAAAAAATGGTTTCTGCAGAAAAAATCATTCCAAGGAAAATCCTGGTAGTGAAATGTCCTTTAGAGAAAGAGATGAAGCAGTACAGGTCCATTGCCATCATCAGAAGATTGGGAGAAACATATGCATATTGGAAGTGTTCTATGAGTAACTTTTTCCAATATTTTTTTCAAACTTCAAATTTGTTGGCAAACCTGCAAAATAGTTTGGGGTCCTGCATTTTAACCCAGTCAACAAGGGAATGCCAGGCTGTCTGTGAACATTCTAGTACATGGGAATTAATATTTCTTAGAGTGGGAAAGACAATATCTAGGTTCTCCTTGTGCCTTGAAATCACTGGAGAGGAGTCACAGTACAGTTCCTCGTGTCCAGCCCCTGATAGCCCATGAGCCATAAACTAAGGGAGGTCGAAGCCCAGAACATGAGGAAGCTATGAAACCAAACCATGGCAAATTCCTTCAATGTATCTGACCTTGTTCCTAAATATGAGGACTTTCAGATAAGGAGACTTTATATTCAGCAAAACAGCACAGGCTGTTTTGAATTCTCATTATTAGGCATGGTAGTTGCTTGACTGCCCAATTTCTGTAGCCTATCTAAGTTTGAGGTTTTCAGCTGTGAATCAGAGCTCACCACAGTGACATCACTGGGCTGCTGGAGGAGGGACTGAGACAAAGCAGAGCACTCTGTTTAGAACAAAACACACGACTGGTAGATGTCATTATCTCAGCTGTTATTTTTCCTTTTAGATATTGGCTCCTCGAAGTAGAAATTTTTTAATGTTCCTTAATGACCCTTAGCTCAGAGTTTTCTGCACTGTAGTTCTTTTCCCATGTCTGTTCTCTGGGAAGAGTGGCAGTAATTGTCACACAGGATCACATAAGGAGTAAGAAAAACAATGGCATAGAATATTTTGTACAATGCTGGCTCAATAAGTGTCAGTTACTATCTTCATTCTTGACCAGTAATTATTAATTATTTTGTTTTAGCTATAGAATTTTTCTTCTTCTTATATTTGTTCTTTTCCTCTTTTAAAAAATTCTAAGCATTCTGTGGCAAAGACCCATTCATAAGGCAAAAAGCACAGAAAAATACAGTGCATATTCATATGAAGTTATATATTGTATATTTTTCTGGTGTTTTTATGAGAAGAAGGTTATTATTGGTTTAGCTATGAGGCATCCCCCAAAAGTCATGTGTGAGGTAATGTGTGAAGGTCCAGGGCTGAAATGATTAGCTATGTGAGTTTTAGCCTAATTGGTGGATTAATCCACAGATGTGGATTAACTGAGTGGTAACCATAGGTACATAGGGTGTGGCTGGAGGAATGGATCATCAGGATTTGGGATTTATATTTTGTTCCTGACAAGCAAGTTTCTCTCTGCTCCCTGGAAGCCATATCCCCAGCTGCTTTCTTCCACCCTGCCTTCTGCCAGGATGTGCTGCCTCATTCTGGACCCAGAGCCAGGGAGTTGTCCAGCTATGGACTGAGACCTCTGAAACCACCAGCCAGAATGAACGTTCCTTCTCTAATTGTTCTTGCCACATCACAGCAGTGACAAAGCTGACTAAAACAAAGAAGGAATAGAAGAAGGAGGAGTGGAACAAGAAGAGAACAGTAACATTTCTGATGTGAAAAACATTCACAAATACTGGCTAACATCTTTTACAAGTAGTTGTAATTGTCAAGTAGTCAGAGAATGCAAATTATTCTTATTAGCTAGAAATACAACTTAGGAAGATAAACCTTTCAGTATATAGCTGCTTTTCTGGCATTCATTTGTAGCTTGCAAAAATGTGATTTCCTCACTACCTAAAAACCTTAATCCTGGTTACCAGAACCTTAGGGGTACTAAAATGTGGAATGTGTGGTTAACTAAAAACTGTATATTTTTGTCATAATTTGGGAAATTTTATGTGACATAATCTTACCAAATGACACTCCAAGAAAGATTCTTACAAACCCCCAAATAATTTTTGAGTCTAAAGGAAAAAGGAATTTTTTTAAAAAAATAAAGTTTGAAGCTTCAAGTAAAAATAATTATATGTACAAAATTTTAAAAATAAATGTTTGTATTAATAATATCTTAGAATTTTACTCCCATTTAGTTTTAATACCTGCCTTATGTCTGCTGATGTCTCACCTGGCAGATACAAATTTTCATCTGCAAGAATAGTCATGTCTTTTTCTTGTTCATTTTAAACCCACAGTTTTCTTTTTCTTTTCCTTTTTTTTACTTCAAGAATGATTGTTTCACTGTTTAATGCGACAACAAGAAACAAAACAAACTCCATGACCAATAACACAGAATTAGTAGGAGCGGTGTCACTGAACCACAATTTTAGCAAAATAGGAGTGAATTTCTATCCTGAATGAGTAATCTTGTGTCAATATTTTTGTTTGAATTTATTCCCATTACACATTTTTACTAGACAGGACCCAGGAATTCTACATTGAACAATAAGAAATATTCTACACAAAGAGCATGTGCCTGCATACCTAAATGCCTTTGAATTTCATGGAAATTGAGACACATTCCTTTGATGCTGATTAATTGGCCTATTTACTTTTCAGAATCATTTTCATAGAGTAAGCCTGGTGATGTAGTAGTTAACAGAGATTAATCAGATTTCTAGTTGCACTATTCATTAACTGTGTGACCATGGGAAATCAACTAATACCTCTGCCCTTGAAAACATCCATATATATTTAAGTACAGTAGCAGTGTCAAGCTTATTTGGTTGTTATGAGGATTAAGTGAGCTCTACAAGACCATGGCTGCAGCTCGGCTTTGCTACGTGTAGAAATCCACTTAGAAAATGTCTATAATCACATGGGAAACAATGACAAATGTGAAGAAGCAGCAAATGAAAAACATTGCAGCCACTGTGGAAAATAGTCTGGCAGCTTCTCAGAAGGTAAATGTGCATTTATCACCCAACCCAGCAACTCATGTATTTGTCCAAGTGGAATGAAAGCTCATGGTCCTAAGAACATTGAACACAGTTACTAGATAAATGAGCAAATGGATAAACAAACCACAGCCCATCCATACAATGGAATACCCCACAGCAACAAAGGCAAGCACATGCATAAACCTCAGATGTATTTTGCTAAGTGAAAGAACCCAGTCCCAAATTGTTATGTACATGCAATTCTGCTTAGATGACAATCTGAAAAATACAAAACAATAGCAACAGAGAACGGATCATGCATTGCTGGAATTATGGATGAGGAGAGGAATGAGTGCAAGAGAATTTTTTTAAGGGGGGGAGTTGGAATTATTCTGTATCCTATGGTGGTATGTTAGCCAGCTTTTTGTCACTGTGACCAAAATACCTGAGAAAAGCAACTTAGAGGAGGAAAGACTTAGTTTGGCTCATGGTTTCAGAAGTTTCGGTCCAGGGTCAGTGGGCTCCATAATTTTGGGCCAGGAGTGAGACAGAACATCATGGAAGAAGGGTATGCAGAAGAAAATCTGCTCAACTTGTGGCAGCTGAGAAGCAGATACAAAGCTAGAGGAAGGTACAAGAAGTGCCCTTTCAGGGTATGCCCCTAGTAACCCACCCGCTTCACCACCTGCCAGTGGTCCATTCAGCTATCAGTGATTCAGTCCACTAATAAGTTCACAGGCCTCATGATCCAATCGCTTCCCCAAAGCCTCACCTCTGAAGGTTGCTTGCTGCTTTGAGGACTAAGCCTTCAACACATGAGATTCTGTTGGACTTTACAAGAACTTCTGCTTGTGTAAAATCTCCTAGAACTATATGCTATCAGGATGATCTTTATTGTCTGTAAATGTATTTCTTTAAATGTAAGTGAATAAATGGATGCTTCTATTTGAGAGCTTATAAGCTGCTAAAAGCAGTCTTTTGTATTTAACACCATGTAAATATTACAAAATCACATAGCAGCTGTTAAAAACAAATGCTTAAGAGGAGATTTGAAAGCCTGCACAATATGATACTAGAAACGGCAGCACATTGGTTGGGGTCTGAGTGGATCCTCTGCTGGGGGCAAAGGCACAGGCAGCAAGGCCCAGCAGCACCACTAAAGCATGAGCTCTCAAGGCCTGAACAGGGTTGAAAATATGCTGTGCATGTTTAGGGAAGATCCTTGGTCTGTTGCAGCTGAAATTTAAGGTGCAGGATTGACAGGATATGGTAAAATGGAAATGCCTATCTTGTACTGGCATGGTGATGTGAGATCAAGGACACAAAGGAGAACATAACATGTGACAGTAAGATAATGGACACCTAGGCACTAAGCATGTGGAATGACTCAAACCTTTTGCTAAAGTTCCTCCATACATTGGGAAAAAATGGAAGCTTAGCCTGAGCAGAGAAAGACATAGAATGGGCCCAAATTGAGAGACCTCAATCAAGGATGTCAGAACAAGTTTTTGCTCCTGGCCACAAGCAATAAAGTCCTAAATTAGGCGGTGGCAGCAACAATGTAGGAGAGATGTAAGCCTGTCTCAGCAACTTAGGAGGTACAAGGAACTGAGGCTATTAATTAGTGGAATGTTGGGGTCAGGGAGCATAAAAGATGTGTCCATATGAATGTGTCAGCATCCCCAAGTCTGGGATCTTTGTGCCCATTGGCTTTCCATTGCATTCAGGATGAATGCAAAGTCTTACAGCCAGCATAATCTGGCATCAATGTCCTCTCTTCTTCAGCTCACTGGCTGCATCCTGAACACTCCCCCTCTTGGTTTCCTAAATGCACTATGTTCCTTCTTGTCACAAAGCCTTGACCAATGCTGCTTGTTCCCATTCTGGAATCCTTTCCACAGCTGCCTTATGGGGCCCGGGTCTTGTCTCTAACACCTTCAAATCTTTGCTCAGCTTTTGCTTCCTCTCCTTATCAGTCCAGGGGCCTCTGGCACTCCTTGAAGGCTGTTGGAGTTTTCCTCATAATTTTGATTTTGAAGTGATTACTCTCATAAGCATGTAAATATGTTTTCCAAGGAAAAAAAAATAAAACAAGTAAGTTTTGAACTTCCAATAATCATTTAGAAATGGAGAAGATAGAGTTTAAATAGATGATCTTGCTTGAGTTTTGCTTAGAGTCTGAGAATTTTATCCTCTATAAAACTATTTTAGAAATCAATGATATTAACTCACAATGTTTTGAGTTTATAATAGATAGAAGTTATAGGCAAAGGCCCATTTTATATTAATTGCCTAAAGCAGGATTTAGAGGATACTGTGTCAATAGTACATTTATTTAAGATATGATACAATACTTGTACAGAACATCAGAACATTTTTACATCCAGCATATGTAAGAGAACTTTGAAGGAAAAAGAGGAAGATAAATTCTAGACAATTATTGCTTTCACTCATGACTCCCTTCCTAATTGTATGGTGGCATTGAGAGCCTGTGCTTAAGTTGTCAAGTTCAGATTTTTGATGTAACACTGGCCCATGTGCCTTTTTGAGCACTGGCAATTCTTTGTCAACCCTGGGTGCCATCCAAGCTACTCTCAGGAACATTGGTAGGCCAACAGATCTTAAAATAAGCCTAAAGACATGCACAGGCTGCCATTCGAAGGAAAGGAGACTTTTCCAGTGCAAGTAAGAAGGCATGTCTACTTATACTTCAAAGCTACCTGATAATTATTTAAAAGCACACTTGCTGGTATTTTACAAGACAGCTTTTATTGACTTCATTTCTTCCCTGTACAAAATAGTATTTTCTCTGGTTCATGTTTGTACTTTCTGAATGGTAAAAAGAATTTCTTTTGCTTATTTACTCTATCCTTTGTTCAGATTTAATATATTTTTAAAAAGCAGTTAAGAAGCTCTCAAAACAAAAAGGATAAAGAATTGCTACGTCAGTGACCAGGAAAAGTAAGTACCAGCAAATTACATCACAATTCATCAAAACGTATCTCCCAACCAACTAGGGCTAGAAGAGATGGTCCATGATAACACAGACTTGCCCCAATATAGGACACAGATATGGCGACTTCTACATATTCCTCAATGACCTGGTCATTCTTTATTTAGTAATCGTCTACTGAATATCTACTGTACCATGACTTTGACAGTTGCAGTGATAGATCATAGTTTCTATCTTCATTAATCTTTGTCTTAGTTGAGAATAAAAAAAGAAACAGGGGCTTGGAATATAACTAACTCAGTGATAGAGCACAAACTTAGCGTTACAAGGTCTTGGGTTCAATCTCCAGCACCCCTCCAAAAAAAAAGGCAAGAAATAAAGTTCATACAAATTGCGCTACGAAGAAGTACATAGTGCTGCAAGAGACACTAGTAGTAGGATAATCAGGAAAAGTTACTTTGAATAGGTAGCACTTCAGAGGAGGTCTAAAGATGAGACAGAATAGACACACCCCCACTTCTTAACTTTATCTGATCATTGAAATTAGAAGGAGGAGCCCTGTTGGACACATCATGTAAGGACTACAGAAGGCACTAACAGCACTATATGTGAAGACTATGGAAAGTGCTGGCAGCAATATGCTCAATGGAAGTGGAGTAGCAATTTGGAATCTTAGGATCTCTAAGATTGATGTCTGAGTCCTTAATTCCTGTTGTTGGCATTTGCAGGAGATGGAGGTTTGCCATAAAGCACAGCCTTCAAGGGAGCAGTAGGCTTCAGAGGCAGCCGCAGCTCCCATCAGTAGGCAGCAGCTCTCAGAACCAAGCATGCTCCAGCTCCTCTTAGCTTCTGAGCTGGGACTCACTTGAGCATCTGCCTCACCACTATCAATCCTTTCTGCAGTCACAGCAAATGCAGGAGGGAGCAGGAACCTCCAGGGTGCCACTGGCGGCCACAGTAAGCTCTCATAGTCTCTCACTCTAGCCACTTTGTTCCTTGGGTTTTCCCCGCTTCTGGCGTAAGAGAAGCAATGGTGGAAATGAACTTTCCCCTGTGAAAACGAATCCTAGATGCTGGTTGGTCGATGGCCCTTTGCTACTTATTGACATTTCACATTTACACTGTCAAGGTGCTGTTTTCAATTAAGTTCACTATCTTCATTTCTGTTACTTTTATTACTGGACCATTTATCCTTTCTTTACTGTCTTCTCCATTTCTCCCTCCCTGTTAAATTGGTCACTCTAGGAAATAAATGTGCTTAAAATCCCCATTATCTTCAGTCCTCTTCTATCACCCTTCTGAGTCCCCAGCCTTGTCAAACCACATTTTTTTTTAATTTTGAAAAATATTTATTTTCTATGTGTAGAATTTTTTTCTTCTTTGCCCTTTTAAAAATTTGTTCTTGACTTACTCAAACTAAAAAGTATTTTCTCAGCAAAAGAAACAATAAGAGAGGTAAACAGGGAGCCTACATCCTGGGAACAAATCTTTACTCCTCACACTTCAGATAGAGCCCTAATATCCAAGATATACAAAGAACTCAAAAAATTAGACAATAAGACAACAAATAACCCAATCAACAAATGGGCCAAGGACCTGAACAGACACTTCTCAGAGGAGGACATACAATCAATCAATAAGTACATGAAAAAATGCTCACCATCGCTAGCAGTCAGAGAAATGCAAATCAAAACCACCCTAAGATACCATCTCACTCCAGTAAGATTGGCAGCCATTAGGAAGTCCAACAACAACAAGTGCTGGAGAGGATGCGGGGAAAAGGGTACACTTGTTCATTGTTGGTGGGACTGCAAATTGGTGCAGCCAATTTGGAAAGCAGTATGGAGATTTCTTGGAAAGTTGGGAATGGAACCACCATTTGACCCAGCTATTCCCCTTCTTGGTCTATTCCCTAAAGACCTAATAAGAGCATGTTATAGGGACACTGCTACATCGATGTTCATAGCATCACAATTCACGATAGCAAGATTGTGGAACCAGCCTAGATGCCCTTCAATAGATGAATGGATAAAAAAAAATGTGGCATTTATACACAATGGAGTATTACTCTGCATTAAGAAACGACAAAATCATAGAATTTGGAGGGAAATGGATGGCATTGGAGCAGATTATGCTAAGTGAAGCTAGCCAATCCTTAAAAAACAAATGCCAAATGACTTCATTGATATAAGGGGAATAACTAAGGACAGGGTAGGGACGAAGAGCTAGAGAAGAAGATTAACATTAAACAGGGATGAGAGGTGGGAGGGAAAGGGAGAGAGAAGGGAAATTGCATGAAAATGGAAGTTGATCCTCAGGGTTATACAAAATTACATATAAGAGGAAAGGAGGGGTAAGAGAAGAATAATACAAGTGGAAGAAATGATTTACAGTAGAGAGGGTAGAGAGAGAAGAGGGGAGGGGAGGGGAGGGGAGGGGGGATAGTAGAGAATAGGATAGAGAGCAGAATACATCAGACACTAGTATGGCAATATGTAAATCAATGGAAGTGTAACTGATGTGATACAGCAATCTGTATAAGGGGTAAAAATGGGAGTTCATAACCCACTTGAATCAAACTATGAAATATGATATATTAAGAACTGTGTAATGTCTTGAACTACCAACAATAAAAAAAATTTAAAAATTTAAAAAAAAATAAAAATAAAATAAAAATCTGTTCTTTTTAGATAAACATGACAGTAGAGTATATTTTGACATATAATACATACATAGAGTACATCTTGTTCTAATTAGAATCCCATTCTTGAGGTCAACCCACTTATAAACCATAAATTTTCA
This sequence comes from Ictidomys tridecemlineatus, assembly GCF_052094955.1. Taxonomy (NCBI): domain Eukaryota; kingdom Metazoa; phylum Chordata; class Mammalia; order Rodentia; family Sciuridae; genus Ictidomys; species Ictidomys tridecemlineatus. The sequence goes on along the minus strand of NC_135483.1, from coordinate 188,489,745 downwards.
CCCCCTCCAAGAACAGAGTGATAAAACTCCAGCATGCGACTGAAATCTAATTCCAGATCTAACGCTCACTACACTCAAAGGACCCTGAAAAGACATGCAATATTTCCCAGCCTAATTTGCTTATGTTTAAGAGCCCTTCCGTAAATACTCAACAGTCACCTGGGTCATTTTCCAAAAGGCCCAAGAATCAAACTTGTACATTTTATGAATCTTTCTAGAGCATTCTGATATCTACTCCCTTCTTTTCCCCAGTGGAGGAAACCTAAATTAAATAACCTCTAAGGTCACCTGATTATAGCAGTCTATAATTAAGTGGTTTATTGCCAAACTTGTCACAGTGTTGTAGTCTGGATGCTACTTCCCCTCAACCGTTCCTCAGCTCACTGCAATATCTCCTGGCCAACCCTTACAATGTCTCTGAATTCTTCCTTTATCGACTGCATAGCTCCTTCCCCTAAAAGAGTACCATATCCTCACCCTCATTCATGTTTTATCTGAAGAGCATTATTATCAGCCAGATAATTGAGGATGTTAAAAATGCATATACAAGAGCACATGCCTATAATCCCAGCCACTTGGGAGGAGAGGCAGGAGGACCTAAAGTTTGAGGTCGGCCTTAGTGATTGAGCAAGAACCTATCTCAAAATTAAAATATAAAAGGGTAGAGGATGTAGCTCAGTGGTACAGTGTTCCTGGGTTTTATCCTTAATACACAGAGCCTTGACTTCCATTCCTCCCTCACTGCTGTCCTTATAGTCATCAGGTCCTCCCCAGCTGTCTCTGAAATGGCTGGTTGCGCCTTCTGTCTTATTACTTGGTCACTTCTACTGCCTTTATTCAATGATTTCTTTGTATTTCCTTGTCCTCATCACCATCAAGGCAATTATCCCAATGCAACCAATGTCTACAACTGGTGTAGCTTAATAGCTAGTTCCAGAATTCCATTCTGGAAAAAAAATCTTCTCTTTGATGCAGAGAAATGTTTGAGGTTCTTCCACTAAAGACAGATGATTAAATTCATGACTTTTATCTCTGTTCCCTCCTAAAACTACTTAAAGTAATACAAAAGATGTGTAAAACAACAAAGGACAAGAGAATGGAACAATTGGTGGAAAACGTCAAGTTTCCAGAGAATAAAAACCACGCAGACTGTACCAGAGCTAAGAATGCTAAATCCTAAGGCTTCAGAGGAGGAATGCCAAGTTGGCTCACACCCCAAATCCAGGAAGTTACCGGTAATTGCAAACCACTATCAGATGGGCAGGGCCTGGAAATGGAAATGGGGTATGGATGGAGTCTGTGGAAGGAGTTCAGATGCTAAAATCTCTTTCTTAGGCTACATAAGAGGCCACCACTTCATCAAGAGCTCTTTGCTCTCTGCTGCACCCCCATCACCCACAGAGTAGCTGGCCCATAGTAGGCAGTTGACTACTAGGTTTTTAAAAAATAAATAAATGCAATTACAGGTTTATTCCATAGTGACACTAAGCCAGGCTCCAGAGAAAGATGAGAAAATTAAAGTGCTGAAAAATGAGTTTAAGTGTGAGATTCAATACTATACCCCCCAAATCCAAGGAAAATAGAAGCCAAACTATTAATATGAACACTTCAAGCAATAAGTTGGAGAATTCCCATCTGGAAAAACTGATTGGCTGCAGTAGTGCCTCATTATAACTGAATGTTCATATGCCTCCAAATTAATATGCTGAGGCCCTATGGTGAGTCACTGTGTCACTCCCAATGGGTGTTGGGAGAGAGGGCCTGTGAAGAGGTGAAAAAGCTTAAATGTGGTTGAGGATGCGGCCTTGATCCTTCAGGGATGGTTCTCTCATAAGAGGAAGAGACAGAAGAACTTTCTTTCCTTCATGTGAAGACACAGGGAAAAGGTAGCTGTCCACAAGTCAAGATGAGAGTCCTTAAGAGGAATCAAATCCACAGTCCCTTAATCTAGGACATCTAGCCTCCAGAACAATGAGAAAATAAATTCCTGTTGTTTATTCCATCTAGCCTATGATATTTTTGTTATAGCAGCTTGAGCACACTAAGGTACTATACATACTGATGGTAAGAAGTGTCCCAAGATTATGACTGCATCTCAGCCCTCCAGAGAAATCCATTAGTTAACAAGCACCCCTTGGAGATGTCCAATTTGTTCAAATACAAATGTGTAACAAAGTAAAGAGAGTCAAAAAAAATCTCAAATATAAAAGATAATAACAAAACAGACAAGCAAATCTGGAAAAAAATAGGAAGAGACAGGAAACAAAAGTAACTCCTATCACAAATGAATAAATACCTTGAGTGTTTATTATTATAGAAATAAGAAAAGCAGTATATCCATGAAATAAAAACAGAACTTATTCTTTTAACAATGATTTAAAAAGGGGAATGGAAATTAAAATCATGAAGGCTCAAATATACTAATTCAGTCAAAGCTGGAAGATGAAGTCAAGGGAGATCTGTCCTCCAGAAAGTAAAACAAAAATTCAAAGAAAAAAAATAATATAAAAGTCCAAAGACTTTATATTTTATATACAATATAAATATTATATATTATTCATACATATATATTCATGTCATAATATATACATACATTATATAATACATATAATATAAAAGCCCAAAGAAATCCCAAATCTAATCTAACTTCTAGAAGAAATGGTAGAGCTAATACAGAAAGTGGAGGGGTGTTATGGTTTAGATATGAGGTTTCCCTAAAAGACAGGGATGTTTAGGTGAGTGGTTGGATTACAATAGCTGTAACCCTATCAGTTCCTTCTAGTTTGAAAGGATAACTGGCTGGTGACAAAAGGTAGGTGGGGAATGTCTGGAAGAAGTGGGTCACTGGGGCCATGTCCTGGGAGCATTCTTTCTTCCTGTGGCTCCCCCTTTCTTGCTGTCTGGGCTGCCATGCAGGGAGCAGCACTTTTCCACCATGTTCTCCTGCCACCTTGTTCTGCCTCACGTTGGGCCCAGAACAACGAGACAGCTGGTGATGGACTAAGCCTCTAAAACTGTGGGCCAATTAAACCTTCCGTCCTCTGAGGTGCTCTTGTCAATTATTTGGGTCCCAGTGATGTAAACTTGACATGGATCTGCAGGTTTTTCCGAGGTGGGGTCATGGAAGCAGTGTATTCAGGAGGCCTTGGAGGCTCTGGGGGTACCATGTGTGTTCACTATCGTGTCAGCAACTCATTGCACGTTGTCTCTATTGAGAGTAATCTTATTTCTAGTCTGTTTCAGCAAATAACTAAATTAGTTTAGTCCTTTGAACTATAAGAAAGAGCAGGAACCAAAACCACCTGCTAATCTCATCAAAATATGCCAGCACCTTGCTCAGGAAGCATACAGAGTCTGCCTTCCAATGTTCTCCAAAAGAATAAGGGAATGAGCAGTGAAAGCAAATGAATGAATGAATGAATGAGTGCAGAACTGTAGGAAAAGGGCATGTTATCTGGAATTTAGTTTCCTTACAGATAGGGAGCTGAACCAGATGACTTTTAAAGCCACTTTCTCTAAAATTCTGTGAATTAAAATTAAAATACCAGAAACATGTTGACAGACATATCCTCATAACTGACTTTGGTAGTTATTCAACTTTTGTTTATTTTCTTATCCATATACTCACAGTAAGATATTTGAAACCCAAGGTGGTTTTAAGTTGTATTCTGCCTTTCTTTCAAGTGGGAAAGAGTCAGCTGTCCACAGCCTTGGGATAATGATGAGGTCTGGGAGCAAAGGAGGGGTGGACTTCATTCTGCTGACTTTGCTCAAGCAGTGCTGTCTCTCTCTGCACAGGGAGGGGATTCTGTTAGAAACTTCTGAAGACTACAAATAGATAGAGCACAGAATCCTCCAGTTGCAACTGAAATTTTAAATCTCTGACAAAAAATATATTATGCTACAAATAATTCTCTCCTCCTTCTCTTCCTCCTCCTCTTCCCCCTCCTCCTCCTCCTCCTCCTCCTCCTCCTCCTCCTCCCCCTCCTCCTCCTCCTCCTCCTCCTCCTCCTCCCCCTCCTCCTCCTCCCCCTCCTCCTCCTCCTCCTCCTCCTCCTCCTCCTCCTCCTCCTCCTCCTTCTTCTTCTTCTCTCTCTCTCTCTCTCTCTCTCTCTCTCTCTCTCTCTCTCTCTCTCTCTCTCTCTCTCTCTCTCTCTCTCTCCCGGCCTTTCCCTCTCCCTATTTTTTTCTTCCATAAATGCTGAATCCAAATTAATGGATGCTCAGTGAGGAAAGTCAGAAACTTTAAAAGGAATGCCAAAAAACCCAGCTTCCTGCCCTGTGGCTGTCAGTAAGTTTAGTAACTGTAGAGATAATAGTGTTTAACAAACATCTGAATTGCCTATCTATTTTGAATATTTGATTCTGCAACTGGGGTTTAACTGCCAAGACTTATCTGCCGTACCTTACCAACAACTGAGGTAACTCAAACTACCTCCCACATCTCTAAGGTCAATTTTTCCAAGAGTCATTACCTTAAATGAATGAAGTTCAAGGGAGTAAATAAATTGGACAAAAATAGCATAAATCAGAATCCACATTACTTTTACCAACAGAGAGCAAAAACATTAATAACAGTGCCCATCTTATATCGCATCTTTTTAAGAATATTTTTTAATTGTACATGAACACAATAACTTTATTTTGTTTAATTTTTATGTTGTGCTGAGGATCAAACCCGATGCCTCACATGATTACAGCACACCTTTTGAAATAGATTTTTTAATTAAATTACTTTAAAATATTTAATGGACAAAGAATAGCATGTGTTTAGAGTCTATGGTGTGATGATTTGATACCTGCAAATGACTACAAATTAACTAACACATTCTTCACCACCCATAGTCACTGTGTGTGCGCATTTGCATGTGTGTTGGGTGAAGACACTTAAAATCTGCTCTTTTATCAAAAATCAAGTAGATAATATGTTCCTATTGATGATAATCACTATGCTGTATATTAGGTCCCTAGAACATGCTTATCTTACACCTGGATGTCTGTAGGCTTTGGCCAGCGTAATCCATTCCCCGACCCCCAGCTCTTGATAACCGCCAATCTATTCTTTATTTCTACAAGTTATTTTTAGGTTCCATATATAAGTGAGATCTTCTGGTATTTATTTGTCTTTCTGGTTCTGGCTTATTTCACTTAGCACACTGTCCTCCAAGCTCTGTTTTAATGATTACTTAGAATCATTGTCAAAGGATACAAATACAAAAGACATTTTAATCCTATTCTCTGTGATATATGTTCCCTCTCATGCTTTGTTTGGCCTTGACTTTTTCTAATTCTTTTATCTATTTACTTATTATGTGGGAAATATAGACCTCAAAATTCCACTTTTCAAAGACTTGAACTTAATGGTCATTTATTGGAAAAGTGAGTTACTTCTCAGTATCTGCCAGTCTTTTAGAACATTTAAATTAATGAATCTTTAAGCAACCTATGAATCTATTCTACAGGGACAAAATTTGTATTCATACCTTGGACTAAAATCTTTGACAGGCGTAGAACAGGCCAAATAGAGTGGTTCTTAGCAATCCAAGGAAACAGGATTGAGAACTACTTTCAAAGCCCTTTACCAATATAGACAGAAATCTGGATAGTTCTGTCCAAATAAAGAAGTACCTAGCATCTATGCTTGAGGGCTGAATCCTCTATCACCACTTCTCTGTGCAGAGTGGTTCAAGATGTGCATTAGTGGTTGCCACTGAGTTCTACTCTGCATATGATGTAGCTGTACTAAGGCATCTTAGCAATGCTTCGCCTGAAGAAGCTCAATATGGGTTCAAGCAGACCTGAAGTTTTTGAAGAGGTAGTGTTCATCATTAGTAATTTAATTGTCAAAAATGTGAGAGGTGCAAGTGAGAGATCAAGTTCAGATAAATTATTTATTATTTAAAATGAGTCTTTCTAAACATCTATTCACAGTGATGAAAAGTATTTAAATTGCCTTGTATCTCTAGTCATGATTTACCTAATGACAGTGATGAAAAGTATTTATTCACAGTGATGAAAAGTATTTAAATTGCCTTGTATCTCTAGTCATGATTTACCTAATGACATGGATATGTTCTGAGAAATGTGCCTTTGGGCAATACTGTCACTGTGCAAACATCATGGAGTGTGTTTATATGAACATAGATGGTATAGCCTACTATATACCTAAGCTATATAGTATGTGCACACATGTGTGTGTATACATTATATATGTTATAATATATATAATTATATGTAAACATATTTTATACATATATATGCATACATATATATTGTATGGCTTATTGCTTTTAGGGTCATGATAACAAAACAACATGAGATAAAGTCAAGCACATTTAAAAATGATGAAATCAAGAGACATAGTAAATATAACATGTATTAGGCTATTGCTGGGTGCAGTGTGGCTTGCTGTTTTAGAGTAAACATTTTTATAAATAGAATAAGTACACACTAAAAAATGACACATAGGTAAACCAGTAATATAGTCATTTATCATCACCCGTATGATGTCCTGCACATAATCATATGTGCTATGCTTTTATATGATTAACAGTTAAGTAAGTTTATTTACATCAGCATCACCATGAACATGTAGTTCATTGCAGTATGTCAACATTATCGTATCAATAGTCAATAGGAATTTTTGAGCTTCATTATAATCTTCTGAGACCACCATAATCTATGTGGTCTCTCATTGGCCAAAACATTACAATGTGACACAGGCTAAATAATTGAGCTACTCTAAGTGTCTATATATTTTAAAAATTTTTCTTTGTGCAAATGTATATGGCTTCAAGAAGAGAAAAAAGATAATTGCTGAAGGTTATCTTATTACTGAAAAGATGAAAAAGAAATTACCTATAATGGAGGATTACTTGAATGTTAAAAACATAAAAAGTCTAAAAATGTATCATATTTACGTTCAATACATATGCCTATAGCATTGTTTTTCCATAGTCAAAGATATAATTGCCCTTTCACACCTGAGGATGAACAATGTACCCTCAATTATTTTTTAATGCGATTTATTTTTGTGGTACTGGAGATCAAAACCAGGGCTTTGTACATGCTTCACGAGCACTGACCCAATGAGCTACATCTACAACCCCCTCAACTATTTTTTAAAAGTTTAGAACAGAGCCAAACCATTTATACTTTCACACACGGTGCTGAGAAATTGAAGTTATGCATTGGATTCAGGAGGCTGATTTGCACAGAAGAGCTGTTATAATTCTGATTCAAGATCGTTTTTCTTAATAATAGGGGCTCTATTGGCTCAGGTCCATAAGTTCTCTCAAAAACCATGTTTATATTTAGGAATTAATAAATAATGATTCAGCAATGGTTGGTGTTTTAACACATCTACGATTTTGTTGAAAATTGTAATTTTTGGTACTTCCATAGACATAGTTGGATGCCAATTTCATGTCTCTTATCATCCCCCACTAGTTTTATAACTCTTGATAATAGCAAAAAACATAATAACACTGTTGTGCATTTAGGTGAATTAAATTATAAATGCCTCCAGGAACAAGAGGGAAAGCATTTCCTAATTAAGTGTTCCATAGCCCTGAAAAACAAGTTAACAGTCTGTACATGTATGTATGTCTTAAAGGTTTAGACAAAAGCAAATTATGATTTTTGTAGGGAAATAACGCTTATAAAATTAAACTGAAATAAATATTCCAAGTAAATAGAGTTACAGTTATATAAAAGGTAGTTACCACAAGAAGACAAATTTTAGTTGTTTTGCATTCTCAGAAATAGCTAGTCTTTATAAATATACCATCTCAAATTTAGATTCAACCTTACAAAATTGCCACTTTTATGTGAAAGAAATTGTAGAGCAGCAATATTCAATAATTCATGCTCACAGACTACAGTCCAGAAATCAATAAAGTGTCATCCAATTCTGTGTGGAAACAAGCCCATGGAAAAGGGAGGCCAAACAATGCTTTTCTCTATTTTGTGTTTCATTTCATCTGCACAGAAATTGAGCAAAGCAAGTACTTCGTTATCCCCACCGTGGCTTGTCAAGATGTCACAATCCATAGCTGGTGGAGCTTAGGTTTGAAGCTGGGCAGCTACAGCCATCTTCTGTCACCTGTACACTCTCCTGCTTCAGAGGGAGAGAACATTCTCGCCATTGAGGCATGGTTTCCCCCTGAGAATCCTCAAGAGTCAGTATGAACACCTCAATCACAGTGCCTGGGCTTAGATGAAACTCAGGAACTTCTCACATTCTGGACCCAGAATGAGCTCTCTACCCTGAAAACCTAGGATTCTTTCTGAAGGTCTGAAAATGAGTTAGTTGTTTACCTCCTTCTCCAGTTTTGTTTTCTTAGTTCTTTGGTCATATTGTTCACTAAGAAGACACGGGGGATCTGGTTATTCCTGGCTTTGGTGACCCAGGAGCAGCCTCTCTCCCTCTATCACTCTTTCTTCAAAGCACATTTGCTCATATGCCCTGGAGTTGCAGCTTTGAACTAAAGGTATACAAAGGAAAAGTAAAGGCTTATTTATTTTTTTTAAAGGCGGTTAAGGATGGAGAATTTTGAGAAGTCTAGAACCATCTTACTTAGCTGGAGAATGGTTAAGAATTGTAGGTGTTGGTCTTGAATGTTCCTGGATCAGCAAAAACAGCATCACACCTCCCACCTCCTGAGGCCATACCCATCTGTCAGCAATGTGACTCCTCTCACTTACACCCTCATGCTCCACACACACTAGTGCGTGCACCCCAGAAAGGGTGATTCTGATTAAACTTCCTGGTGATTCCAGAGGCTTCCTGCACCCCATCTTCATCTCAATGGGCAAAGTGGAAGTTTGAGTAACCACCTTGATCAAAAAGCACTTTGCTGCAGAATAGGAGACCCCTCACCATCATCCTCAGTGCCTATAATAATTCATCCACACAGTCTGCTTTTCTTTGCACTATCCCAGGGTATGACTGTTGGAAATTCAGAAATTTATCAAATCTATTTTATATTAGTAATCTAAATAACCTCCAGGAGGAAAAATGTAAACAAAGTGGAGCCAAGCCTAGCATACTTTTTTTTTTAATTTAGAAAGTAAAAGTAAAACTTCTAGATAAGTCCAGTTCCAAGGGAAATAAGATTCAACTCCCCCCCGCCCCCGTCATTCTTGGTGTCACTTTTTCTTAACAAACAAAACAAAACAAAAAAATTCCTAAGAAACCAAAAATCTACAAATGGTTAGATAAGTAAAATGCAGTATGCCCATATGATGAAATAATATTTTGCAAAAAACAGTGATGGAATTGTTAAGACTCACTATGATGCAGATAAACTTAAGAAACATTATGTGTTTCTTATTCATTCATATTCAATGTCCAGAACAGGCAAACCTATAATGATATAAAGAACTATGGGAGTTGTCCAGGGCTGGGTAGAGGGTGTCTGAGGGGGAAATAGAGAGTGTCTACAATGCACACGGTTTCTTTGGAGAATGAAGAATATGCTAAATGCCGTTGAATTATTCACTTTACATGGCTATGCTATACAGTATGTAAATTATGTCTCAATAAAGCTTTTATCTTTTAAAATAAATAATAACAGTAACTAATATCCTCAGGCTCTAACCTAAGAGGCTGCAACTGAGCAGTGCCTGTGTGGAGCCTGGGAATATGTAAATGCAGAGCTCCGCCCAGAGCGCTCTGCTGTGCCATCCCAATGGGTTTGGTTCCGACAGTGTGGTTCCGACAGTCAGCAAGCCAGGAGAAGTAGACCCAAAGCTTTCAGTCTTCAGATCCCAAACATGACTCCCTCTGGAAGCAAGCCAGGACATGATGCTGAGCCCTGCTAATGTCCTTGTTTCTTTGTTTTCTCTTCTCTCTCATACTACCAGCTCTTCAACTTTCACTTCCATTATTCTCCTTCCCCTTTCAGGAAATCAGCATGCTCCTCAGGGGTACTGTTTACATTAAGATTCTTGACTGGTAGAAGGTGACTAGTTACTCAGTTTCTAGAGCTCATCTGACACCGGACAAGCCACTGGGCTTGACTATGTTCTCAACTGCCCAGGAGCCAAGAGCAGAGCCAATGATGGCAGCCCTTCCTAGCCAGTACCCTAGACCACTACCCCTACCCACATTCACTTACTATACAAGTACCCCACGCCAAGACTATGCCTTCCTTAGGGATGTTACAATTTCAAGGAGTGTAGACCTGACTTCTTATGAACAAGTATTTCAAGAACCCTGATTTAACTCCCTGAAAGCCCTCACAGGTTAAAATGATGTTGATCCCAGAATCTAGAATCTTCCTTAAACTTAGAGAAAAATTCCTTCATGATGGGTTCAGAGTTAGTATGGGAGAAGGAGGTAGGGAATTTCATCAAGATCAATATAAATCTGATCTGCATGCATAGATGTGGCACAGTGGAACCTGGCATGGAGTGTACCCACAGGACACTAACTTAAATTAACAAACTGACTAAATGGAGCTTGGGCAGGATGAATTACAGCAGACTGTGTTCCAGGCCTTTGTGATTATGTCAAGGTCGATCCTGATGTTGTATATGACTAAAAGGGATTTTTAAAAAATTTTAAGCTAGCAATAAAATAGGCTTCCTGTATGGTTAATATAAAAAATCTTTCATCTTTTAGAAAATTTTAGATCATTCACAAACTGCTTGAAAACTACCCCCAAAACAGCATTTCAAATATATTTTTTAAAAGATATTGACAATAAAAAGAAGCAAAGACTTTTTACAGTCTCAAGAGTAAATACCACTTTATATTTCATCTTGGTGAGACTGTTGCAATTATTTCAAAGTAATAACTGGATACAAATGCGGTATTTTCTCCAGTGGTCAAATGTGTTCCAGAATGTCTGCCAGCATGATGATACCAACATTGATATAAAATTGCCATTTTAGTATCATCAGCTTAAAGTACTAATCAGAGAAAATGTGATATTCTTCAGAAGATAATTTTGGTCCATGGTCCTGAATCTAGCAGAAGTCTTTGGTTGAGGGAAGAAAGCAGGCAATTTTTTTCCTTGGAAGCTTTGTTGATCAGCATTTTGATGCCATCAAATTAAGAGATCTTGTCATATCTCACATGGCCAGATGGCTCATTGTTAGAAGCTGAAAAAAGGAACTGGCATTCTTCTAAGATAAACCATAAGTATCTATTTGGGCGTATTCAACATTGAAATGGCTAGATTTTAAAGGCAATTTGACATCCTGCTTTTGATTAACATTTGCTAAGCAGGATCTCCATAAGAATTGATTTCCTTGATGGCTTTGGCTGACTTCAAGAGAGACAGAAAGATTGCCAACAGAGCAAGTCAGAATATCACTTTGGGCCTGAAAACTGTGCCACCATCTAACCTCTCATATAGTGATTGGTCCTTAGTTCAAACAAAGCACAAAGACATTTCTCCACTACTGCATTTGATCATCTGAATCACCTAAAATGTTGACTAAAGTCAACATACAGAATCTTAAAACTGTCCTTACAGTTTCTGGGTTACAGTTTTATAGGTTCCATGCACAGAATTCTCTTTAACTCCTAGGACCATAATGCAGAATCTCCCAGGTGTAATATTTTAGTCAGACGCAGCACTCACTCCAGTTCCTCCACAAAACTCTATTTGGGTTTCCTGTTACCAAAAGTTCTCATTACAGCCTCCTGCAATAACCCCTTGAGCACAGAGCAGACTCACTCAGGATTTATAACCCACAGGTCTCTCTCCATTCTTATGGCTCAGGAAACATATCAGAAAATTATTCCTTTCATTATTTCACTATTCCCTCTTTCATTCACCTTCTTTAAGTCTGCTGAAGTGTGGCCAGAGTCTTCACTGTGTAAGAGGAAAGGCCTTCTGCTCATCAGCATGCTGACAATCATCACCAGCTTTGGGGAAAAGGTGGGGGAGTGTAAATTCAATTCAAAAGTCAGACTTGTTTTTTAACCCATAAAATAGAACTGTTTTGTGCAGACTTAATTTGTAAATACAGTCACTACACAAAAGTCACCATGAATTACAATCCACTTACAGTGATTTTACTTCATCCTCTTTTACTAGATTTTAAATGTCAGCTTCTTTCTCACATGAATCTTTCACCAAAATATATTTTATGAACTAATAAAATTTTACAGCAAATTTCTATTTTAAAAAATGCTTACAAGAACACCATTTGTAAAAAGGAAGTTATAAATAAATCACTGAGATTGCTTGAGTAAATAATCCACAATACTAAAGAGATTAAACTGTATATTGCCTGTAGACATTCAAAGTTTTGTTTTACATAAAGAACTTTGGGGCATTTTATCAAATTATGTAGAAGTCAAAATCACAAGTGGCATCATTTTCTTAGTGATATTTATTCCTACATTGTTTCATTTTAAAACCATAAGAACAGAAAAGTGGCATTAGTGAAGGCTGAAGGCAGACAGACCATGTTGAAGAAAAAAGGTAATTCTGTAAACACATTATGAGTACCCATCCAAATGGAGGTGAACAGTCAACACAGCAGTTACACCTGACTCTCAGCTGCCTGGTGTCTCTGCCATACAGCCCCAGCCTCTCCAGAACAGAATTCTCTCCAACCCCTAGACCACAATTCACAATTTTCCAAGTGTCAATAGTTGAGTAAGACATGACACTCACCCCGGTTCCTTTATGATTCCTGTTACCAAAAACTTCCATTACAACCTCCTGCAATAACCCATCAAGCAGAGAGCAGACTCAGGGATTGTAACTGACAGGTCTCTCTCAATTCTTGTTGCTCAGGAAGCATATCATAAAATTGTTCTTTTCGTTATTTCATTAATCCTTCTTTCATTCACCTTTTAAAAGTCTGCTGAATTATCGCCTAGTCCTCACTGTGGAAGAGGAAAGGCATTCTGCTCAACACCTTTGTTCTCCCTTTTCCGGGAGCTAGGCCGCATGTCTTGCTCTGGATTTCCCTGCTTCTTTCCCTTCTTCCTCCCCTCCTGCTTAATCTAGATCCTCTTACCAGGTCACTGTTCACAGGTGCTAATGGTGGCAAAATCATCCATTCAGTGTCCATGCAGTATCAACTCATGGTTTTCAAATTGTCCCCTCTGACTTCAAATCTCACCTCAAAACCTGCCTTCTCTGGAATAGCATTTGTGATTAACCCAGCTCTCTGGATGTCTTCCTCCAATATATGCAACCTGTCACCCTGCCACACTGCCTAAGGGTCTTCATTTTAGGAATATGTCCTGCTTCTAGACAAATCATAACCCTAAGAGCAAGAACAATCCCTTGAATTGATTATTTTCTGAGCACCCTGCACAAACACCATACACCTGCAGGAGGCAGAACACAGTTTCCTCATCAAAACCTCCTAAACCAGGCCCACCATTCCCAGCTCTTCTAGAACGAGGCTTGTCTTATCCTCTCCACTTGTAGCACAGCATGAGCAGATGCCTAAACCTCAGTGAAACAGCCCAAGGTCATAGAGTGGAAACTTGTCAAGAGCAATGCAATCATGTGGACCATCTCACCAAGAAGTGGATTTAGTGTAAAACTGTCAAAGTTCAAATTTGAGGATGCCTTTGGCCTCTCCCAAGACCCTGGAATGGGGCCAAACACTGTATTCACATGGTTCTTTACGCAAATTTTTTCAAAAGTCATGTTTTAGGCACAATTATCTCTTTTCATCCAGACTCCTATCATATCTTATTGTCCCTCATTGGATTGACCTTGGGCATTGGTGGGATCTGGCTTCAGGGAAATTCATTGGGGTTGTGTTGACCTGAGGTATATTTATGTGGCTTAGAGTCACTCTCATATACACTTAAGTGATTTCTAGCCTTCTGCATGTGGGAAAGGTTTTCAGGAATATTCCTACCCCAGAGTGGCAACTCAACCAGACATTGCAACAGAAATGCTGTCAGGTCAGAGATCAAGTCATGTGGATATGCCCTACAGTTCCCAACATCAGAACTCTATAGGAGTGGAAAGAAAACCACTCCCTACCTTGTATGTTTGCAACAGTAGCTAGTCTATGTAAAATTCTTCCAGCCATTAGACATGCAAAATTTAATACATGACTGGTTTCTCATTGACACTTACTCAACCCAAATTTCTCTACTAGAAAACAATTTATTTGGTATTGCAGCAATGAAAATTGTAAGTGCACCATGCATTTGTTCTTCTTCCATGGAAATAACACAAAAGAAAATTAATCTAAATACTTAACATTTGTAGAGCACAAAACTATAACTATATTGCAAACAGTAAGTGTGCCTGTAAGAACTCATATAAGACAGGCACATTGGCACATGCCTCTAATCCCAGTGACTCAGGAGGAATATAAAATTCCAGGCCAGCCTCACCAACTTAGTGAAACCCTGCCTCAAACAATTAAAGGTGGGCGGGGTGGGGTAGGGGTCGAGGCTGGGGGAGGCTGGGGGCGTAGCTCAATGATGAAGCACCCCAGGGTTCAATCCCAGTACTTAAAAAAAAAAGTAACTTGTACGTGAAAGAAATTATAATTCCACACTAAATTTGATATTAAGCCGAAAATGTTTAAGATTGTCAATCAAAAATTTTGTAGCTGAAAAAAGCTCAATCAGCCATACTGGAGAAAGACTGAATTATCCTTCTATTCATCCTAGATACAATTATATTATAAAACTGTCTCCATATGAAGAGATGAACAAAGAGAATGCAGCCTAAAATCTCAGGGGAAAGCATTGAGCAGTTAATTAGTTAAAATATCATTTTTTTCTGAAAATTTCAGTGTTGTTAGTATTAGCCTTTCCAAATTTGAATTCATTTTTAGATATAATTAGAATTTTATTACCTCTTTTCTAAAAGAAGTTTTTTTTCAAAATTGTACATATATCAGACCTTAAAAAAAATCTGCATCTTCTTCTACTACAAAGAGATAGAAAGACACACACTCTAGGTAAAACCAGGTTTTGTCTGCATTTGGTTATGTTTCTATCTTGGCAAAGCTAAAATTGTGAAGGATTTCCTTTAGATGTAGGCAGAATCTCATTTTTAGCCAAGAAGGACTCAATAGAGAATTAATCCTTGGAATAGGGAAGACAATATTGGAGGGCAGATGAAGCACTATTACAGATGCTTGTGATTGATGTCTGGTCTCTGCTTCACCCTCTCCCACCATGATGCAGGATAAAAAGGGTTGTAGGATGCCCAGGAGCAAGGTAATGGGCTTTCTTTAAGGTGAATGGCAAATTGTCTATCAATTCAGAAACTGCAGCCCTGGCTACATGTTATTAAAAGTCCCTGAGCACTAATGGATATTGACCCAGCTTTCCAAAAGCAAAGTTGCAATTATTGTATGAATTTTCTCAAGCTGCCTTAGATCATGAACTACTTCTGAGCTCCATCTATTATTTATGCTTCCATTTGTGCTGTCTGCAAAGGGACTCATGCCCATTTCCTTCCTATTTTCCATCCTATTGTCCCAGAGCAGAACCTCTGAACAAGCATGTAGGCAGCATTCCAAGCCCCTCTCCCTCCCCAGTGCTCATTAAGTTACCTCAATCCCTAGGACACTGTGTCCCAGGGATGCAGGATCTTGTGAGCCTATGACACTGAAGGAAATCTCCAGTGTTTGGGAGTTCTGCAGCAGTGATCTTTATACTTTAGCAACGTGTTTTAGTTCTAAGTGACTTTTCCAAAAGCTTTCAATTATGTTTTTATGTTAATCTCAAAAATAGATGCACTCTAATAAAACCATGACACCAAACAACCAATTGCAGATATTAGTAGGCATCTAATAAATTCAAATAGTGAATTAAATGTCTTGATGACTAATTATCTCAGTTGTGTATGGGAAAATTAACTGGTTAACAATAAAATATATTTATATATATTATATGGTGATTTTTGGCAAAATATAAAACCTCATTCACATTATTTTATTTAACATGAGTCTTCCAAGTTCTTATTTCTAACACTGCCCTTTCTCAAGGCATCTCTTTCAGTCAGATTCTTTGGTTTCCTGAGAGTGTGTTGTACTTTCTCACCTCCAGCATTACTCCTGCTTTCTAACCTACTAAGGACACCTGCCCCATCCCTTGCCCAACAAAAAAGCCTTTTATCTTTCAAGAACATAGTTCATTTCCTTGCTCAAGTTTTCTTCTCTTCAACACCATCTGAATATTCATAGTAGTTTTCTATTTATGAAATGATTTTGGAATTTAAATCATAGGAATTATTTTATCAGTTGAAATTATTTAATATTGTACCTACTGTTTTTAAGCTAACTTATTCACTCTTTGATCTAAGATGACCAGAAATAAGAAGCAACTAATTCCAGATTAAATCAGTTAAAATGAACTAAAATACTAAAGCAAAAAGAGGTCTACTTATCACAATTGTATTGAAAGTGGATGGAGGAAAGAAACAAGAAGAGAACATAGGGAAATTGAGAGACGGGTTCATCAGAGTTGTGGACAAGGGCTTGAAGCATTATAAGTCCTTTTATCTGTTGCATGAGATTCAAAAACAGAGCTGAAGATTGTGTTAGGACTCTTCAGGACTCTAATGCAAGCAGGCATTTTGACTGTGTTTGGGCCATGAAAGGAAGAGGGCATCTGCTGAGACCACTGGGCAGTTCTCAGCAGTGCACCACAGACCTGTGTAGGAACCCAAAGGTGAAGTGATTGTTTCTATGCTAACCTATATAAAATGTGTGCACTTGCAAAACAGCTTCCCAAACTGATTCCTGCTTTCTTCCAAAAAGCCTGTTAGGTTTTTCATTTAACTGACTGTTTTTTTCCTCTTTTTCCCAGGTCTGCTTTGTGAACCTGGATGTCAACAAGGATGCAAGCAGCACAGAGCACCTGCAGCAGGTAACACCGGGAAGCTGAACTCTCCAGGAGCTCACTGTAAGAGCTGCCCAATCTGACCCCATGCTTACGTGATGATGTTCATTTAAAGAGACCACAGTGAGAAGGCCTCACCCAGCCTGCATCCCCGACTCTCCTGGCTTCTTTCCCAGGACTTTGCCCTTCTTAACATTTGTGAAACTTGCTTTTCTGTGTCAGAACTGTTTTTAGCGTGCTCTTCCTCTGGCCCACCAGTGCCTCAATGTATCTGCTCTCTCCTTCCTTCACTCCCAACACCCAGTCTGAGGCAACTTTTTTATGTTTTTTGTAAAACCTGAATGATACCAGCCAATCCGTCCTCTGACTCTTAGGTTGCTCCTTCCTGCTGCTTCCATCGGACCCTAACCTTGACTTCCGTGTTTTACACCCATCTGGGGCTTGAACCTTATGGACCTTGTAGTAGCTTATGTTCTCAAGCATGTCCAAGGTTGTGAGAACCTTGACGTGAATCCCTGACAGAACGTAAGCACTTGGAGTTCTCCTCTGTTCTTTGGAAACAGTCTGCAGGACAATGGGAAGAATTAAGTGGTGTGATAACCATGCCCAAAGCTGACAGTCTGCCCTTGCCATTTGGTGTAACACTGTTCAGAGTATACCATCTGCAGCTTGATTATCACAGAACGGTAGAAGGATTATTTAGTTACTCAGTATCGGGTACCTAAGTACTCCATACTCAATACTGACAATCACTTGGTTACTCTTATCATATTTTCTCCTGATAATGTTGCACCAAAGCAATATAAACCTAGTTGTTCACACAGATATTTTTTACAAATCTTTACTACCCTCTAACTATCATCATCTGTGTATTTCTGGAAGAATTTTCAAGAGCAAGTGTACATACAATGTTATTTGATGGAATTATGGTGTTGAGTTCATTGAAAAGAGAACAGGGAGGATGAAAGCAAGCAGGCATGTCCAGACCCTGTGAGTGATTTGAGACAATCTCCTGGCATGATGTGGAGCAGGCACATTGGCACTGATTTGTGCCAGCAACTAACTCTGGGTTGCTTCTGTATAAAATGAAAGCAATAATGGTACCTAGTATACACAGGACTGTCATGAGGATTAAATACAAAACAATGTAAGATTTGGACAGTCCTTAGTACAGTGCTTAGTACACAAAGAAAAATCAATGTTAGTCATTATCTTTACCATTATTATTGTTAAACACGAAATCATTGGTGAACAATTCTTTGTTTGAAAGCTTAAGAAGGGAATTTTTCTACACTATTATTTATGTCTATTGTGTGGTATTAATTACTAAATGATCACTTTGGAAAATTTAGAGTAAAGAGTTTCTAAAACTTAAATTTTCTATTACAGTCTTAATTCTTTTTTTAATATTTATGGTTTTTAGTCTTAGGTGGACACAGTATCTTTATTTTATTTTTATGTGGTGTTGAGGATCAAATCCAGTGCCCCGCGCATGCCAGGCGAGTGCGCTACCGCTTGAGCCACATCCCCAGCCCCATATTCCAGTCTTAATTCTTATGTTTTTATTTTACATAATTTCTTCCAGTAATAGCTTTAATAGATTGAGCAATTTGAACTATGAGCAGTTACATAAATAAATCATTTTGCACATAAAATAGTTTGGGAGTTATCATTATGGAAGTGAAAAGAAATAATCTAAACTAATAAAGATTCTTGTTCTACAGAAACTGGTCAATGTTTCTCCAGATCTTCCAAAACTTATCAGCACCATGAACGTCCAACAACCAAAAGAAAATGAAATTGTCCTCCTGAGTGGGTTAGCATCTGGTAATCTCCAAGCAGATTTTGAAGTTTCACAGGTATGAAAGCTAAGTTCTTGATAAGACATTCACTTTGTACTATGTTATCCAAAGTCAGCTCAGCAAAGATTGATATGAACCCAAAATAGATGCCTCACATAAGCTCCTATACCATAAAAATCAACATAGTATCTGTATTTGATAATAGTCTTTATTTGTATTTCTTCAAAATATTGTCACTTGAAAACTGACAAAACTTATCTTGCATTAATTCTTAATTTCTAATATCTTCTCAAAAATCAATGATTCTCAGTTGTTCTTGAACTAGAGTAGACACATTGGGCAATGACTTTCTTGGTTTCTGAAATCTAGTAGATAACCAAAAACAGAATTTTCTTTTCTTTTAGGAACATTACCAAACTTCCAACTCATAACATGTGATTTTGAGATCCTATAACATCATCTTTCTCGGTTCTCTTTACTTCTTAGAAATACCAAACTAGTCAAAGCTAGTAAATAAAGACCTGCAGTCCCAAGTTTTCTTGGACCCAAGAATAAAATCCCCAGACAAAAGAAATATTATTAAAAATAAAACAGGAAATAAAATACTATTATTATGACTCAGTGCATTCATGTCCACTAATATTTTATAAATCATCATCAAAACACTTACTTGAGGAAATATGGGTAAAGCTGTTCAATTTGCAATAAAAATACACACAAGGTCTCCTATAGTGATACATAACATAGCTCCAGATTAAAATAATGAGCATTTACTTCCTACCATATTGTTCTTCCTTAGATTTTAGTTTTGCCCTCAATTTTGAAATCTTTTTTTTCTTCAATCTTTAAAAATCTTCAAAACATAGGAAGCCCAGCATTATTATAGCTCATCTCCAGATAACTCATGAAGATTTCTCCCCAGCCCAATACAATTTTCTAATTGAAATTCTCATCTAATAGCATTTTCCCTGAGCAGAGAGTCTAGGTTTATGAGAGAGGAAAAAAAATAGAAAATGACTCTATATTATGAAAAACTATGGTGATCACAAATAAGGTTCAAACCTGAGTTTCACAAGTGTTAGAGCGGAAAGTCTGTATCACCTCTACTGCTATGCCCTGGTAATGCGTTTCTCCCTTCATCCCCCACCCCATTTAAAAGATTTTTGCTTTACCGGGTGTAGAGCTCATTAATATAACACATGAAACTCCAGGTAAAGGAGCCCATATAGAAGACTGGCTCTCCTGGAAGCCAAAGCATTTGCTCTTTTATAATAAATAAGAGCAGAAAGTCCTTGGCCTGTTCATATATCTGCACCTTGGTATAATAGTTTTCTTTAATAAAGCAGGGATTTCATTATCCATAACTGAATCTTGCTAATCAGAATACTGTTATAACTGAATAGACATCATTTTGGATTTGAAGCCAAACAATGTGGATCTTTCTGAGGTTGGTCTGTCCATCTATAATAGTGAAATGGTAAAAATTTCTACTTTGCGGGATTCATTTGAGGGATGACATGAAATAAGTAAAAAACACATTATTTAAAACAAACTTTAGTTTCTGTGACAAAGAAAAGTAGGTAGACTTAAATCGTAAGAAACCCGGCATTTTACAAAAATATACAATTGAAACTATTTTCCAAAGAAAAAGAAAATCCAATTCCAGAGAAAATGGTTTATCTCCAAATTTCAAGCTTTACAATAATGATTTTCTAAGTAATATGAAATGTCAATTAATAAGCAAGAAGGTTTTATTGACAGGTGTTTATATATCTTTGATTTTGTAGCTACTAACAGGCATGTATGGTATAGATTTTACAGGAATCTTAAGTCATTTTTTAATTTATAAACAAATTGCAAATTATGTCTTTAAAACATAACAGAGAATAAAAACTTTGTTTCTAACTTCTTTATAACATCAACATTTCTTATTTTCTAGTTTTTTTTTTTTTTTTTTTACCAAAGTGCCTTTTCTTTATGGAACATTTTTTCTAAATTTTGTTAAATGCAGGTATTATTTGAAAACCTCAATTTCAAAGACTTACAAAAACTCTATGAAAATTGATACTGACATTAATTGGACCTGACCTTGAGTTGAACTTGCTAGACTGATTATCCTCAGGATTCTTAATTAAACATGATAGAAAATTAGCTTAAGCACAAAGAGAATGTACTGTCTCACATAGCTAAGCAAATTCAGGGGACAGATTAGATGTGGGGATTGAGCAATGCCATCAAGACATGGATTTTCTCTTTTAGTCTCTTTTCTACTTTCTCTCCATTGGTCTGATTATCCCACAAGTTCCTCCCACAAGGAGACAATAGCCCTTCAGGTTCAAGGTGAATTAAAAAAAAAAAAAAGTCCCTTCCAACTGGCTCCCAGCAGGTCTTTTTGAGTCCTAAGAGCTCTTAAGTGCACCTGCCCATTTTTGAGCCAATCGCTGTGACCTGAGCAGTGCATGGTTCAGATTGGCCAGGCCTGAGTCACATGATCACCCTTGGAGTTGAAGATGAATAAACTCTATGTGAATTGTTTGGACAGTGAATGAGGCAGAATATGGTGCCCCACAGAGTATGAGAACCAGAGGACAAATGATGCTGGATTAGAAAAGCATCAAATACCTTCTCTGAGATCAGAAAGTTGAGTGGTCAAGAACTCATTAAAGATCGCTCATAAAATCATGTGGCTCATGCCTATAATTGCAACCACCCGGGAGGCTGAGTCAGGAAGATCACTTGAGCCCAAGAATTTTAGAGACCAGCATGGGCAAGAAAGACTACATCTCAAAGAACAGACGACCAAACATGTTTGGAATCTGGCACACTTTTTCTAAGAGCTATCAAGAATTGCTGGTAAGCTACCTCCCTCTTAAATATGCCACATCTCTGTATTACAGGGATCCCGGTCACTTCCTAGGTATGGCTTCACCTTTCTGCAATCTCCCAAAGCTACTACATCAGTTTTAGGTACCACAACCTGTATGTTCCAATAGGTCAGCGGTGTGGGGGCAGCAGAACCCCACTCTAGCCAACCATAGCACGGATTTCCTTGTTGAGGGATAGATTGGGTTTGGTTGTTTTGCACATTGAACTTTGTGACCGATTAAGATGGAGACAGCTGCAGAGGCAACCCAAGGTGTGTTATTCTGGGATGTCTGAATCGGTTGACCTAAGGTCTTGGCTAAGAATCCCATTAACCTCTGAGGAAGGTAATAAACAAGTCACCTTGAATCTTTGACCCAGGAAATTAAAATATCAAAGGAGATTTTTTTTTTTTTTTGGT
This sequence comes from Ictidomys tridecemlineatus, assembly GCF_052094955.1. NCBI lineage: Eukaryota > Metazoa > Chordata > Mammalia > Rodentia > Sciuridae > Ictidomys > Ictidomys tridecemlineatus. The sequence continues at coordinate 188,467,859 of NC_135483.1, read as the reverse complement.
GACAAGCCTGAAACTTGCAAAAGGCCAGGCTTATTCCATTTCTCTTAACTTCAATTTTCTAGTCCAAAAAGTTGAGATTAAAAAATAATAATAAACATTCTCAAAGGCTTGTAACAATAATGATTTGACAAAAAAAAAAAAAACAAACAAACAACATGAACGTACCTTGAAAGAATACAAAGGACTATTCAAAAATTTTTCTTTCATATTCAAAAAAAATAAAGAAAGAAGAGCATGGTAGGAAAAAAGCACCAAAATCAAAATTAAGTGTTAAGATGGAGTCCTAACACCAAGAGAAACCATCCAGTCACTAATTGGTGAGGCTTTGGGGGCAAAAAGGCAGAATAATATTGCAAGGATGATGTGGAGAATTGTCATACATTCTTGAGAAGTTTTGTTTTCCGTGAGAAGTTTTCTCTTTATGTCTTTGTCTTTTCACCTCAACAAACTACCCCATTGCTTTTTTTCTTATTCATATTTTTATCCATGACTAAGACACTGGCAGGATATTATGCCCTGTCCCCCGGGGAAATTGTTTGATTCATATTTGCATCTCATGATGTACTTCACATATAATATGCATTCAGAAAATGTCTGGTATGTTCCACTTTAGTGTATTATGTCTAAATTCAGTGGAAGGAAAACTAATGAAGAGAGTTACCATTAATCTATAGAGTAGCTCCTTGTCATTCAGGGGATCATAGCCACTTTGTGAATTCAATAAAGCTATAAAGCAATGCATTGCAAATGCTAATAATATATGTAGAGATCCCCAACAGATTCCTTGAAAATGCAGCTTATAATATAGTGGGTCCTGGGTGAGTTCTAAGATGATACATTTCTAAGGAGCTTCCAAGAGAAGGACCATGTATGAGTCCATAGTCCACACTTTTAAAAGCCAGATTGTGGACCACTTTCACTGAAAAATGGCTCCAATCACATATGTACAGTGATGAAGTTTTAACCAGCTTTGAATGGCTGTGACCAATACACCTGACAAGAACAACTTAAAGAAGGAAGAGTTTAGTTGGTTTACAATTTTAGGGGTTCTGTGCATGGTCAGCTGATTCCATAGCTCTGGGCCCAAGGTGAAACAGAATATCATGGTGAAAGGTTCTGGTGGGAAAAAAAAATAGCTCAAGACATGGAAACCAGGAATCATAGGGACCTCCACTCACCAAGGATAAGTGTACATTCTAGAGGCGCATCTCTACAGTGATCTGCCACAATTACCACCCAGTGATTTCGTATCAGTGGCTTATTTCACTGATTAGGTTATACCTCTCAGAACCTGATCATCTCACCTCTGAAAATTCTTTTATTGTCTCACATAAGCTTTTGTGGGACACCTCGTATCTCAACCATAACAGATGAATTCTATTTCCTACCATATAAAGATTCCAGAACCCCTTGGAGAATGATTGAACTTTCCATTTTATAGTAATCTTTTCTAGAATAACTCTAGGTATAATGGTCAACTGAAAGTTGATAAATAATGTAACAAAAAAAGTAAGCGACTTTACGAAATACAGTACAAATGTCTGTGTGGACGTAGCCCTCTGTCACATTCACTTCTCATAAACACACACATTCAGACTTGGGGACTCCAGAATGGCAAGTCATTAGTAGTAGAACCAAGAAACTTCAACCTCAGATAAACATATGATTGAATAATTCTTTCTTCTAAATTGAGCATTGAAACGTAAAAATATTTTCCTCAAACATTTCAAATTCTACTTCAGAAAAAAAATCTATTTAGTGATCCCCTGAACACGAATTCTTATTTTCATTCAGAGAATTTTCACTTAAAATTTTTTCTTATGAAAATAAAAACCCATGCAGACATAATTCATTCTCATGATTTACTAATAATCTGTCCAGGAGCAATTGAAACTTTTAATTGCTATTTAACAAAAATAATATGTGTAGATAAAATGTGTCCTGGAAAACAGGCATATGGTCTGAAGCCCTAGAACTGAACAGAATTAAACAGGTCTAACTGAGACACTGTGGGATAATTTGGGCCTTTTGATCATTGTTTTCCCTATACACCAGTTCCCAGAAGCTTTCTTTAAATTTCATGTACTCCTTCTTCAGATGAGCAGTACAAATGAAAAGATCTAACTCTAGTTGATAAAACATTGACTATGCATCCAAAATTCTGGCAGAACCTTCACTGAACATCATCAGGGCAGAGAAAGACATTGGCCTGCAGAGCTAGAACTCAATTTAATCAAAAGAAGCGAACCAGCCAGCGTGCACACAGCTTTTCCCAGGCTTCTTCCTGACTCCAGACCTTGGCTTCCTTTCCATAGAGCATTTAATCTGGGAACATTATCATGGTAAATTCTTTCTCTGCCCCTTTGAAATGCACATCATTTCCAGATTTAAGACCCAGAAATGTCTTTGTGTAGGAAGTAGGGGCCATCTCTTTGCAAAGCCCTCATCAAAGATGTTAGTGCCCCATCTCTCAGTCTCTATAGGACAGTTAGAACAAAACTCCTCTATGCAACCTGCACCCAGTCATGAAACCAACTCTTGTCACAAATACTCAGGAAAGCTTACTTTTACATTTACTTTGAGTCAAGCTCATTAGCAAAGGCCTTAGGCCTCCCCGTTCCCCCCAGATCTCAAGTTTGTAGCCTTGTGTTTCAGTGCCACTGAGTTCTGAATTCTCTCCCTTATTTAATAGCCTTGAATAAAATATCTCTTGCCTGTTGAACTTTTCATGATTCAATTTTTGCTTTCACCAGGGAAAACCAAAATATGTGATACAGCTGGTCCAATATCCCCTAAGTTAAGCTTTCTCCTTGGGTGCCTTGTGTTCCCAAATACCACTTGAATTTTTTCTCAAGCAGCTCATCAACATAAGCCAGAAGATATTTGAAATATTTTTAAGATTTCCCACTCTTTTTATCAGGGGAGGTTGGTGCACAGTGGAAGGTCAGAAGCAATAGTGTTCTATTTCCCTTTCAAACAGTGTCTTCTTTTCTCTCTGCTTGTAGTGCCCTTGGCTGCCAGATATCTGCCTGGTCCAGTGTGCAAGAGGGAACAGACCCAACAGTACCAACTGCATCATCTTTGAAATCAACAAATTCTTGATTGGTCTGGAACTGGTGCAGGAGCGGCAGCACCACCTGGAAACAAATATCTTGAAACTGGAGGATGACACAAACTGCTCCTTGTCCTCAATCGAGGAAGACTTTCTCACTGCCTCTGAGCACTTGGAGGAGGAAAGCGAGGTGGAAGAATATAAGAACGGTGAGCACTTTTCAATAAGAAAAATGCACATCCCGAAATTAGTCACCATACAAAAATGTCTGCGTGAGATTTCAGAAAAGTTTCAGTTTGGCTGACACGACACAATCTTCACTTGCTAGGTTGTGAGAAGGAAGAAAGATAACACTGGTGAAGATGCTGGTTAATGTACTTTGCAGACTTAGCAGTTGGATGGTTGCAGACTTCCAAAAGATGCCTTAGGGATGCTAAAGGAAATCTGTGTGGCTTAAGAGGAAATTTTCCTACCTGGCAGAGATGGAAGCTATTCCTGGGAGGACAGTTAGTTTCCCTAAGACTTCCATAAAAGGCAAATATTAGTTGGAGTCAAGTTGGACTGGCCTGAATTTGAATCCCAGAACTGTCACTTTAAGGCTGTGAGTCCTAGGATCATCAATCTAATCTTTTTGAGTCCCAGTTACCTCATCTATTATTTGAGAATACGATAGTGTCTATAGCTACTGATCTTTGTGACGATAGAAAGAGAGAATCCAGGAAAGTACTTAGCATTTATTTATTCAGCTGGTTCTGTTGACCCCTAGAGCTCAATTAATGGGTTCATCTTCCTCACCCTTAGCCATAGAGGAAAAAACACCCAGATTCCTTGCAATTATTGCTGGGCAAGTCCTATGCAAACTTCAGAGTAAATCTTTGCAACAAGGTCCACTATTGAGCTTGCTTTAAACATCCTCCTCTTTCCTCTTTTCTTTTTGCACATTAGAAAGCTCGAATATGCAATTATCTGTGTTCCTGAATTTTTATTTCCCCTGAAAAAATGGTGATCAGCCTTTAGTCCTTGCATCAAAAGCCATTTATTGGGTAGCATCCCATAATGGAGTTCAAAAGAATTTTAAGATTCACTTTTCCTAACAATATCCAGCCACGGAATGGGCTGAGGTACTGATACATGCTACAACACAGATGCAGTATTCTCAGTGGAAGAAGCCAGTTGTAAAAGACTTTATATTGTAGGACTCCACTTATATGAAACATCCATAATAGACAAATCCTTGAAGATAAAAAAAAAAAGAGTTGCCAAGAGGAAGGAGGGAATGGAAAACCAGTACAGGGTTTCTCATTGGAATGATGAAAATGCTCTGGAATTAAGTCATGGTGATAATTTTACAGCATTTTGAATGTGCTAGAAGTCACTACATTGCCTTTTAATGGTTAAAATGGTTAATTTTGTTATGCTGATTTTATGTCAATTAAAAATGTGTAAGAATCTAAAAAAAGTTCACAATGTTTCATTTGAAGAAAAAAAAAATAAAAATAAGATAGTGCATTAAGGCAATTTTGGAAAGTAATTGTTATTTTAGACCCATGGCAACCTGATATTCAAAAAATAATAGTGGCCCTCATTTTCTCTTTACTAGGTTATGAAAATATAAATCTGTCAGCCAATGCTTTGGAAAGTAAAAAGCAAAAGAGAGTCACCCAAGAGGAACAGGATTACAACAAAGAAAAGTTGCTTTATGCTCTGGAAGAAAAATGCATTAACAAATATTCACCTTTTATTAAAACAGAAGGATATCTGGAAAAGGTAGCAGAGAACACAGGTTTGCAGAGTCTAGATCTTTCCACCAAGCCATCCCAGTGGAAGGGTGAAGCTATGAGGAATGAGCAACCAGCTACCAATTATTATTATTCAGAACATTGTAAAGGTCAAGTAGAAAAACCTCAGGCATTGTGTATTCCAAGTGATGCTTATTTCTCCATGATGGGTAAGAAAGATGGACCTTCTGCATATGATATTGTCACTGAACATGGCAACAGCCTAGATCCAGGAGATCATGAAGGCCCGAGAAACTCACTTCCTCCTATCCAAGATGGAGAAGCCACAACTGGCGAGTATGCTACAAATTTAGCAGAATCTGTGCTACAAGATGCATTTATCAGATTATCTCAGTCTCAACCTACACCAGCCCAGGAATCTGCAGTCAGTGTTTCTGTAGGAAGTGCTCTGCTTCCCACTAGCTGCTCAACAAAAGATGTAGTTGTCCCTCGGTCATGGGACGAGCTCCCCAAAATCGTCATAGTGCAGAGTCCAGAAGGCAGTGATGCTGGCCCTGAACCAGGCATCTCTTCCTGGCCTGAGATGGAGGTCTCTATGGAAACCGCAGGTGTCCTACCCGGAGAGGACCCCAGCAGACACCCTCAGAGTGCTGTAGAAGTAGCACTCGCCTGTGCAGCCACTGTGATTGGAACCATCTCCAGTCCACAGGCTACCGAAAGGTTCACAGTGGAACAGGAATCCCTGGTAGCAAACTGTGCCCTGGGAGGCAATGGAGCACTTCAAGAGCAGGCATCTCAAGGACTCAAGGAGTCTTCCATCAGTGAATACTCCTTTCCATCAGCTTTGTGTGGCATGACTCAGGTGGCAAGTGCCGTAGCTGTCTGTGGTTTAGGTGAAAGGGAAGAAGTGACCTGTCCTGTATCCCCAAGTAGCTTCTTGCCTGCAACAGAAGATGCAGGAGCAATCCCTCCACTTTGTAGTTCAGCATCAGAGAGGAACGTGGAGGTGGGGAAGGAAGCCATTGCAGAGGCTTTGCTCACAGAGGCCGCTCTGGTTTTAACTAGGCCTCAGACCTACAGCAGCATTGGTGACCTCATGGAATCTGTGAACAGGAGCATCATAGAATCTGCCTCAAAGTCTCAGATGCTGTGCTCAGAAAATATCCTGAGGAATGAACTGACACAGACCCTGTCCAATGTTATTCTGAAGCATGCCATTGATGAAGTTCACCAGAAAAATAAAATAACCCACCCCAACGATGGCAGGCTTTCATCTGAAACATTGGACGCCTTAATGGAAAGCACAAATCGACTGCTCCACAGTGTGATATGCTGCACGTTCAAGAAGATGAACCAGATAGTGCAGCTTGGTCAGTGTCCTCCTGTCCTTTCTAAGGAGACTATCAGATGGAGGGAAATGGAACCCCTCAGCTATCAGCTATTTGATCAGGTTGCTGGTCAAGCAGGCACAAAAGACACAGAATATGCCAGTGACCATCCACTTAGCAATGCACAAAGCACTAGTCTTGTCGCCAGTGATATTATGGACCTGAAGCAAGACAAGAGCCGAGTGAGGGCAGGCCTCATGGAGAACCCCCCACCGCAATTTGAACTGTCCTGTAGTCGCAGAGTGCTGGACTCTTCAACAGCTAAAACAACCTCCAAGGAAATGTGTATAGAAGGAACAGTGGGAGAAGACACAAAGGAGCCCCATCAGCCACCCAGGCACAAAGAGAAGGAACGCAGAGCCTCTTTCCAAGCAGAAAAGTTACCCACAGTGGACAAGTGTAGAAGCAGCTCCCAGGATGCCGAGGACAGTATCAATCCTAACACCCAAGAGAAGTACGGTAGTGTCATGCCCCTAAATAATGAAGTTCAAGTTCACCTGTCCTTGTTAGGGGACGAGTCGGCGCTGCCTGCTCAATCCCCAAAGCAGGCAGAGGACTACTGCATTACAGACTTTGCGGAAGACTTAGCAGAGACGGTTGTCTCCATGGCGACTGAAATCGCAGCAATCTGTCTTGACAACTCCTATGGAAAACAACCCTGGTTTTGCGCATGGAAAAGAGGGAACGAGTTTCTGGTGACCCCGAACGTATCCTGCCGACCCTTGAAGAGGAAGAAGGAAAGCCAGGGAGGTAGCAGCAGCTTGAGGAAGCACAAGCCTCCTAGGCTCAGTGAGATCAAGCGGAAAACGGATGAGCACCCTGAGCTTAAAGAGAAGCTGATGAACAGGGTGGTGGACGAGTCTGTGAACCTCGAGGACATCCCCGATTCAGTCAACACTTTTGCCAACGAAGTGGCCGCCAAGATCATGAGCCTAACCGAGTTCTCCATGGTGGACGGCGTGTGGCAAGCCCAGAGCTATTCCCGGAATCGGTTACTGGGTGGCGACAGGTGGAACCGGCTGAAGGCCTCTAGCTGTGAAAGCATTCCGGAGGAGGACTCTGAGGCCAGGGCCTATGCCAACAGCCTGGGATTATCCAGCACCTTAAGCCAGCCGGTCAGCAGGGCCAGCTCGGTCTCCAAGCAGTCGAGCTGCGAGAGCATCACCGATGAGTTTTCCAGGTTCATGGTCAACCAGATGGAAAACGAAGGGCGGGGATTTGAGTTGCTGCTGGATTACTATGCAGGCAAGAACGCCAGCAGCATTCTGAGCTCGGCGATGCAACAGGCGTGCAGGAAGAACGACCACCTTAGCGTGAGGCCGAGCTGCCCCTCTAAGCAGTCCAGCACCGAGAGCATAACTGAGGAGTTCTACAGGTACATGCTGAGGGACATTGAAAGAGAAAGCAAAGGCGGCGCCTCCTCCAGAAGAAGCAGCCAGGATTGGACGTCAGGTTTACTGTCCCCCCCTGCACGATCCCCGCTGTGTTACAGACAGTCGTCCATGCCAGATACCAGGTCCCCCTGTGCCGCGTTAACAGTGAATGCGCCAGTCAAAGCCAACTCCTTAGATGGCTTTGCCCAAAACTGCCCACAGGATTTCACAAGCGTACAGCCCGTCAGCGCAGCTTCCTCCTCGGGTCTCTGCAAATCTGACTCTTGCTTGTATCGAAGAGTTGGGACTGACCAGATCACAAACATGTTGATTCATGAAACGTGGGCAAACTCAATTGAGGCCCTCATGAGAAAGAACAAAATTTTCATAGATGATGCAGAGGGGGCTGAAGCCGGTCCTAATCCCCGGGGCTCTCCCTTGCAAGGGGAAAAGTGTGCAGACAGAATAGCTGCCAGCAGAGCGCACAGCAGGCCGCCTTTGCTTTTGCAGGAGTCTGTTGATTGCCGCAGGAAGGACTCTGTTGCTGAGAGCAAACATCCCTCAGTGTCTTCTCCAAGCAAAACGGCTCCTCTTGTGAACCAGGATGGCTTAGATTGTGCAAAGAAAACTTCCTCGTGCTGTGATGCTGGCCCTCTAAATCACACCCGGAGGTCACTTTGTTCAAGGGATGTGCCTTTGATTCAGATTGAAACAGAGCAGAGAGAAGAGGATACCAGAGAACCTGAAGGAGAACCTGAATGCTTCCTATCCGAAAGTGACACCCCACAGGAAGCAGAAGAGCATTTGAGTCAAGACAAAGTCCCTGATGTGGCCAGAGGTGGAGATACAGCTGTGAGCACCTGCCAAAACCCCGGGTGAGTGAATCATCTCTTAGACTCCAAGGGGAGCACGCCAGCCACTGGAGTCTACACCTTAATTAGTATTGGTTCTAAATCTTAAGACATATGGGGACTGTATTGATGCAAGAAATGAATTTCTTAGACTATAACTGATCTTCCTGAGTTAATATGCATTTATACTATAAGCTGGCAGTGATTTTTTTTAAATTTTGAAAACAAATTAAATTAATTTATAACACAGAAGAAATAAGGTAGCTTTCCTCCCCTTTAAAACTAACATCCCATGGTTGGCTACCTTTTAAAATGTATTCATGGTGATTTCAAGCCAAAAAATGTGTGTGTGTGTGTGTGTGTGTGTGTGTATGTATGTGTGTATTACACAATGCCAATTTATTAATGTAAAATTGATTAACTAATTTTAGAATTAGATTTTGAGATTAAATATTTTGGCATCATTTCTCTAGAATTCCACCTTTCAAGATTTTTCTTTTCTACCTTTTTCTAAAGATCATTGTGAAAACACTGTGTCCCTCAGGGGGTGGCTCTTTCATGAATCGTGTAATGTAAGTGAAAAGCAACACTGTTGTATTGTCATTTGAATGGTTTTGAACCAAAAAATTATAATGCAGTTGACAATATATTTTGAATTTGAGGCAAAGTAATTATTTATCTCAAGCCAAACAAAGAGATGTCAATTTCTTTTGCAACTTCCAAACTCTATAGAAAATTCATATGAGAGTATTGTATCATTTGCATCATTTCTTTATTTTTAATCTATAAAGTTAAGCAAAACAGAAAAACAAAAACAAAACATTAAGCTTCTAGCTTTATACACATAATGTTGGAGAAATAACCAGTGTGGTCTTTTCAGAGACATGATTATTGTTCATTCTTTGCAAGGAGCCTGAGATTTTTCAGTGTTTTGCTGCAATTAACAAACTGAACACAGCCATCATCATGGAATTTCAGCAGCTTTCTAAAGTTCCCAATCCATTTCCATCTCCCCCAGGAAAGCAGAAGGGGTGCACCTTCAGGTCCTAAAGTTCCCTGTTGGAGGGCATCATTACAGGATGTGGTTGGTACATGGTCCAGTTGGACTTGAATGTTTCCTGCTTAGCCACTTAGTGCTAAGAACTTTACTTTGTAATTCAGTGAAATTCTGGAAGAAATCATGTAAACATAAGGACGGGAGACAAAGTTTAATAAATGACAAGAAATCAAGCTTTTATATACCAGCAGTTCTCTATCTCTACACAAGATTTACTACAGACTTGGGTCCAGGCAGTATGGAAAATTATAATTTTTGAAAAGAAATCAAAGAATTAAAGAAACAAAATTGGCCAATATGCTATTGTAGGATTACCTTCACTTGAAATAGAAGTAAATAGAAAACCGGGATCATAGATTCCAGGTGTCTGACTTAAATTCTGCTTCAACACAGAGATCATGACCAAGCTGAGACTCAATCAGAAGCCACCTAAGTAGGCAGAATTCACGAACTGGCATGCAACGAAATTCAAGCTTGTGAGCTCAGATCAAACAGCAGTTGTCATTGAAGTTGAAATAAGTACATTACGTCATTTTGAATTGAATATCACTGATACTGTGCTTAAAATAGGTATAACCCTAGGGAGTTCCACAAACAATTTTTGAAATGTGTACAATTAAGACCTCCAACTGACTCAGGGTTGTGCTTCATAAATGACCTAAGCACTGATATGGATTTCTGTTTTGTTTTTCTACCAATGAAATAAAAGGAATGTGAAATTATCTATCCTAGAGAGTAAAAAGCTGGATCCACCAGTAAAGTTTTGAAAATATTTTTCTTTGTGGAGCAATATAACAAACTGTTAGAGACCAGGAACTCTACTAACAGACCTTGAGCTGGGGCAGCCTGAGCCAATTCCTAATCTCTGAACCTGCAAGTGGGAATAATAATAATAATAATAATAATAATAACCTCATGAAACGTCACAGTGACTTGGTTTCTGCAAGCACTCAGGAAATGCTTATGGTATCCTTACCATCTGTCATTTGTTCTTTAGGGAGAAAGGTATATGGTGGCCTTTATTCCAGGAGAATTCTTTTCCCCCAAAAGAAAACTGTCATGGAAATGAGAGAGTATTATTAAAACAAAGAGATTTGCCACAGTAGGTGGAATTTAGTCATCATTATATTACATTTTCTAAGCTCAGTTTTCATTATGGGATTTGATTTGTCAAAATAACTAAATAAAGAACTCAATTACCAGTGAAGGATTATACTTACTTATGCACAAGAGCGAGGTAGGTGACACAGGCTCTCTCAATTTTCTTTGGAGGTGGAGAAGTATTATGGCCTGAAGATATCTTTAGGTGACTCTCTGAGGGACAGTTTCATAATTATTAAAAATTTCATTAAGATTCAGCACACTAAATAAAAATCACTTTTTTATTAGCTGAAAGAACAACAACTTCAGATTCATTTTGGAAGGCATTCTCCAAAACAAACACCTGTTGTCTTTTATGTCAGCATATTTTTTAACATATCTGAATGATCCTTGGATGATAGAAAGTTGAATCATCTGGGGAAATCTTGTTTGGGGTTTGAACTAAATTACAGAATACGAAAAGTAGAGTGGTAAATTGTAGCTTACCCTGTGGCGGCTCATGAGGCATTTACCAGTCTCAGTGTCTGTGGATTGATCTTTTAAAGTCCATTCTGAGAATGGTCCAAAAAAAAAAAAAAAAGAGACCATTGGTTTCAGTTCCAAGTCTTCTCCACTCATAAACCCAGAGAATAGAAGGACTTTCAGCATAAGCCAACTTCAGATCCAAAAGGGTATAACCATCCACAAAGAAGGGAAGAGTTGACCAACCAGAAAAGGGGGCCAATGAGAAAATTTCTGAGGGTTAGGGCTTGAGGGTAAAAGGAAACAAAACTCCCTAAGAATTTATAACCACAGCTTTCCTAACTCATGTGAGGAGTTCTAATTTGGGCTATCTGTGTGACCCAGGAAACTCCAAACTGTTAGATTACCTTAAAGGAATTTCAGGTTAAAATCCTTGTAAGAGTTTGACAGAAAGCAAATATACTTCTCTGGAGATTTAAGTCCAAGTCTTAAAGGATTACAAAGCCCTGTCAAATATGAGCTAAGAATTTCAAACTGCAAAATACACATGGAATTAAGGCATCATAAGCAAGACTCAGCATAATCATCAAATTGCAAAATTAACCCTGCCAAGGACCTCTGAGGCCAGAATTATCAGAGAAAGAACATGATATATTTCAAGAATTTTATAAGGATACACAGACCAGGAACTCAGAGCAAACTATAATCAAAAATAGAACTAGGCAGATAGAAAAAATCAAATACTATAAAGATGAAAACTATGTTAATTGAAATAGATAAACCACCAGATGTATATTTTTAAATGTTGTTGAAAAATAAACATCAATAATATATTTGAAAAAGAAGGAAGGACAAAAAATAAAGGACTTCTTTTTTCAATTTCAAAGAAGTTACTGAAGCTGAGAGGCTGTTCCTCTATAAACCGGAAAAATTTACAAAATGTATTAAGCAACTATTTTCACACAGTGCACAATACACAGCATATTGAGGGAAGAAAACAAACATGGCAAGCCCTATAATTGCCCCAACTGTCTGCCTAGATTTCCTTTAAAGACAAGAGTGCATGGAGGGCCAACCAGAGCAGAGCTTGGGGTTTTTGAGTTGAGGAGACAGAGATTGGACAAAGCGGTGAAGAAAGAATTCTAGAACCTGCTAAGGGGTCCCTAAAGCCTGTTACTGAACACTGAGCCAGGCATGCCTATGTACAATCCCACAGAGCCGGAGAGCTCAGTCCTGAACAACTCCGCATGCTCACATGAGACTGGAAAGAGGCTTAGTTCCAACAGCCAGAGAACAGACCCTATGTAAACATATGCCTCATTTAGTAGAGATCCTGAAAGGATCACAATGCAGGGCTTATATTGGCCCTAAAAGTGAAGATTCATCTAAACTTCCTTAATAAACTTAAGAATGATATTGGAAATATTAAGCTTAACTGAAAATAATGCAGCCCAGAATAAAGTTCAATATTAAAGAAAGATGGCAAAACCCAGCAACCAAAATCAAAAACGTGCAATGTCACATTCCACTCAAAAGTTGTTACACATATAAAGCCCAGCAGAAAAAAATGTCAACCATACCTGAGAGAAACATCCAGAAATTATATAGAAAATAAAATAAGCAGATAAGCACTTTAGAGAGCAGCAGATGTGCCCACAAGATTTAAAGACACACATAAAAAATGAAATTTTTTGAACATAATAAATTTAAAAATCAAGAAATACAATGAAATTTGATCAGAATAAGCAAAGCGAAAGCTGCAACAAGGTATATTGTAATTAAATTATTTGAAAATAATGATAAAAAAAATTTTTTAGTCAACTCAGAGAAAAACAAATACTATATATTGAGAAACATAAAAAATGGGACTTTCTCATCAGAGACAATGTAAGATTAAAAAAAAAAAAAAAAAAAAACAAGAATGACATTTTTACTGGTCTGGAGTGGTCTCCACCCTGATCTTCTCACCTTTCCCTCTTATCAGGCAAGGACAGTCTGCCAGGGACTTCACTCTGTTGATCAGGGTGAGGGGAAATAACTTGTTGTGACCATTCTGGAGGGCTCTGTAGGTGTGCCTGGTGAAACTGCAGGTTTCAAACTGGAGTTTTTAAAATGGAGTTGCTTAGGCTCAGGCCTAAGACCATCCTCACACATAATATTGGGAAATTACAAACTGAAATGATGAAATACCTCTGAACATCTATTAGCACTAAGTCCTAGCTAGAATACTGTGCCACAGAAACTTTCAGTCTTGGCTGTTGGGAAAGTAAAATGGAATATCACTTTGGAACACAGTTTGGCAGTTTCTTAAAAAACTGAACGTTCTCACCCTGCTATCCAACAGACATGCTGGTTGGCATTTACCAAAATGAGTTGCAAACTATGTCCACACAAAACCTCTACACGGAAATTTATAGCAGCTTTATTCGTAATTTCCAAAACATGAAAGCAATCGAGATGTTCTTCAGCAGATGAATGGAAAATGTGGCTTTGTACATCCAAATAAGGGACATTGCTTAATGCTAAAAAGTACTGAGCCATGGAGCCATGAAAATACCTGGAGGAAGCTTAAATGCAAACATTAAGAGTAGCCAGTCTCAAAAAGATATGAACTGTATGGTTCCAACTATGCAACACTCCGAAGAGAAACGGGAAAAAGTTCAGTGCTGCCAGAGCCTGGGGAAGGAGGGATGACTAGGCAGAGCATAGATGATTTGTAGGGCAGTGAGGCTTTCCTGTATGATAGAATAATTGTGGATAAATGTCACTTTTATGGTTCCAAATGTCCAACAAAAAAGCACAGATTGAAAATTTAATCCCCAGTGCAACTGTGTTGGAAGATGGATGGGCCTACTGCGAGATTTCTGGTCATGAATAAATTAGTGCCAGTGATTAATGGGCTTGAGGCTACATATTCTCTTTCCCACTCTCTCACATTCTGTTGCCCTTCCTCCTTCCACTATAGCATGAGACAGCAAGAAGGCCCAGTCTTTGGTATGCTGATATAGGAACTCAAAGCAGATCAAGACCATCACTATGCATTGGTCAAAAAACATGGAATGTACAGCATGAAGAGTGAGCCCTCATACAACCTATGAAATTTGGATGATAATGATGTGTCAACACAGGTTCATTGATTGGAACAGACGCATCATTCAGCCCAGGATGTTAACAGGCAGAGGGGCTGTACCTGTTGGGGTGGGGGGCAGGCAGGGAAAACTCTATTTTCCACTCATCTTTGTATGAATCTAAAACTACTCTAAAGAATAAAGCTTATTAAAATGTTTAAAATAAAGGCCAAATAATAGCTTTTATACAAATAAAATCTCATAAAATATGCCAGTAATATGCTTAGACAACAGAAGTATTAATGGAAGACATACATCATAGGAAAATAATACTGATGAAAACCTGGATCTCCATAAAGGAACAAAGAATAACACAAAGAGCAAATATGAAAGCCAATATAAAATATTTTTCTCTTTTTTTTTTGCATTTTCTTAAAAGATACTGTTTAAAATGAAAAAAATAAAAATGTCTTAGGATACATGAGGAACTAAATTATGTCAATTGTAGTACAAAGAATGAAAAGGGGAAAGCAAAAGTATCTTGAACTACCAAGAAAATAAAAAATAAAAACAAAGTTATGATAACAACTCAACAATAGAAATAAAATGAAACCCTTCAAAATTGCTCAATTTATCCAAAGTCAGAGATAGACAGGAAAAAAAAAAGTTAAGAATGGATGGGAGAAATAGAAAATAATTATCAGTGATATATTTAAATCTAGTCTCATTAATAATATCAATTAATAATCTAAATATTCTAACTTAAAAGCAGAAATTATCAAATATAACAGCAAAACTCCAGCGTAATCTGTCTATAAGAAATACAATTCAAATATAAAAACACAAATAGGTCAAGAGTAAAATGTTGGAAAACAAAATCTTAATATGGGTAGAATAACTATATTAATATCAGACCATGTGAACTTCAGGATAAAGACTATTATCTTAGATAAATACAGATATTTTATAATACTAAGGGGATCAATTTATCAAGAAGACATAATAATCCTAGATATGTAATTTTATCAATAAGGAGCCTTAGACCACATGAAACAAAAGTCAGAAGGAGAAATAAAAAAACCAAAATTATAGTTGGAAATTTTGCTCTCAGTAATTGCATAATAATAGAAAGGCACTATAAATAAGCAAGACTTGAACAACATCACAGTCAACTGAATGTAATTATCATTATAAAACACCCCATCCCCCAAAACAAAATATTCATATTTTTCAAGTCCACTTGAAATATTTACCACGATGTCCCATAAGGCCATAAAATGAACTTTAATAAATTTAAAATAATTGAAATCATACAGAAGATGTTCTTTGATCATAATGGAACTTAAAAAAATGGATAATAAAAAGAGATCTGAAAAGTCTTCCAAGATATTTAGAAATTAACAACACCACTAAATTATCCATTGGTCAAGCAGTGTCACAGGGGAAGTTGGACACAGTTTGAATTGAATGATAATGAAAACACATCAGAATTTGTGAGATAGAACTAAGGCAGTGCTTAGGAAATAAATCTATTCTTGTAAATGTTTCTGTTTAAAAAAAAATAATAATAATAATAGTGTAAAATCAGTGATCTAAACTCTACCTTAAGATGCTAAAAAAAAGATCATCATTAGACCCAAAGTAACATAAGGAAGGAAATAATAAAAATAGGAGCAGAAACCAATGATTACAAAAGCAGAATAGAGAAAATCTGTGAAATGAAAAAAATTTTCTCGTCCAAACTCTGATAAATATGTAAATATGTAAAGTTGAAGTGAAATAAGTAAGATCCAAACATTTAATTCTTATGATTTCCTCTCTCAAAGAACTTTTTGCACTGACTGTATGACCCATTGAGAAGAGGAATTTTACTATAGCTATGTATTTATTTTTATTGTTGCCTTTTACCTATGGCAGGGAAGCTATGTTCCATTGACAATAATGACTTAAAACTTCCTTTTAAAATAAGCATAATGATGTTATGTAAACTGATTTAAAGAAATTGTGGGAGTGCTATGACACAGGTGGAATACAGGGACGTCATGAAAGTGGTTAACCAGAGAAGGAAGTTTGGGAGAACACTGGGCTTGAGGGTCCCTGAGGATCTGCCAACACAGAAACGTTGGAGGTGCAGGGCAGAGAGTCTGCAAAGCTTGGTCGTGAACCATGAGCTCACAAGAGGGAAGGTCACCTGCGTACGTCTGCATGACACGTCAGTCGTCATTCATAAAGGAGTAAAGCTATACATTTCTCTCAAAAACAACTGAGAACTACTATTTTGAATAATTGTTATTCATTCTCCACTTCCAGTTATGTGGCATGGAACATAAGATTTACTGTAAATAGAGCATGAAATTGAGATAAAATAAAATGCCTGGAGAGACTCCTTTTTAAACCTGGATGTTCAATGTCAACCACAGATTTAACTCCTTTTTTAGTGAGAAATATCCTGGAATCAGTTTGTCCTCTGAAAAAAAAAAAAAGGTCCTAATTTAGTAAGGAATTAATCCAGGAAATTGCTTTTTAACTAGACATATAAATAGGGTCAGAGTCCTCTCCTTTATCACAGCACCTGGCTTATTTACATTTTTTTTGCAATGTGTTATTGTTTTTATTTGTTGTCAGTGATTTTTTTCCTTCATTTAAATGTAAGTAATTCTGTCTCCTTGGATACATCCCTTCTCCCTTTTTCTCCCTGCTCAATTTGGAAAGATCTCAACATTTTAGGAAGGAAAACCAAGCGTGTCAAGTAGCAGAGCTTCCCAAAGACAGGCACACTTTGGTACCACGGCTACCCAGAATGTTGTCAGAAAGAATGTTGGAGACAAGGGTCCAAATTTTTTTTAGAAATTTTTAGATTACAAAGTTCACCAATCAAAAGGAAATGTTTATCCATACCCCCAATGTCATGCATTTGGAACGCCACTTTCTATGCTAGAAGTAGTTTTTGAAATAATTTATAGTATAACCATTAAGAATAGATAACAGAACTAATTCTGAGGTGGAGAAAAATCACAAAGACCTTTCTGAATCCAATGTGCTATTTTAAATCAAAGAGTCCCAGTGAATCAGGTTGTGTTCCCTGGCAACAGACCCGGAGAGGGAGAGTTGCAGATGTATAACCCGGAGATTAATACCTCCAGATGGAGAACTTGTTAGGAACTGCTCTCCCGAGGTAAGTGCACTATAGCTGCCTGTGTAAGGAAGTGGGAAAGGCAAGACTGGGCAAGGGAGAAGGTGCCCTCAACTGTGCTTGCAATTCAGCACATCCTGGGGGAACCCAGGAGCTGGATGGCCCATGGCATTTGCTGTCCAAAAAGTAGGCTGTTATATCTCTGTGTTAGCCAGTCATTGGGATGCTCACTGGGAAAGTGTAGGGCTTAGGTAGGGAAATCCTTTGTGCAAGGGTAATTCCCAATGTGCATGGTCAGCAGAAAATACTGACCACCATCAGTGTGAAATGGCCTGGAGAGAGGCATCCAGTGTCTGGTGCACCAAGTGGTTGTATTTCCCAGTGTCTGCTGAGAAATACTCTGTTGCTTTTTGTTTGCAGTCATTATTGTCATTATCTTCTGCTCTGTTTGCTTTTGATGATCCTGTAGTTGGTATCAGAAGACAAACTCCCATGAAAATGTTCACATTTGTGTACACTCAGCATCTCCTGAAGCAAAGAACACTGCTAATTGGTTTAAAGGGTGAATGAACACCAACCCAAAAGACAGACTTCTAGATACACAGAGATGTGTGTCCCTGGGGCCTCTTGTCTACATTACAGGGCGGTGAAGCAGAGACCATTCCCCTCTCTTTGCAGATTGTATTCTAGAGCAGATCTCCTCTCTCCTTCTCTCTCCCTCCCTATCCCGCCTTGTCAATTTCAGTCTCCCTTTTTCTCTATTCTTTCTTCCCTCTTTCAGTCTCCTCTTTGTCTCACTCCTCATCAGACACTATTTGGGGAGGGCGGGGTGAGGGGCAAAAAAAAGATGCTACAGAAACCCCTGAACTTCTGAATGAGTTCTGTCTTTATAATTCTCAGGGTGCATCTCTCACCTCACATCATGGGTACAGTGCATTGGGAAATTAGACCATGGGGACTGGGGTGCACAGCTCTGTGAATGCCTGAGTTTCCAGACCCCAGAGGACAAGTAACCCTGTGTGAGTGTGTGTGTGTGTGTGTGTGTGTGTGTGTGTGTATGTGTGTGTATACGACCAGCAGGCTAGCTTCATAATAGAGGCTCGAAAGCATAAAAATTAACTAGTGAGTTTTAAAATTAAAGAGACATAACTCTCGTTACCTTATTTGCCCAGCTCAGAGATGGCTCCCCCTAGCTCCTGCCTCCAGCCACCTAATGAGGTGGCGAGGTTAACACAAGAGGCCAGCAAGAGAGAGAGAACATGCCAGGGAGTGAGCTTTTATTGGGGAACAAAAATTCAAGGGAAAATTCCATCCAGTGAAGGTCTAGGGGGGCAGCATTCCAAGGTCAGGGTCAGTGATTGGTCTTCGGATCAGTGGTCAGGCACACCCCCACAGGGACAAGCCCTCGCACCTGGGACAGGGTGGGGAAGGCTCTGACACGGCTGTGTCTAAGCGCCTCTCACCCAGCCAGGGAGGTAACTCAAATCACGTGCGAGAATGGCTTCCCACACACAAATAAATATATAACTAGAGTGCAAATTAGAAAATAAAAATAAAGAAAACAGATGCATTGCTTTGTGCATTCAAGAGAGAGAGAGAGAGAGAGAGAGAGATGACCCAAGCCAACAAGATTAAGAAAGGATTTAGAGATTTAGAAGCCTCTTAGCTGAGCCTCTAAAGGTAGTAAGAAGCAGAAGAATGTTATTAGACATATGAACATATGATTCTTGAAGAATTATATAATTCATCAATAAAGAATGATGACACTTTTTACTTATATTCTAGGCACTAAACTGAGTGCATTAAACGAATTTTATTTTACAATTTATGTTTTCCAAAAGCCTATGTGAAGTGTGAATTATTTTTTTATTTTGATGAGGTTATTTAACTTCTCCATATTGAACAGGGTAAGCTGGTGGAACTGGAATCCTTAGCTGTTGAACAACAGGAACAGCACTCCAACACTTTTTTTCTTTTTAGTTATACATGACAGTAGAATGTATTTTGGCGAATTATACATACATAGAGTATAACTTATTCTATTTAAGATCCCATTCTTGTGATTGTTCATTTAGCAGAGTTACCCTCGTTGTGTGTTCAAATACAAGTTTAGGAAAGTAATGTCCAATTAATTCTATATTCCTTCCTATTACAACCCCTCTCCCTTCCATTCAATCCCCTTTGTCCAATCCATTGGATTTCTATTCTTCCCCTCCCCACCTCCATGGTTTGGCATTAGCATCCACATATCAGAGAGAATATTTTGGTCTTTGGTTTTGTCGGATTGGCTTATTTCACTTAGCATGATATTCTCCAGTCCCATCCATTTACCAGCAAATGTGATTCATTATTCCATTATTCTTTATGGCTGAGTAATATTCCGTTGTGTATATATGCCACATTTTCTTTATCCATTCATTTGTTGAAAGACACCTAAGTTGTTTCCATAGCTTGGCTATTGTGAGTTGAGCTGCTATAAACATTGATGTGGCTATGTCACTGTATTATACTGTTTTTAAGTATTTTAGAGAAAATCTTTACCACAAATACATTGGATATAGCATTAATCTCCAGGTTATACAAAGAACTCAAAAAAAAATCGACACAAGAAAAATAAATAACCCAATCAATAATTGGGCAAAGGAACTGAACAAATATCTCACAGAAGATGACATATGAATGGTCAACAAATAAATGAAAAAATGTTCAACATCGATAGCAATTAGAGAAATGCAAATTGAAACTACACTGAAATTCCATCTCACTCCAGTCAGAGTGGCAATTATAAAGAATACAAGTAACAACAAATGTCAGTGAGGATGTGGGGAGAAAGTACTCTCATACATTATTGGTGGGATTGCAAATTGGTACAACCACTATGCAAAGCAGTATGGAGATTGCTTTAAAAACGTGGAATGGAACCACCACTTGACCCAGTTATCACACTCCTTTATCCAACACTCTTTTCTCCGATGTTTGATCAGAGGAAGCGACTAGGCAAAAGATAGAAGGCAAAAATATGGTGGCATGTTTGGGGAACAACAGATACAGTTTTTTGACCAGGTGGAAGCAGACAAAGCTGGATAGGCAGAGGACCCCCGTAAAGGTTTAGCTTTCAAAGGTTCCTGAAGGTTCTTGACCAACATCGTCTTTCAGAAACATTAATCTAGCAGCAACATAGTGAAGGTTTCCAAAGTGGAATGGTAGCTGGGGTACAACTGCTGAAAGCTTGAAGGAATGTGGTTCAACAAGGAGTGATGTGTAATACCCACTGGCCAAGGTCTAAAGTTTGGTACCAACTCTTGTTGCGACCTTGGATAAATCCTTCCATCTCACTGGGCTTCCATGTTCTCATCTGCAGAAAGTCTATAAATTTCCCTTTCAAATCTAAATTTTTGGCAATTAGGAAGGAAATTAAGATAATTTCATGAGCACAAAGACAGTTATGAGTACTGGAGATAAACTCTAGATTGGGACTGAAGGTCACAGAGATTGATACCAAAGGTCAATGGAAATAAAAAGCACATGAGAAGTGTGGGATTGCCATCATAATTTATTTTAGATATGCCCATTCTGAGATGTTAGGAGACAGACTGGAGATGTTCACAAGGCCAGCTGAAAAAGAAGCCCTCGAATCCAACGGTGGGGTCTTGAGTGGGATTCAAATTTGGAAGCTATTGACATGGACAGGAAAATAGATGGAATGGCTGAGGGACAGACTGTGGGAATGAGGGCAGTGAATCAATCAGAACTGGCTACAGTGACACTTGAAGGAGAAACAGAGAACTAGGCTCCGGGCAAGGAGTGGCCAGAGAGGTAGAAATTCATAGGAGGCTAGGGAAGGGACACTTCAAGGACAAAGGACTGAGCAATCAAGACTAAATGCTTTGGAGAATTTCTTGATCTAAAAATGCACTAATTCCAAGAGGTGATGCTGATGGAAGCCAGGTATCAGAGGGAGGAGACTGCGTAAAATGTGGCTGCGAGTACAAAATAGGTTCAGAGGCATTTGCGGGAAAAATGACTTGAGAAACTCCAGAACAGGGTTGGGTGTTTTCTCCTAGCCTAGACCCACTTGCATTAGAATTACTGGGGTGCTTGGTGAAAATTCAGATTCCTGGGCCTCCCTCCAGAATCACTGGATCATAGTCACGGGGGAGAATGCTTTGTGTATCTTCAGTTTAAATACCTCTGTCCCTCAATAAATCTGATCTGTGCGGGGCAGGGTGATTCAACCTGTTTTTCTAGTCGTGAGCAGAGAGAGTCTCTAGAAAGACATCAACTAAAGAGATAGCAAGGCCAATGGAGAATCCTGAAAAGGCAAAATGGGATCTAGGGCACCAAAGGAAGGAACGGCTAAAGAAAGTCTCCACCTGTGGCCAGTGACATCCTGTTCACAATGTGGAGATCCAGGCTCAACAGGGTCCAGCATGACTCCCTGAAAAGACCTTGCTGTACCTCCCCTCCTGTTAATAATGTCTTCCATCTACAGTGACAGTCTTGAGGCCAGAGATGTACCAGGGGCCCAAGTCTCGGCAGAAGCCAGAGCCCCCGATGAGTTCCACAACCCTCCCAGCAGCAGCGAGGAGAGTACAGGTAGCTGGTCCCAGCTGGCCAACGAGGAGGACAACCCAGATGACACAAGTAGCTTCCTGCAGCTCAGTGAGCGATCCATGAGGTACCTGTCTTTCACTTGACTCCCAGGGAGCGAGCTGCTCTCAACACATTACAGAAATGCATTTTAGGGTTCTCTGCAAAGTGTCCCTAATACAGAAAAGGCAAAAAAGAAAGCCACCATGGGGTCAAGGTTCCTGCCTGTCATGATTTGTGCTGAAAGGCATCTTAATATCCAGTTATGCTGTAAATTACCTCGGCCAAAGCGAAGAGTTGGTTCCCTTCCCTCAAAGCCCAGATAATGCATTCTGTGATAACAAACTTCTGGGATTTTGTTTGTATGTTTGTTTGTTTGTTTTGTTTTTTAATGGAGGACTTCTATTACCCTGGTGTGTTTGAACTTCGTCTCTGGTTCATTTGTATTTCAGATGCAACACAGGCTGGGTTTACATGACAGAAGCTGTGTTGTGTTTCTTGACCTGACTTTCCTCCCCTTGACCTCCCGGGTCCTCTGAATTGCTCCTTCAGAAAAGGCAGAGAGGAGTTTAGGGGAGATAAGATTTGGAAGGATTTGAGACAGTCAGGAGACATGCACTAAAAGCTATTCCTCCGTGAAGTGGAACCTCCAAAAGAATCTCTGTGTTTCTGTGCCAAGTCTTGTTTGACGTTGAACCAACAAACCCACAGATGTTCCAGAGAGGGCAATTGGAAAGTGAGATTCCAAAGCATCTGGGTATATAGAGAGCTCTCTGGAAATTCTATTACTGACAATTGAGTCTGTTTAGACTTAGGGATATTTCATAGTGTTAAATAATTTGTCTAAAATTTTTTAAAAATGTGGAAAATGCCACAAAATAGAGACAAAAAAAAACCCAGAAAGAACTTGAGACTTTTCACTCAACAGCAGAAGTGTATAGATTATTCACCTCCAGTGTAATTTTGAGTCACCAGGTTTTAGTCTGTGAACATATTGAATGTCTCACCTGAAATTTCAGACAAGAATTTAAAATTGAGGGAGTTGGATTGGTGACTCATGGTATTCCTGAAGAAAGCTGAGACAGTCCCATTACAAATGACACACCCTTTCAAAACCTTGCTTAGAAGAGACATCACTGGGCAGTAGAGAAGGTGTGGGGAAACTCGTGAGTTGCTAACAGCAGGCACGTTCCACTTCACAAGGGGAGACAGAGCCTTCAATGTGGCTCCACTCTGCTGTGTCTCAGTGAGCAAGGCTGGCAACTAGACCATGTGCTAATTGTGCAGCCTGTGAAAGTGACACACTATACAATATGTGATCCTCCTCCTTCTCTAGGATGTGTCATCCCTTCTGGAAGACTATAAGATGGAAGAGTGATAAAATCTGACATTACCCAACTTGGTACTTGTAGGAAACTCAAGCCAGGTGCACATCCTATGAAATCCTATGGAACGTCCCTGAGAAAAATCTGTGAATGGCAAAGGGACCACATGTATGAGTCCACAGGTTTCTATCAAAATCCAAGAAGCAAACAGATAAGCATTCTGGTATCTCTCCCAGACAGTATTTTCAGGAACATCTTCATCCTGCAGACAAACCCAGAAGCAGCAAGTTTTTTGCTGGTAGATAAAATCTTTCCCTCTAACCAGAATGAAGAAAGAAATAGCAATTCTGATTATTACCCACTAGGTAGTATCTTCCAGGTGTGACTACAAATTATCATAATAATGATAAAAATAGTTGTTGTTATTATTATTAGCTTGAGCCTGTTAAACAGCTTCTGTCTTGTGTTTTCTCCTGATGTGGTTAGAAACCAGTATCAGTGAAGGACTCCCAGACACACTGCAATGTTTTTCCAGGGACCTAGGGAAGGACCTCTTACAACAATGGAGCGTCAGTGTCAATAGCATGGTCAGGGGGTGGAGATGGGCATTAATATGTAAACTTTTGCTTTGTCAGCAATGGCAACAGTAGTGCCACTAGCAGTCTTGGCATTATGGAGCTGGACATTTATCAGGAAAGCATACCATCTTCTCCCATGATTAAGTAAGTAGCCACTGAGATGCAGTGATTGTGAGACCACTACTCCAATTCCATCTGGCAATCCATCTCGATCATTCAGGTGGTGCCCAACCACTGATTCCATTGTGTCTGTGCTGCTGTGGTTTCATGTCACTAGAGCAAGGACTCAGGACCTAAAACAGGCCTTTGCCCTATCACTACTTGCTTTCTTGGATTTCACTATGACTCCTGTGGAATTTTATTTCAGATAAAGTTTACCATTGTAATCAGAAGTATATGTAATTTTACTTCCTTGGATATATAGAAGCAAATATTCCCTTTAAATTGTACTATTTACTGTTCTTCACTATAGAATATACTCACTTCAGTTGAGTCAAAGTGAATGATTTTTTCCTTGTGGACACACCTGAGCTCACTACTAAATGTGTCTAGGGCCAAATGGTTGCCATAATGGAGATCTGTGACTACCACATGGGAACTTCTAAAGAATAAAGGAAAAAAACTTAGATAAATGTAACATGTACTACATAAAAGGAAAGAAGAAAGGCAGGACATCACAAAAATCAAGACTGCTTATAGAATTTGTGATTACTCTGGAAAATTAAAACCAAAATCTTAAAATTAAAATCCAAATTAGAACCAAAATCTTTGTTTAATATTATGGCTTAGCTTATTATTTGTAGATTTCTGAAATCTTAGAAAAATAAAAAAAGGAGTTGAGGACTAAAGTTGCTCATAACCTATTTCCTCAGTCACTTTCTACATCTAAAGAGCTTTATTTCGCCATTTCATCAGAGATTTTCCTCAGCAACTGAAGGTCACAGTGAATCCTATGTGGTTCCATGGGGCCATTATTCAACACATTATTCTTTATTTTTTAAGGAGAAACACCCCCCCAAAAAAACGAAAAAAAAGCTAATCTGGGGTAAATTAATTTTTCTCCTTCAAGAAACATTTGTTTAGGGACTTTTTCCATCATTCTCTGTAGTATGAGCCTAGACTCAGGGAATGTCTGTCTTCAGGGAAAGTCAAGACCACAACCTCCATTCACAGCCTCCTGCAGCTCCACGGACATCACTCACATACAGACCAAGTGAAAAATCTAGACCCTTAGGAAACTGGCATTTCTACAGACAGTCGGGTATGAATGAAAAGAACAGCTACACTCTTCCTCTCAACATCAGCGGAATTTATCATTACAATGGAATTCATCCATGTAATCAAGCATATGAGCCAGATCTTAATAGCAACAGAGAACATGAAAGAGTTCTCTATTATCAATAGGTACATTTTTTAAGAGCCTAAACCCAACTTTCTAGACAGTATAAAAATATAAGACATTCACAGGCTTCCCAAGATGGCCAGTTGCATTTATCTGTGGGCCATATGATCACGTTTTGGAAACCCTACTGAGGCTTGCCGCTACCCAGAAAGCTCTGTAATAAGTACACACCAGGAGAAGACACCTCCAATATTCAACATCACCATAGCTAATGAAATACTTTTAGTTAGGAAACCTTTGTTTTAAGATAACTTCCAACCTACTAAATTCCTCCACAATAAAAAAAGAAAAACTTCCATCCAGAGAGATATTTTGCTGTAAAATTTAAGTTCTGCAGTTTATCCATTGTCTTTTGCCTTATTCCGGAATAAAGAATGATATGCAAGTAAAATACTAATTTTCTATATTAAAATGCAAATATATATATTCCTAGCATAGTACAGGGGAGAAAAAAGCATTTGACAAGTTGGAAACATAGGATCCATTGAATGACAAGTAAAATATATGATAAAGATAAGTCCCCAAATCAGAACTCATTACCCCAAATCTCTCCTTAACTGTTCATCCCTGTGAAGTTTGATAGAAAGGAGGCTGAAGAGAAGGAGGCTGGGGTCTCCCACTCCCACTGTCCTAACTAGAGCCCTTCAGGTTGAACAGGTGAAGGAGGCTATTTGCTGCAGACAGCTATGTCATACTATATGGGCTTCTCCCAGCACTAGGTTGCTCTATGAGAACGATAAATCTAGAATGAATGTCAAGAACTTTCAGTTCAGTAAGACCCATCACCTCATCTTCCATTTAGAGTCTGTTCTTCCTAAACATTACCAACCATATTCTATTGTTTTCTCCCAAAGTGAATTAGTAGAAGAAAAGGAGATTCTTAAAGAACAGTCTGAGAGCATAAAGGGTAAGCTCCGTTCCATAAGTTTGACACACAATTGCCTGCTTCTCCCTTTGGGAGGTGGAGTAAAACCGTGGCCGTGTTCATTCAGAACAGGCACCTGGAACGGCAGTGAGAGCCACCGGTCCCCAGAGGAGCCTGCTGGTGATCAACTTCGACCTGGAGCCAGAGTGTCCTGATGCTGAGCTGAGAGCCACTCTGCAATGGATAGCTGCCTCGGAATTGGGAATTCCCACAATCTACTTCAAGAAATCTCAGGAAGCCCAGATTGAAAAGGTACCATGTTCCATGTTTGGGGAGGGTATCGATGATGCTGTGTGTTTGATCACTCCTGGAAACTCAGTAAATGCCCACGGAACTATTATGAATTTGAAGTATTTCATCTTGACCTTTCTGGGCCTCAAGATTGTGGCAGGAACTCTGAAACTCTTCACCTACACAGGTACAGTCATGATTGCTGTTCTTTTGACACTCCACTGGTCCCAAATGGTGGGTGGCAATGAGAAAAGTAAATAGAAAAAAAATATATTTTCTGTTATTTTTTTAGTGCCACCTTGCTCTGGAGACCAGCCTCTTTGTAACAATCAATTAAATCAAATACAGGAAGAAATGACCCAATACGTAATAAAAAGCAAAGTGAGGCCACACTGATATTCAAAACGAGCCGTGATGTGGTGTAAAAGAGGAGACATGTTTTAATTCTCCACTAAGCAGTTTCACATTAGGGGAAACTTCTCATTATCATTTTCCCATCTTCCAGAAATACAAAGCTGAGGAGCAGATCCTAAGCCAGCTTCACAATGAATAGCAACTGTCGCTGTGATTCCGTGTCTCCAAAATCTACCATTATCTGTAACAGAATCTCAACCACATGAATCCATTGGCCATGTCTTCAAACTAAAGCTCCCACAATTTAAAAGATATCAGATCGATGGCAACACCATATTAGTTTTCCATTGCTGCTTAACAAATCCCCTAAAATTTACCAGCTGAAACAACGCTCAGCTCTGCAGACCAAAAGTTCAGATGAGTTAGACAGTGATTTTCACTCAGATCTTACGAGGTTGAAATCATAGACAGCCTGGTTGAGCTCTTCTCTGGAAAGTTCCAGGGAAGAACCCATGTCCAGCTCATTTGGGCTGCCGTCTTCATCCAGTTCTTTGCAGCTGTAGGACTGAAACTCCCATTTCTTTGCTGGGTTTTCCCATCAGGCAGGAGCCCTTCTCCACTTCTAGAAGCCACCCAGTCCCTCACTGCATACCCACCCTGTGTCTCCACACTGTCAGTCTGGTGTCTTTTGCCACTAGGCAGAGAAAATTCCCTGCTTTCAAAGGATTAGATTAGGTTTCCCTGATAGTCTCCCTTTCCATCAAGTCAAAATTAACTGGAATCCCTGCGACCATGTAAGGAGGCAGAGTGAGGACTTGCTCTCTCGAGCCATTCATGGCCCCAGGGATTAGGGCAGAAATTGGGGAGCTGTTTTTAGGACCCTGCCTGTCACAGCCACCTTTTTCATGTCATATTGTCACAAGGAGCCTCTATGTACCTCAAAATGCATTTCTTAATAGCCATGTGAGAATTGCAGAATACACACACACACACACACACACACACACACACACACACACACTACACACGTACTTGGCGAGGTGGGTAATTGGGTATTGAACTCAGGGGCACTCAACCACCGAACCACATGCCCAGCCCTATGTTGTATTTTATTTAGAGACAGGGTCTCTCTGAGTTGCTTAGCCCCTCACTTTTGCTGAGGCTGACTTTGAACTCATGGTCCTAGTGCTTCAGCCTCTCAAGCTGCTGGGATTACAGATGTGCACCACTGAGACCAGCTGCAGCATAGATATCATTGCCCCTTTTTTACTAATGAGCAAAGCAGGAGTCAGAGAGGCTGGTACGCAAAGACACTGGTTTGATAGTAACAGTTGAGCCAAGACCCCAAGCTCTGCTTTTTCTACAAGACACTTCTCAGCCATTCTTTACTAAAAAGTACTTCAAGTTACATGAATTTAAGATTACAATCTGGAATTCGTTTATTTATTTATTTTTGTTGCTAGGAATTGAACTAGGGGAACTTTATCACTGAGCTACATCACCAGTCCTTTTTTTTTTTTCTTTTTCTTTTTTCTTTTTTTTTTTTTTTTTTAGGCAGGGTTTCGCTAAATTTCTTAGGGCCTGGCTCAATTGCTGAGGCTGGTCTTGAACTTACAATCCTCCTGTCTCAGCCTTCTGAGTCACTGGGATTACAAGTGTGCACCACCAAGCTGGCTATTCTACATATTTTAATGTGTAATTTCATTTTAATTTTTAGTACCAAAACCTATCAGCCTAAAATAAAATGTTCTTTACCCTCTTGCCCATTTCCCTGCTAGTTATAATTGGTTTCTTGCCTCTGTTAAACCAGCCAATGGGATTAGCTACTGGAAAAATCAAGGAGTTCTAATTTCTTTCCCATGCCCTCTCCCACCTCAGCCTCTGCCTCCAACCAGTAGTGCACACCTCTTTGCATGCCTAGGTCTGCCTACCAGTCCAGAATTAAATCTCGGCATCCTCCTACACTGAGCATGCTTTCTTTCTGCAGAGTGGTGAGTAGGTCGCTGTTTGATAAACTCTTCTTCCATCTTAGCACTCAGTCTTCTCAGGGCAGAGGATGGAGTGATAGAGCATAAGTCCGTCTCACTCGCCCACACATCATGCAACAGGGAGGGCAACTGTGAACAACTTCAGGTTCATGGACATGTTGGTTTCCAACCTTACCTCTAGCTACTCCCCAGATAGAAGCATTTGGGTGGTGTCTTGATGGAACAGATTACTAATGTCTTGATTATGGAAATCATATGAGATTATCTCCATCTGATTTTCTATTCTAAAACAGAATACCTCTCCTCATTCATAACTAATTTTTTTCTGAAAATAAATCTTCCACTAGTGTTATTAAGAAAAACATTAAATGACATTTTACTCATTCAGTTAGCATTAAGTTAAGGAATTTAATTCTAAATAATGTAGTTTTAGGGGATAATTCTTCTAGTATTTTTTATCCATAAGTTAAGGCTATCTATATTTAGTGGCTTTACCACAAATGGGAACCACTTTTGGTTGTCTAGGACTTAACTGGTAAATAAATGAAACCTTTAAATTAGACATATCCTCTTTCATCAAAGGTGATCTTTGAGACCCCATTCTGTTCTGTAACTGGACAAGTGGTTACATAGTTATTGTCAGGAGGGGCATCTAGATTTCATTTTTTTTTTTTTTTGGATAAATTAAATCAGTCATCATGTTTCTCTTTACAATATTCTCAACTTAGTAACCTGTGCTGGGGAGGAGGATCTCATGAGTGTCTACTAGAGAAGCTCATCTTTCCCATCATTGCTAGTGAACTTGGCCCTGAGCCGGAGGGCACTTAAAGACAGCTTGGAACTGACTCCAGCTTTAGTTCAAATCCACAGGCAACTTTCAAATATCCTGGAAACCCAGTGTTCTGTCACTCTTCTAGTGACACACGGCAGCTTCATTTTCCAAACTTTTCCTTTCTTTAGTATTTTGTCTCATCGTTAAAAAGACGATCTGCCCTTGAAAGTCACATTCAGAACATTCATCAGATGTTTATGGGGTATCTTCAGCATGTCAGGCACTCCTCTAAGCTCTAGGAATCCAGGGAACAAAAGAAACAAATTCCCACTCTCTCAACGTTTACATTCTGGTTCAGGAGGAACCCAAAGTAGGGAGGCCGTAAATCAAAAGAGCCTCAGACTGTAACCTTGAGATGTGATGGCAGCTCATTCTGAACAAGGAAAATGAGCAGCACACGTTTTCAAAGCATACCCATGAGCCAGATGAGTACAAAACAAGATCACATGGGGCATTCATTCAGAGTTCAGATTCCTGGGCTCCTTCTGGTCTCATTCTGATGCTCTCTAAAGTCTGAGGAGATCCCCTCCCATAATAGATATCCTGAAGGAATGGCAGAATTCACAGTGGTCTTAAAATATGCTAAATTCCATGGGAAAGACTGCTGAGAATCCCAACACCTGATACCGGAAAATGTTTACAAATTTAATTTATAACATCCTTGACATCGTTTAAATTTAACCCAATTAATTCAAGGCCAAAAAAAAAAAACAGAGAGAGAGTCATGCAAAAATCTGGTTAATAAAAGAAAAAGACAATCCAGTGTTTAATAGTCATGATTTTGGGATCCAAAGGTCTTGGTTTTGCAGATATGTTTAAGGTCGCTGAGCTTCCATGAGCTGGGGTGGGCTGATGACTGTCCTCACAGCAAATCTGGTGCCTTTTTTCCTTTAAACCTGCATTGAAAATTACTTTCTTTTTTCCGAAGAACAGAAAGGGATGCGCAGAGAAGCAACAGGTTCATGCTTACCTTCCTAAGAAAGTGGGGGCCAGAAAAGAAGTGGTCTTGCCTCTTGTTTCTTATTCCACATGAAAAGTGATAGAAAGAGAATGAGAGAAAAATGTTGATGGTATTGATATAGCTTTCCTCAAAATAACTCCAATTAAAATATCAGTTCTAAATAAACATGTCACAGTAGAAAGGAAAAATAAGGAAGCATTCGAGGTACTAAGGTTTGTCATTTGTAAACCCAAGAATTGTCGAGGAACAGAATCCATTAGTTGGGATTCACAAATTTAGTGAGGGTTAAAATCACCTGGGAAGGTTTTACAAACTGACTGTTCTGACCAGTTAGTTCAGAAGCTCCTCTTGGACACCCAAGCATCAGAGTTTGTGAAGGGATTCCAAGACACAGCCAAGCCAAGAATCACGTCTCTATAGGCCACGAGTTTAGGAGCAATCTAAGCACCAACCAACTCATTTGTGCTTAATGAAATCTAATTTTGCTTTGGAGTAAAACATAGCAGCTATTTTCAGAAGTGTAAACTGAATGTCTCCAAAAAAGTGAACAATCCTGTAACGGCTCCCATTGATCCTACCATATAACTTTATCAGAACACAAAAGTCATCTACTATTTGATGGTTTTCCTTCAAATGAATCTGCTAATGATAAACTCTCACAGAACATGGATTATTTTAGTTTCCTAAGACAAATGCTCAAGAAATGCCCATTGTGGTCTATATTAAAGGAATCTAATTAGTATTGATAGTGGAATGGCAAAAAATGATTTTCTTGTTTTTATTTGTTAATACAATTAGGATTAGGGTTAGGGCTACCCAGATCTTTGACATACTAAAGCGGATGAGGAAAATACAGAGGTGACAGCCTGACAGGCACCATCGAGGCTCTAGGGCCTGCTGCTAAATAAATGTGGGTCTAAAGGCCATAATAATGAAGTGGAAATGCCTTCCTCTCGCTTCTTCACAATCTTATTTCATTTTTATATGAACTTTTTAATAAAGAAAGCATGAGACCTTCTTGCTCATCAACTCCACAAATGTTTCCAGGTCTCAATGTCCAAGTCATCAGAGACTGGGAACATGCTATGCTTGTTTGGTGGGGCCAGATCATTTTTAAAACCTCCTCTATTGAAACGTCAACCTATTGAAACTTAGCAAGTGTGAGACAGATTCTAGCTCCTGGCCACTCCACAAACTCCTGGCCTGGTGATCTACCTGCTGGGATATTTCTGCCCCTTGGGGTCAGCCATCAGCATCCTGTGGTCATCCTGTGGTCACACAGCAGTGAGATGCTCTCCTTCACAGGGCCCAAAGAGATGGAAAGAAGCTATAGTCTGGCTTCCAGAAAAATCTGAAGCAGCAAGCCTGGAAGGGTCTCGCAAACATTTGCATCTGCCCCTGATCTTTGATTCTTCCTCTGATTCCCCTGGGAATGAATGCGAGATCAAAGCTGATCAGGTGGTAGCCCAGCAAGTCAAGGTTTACAGAGAGAAGGCAGAAAGGAGCTAGGGCTGGGTTTATATTTCTATGTATTTTGCTTTGAATGCGTCTTTATAAAACTTGCTAAGGAAGAGAATGAACCTTCAAGAAAAGACTTTGGCCAAAGGGCACCGATGAGCTTTCAGAGAAACCATGAGAAAGAAGTCAGTGAGCCATGAGCCTCTCTCAGTGGGTCCCCAGGACCCTGATGTGCAGGCCTTCTCCACCAGGGGCATCTACTTCCCAGATTTCGAGCAAGTGCTGGGAAAGGCTGATTCCACATGCAAAGTCCCACCCTTTCCTTCTTTTCCTCCTCTTCAATCAAAGAATGACTGGGAGCTTTTATGCACAGAGATATAAACAGTGGTTCACAAGACTCTTTCTGTGTAAATCACTAGTAGACACCTGGAATGTTCCCCTTCTTAAGGGTATTTGCACGACAAGCAAAGCCTTCACCTAAGGGTTTGAATCTCTTCCTAAAATGTTAGGGATCAGACAAGCAGGAAAATGTCAGGATGGTGAAGGGTTCTAGGCAACTGTGTTCTCTGTAACTCTAACATAGACTGACGGACCTGAATGAGCTGACTATCCGCTGCTGTTGTAAGGAGCAGTAAAAAGAGGGGCTGTGTCTTTCCCCAACTCCAGGGCCTTATTGACCTACTAGGAGGCAGGCCCTACTGACAAGCTTCTATTGAGCTCCATGCCCACTGCTATCATCCCCCTCCAGGTTTTCTTCAGATTTTCCCTAGATTCATGACCTCTGAACATTTTCATGGATCACCTTAGTAGGAAATTATTGAGCAAACCCCTCCTCCCATATGCATGTTTATTTTTTTAAATTATATGCATGGCATTCAAATACATTACCTAAAATTAAAGAATGAATACTTGGCAAAAGTTTAGCCTCAGTGATGCTAGATGTCCATCCAGATTTCCAGTAGTTTTCTTGAGAACTTTGAATGTACTTGGTTTGCATTTGGTCATCCCTCCCTTCAGCAAATATTCACTGCGCACTCGTAGGTGCAGGCACAAGATATGAAAGCTAAGATGTTATCCTTCCTGGGAGATTATTATCTATAACATGGTGGCCATCTGTCTCCCATCTGTGTCCCCTTTTACATCATCCTAAAACTCTTTAAAGACAACATTTATATTTCCAGGTATTAAAAGTTAAGTCTTTCATTTTTTTTTTCAGCCTAGAAAATTGCTTTATTTTGATTATGCAAAATACAAAGGAAGTAAGTACAATAAAGCGCTGATTTTTGTAACTGTGCATATCGTTGGGTGCCACCACAGCTGGCAGAAAGAACATAATTTAACAGCGGTTCTACATGAGACAACTTCTCAGTAATTAAAATGAATTAACAAATCCAAACTGGAAAGAAACTAACACTCCAGTTTCTTGCTGATCTCTGAAGTCTGAGAAAATGAAAAAAAAAAAATCAGAGTTTTAAAAAAATGTCCAAAAAAGAAACATTAAAGAAATATAATTGAACCCCAATTTTAATCTCTTTAACAAACAGGGCTTTCTTCCTCAGAATGATACCAGGATTCTCACCCTGTCCTTTCTCTTCATGTGAATATTAATATACTGTCCTGGTACCAAAGTAGAGAAGGATGCCATCGTCCCAAGAGCTCTGGACCACAGTGTTAGAAGCCCACGACCCTGCTGCCAACTTCTCATTTCTGAAGCCTGAGGTCTTTCATTGTGAATGGCTGTGTCCCAGGCGTTGAAAAGGAATGAAGCTAAACATGATTAAGTGCTTCCTGCAGCTTCAAGCTCTTATTAATTGTTACTTTTCTTTGAACGTATCCTTCTAAGGAGTTTCACGCTGGGCTTTATCCTGTAGTTCATGAAGATAATGACTGACAGTGATTTTCCTGTCTTCCATCCCTTCGGGCCCACAATTTACTTGCAGTTTAGAATTTTGTTTCTAGCTGTGACCAATTGAAGCTCATACAAATGCCCAGGTGACAGATCTAGGGTGTTTCCTGAATCTTTCCTTTCCTGTTCCTATTGGAAACTCTCTTGATGCTTGATCTTAGCACGTGAGGAGGAGAGATGCTTCTCAAGGTGCGTGAGGAACCAATACGTGGACCTGCCTGAGAGCTGGCACTGAATCTGTGTGACCTAAATAAGCACATCCAATGATAAATTCTTTGTGACAGTGACAGAAGTGAAGAGAGCCATGTTATAGAGCCTTGTTACAGGGGGTCTGTCTCAGAGAAAAGCAGACTTCAGGAAACACTAAGTATACACTGAAAAGAAGAATCAACATAAGCCTACTGTCCAGGTCCATGCAGGGTAGCAGCTATGTAGAAAAATCCAGTTCAGTTGAAGGGACCCTCCAATAATCTGAAATACCTCAAGGAAACATACCGTCCTAGAGAATAGTCCTCTGAGACTAAAGAGACTCACACACAGACTGGACAGCCACTGGTCTTGAAAGGGTGGTTCAGTAAGATGCCTTTGAGGACGTTGTATTCTGACTCTGTTTTGCTTTAGTTTCTAGATGTCGTGCGGCTGGTCCATCAGAAGTCCTGGAAGGTGGGAGATATCTTTCACGCAGTTGTCCAGTACTGCAAAATGCATGAGGAGCAAAAAGAAGGGACCCCAAGTCTCTTTGACTGGCTCCTGGAACTAGGATAAGGCAGCTTTGCCCTGGAGAATGTCCTTCCTTTATCCTGGCGTAGAAACACTCAGAACTTTCTCAAAACATCACATCTCATTAGCAGAACTATAAGGCATGTACGGCTCAAGTCCACTGGACTTGGAATAAATTTGAAGGAAAGCCAAATAAAAGTCTACACATCAATACAACCTGTTTGGATTATCGAAAGAGCTTGTGTTGGAAGAGCCGGAAGAGACATTCCAGAGGGGCCCAAGTCAGAAAGCTCATGATCAGGCCCAAGATATGGCTGGACTCACGTAGGTTTAATAATGTAAAACGAGATGTCATGTCTCCAATTATATGAATCAACTGGAAACAAACTCACTGGTTAAAATAATTTTATAAACTATGCTATAAAGTTCATTTTACTTTTCAGAACAGACTGGGGGGTTGATAGCCCAGAGAGACACTTAGAATATGCAGGAGAAATGCCCAGACTTTGTATAAATAATTTCCACTTTCAGAACATTATCAGTGGATAATGACAGGAATGAAACAGTGTCCTCCACTGAGGTGATTTCATGTATTCACTGTAATCCACTAATAAACATCCCACTCTTTGCCAACAATCTCTGGGTTCCTAGCTAACCAGAAAATTGGTGGCATTCAACTAGACAGAGGAAGATTGAATACTGCCTTGGTCCCATCACTGCTTAACTTGGGTAAAAATTATTGTACAATTCTTCATCTAAAGGAAAGCTTTCTTACTTAAAAGAAAAGGAAATAGATCTTTGAGATAAAATCTGCTTATGTTTTGGATTATATGAAATATAAACTTTTGATTTATTTTTTTGTAAATTATGGAGAGATTATTATCTTAAATAATATATTGAGTAGTTAAGAGGTTTGGAAACCATGAAGAGATTGTCTGAAGTCCTATATTGGCATTGAGCTCAGGGCTTGTGTTCTGAACGTGGAGGGACGTGTATGGCTGGCCTGTTCTTCCAAAGACTTTGTAGGGTTGGAGTCAGGCTAACAACCTTGTGTGGACCTGACCTTGCAGGTGGGATTTCAGACTTCTGACTCAGTGATAATGGCACTCAGTTTGAGAAAAAAAGGATTTGTCACATTTTAAATATTTTAATAACAGAGATTTACTCTTGTGAAAACTAAAGTTATCTAATATCTTGCTACATCTTTTCTCCCAACTAAATAAGCTACACTTTTACTTTCTTGATCAAAGAGTTGTTTAATAAGAATCTTCTGAAACACTCTGCTTTTACTGTGTTTTTAGACTGAGAAGTCATTTTGAATCTGAACAAGGCCATATGCCATCAGGCTGGCCTTAACATACCTAGCGCTCCCATCTTGAAATGCCAGGAAAGCTTCCTGTAAGCCATACTCCCCACCCCACCACCACCATCGGTGCCAGGAGTCTTTCTGAGGGCTCACTGGGCACTTATTACACAAATGGTCCAAATTTAGGTTGTATGTTTAGTTTGATACATTAACCAAATTTTAAAATCCATCCATTATCTCAAACTGAAATGTGCTTCTTTGTGCTACTAAATGGAAACTGATAGATTTATTTTTTAAACAATCCCAGAATATTGTATGTAGATGTTTTTTGTGCTTGAATAAATGTTTACTTATCCTACAAAGCACAAATACTGGATTGTAACCATGTGATGAAGCTATATATGTTGTACTAACGTTGCAAACTAATCAATAAATTTCTGTTGCCAAACTTTCGATCATTTTTTTTTTCTCCCAGA
Organism: Ictidomys tridecemlineatus; assembly: GCF_052094955.1. NCBI lineage: Eukaryota > Metazoa > Chordata > Mammalia > Rodentia > Sciuridae > Ictidomys > Ictidomys tridecemlineatus. Next base: position 188,431,583 of record NC_135483.1, on the reverse strand, counting down.
ACTTTAAGCACCTCTTAGAAAACTTCATGATGTGATTAGATAAAATGGGTTGTAACCCTTAGATAAGTTTGGCTGTCCTGCTTTCAATTTTTGAATAAGTAAATGTTCTTTGATGAAATATGATAGAATCAGTAAAATGCGTATTAATCTGTTTCTCATCCTTGGTACTATTCTCCTGTGGAGTCAGATAATTCTCTGTTCCAGGGGTTGTCTTGTTTAGTAGCCTCCCTGATGTCCACTTACTAGATGCCAATAACTGCCTCCCTCCAGGTGCAACAACCAAAAAAGTGAGTCTGGACATTACCAAATGTCTCCTAGGGGATAAAGTCAAGACTGGGTGAGGACCACTGGTGTATGAATGCACTGAAGGCACCGGCCCTGAGGCTTCAGGAGGTGTTACAGTGAAGGAGGAGAGCCTGGAGCCCCTAGTCCAGGGAGTCCCAACAGAGGCCTGAAAACCAGATCCCCTACCCAAGGCCCACAGGATATAGCCTTTACATTAAGTCTGGAGGACAGGAGAAAGAGACACAAGACCAACGAGGAGTCTACAGGCCTAGGGTCAACCAACCTAAACCCAAGTAAATCAGAGATTGATTATTCACCAGGAAAAGACTCAGGAAATAAACCAGAATGATTGCAAATGTTTTCAAATAAAGCTTGGGAAATCATAGGCACGTGATTCACTAATAAGAAGGCACGAGTGTGCTCCTGTGGAGAAGAATTCTCAGCTGGCCAGGGGTATCTTCAAATGGCAACTCTGGACATTGGCAAGGAGAGACTATTTGGAAGGATATTTACAAGGGGGAGGGAGGACATTTCAGAGGTGAAGGGGACTGTTGATAACACTCCAACATGAGGTCATCAGGGGTCTCAATGACTAGGCTTAAAATGACCAGGTGTGAGGACATGGGTTGGATAGGTACAACCAAGCAGGGGGCATCATCAGGGAATATTTTATCCTGAGGTCAGCCAACACTCAGGAGGGGATTTGGGGGGGAGGGGCTGTATGCTGTATCAGGTCAGGATGAGTCAAAGTCTAGGGGCCCAAGCAAAAAAAAACAAAGAAGCTTAGCTTAAGCTTACCAACAAATCCTCTGTTCCAATAGACCAGTGGATACGGTTCAGCTAACCCCAAGGTGGAAATTTAGAGGGTCTTTGCCTAACCTTGTCATAGGCAAACAAGGGGGTCATCAGTGGGTATTATCTAAGTTATATGGGGAAGAATGACTTCTTGCAATAAGCTGTATTCCAGAACACAAAGTTAGGGGAGAATTGTCTGATGATGGCTGTTTAGCAGCATCACAAGGCTCAGGTAAAGTTCATAGTGTATCAAGACTCAAAGAATAGTCCTAAGGGAAGCATTATCCCTGACTCTTGCTGGGGCCCACTGGTCTTTCTTCCACAGAACAAGTGCATGTCCTCCCACTTAGCAAACACCCTTTTAGTGACTACAGGGTGTCCACACCATGCTGGACAGCTAGAGTGAAGAGCCTCAATCTGGCACCACAGCACTCATAGGCTCCAGGGGAAGCAGACACTTCAAAACCTAGTAACACAGCGTAATAACTGCTAAGAAGGAACTCTCCTAAGACTGGCAAAGGAGAGAACACTGGGAAGGGAGTGTTTATTGCTGCCTGGTGGCATTTGGAGCCACTTTCAGGGGGAAAATATTCAAGTTTAGTTTTTTTTTTATTATGAGAGAATCATTTAAACAAGTGGGGATTAGGGATGCTGAAGGCCTAAAGGAAGGACATTTAGAGCAAAAATAAGGTCATGAGCCATAATCTGAACATGCAATCTGAGATGTGGATGGGAGACTGATGCAATTACAACACAGGTGTGAGCTGAAGAAGACGCCAGATTTGAGGCTGGGGATTGAAATCCAAGTCACATTTTAATAATCTTTCTATGTATACCACAGATTCCCAAATGTATTTTGAAGCATGTTAATCAAAGGAGATACAAAACCAGATGTACGTGTCAAAGAAATAATGTGAATGTATGTGTGACTCACCAAGCGATAGCTTACACCTGGGATAATGCCAGGTAAGATTACTTAGTTCCTGGATAAAGGAATTCCCCCCATCTCTGTGGCTTGTTTTCCTCACATAGCACAGAGCAATGGGGGTTCCCAAGACCAACTTCATTGTCAATGATATACTGGAAGAACTGATGGAACCCAGAAACCAGGTGTTGACTGCTATGATTTATTGCAACAAAGGGGTGGAATCAGATAAGCAAAGAAAAAAAGGCACACAGGATAACGTCCAGAAGAAATTAATGCGAGCTTCCAGGTGCTTCCTCCGGTGGAGTTGCACCGGACGCACTTAATTCTCCAGCAAAGATACGTGAGAGCACAGGCAAAGTGCCACCAATCAGGACGGCTCCATCAAACTGTGGGGTCCAGGTTTTTTACTGGGTGTCAGTCCCATCGGATGCTGCACCCATGTGACGAATCTCAGCTGCTCGTATTTCAGCATATCCCATGACCAAAACCAGAGGTTTACGATAAATCATATTAGTCATATAAATTATCTGGTCATACTGACATCACATGACCCAAGGCATCAGGCATCCAAAACACTCTCCTACTCTCAATATCAGGCAGAACATTCCAAAGACTCAGCTCTTAGAGGCCAACCAAGAACCAGTTCTGAAAATAGACTCCAGATTCTACTCTGACACTCTAGGCACACACAACCCAGGCACAAAGATTATTTTATGGCAAACTGTATTGACCTTGGTGTGAACACCTGGCTTACATCTTTATACCTACACATCTGTCTCTTTTATCACATCACGAAGAGCAGCACACAGCACAGATCCAGTAGGACGATGAGCCATTCTTCTCACAGAGGAAAGCAGGAGGAATGACCATTTGTTGAGATAGAATGAAGGTGGGTGAAACCAGGAAGGGCCTTTAAAATGCTCTGAATTTTGCACTGCCTGCTGTGACATTTGTGAAGTGCTCTTCTATTTTCAGGTAGCGAGACGATTCTTTCCAACCTAGCATATTTTAATAATAAAGGCCGTAGACCACACGTTGACCTTTCATGACAACCACAGAGGTGTTGGAGAAAAGCCTCACTACATTAAATCAGTTATTTCCTTATTCATTCATTTTATTTTTTTGGTACCAGGGATTGAATACAGGGGTGCTTAAACACCAAATCACCTCCCCAGCCCTTTTTTTATGTTTTTATTAGAGACAGGGTCTCACTGAGTTGCTTAGGGCTTCACTAAATTGCTGAGGGTGGTTTTGAACTCATGATCCTCCTGCCTCAGTTTCCTGAGCCTCTGGAATTACAGGCGTTCACCACCACACCTGGCTCCTTATTCACTTTGACAGAATCTCATTTTCAAATACAGGTCCAGGGATAAGTAGTAAAAGCAGTAACTTGGAGTCTCATCTATGTGGACCCTCCAGCATATTACTCAATGTTTCTTAAATTTAGTAATTTTTCTACTATAACCAATAAATTGCCTGGATAAAGTGATATATAAAACCTCTTCTGACTGATCGTTTTAAAAATTGCTGACTGGCAAAGAGGAGAGTAAAGACGAGACCATCATGGTCTGGTGTCTCCGGGAGGTAAAGCTCAGACGAGGCTTTCTTTGAAATACGGAGCCACACAGAAAGGTCCAAATTTGAGCCATTCTGGCCAAAGAAAAATTTGAGAGTGTCCAATGAGACAAAGAAAGATGTAACTATAATTCTCAACATTTTTGTGTTAAATCTCTTTTGAACACATGAGGAAAGCTGCAAATACAGAGTTCGGGATTTTCTGCACAGTCGTGGGGGTTATTCAGGCCTTTTCTGTAGCCCAGGTCTAGCTTCTAGATAGTAGAGTCTCTTACCTTCTAGAACCCCCTCCAGTACCTACCTATCTTGGCCCATAGGGGGTCTTCCATGCTTTTGTTCAAGGAAACCAGAACTCAAGTATTTATAAGGAAAATATCCTCAAAATATCTCAGATTTCAACCAAAAGAAATGTTATTATTTTTCAAGATTTATTTATTTTTTAATAGAAAATGTCAAAGAAGGAAAGAAAAACAGGAAAGAAGAAAGGAAGCAAGGAAATAAGGGGAAAGAAAAGGGTAACTCTCCAAGAAATACACTGTGATTTTTTTTTCCATTACTGGGATTGAACCCAGGAATGCTCTGTCATTGAACTATATACCAACCCCCATCCGCCGCCCCCCTTTTTTTTTTTTTTGGTACCAGGAATTGAACCAGAGTGCTAAACCACTGAGCTACATCCCCAGCCCTTTATTTATTTATTTATTTATTTATATTTTGAGGCAGGGTCTGGCTAAGTTGCTGAGGCTGGTTTCCAACTTGGGATCCTCCTGCCTCAGCCTCCTGGGTACTGGGATTCCAGACGTGTGCAACACTGTGCCACAGCAAGAAACACATTACTTCTAAAGTAAGAAAAATCTACATCCAGAAGTAGAGAATCTAGTTTCTGTGGCATGTCATGGCTAAAACATGACAAGATGAGTTGTCTACATTGCTTAGCTATTTCGTGCATCAGTAAAGCCCTAGGCCTCACTCATGATTCCTAAAGAGCTTTCCATTCAACATCAGCAACTTCAAGTTCTCCTCAGCTGCTGGGGGAGGAGGCGCCGATGTCAGTCCTCCAATCCCACCGAGTGCCTTTGCTCTTCTTTCATCTAGATTTGCTGAAATCAGAAGCAACAGTTCTAACCGCTCAAAGCAGATGAAATGTATTACTTTAAAAATCACATCAATTAAAACAGAATCTCTTCTGAAGAACTTCTTTCTTCTTGAAGAAATAAGGAGATACAACATATGTCCTAAGCAGCCTGTTAATGTCTAACTAAGCATTTCTTGATATTTCAGCAGGATGCCTGGCATTCCCATAGGCGTTGGTATCTAGCCATTCGCTCCATAAATATTTATCCAACACCAAGCATGCCAAGCACTGTTCCAGACTGCACGAGAAAATCCAGTCCAGTGAGGGATAGAGAGGACGGTCCATAGCCAAAATAGAGCACGGAAATAAACAGGTGAGCCTATAGCACTGGCAGAAAATGCTGGGAAAAAAAAAAACAACATAATGTAAAAGCAGGGTAGAGGCTAAAAAGTAACAGCAAATGTTTACTTCAATCATTCCTAACCTTCTGGTTCCAAATGCATCATTAGATGAATCCCAGAGTTTTTAAACAAGGTAAAAACGTATCACTAAAAATGGACCCCAACCAGTTATTCCTTAATCTAAATGTGACTTAGGGTAAGGAGGCCCAGGAGCAAGGCAGCTCCTGCCCGCACTACAGCACTGGGAGACGCCTCAGCGGGCCTGGTAAAAATAGGGCAGGTGGAGACAGAGAGATCTATATCCATATAAATTCTTTCCAGCCTCCACTAACACCCCAGTCCATCCCCTACAGATGTTTTCCAGACTGTCTCCAGCTCTTGCTGCACGGCTTGCTGAGGCCACTTGCCCTGCAGGAGTACAGGTAGGTGGCAGGAGCACACTATTGCCGGAGTCATGGAATCTCTTTTTTTTTTTTTTTTTTTAATATTTATTTTTTAGTTTTCAGCGGACACAACATCTTTGTTTTTTTTTTTTTTTTTTTTTTTTTTTTTTTTGTATGTGGTGCTGAAGATCGAACCCGGGCCGCACACATGCCAGAGGAGCGTGCTACCGCTTGAGCCACATCCCCAGCCCAGTCATGGAATCTCATCATTCAGAATGTCAAGGGCAAGGCCATCGTCTTTGGAACTCCCCTGACTGATGACCAAGTAACATTTAAACATAGATGAATTTATTCCTGGAAGAAAAGGCAGTTTCCTGGCTCAGCAGGTGGCTCTGGCCAGCCCTTTAGTTGGAAGACAGGGGAATCTGCTAATGAGCATCTGTCAGAAGTCCGAGTACAGTCAGCTTCTAAAGATTCTGGAAATGCAGGGCAGCCTTGGCAAGAAGCTCCCAAGGCTAATTAGCCAGCATGTTATTAGTGATGTCTTCCTTTACTCCCTGTTCAGGTCCATGTATTTCATGTGAGTTTGAAGAGAAGTTAGGAACCTAGTTTTGCAGGTAAACAAACAGATTCAGAAGTATAAGGGGAATCCAGTAAGATAGCAAAGAAAAAGTAATAGTAAGAAGAACTCACATTTATTTGAGCACATATTCTAAGTGCCAGACATTAGTTTAAGGGTTTTGCATATACTGATTTATTTCATATTCACAATAGCCATCCAAAGTGTTATTATTATTATCACTTTGTTATGGGAAAACTTGGAGCTCAAAGAAAAGAAGCTCATGGTAAAGATTTTTTTCCAATCTTCCAATCCTCCAATTATTGTTTCTTTGCTGAGCAAAAGCTTTTTGGCTTGAATGCACCCCATTGCTTGATTCCTGATTTTACTTCTTGCACTTTAGGAGTCTTTTTGAGGAAGTTACGTGCATCTCAGATAGAGGCACTAATCCTCAGGATACATAAAGAACTCAAAAAACTTAACACCAAGAAAACAAATAACCTAATTAATAAATAGGCAAAGGAACTGAACAGAAAAAAAAAACGTAATCTATCAACAAATATGTGAAAAAATGTTCCACATCTCTAGCAACCAGAGAAATGCAAATCAAAACTTCTCTAAAATTTCACCTCAGCTATCCCACTCCTTGGTTTATACTCAAAGGTCTTAAAATCAGCATATTACAGTGAAGCAACCACATCAATGTTACAGCAGCTCAATTCACAATAGCTAATCTATGGAACCAAACTAGGCGTCCTTCAACAGATGAAAGGATAAAGAAAATGTGGTACATATACACAATGGAATATGAATCATCCATAAAGAAGAAAGAAATGATGGCATTTGCCAGTAAATGGATGGAGCTGGAGATTATCATGCTAAGCGAAATATGCCAATCCCAAAAAACCCAAGGCCAAATGTTTTCTCTGATATGTGGATGCTAACTCACAATAAGGGGGTGGAACTAGGGAAGAATAGAGGTACTTTGGATTACGTACAAGGGAGTGAAGGGGAGAGAAGGGAGGGGGCACGAAGGATAGTAGAATGAATCAGACATTATTACCTTGTGTATACATATGACTGCACGGCAGATATGATTTTTCATGTACAATCAGAAAAAATGAGAAGTATTCTCCATTTGTGTATAGTGTATCAAAGTGCATAAGTACATCCTACCATCATGTATAACTAGTTAGAACAGATTTTAAAAGACAATAAGTAGTTGACTTAAGGTTCTAGAGCCAGGACAGGCAGAGCAGGATGTACTGCAGACAGATGAACTCTGGATCCCATACGCTTAAGTCTTAATGCAGGGTTTTAACTCACATGAACTGGAGACATGAGAAGCAAGGAGATCAAAGGATGGATAACGAAGGGAAAGAGAAATGTAGGCTCAGGCCACCATCATCCTTTATCAGTTTAGTCATGTACTATCTCAGCCACCATGTTTGTCCCAAAGTAAGGAGACAAAATAATGAACAAACCTCTGCTACTTACTCAGGAGCAGTTAATGCTGGAAAAGTGGAGTCTGTGTCTATTTATAAGGTTGGGTGAACTATTTGAAAGCACCCCAGGGGAAGGAGAGTATACTTCTAGATCATTTGCATAAGCAACCTGCAGAGAAATATTGCATTTAACTGTAACATGCAAAGATGCCCTCAATCTGGGAGGGAAAAAAAATGATTATAAAATATTTTACACAACATGCACACAAAACAAAAAAAAATGTATTTGGCTTGTCTGATAATGTTTTTAGAAATATTTTTAAATGTTATATGATATTTAAGCTTTTAAAATGTTATGTTAAACATTCTTGACTGATCATGCTGTGCCATTCATCTATTCAAAAGGAAAAATTAAGCAGCAGCCTCAAGAGCAGCATTGTTGAATGGATCGCAGAGGAAGTATGTACCAGCCAAATTTTCAGCATGTGAAGAAGGAACAAATCATAAACACACTGGGAGATGAATTTTAAATTCTGTTTTTAGATCTCAAGTCCAAGAAGCAGAAAGAAAAGAGGAAAAACTCAGCAGGAGGTTATTTTCAAGGTAACGGATGCCAAGGTTGACTCACCAGGAGGCTGGGGGTGAGAGAAATCTTCCCTTATGGCTGCCAAAGGCAGGGGGGAGGGAGGAGGAAGTGACCACAGCACCCGACCTGCTGGTCACCAGGTACATGCTGGAAATGACAACTGCCCCATCCCCAAATGGGCAAGGACAGTAACGGAAGACAAATAGGAAAATGTTTGGCACAAAGTAGCCCAAAGGAAATTGGTCGACACTGCCCAGGACTACATGGGTCACGGCCAAGACAAAAGCAGATGACTGTCACATATGGTGGCCCCCATGCCATGGAGAGTTTGGGTGGCCTGGTCAATAGCATCCCTTCTCCCTCTCTTCCTTACCTAATTTATTTTTATGGAAATCCACTTCGTAGAACCCATGTGATTCAAGAGAAACTGAGTCCATCCCAGCTCCCAGGTGGATGAAGGCTGGCCTAAGCCCAACAGAGTTCAGTCTTCCTGTATCTGAATACTTCACGCCATCCTTCACCTACATTGGCCCAATTTGAACAGAATGTGTCTGTAGCAGACTCTATTGTGCACACGCTCTCTCTATCTCTCTCTCTCTCCTTCTCTCTTTCTCTCTCTCTCTCTCTCTTCCTCTCTCATTATGAGATGGAACAAGGAAGTATTTTGGTAGCCAAACAGGACCACACTTGCTAATGTAAATGGTTCATTAAATAATTCATATTACATGAGACAATCAAAACCATGATGGTTTGTTGTTGTTGTTGTTGTTGTTTGTTGAGAGCCACAGACAAGTCAAGATGGCGCCTAGCACTTTGCCAGAAGGAGTGGTTTGAGAAGTAACGCCAGCGAGCCATTAAGATTTTGGAGATTCCTTAATGACTGACTGCTGTATCTAATGATGTTAATTAAGTTAATATGTGTATAATTATTAAGATGATGAGGATTCCTTAATGACTGACTGCTGTAACTGGATGATGATAAATTGAAACAAGCTGTGTATTCAGTTATGTATATCTACCCCTACAGTCCTACAATAAAGTGGCTCCCGCTGTATCAACCTTCACAAGTTGCTTGTCAGCCCCTGGTTATTTTGCCCAGCCAAACTGTGGCAGCTGTTCTTCAACTGCTAGATCAGCTGTGCTCTGTTAAGTCTCTACCATTCTATTATGAATCTAGAGAAGTTCTTTGAGTTTCTGGCCACTTTCATGACTATCATTTCCAGCCATTCTAATTCAATGTATAGGTTTGACTTTAGCATGCAACAAAAGCCCCTCTCCCGTGCCTTTCCAAACACCTCCAGGCCTGGGGAGCTCACAGTGGGAAGAGGGGCAGTATCTGCTTTTTCCCTGTCTCCTGCCATTTTTAGTCCTGTCTCCATCAATGTTGGGCACCGAAGGGATGGATGAGAAACAGGGCAAATGTTTCCTTCTTTATCTGGAAGTGAAATTATGATCCTCTAATAGACACTCAATTGTTTCTATAGTTAATATAACCCTGTGAATTTCCCCACGGAAATAGGAAAAACAATCCTAAAGTTCATAAGGAATCAAAAAAGACCCAGAATAACCAAAATTAAAAAAAACAACAATAAAAGCTGAGGCATAACAATGCCCAATTTAAAATATACTACAAAGTACAGAGCCAGAGTTATTAAAATCACATGGTACTAGTATAAAAATAGACACATAAACTGATGGAATAGAATAGAGAACCCAGAAATCAATCCATCAATCTGTGCTCTTAGAGCCAACTTATTTTTTTTAATTTGTTTGAATTAGTTATACATGACCATAGAATGCATTTTGACACATCATACATAAATGGAGTATAACATCTCATTCCTCTGGTTGTACATGGTGTAGAATCACACCAGTCATGTAATAATATATGTATATAGGGTAATAAGGATCTCATTCATTCTAGTATCCTTCCTACCCCCATACACCCTCCCCTCCCTTCACTCTTGTCAACCTAATCCAAAGTATCTCTATTCTTCCCTAGCCCCCAATGGCTTATTGTAAATTAGCACCCACATATCAAAAAACATTTGGCCTTTTGTTTTGGGGGATTGGGTTATTTCATTTAGCATGATAATCTCCAGCAAATACCATAATTTTGTTCTTCTTTATGGTTGAGTAATATTTCATTGTGTTTATTTACCACATTTTCTATATTCGTTCATCTATTGAAGGGCACCTAGTTTGGTTCCATAGTTTAGCTATTGTGAAGTGAGCTGCTTTAAACACTGATGTGGCTGCATCACAGTAGTATGCTGTTTTTAAGTCCTTTGGGTATAAACCAAGGAGTGGGATAGCTGGGTCAAATAGTGGTTCCATTCCAAGTTTTCTGAGGAATCACCATATCACTTTCCTTAATCATTGTACCAATCTGCAGTTCCACCAGCAATGTATATACCTTTTTCCCCATATCCTTGTCAATATTTATTGCTGCTTGAATTCTTGATAATTGCCTTTCTGACTGGAGGGAGATGAAAACTTAGAGTAGTTTTGATTTGAATTTATCTAATTGCTAGAGATGTTAAACATTTTTCATGTATTTGTTGATGGATTATGTTTCTTCTGTGAAGTGTCTGTTCAGCTCCATTGCTCATTTATTAATTGGGTTATTGTTTTTTTTGGTGTTAAGTTTTTGAGCCAAATGATTTTTGACAAAGGTAGGAAGAACAAACAGTGAAGAAAAATCAGGCTTTTTGTTAAATTCTGCAGGCAAAATTGCAAATGCAAATAACAAAGAATACAGCTAGGTCCCTATCTCTTGCTTACATAAAAATCAACTCCAAATGGATCAAAGAATTAAATCTTTTTTTTTTTTTTTTGGTATAAGGGATTGAATCCAGGAGGACTTAATCACTGAGCCACATCCGCAGCCCTTTTTTATTCTTTATTTTGAGACAGGATCTCATTTAGTTGCTTAGGTCCTTGCTAAATTGCCAAGCCTGGCTTTGAACTTCCATCCTCCTGCCTCTGTATCCCAAGCTGCTGGTGTTACAGTCCCGCCCCACCACTCCCAGCAAGACCTAAATCTTAAATGTGAAACTCTGAAATTACTTCCAGAAGGCATAGGGGAAACACTTCAAGACATTAGCATAGGCAACAACTTTTTAGATAGGACCCCAAAAGCACAGGCAACAGAAGTTAGCATAGAAAGTGGGATCATAAAAGCAAAGGAAATACTCAATGGGATTCAAAGACAACCTACAGATGGGAGAAGGTATTTGCAAGTGGTACAAGTGACAAGGATTTGACGTCCAGAATATATAAGAAATTCAAAAAGATGAACACCAGGGAAACAACCCAAACAAACGTGGGCCAGAGAAAGAAACAGATACTGCTGAAACGAAAATGGCCAAAAATACACACAAAAACGCTCAGTTTTGCTGATCATCAGAGAAATGCAAATCAAAACCACAGTGAGGAGTAGCCTCACCCAGTCAGAGTGGCCAAGATCAAAAAACAAGAAGAACAAGTGCAAATGAAGATGTTTGGAAAGGGGACAAACCCGTGGCTGGTGGGATCTATTATGGAGAACAGTACAGAGGCTCCTCAAAACACTCAAAATGGTACCAATACAGCACCCAGCAATTCCACTCCTGGGCATGTACCCCAGGGGGTTGAAATCTTCATACCAAAGAGACAGTTGAACCTCTGTGGTTTTTGCAGCAATAGTCACAACAGCCAAAATCTGGGATCAACCCAGATGCCTTTTGGCAGGTTAATGGACAAAGAAAAGGTGGTATTTTTATAAAATGAAATAATATTCAGCCATGAAGAGAAGGAAATTCTGTCATTGGCAGCAACATGGATGCAACTGGAGAACATGAGGTGGAGTGAAACCGGCCAGACACTGCGAGACCAATACCACACGTTCTCACTCATTTATGGAAACCAATACATCAGCCTCTTAGAAGTACTGAATGGAACAGCGATCTTAGGGATGGAGAAGGAAAAGGGGAACAGGGTAGGAAAATCTTAGGGGGAATAGTTAGGAACTGGGAGGAGTACTAGGGGGAGGGGGAGGGGAAAGAGTAAAATTATGGACTGAGAGAGAGGGCTTAAAAATTCGTCATCTAATTAGGAGAAGGCTTTTCTTTTCTTTCTCCATCCCCTTCACTCCAATCTATTGGAGAAAATAGGACCAAGAAAGAGGGACCAACTATGTGATCTGGAGACCCCGGTACATAATGGGAAAGCAGGCTCCAAACATTATTAAGAATTTCAAGATGGCAGCAATGGAGCATGAAGCCATGCGTCCCGCCTTTCTAACCGTGGGCACAGGCTGCCCACCGTGAAGAAAGTTACATTTAACAAACCAAGCAAGACCAGTTGGCCTGCTTCTGAAACCTGTAAGCCAGGAAGCCATGTGCCAAGACCAAAAAAAAAAAAAAAATTGCAATTGATGAAACCCTCCAGAGAGCCTGGGTCCTCCCATGTGCCCTTCCACCGTCCCACACTTACTGAGACAGACTGGGACACACACGGAGTTACGGCAAGCTCTGACTCCGAGGTCTGCATGAGAGTCCAGAGGGTAGAGTCTGCTTGAAAGCGCAGGTCAGATATGAGAAATCAGAAAAGTAAGAGGGAAAGGGATGGTAATTCTAAACAAAAGGAAAAGTATAGGCAATGCTGTGGGGGGACACCAAGTCAAGACAATTCAGGGAGCAGGACAGAACTTTCAATGTGGATGTCATTGGAGCCAAAATGTGGCAGGCCTTGGATAATACCACTAAGATGTGGGGTCCGTCTAAGCAGTGTGGTGTCCTATACACATTTGTGGGGTTTTTAATTTTTTTTTTATCCTTTGAGTGTATGTTGATCATTTTGATGATTTTGTGAAATTTTTTGGTAATTTTTGAAATAATAATATTCAACCAAAGTCTCAATGAAAGTAGGTTACGTGTTATTTTCTGTTATTCCAGTATTCTGAATACACCAGTTACATGAGTAGCTTCCAGTACAAGGTGGACTCAGTGATTCAAGTTGCACCTGGAGAGGTCAGAGCTTTCTGCTGTCCTCTGCTTAGCTGATGACAGGAAATAGGAAGGAGTTCTGCCAGAGGAGTGCTGGGCTTGGGGTAAGAGCCAGTGACCTTGAGCCTCATTTGCTGCTGACCACCTGTGTATCTTGGGGAAAATCATCAGCCTTTCTGAGCTTGTTTATCTTTCTCTAAAAGGTGCATCAGCAAACCTCCATTACTGGGTTGTTGTAAGTATTCAATTGGCAACATTCACAATATTTGGCTCAATAAGCAACAAGCTACCATGCCAATGTGATTCCTGAATCCTTGGCTCTGTGTTGTAAAGGTCATCCTAAATGATGCCTGCTTGAAAAATGACACAGAAGTCTACAGAGACAGTTAAAACCGGCTAAAGTATTTATAAGCCAAGGTTTCATCTGAGTAAAGCATATTTTTGACAAGTGAATCTCAAGGGAAGCTTTCAAGTGTCAACTTTGTGGACCCATGAATAGAGCTTATAATTGAGGGTAGTCAAGTTGAGCTTGAAGCAGAGCTGCTAAGATCCTGGGGAACAATAAGGTTTTTAAGAATGAAGCTTTTATGTAACCCTTCTACAGTTATATCTGATGCTCAATACTTTCCAGTCCTATAAAAACAGAGGTCTCTATTTTGAGAGTGTTGATGGTGAAACAATTAGGCAATCGCCTTTTAGTGTGATATAATTCTACTTTACTCCCTGCGCTCTTAAAGGTCAAGGATTTTAGTTATTATTTATTGAACATGTAACAATTCCTTGCCATTTCCCCTCGAATGATCCATGGCCTTGCAGAATACACATTCTCCCATTAGGACACTTGAAAGTGGCTCTTTAATCACCTATTTGTCCCCTTCCAATGACTCTACAGGGACCTTCCCAGGGTTCCACAGGTCTAGTTCCAACAACTATGGCATTTATTTCCTTCGACATGAGAGTGGTCATAACAAAGCTTGATTAATCATTAGGGTCTGATTAAATAGACTGACCAGAATAGAGGGTATTTTGGGTTTATTTTTATTTTTCCATTTTTCTAATTTATTCACTAAGTATTTGTGGATTATATATAGTTCTGTTGAATTGAAGTTTCCTGAAACTAAAATTTACACCTTTTATACATATTGAACAGGTCATTCTGACAATCTTTTTAAACAGTTTAGCTAATACTGGAATCAAAGTTAAGAAATTGATTAAATATTTCTCCCAGAAGTCTTTTGGTATCTTTCTGTGGACTGAAATACACATAAGCTTGGCATCTCTCCTCTAATAACAATTAACCCTATAAATCTCTTAAGTTAGATACCCAACCAAGATCATACCAAAGTGCCAGGAATGATATGGGCCAAATGATATCATGTGCATGTATGAGTATGTAACAACAGAGCCCATCATTATGTACACCTACAAGGCACCAATAAAAGTGTAGAAAAAGTTCTAAAAAACAAAAAGAAATACAGACAGGCAAAGATGAAAGGACTCATGTTTATTCTACCACCTGCATTTTTATATTATGACATGATAGATGAATGCATCTAAGTTAAAAATAAACTTTAATTTATAGCTACAAAAAAGATCATACCAGATGAACTTGATTAAATTACTATAATTAACTCATGCCTATCACAAGACTTTTCCAGATTTTCCTACTTTTAAGAAGGTAATTTTTAAAATAGTCGCAGATTCTTTGGCACTTCTCCAGCTGGGCAGTGTCTGTGTCCCTTGTCCTTAAATCTGAGTGGGGTTCTGACTTCACACAAAAGGGTTTGGTGGAAGTAAGGCTGTGTAACTTCCAGGGCTGGGTCACTCAATGCCTTGCATCCTCTGTCTGGTGCTTTTGGATGCTCACCATGAGGAAATTCAGTATCTATATATTTTTTAAAATGAGACTAGAGAAGTTTTCATGCTGAAGAGATCATGTGTGAGTATTCCCGTTGGCACCTACTGCTGGCATCCTGTTGATATTCCCAGTAAGGGTAGCCTTGGAGCCATGCAGTCCAAGCACCACACACCACTGGACAGACAGAGCTTCCTGCTGTCTCTTACATAAATTCCACTTTCATCCATCTACTTTTCTCTCTCTCTCTCTCTCTCTCTCTCTCTCTCTCTCTCTCTCTCTCTCTCTCTCTCTCCTAAATTATATTAGTAAATTATATTAGAACATAGCACACTTATTTATCTCTGTGTACTTACCACATGCTAGGGCAAGCCAAGCCCCCTAGCATCAACAGGGTGAGTCCATATCAGAGTCTGCTTCAAACTCTCTCTCTCTCTCTCTCTCTCTCTCTCTCTCTCTCTCTCTCTCTCTCTCTCTCTCTCTCTCTCTCTCCCCTCCCCCCTTTCCAAACACCATGAGTTGAGCCACTTTTCTTCATTGTACACTGCCTGCCAGGATGTTCTGCCTCTGATAATCAGGATAGAAACAATGAAACCAAATGACTATGAACTGAAACTTTGTACACAAATAAACCTTTCCTCTTTTTAAGTGGTTTGCCTCAGGTGTTTGTTCATAGCAACAGAAAGCTGACTAATACATATAATATAATGGAAAGTGTGGGATATTTTTAAGCAAACATTTTAGGGTTCAAATTCATACTCTGGATTATTTTGTGTCAGTTACTTAGCTTCTTAAATTCCAGAGAGATTATGAAATTTAAAATTGATAACCTTTACAAATCATTTGTCACATACTAGACATTTACTGACAAATGTAAATGTCTTTCGTTTCTCTTTCCTCCATGTCAACAATGTAATTTTTAAACTCAAAGTTAAAATTTTATCTAATTAGGATTTCAGTGACAGAAAGTCTGAAATATTTGGAGAGGAAATGCTATGAAAATCAACATCACTATTGCATAAGAACTTAGAGCAATAGAAATATACATTTTCTTAATTCTGGCTCCATTTTTAGAAAACTGATGTTCCAGGCCAAGAGCACTGATGATTCCAAAGTTGAAGTAAACAGACTTGAGATAATTAAGTAATAAATTTAGTTCTTATTTAATAACCAAAGGAAAAAGTCATCTTTCCACATCCTGAAAGTAGGCCATCCTCAGATTCTTTTCAATACAAATGTGGTATATATAACTGATAAAGCAGTTTTGTTCTTTACAGAAAACATAAATACCAAAATACAAGTAGGATTCACCATATATTTTCACTGTGACCATTCAGACATATTTATCAACACTCACCTGTGAAACTATGTCCCACAAAGCAGCCCTCCCAGAACATAGCACACTTATTATCTCCTTGTACTTACCACATGCTAGGGCAAGCCAAGCCCCCTAGCATCAACAGGGTGAGTCCAGATCAGAGTTTGCTTCAAACACTGAAAGGTTCATTTCAAATTAACCTTTCAAAATGCCCTTAATTACTACACTCTGAACTTAGAAGAATGATGTTTCTATATGTTAGAAAATATTAATACAGACTTGGAGCAAATATATTTTACAACAGACCTCAAGTCCCTTGGCACTCACAGTCTTCAAATATATTTTCTTTCATGGAAAACAATGGGCCCTATGAGACTGTCTGTCTAGCGGTAGTTCAACTCTCATCAATTACTCCAGTAAAGGAGGAAATTGTGTTAAAGTTTAAACCTGCCATTTAATGATCCTTTTCTGATAATAAAAGAGAAATTGTGATTGGTTTATGTGTGCTCCTTCTTCACATTTCAACATGAGCAAAAAGAGAAAAAAAATCTGAAGTTAGCTAGGCCTAGGCATAAGTTTTCTTCACAATCCCATGTGAAATATCCTCCAAGGACAACTATAAGCATAGCTTAGTTCTTGGAAGATGAACTCAGCTGCCTGTCTGAGATTTACTTGATTGACACTTTAATTGTTAAACAAATACATATTAAACATTACAGTACCCAAACATCCAGGGACACCAAAACTATAGACAAGATGCCTGCTCCTTAGAAAAACATTCCTGCAAGCAAATAGCTGCAATCCACAGAGACTAGTCACAGCAAGTGGCCCATAGATTAAGTATTTTCTGGAAGTTCTTTTGACTTTCTTTCTCTTTATTATCTTCAATTTTATAATTAGGTATGTTTATGTGCGCATACACATTTTATGCTTTCTATAAAACTGCTACGAAATGCTAGCTCTTAATGTAAAAGGGCCCATGTAGAATTATGTGAGAAGAAATAATAGTACAGGAAGCCATTACTTCAAACCAGGCACCTTCATCTGACCACCCAAGCACAGTTTTCTACAGGGCTCTGTGGAAGCTCATTGGCCAGAATAGGTCACACCTCAAAATGCTGTTATTTACCTGTCTTCCTTATTTTAAAACTGAGGACTTCAACCCAGATAAAATTATACCTGCACTACCAGTTAACATTTTAAAAAATAGATACAGGTGTGCAAAGATTTATCAAAAGCAATTACTAATATAATTGAGGGGAGTTTTCTTTAAGAAATGCATATCCACATAATATTTTGCTTTGTGCTTTTCTTTAAATAGAATTAAAATTTAAAACGTTTTTTTCTATTGTTCTAAATATATGAAAAGAAAACAAAACAACTCAAATTTGAAGTTTCTTTGAATCTACATGAAACCTCATTTTAGTGATTTCCAAAATCATTAAGTCACACAGTTTTAGAATTGGAAAAGACATGTTAGGCCAAATAATAAGATCAGATTTTTCTTCAAAGCTTGTGCCTAGAGTGCTTTACTGGTTGGTCTTCCTTTGAGACATTTTCTGGTGGTACCATTTCAGAAATGACAAGGCTGCACTTATGGGAAAGAGTAGGTTAGACAGCTTTCTATTACTATAACAAGTACCTGAGGTGACTGATTAAAAAGATAAATGACTTTTTTTGGTTCACAATTGTGCAGATTTCAGTCCCTCCTCAGTTGGCGCCATTGCTTTGGGTGAACAGAACATCATGGTGGGAGCACATGGTGGAGAAGAACTGCTCACCTCGTGGTCAGGAAGCAGAAAAGAGAGAAGGGAAGAGATGGAATCCAAGGAGCCCTCTTCAGGAATTCTCCCCTAGTGACCTAAAGATCTCTCCACCTCCTAAAGGCTCTACCAGCTCCCATCAGATACCAAATACTCTGGGCAGCAAGTCTTTACCACATGGACATTTGGGGGTTACTTAATATCCAAACCATATCAGAAAGTATGTCAAGTTCAAGTAACAAATTGGAGGCATTGAGGAATATTTTAATCTTTCTTTACTTTAAATAGGTATTAGAAAAAATATTTATTCCAGGTGAAGCAAGTTAAATTTTAAAACAGTATTTTGGAGCTACAAATAAGTAGTGGATAGAATTGCAATCATTGAACAAATATTTGAGTGTGTCACACCGAAAGGCATTAGTTTGAAGGTCAGGGCCCTGGAGTAGCTGGGAGCCTGGCTGCTACATGGTTCAAGTGCATTAGAATCAATATATCCATAAAGTGTAAGATTCCAAGCCAGGAAGGGAAAAGGGAAATATCATTGATATTCCTGACTTGGGGAACTGCCTTGATTTGGCTACAGAGTAACTTTTATAAATGCATCTAATTGCCTTGTGCAGAAGTGACATCCTCTATATCATCTTCTATTGGAATACGCAATATGGTGGTCACTAAACATATATAGATATTGAGTACTTGAAATATGACCAATATAACCAAAGCTTTTATTTGACTTATCAATTTGGTATTATTAAATAGTGTTGACAGAAGAATTATTGAATGGGCTTAAATTGAATAAATATTTCAAACAGATTCTTTTGCTTCAAAGTAATTTAAATCAATTCTTTGAAAGAAAATAGACCTGTCAATATGGTTACAACTGTTAAAGGAAAATGATGATTTGGTACTCAACTTAATTATTGGACAACTTTCAAATGTGGTTGGAAAAACCCGGGTATATGCATTTAATTTTTCAACTGGAAATTTTATGAAATTCAAATACAAATTAAGTATCTCCTGTGAAAATTGAGCTTCTGAATAAAGATGAGTCTGCCCTCCTAGCCAGCCTGCTATAAAAATGTGCTTGTTTTCATTTGTCTCTGGAGAGAGGGTTCATGGAGAGTTCATCCTAGGGAAGTCTCTGTCAAGTGACCCTTTCTCATGAGGCCACAAAGCAGCAGTTGGGAAAATAGGAGCTTGGCAGACTTGTGGGAAGATTCCTGAGAGTCCTTGACCTCAGGACAGCCTGTCTTCCGTTTTCCTGTCAAGCCACTATTCCTCAGAGCTGTGCAGTCCCCCGATATGCTGGGGACAGCATTGGCCAGTGGTATTTATCTGACCAGGGGAGTGATTCCAAAACGTCATTGCTGCTTCTCCATAGAACTTAGCCAGGTTCACGACAAATTGATTTTTTAACAGTCTCTGGAAAATAGAAATATTTAACTCTTTCTCAAAAGTTAGCATGACATTTTCCAACAAGTTGTTTCATGATCTTCCTGGTGATGGCCAGTTTTATGGGTCTATTTGGTTTGGCTATAGTCTCCAGCCATTCAACACTCTGGAAGGCCTATTTACTTCGTTATCAGTTATACATGAGGGAGTCTGAGGAGATCCACTGGAGTGTGTGGAGTCAAGGGAGCTTCTCTTCCCTGGCACATCCTGGTGGCTGCGATCACTCCAGCTTTCACGGTTATAGATATGGGAATCCCAGTCCTGCTCTTTCCCTCCCTCCCAGGAGTCACAAACATGTGGCTCTGCAGGGTTAATGTGATGAGGAGCACCTGTCTAGAGAGGGAAATTTGAACACACACACACACACACACACACACACACACACACACACATACATACACAACACACATGAACACACACAATGTCTAAAAGCAAAGAAAATAGGGTATTTTGATTTGCCAATATCTAGTAAGTCTACTATATGCCAATTATTTGGCTAAATGCAGGCCTATAATACTAAGTAGATATTATTAATGTTCATCAATAGCTATTTCTCTCCAAATCTCATGTACTCAAAGAGTTACATTCACACACACTCTCTTTTTAAGCACTGTCAACTGACGAAGAAAAATGATTGGAAGTGACATTAATCAGCTGCCAGTTCTCAACTCTAGCCTTTCTCCCCTGTCTCAGTGACCAAGGGACTGACCAAAGAATCACATGGACTCACAGAAGACTTTGTATAAATGAGAAATGAATTTCTTTATTAATCTTGTGAAAAGTAAAAAGTTGTGTGTGTTTGTTTTACAGCATAACCTTACCTATCCTAGTTGAGGACTAACTGAATAACACATGGTACCTGTCCTCCAGTGCTACAGTCAAGAATGTTAACTTACAGTGGCTTTAATAACACTTGTGTTTTAGCTAAATAGTTATTTCTGTTATATGGACATTTACCTTCAAAGAGGATTGAAAGATCATTTTAATATCAAAACATATAAAACAGAACTAAAAACTTTAAATCTTTTTAGAACAGTTGTTCTTAATCCTGGATACTTAATAGACCCACATGGGTAATATTTTGAAAGTACCAGTGCCAGAGCCCTAGACCCCTCCAGTTTCTAATCCGTACAGAGTAGAGGCCAGGCATAAGTATTTCTCACGATTCCTAGTTACAGACTCAATGAATGTGATAGTTGCATAACCTCCTGCAATGTCTATAGTCTTAAAATTGAACATTAAACTTAACTCTAGACTTCCATAAAAATATAAACATATTTATCCTTCCGGGAATGTATTGTATTTTTGTAACAATTTTTAATACTCCTCCCTGTGATGATCAGTTTTATATGTCAACCTGGCTAGGTCACATGTAGCCACCCAACAAACAAATCACCTCTGTAGAGGTGATTAATATCCATATTCAGCTGACTTTGAGTAAGAGAGACTATCCTACATATTCTGAATGGGCCTGATCCCATCAGTTGAAAGATTCATGAGCAGAACTAAGGTCTTTCAGAAAGAATGAGAAATCCCACTCGTGGACAGCAGTGTTAGCGTATGCCTGCTCATTCTCATGGCCTGCCCTGAGGATGGCAGACTTTCCCGGTCAGCCTCATGGAAGCCAGTTCCTCGCAGTCCATCTCTTTGCATCTCCCACTTACTGTTTCTCAGCTTGAACCTTGGCTGACACACTCCTTCACCTTCTTAAGTTGTAAACCATGTGGCGGAGGTATCTGTCTTGCTCATTATGAATCCCAGGACCTGGCAACATGCTTGGTCCATAACAGGCCCCAGTGGACATATGTTGAATGAATAAACAAATGAACCATCTGGTCAGAACATAAAGAGTGGGCCACGTGGCACAATTAATGCTATTAGAATTCAGCATAAGGAACAAACTCATCTAGCCATGGAGATCGGGGAAGAATTGCAATAGGACCTGGGGTTGGAGGATGGAGGTTGGGGAAGCAAAAGAGTAGACAGTAGAATATGACTGGATGTTGCATTATTGAATTCAGAACTTTATTCTTTTAGCCAGTGGTGATGGTCTGTGGTTTTCCATATCCCTCTCTCTCTGTCTCTCTCTTTCTCTCTCTCTCTGTGTGCACATAATTATAATTATATATATGCATATAATTATATATATGTAATTTTCTATATATAATCATATATTATAATTTTTAAAAAATACATTTATTTTTTAATTGTAGTTGGACACAATATCTTTATTTTATTTATTTATTTTTATGTGGTATGAAGGATGGAACTCAGGGACTCACATGTGCTAGGTGAGCTCTCTACCACTGAGCTACACCCCCAGACCCTATATTATAATTTTTTAAGATTCACAAACTTTTCTTCAAATGCATTTTACTCAGAAGCCAAAATAAGGTCTTTATAATGAAGCTTCTCAG
The DNA here is from genome assembly GCF_052094955.1 of Ictidomys tridecemlineatus. Taxonomy (NCBI): domain Eukaryota; kingdom Metazoa; phylum Chordata; class Mammalia; order Rodentia; family Sciuridae; genus Ictidomys; species Ictidomys tridecemlineatus. The sequence goes on along the minus strand of NC_135483.1, from coordinate 188,409,758 downwards.
ATTAAACTAAGATGTAAAGGATGGAGTTCCACGTATTTAGCCCCTTACTCGTTACCTTAGATACCTTAGATACTTTTGAGGAACCTCTAAAAAATGGCTAATGATGCATTAAACCATAGACTGAAAGTCAGTTCTTACATCATTATTTCATTCATTCATTTCATCAGTCAATCAATCATCAACTATTGAGTGCTGCAGCATCCTACATTCTGGAGAAGCTCAGAATGAGATGAGAGCGTTTCCCAGTGGTGGGCCAGCTGAAAAGTCAATGACTGCTCTGCTGGGGTTGTGTGCCTTCCTGGACATGACTGAGGTCCTGAGGCACCCTTTAAGGCCTGTAAGGCTTACTCCAGAGACAATGAGTCCCTGAATAAAGAGGCAGACCTTTTTAAACTTGGTGGATGTGTACTTGCCAGGTTTTTCTCTGACCTCATCTCTCCTCCGTGAACTTGTGCCAGAGCCCTAGGGAGAAGGGGAAAAAATAAAATTGCTCTGTCATAAAAATCTCTGTGCAACATGAGGCCAACAGCAAAGCTGGTTCACAGCCAGGCAGCAACACAGAGGCAGTGCCAAAAGGCACCTGAGATGGAACAGATTCTAAAAATAGATATGAGGGAAGGTCATCTGTCAGAAGAGGAAAAGGGAGGGGCACATGGTCAGAAGGAGGAGTACTTGTCACCTTGCCTGTGTCCTGTCTTGGGAAAGGCAGAATGTCTGACAAATGTGAAAATTTGGCTCAAGGAAAAATTCAGGCTCTATTTGCTGGGTCCATCTTGCAAGGCAGACTTTCCACTTGTTCCCCAGACTCCTCATTTCCAATGCCCTGGGCTCTTTCCCATCAAGGATCTCATCACTCTAAGATGCTTCTACTCAAAAAGCCCTCTGAGAGACTCGGCCTTCTCTTGGTGGCTAGTCCCTCTACTCTATCTTTATTCATATTTCCTATTCTTCACAGGGAACCAACATAGCTGTTCTGTCACCACCAGCTCTGACCTTGTGTCCTTTCTGTGTTGTCTCTCTTCATATCCACAGGCCAGGACCATTGTTAGAATGTACATCCTCCACTCTCATGCTACACAGGCAAGCACCACGGGAGAGAATCGCACAATCATAACACCAGTGGCTACAGAAGATTTGTAGTCTCCAACCTTAGCTGGGTCCTCGGTGTTGTTCATCAGCCCTTTGTGATTCTCCTCAGTGATCACCCTACACACACACACACACACACACACACACACACACACACAAAAGAACTGTCGATGTCCATCTTAGTCCTTAAGTACCACATGTTCCTAGTGTGGTCCTGCCAGAAGCAAGGTTATCAGGCAGTAAGCAACCAGGTCTTGTTACTTCTGGCCTGATAATCAGAACCAGGCCACAGTGTTCTCCAGCTGTGCACAAACAACTGCACAGAGCCTCAACAGAAGCAAGGCCATTTTGTGACTGTGAAAGACTCAAATTAAAACAACAAGGGCACCGTATAGTCATGTCTGAACAGAAACAGAAAGTGAACATTGACCAAGACACAAAAATGGCTGAACATCCCCTTGTCCTGGCTCAATGACAGCTGCTCCTTTGCCAGTCACAGCCTCGGCCTTGCTGCAACCTGCTTTCCCCCTGGACAGAATGTATAAAGATACCAGTCTCAGAAATACTCTCACTTCTGGACAATATCCAACCTAGAACAATGAGCAACATCCCCAAACTCCCTTCAAAATAACCTAACACAAGTTCAAATCCTATAATAAATCATTCCTATCTTCCTCTGAGACACTCCGTAGTTCCCTATGGAAGGGCAGTCTCTCTCCAAACTGTCATCAATTTAATTTGTTCAGCCACAGGCATTGTCCTGGTATTCTTTGTCTGGAGGGCATTGACAACTGTAATAATAATTATTGCTATTGTCACACTTGCTAGGTTCTGTGCTGAGCACACATTTAGTCCTTTGATAACAGAAGTGATTTTTATCACTGTAGACATGGAAGCTCTAAGACTAAAGGAGGTAAAAAGCCATCCAAGTCACAGCTCCAGCAAAATGAGGGGAGGAATCCAGGAATCCAGTTCTGGAACTCATGTTTTTAATGATTTTAGAAATAATGTCACAGATTTAACAAAACCACTTTCTTGCTCATATCTTCCCCCACCCCAGCCTGAGAACATGAGCTTTTTCTTCTCTTAATGTCAACTCCTCTCTGTCTCTGCTCTTTGTTCAGCTCTTGTGTCTCCTTCAATGCCAGGTTCCGGCAAACACAATATTTTTCTAATTCTTCAACCTTTTCTCATCAGTAGGTCCAGCTCCTCAGTCTACAACTAGGTGAAACCTCCATGATCTGAAAGCCAAATTGCAGTTATCTCCAGTGACCCCATGTTTCCTTTGTCTTTTCCATTTCCAGCCTAAATCCTGGAAAGGCCAGTCTGCAGGCACCAGCAGAGCATGACCGATAAGCATGGGTGAATGGGGTTTGTGAAGAACTCTTTTTCAGCTTGGAGGTGTGGAAGTGAGTAGAGGAAACCAAGAGTTCAAGAAAAGCACAATATCTGGAGTGAATTATAAAGCACTGGGGAAGTGGAATCGCCCAAGAGTAGACACAGGAAAAGCATTTTTAGAGTAGGCAGGTAACAGTAAAACTATTTTGAAACCCAGTGAGGAATCTATTTATTAATATTCCAGAGCTGCCATAACAAAATATCAAAAACTGAAAACAACTGAAGCATTGTTTCCACAGTTCTAGAGGCTGAACGTCCAAGATCAAGGTGCCCACATGATGATTTCTTCTGCAGTCTCTGTCCTTGGCTTGCAGATGGACTCCTAACTCCTAAACCCACATGGTCTTTTCTCTGGGCACACACACACCTGGTGCCTCTTTCTCATAAGAAAACTAGTCATGTTGTATCAATACCTTATTTTAACTTTTTCTCTTAAAGACCATGTTTTACAATATGATTACATATTGAGATACCAAGAGTTAGGGCTGCAACATATAAATTTTAGGAGAAATACAATATATACCATAACACTTAGGATATTGGGGAGTAGGAAAGATTAGGCAGAAAATATAGATTTGAATAAGATGCCTTGGAACACAATAGCGGACTCTATGAATACCTGACATGACATCTCTCACCTCAATAGACATTCAAAATTGAAGGCTAAATCTATTAACATGATTTACTCACAAATAAATTATCGGTCTACGTTATAGCATATATGTTGTAACAAGTCTTCCCTCTAAAGAGATTTGCCTTCAGATAGATTCACTCTCCTGTTTCTATTTTCTTGCCTCAAACCAAATCTGAGAGGAAGACCCTATAGATATTTAAAAGATTGTCTGAGACAAAATGGAGCCCATGCTGAAGGAGAAGCTTGTCAACATCCCCACAGATGCTGAGCAAGCTGTGGAGGCCGAGAGAGTCAGATGCACACTGAAGAGGGATGGCTGGTGCTGCAGCACAACTGGGCACAGGGCTTCAGACAAGCCAGGGGCTGCTCCCTGCGCACCCTGAGACAGGGCAGAGCTTCACCCTCCTCTTTCCCATCACTCCAGCCAGATTCCAACCTGGAAATGTGTCTTCCTGATGGAGAAAGGGAAAGTCAAGAACACTATTGACCATCAAGTACACTACAGGCCTTGATGGAGTGCTTCTTCAGTGTTATCGCAACTCATTCTGTGATTATACTTACATTGGATCCATGAGGGCACCAACTCAGGCGGGAGAAATGACTTCTTCATAAAGAATAGAATAGTGAGCGGAACCCTGTGTTATTCCAAAATCCGTGTCCCGTGCCACTCCCGTGTGAGGAAGGTTTTCTCCCCGTGATCATATGTCAAGGACTCTGCAGCCTTTGGGTCCTGCCTCTGCCTCTGCACCCAGCTGCAGTCACAAGGATTAGGCCACCACCAAGGATCTGCTGGAGGTCGGCCGGGGCACTAAATCTCTCACCCTGCCCAGAAACAGCAATATACTAGGTTGAACCATATGAAATTACTTTTTGTAGGTCAAAATTTGTCAAGATCAGCAAATTTCATATGATTTGGTCTAATTGCTTATTCATGGTCATAACCCAAGAGCACGGTAACTGTTATCCGGCTTCCTGGTAGAGAGTTTCTGGCCTAGAAAAGCATTGTGCATGTCCTTTTGCCTCAGGCACACCTGGAACACAAGTCTCCTGCCTGGAGGAAAATGCCCAGTGTCATTCTCTAGTCCAGGAATAGACATTCCTTTGGGAAAACATGGGAAACCATATTCAAAGTAGGCAGAAATTCAGACATTCCCCCTGGAATTGCTATTTACACAACTAAAGATGAAAGAGATTCCTAGAAATATCTGCCAATACCAAAGTGTATAGAAAATAAGGTAAAATGCTAATCCAGGAGCAACACCACAAAGGCTTCCTTCCCAGGGGTCCTCAAACATTTGTATAAACCAAAATCCAAACTACCAAAGATCAACCAGAAGTGCATCTGGAGCCATTTACTCTAAATGGGCGCTGGCTTCTTTGACTGGCACTGTGGGCAATTCATATTCCAATTTGCGGGCGTTTGTCAAGTCCTTCAATGAGAAGCACTGAAATTTGAGTGATCACATCAGAACACCTTAGGGAAATGTTTCCATCTTTAAGATATGTATTTGACAAATTCTGATTTTTTTTATAAGAATGTTATTGTGTCCAGTACTGGGAAGAGAATTTCAAGAAGAATTTTTAAATTCCACTTAATTCATGGTATTTACATCTCCCCCCTCATTAGCAATGATTTCCACTGCGTGTGCAGCCTGGGAGAGGCTTTTCACTTTCGGAGAAGTTCAGCACCATGCAAATGGGAGAAGGTCCGTAAGAACCCGGGCTGATTCAGTCACAACCCTACATGTTTATTACACTGAGCCAAAATGTTATTCTTATTCCTGAATGCATAAGAATTCTCCAGAGCTGAGGACTCAAGTTATTCACTGAATTTCTTGAACTTCCCTTTTGTTTCCTAGGGAAAGGTGAATTGGGACACTTTATTACAAGGATGCTCCAAACCATAGTATATTAATGAGAAAATGGGCCTTGAATGTGCTTTGGATGATTTTGTGGGTCTTGAATACATTAAATCCAAGTCACTGAAGCAGGGTCCATGGATAATATGGCTACCACTAAGTGGCTATACCATGTACCAGGCTCTTCAGGGCTATTGAATCATTTAATCCTCACAGATTCCCCCCATTCTATCATTAGTTTCATTCCATGGATAAGAAAACCAAGTGATGCAGTGTTTGCGTTCTCAACATCCCTGGGCCGAAAAGCAGTGAGGCAGGATATGAGAGTCCATATTCTATTCACCAAGATACTGTCACTCACAAGCATCCAGCAGGCATGGCTCTCCCCCTCCACCTAGACAAGGACCACTATAAAGGTCTGATAACAAGAAGGCAACCATGACCTCCACTTGTTTCAGAAGATGGGCAGCATGCATGTACACACATACACACACATACACACACACACACACACACACACACACACACATACACACACCTTGGAGCCTTCCTTCCTCTTTTGAAATCTCCAAACTTCTTGCACAACCCCTGTGATAACCAAGGACTGTTCCATGTCCCTGAAAGCCAGTTAGAAGGTTTCCAAAGTTCTCATCTTGCCAGGGAGACACCATCAAGCATTTCCTTTTTTTTACTCTACAGAATTGACTCTCTTTGAACCTCTGACCTCTGCTGAAATGAAAGGGACAGCAGGTGGCTCTCCTGCCACAAGTTTGAGTAAGCAGCCTTTCCTAACTTGGTCTCAGACTTTTGTCTTTGACAACCAAATGTAAACCAGCTGGACCCTTTAACTTTACAGGTACATAAAAACCGTAAAATTAGAAGTATTCACAGTATTAGGACTCTCAATCCATTGAAATTACAATAAACTTTTTACAAACATAAAACTAATCCATGTTCACTCTGATCAAATATTAGTATTAAAAAACTTGAGTTTTTGATTCCTTGATAGACTGTGTTAGTATAAAATAAATGATCATAATATGGTACCAAACAGAGGAACCTAAGAAGAAAACTGGAGCTCGCTCTTCTTCACCTTCCTGTGTGTCTGCACAAGCAGATGGGAAAGTGTCTCTTCCCTGCATTGATGAGATGTGGCATTTGTCCCAGATCTGCCAAGATGGGCCTGAGTTTTGAGCCACACCACAACCTGAGCACTTCTCCTATCTCCCCACAAACCCTGATCCCATCCGTAAGGGACATGGAGTAAGAAGCTGACTCTATACTCTTCATTTGTAGCTCTTAAGAAAAGCTGGAGCTTATCTGCCAAAAGGTGAACATTGCCACCCGCTGGAGGGAGAGAACAAACGATGTGCTGGTTTGCCAACCAAAAACAGGGCAACCTCTCCCAGGTCTCACCCGTGGGGGTTGTTCAGGAAGATGCAGAGAGGTCGGACCTGCTGTGGCAATTACTTGTTAATGTCCCACAGTCCCAAGCAGAGGAGGCCGCTTTGTTCCAGGCGAAGCGTCCAACACCTCCCCGAGGGCTAAACAGAGGACACCCTCACCTTCATGGTATTCACAGCTCCCATTTTATCTGGAATTCCCAAGTCTTGAAGTCCACAAATAAGTCATAAGTTCATTTTAAAGCTTGGAGATAATGCAACCAGAAACTCCACACACAAGAGGAAACTTTGGACTTGGTAGTTTGGGCCTCAGGTATAACTCAAGGAACTCCTCCACTACTTTTTCCTGTCCTCTCCATATTCTCAGACATCATTCATCCTGGGAATTTCTTATAAAAACCAAAGTGTTCCAGAGGAAAGGCAGGCGGGGAAGGGTGGTGGCAAAATGGGGTAAAAGACTCAAGTTATATCAACTTCTAAACACACTATCATCTCTAAATTGGGGCTTATAATCCCAACTTCATTACACTCAAGAACTGATTTATGCAAAAGCCTTGTAACCTATAAAATATATAAATTTTTTCTGCTCATTTCAAAAAGTAATCTGTTAGGGCAGAAGGAAGCCAGGGCAATCAATTAGAAGATTTCAGTTTCTAGTACCATATTGATGATGAGATTGATTATAGGTTACAAATCAAAAGAGAAAAATGACTGGGAAGCTTGGATTTATTTTTCAATTGAGGCAACTGTTTACAATTTGGTAGACAGACCGAGAAAATAAGGGAGAAAGTCAATGATGATTCCACTCTAAGTAGGGTGAGCACTAAGGCGAAAGAACAAGTGGAAGGAATAGGGAGGTAGTAAATGCATTCAGCCCTCCGCATCCGTGGACTCAACCAATTATGGATGAAAAGCATATGTAGGGCCATATCTGAATCCTGGTGAGCTCTCAGCCACATTGGTCATGGCTTACGTTATTAAGGAAAGGAGCTGTAGAGATCTGCCTTACGGCACAGTTCCCACAGTCTCAGCTCAAAATTGCACTTAAAATTGTTGGAGGTGGTGGATGTTGCCAGTGTCCCGACCATGACTGTGGTGCCACGGGCATGTACATATGTCCAGCTCTTCAAGATGTGTACACTAAGCATGTGCATTTTTTTTATATCAATTAAGCCTTTTGTGAAAAAGAAGAAAATTCTGTAAGATTCTCATGATTTCTCCTGCTCTAAATTCAGGCATCATTAGTTTTAGCTTGTGTTTTATCTTTTAGCATTAATCTTTAATATGCATTTGGGCACTTTTACAATCTTTTTAAAAAGTTATATTTTAATATCCCAGCAATACTCAGGTGGTTCAATTGTTTTCTCTCATACTTTGATTGTTGTCCTAGCAGGTTTTTAAATTCAATAGTGCATCTATTCTGTTTAACATTCCTTAGGGATAATCCTGCCTACATTTTTCAGCCCATTATCAATTAGGAATATTTTTCCTATTAAATAAAAATTATTTTGATTATCCTCACATCACCATTGAAACACATATAGATATAAAATTCATAAGAAGTTTTCTCCCAAAACTTTATTCAGCAGAAATTATAACAATGGCCTTCTAAGTGGAATATAGACCACACACTGCTAAATCATTCTGGTTTCACTTATCAGTATCACAATACTATTAAAAAATAAAATGTTAGGGCTGGGATTGTGGCTCAGTGGTACAGTGCTTGCCTAGCATGGGCGGGACCTGGGTTCGATTCTCAGCACCACATAAAAAAAAATAAATAAAGGCATTGTGTTGTATCCATCTACAAAAAAAAAAAATCATTTTCTCTCTCTCTCTCTCTCTCTCTCTCTCAAAAAAAATAAAATAAAATAAAATGTGATTGAAATCACTAGAGGCACCAAACCCTAAGCTGCTCCTGCCATTTCCACCAAATAACATCAAGAAATGATGAGACACCATCAGTTTTAATAGTTCTATATGCAAAGACAGTGCATGAAGAGAGGGCTTGCAGAAGAAGGGAAAGTGTGTGAAACATCAGAAGAGCTTGCTCTTCTTCAGGAAGCCCTGGGTCTTGACCACAGTTGCTGGTAAGTTTGCTCACTCGCAGACCTCTCCAGTCAACGCCATATCCTACAGGTATTGTCCTTGCTTCCTGAGAAAACAAAATTCACAGTCATTGTTTTCTTTCTTATTCATTTCACTCCCTCATTTTACCAAGTTGACATTTTCTGGGTCACTGCCACTTAGCAATATGCTAAATGTGCTAGACTCTTAGCATCTAGCTGCAGAGACTCTGTGCAGTGCAGGCACTTTTGAAATAGAGGTCTTCCTTGTGTCTTTTCCCATGATACCAGTCAACTGTGAATTGAGCAGCACCACATCCTAGTCCTACCACAGAAGTACAGTCAACTTGAGTAACTCCAGGTTTGGGTGACAAGCCTTTCAGAATGTCAGTAGGTTTCCTCGTCAGCAGTGGAGCTGTAGTTCTCTCTCCTCCGGGGACCAGGTCCAAGCCACCATCACCAGAAGGGTGAGGGCTGCGGGAATTAGGGAAGCCATTGGAGACTGCACGCACAGCCCACAGGAGACCCCTCACATTTGAAAAGAAGGAAGAACACACTGGCCACTTTTCTGCCAACCTGTGATTCTAAGCCAACCTCAGACAGTCCACTAAAAATACATGCCATTAATCATAAGAGGGTCCACCCAGAAAATAGTCCACCCAGACCAATTCAATAAAGTGGTGTTCTGCTCGTGGCAAGACAGAGATGCAACCCCACACTAACAAACTGTCATCAGTTGGTTGGTTTTTAGCACTTGATGCTTTGGGATACAGTATAAAAAAAAAAACAAAACAATGGTATCTTTAAAGAGCTCAGGGATTTAAGTGCCAGCACTTAAACAAGGCACAGACAACTAACATTCTTTTTTATAGTCTCCAAGATCTTCTGTGAAATTGGTTGGAGAAAGAGGCACCTCAGAGCCAACCTCACATGAAACTCAAGACTCGGGAGGGCGGGTCCCTGGGAGCCTACACAGCCACCTTCCTCCTTGCTATAGGGACTCCTACAGGAATATCCTGCTGCCTCCCGTGATTTTCCTCTTGGGAAGGGATCTGACACTGGGTTCACAGTACAGCACGTGGTCCGTTGGGGCAGTGTTTTAGGAATATCCACGTTTTAGTTAACACTGGTGCTATGATTTAGATAGGTGTCTCCCGAAAGGTCATGTGTGAGACAACGCAATAAGGTTTAGGGGTGAAATGGTTGGGTTATAAGAGTCAGAGGTGAAGTCCCTGTAGCCTTTAGCATGACACCTCCAACAGCCCCTTTAAAGGGAACACCAAGTCTGTGGCTGCGTTCTCCCCACACCTGTGATGACTATGTTGCCTTTATAGTTGAAAGCACATGAAAAGATTTCATCAGTGTGTCCCTCGAGGACCTGCAGGCACTGGCCAGTCTGCGCGTCCCAGATTCGGGCTGTTTTGTCAGAGCTGCCAGTTAGAAGCCGGTTCCCTTGCGGGTTGAAAGAAATCTGCAAAGAGAAAGAAAAAAGGAAAAACAATCACAGGTTTGTGTAATGGTTCCCAAGAGGTCTTCACCAGGAAAAAGGGGACGTAACTACACTTCTGTCACCTGACCAGCCTGGTATTTATTCTTCAACAAAGCAGTTTCTTCCTGACAGAAAAAATACTGAACATGAACACTGCCATCAAGATGGAGAAGTTTAATTGTCTACCCCTCACAATTCTAAAGATAAGCACCCTGATAAAATTAGAGTCAGAGGCAGAACTCATTCCTCTGGGACCTGATAAAACTAAGGTTAAATAATGGGAATTAAGTGGCTTGCCAAGATGAGCCTGGGACCTTGGGCAGGGGAAGGAGTCAGAGGTGAAGTCCTGGTAGGCTTCAGCGCGACAACTCTAACAGCCCCTTTAAAAGGAAAACCAAGTCTGTGGCCAAAGCTGTGAACCAAAGCACTAATAATTACAGGATTCCCCACCCAGCTTCTTTCCAAAGCCTCGAAATCCCCTTCCCCATGCAGATAGAGAGGCAGGGCCCTGATGTGGAAGGGAATGCATGCCAGCCCATGTCATCTCTACCACACAACTTTCTGCAATCAAAAGCCTACAAATCTCCCTTCAAGTCCGCACCATAAGATAAGTGATGTCCAGGTCCACAAGAAAGCACTTCTTCATCTATTGATGCCCTAATTCTAGCACTTTCCATAAGTGTTTGGGTGCCTCCCACGTGCCCAGCATTGTCAGAGGAACTTGTTGGTCCCTGATTCTTGGGCTGTTACACTCATTTGCCTCTGTGGTCCATGATTTGGGCCACCTCCTCTATAACTGAAGGTGTGAAGAGGGCAGGGCCATGTCTCTTGTCATTATGTCACCAGTGCCTGCACAAAGCCCAGCACAGCAGAAGCTATCAGAGAGGGCTTCATAGTGGCATAAGTGAATGAATGCTTTAGCTTTGACTCCCACAGAAACACCATTAGCAATGGCCACTCCATAGTGACATATTCACTTAACATGCAGAATATTTAAAATGCAAAGTTTGAGAATCCTTTATATTTACACACCCATAAAAACAGATGTGCACACTTGCTGAGGGGAAAAGTCAGACACTTAGGAACAGGGCCAGGGCTCCCTCCTCACCTGCCCTCTATGTTCCACCTTCCCTGCCCCTCCTGCCACCCCTACATCTCTCAGCCCAGAAAGAGGGTGTGGGGTGTGTTGCCATGGAGACCAGAATTGACCAGTCAAAAGGCAAGGGTCACCAGCAGCAAGTGCAGAGGCAAGAGGGATGAGAGTACAGCAGGGGCAGCTCTGGGACAGGGCCTGCCCAAGCCTGAAATCATCACTCTGATCCTGCCCAAGGAAGGAGCAGATATGACCTCGGGCACAGGACCCAGAACTTGGGCTGAGCTGGGAGGTGAGAGCCACCAAGGCCCTGCTTACTCTACAATGTTCCATGACACAGGTAAGCCTCAGAGCACCCACTGTGTGGCTCTGCTTCATGAGCAAAATTTGAGGAGGAGTTTATACAAAATCCTGAGATACAGCTCTGGAATCTCAAAGTGGATAATTTGTACTTGAAGTGTTAACTATTTTCAGGAAATACTTCTTCAATTGAATTTTATTCACACAACACTTGGTACTTGATGCACAGCATGCTTTTTGTATAACATGTTTACTAGAACCAGAAAATGCTCTTCATAAACCCCTTAAATTGCTGCATTAAACATTTTCAGCTCACTAAATCTTTTGCTAATAGTTGAAGAAGATGCTATTTTGTAATTTTTTAATGTTTGACAAATAATTTACTATGCTGAGTTTGAGGGGGGACACTTAAAAATAACATCTGTAATGGTTAATCTGAATTGTCAACTTGATTGGATTAAGAGCTGTCATGGATTAAGAGGGTCATGGGTGTGACAATGAGGATGTGTCTGGGAATGATTGGCATGTGGGATAGCCAACTGAAATAGAGACCCTCCCCCCTAAGCATGGATAGCACAGACCAATAGGATGATGGTTTGGACAGAATAAAAGTCGGAAGAACAAAGAAACCTCAGTAGATGCAAGCTCCATTATTCTTCTACTGGTTTTTGATTGCTGTTGTAATCATCTGAGGATATCAGATCTTGTTTCTTCACTCTTCCAAGTGGATTCTCCAGAAGCCTTTAGTCTCAGACTAGGGTAGCGCCATTGATCTCACTTGTTCTGCAGCTTCAGCCTCTTGGACTGTGCAGCTACTGTTCTTCCAGCTCTCCAGCCTGCAGCCGGCCATTGTGGACTATCCAACTTCTGGTTGTGTAAGCCAACTAAATAAGTCCCCCTTTTATTATTATACTTCCTGTTGATTCTGTTCCTCTAGAGAACCCTGACTACAACAGCATCTTTAGGTAACTGATTATAAGAAAATAGGATATAATGAAACAAACTTTAGTACCTCTGTCCCAACAGATCTAGTCTTTTTAACTTTTTGGAGACTTTGGGTTTTATGTGCGAATACTCAGTGGTTCCACACTCAATAGAATAAAAATGGTTGTGAATATTTTAAAAGTACATTTCATTAAATTCTTAAATTCCTACGAAGGCAATCATGTACAGGTAAAGTCTGTCTGGTCTAATTCACTTTTAATTCCTTGGTGTCCAGAGCTCAGAAGGGAAGACCACTGCTGGCAATGAACATATCCAGAAAAGATGGCAGCCAATTGGGATTTTCATTTTTTGAAGGGAATACATTTTGTAAGAGGTTTTATCAGTTGATTCAAATGGATTTTCAGCTTAAAATAATGATCAAATGCAGATATAACAAATGGGGTTCACTGTCGCGCCTTTTCTGATGTATCTCCATTAACTTGAGCAGCAATCCCTGGCACCACTTTGGACTTCACAGAGACTTGGTGACACATGATCCTCTTTGTTTAACTGTGTTCACTCTGGATTGACCCACTTGATGTCAGGAACATTTCTTTTCCATTTATTCCATATTAATACATATGTTAGGCATTTTAAGAGGTAAGTTATTAAATATTTTATTTATATAAAACATGTTGTTTATTTTTTGGGAAGTAAATGGGGAAGTAACTCACCTTTGAAATTTCACCCTCATGGCCTTCCAATTTGGTAATGCATTTTCTTGTGGCTGCACAGTAAACTCTGGCTGTTCCTTTTGGAAAGGTGTGGGGATAGATATCAATTCACCTGAAATGCAGAACTTTGGGCCAAAGAGTTTAAATTACCCAAATATCTATCCTGAGATACATAAACTCCATGATGAGTTCTTGCCTGTAGCAGGAGCCAACCACCCATCTTCTGGATGCAACTCTGTCCCACACAGACCAAGGTGAAAGGAGTTCTTCCCTATCCCTGACCTTATTAGAAGAGATAATGTGTATAAGGTAGAAGAAGCAGTGAGAGCCAGGAATAAAGGAGGAAAAATATTTTAAAGGGAAAAAAAGGAAAATCAAGAGGTCTGAGTCTGGATTCAGGGATCACACCGGACTCCCTGAGAAGCCGGGCCTCTACTCAGTGAACAGAGAAGAGGCTGAAGGGCCCTGGGCACAGAAAGTGCTGTAGAACATTTTGTTTCCATGGTAGGAAGGGCCACCATATCACAGAGATTGAATAAAAAGATGTTAAGATGGATGGATGGATGGATGGATGGATGGATGGATGGATGGATGGATGGATGGATCAAAGTGGCATGTAAATTTCCTTAGAATTAAGAAAGGAAGAGTTAACTAGGTATAGACAGAGAAAACATGGATAGTGAAACTGTTTTCAGAAAAAAAGTTATAGTGGACCTGGGCAGATGCTTTCAGTATTACATAAAGGTAAAAATACAGCAAGGGTAGGGAACTTTAGGTACTTAATGTGCATTCAGAGAAAAGTAAAATACCTTAATAAATATTTTTATTTACCTTTCTGACAATGCCAACTTCAAAGGGAGTAGATAAAATTATAAAAAAACCTGCTACTTTAGAATTTATATGATTAAAAACAAACAACTACAAGAAAAATAAAACTGCTACACAGATGTTTCAAAATCCTGAAAAGAGAAGGGCCAACCAACCTGCTGACAGCTCAAAAGGGCCTGCACAGACCAATGCTTCATAAATTTTATAAAAGCATTTTTTTAAACTTCAGAAGATACATAAATAATATGACCCTAAACTTTTTAGCTAGAAAAGAGGAATAAGGACACTAAGATAAAATAAAATCAGACATGAGATTAACTCCAAGAAGGAAGAAAGAGGGGATGTATATGAAGAAACAGATGTAGCTGTACATGATCACCCGTGTCAAGTGAGAGCCAGCTTTTCTAGGAAGGGAATTAGGAGAAAGGGCAGAGAAAGATAAAACTGATTGGATACACACCAAGACTTCTTAGGAAGCACAGGATAAGAAAAGGCTTACAAAATCTCTAAGGCGGGTAGATTTTTTTTGAAGTACTGAACAAGGAAAGAACAGGTCACTTCTGGGGAAATAGATGACAGAGGAAACCGCTGGAAGCACTGACGTTGTGCTTTACCCAGCCATCCTTCAGCACCGCCATCCGCCACCGCGGCTCCTCCCCACACTGCCCCAAGGCTCCGTGTGGTACAGTGACCTACAGAGGACACAGGAACGGAATTGCTCAGGCTTCGTCTTGCTCTCCACTGTATAAATCCACAAGGGCCCTGGTTTCTCTCTTTTGGTCACTGTCACAATCCCTGGCACATAGTAGTTATTTCAGAACATACTGGTGAATAAATTTCTCTGTGTAAATAATATTTAAAGTGAAAGGATCAGGCTGGCAGCATAGCTTAGAAATAAAGAGCATGCTCAGCAAGGCCCCAGGTTCAATTCTAGCAACAAAAAATAAATACATAAATAGAAAAGGGTGGATTAATTGCAATTGAGGATGGTTTTAAAAGTCAAGACCTACAAAAAGATTAAAAAGTAAAGAGTTACTTAAAAAATAATGTTCCCCAGATGCAGGGTATTTGCATTTTAGAATATAAAAAGGACTTGTACCAAAGGAGCACCATTAAAAGTTCTAGTGACTAAGAAAACAAACATGCAATGTAATTTTGGAAAGGAGACAGTGAAATAAAGACAGTATCATTAAAATAAATCAGTGACAAAACTCAACGATTGATCACAGCACAAAAGATAAGTGACTATGCACATGTTAATCACAAGGAACAAATCAAAGGAAATAGAACATGACATACTTGGAAAGAGCACCTCATTTTGTCAGAATTGCTCAAGTGGCTATCAGGGAATTATGTATATGTGATGTAGAGTCATGTGGTCTTTAGGAGAATCAGACAGACATAAATAGCCTTATATGTGCTCAACAGAGAAATGGCTCAGAAATAGTGCTGACTCATGCATGGCTATCAGAACAATAACAGTTGTAGTAAGCATGATATGCATTCATAGAGGGGATATAGTGTCATCATGGAAATGATGTAGGTAGATACAGGGTGGTGTCATAGTTGGTAATGAGGGAAATTACCCAAATGTGCTCATTAGGGAGACCATGCAGATATAGTGTCATGTCATGCACAATCACCAGAGAGATGACCTAGAAATAATATAATGTCACACATTATTGACAAGAAGATGACAGAGTATAGAATCGAGATGAGACAAAAAATAGAGAAGCATCATGCATAACCAATGAGATGATCCAGATGTAGTGTCACCCACAGTTATTAGAAATTGATATACACATAGTGTAATGTATATGAGGATATTGTACAATGCAGCAGCACAGCATGGTGACAGAGGTGTATAAAAACATACATTGTCCTCTGGAGATGAAGCATACATGGCACACACTTGTATGTAGTGATCAAGGCCATAACACAATATAAAATGAGGAATGGTTTTCAAAGGTCTAACACAAACAGTCTGGGATCATAAAGAGCTGATGTATACTATAGAATCCTATGTGAATATGAAGATAATGTAGATATAGATACAACGGAGAAGATGATGTATTCTTTGTGGCGACTATCCACAATGTATCACCAATATGTTATAAAGAAGATGCATAATTAATTTACATTCACATGATTATCAAAGTGATAAATCAGATATAGTATTACATCATATGATAATTCAATAAAATCAAGAAAATTTACAATAACATTATAGTGCTTCATCTCTGAAGCACACATAGTGTAGCATCAGACATAGGTATTAAGGAAAAGACTCAGCTATACAGCATCATATGCAGTAATAAGATGATGCCTATCGTCAAAGTGATAATTCTACATATAACATCACACACAGTTATTAATGCTATCGCTTAGATATTCAGAGATTATGTCATGATGGTAATAAATCAGTTTAGCATACCATAGGATTATCAAGGAAAAGACACAGCTATGGTATTGCATCCCACATAGTGTTTAAGGAAATGATGCAGACATCTTCAGCAGCAAACATGATTATCAAAAATTAACCTGTAAAATAACACCTGTTATGGTGACCAAAAAAAAGAACATGATAGCATCATACATGATATTTAAGTTGATAACCAAACACAGGGTAACAACATATGTTATCATCAAAGAAGATGGCCTAAAATAGAGCATTATTTGAGAGTATCGTGGATCACAAAGCCATCCTGTTATCAAGCTTATGAGACAACATACTGTAGCATCATATACAATAACACTGGCAATGGCCCAGAATGCTAGCTAAAGCTCAGAATAACACCAAGACAAGGACTCAGATTCCAGGATCAAGATGGTGAGGACACAGTATGGTACCACTCATGACTATCAAATAAATGAGGCAGACATAGACATAACAAAAGTTTCTCTGTGGTCATTAGAGATGCCACCAAAACAATATGACATCATAAATACCTTCAAGTGGAAGATACAGACTGATTTATCACTTTTCTTGAATATCAGGAAAATAATCTAGATGTTATATGGCATTATTATAGTTGCCAGAGATGAAGCAGAAACATTAGTGATATGTGTGTGTATACACACACACACACACACACACACACACACACGTGCGTGTGTTATTTTATAAATATATAGATATACAGATATATAGAGATGCCATGTGTAGTTGTTATGGGCCAGGCTATATGTGTAGTGACCAAACAGACTCCATCATACCCTGAGACTCCACATGATGTAAAAACTTCTTTTCCCACGGAAAAGCCCTGCCTCTGTACTCATCAACAGTTGCTCAGCTAGCATATGTGGCAACAAAAAAAAAAAATGGCAATTCTTTTACAATGTAAAATTGTTTTCTCTTTGGTTCCCATTTTCCTTGGACAATGTACCATGTCAGAGATTGACTATCTAGATGTTAGTAACCTTCTTTAACTTGAACTCGACTAGGGACGCTTGGGCCAATCCCTTTTCTGCTTATGATTTTAGATCTCATGATGCTTGTTTATGGTTTTGAATCATAGCAACAGCCACTATGATTAATGTGATTTTGGACTATAAAAGGTATACTCAAACCCTGGGACGGGGTCAAAGGGTGTTGACTTGCAGCCTGCCCTTTGGCCCGCCAGCTTGCTTTAAGATCGACTAAGTGATTTATTGCATTCTCGCTTTAACATAGTGATTAAAGGTATAACCTTGGGCTAGGGTTGTGGCTCAGTAGTAGAGCACTTTGCCTAGCATGTGTGAGGCACTGAGTTGGATCTCTGGCACCACATAAAAATTAAAACAAATAAAGTAAAGGTATTGTGTCCTTCTACAACTTAAAAATTATATATATATATATATATATATATATATATATAAAACCTATATTATAGTACCAAGTGTACTTATGTAGGAGTTGACACAGACATAGTATAGAGTCACATAGGACTAAATGAGAGGCATCCATAGCACCATACATGGTTCCAAAAGAAATGACAAAGCTTCAAAGATGCATGCTTTTCAAATAAGTTCACATACATGCCAAGGAAGAATCACACACTGAAGTAAGGCAGGCACACGCATTGGCATGGTCCTCAGGAAGAGGGCATACAATTGGTGTCAAGGGGATGATGCACAGTGCAGTGTCATGTGTGGTTGTCCTGACATGGCAGAAACAGTGTGGTTGTGTGATACTGAACTCTGCATCAACTGGATGGGGCTGGGGGTACCCAGCTAGCTGATAAAACATTAGTTCTAAGTGTGCACATGAGGGCATTACTGAGTAAAGACATCCTCACCACTGCAGGTGGGCATCACCAATCTAGTGGGCCCACCAGAACAAAAAGGCAGAGGAGAAGTGAACTCATTCTCCCTTCTCGAACTGGGACATCCATCTTCTCTGGCTGTTGGTCATCAGAGCCCCCTGGTTCCCAGGCCTCTGGACTCCAAGACTTAGACCTGTAGCCTCCCTAGTTCTCAGGTGCTTAGACTTGGACTGAGATACACCTGGCCCCCTGGCTCATAAGCTTTAGACTTGGACTGAACTGCAGCATCAGTTTTTGTGGTTCTGCAGCAGGCATATAGCATGTGGTGAGACTTCTCAATTTTCATAATCCTGTGAGTTAATACCCATAAAAAAAATCAATATATATAATCTATAGGATATATATCCTATTGTGCTGCTTTTCTGGAACCCCTAATATAAGTATCACACGTGGTTGTCTGGGAAATGATGCAATACTAGATAGCATCGTAAGTGGAGGTCAATGACAGGACAAGGTTATCAAGCCCTCAATAGCGTGTAACGTCACACATACAGTGGAGATGAGCAGAATATCAAGCATCACACAGGGTATCACAATATCAGTGCTCAAGGATGTGACATACGAGTACTATACAACAGTACACTGTTGTAGCAGATTTCAAGGGATGATGTGTACATAATGAAGAATGATGCTTTTCTAAGGGAGATGATGCAGACATAGTGGGGCCTATAGACGTGTTTGTCAGGGAGAAGTAGAAACATTATAGCATCATATGCAGGTTTCCAGGAATGGACTCACATGGTGTAGTATCATACATGGTTATAAAGAGGAAGTGTAAATTAAACAGCACAGTCAGGTATATAGGTTATCAAAGGGATAACACAAAGTTGGTGTAGCTTCATACCCAGTCATGGAATAGCATTATCTGTAGTCTTTGGAAAGATTATAAATTACACGTGGCTCTCAGTGAGATGATGTGGATATAGCATAACATCTCATATGACTTTTGAGAAGATGATGCAAGTGTTGTGAATTATCATACATAGCACAGCCACCAACAAGGTGACACAGACAGTATTATATCTATGTGGTCATGAGGGAAATGATGCATACAGAAGGTAGTACCTCACTCGATGATCAGATGATGGCATGACAGTCATAGTCATCAAAGAAATAGCTTAGACGTTGTAATCATCAGCAGCTATCAAGGACATGATATGGATATGACCTAGCATCACACATGGATTTAATAGATGAAAACATAGAGGTATGATTTAGATATTTAGTGTCCCCAAAGACCCGTGTGTTGAAGGCTTGTTCCTCAAAGCATCAATGATCACAGGTGGGGCTTTTGAGAAATGATTAGATAACAAGGGCTCTGACCTCAGCAAGGGATTAATTCACTGACAGATAATTATCTGATGGCATATGGGAAAGTGGTGGAAACTGAGGAGGTGGGGCCTAGCTGGAGGAAGAGGTCCCTGAAAGGGTATTTCTTGTCCCTGATTGATTCCATCCCACTCCTTTCCTCTCTCCCTCTCCCCCCTCCCCCTCCCTGTCTCCCTCCCTCTCCCCCTCCCTCTCCCTTGCTGCTTCCTGGCTCTCATGATGTCATGACCTGAGCCAGCCTGCCTGCATCACACCCTTCCACCATGATGTTGTGCCTTACCTCAAGCCCAAAGCAATGGAGCCAGCTGACCTTGGACTGAAACTGTGAGCCAAAAGAAAGCCTTTCTCCTCAAGTGGCTTATGTCAGGCATTTTGGTCACAATGATTAAATTCTGACTAATATACATAAGGTAGCATAACATGATTTTTAAGGGAATAATACAAACACAGTATATAACAACATATGGTCACACATCCAATGTCACACATGGTCAAAAGGGAGGTGACATAGTATAGTATCACATAAGGCCTTCATGACATTGAGGTACTCTTAGTATAGCAACATGTCCATGGTTATCAGTAGGATGACTCATAGATCACATAGAATTAATGAGACAAAGTATAGCATAGCATCATATGTGTTTATCATAAAGATATGCTTGACAGAGAGGAGCAGAGCACAGTTACACAGAGATAGAGAAGACTTGTTATGGTACTATCAGTGGTGGTCACGTGGATGAGGCAACACAGTGTAGCATCAAATATGGTCACCAGGGAGGGGATCCAGAATAGAGCATCACATGTACTCATTATGGAGAAGACAAAGACTTATACATGTCTATGTGGTTATCAAGAATATGACCAGATGGACACACTGTGGTGACACATACAGTCATCTGGGATATAAGGCATATATAGTCTTGTCATAGCCGATCCTCAGGCAGATGATCCATGGTGTACAATCACGCATGTGTATCAAGCAAAGCAAAAATTCCTCCATAAATTAAATAGTTAACAGATTACCTACCATCAGCTGAGGCGGTTGCAATAAGCTTCCCAGTGTAATCAAAACAGCTGTCTAGAATTTCATCATCATGGCCTGTTAAGGTTGCCACACATTTCCCATTGGTGGCATCCCACAACTGCAATTAAAGAAAACAAGAACTAATCTCATGTATAAACTGTGATGGTGGCAAGGTGTCTTCATGACATGCTATGAGGGTGAAATAACTGAGCCAAAATTAGGTATTTTTCTCACTTGTTCCATTAATTTTACCTTGATTGATGACCAGAGACCATGGCCAACCATCTGTCAAGCACATTTTGGTCACAGAGAGGACCAAAGTCAGCCATTTAGAACCTGCCACAAATTAAGAGAAAAATTCTTCCAGTGTATACTTTAGTGATTGGAGTTGATGGGCCTTTTTTACAGGAAGGACATCATAAGAAAAGGGACTTGATTCCAAAATACAATGCCGGAAAATGAAAGTACATGATAAGATTATAGCACATTTGATAATCAAATGGTAATTCCAGAGGATAAGCCATTAGCAACCATGTCTATGAGTGCAGAAACCTAAGAGGCAGGGATACACTTAATAGAGCCTCCTAGAGGGCCATACTAACCAAAGTATAATAAATAAACAGCAGGACATTAGACAAAAATAATGTGCTTTTTAAAATTGGAACTTTAAAACATTAGAAGCAAGCAAAATTGTTTTACCACCTCATAATTCCTTGCAATTTGGGAAATCAGAAACTTGGCATAATGCTTACCAATTATTATTTATGAAATCCTCTCTTAATTTTATGTTACCTCTGAACTGTGCTGTTACAATGAACATCTGACTTGGAATACAGATACAATGTGAAGCGTGTCTTGAGCTCACCATGCAGGTCTTGTCCATGGAACCAGTCAGTATCAGCGAGCAATCCCAGCTGAATAAGGCACTGCTTATCTCTGCACAGTGGCCAATGAGGGTGAACACCTTCCTGTATGGGGAAAGGACCAAATTTGCTGAAAGATGTGTACACAAATAATGAAACCAAGCCCATCTGTGTGAAATAATTTACATTTCAGTTTTTAAATAATAATATCTTTTATGACGAAACAAATATTGCTATACTATAGCTCAAAAGGAAGCTTCTAATTACAGATCAACAAAGATGCACTTAAATTTTAAACAATCAAAGATAACATTACTGTGTCAGTAATTTCACTTAACATAATGTTCTCCAGTTCCTTCCATCTTGCTGATTGGATTAGAACACACTATATACATGCACTGAAATATCACATTGTGCCTTATAAATATGTACAATCAAAACATTTTTTTAAAAATGTAACATAATTTAAGGCAACATTTCAAAAAGGAATAGGTAACAAATAGTGAAAGCAAAATGAAACTCTATAGACATGTCCTTACACCAGTGAGCAGACCCCTGTTGTTCAGAAACTACACATCAGAAGACTGACAGGCCCTTCTTTCCTCTCATTTCTCCTTGAGCAAATCATGGTCAGTACCTCTGATAATGAGCCCCTCTATCAAAATGCAGACAAGTCCAACCATGGAGTGTTCCAACATAAATATGGTAATTTAGTTAACTTCTTAGCAACTAGGAAGTATATTGAAGTCCTTGGACTAAATTAAATCTGGGAAATTGACTATAGGTTTTCTTTATGCATGATACTCACATCTACCATAAAAAACAAGTCATTGAAATTTTATTATTTAATACATGGGATAAATAATAGCTATGTACCAGGCTACTGCTAACATTCTCCTTTTCTACAGCTGTTTGAAATTATTTGCTCAGAACTCTGAGAAGATGCTTATTCCATGGATAAGAAATACCATTAGAGAATAAATTAATTTATGTTGTTAATGTGTCCTATTCCTGTAGAGTTCAAAGCACAGTATTCGGTGCAAGGTAAAACCAATAAAAAATACAAGTTCTTCTTAACCCCCTGACCCAGGTTTAAAAATTGATTTTTTCTTATTGGAACATATTATTTATGCAGAACAGGGTTTCTTTGTGGCCCATTCATATATACATAAAAATGCAATGTGATCAATTTCACTTCTCAGGAATTACCTCCCAGTAGAAGCATCCCACACTGCAACTGTGTGGTCAAAGGACCCAGTGATGATTCTGTTTCCAGAGGTGTCAAATGCCAAGGAAATGATTTCTGCCAAATGTCCCTAGAAGACGACCAGATATTGTCATGCATACCCGTGGATAAAACAGTTCCACAACATCATACTCTAAGAAGGAAATGCTAGAGGAAGCAGAGCCATAGAGAAAGAGGAAACAGTGGCTGACTGTGGGCTGAGAATGCACAGTGGCTACAAATGGGCTCAGGTTTCTTTCAGGGATGATAACAATGTTCTAAAAATTGATTTCCAAATGGTTATAGAGTTCTATGAGGTTATTAAAAATCACTACCTTACATTTTAACTCAATGAACCTATAGAAGGAGGGAAATGAAGAAGGAAGGAAGGGAGGGAGGGAGGGATGGAAGGAGGGAGGGGCTGTGTTTGGGGAAATTAGGGAGCTTCTTTGTCATTATCTTGGAAGTGCTAAAAGGAACAGTATCTGATCTATCTAACATTATATGATGGGCAAATCAAAACAGTGTATGAACAAATTTAACTTTAAAGAAAGTCTTCAGAATATACAAGAAACAGATTAACAAACACCTGGCTTTTGGCCTGACCTTCCCTGGTTACAGTGTACTGCTAATGTGTTGTGGTTTGGATCCGGAATGTTCCCAGAGGAGCTCATGTGTTGACAGCCCAGTTCCCAGTGTGGCAAGCGTCAGAAGTGGGGATTTCAGGGGGAAAAAATGGTCATGAGGACTGTACCCTCAACAGTGGGTTAACCCATCTGATGGAATGGATGGATTCGTAGTGGTAAGTGTAGGCAAGTGGGTGTGGCTGGAGGAAGTCACTGGTGGGTTGGGGGGTCTTGGGGACTATATCTGTCCCTGTCCCCTTCTTCACTTTCTGCTTACCAGCTGCCATGAGCTGAGCAGCTTCCCTCTGGTCACTCCTCCAGGCCTTGATGTTCCTACCCTGCAGCTGGTCAATCGAGGACTGAACCTCTGAAACCATGAAGCAAAATAGACCTTTTCTTGGCTAAGTTGTTCTTGTCAGGCATTTTGATCACAGCAATGAAATGCCAGCTGGCACATGGGGACTCCAGTGCATGAGGCAGTGGGAAGAAGCCTCTCCCTGGAGCAGATCCTGCAATTCTGATGAGCCTCTCCTACTTGGAGTCTACCCTGAGTTTTCCTAATTATTTTAGAAAATTAACACCATCATATTTTTAAATAACAAAGTATTGCAAAAGTTCATTTTCAAACTGATTTTCTGGTTGATTCCAATGACAAAAGTGAAACGTGGCTGAATGTTAGAATTCCTAGCTCACAGTGCCCTGGCACAGTCAGGAGGAGGAGTCCCTTCCGTTGAACTGCGGGTACTAACAGGGCTTTTCCAGCCATTTCTCCTGAAAAAAGAGGCAGTGAGGGAGCAGGGGCCCTGGAAATGTGACATCTGAGGTCAGAGAGCGCACGCACGTCGGTGACACTGGGTACTCAGAGTTAAGGGAGCATTTGGTGTTGCTTTTCAGTGGGGACCTCTCTTCTCTTGTTTTAGTTCATCTATTAACTTCCTTAAGTAAAGAATCATGCTTTTTATATTTATTTATAGTTTTGAAAGGATAAGAAAACTGGATTTTCCGTGTAGTTGTTCCCACTTATTACAGCATAAATAGGTCCATTTTGCTGTGGTCACGTGGGTCAGGGCAGGACAGAGGGGAGGGCAGAGGACAGAGGAGAGAGAGGGAAACAGGCCTGGGGAAGGTGTGTGTGGTGACCTATCAGCATCCTTCTGCAGGCCCTGCCTTGGCCTTTCTTCCCCCGTCCCACCCCCTTGTCATGGGACTCTCCCAGGAGAGCTCAGAGACCTGCAGGTGAGGGGAGTGTGGACGCGTGCCCCCGTAGGGAATCTTCTGCAGGGACCTCCAGGGCTGCCTCTTCCAAACAGGGCCAGCCCGCCTACTCTTTTTTTAGCCACAGAGACTACATGGGTTCAAAGCTATGGTTTGTGTTTTTCAGAATAAAAGTCATCAAAATCAAAGCTCATCTGGCTTTCCAGGCCCCTCACCAAGTCTGTTGGAACAGTCAGCAAGCCAACCGCAGCACTCCCCCTGCAGTGTGAAAACTAGTGCTTTGAGAGCATCTTCTAACAGCACTCATCGTAACAAAGGCACAGATAGAAAACGACGACAAAGACAGGTGCGTGAACGTCACGACACAGCGACACACTGACACACAGACACACCGACACATGGACACACGGATACACGGACACACCGTCAGGGTGCACATTTCCTCTCCATTCTCTATGTTCCACAGCTTGGCCGTCGTGTCCATGCTTCCAGTAGCCACCAGAGTGCTTTGGGGGTTGAACGATAAGCACACCTACATTGTATGAAATGGAAGAAACTTTAGAAGGATAGAGGTTCACACTGTGAATTCTCTGTGGCCTTGCAATGACCTTGGCAGATTCAGTTTAAGTCTTTGAGTAAATAACAAAAGGTCAGGTACAGGAAACCCTATGCACCAGGCCAAATGGAACCAGTCCCCACACCTCAGCTCAGGCTCGGAGGGGCATGGACCCTCTCTGACACTTTTTGACACCAGAAGAACAACAGCAAAGCCACCTCCCTCGACTTTCAAGCTGTCTGGCGCCAGTCCCTTGTTGCTGGCATCACGGTCCTTGTGATAACGTCCCTCACCAAAGGACTGTGACACTGGCTCACACTGCCCATTGCACACCCTCGGTGGCCTTCATGTGGGCAATATATCCAGTACCCCTGGTCCTCTTCATACCTGCCCCTCTGGCTGCACCCTGCACCTTGACATCACCTTCTCTAGAAGATTCATCACCAACTCACCAATTGATGGGCCCCATTTCCCAGTACTTCAGCTTTCTCTCATGTTCCCTCCCTTCTCGCCACAGACTCTTTGACTTCCCTGAGATCCAAGATCCCTGCCTCTCGCATTCTATCTTCCGTATTCACCTGACACCCAGGAAGCAGAGCTCCTGCCAGCAGCCTCCATGTTTTGAGTTCCTACCTTCTTTCAAATGCACCCTCCAACCAACTCTGAACATGACCTTTTGTCAATCCAGGGTTTTAATCAGTCACCCACCTTCCTGCCTCATCACTCTACCCCGGCAGCCTAAGAAAACTCATCGGTCATTGGTGTGGCTCACTCACGCCTCTGCCCCAGGGTCTCAGCACCACCGCCCACTGGGTTAAACTTGCCTCTGGCTCCACCTTCTCCTGTTGCCACTCTTGCCCCCAGTCTCACCCTTACTCTCCCTCAACAGCCAACCTGGCCTCTGATTGCTTCCTTGAGAAAACTCTCCTTATGGCTGGGAGCTTCCTTCCCTTGGCCCCTTCTAGAACCCCCTTCCCTGGATTTCTAGGGGACTTGTACCTATCAGCTGTCCTTCTCTCGACGAGATCCTTCCCAGGGGCCTGTCAATATGCTTGAGCTTTTCTTACTTGAAAGCACATTCTCCTGTGACCCTAGGTGCCCATTTCAATTACCTTTTCCCCTTTATAACCAAGTTCCTTGGAAAAATGATTTACCATTACTTTTTGCTCATCTGGGACTCACTCTTCAATAGTCCTGACACTGCTGTGGATGGGTCCAATCCAAAGGGCTCTGTTGGTCATCCCACTTAGCCTCCCTGATGCTTGTGGTGTGGACTCCTTTGTTTCTGATATCTGTACAGCTTTAAGGTTCTCTGCTTTCTCCTCTTTCTTCTCATTTTGTTTTGTTTTTCATTTGTTGTTGTTGGGACAGGGGGGTGTATCAATTAAAGGTTTGTCGTTTTTATATTTCGGGATTCTGTCAGTCTCTTGTCTGTGTGTAACCCTTCCTCTGGCCATTTTCATGGCTCTGTGGATTCTAATGGTACCAGGAGACCAAGCCCCTCCCCAGACCTCACTCGCCAGTTCCAGCCCCAAAGAGCCAACAGCCAAATGGATGCCTGTCTGGGTATCGCACAGGCATCTTTCATCAACCAAAGACTCCAGATCCTATGAATGCAAACCTGCTTCTCCTCCATGACATAGAGTTAGTGAGTGGCACTACCAATCACCCACGCCCCAAATCAGGGAATCACCCTGGATCCCCCTTTTCACTCAAGCCTCAGACTCCCTTGGTAACCATGTGGTGCTCCCTCTACTCCCTTACATCTCTCACACTCTTATCTGCCCCAGGAAAAGGTTGCATCACCTCTCCTCTGGCAGCAACAAGGTCCCCCACTGGCCTGTATGTCTGACCTCACCCACCTCCCACCTTTCCTGAACACCACCACAGTCTTCCCAGAGAGCCAAGCTGAGGTACCTCCTCCCAGCTGCAGAGCCTCAGCAGAGTGGCCTGACCTCAAGACAAACCCCAAATGTCTCAGCGTGGCACAGGCCCTCTACAAATCTACAAGATGGCCTTTGCCTGTCTGTCCCACTTCAACTATTCCTGCCTGGTGGTCTGGCTTTGACCAGGCTGTTGGTGTGCCAAGGCCCCGGGGTTCTTCATCCAGGCAGCTGGGCAGAACTGGAGATCCTTACCCATCACTCAACTCCCTGCAGTGGGTGGCACACCCCCAGCAGCATACCGTGTGCATGCCTTCACAGGGATGGTCAAGAGGTTCTGCTGTCATCACACAGCTGCCTGAGCTCCCGGGCACATGCATGTTTGCACACTCCTCCAGGCACTGGCCAGCGCTGCTCCCTTGCCTGCAGTGCTCATGTCATCTCTCTAAGTCTTCCCTGAGCTCCTTTCCTGGCCAAGGATACAGATACTTGACAGCCCCCCAGGCCCTCACTGAACCCAGCCCACTTCTCACTATCTCAACACATCTCTGCACTTACTCACCGATGCTTCTACTCCTCTTACTGAACTGCAAAATCTCTGGAGGACAATAACTGCATCCTTTCCTGATAGGCCTCCTGAGGCCACGTTTCACATACAGTTAATAGTGGGAAATTATAACTGTCAGCCTAAGAACTCTATGTAAAGAAAACCTTTCAAAACTCCAAGGAAGTGTAGAGATGTGCTGCTCTCTACAAACGAGATTATGTCTCTCTTTGACCTTAAGCAAGTGACTTGGTATGCCTACGTGTCCTCATCCTTTCTTCAAGATGGGCAACCTGCCTCTTAGGGTTGTTAGGAGGCACCATTGAGCTAGAACATGTAACAGTCTTAGAACAATAGCTCCTAAACTATGAGCCCCTACAGGGTCATTTTACAATGTCTTCCTGTAGTACAATGTCTTCCTGAACTGTACCTTGAGGGATAAATATACCATGAACTGGAAGGATGAGCGTAAGTTCACTCCTAAAATAAGCAGGTTGCTTATTTTTAAGTTATCCATATAATGCCAATTAGCTCACTAATTGTTTTAAGATTTTAACACAGAAATGGTCAAGAGCAAGGACCCCTCCAACTGTGAAATCTATTTAGAGTATCAGAATATTTATTCAAATTGGAGTTCTAATGATACTCGGAAAATAATAAGCCTAAATATGATGTTAAAAGTTGTTTTAAAGCTATTTTAATAACATCATCAGCCTTTATTGAGTCAGTTCTTTAAAGACAAGTTAATGAAAAGATAAAGCTGAATATTATACTCACATATTTATCATATCACAGATCCACTTAGTACAAAATACTCTTTGACAGTACCTGCAGATTATTAAAACTTAAGTCATTTTTAAATTATATCACCACCATATAAAATCCATGCAGACTAAGAAAATACTGGGATAGAAT
Organism: Ictidomys tridecemlineatus; assembly: GCF_052094955.1. Lineage (NCBI taxonomy): Eukaryota > Metazoa > Chordata > Mammalia > Rodentia > Sciuridae > Ictidomys > Ictidomys tridecemlineatus. Next base: position 188,381,457 of record NC_135483.1, on the reverse strand, counting down.
TTGAAAATTAATTATAAAAGTAGAACTCATACTTTCATAGTGAAATCCTAAAACAAACAGCAACATAAAATATATTTCAAAATGTTAAGTATACTCACTATTTCTGCTGTGTGCCCCCTAAAAGTATGGTAACATTTTCCTGTTTCTGCACTCCACAGTTTACAAGTCTTATCAAAGGACCCAGTTGCGATTTTGTCACTGAAATTTTTTAAAATAAGAATTTTAGAAACATATTTAGTCACATTATATGATACAGTGAATATCAGCACATGGATATCTATCTACTTAGAAATGTACTTCACTTTTAAAACTGTAAGCGACCCTGTATCAGTGGATGACCAAATTAAGGTTTAATTGAATGGCATCAATTTGTATGTTCAATGTTAAAGTTTTTATATTAAAGGAATAAATATATTTGTTTGGGATTATAACAGTTTTTGAAATTAACAATGAATATGGCAAAAGGTTCATTCGGAAAATTAGTAATGTGGATATCAATAATATGTAGAATCAGCTGTATCAGCACAGAAAAATTCTGCTAAAAGGTAACACTGAATTTAAAAAAAGAGAAATAAAAAGATATAAAGCCAATTAACCAAATGCTAACAAAGTTTCGAGAAGTTTGGCAGTAAGTAAGTAAGTAAGGAAGGGACTCCTTGGAAAAACACCACCAATATTACTCATGTTGAAAGAATTCAAAGAGAAGATCGGTAAAGACTGGAGTCTTTTAAACTGAAGGCTCCCAGTTGACCCCAGGGCGGCTCTACTGCCCCCCCTAAGGGCTAGAGGTAGATTCACTGCGCCAACCTTTGGTCTTGGCACCAAAGCCTTATCTTTTATTCCTGACCCATACTTAGCCTTTATAGCAAGTCCTCAAGATGTTCACCCAGTTGGGTGAGCATTTAATGTGTAAGTTTGTTGTTCAAAAGTGCAGGGTCCTTAAGACCCAACACATATCCTAAAGCAAACTATAAATACCCGGCCCAGTGGCCAAGTCTCTGTTTGCCCAGAGGAACACTGAAGTCTTGCTTTCTGCCTCTGTTCCCAGGTCATCCACACAGTGTCTCTGTGGTCTCTCAGACTAATGGAAACAAGGTGTTCTCTGTCTACACCCCAGGGCAGTGTAGACAGAATGTCCTGGGGAGCCACCACAAACCATCCAAAGCCCCTGTCACTGAAGGCTGGGGGCCCCTCAGTGTCAGAACTGGCTTTCTCCTTGACATCTTGCTGTCGTCTTTATATCATCAAGGCAAGTTCAATGGCCTGCGAGTTACCTCAGTCCGTTTTCCATCCTTCCTACCCTCAAATACATGAGACTCAGGGTGGCCGTTATTTCTTGACTGATTTCTGTTCTGCCACAAACTGTTCTCTATCCATGTTATAAATATTACTAATGTCAGCATGTTTTAGAATTATTATATTGAATCAAACTTCACTCCTGACCCAATGTATAAAAGAAATAAACACAAAATCAGTGGAAGTGTCCCTCTATCTCTGTTTCTCTCTTTCTCCCCCCCACCATACACACACACACACACACACACACACACATTCCAACTTATTCTTTGGTGGCTGGCTCACTCTGCTGAAACCCACAGACCATGAAATTCAAAGATACTGCATTAGCAAATAAATAAATCATCAAACTGTGAAAACTATTTACATAACTGGACTAGAGAGATTTTCATCAGGGACTCTTGGTAGAATCCAACAGAAGGGACAGAATGTATTCTGCACCATTTTTTTCTCAGAAAACTTTGTTCTCAAAAAGATGCCAAAAAATATCACATCTGTTAAGTAGACTATTAAAGAATATCATATTATATTATAGAGAATTGAAATGCAATGAAAGTAGGAATTATACAGTGAACCAGTGTAATTTATAATTTCAATAAAAATTTTTCACTTCCACAAGTTGGTATAATAAGGTATTATAAAAACTGTCATTCTCTGTAATGTAAAAATACATAAAGTTAAATTTTCTGTAATTTAATTGCAATGTTTAATCATTTTAATGCACAATTAAGGTTGATTGTACAATCACAATTCATGTGTCTTGAAAAGTATTACATTTTAAAAAGATACAATATCATTAACAACCTGGATATTAATTGTTTTAATTGCAGTATAAAATCTCTAAGTGCATCAAATTTTATAAAATTCCTCTCTCTTCTTCCACTCTGTCAGGGAAGTTTTCATTGCCCCCTGAGCAGAGTAATGGCCCTGCCTCCTAACCCATCTCTTCGCCTCCTGCCTCAGGCTTCTTCCCACCACCAAACCCCTTGACCCCTTCCCTCTGCAGAGCAAGCCCTCTAAAGAGCAGTCCTTGCTCCCCTTCTGTGTTCAGAAGCCTTCTAAAGCTTCTCAGCCTTGTAGAACAGGGCTCACACTCCCAGGAGGCTCCATCCTCACCCCCTGTGACTCTCCAGAGGACATTCCACTGGAGACCTGGCAGCTGAGCTGGCCTGAGGACTCCACACCTCACAATCCTGAGCTGCTGACGGCCCCTCCCAGGGTCCTCGCCCCTCCTCCACCTTCCACCGTCCAGGTTTAGGCTTTAGTCCCACATCACCTTCACAGACACTTGAACCAGGAGAAATCATAGTCTTCTTCTCCTCTGGGCTTTTAAACCACTTACTGTTTTGTCCTAACTCATTGTAAATGAACCATATTTACTGAACAGCTTCATTAATGGAAAAAATAACTTTAAGTGAACAATCATGAAAAAAAAGATTTTAAAGTTACTTTTGATATTTGAAAATAACAATCTTCAATTTTTTTTTTTTACTCAAATGAGTGCGAATATACACTTATTTGCCCATCTCTTGACAAAAGGCTGGGGCCCTTTGATTACAGGTCAGCTAATCAGAATTCATCATCTGTTAAGAAATCCTATCAAAACTCTACAGTTTGTAATTTTCTTCTCTTTAAAATTGAATGAGAAACTCAAAGAATTTAAATATACTCACAGAACAATCTGAGTACAGAATTTTTTATTATTTATTTATTTTGTACCAGGGATTGAACCCAGGGACGCTTACTCACTGAGACACATCCCCAGCCCCTTTTTTTAGTTTTTACTTGGAGACAGGGTCTTGCTCAGTTGCTTAGAGCCTTGCTAAGGCTGGTTCTGAACTCACAGTACTCCTGCCTCAGCCTTCCAATCTGCTGGGATTACAGGTGTGTGCTCAGTGCCCGGCTCAAGTGCAGAATTCTTCCATATTTTCTAATTTGACATTGATCACTCTACAGCTTCATTTAGTAACAATTTTTTCCAAAGGTTTATCTGATCTGTTTCTGTAGAAAACAACAGCTTTCTTTTCACACTCACGTTTCATTAGTTTATGTAGTATTTCAATAATTTGTGTAATTAAATTCCAGTACATGAGTACATACAACTAGCCCTGGATAGGCTCATACCCTCACTGTGGAAGAGACGAGCTGGGGGATACCTCACCGGTAAAACACCCAGTGCCAAGGCATCAGTAGTACACTGTGCAGAAGGACAGAACACACTGCACACTTGCTCTGCTGCCTCAGCCAAGCAGAGGGTGGTGTTTAAGTACCTCTGTTCTTCTCAGCACAGTTATTTAGTATGCTACCCATGCATTCTTTTCTACCTGGCAAGAATGAAAATTAACTCATGCATGTTATATGGTGCATTTTCACCTCATCTCCTCCAGAGCCACCTGCCCAGTGCTCTACTCATCCATAGGAACTGCCTCCCAGGGACTCCCAAGGGCCAAGACAGTGTTGCTGAACATGAACTCCAGCTCCCCCCTTCCCCACGGTGTGATGCTGGGAAGGGCAACAGAGCTTGACTGTTATAAAAATAATACCTATCCCAAAGGCTTTTTAAGCACTGAAGGAGGAACTGAAAGGCTGCTAAAGCACGTAACAGGCACTCAGTACATTGCAATGCACTGTCTTCCCTTCAACCCCTAATACACAGAGGAATGAACTCATGAATTGAAGGAGTAAGTGAATGAGAGAACAGACCCGTAAGGATTGTTGAATGCAATGGCGTAAACCACGTTCCTGTGACCTTCCAGGGTGTGCAGCTCCTCTCCAGATGCAGTGTCCCAGAGCTTGCATGTCCGATCATAGCTCCCCGTGATAAAGCTAACACAGAAACACAGACAACACGCAGGATGGCAGTATGTTAACAGAGGCTTCAGATTTCACTGACAGGATAATTCCTTTGTTTTGCTTTTTCTCAGTGGAAATCATGTATGCAGGACAACAAAATTAAGAACAATAGTTAAATCTTTTGACTTAGAAAATTATCTTTATCCCAACCAATAAAAGAAGTCCCTATATAAAATAGGGGTTCTTCTAACAATGGTTACCCTCCATGATATATATTCTTACACTGTTAAACAGGATATATAATGAGCAGTAGTTTATGAAACTCTGCATCTATCTCTGTGACAGCATCTTTCTCACAGTTTTACAGATCATACAATTCCCACGTTGCCCTTGATCTTCCTTCCCCCCCCACACACACTCCACACGTGCACTCTCAGTAAATTCTACTAGTGCCATCTCAAAATACACCCTAATATGGCCACTTCTCCCCAGGTCCATTACCTTCATCTCTTGCTTAAACAAAACCATTCTCTTCTAGACATTTTCCTTCTGGTTTCTTGTCTGGTTTTCCTCCATCTTTTGCTAGAAACAGACCTGTATGTGCAAGTCTACACATATGAACCACAGGCACTGCTATGTGTTGAACTATGTCCTCCTGCAATTTTTATACTGAAGTCCTAACCCCCTAGTATCTCAAAATGTGATTATTTGGAAATAGGACCATTGCATATGCAGTTAGTTAACAGGAGATTATATTGGGTAGAGTAAGGCCCTAATCTGGTAGGACTTGTGTTCGTATAAGCAAGAGAAATCTGGAACCAGGCAGACACACAGCAAGAACATCATGTGAAAATGATGACATAATAAGGATGGTGCTTTAATTGCCAGCAAATATCCAGGACAGATGTGTGGGGCAGAGTCTTCCTCACAGCCCCCAGAAGGAGCCACCTTATCCCGGGACCTCTAACCTTCAGAACTGCAAGCTGATACATTTCTGTTGTGAAAACTGCTTAGTGTGTGCTGATTTACTATGGCAGCCTTAGCAAACCAATCAGGTGTAATTACATTCATGTTCAAGGGTCCATACACGCCTTCTACCCCACCCTTCCTACCTATCACCTCAGATTGTAAGCTCATCAAGGGCACTTCCTGCACATGGGCTTGACGGTTCTTTTCATCACACCCCCAAAAGTAAATTACCTGCTCTGAATTGTCAGGTCACAACCAGCCACGATGATGATGATGCCTTGTCTGCCCTAAATGCCAAGGCCAACGTGAGATCTCCCCAACTGACCTATTCCTGAGTCAAATTCTTCACAGCTATAATATTTCTGAGACCAGTATGCTTTCTACCTAAGATGCTACAAATATTATAGGAAACAGATTAGAAGAGAAGGAGAAAGTGCTTACATGTCTCTTCTATGTTCAGTAAGACTCAAAAATCACAGAAATGAACATATTAGCTACTTAACTAACTGGAATGTTTGACAAACACTTAAAACATTTTTATCCCTTGATTATTAAAGATTGGAAATAAAAAGAGAACCTTACCATGAACCTGATTTGTTAAGTGCAACATTAGTCAATGGTAATATATGTGCTCGGAGAACCTTCAACGGAAAAAAAAAACACCATTTATTTTGGATTCAAACCCAATTAAGTTAATTTTGACTTTAATTTCCAACAAATAAAAACATTCAATGTTGTTTTAATTATATGTAATAAACAGACAATATTCAATATCCTAACAAATGAGGAAAAAATTGCACCTCCTATTACTAAGACAAACCAAACATGTGGTACTTACAGATAATTACAGAACACAATTGTATTTTCCATCAGTACCAATTTACCTTTAAATAAGTTACAGCTATTAAATAAGATAGCAAATTGCACTAATTCCTAATATTTTTTACAAATCGCATATTGTTTAGTGTGTATATATATATAAACATACATATAAAAGTATTATAGGAAATACATCAAATATCTTTCAAAGATGTTTTTACAATGTATTATTGCTTTCTGAGTTCTAAAACTCCTTTACAGTTTATAGATATCTTATTTATCTCTCATTCCCTATGGTATCTAGCATCAGTGGTTACTTAATGAATATTCATTTAATTAATATTCAAAAATTGAATAATCTATTAATAGAGTAATTATCTAGACCAGGAAAGTTCTATATCTGCTCTCAAAATGTAACTATTAATAGTGCCCCTTTAACCATGAAAAATGTTCCCTTTGGATGATAAATTACAGGATCACTGTAGCAACAGAGCTCACATTAGTAGTTAGACAGTGCCACCTGCTGGACGTAAAGATATTATAAAAAATGCTTCATCCTTCCAGAAAAATGAAGGGCTGATGACCAAAGACCTGGATACTTTATATCAGATAGAGGAGAGCATAAATACTAATTATATTTATCATCATAATTATATTTGAAGCATTAAAATCAGTGTGATAAGAAGGAACTTTAGAATAAACTAAATTTAAAATTTTTAAATAAAAAACTGTTTTTAAGAGTACTAAAATGACCACATTTGTTATGATTTTAACTACAGAGAAAAATAAGCATATCTATATACTTTAAATTATATTATTCATATTACTAAATAATTTACTGAATATTAGTATAGTTTAGTTGACATAAAAGCAGAAAATATGAAATGCTGATATAATATGAAACATGACTTCTTAAAATTACTCTGAAAGATAATTTTAATAATTTATTAACTTAAAACCACCCTTATGGTAATAACCCTTTAAATTTATCATTATAGGGGCTGGGATGTGGCTCAAGCGGTAGCGCGCTCGCCTAGCATGTGTGCAGCCTGGGTTCGATCCTCAGCAGCACCACATACCAACAAAGATGTTGTGTCCGCCGAGAACTAAGAAAAAATAAATAAATGTTAAAATTCTCTCTCTCTCTCTGTCCCCCTCTCTCACTCTCTAAAAAAAAAAAATTAAATAAATAAATAAATAAATAAATTTATCATTATAAAGGGTAGCTAAATTACTTACAAATATTCATTTAATATCTTAATAAATAAATGTTGTCTTTTACTCATGTATTCAATAAGCAGTTATTGAAACAATCTTAGCAAATGCTTGAGGCACTGAAGCAAACCACAAGGAAGAATCTTTCTTGGAAAAAAAAACGTATTTTTAAGGAAATAGAAAACTATTTACAGGAAAAGAAGAGTTCATAAAGCATCAATTACTTCAACAAAACTCTTCCCTCAGTGATTTTTAACCAGGCCTTACCTTAAACAGGTAGAAGCTGTGGTTGCTGTTCTCTCTGAGCTTCTCCTGCAATCTCTGCACCAAGAGGCTGACTTGCTCTGTCCGTGAGGCTGTGATCAAAGGTTCTGCTCTCTTGATCTCTTCCACCAAAGCACTGACATCAGTACTGAAATTCACCCCCCAAAATATTTTCATGTCAAAAATTGCACATACATTCATTACATGAAGAACTGCTTTTGCTTTATGAAGCATAACATTTATATGTTCTTAAGAATACCATCCTGTTTCCAAGAGATTTCTGAAAAGTATCACTCACATCAGTCAGGAGCATAGTGGCACAGAAGCAAGATGCTTGGACTTTCTTTCTTTTTTTTTTTTTTTTTTTTTTTTTTTTGTAGACGGACACAACACAATGCCTTTATTTTTTTTTTATTTGGTGCTGAGAATCGAACCCAGGTCCTGACCACGCTAGGTGAGTGTTCTACCGCTGAGCCACACTCCCAGCCCAAGATGCCTGGACTTTCTAGAACATGTTTCCATAACTGAGACTTTTCTCGTGGAGGGAGTGCCAAGACTCTGGGGAGCTCACCGAGTGCCATGGTTTGAATGTGTGTTTTCCCTCCAAAGTTCATCCTGAAATCGCCAACACAACAGCACTGAGAGTGGGCCCCCAGGCAGGGAGGAAGTCAAGAGAGCTCAGACAAAGGATTTTATCCCATTGGCCCTTCTGCTCTTTGCTGTGAGGACATGGCACTCCTCTCATCCAGAGCATACAACTCTATGTGTGTTCTTGGGAGCAGAGAAAATTAAACCTGTTCTCACCTCCATCTTGAATTTATCAGCCTCCAGAGCAGTGAGATAAAAATTTCTATTCTTCAGAAATTTCCCAGCCTCAGGTGTATTTGTTAGAGCAGCACAAAACAGGCTAAGACACTTAGGAAGGTTGAGGGTATAGCGTCCCAACTCTTCAGTATAAGGAACTCATTATCGTTTTCCTGAGCTTCTCCTGCAATCATTGAACTTATTTTCATTGAATTTATATTGAGTAGGCCTGGTACTATATTTTCTGCTTTAAATATGTTCTCTTTATACTATAACAACCTGCTAATGTAACACTTTCATCATTAACTGTTTTAGAAATGCAGAACTGAAATTCAGAAAAGTTAAAGACTTCAAGATAAAATGTCTCACTATAAACATTTGAAGAATAATGATTAATAATAGTCCTTCTGGACTGTACTATTTCTCTGAAGAATATCTAATCTTTAATATATATATATATATATATATATATATATATATATATATATAGAGAGAGAGAGAGAGAGAGAGAGAGAGAGAGATTTTTCCGTATTCAAATAATCCATAGAAACTTTGGTAAAATTTGCTACTCCAAGAATAGTATTAATTCAAAAAGAAAATATTAATGTCTATCTACCACAGAGCACCCAAAATAGAGGTGTTTTTCAAATTATGTCATAAGCATGCTTGAAAGATGCACTGTGTGTTATCAAAAAATAACTCCAGGCCCAGCTACTGGAGAGGAGTCGGGCTGGCTGGTGAGTTCCAACGGCAGCCCTCAGGGGCAACTTCAGCATTGGAGCCAGGGCAAGACCCTCCTAGGAGACCCTCAGCCCATGGCTGAGCAAGGAGCCGTGCAAAAGCCTGGCCATTTCTGTCCCATGAGTGACTCCTCTAACTGGCATGCTTTGCTGCAGGCTCCCCTTTGGCTCTGCAGACTGCTGTCCACTATGCATCACTATGGACAGATGGCAACTTCCTCTCAGTCTCACTGCATGTGATCATCTGTCACAGATGTCACTGTACAAAAAGCCTTTTACCCATTGACACTGTCTCAGCATCAGCTCCTAAAATGTGATCTCTGGTAAGCATCCCCTCCCCTCCTCTTAAAAAGATTCCTTAAGTTCCATTCTTATGCAAGGCAAACCTGTTTGTTCAGTTGCTTGTTGAATACCTACCCTAGCTTAGGCCCTGTGAGTGTAAAATATGATCCCAGCTCTCAAAAATAATTATGTATTTGGAAAAGTAGTGAATATTTTGAACAGAAATGAATCAGAGACCATTTATAACCATTATATGGATAAACTCTGAGCTATGCAATTATCAAAAGAATTATACTTTCATAAAAATTAAAACAATAATAAGGCCTCTTGGAAAGATTGTGTGAATACAAACAGATTTGCTACCAATATCTGTTTTAACCAAATACCTAATCTGGACATCCAGTCCTGCAATATTCCAATAGCTACATTCTTATATAATAACTTCAGTTTGTCATCTATAATGCAAGTATTTTTATAAGCACAAATATTTCCAGATTCTTGGGAAAAACTAGAAATAAGATCCAAACTTTATAACTTTGAGATATTTCCTTTCCAACACTATCACACCTAGATTATCATGAGTGAACAGCCATGGCTGTAGGTGGCCACCACTTACACCTCCTCACAGCATGGTACTATCCAGTGACTGTGGCAGCCTAAGGAGAATATCAAAGCATTTTGAGCCCCTAGATTCGCAGCCCCACGAGTCCTTTATGAAGTCACCCAAGGATCTATAATTTTTAAACATAAACCGTGTTTTTCTTTAATCTCCAACTGGAAATTACTCTCTCATATACAAGTTTACCTGCACCACTCAAATGATGCTCTGTTTTCTGCAATTTATTTCTCAAAACAAACAATATGGCCATTGAGGATACAGATTATGATAGTGACTGTATCGTTTCTTATTAAACCTAATGGAACTGTGCATGTGGGAGAAGCAAATATCTCACTGCAGACTAAATAAAGAACATCTAAAAAAATTCTTGCATGCTAGCAGAGTCACACAGATCAGTAATAGATTTCATTTATAAAAATAAAGAGTGTTAAACAAAGATTATTGTAGATGAAATTAAATGGCATATCTGTATCACCATTTATTCTTTGATTTTTAAAAATACCTGTTGAGTAACTGCTCTGTCCTAGGCACCTAGACTAAGGTTGGACCCTACTTAGGCTGGCATCACCCAAGTCATCACCCAGTCCTCACCAGGACAAGTGTCCCCTTAAACAACGCAACTCCCAAGTGGCAGCAGCTCTATGGTCCAGGGAGCCCTCTCTCTCCAGCTGTCATGCCACTGGGCTTATTTAAAACTGCAGTGCAGCCCTCTGTGTGAGAGTCCCTCTGCTGTCTCAGGCCACAGCTCTAAAGCACAGTATATTTGTTCTTTTTTACCCATTGAGAATATTTCCACCTATATGAATTTGGACTCCCACAGTTGTAAACACTACTCATATCTCTTACAATGGAGATTTGCACAGAGATCTCCTGAAGGGAGTGAATTCCAGGCATTATGACCTCACCGATCTCTTCTGGGCTCACACCAGGCTTCAGAGATCAGGGCTCCTGCCTCTGCCCCATGACAAATGATGGGCAGGAACCTAAGCAATCAGCCTCATGAAATATTTCCTGAGGAAAAAATAGGCTCAGTAATATTTTTCAAACTCAACAACCAGTACTCCTTAGATAAGTTAAAGTCACCAAAAATAAGCAAAGTCTAAGAAACTGTCACAGCCAGGATATAATCATAGAAAGGATCTTAGAAATAAAAGGAAATTAGAGAGAAATGAAGGAAAACTGCATACTGTGGACTTGAGTTGGTAACAATGCACCATTTCTGGTACAGCAACTGTGACAAATTTCCCAGACTAAGATCTTAACTGGGGAAATGGGAGTGAGGTGCAGGGAACTGTAGTTCATACACATCCACGCATCCTCCTACATTAGAGTTTTCTAAGAAAGAGCAGGTATACGAACGAAATACATGCTGCGTTATAAAGGTAACTTACCCAGGGCTGAGCTCAAGCAAATCTATAGATCTGGTCTTTAATTCCCCACTTTTTTCATATTCCAGCATAATTCCTATAAAAATAAGCAAACATGTTATATAGCACTAAGGATGAAACCTATGGTAAGTTAATCTACTTTGACATAATTTCTTTCATTTTCATTTTTCAAATGTTAAAGTTTTCATCATAAAAAGCATGAAATGATGGCTGGTTCTAAAACAAGGTTGATTAGACTAGCTCTTTCCCTTCCAAATACCCTTAAAATTGTCCAATAGACAATAATGAAAATAATTGACAGCTGAGGAGAAATGGTGGCTTGGATAGGGGCCCGACCTCAGGCGTGACAACATGGGGAGCCTTGTATCTCCCATACTCCCCCAAACTGGGGCCAAGGGGCAAGCAACTTGTGAAGGTTGGTACAGCGGGAGCCGATTTATTACGGGACAGAGAAGTCTATATACCCAAATAATTACACACAGCTTAACTTAATTGACATAATCTAGACACAGCAGTCAGTCATTAAGGAATCTCCATCATCTTAATGGCTCGCTGGCGTTACTTCACAAACCACTCCCTCTGGCAAAGTGCCAGGTGCCATCTTGACTTGTCTGTGGCCCTCAACAAGAGAAAAATAAAATAAAATATCTTTCACCCTGGGACCAAAAATCAGATGAATCAGATGTTGAAATTATCTGACAAGGATTTTAAAGGGAGGGTCATAAAAATGCTTCAACTATTACATATCCATTAAAAATGCTTCAACTATTACATATCCATTAGAAAAGAAATAGAAGTTATTTTAAAAAATCAAATGGAAATTATAGAACTGAAATACACATTCACCTAAACAAAACTCTTGCTGAAGGGGCTCAGTGGTAAAGATGACAGAACAGAAACAGTGAACTTGAATACAGATCTATAAAATATACTCAATTTGAACAACAGAGAGACCAGGGACTAGAGCATACTGAGCAGAGCCACTTAGCCACCTCTCCCTATGGATATGTTCCACCACCTCTAAATTTAAAAGTATTGGCCTTAAGGCCACCTTCCACCTTTAGGTATAACTGAGCATATCAAAGGGTTCTGATTTAGTAATATTTTTAATATTAAAATTAATAATTTTAAAAATATATTAAGTATTTTAATACAAGCAGCATTGTCTTATGAATATAACCATAACTCCCAACTCCCCCCACAAAAAAACAGTAAGAAGAATTGCACTATATTATACTTTTGCAAAGACCTTTATATGGCTTAGTTAAGGAGAGCTGAATTTTCATCTCTGCTGCTGCATTCAAGCTGTTGCTATATGTTCCTTTAGATGAAGTATAAGAAGAAAATGTGGCCAGTGACACATGCCTGTAATCCCAGCAGCTTGGGAGGCTGAGACAGGAGGATGGAAAGTTCAAAGCCAGCCTCAGCAACAGCGAGGTGCTAAGCAACTCAGTGAGACCCTATATCTAAATAAAATACAAAATAAAGCTGGGGCTGGGGCTCAATGGTCAAGTGCCTCAAGTTCAATCCCCAGTACCAAAGAAAAAAAATGAAAAGAAAAATAAAAAAATCTGATTAAACGTTGCTATGTATCAGAAAGATGAAGAAATTTATTAATATCATTTTCAAATGATTACATATATTATTCTTTGATACTACATTTTAATTTAACAAATGGTACTTCCTTAAAAATTGGTTGCAGTGTAAAAACTAAAACCACGACTGTGAGCTCTTCCATGCTGGCTTCCATTAAAATCCACTGGTTGATCTCCCATGGTCAATAGATCTTTTATCAATGCATGATTGAAAAACAGTGTCTCACTGAGTCATGCGTATTTGTGGGGCTGGGGTTGTGGCGCAGTGGTAGAGTGCTTCCTAGCATGGGCAAGGCACTGGGTTCAATTCTTGGCACTTTGTATAAATAAAAAAAAAGTCCATAGACAACTAAAAATTATTTTTAAAAAAATCACATTTGTTATTATCACTTCCAATGAATGTCATCAGAAAACTCTTTTATTGTTAGCAAGTCATCAGGCACATGGCAGTAGATCCAACTTTTCTGAAATTCCAGTTTTTGTTTGAAAGCTCAGATTTTATTACTGGAAGAACTACACACAGTTCTCAGTTGAAACTTTCAGGCTCATTTTGTTCATTTTCAAGAAAATGTAGGCCAAGTGCCCAAATAAATCTTGGAATTAAAAAAGGGGCTTGTTTATCTGTCTCTGTTTCAAGTAAAAATGGTCTTCCATTAAAAAACAAAAAAAGACCTGTAGACTAGCTCATTCCAGAATTCAAACAACCACACGAGGAGTATTTTCCTCAAGACAACCTGTGCCCTTCACTGCACAACAGAAGAGCTTTATGGGTCTCTTGCACAGTACTCAAAGGGCAGGCACTGATAAGCCCTGCGGCTTCATCAAAGCCATCATTCCTGTCCTGAGAATGAGCACTGCCAGAGTAAGGTGACACTTCCATGACCTGAGGTAAGGCCCAAGAACTTTCTCCTTTCATTGCTTTTTGCATCATCAGTGCAAATGTCAGTAAGTGGAAAATCAGATAGCACCTTATTAGTATTATGACAACAGATTTGACTTTGAATCACCACTGAAATGGTCCAAAAGCCTCAGGGTCCCTCTACGTGTGAGAATCATTGCTGTGGACTAAATCTGAAGCAACACACATAACTCCAGTGGCATTTCAGGTCCAGGGGAAATAGCTAATGCCATCAAATCCCATCCCTGTATCTACTTTTCAAAAGCACCAAGTCATTGAGAGGGAATGTAGCAGAGTTGAGAAAGCAGGCGCTTAGCACCAGGGAGATGCAAGTTTGCATTTCAGTTCAATCCCTTACATTTGTTATGATACCAACAAAGTCATCTCATTACAACTCAGTTCTCTCCTCCATAGATAATACCTGGAGTTTGAAGCTTGAGACTAAATAAGATATATACAAAGCATTTTGGCATTTAGAAAAATCAAATGACCAGTGCTTATTACTTAGTTATTAATCAAATACTACCTGTGATGTCCTACCCAGTTACTCTGTATCACTTAACCTGCATACATGCCATTTTTTTTCCAATGAGGCTGCAGCTTCTGTGAAGGAACACAACACGGCGTGGTTTCCTTGTGTTTCCAGGTGGACCCTGCTTAGAACAAGTTCTGAAGACAGAGGCCAACAGGCGCTTCATTTGGCCAGGGTCAAGTACAAGCAACACCATCAAATACATGAAAATTACACCTTTCCTTTCTGGCTTCCATTTCTCCTGCAATGGTATCTCCCCATTATTTGCTCAATCTTTCAAAATACCCAGAGAGTTTTCTAAATACCTGAATTACCAGTACATTGACTGGATATGAGTCCCAGATTGCTTAATCCAATTGAAATTCCCTGCCTTCAAATCACATGGCCTTTCAGAAATAATTGGCTCTACAACCAACTTCCTTCTTCTTCAACTACAGCCTCTCTAGGCTTTTATTGAAACCTCTCTCTCTTTCTTTTTCTCCAATTACTTTGTGACTTTTCACTCTCCTTCAGTACTAAAAGCTGGTGGTCTTTAGGCTTCATGACCAATGATTCATTTCTTGTTGCTGTACATTCTTTCCTTATTTAAAATCATCCATGCCCTTGGCTTTAATGATCATCAATATGCCAACTGCTAACTGAAACTCTCAAGTGGAGTCCTTTGTGAGTTCCATACATGTGGTGACTTGCCTTCACCTTACACAAGGCCAGCATCCTCCCCTTGGAGCCTGCATCTCCTCCAGAGTTCCCGTCAGCATCAGACCTCACCCCTCCCTCAGCTGCATACAGACCATCTTGGCAGGAACTCAAGAATCTCTCTGCACAGATTTGGCACAACCAACACAGGTACCTGAGTAGCTCTTGTGTGATGACGTTTAATATTTTAGAATAGAAAAATCATTTGAAATGCTTCTAATGACTCAAGAATTCCCAGAACACAAATGAAGCCAACCACTAGAATTAAGAGGCCAGTTTGACAGTTTTGGTTTGAGTGTCTCCCTCCCCCAAGAACTGCTGAAGACCTGCAACCAAGCTCTAGCTCTCCAGGATAAGAAACAAAAAGAAAACAGGAAAGTTTCTGCAGAGAGCCAATCACTAAAAATTCTATTCTTATTTCCTTAGAGTAAAAAAAAAAAAAAAAAAAAAAAAAAGACTTCCTGTGCTACATTGAACTTTACAACAAAACAGGGACATTACAACATTTTTAAATCTTCTTAAAACCTATTTGTATGCCATGTAAAACAATGGTATGGACTTACAAAATAAATAAAGTACCAAAAGCTGAAATTATAAGTAGACAAGAAATAGATGGACTGCCAAGTGAAGGTATCATTGAGGAAAAGACGATATTGGCAACTGCTAAAGAAACCACTGAATACTTAAATATAAAATTGGTGGGAAATATGCATGACCTAGCTGAACTACTGGAAGTAACAGACAATTATGATAAATGGAGAGAAACATTGCTGAATTAATCTATGGAATTGAAAAAGTCAGGATTTTAGTTTTTCAAACTTGAAAATTTACTCAACCAGATATTATATTCAACTATAAAACAAAGTATGGCTCTGATAGAAAACTATGTCAATTTAATAGAATTATCTATACATGGAAGTTTTAAAATAAGATGAAAGTGACATTTCAAACCAGTGGAGGAAAAATGAATTGTGGAATAATAATGCTATAATAATCAGTTAGACTTTTGAAAAAATAGATTTCTACTACACACGATGTACAAAAACACATTCAAGGTTGATTAGAGAGTTTATTATTAAAAATAAAAGTAAAATAGTTTGAATAACAGAACATATTCATATTTTAGTGTCTGCAATCAACTTTTTAAACAACAGCTAAAATTGAAAAAAAAATGACCGATTTGTCTGAAACAAGTCTTAAACTTCTGCCTAGTAAAAGATACCACAAAGTTGAAGACAAATGATGATCAGCAAAATCACTTCAACAAAGCTCAGAGAACTTCATATGAAGAAGTCTAAAACATATTTTTTAAAAATAATAATGAACAAAAGGCACAAATGTCCAATTTACAAACAAACCAAAAATAGACAATGGTCATTAAATATGCCAAAGCAAGACTTTGAATTTCATTAATAAGAAATGGTAGGTACTAAATAAAATAACAGTTATAATTTTTATCCATCAGATTAGCAAAGATTATAGGGACTAGTACTGCTCAGCATTAGCAAACCCAAAAAAACAGGTGTTCTCAGAACTGTTGGCAGACAGGTTATGACTCTTTTCAAGGGGCCATCACATCTTCAGGAGGATGGGGACGGTCTTAGCTATTCCTTTATACCTTTATAAGATTTGGTCACAGTAAATATTCCCTTTATAATAGAAAAGGCATACAAAAATAAGGAAATAAAGGAGAAAATTATAGGTGAAAACATTATTAGAATATAAACTATTGAGGAACAAGGTCCTTGCAGGGTCATTAGACTCAAGTAAGTTACGATAATTTGAAAAATACAAACTTTACATAAATGCAAATCACTGTCATTGTCAAGAATTGTGTCTTTCCTTTCCATTTCTGTAATTTTAAGTTTTAAGCATTACATATAAAGTACTCAATAAATATTTGAGCAAATAAATAATATAAACAATGAATAAGCAATATAATCATATTAACTCAAAGAAAAGGACTACAAAAATTAGCACGTGACAACCCACACAGATTAGTTTGATGACCTAAGGAAACACATTTGAAACATCTAGCAAACAAATTAACAAAAGTCAGCTTTCTATATTCACCAAGTTTTGTTTCTAGCAAAATGAGCAATGCTCAAGCCCTTAGGCTGACGACTAAAGGTCAGTTGAGCTGCTGAACTAATGGATCTGGAAAAGAAAGAGCAAAATCTGAGTGTGTGAGTTTGACTGCCTCCTCATGGCCACACATGTGGGCAGCATGTGCATCCTTCCCTGAGCTCCCACATGAACAGAGCCTGTGACAGGTGCTGTATAGAACAGAGATGCTGATGCAAGTGTGTCTTGCCTTCCCTCAGTGATCACGTCCCAAACCTCCTGACATTCTTGATCTTTTCTTAGTCGTGGACAAAGAGGCAATAAGCATAATTCTCAAAACACTTAGGTAAGAAGCCTCTGCCCTCAACATTTTGCACTGTATTCAAAAGGCTATGCTTCAGTAGTTATTAGTATCCTTTACTCAGATCAAGGAAAGCCTTTAAAGTGCTCAGAATAACTGATGTCTATTTAGTTCCTTTTCCAGGCCAAAGAACTAGGGACTGCATACAAAAATAAATAAATAAATAAAGGCAAAGGTTGACAAAACTGAGTCAGTGGAAAGGCACGTAGTCAGCACCTTCACCGCTTCATGAACCTGACTTCATGAGTTAAACATGCCCAAGATAGAGGGGGAATGTCCCGTGTCTGTTCAGCCATATACCACTGCTATTTACATTCAGTCACCTGGAATTCAGATAGGGAGAAGGCTAATTCAGTGGATGCTAACAAAAGAATGTTCCAGACCTATGTCATTCCAAAGTCAGTGGGAGGACTGCAATCAGAGAATTTTCTAATTGCTGTCTGTGCAGAAGTAATAAAGGAAGCGTGAGAATGAGGCCCATGGTGACTGGGTTATTTTTTCCTATTTGATAATGTTATTGAAACACCCACCCGCTATTCATTAGTATCTTGAAAGCTTGCATATAATGTGGCTCACTGAAGACTGGAATTCATGAATTAAATATCTAAGTATGTAAGTAATAGCACCTCATTATAAGATAATCATTAAAGCAAACAGTTGCAAGCCTGAATCTAAATCTTTACAGAGATCATCACCAGAACCACTGATTTTGAGCTGGAGCAGACATGGAGGTCACTTATCTGACCTGTCCACATTTTGGGGAGAGTTCTGGCATTCTACTTAACACACACCATCTCATTAAAGGCACTTGTTCAACAAATATGTGAGTGCCAGTTTTACAGAGGCCCCAAGTAGGGACACAGCTGGCCATCCAAGGCCCACCAAGATGAGGAGTACTGCTAGAGGAATGTCGGGAAATGGGGGTTGGAGGCAAAAGGTGGCAGGTGAGAGAAAAAGCCTGTGGAGGGCGGTGGAGGGGTATGGCCAGACGTACGCTCCAACAGTCATCCCACTGCTGAGATGAGACAAGCTGAGATGCGGCGAAGGGAGAAGTCATAGCAGTGAGGGGTGGGGGAAGTTCCTGGAGTCCACATGGATTTCTGAAGTGTACTGACAGAATAAAATTTCCCATGGGATCAGATGTTGTGTCTGAAAGGAGAGGCAAGGATGAGGCCAAAATCTTGGCAAGAGCCAAGTGGAAGTTCACTGAGATGGGGGAACAACTGAGGACCCCGCCCCACGCGAGATGCACATTGGATACCCACAGGAAAGGGTCGAGCTGAGGGCTGCATGGGAGGGACTACTTAGGATGACTCTTCAGCAGTGAGAATAAATGAGAGCACCCAGCTAATGAGTGCGGATGGAAAAGAGAAGTCCACGAGCAAAGATCTGGGGCCTCCACCAACACTGAGAGAGGAGAACAAGATGGACCAAGGAGAGACAGCAGGGCAGGAGGGAAAATAGCATGCTCCCAGAAACCAAAGGCAGGCACACGATCAAACAGGTGAAATGCTGCTGTCAGACCAAGAAAGGTGAGGGCTGAGACATGGCCACTAGGTGCAGCAATATGGAGGTCACCGGGGATCTTCAACAGTGAAGTGTCAGGGGGGCAGTAAGCAAAAGAACGACAGGAGTAAACTCCAGGCAGAAAAGAGGAGAGAGCTTGGAGGAAGCATTCTTTCAGGGAGGTTTACTCTGAAGGGAGAAGGCAAGTGGGTTGGCAGCTGGAAGGGACCAGAGGGTCTACGAGGTGAGTGGCACTGTCACCATCCAGCTGACAGCTCACAGATCGAAACAAATTGCCCAAGGGGGAAATTGTAGATGGTGAGAGTCAGTTATTCAGTCTTCAGAGCCCACATTTCTAACCTGTACTCCTCAACAAAGAAAGGCATTCATTTATCAGGTGATTTGTGGGAAATAGTCCTGGCTCATGTGAGAGCCCAGGCAAAAGAAAATTGGGATTGCTTAAGAAAAACAGGCTATTATTCTTAAGTTAAAATGTCCTCTATGCTACTCCTTCCTATCTAGAGCATTTTCATGTTGTTTTAGTTGGAATTCTAAGGGAGAAAATGAGTATCTTTTCTACAAACATGAACTTTACATTGGAGAGAGTGGCCACTCAGGCCGCCTCTCGCATCCCTTGAGCTTTCCAACATTTATTCACATCAGTTTCATGCCTGGATTGACCTCTTTCATAATCCACATTTGTGTATCCACTCAGCAAACACCGAATGCCTTCTACGTCCCAGGATCTTTTCAGGAGCTAAAGATACAGCAGTGAACAAAAGACCCAAGGTCTTAGTTCTCATGGAGTTTGCATTCTATGACAAAGAGGTGAAGATTTAAAATGTCAACTAGTGTCAGATGATGATGAATACAGTAAAAACAACAAATGGCATAGAAAAAAATCAGGGAGGGGTTACTTTGAACGAATGGTAAAGGAAGATCTCTCTGGACTGGTGACAAGGACTGAAACCAAAATAAGAGGCCAGCCATTCCAAGGCCTAGGGAACACGAGGTCCAGAAAGACAACAGTGAGTGTAAGACCCTCCTTAAGTCTTGGAAAAACAGTAAAAGAAGTCTGAAGTATACAGAGTGTGGAAGACCAAGGTTCTAGAAGTCAACAGTTCAGACAGGGCCAAATCCTGCAGAGTGCATAGTTTATTCTCATCGTAACAAGAGACTATGGGAGACGTTTAATTCAGATTTCACTGGCTGCTGATGACAGACAGATTGCAAAGGATAAGCATGAAACCCAGGGCCACAAGCAGTCCAGCAAGAGGTGGGGACTGCCAGAATGGAGGGCTGGACTAGGCTGGTAGTTGGAAGGGACGTTACATCAAGAAAACTGTGCCATGGAAAAGGGGACAATTGGATGAATTCACAGAATATTTTTACAGAATCTGTTGATGGAATGGGAAAGAGAGTGTGGAATGGTGGTGAGGTAGTACCAGGAAAGAAGAAGAAAAAAAAAGGCCAGCCAACTTCCTGCCAGAGAAACTAGATGTATGGTAATGATGCCATCAACCGACAGAGTGAGTCTGAGAAAGCAACAAAATCAGGATGGGATCAAGGAACGGTGAGCTCTGTCAGAACTTCTGGTTGAGGTTAACCAAACAGCTGGCTGCACTGCTGGGAAAAGTGAGACATTCACCCTTGAGTTCTTCAGGTCTCCCCTCTCGTAAAGCTACCTTAAATCAAACTGGTCCAAAGAGATCCTTCCCTCTTTTGGAATATTTCTGCCACTTCTTATCCAAACTTCACACTGGGCAAGTGTACTTTGGTCATCTCTTGCTCTGGGGCAAGTTTTGCAAGGTTTTATCTCATATTCTTTAGTGAGTTGTGAATTAAAAGTCAAAAGAGTTTTCAAGTCCTAACAAGCTGGGTGATCAGTGCGCTCCCCATATTCTCCAAATGCAACCAGGTCCTCACCTCCAAAGCAAGGGGACTAGAAGAGAATACCTTACTCTAAAAGTATAGCATTTGATGGGGTTATCTCACTCACTGGGGTCAAGGACTAGGTCCTCCTTTAAAGCCTCTTGGGAAGGAGCACACAGTGGATGGATAAGCCCAGACCCAATTCATTCACCAACTCAATATGCTTCTCTGGGTTTGCATTCTCCCATTCAGACTCGGTGCACCTTGACCTGATCCTTCTGGAGGGTTTAAAATAAAAGGCAGCGTGGTCCCTCCCTGGTCTTCCCTTCCAGAAACCAATACCCCAGGAGACCCCCTGTCACACCCCTCAGGCCCCATCCCACCACGTTCCTGGGAACCCAACAACATGGCATTTAAAAGTTTAAAGACTTTCTAAAGTCACTTTAAAAGTGGTGAGGACCGGAGCCCAGCGTGTGCCAGAGTGAGGGGCTCAGCCTGGGACTCATCAGACTTCCCGACCCTCCTGGGAGCGACCCCGCGGCCCCCTCCTGCGCCCCAGACCCGCGGGGATGGGAGTCCGGGGCCCCACGCGAGGGCGGGGCCCGTACCTGGAGGGTAATAGCGGAGCAGGAGGCTCTTGAGCTTCATTTTCTCGCTCTTGGATCCCTGGCTGAGGGGCTTCGTAGCCATGGAAACGCCAAACAGCCGCAGGTCGCGGGCGCGCATGCGCGGTGCCTCCGGGTCGCTGGGCGCCGAGCTGTGAGCGCAGGAGGGTGCGCGGCCTGGGCCACCGACCCGGGCACGCTGGGACCGCAGCAGGGACCAGGGCTGGCGCGGGGCCACCAAGTCTCCAAGGCTAACAGTTTTCTTTACGTTCGTGGAATTTCCTTAAATTGGCTCACGTCTTTAACTTGGCTTTTTAAAGAGTTTTTAAGAGAAAACTCTTGTAATGAAAATTCCATGTTACAGGAAAGAGGAGGTCAAAATAAATGCAATTCTTCTGAAACGCTATTGAATTCCTATCCTGGGTCTACAGAGACTCTAAACCAAGACCTTCTCTTTCTTTGTTTAAAAGAAAAACGAATAGCAACTATATTTGAGATTTTCAAGATAAATCTTGCACCCAACTGAGTCTTTCTTGTGATGTGCTCAAAAGATCGGAAAGATCAAGAAAATAGTGACCCAATTAAATCTAATGGAAATGTGCGGCACATAAAAGTCAGGTTAACACACTAGCCTTGACATTCCACAGCTGGGAAGCAGCTACCTTTCTCCTAGTCATTAAGACAAGGTGAAAAAGATTTAAGTAGAGAGGCAACAATTCACTTTATAGAAATGAAGTATTTTTATTGTTTATGCTCATGCCATTTAAAACTGTAGCCTTTGCAAACTATGGAACCAGCCTAGGTGTCCATCCGTGGATGAATGGATAAAGAAAATGTGGTTTATATACACAATGGAAGTTTATTCTGACATAAAGAAGAATGATATTATGTCACTTGCAGGAAAATGGATGGAACTTTAGAACATTATAAGTGAAGTAAGCCAAACTTGAAAGTCAAGGTTGTTTGTTTTCTCTCACATGGAAGCTAGAGAAGGAAAAGGACTGTGGGGTGAATGAGAATCTCGAGAAAATCGAAGGGAAATCAGTAGAGAGACCACAACGGAAGGGAGAAGAGGAGGAAAAGTGGAAATATTGGGAAATGATTCTGGCCAAATGATGTTGTTATATCATGAGCATGAACAAATATGTAACAAGGAATTCCACCATTATGTATGAATATAATGCATTAATTAAAAAACATTGAGAAATGTGACCTTTGGGAAAATGACTTTACAATGGAGAAATATGGTAGACCCATGGGAACCGTGTGATCAAAGTTAACATGACCAATTTGGGGGAGAAAAATGACATCCTGTAACTGTTTTACAATACACAGACAGGACAGAGCAAATCTCAACAGTCCTGCTCAAGATGCATTATTTGTCTTTAATCATGAGGAAATGTCAAAGGACATCAAATTGAGGAAATCTTACAAAATAGCTTTCAAAGTCAAGAAAGAAAAGGACTGAGGAAACACTCCAGGTTAAAGAGAGAAAAAAAAATGGATCAACTTAATATTTTGGATAAGGCTCGTATTGGATTAGGGAAGTAATTAGTTATAAAGGGCACCATTGGGGCAAGGGATGAAATTGGAATAGGGATCATGGTTTAGATGGTGGTGTTATGTCAATGTTAAGTTTCTTTGATCTCTGAAGTGTGGTTATGTAAGAAACTGTTTCCTTACAGGGAAGGTACACTGATCAATTTTAAAGGCACACAGAAATAAAAGAGGCAAGATGTCTGTAATCAACTCTTAAATGACTGAAAAAATCCATATCAATATAGATGCGTGCATGTGTTTGGATTGATAGATCAATAAAAAAATGATAAAATCAATGAGCAAAACGTTTAGTTAAGAAGTTCCTTTGAGAAAGGAGTTCACTCTATGGTTTTTGCAACTTCTCCATTAAGTTTAAAATTATTACAAAATAAAAAGTGTCCTTTGTTTCCTGTGGGTCAATCCAGGCTTCTGAGTACTCCAGGATATAGATGGAATGGCAGAAATATTTGGCTCTACTTTTATTTTGCCAAGAGAACCCCAGTTTAAGTCCCTGCCTTGTCACTAGTCTCCTCTCCACCTTCTTCTCACTGTGGGACTCAAAGCACCCATCACTGCAGCCTACCCTACCCTTAATTTCTAGGGGTTCCTGTCTTACCTAATTTGCTCTTTGCTTCCAATAACAGGTGGAGGATTTCCCCTAGTTTCTGAACAGATGTACAAGAGTCGAACTCTCGGTTCTTTAAAAGAATCCCAGCTTTTCTTTTGAAAGCTTCTCTCATGGCTCAAGGAGTTTATGCCAAGTTCTCCTGCATAAGTGACTAGAGAGCTCCTTGAGTGGTGGACACTTTTCCAGCATATCCAAAGCCCTCTTCCAACTCTAAAGCACTGACCCTTGGATGTGAGGTCCAGATTCCCAGGGCCAAGGCCCACCAGGGGTCAGTAGGCCTCACTTTGATCTTTGCTTGAGAGCAGTTTATCAGGTCTGTCTAAACACACTGACCTCTACTCATGGTTTCTAAAGTCCTAACAGTGTCTTCCAAGGATCTGGAGACTTTAATGCAAATAGAACGCCTAATGTCCTAATTTAATAGTCCAGAATCTTTGTCAAGCACCCAATCTAAAGTCTCCTATCTCCCTTTCCTGGAAGATAATAGAGCTGTATGCAAATAAATTATGATCCAAACAGCAATAGGAACAGTTCTAGAGTGCCAGCAAATCTCTCTTGGTATTGGCTTAAATAGAGGTTAGAGCTCTGATTACTCACATTACTCTCACATTATTCCTTGCCAGAAGCTGCTGCAGGTCTCAACCTGAGAAAGTGCTCATTCTACTCTAATTCACCGCCAGTGCAGAGCCATTGGTATAGAAATAAAAAAAATAAATAAAAAAATTTAAAAAAAAAAAAACCTCTTACGTTGCAGGGCTTGCCCCAGGGTGTGGCTGACCTTGGTATAGCTTCCATCTACCACTGGACTTGGTGGGTACCATTTGGCCCAGCCTCTCCTGGAAAAAGCCATAGCCTCAAAGAAAGGACTGAAGCACTAGTGTCCAGGACCTCACTAAGAGCAGTAGATTAAAAAGAGGCACTTAGTTCTCTCCTGGAGAGAAAGGTAGAAGGAGTAGACATGGATGTTCCAAGCCAGACAGGAGAGGCCAATTGTGTACAGAGGTTAGATAGAGGTGGCCTGGTTGCAGCAGGCCCCAAGCCAGAGGGACTGCATCCCCAGGGGCAGTCCCACTGCAGGACTCAAAAGCATCCCATCTTACCTGGGACTCAAAAACTGACAGGGCCAGGGGCTGCTAATTGAGTCATTTGTCAATCTGTATTAGGATCTTCTGTTGCTCAACATGTTACTGTCACAGGAGTCAAGTGGATTTGAAATGATGGGCATGCTTTGGGAGATGGATTCACATTCACATTCACTAATTAGTTCCCAAAATTCACTAATCAGTTAATTCTGAGATATGCAGGGGACACTAGTGTGGAGGTAAATAACAGCTTTGCCACTTGTAGGTCCATAACTCCTCTGGACTCCAGTTTCCTCACAAGAAAACTAGAAATTGTCATGGCATCCAACTCAGAGAGTTGCTATTGCTATAAGTCTGGCTTATTTGAAAACACTGTGTAAGTTTTAGGGAGAGTGAAGATAGAAGAGATATCAGTGTCCAAAGTGTGCTTGAAACTGGCGAGAGGGTGTTTGCATATTGTTTCCATTTGAGTTGAAAATACAGCTCAGCAATGTTCCGGTAACCACTTCCATGCAATTTGGAATCCTCGGTGACACTGGATGGTAAGTATGTAAATTGTTACTAGTATAATTGGTGTAACTATTACATCAGGCTTACATTCCATAGGACACAACTAGTTTCTCTGTGGACCCAAATAGATTTGTCTTCTTAAACAAGTGGCCTGAGGATTTAGAAGGGAGGAGAGGGATCTAAAATTTTAAAAACTAGAGATAGTCCAGGGAAGGGCAATAAAGATGTGGAAGGTCCAAAAATGTTCAGAACTCGAATAGGAGGACCTGGGATGGCCACATGGGTACATAATAAGGATTGGTTAGTGAGTGATGCTTGAGAACTTGGAAAATTCATTTAGAAGAGCAAAAAACAAATTCATGCAAGACTAGAGGATATGGCTAAAAGAGCAGGATGGATAGAGGCAGGAATCAACTCAATATAAAGAATTTTGTGCCAGACTGTGCAGTAATGAATCAGGCTGTGCTATAGTTTGGGACACTCACATGACCCTTCCGATTCCCCCAAAGGCCAATATCCTAAAGACTTGGCTTGGGCTTAGTGCGATTAGAAGATGGTGTGACTTTTAAGCAGGCAGGGCCCAGTGGGAGTCCTTACTTAGCACATTGAATTGGGGATGTGCTCTCTAAGAGGTTAGTGGAAATCTAGCCATGAAGTAAGAAGCTCTGCTTTACCACACAACATGCACCCAAAGCAACAGAATCAGTTGATGTCCAACTGAAAACATCAGAACTGTGAGCCAACATGGAACCTTCCTCTTTTTACGTTGACTTATCTCAGGTATTTATTACAGTAAAGGAAAACTGACTGTAGTCAGTTTGATCCTTGCTTGAGAGCAGTTTATCAGGGCTGTCTAAACACACTGACCTCTATTCATGGTTTCTAAAGTCCTAACAGTTTCTTCCAAGGAAGAAACTGTGTACAAATGTCTCCAAAATTCCAGAGAATTTCCCGGCCCTAACTGAGGCAGTCTGACCAGATGCCAGGAGGGTTATAAACACAATACTAAACTAGCTGAGACAGGATCAGACAAAATTTCCCTGGTGCTTCTATGATGGCATCTGTGCTCTCTGTGCATTTTCACATGAGCATAAATGCAGAAAGCTGAAAAACAGCGGGTGACTAGTCAGAAGGCTGAAATTCCAATCCCAGCCCTCTCATCCATGACCTTTAAGCAAATCACTTATCATTCTAACCCTTATCAACTGCAGATGATTTTCTCTCATTCCATTCAGCTGTCACATACCACAAGGGCTCGTTCCTGCACAGGGTTCTTGTTCTTGTCCTTCCTACCTCTTGATAAGCCTCCCACTCAGCTGTCTTAAGGCCTCACCAGGATGGAATTATCTTACTCAATGAAATTTCATACAACAGCAAGTGATGGGTGTGGATTTCACATCACAGGCTTCAGAATGGTCCTATTGTGCATCCTGCCTCAAGCTCCTGTGAAGACTTCCACATCTGGCCACGCTCATGCACTCACATGACCCTAGTCATTCCTCAGCACTTCACATGAGAAACTCCACCACATTCAAGGTTGTTTATTTGTTCTGAACCCTACTATCTTCTGCTGATTAGACTAGATCCTGTCATCTAGTTAATCTAGTTAGCTCCTACCAAATCTGTAGTCACACTACCTTTTCTTTCTTTTCTCATTTTAAAGTCTCTAATACCTCTGGTTTAAGTTTTCCGGGCACTAGAGGATTCAAAAGTTCTAAAAGAACATATTATAGATATGAACTTAGGCACAGAATCCCAGTCCTAGAAGGAGACTATGAACTTCCTTTCTCACCAGGATCCCAGGAAATCTTAAAACAAGAGGCTAAAGATTTACTTTGAAGAAAATCTAAGATTTGATTCTCAGTTGATCAGGTATGGGCCACGTTTGCCTGAAGCTTCTGCTGCCATTGGCCACTTAAGGGGTTTGCAGCACTCCCACAGTTTGCAAGATCTGCTCTGGGAAACAGTCAGGAGTGTGAACAATCTTACCAAATCTGCCACCCCACAGGCAGAGAGCTATAGGAACTGCTGCGAGCCACCCTGCAAATTGCCCAGCATTGGGAATGATTCTGGCATTGTGAGAGAGTCACTTTTTCGAGGTTAGAAGCCATTCCTGCATCCATATTCTTTGAAATCATTCTTTTATCTATGCCATCACCAAAAATATTCAGACCACACACTGGGAACTTCCCAACAGGGTTTATTCTCAGAAGGATCTTAATCAATAGCCACTTACTATAGATGGATGGAGAAAAGGCCTTAAATTCTCAGTCTTGTCTATCCTTGGTCCTGTGCTCCCTCCCACCTTGAGGGCAGCTATCTGCAGAGGTGTCCCTGCATTCTGCATCTGTTCCCAGCCAGGCAGCCTCCTGCATACCATGTCTAGAGTCTCCTCTTGGCCTTAAGACCCATAAAGCACCTGTGAGTTCCACACTTCCCTCTGAGGTACAAAAGACTTTCAAATACCTAGGATCCACAGTGTGACAGAATATAATTTAGGAAACTCTCTCCAGTCTGCACCAGGCCACCTTTTCTACTCAATTTCCACTTACCTCTATAACCCACGAAAGCTCCTTTGTGGGGCTTTTTGAATGCCAATATCATCTCAGGAACGCTTGATATCATTCTTCTTTAATTAAAAAAATACAAAGAAGTTCTTTCTTGGCCTCCTACATCTTACTGTGACCAACTGTCACCCTTCTCCCTCCCACTAGCGTTGTCATTTTCTAAATATGCTTGGAGGTGGCACTGGTAGTGGGTACTAGTTAGAATTAGTTCTCTGGTGCCCTGTACCTTGCTGTGAATTACAGGCAGGTAGGTAAACCCATCCAGCCACCTCTAGCACAGGCCATGCTTTGGGGCAGATTATGAAAAGATGTCACCTCTGGTTTAGAGGATGTCCCTTGACATCCAGGGCCTCCAGGGCTAGGCCTAATGGGGACATTCCCACAGGTGGGATATTGAAGCTGAGCAAGACCAGATCAGACTTCACCCCACTCGTCCTCTTATCCTCCCTGGCAGGGTTTTGGGAGATGACCAAATTCCCAACCAGCCACATTAAGCTATGGATGGTTTGACTTAAATTTTTTCTATTTTTTGACTGTACAGTGTCACAACAGCAATATATACCCATAAAAAATGTACTTTGAATTTTGATCTTTTCTCAGTGTTGCAATATAGCACAACACTTTGGAGCTGCTGGGCTAAGAATACTGAAGAAACACATAATGAAAGTCACAGCTCCCACAACAACAAGGGTAAACAGCCAACACTCTGTAGCGTACTGTCACCAAGCTTCAGTACTTGTTGGATGTGGTTTTCTGGAAACTTACAATGGGTTTATTGGGATGTAACCCCACTCTACATCAAGGAGCATCTGCATTTGCTTGCAAGTTCCTTTTTAGTGGAAAAGAAGTAGAGACAAAGATGATGTAGCACAGGTTTAGGTTAGAATTGCCAAGAGTCAGATTTCTGATGTTGTCAGAGTACATCCTGGTTGGGTTTTTTCTTTCTTTCTTTCTTTCTTTTTTTTTTTTTTTTTTTTTTTTTTTTTTTTGTTGTTGTTGTTCCTTGTACCAGGGATGGAACCCAAGGGCACTCAACCATTGAGCCACATCCACAGCCCTTTTTAATTTTTTTAAATTTAGAGACAGGATTTCACTGAGTTGGTTATGGCCTCACTAAATTTCTGAAGCTAGCCTTGAACTTGCAAGCCTCCTCCTCAGCCTCCTGAGTCACTGGGATTATAGGTGTCCTCTTTTGGAAGGCATGGTGGCCTCATGAGGACACAAATGAGTGAGAGGAGTTTGACATTCAAATGTCAGTTCTGCCACTTATTGGTAGAGTCCGTTGTAGAAGCTCAGTTTTCCCAACTTAAAATGAAGACAATAATACTCTCTGCCTTGTGAAACTATCTTACAGAGTAAATGATGTAAATATGGTACACAGTATACTCAATTTCTAGGCATTTAGAATACGTGTTTCTTTAAACATCCTAATGAAATTATCCACCTCTACAACTGAATTTAATTCTGGAATACATATTGACATATATAATATATCTAACCATCTATTCTAAATAAAATATCACTTGGAGAGATTTTTGCTGTGGATAGTTACCCATTTGCTAACCTGCTCAACGACAGTAGGGGGCAGCAGTGTACACAGATTATATATGAAGAATAATATTTTCTTTTGGAAGACCACAGCCTGTGTGACATCGAGAGTATAGAGTACTGAGCCAAGTAAACTGCTTCCTTTGAGCTTTCTGGAACCTATCTTCAAAGGCAACTCCAGAATATAACACAGAATAAAGAATTTAGTTCATTTTGTTTTGTATAATGTTGTATTTATTTGTTAAAATTATTATTATCTGAAAGCATCTCACTCTTTACTTTGGAAGAATACTCAACTTTGGTGAACTACATTGTATTCATTTATTGAAATTTCACATAGTACCCATAAATATATGTACAATTACTATGTGTCAATTAAAAATAAAATATATTAAAATTTTTGAATGATTAACTAGATTTATTTGTCATTTCCTATTGCATTTAACTTTCATTCTATTTTACCTCTGCATTCTTAGCCATAACTTCATATATTTGATGTAGGGAAAAAAAGTCGAGTTTCTGAATAAAAAAATCAAATTGTAAGAATTGTGGCTGACCTAGCTATTAAAAAAAAAAAAGTTAAAACTTATGGTCAGAATAGCCCTGCTAATGACATACAAATATGTTAATAATGGTAATAATAATACTTAACCTTTTTTGAGTACCGGATTTGTTCCTGGCACTGGGCTGTGTTCTGCACAATGATTATCTGATTTAATCTTCATGAATCTCTATGAAGTAAGATCCATTGTCCCCATTTTACTGATAAAAAGCTAAGACTCTAAAAGGATTGAAAAGCTTAAGCTTCCTCTGTTTATAGGTTCTTCTTTTATACAGTTATTTTA
Organism: Ictidomys tridecemlineatus; assembly: GCF_052094955.1. Classification (NCBI taxonomy): domain Eukaryota; kingdom Metazoa; phylum Chordata; class Mammalia; order Rodentia; family Sciuridae; genus Ictidomys; species Ictidomys tridecemlineatus. The sequence continues at coordinate 188,351,420 of NC_135483.1, read as the reverse complement.
TCTGGCTGACTATTTTTGCTCGTCTTCTACTCCAAAGATATTTTATTTTTAGAAAATTGAAATTCTACTTTCTTCCATCTTTCCAGAATGTTACCTTTTTGCCATGAATGAAGAGCTTCTTCTAACACAGGTGTGTGTGTGCCAGCTCCTCACAGGACTCACCAGAGCACATAACAAAATGGTAAGGGTTTGGACAGCTCTCATCCAGGATGTTGACCATGTGCATCAGCCGAATTGAATGTGTGATTGCCAAAAAGCAAAGTTTTAAAACTAACAGGGAAAAATCATCTTGCCCTGATTGCCTTTTGTTTTCCATGTGAATATATTTTAAAAACTTACAAAAATATAAGTTTTTTAGGACCTTTGTTGCTGCAACTGTTACTCTTTTCCCAGGACTTAAATCCCAATTAACTGCTCAGTATCTCAAAATAGTAATATTGTAAATTATGGGAAGATGCGGCTGAGTGTATCTTGGCAACTCTACCAAAAGCTCTTTCCCCCTCCTCCCTCTTTCTCTGAGTTCCTTCCTTCCTGAAGATTTTTTGGCTTTTTTCCTGCTTTTCTGATATCTCTCTCTCTCTCTCTCTCTCTCTCTCTCTCTCTCTCTCTCTCTCTCTCTCTCCCCTCCCCTCCCCCCTCCTCCCTCTCCCTCCCTCCCCCTCCTTCTCCTTCTCTCTGTCTCTCTCTTTCCCAACCCCCCCAACCCCTTAGAGTTCCACATTTAGGTCTTCAACTCCTCCTATGCAGCAGCTCCTTTTCCCAAGTCAGCTTCTCTTCAACTGCTTCTGGACTTCCTTTCCCCTCTCCTTCTATTCACCAGCTGGCAGGCCCGTTTATTTCCAAAATGCTTACAGAGCCCCTTTGACCAATCTGGCAGGAAAACAGTCAGCTGTTTCCTCCCCTGCTGGAGTCTTGCACCTGCAGGAGGCTGCAGACATCCTCACAGCTCAAGTTCCATGTGTGGCCATCAGACAAGTGACACCCAGGTGACACTGGTGCCATTTGGAAGCAGAAGCAATATGGACAGGCACATTCTGGGCTGCATCTGATGAGCTTGGTCGCTTAGTCATGAAAGCAGTGTGGTTTATTTTGTTTGTTTTCTGCAGCAATTTTACCGAGTTCTTTGCCTGTAGTCTCTCATGTGAAAAGCAGAATGCAGGCCATCAAAGTGCCAGTAATATTGTGGTCCTCCTAGCCATCAGCACACTGGCATCTTGGCCCCCAACTACCTTATCACAGCAGAACTGGCTACAAACTTGTTTGACTAGCTCTGTGGCTCAGACTCTGTTCTACTAGCCCTTCAATGATTTGGAAAACTTCCAATTCCCTGTTTTTATCACTTTAGCTCAAACCACCACTGAGCTCTTTCCAATCATTGACTGGTAAGAGTACTGATCAGAGGCAACCACGTCTCAAAGATGGGAGTCTGGGAGGGGCCATCTGACATGCTCGTGTCAGTGACCATTGTAGGATGAGATGCAAAGCATCTGTAGCACACCATAACTTGGATCCTCTCTGTCCACAGGAAACCACCCTTATTCTTTAGGTGGCAACATCATGCTGTTAAGACAGCTTGAACAAGAAGTAGAAGAATGTCCTAGTATGACCCTTGTGTGCCAGTGGTTCCAAGATTAACTTCACTAAATGCAACAACCTGCCACCTTACAGATGCTCCTAAGAGAACAATGTTCTTGGGGTGGTTGTCATGTATCCTATGAAGAGAAAATTAAGATGTTGCATCTGCCCCCATTCCCTTAAGAAGCAAAGGACTTGGTGAAAATGTGAGGTCCCTTTGAGTTGGGACAGCCTCAATTCATTTGCTGAATAAGTATCTAAGGCAACTAGTTTAAGATGGGCTGAGTATAAGGAAGGTTTTCAGCTGTTCTGGGCTGCAATGCAAAAGTTCTGCCACTCAGCTCTTACGAGTCAAAGGGTCTGTGGCTGCTCAGAATCCCATGCAGAGCTTCTGGCAAGTCTTGATAGAATAATCACAGTTCAGATCCCTGGATTTCAAGCAAAGTATCCAATCTTCTTTAAGTAAAAAGCTCTTAACTTGCCAAAGGGCCCTGGTAGAGACTAAATACCAGAAAGACCTTGAAAACAGAGATGCCTATCATGAACTGGGTATTACCTGCTTATATTGAGCCATAAGTCAGGTAGAACCAACAGAAAGCTAAGTGGAAAAGTATTTTAGGAGTCTGGTTAGAGAATTTCCTGAAGCACCAGTCAGTAGACTCCCATGTACCTGCCTTGATACATAGACATCTTTTCCACTGTTCATACCTATAGCCCCAATTGATTAAAGTAGAAAAAAGTCAAATATAATTTAAACATGTCTTCACAAGTAGAAATTGGACTGCTGCAAAATTATAGCCTCAGTCAGATGTGGCCTTGAAGAATAGTGGAGAATGGAAAACCATGCTTGGGATTGAACCTGGAATAGCCCATCTCAAAGTCCACTTTGCTTAGAGTGGGGGAGATGGTCTGGCATATGGCCAGCTGCTGTAGTTGAGACAGAAGTTCAAGGACTCAGAAGGCAAAAATGGAAGTTTGGTGACAGGAAGTAAATATTTATATCCCATATGAATGTTCATTAAAAGCCTCCACTAGAGCGGAGATCATCCATGATCAGCAGAAGAAGAAATCAAAGCTGGAACTCTCAGTCAGCCTTTCCCCCACACTTCTACATTTTCCTCAATGGGTTCTTGAATAAAATTGCTTTAGAGGCACAAATAAAGCTCAGACATGGTTCAAAGAGGACTTCCTCTCAGCAGGGCTGACCTCTCTTTTGCCAATGGGCTGATTTGCTACTTCACTACTGAATTCCAAACTGCCTTCAGTAGCAACCAACCAGGAATCCCAATCTCGCCCCGTAGTCTGGAGGACCAGACTGACACCCATCAGCAGGAAGTGCTCTACTATAGAGAGGGTGGATGGAGGTTGCCCCCAGTGGAAGACCTAGGCCTAATAAGAATTTCCTTCTCTCCCTGAAACAGGATCTGCTTTAGCCATAAGCATGCATCCAAACAATGTTGCTTCTGGACCAGAAACTCATCCGGGCAAAAGAACAAAGGCAGCCATGCGGTTCCTGCCCTTACCATGCACCTCATAACCTGAAAGCCACTGGTGACAGAGCACTCAGCTCCAGGCCCAGGTGGAAAGAAATCTTCTGTCAGATTAAGGCATGCTGTTTTGATGGGTGGTTTGCTGTGAACCAAGAACCATCTTGGGTACTGATCTTCCCCCAAGTCTGAACACATTGTTCTGGGATCCAAAGGATGAAAATGTTTGGGCATCTCTTAACATTCCACTTAACAACTCACAAAAGTGTGATCATCATTTTTTCAAATGCAGTTTTTCTGGCTCCAAAGTCTGTTTGCCAGAGACAGAATTACTTCGCCATTAAATACAACCAAGTTCCCATAGCTAAGAATGTCCTTTGGCCATTTCAGGTTCTTCATGTTCCTAGATAAACAGGCAAAAAAGAGGGGTCACTGTGTTAACTGGGGAGATGAGGCTGATTATCAAGGAGAAAAGAAATTTTTGTTAAATTATGTAATCAAAGGGAGAATATTCCAGAAATCCTGTGGTGTGGTCCATTATGGTACCATGTCAAGGAATACGATGGTTACCAACATAACAAGGGCCTCCTCAAGGTTCCTACCCTTCACTAGTAAAGAATAGATACCCTAACTGCTTTAGGACTAGCAGCAGGCCAGGGGGACATAAATTGGAATTCAAATAAGGAAGATGTAAAGAGTAAATATCAAGTAAACCTTATGATCAGTTGCAGAAATGAACACTGTTCATTATATCTCTTCTCTCCTTGTGGGTCATAGTTTTCTCTTCCCCTTTTCCCTACTATTTTACATAGAGCTTATTGGTGGCTATTAACTTTATAATTTTGTCTACAGAACAAAGTATAACAGGACTGTGATTCAAGTAAAGGAGGAAGGTGGTCCTTCCTCCTAACACCCAGAAATATATGCTGCACCTGGTCACAAGGGCTATCTGATCCTTACAGCTCAGATAGCCTCTGTGTCCTTTCCACCCAAGCCCTCTATGAGCCATGCAGAAGAATGGAGAAGACTCTTCAAACCTAGTATTTTCATTTGTGTGAAGGGTGGTTCTGTTATCACCATGAGAGCATTTTGTTGTTTTTGTTACTGTGGTTTGAAATTTTAAGTGCAGGAAGAATGGGTGTCTCATTGCCAAAGATCTGGTCTGTTGCAAAAAGTGAACACTGGCTTTATCAACTCTACTCCAAACCCTATTCCTGGCCTTACTGTGAATTGGAAGCTATACTTCCCAGGGATCCTTACAGCTCAGATAGCCCCTGTGTCCTTTCCACCCAAGCCCTCTGTGAGCCATGCAGAAGAATGGAGAAGACTCTTCAAACCTAGATTTGGTCTAACTTCTTAGCCAAAATGGAAAGTTCAGGGATGTTAAGAATGTGGAAAGTATACTGACTTTCTCAGAGCTCAGAGTCGCAATATTCCATGTGAAAAATTAATAACTCATACCTGGAAGAATTACCATGAGAAATAAGCGTAAAGCCCCTGGCACAAATCATGAAATGTCAGTTCTATCCCTGAAACAATCGATAGATCAGTTTGGCAGTCAGACAACTGCTCATGTCTTTTCCAGGGAGAATGAGCAAAAAATGTGCAACGTAACAGGGATGATAAGAAAAGAATTTACGATTTTATCTAGCTGGGTATGAGCCAGGGGAAATCTTACCCTAACTGGGGTCTGATCTCTTTTGGGAGATGAAAAGTTATCTTTGCACAGGCTCCTCTGGAGAGCAGAGCCAAATCCCATTAACACTTCTGGACTACGCCACTGCCCAAACAGAAATATTGTTAAGATCTATCTGCAGCTTACAGGGACCAGGGAATAGAACTATGTGCCCATGTAGCCCCCTGCTTCCCCGTCCATCCAGGTTTATTTATCTCCTGAAGCAGGAGAGAAATAACACACAGCGGATGGCTCCCGCGAACTCTTTTTTAGTACTTTCCCAGTTAAACTTTCTTCAATATGTCGTGACATGCCCCGCACTCTCGGGTTGAAGCCAAACTATTTGAAATGCTTGTTCTCAGAATTCACCTGTGATTTTAACCTCCATACCTGAAAAGAATAAAAATGCAAACTGTTTCTTCACAGTGGAAACCACCGCTTTTCAAACAATGAAGTGAAGTGAACGGTCAGGCTTGGCTGTGCTGCTGAAGCTGTTGTTCTAGAAAGATCTGGCACCTGTTAGCTCTGGGAAGAACAAGAAAGCTATTCATCATCCAGTAGCAAAGTATACAATGCATCAAGTATTTTATAGGTAGAAACTGCTCTGTACTTTCCATGTCCAAGGTGGAAGGAGGAAGTTCCCCTTTTGAGAACTAGTTTAGGGGAGAACAAGAATTTTTTTTTCTCACTGAAATATATCATGGGCTTGATGAAACTTATATGTGATATTGAAATACTTGCAGGCTACATTAATTTGATTTTTATTTTTGTAACCAGGAATACAGAAACAATGAACAGATACTTAGATGTATACATATATAGGTATATACACACACTAATGCTCAGATATTATTCAGGAAGTGTATTAATTCCTACTGTATATTAATGAGCAGCAGGAAGTAGATAGAGGAAAAAATAGGGAGTAAAAGATAAAAAAAATAAGAAAGAGATAATTCAATGTGAAGAAAATGAGTCATTAGAAGTAAAGAAAGAGAATCAGAAAATGAGAGAATAACTCTAAAAAATAAATAAGAAACGCAGTGCTAAATAATCTGTCCTAGGTCTTGGGGGCAGTGTAGGAGTGGTGCTGATTGTGTGTGTCTTCTCTGCTTCCCAAGTCTATGGGTCCACCACTGTATCAAACATGGTTGGCACAGACCAATAAACTCTTGTTCAATATCTGAGCAAGGTTGAGGAAGCATCTCAGCACCATGGAATGTCAGTTACAAGACCTTGAGGGGGATACCCTCCATGTGTCAGCTACGTCAGTTCCTTCCAGCATAAAGAGCACACTTTGCAAGACCCTTGGAGCTAGTTTGTCCTCGAAGGTTTGGTCCTCCTGCCTGTATCTACCACAGTTTAGCCCTTGGCATCGCACCCAGCAAGTCAAGGTGCTCTTCTACAGTACAACTCAGCAAAAGCCAGATAAAATTGTCTTTCAAGATCCTCTTGAGACCCTGCTGTTTCTTCACACCAGTTTCCAGGGTCCTCATCATTGTAACCCTGTCCCCTGCAAGCATTTTCCTCCTTTTGTCTTCTACTCTTCAAAGCATGGCTCATTCTCTTGGTAGGGTCTAAGCAACATAAAGGAAAGAGGCCGCACCTCCTTCAGTTCAGAGACTGAAGTTTAGAGCCATGCCGAGTGATGCTCTCCTGAGCTCTAGCCCTTAGGAAAAGAAACTGCAAATCTAATACTATACCTTCCATTCATTCAAATGAGATCAGGAGTGAGGGGGAGGAGTAGCCATATCATAATAAGAAGAGCTCACCCCAAAGGGCACTTTCCAATTCATACTAGAAGATAGTTTCTGTCCTCCCCTCTGAGAGTACTGAGCTAGGGCAGGGAAGTTTGTCTTTGCTCAAATAAACTTCAGGCACCAACTCTCCTTCCCAACAACATTTTTCCTTCAACTTCTGCATTTAGCAAGGCTCTCCCTGGACTCACCTTATCTGCCATCATAACTGCCCACTTTAACAATACCCCCCCCCAAAACCCTTTCCCAGACAGACTCTTCTTCATCCTGCCCAGCAGTGGCTAAGAGGCAGGTACTGAGCCTACACTACTCAGCTCCACGAATCCACACAGCCGATTTCACCTCCTTTCCCTGTCCTGAAAAGTGAAGATAAGAATAATGCTGCCCTCCTTGAGTCCTTGGAAGATGTAGATGTTCATGTCCGCCCCTCGTACAGGACGGGCGACTCACAATGCTTAGGAAGCAATAGTTACAATTGCAGTGCTTACCCTGCCTCCTCAGGCAACCCCTGACACTCCCGCTAAGGAAGGAGTTGGTGACAATGGCTCCCAAGTGTCATCTTCTCATATTGGGCTCCTGGAATGGTATACGAAATTATGTGGGCACAGGCATTTTTACCCTAAAATTCCCTAACCTAGTACACCATAGACTTACCTGGGAGATTAAAATCTTCTGATGCCCAGGATCTCCCACCAGATATTCCCCTGTAAGCAGTCCTGGGTAGGGCCAAGCTCTGCTCTCCAATCCACTGTGATGTTCAGCAGAGCAGAAGCAGAGAACCCCTGATACACATGGCTCGTGTGTGTGTGCGTGTGTGCGTGTGTGTGTGTGTGTGCGCACGCACGCATGTGTTTTGTAGTTGTAATAATGATGGGATCTGTTGTTACATGTTTGTACATGCACACGATATAGAAATATAATTTGGCCAATATCACTTCCCAGCACTCCCCCCACACACACAACTCCCATCCTTGATCCCTTTTCTCTATTAATCTCCCTTTGATTTTCATGAGTTTCCCCCCACTTTTTTTCTTTTCTCCTCTTTAGCTTCCTCATATGAGAGAAAAGACACAGCCCTTGCGTTTCTGAGTTTGATTTATTACACTTAGCAGAATGATCTGTAGTTTCATCCATTTTCCTGCAAATGGCATAATTTCATTATGTCTGAATAAAACTCCATTGTGTGTATATATAAATACCACATTTTCTTTATCCATTTATCTGTTGATAGATACCTAGACTGATTCCTTAGTTTGGCTATTGTGAATTGTCTGCTGTAAACATGGGTATGCATGTATCACTATAGTACGATGACTTAATTCTTTAGAATAAATACTGAGGAGTGAAATAGCTGGGTCATATCATGGTTCCATGCCTAGTTTTTTGAGGAAGCTCCACACTGATTTCTGTTGTGGTTGTATTATTTACAACCCCACTAAGAGTGTAAAATTGTTCCTTTTTCTCCACATTTTCTTCAGTATTTATCACTATTTATATTCTCAATGACTCTCATTCTGATAGGAGTGAGATGAAATCCCATTGTAGTTTTGATTTGTGTTTCCATAATGCTAATAATGTTGAACATTTTTTCATGTATTTGTTAGCCATTTGTATTTCTTCTTTTGAGAAGTGTCTATTTAATTCATTTGCCCATTTATTAATTGGGTCATTTAGTTTTTTGGTGTAAAGTGTTTTGAGTTCTTTATATATTCTAGATATTAATCCTCTGTCAGAAGAGTACCTAGCAAAGACCTACACAGGACCCCAGAAATTGATCCCATAGGTGTAAAGTGGGACTCTGTAACTACATGCTTCTAAATCTCCACATGATTCTTAATCTGTGGTCTGGTATGTATGAAAAACCACTGGCTAGAAAAATACCATCCTATTTTTAAATATCATGAAAAAAGTTTGACTCCCAAACAGAAGTGATAGCTGTTCAGGATGAGTATTCTCTGGACCAGTTCTCTCTCATACGGATTCAGGTGCTTAGCCATAACCTTCCCAAAGATCATTCCAGGATGGGAGTGGCTCTTGGGAAAGGGTGATGCCTTGTGCCCCTGGCTCTTTTCCTTACCAATAAAGAAAATCACCAATGAGAGTAGTTTCTGGCTGTACATAGTGGCACAAGCCTATAATCCCAGTGGATCGGAAGGCTGAGGCAGGAGGATCACAAGTTCAAAGCCAGCCTCAGCAATGATGAGGTGTTTAGCAACTCAGTGAGACCCTGTCTGTAAATGAAATGCAACATAGAGCCTGGAGATGTGGCTCAGTGGTCAAGTGCCCCTGAGTTCAATCCCTCGTACAAAAAATAAAAAGAGTAGTTTCTTTTTCACTGAGTATGAGAATAGGTAAGAGAAATGCCCAAAGCCGTGAAGTCCCTTCTTTGTCAAGTGTATTTTAGATCCAGTGAAATAGCCTTAAGAAAGTCATTTCTATTTCTGTCCACATATGCATGTGAGAACAGATTTTCAACAATAAACTGATTTAAATGAAAGCCAGGAAGAAGTAGGATATTGTCACTTCATTTCACACTGCCCCAAATATAGATGTACAAACTGACTGGCTCGTATGGAGAAAACAATGCACTCAAGTAAAGTCAAACACATGTTGTGCTGTTATTTATTTTTATCTGTCTGACTGCTTTAATATACTCTTTTTAAAAGACATTTATATATCAACCTCTAAAATTTTCTTTAAATGTTTTCTATTATTCAGAATTTCATTCTGAAATTGTTCTTACCATATTTATGGTGTTAAAATATTCTTTCCTTAAAGATGCTGAAAACGTCCAAGAATGGTGGTCATGAGTGGGAAGATATGTGTGGACTAGTAAGGGGAATGTTCCCTCACCTTCCAACTGTGCCAATGGACAATCCTTCCTGGCAGGTCCTCCTGTCCATAGTGTCTATGGCGAAGTCCTTTGTACAGTGATCAGGATGTCCCAGTCATTCTTCAGCAAGTTTTTAATTGAAGACCAAGAACCCTGGGCCTTTAGTGGTGGTCCAGCAGGAACATTCCAGCATTTGCTGCCGACTGACGGGGCAAATAATCTCTTTTTCAACCACCCCTGCTGGCTCCTGCCTCAGAGTTTATACTATCAGACCATGTTTTCCTAAAGAGTAAAGCTTTCCTAAAGAGAAAGCTTCTGTCTACAAGATTCGCAGAACAATGTTTTACCCTTTCAAAGTCAACCTGACCTTATTGGAGGCAAGTTAATAGGAAGGCTACTTTCCCTCAGCCTGGATTACTGCTTTGTCCTAGGATGAAAATGCTATATGTGGTTATACCTTGGGCACTGGAGATAAAATCCCTTTCATTAAAAGTACAATTTCCTGGATTCCCTTCATGCAAGAGAAGTACACAAAGCCAAATGGGGAAAAGGAATTTTTGGAGGCTAAGAAAATATTGCTGAGTTTCCATGAAGAACAGGAAGTGTTGGGGCTGGGGCCGTAGCTCAGTGCTAGAGCACTTGCCTTGCATATGTGAGGCACTGGGTTTGATCCTCAGTACCACGTAAAAATAAATAATTAAAATAAGAATATTGTGACAATCTACAACTAAAAATATATTTTAAAAAGAACAGGAAATGTTGCCAGAAACTTTCCCTGCCAACTTCCTTGTCTGATAAAGATAAACATCCACAAAAAAAGCAATTGACCCAACCGTAGCCAAAAGCATGATGGCTTGCCTCCTGTGTTCACCCAAGATTAATGGCTCCTGGGAAACTTTCCGTGAAGCAAGACTAGATGATAAAAGAACTCTGGAATTTTATAGCAAGTTAGGATGTCTTAAAATTGCAAATAAAATAAAATAAAATAAAAATGGAAGCATTTCCAAAGGGTGTGGTTGTATAAAGACAATAAATGTAAAACTCACCCATCACACTGTCAGACTACTCAGTAGTTAGAGGAAAATAGTACTGCTGCAAATACCATATGAAAAAGAGATTCGGAGCCCCTTCCTCTAGGTCTTACATCTTGTATTAAAGTGCCAGGACCTCTCAGGTGGGCTTATATGAAGAGGGTCTTCAATAAATGTAGATATATATATATATATAAAATAAAATGCTGATTTGTTTTTAATGACTTTGCTTTGAAATAAAGAACTAGGAACTCTGTTAGGCAAGTTCCAGCTGCTATTCATTTCCACACTTAAAAACGAACAAATAAAACCCTCTGCTGTTCATTTCCATTATTAAAAAGAAAAGAAAAAAATCTTACATGGGAAATCCCAAAAACTTGAAAACAGGTGGTTTCTCAAAGTGCATTTCAAAGTGCCTTAACCAATATACAAATACCCAAGACCCACCCAAATCTACTGAAGGAATTTCTTTAAAATATTGGCATTTAACAAGTGTCCCAGATGCATACTGAAATCCAACAACCAAATTAAAGGAGATTCACTTTTAAAAGGGAAAGTTCTCCATTCCAATAGAACAGATAGCTATAACAGGTGACCCCACCATACTGAAAGGATAAAATGCATCAAGTATTTTTGGAAACTAGGGACAAGTGCTCTTTTGAAATAATGAACACAAGGCAATAAAATTCATTTTAGGTGGATGGATAAAGAATGGATAGATGGAGGATGGATGGATGGAAGATGCATAAATGGATGGACAGATGGGTGAATGGAGGATGGAGTGAGGGGTAGAAGGATGGAGGATGGATGATGGATAGACGAATGGGTGGATGTATGTAGGATGGTTGAGTGGGTGGATGGAAGATGGTTGAGGGGGGTGGATGGAATATGGTTGGGTAGTTGATAAAGAAAAGGGTGGCTAACATTAGCAGAAAGATGAGATAGAATTGGGAAGATGGAGATGATTACATGAAAAATGGGAGGGAAAAGAAGAAAACATATAAGCGTGTGAACAGCACAGGAAAGAAGAGTGAGAATAAGTGGATTATGAGGATCATGCCCTTGGTTTCCTATTCTGAAGCTGACTAAATGACCCTGATTATCTCCAATATCCTTTCCAATTGTAGCAATCTCTGCGTCTCTGGGTTGGATAAAGAAAGAAGAAAAGGAAGGAAAAAAGAGAATGTCATGTATGTTTCCCATTTCCACGGTACCAAATTGCCACAACCTTTGTGGCCTAGCACAGTTCATTCTCCTCTGGTTCTGGGAAGTCAGAAGTCCTAAAACCTAGGAGGGCTTCCTGCGCAGTTGCCAGGAGCTCTGATGCAGAGGCCCCCGTCTCTTTGCCTCTTTTTCCCGTACGTTCTTCTACTCCTGGCTCTCAGGATTGCCTTGAGGATAGATTATCTGATTCAGCAAATAAAAATACAGGATATCCTGTTGATTTTGAATTTCAGATAAGCAGTGCATATTTTTTTAAATATAAATGGGTTCCAAATATTGCATGGGATATAATTGTGTTAAAAAAAATTATGCTGTTTATCTGAAATTCAAAGGTAACTGGGCATCCTCTTTTTATTTTATGTGGCAACCTTCCTTGGGGAGCATATTACTCCAACCAGCCAGATGGGAACAAGCACTGGGGAGTCATGCTCAGGGGTATTTATGGCCCAGGCCCCAGTGAGTTTGTTCATCAAGCGGCAGCTCCCCTTGCTGGTTCTACGCTCTGGCCCGTTTCTCCCACATCACTCCATCAGTCACACTAGTCCCCTGCTGATCCACTTCAAAATTTGAGTCTGATTCTATTGCCAACCTCTTAGAATTCCCTCGGACTCAGTGTGGCCCAGGGGTCCCCAGCCCTAATCCTGCTCTGCGGCCTCATTTCTGCTCTCTTCTCATTTCCCCAGCTTCCAGCACACTGTCATCCGTCTGTCCCTCCTGGAACTCTTGGAGCCAAAATGGAATCCATCTGCATCACAGTAATTGCTCAGAGAGGAAGAAATTTCACAAAGGAAATGAGCCAAGTAAATGTCATTTAAGTTAACGCCCAGGGCCGGGCAAGGAGGCTGTCTGCACACAAGCACTCTTACTTTCCGGCAAAAATGCCAATTCCTTTTCTGTTCCCTACAGAGTAGAGTCCAAGGTCCTCAACCGGACTTGAGCAGCTTATCTTTAGCATCTCCAAAAGGTAGAGGGCGGGGTCCTAGCTCAGAGGTAGAGCACTCACCTACCTACCATGTGTGAGGCACTGGGTTCAATCCTCAGCACCACACAAAAATAAAAACTAAAGATATTGTGGTTGCCTATAACTAAAAAAGAGTTTAAAAAAACAAAAAGGTAGAATAGAAACTGGGTATAGAAAATAATGCAAAAACTATGAAGATATTGAAGGAACAGTGGCTGTTAGGCTTCCGTTTAAGGAAAAAAAAAAAAATTATCTGACCCAATTTTCAACTAGGTCAAGATGTGGTAGCCTGAGTGAAATCATGAAAGGCACAAAGTAGAGAGCAGAGGAAGGTTTTGGTGAAGTCACTTCCTCCTGCTCCTGACTGTCTGAGTGGAACTTGCCTTTCCAGGGGAGCAAGCTACCCCAGGGAGGGGCAGGGAAGGATGAGCTCACTCATAGCTCAGCAGCCTTCGCTCGGCTTCCCACCAGTCTCCCAGCTTTTACCAGCGTGGACATTTCTTTCTGCAATGGTTGGATTTTCCTGTTTTAATGACTTGGAGTGACCCAGCTGGGTGGCCTTGTGGCAGCTGCCATCTTTTCTGTTCTCTTTTTCTTCCATTTTTAGCAAAATAAGATAAAAGGAGACTAGAAATTAAGAAAACCTAACAATTTTTATCTGTTCCTCTTCAGTGTTCTGGTTGGGTGGGGGGCGCATCACACGGGTCCCTTCCCTCGGTTATTTACCTTAGCATCTTCCACGAGTCCAATCATCCAGACCTGGATGCCATTCTTGTTTCTCTTCTCAAGGTTTTTCCATTGCTTAGCTTTGTTGATCTCTGAAACTGGAGTCCTGATTTCCTATAACTGTTTCTTCTTTTAAAAACAAGAAGTAAAAGTAGCTTCATTTTATTCTTGCTCTGTGAACTTCTAATTTTCATGTTTCTTTTCACTATTTCTGGGCAATATCTCTTTTTCTGCCAAAAAGTGTTTTTTTTCCCCCCTCTTCATGGGTCTTTCCTCTTTCTTATCAGCCCTGGAGTCTGCTTGGCCTAATGTCCCCTTTTTCTCGCTGACTTTTCCCTTGTATGTCTTCAATCTTTTCTCTCAGTCTCCCTCCTCCACTCATTCCCAACTCTCTCTTCCATTTGTATTCTAGCCTTTAATTTTCCCTTCTAAGATGTCCTTAGTTTCTTCTTTTCTTTGGATCTTCTTGGGTTTGTTTGCTAGTTTGGGGGTTTTTTTGTTTTGTTTTGTTTTGTTTTAAATGAGGATGGATATTTCAGATCTTCTTCTTCATGCTTCATAACAAAATATCCCTGTTTCAAGAAAGTAGCCCTGAGCACCATCAGGGCTTGGTCTGGCCTCTGACCCGACCTGCCAGCCCAGGGGTATACCCTCCTGCACAGACCTGCAGGGCAACCCACCAAAACTACTTGCATCTTCTCCTGGAGTGAGCCTCATCTCTGCCTGGAGTGCTGTTCCCTTTATCTGCTCCTCTGCTTTCTTTCCTCCAAGACTGAACCAAGGTGCCACCTACCTCCTGACCTTCCTGCCTGGTGAGTCAAATCTCATCTACGCATCTAACTCCATGGGCCTAACCTCTTGATCAATCTAAATTCAAATGGGATTATAAATTTAACCTTTTTAAATTTTTTCCAGATATAACAACATAAAAAATATATAAAATGAATATATAGGATATTGAATAATAATTTTTTTAGCTCATAGGACCTCCATATAAATCAGCACTCCCCAAAATCTCATGTATCCGATTTCAGTCGTACACTGCTCACCAGTTCCTGAAAATAACTACGCTCTTCACCTCGGCATAAACACTTCCTCACTTGTCATTATCATCGCACTACCTTTGCATGCATGTTGAAATGATTTGATTTAATTTTGCCTTTTTTTGAATTGCATAGAAGTGGATCACCCTGCAGGTGTTGTCTTTTGTTGTCTTCTTTCACTCCATACCATGTTTAAGGTCCCAGGCTGCTGTCCCAATTAGTTCCAGTTCATTAATTTTCTCTTCCATCCAGAGTTCCCCAGCATTGAATATCCACAATTCATTGATCCATTCTGAAGTTGATAGACTACCACAGAGCTATGATTTAAAAAAAAAAAATGCTGCTGAAAACCTTCTTGTACAAGAATCCTGGCACATAATATGCACGCAATTCTCAAGGGCATGTTTGAGAAGAAATTGCTGAGTCACAGAGTCTACGCACATTTAGCGTTAGTAGAAAATACCAAACTGATTTTTTCCAAAGATGTTGTAACAGTCTACATTCCCAGCAGTCAGGCATGGGAATTCCTTTGGCTCCACAGCCTTGCCAAAACCCTTGCTCATCTGATGGGCTGGGCTAGCATTTTCATCTTTACATGCCCAGAAACTACCAATTTGACTTCAGGGTGGATATTCCCATCCATTTGTTAATTCATAAAATTATGTCATGTTTATGAATGATTATTGACTTATTCCATGTCTGAAATTTTCTGAAGATCTCTTTTAGGAGGACTTGTGGACAGTGTGTATGGACAACACCTAATCTAAAAATCTGTTTTTCATTAGCTCATATATTTGTTCTACTAGTACTGTAAGTACACAGGGAAATACGTATATTAACCCTTGTATGGAACAGGATCCGAGAGGCTACAGAACAGCACACAGCCAATGTCCTGAGCCCTAAGTCAAGGGTGGAGAATACCCAAAGCCTCCATATTCTTGAGCTCAGAAGAAGCCATTCCACCGCCACCTTACAGCACAGTTATAAATTCAGAAGAGTTGAGATTACCAAGGATTCCTGAAGAGTTCTGCTACATCTGGAGAAAGGAAACAAAAAGATAGTACACTCCCAGCCTCTCCTTAAACCCTCACCCCCAGGAAATTAACACATGCCCAGCAGTGAATCTTCTAGAATTAGAAGTCTTCATGCACTGGTTTATTATTTTTTCAACTTTAAAGATGTACAGGAGGTACTTTTGGATGGACCTAACTCTGTACCTTTACTCTTCTCTAGAGATCATTTATAGGGTGAAAGTAGAAATGAGTGAAGCACCAATGAACTGAAACTTGTGAACACATGTCCAAGGACTTGTTTTGAATGGCAGTAAAATTACTACCAAAAATTCCCCACCTACAAACAAGTGTTTTTCTTAATTCAGATGTTAATTGTATGCACAAGTTATGGTTCTATGATACTTTAAAATGCCATGGGGTGAGAGCCTCTGTGATAAGTTGGTTAAAAATTCTCATTCTCAAATTTCTTCCACCTTTACTATTGTAAAGAGAATGTACATTTAAAGTGTTATTCAAATCAAATGTTAGACAAATACATGCCTCTCAGAGAAATTGTTTCCCTTTTTTTTAAAAAAATTTCTTACGAGTTGGTAAGGAAAGAAAATATTTGCCAATAGAAAATTTGTGTTGATTATTCTAACACTCTCAAAAAAGCAGTATTTTGTCAGCTCCCCTGATAAAATGAAAGAGACATCAGGCTTTATTCCCCCCAGTTAATAGTTTTATAAACTTTATCAATTGACAGACAAATTCTTATTAGTGAATTCCAACTACAAGAACAAAAATGAGATTAAAATTTTATTCAAAAGGATCATATTTGCCCTTCTGGCCAGCGGAGCTGTTGTTTTAAAGTCAGGAATAAGAGAACTTTTGCAAGAAGAAAATTTCATCAGGAAGAGGGGAAAGACACAATCAAACTGCAATGGCTCTGTAGAGTGAAATGAGCTCTGAACCAGGACTCTAATGCCCACAATCTAGGGCCTTGAACAAGCTCCCCTGATTCTCAACTTACTGACCTTTAAAATGAGTGAAATTAGGTAATATCCAAAATTCATATGTAGGCTTAGTTTTATATGTTCAATTAATACTCATGCCTTCAAGTAAAGAGAAAGTAAAAGTTTTTATTTTTTTAAATCAGGGAAATATAATGTTTTACAGAGTCAAAGATAAAATTAAACACAAAGTTCATTGTACATTTGTCAAATGGCTAAAAAAATTCAACAACAATACTAAATGTTGGCAAGTATGTAGACTAATGAAATTTCAATACATGGTAGATAGAACCATTTCCCATTTAGGAAAAGGATTCTGCACTTTTTAAATAAAACTACATATATATTTACACTGACCCAATAATTTCACCCATATTTATTTCCCCAAGAAATATGAAAAAGTATGCTAAGAAAAAGACTAGTACAAGAATGCTTATAGGCACTTTAGTCATAATAATCCAAATCTGGAAATAGCTTTAAAGTGCCTTAAGAGGTAAATTCATAAAAGAATCATGCTTTGTCTGTACAATGAAATACTATTAATCAATAAAAAACAAACATTAATATGTGCTACACAGTGATAAATTTTTAAATTCATTAACTTGATGATTGCTAACCCTATCCCTAATCAAACACAAAAAGAGAGCATGCCGTATCATTTCTACTTGTACAAAGTTTTCAAACAGATAAAACTAATCCATGGTGGAAAAATAATAGCAGCGCCTGCCTCTGGGAATCTTCAGCACAGAAATGGATGGGGGGGGGGAGAGGAAGAAAAAAGGAAGGATAGAAGAAGGAAGAAAGGAGAGAGGAAGGAAAGAATAGATGGAGGAAGAGAAAGAGGGAAAGGGAAAGGAGAAAGGAAGGGATGGAGGAAGGAAAGAAGGAGTTTTAACATAGCACTTTGTAGGGTATATTCCAAGGACAGATAAATTAAAAAGAAACTTTATTCAATGGCTTTATTATTTTTATTTCTGAAATCCATTTATTTGAATATTCTTTATTAATTTAATACACAGCAGGTATGCAAGTTTATGGGCTGCAATGTAATATTTCAATATTGGTATATATTGTATAGCGATCAAATCAAATTAGCAATATCCATCACCTCAAACATTTAACGTTTATTTTTAGTGTAACATTCAATATTCTTTTAGCAATTTCGAAAAATGTGAATTCAGTGGTCTTACTTTTAGTGATTTCAAAACTATCTTATTTATATCATAGGATAAATCAAGTAAGCAAGCAAGTATTTTTGTTGTTATTGTGAACCAAGAGTGTCCATGTAAAAGACAGAGATCTAAAGTCAAAGAAATAAAAATTATGTACTTAGCTGGACATGGTGGCACATTCCTATAATTCCAGTGGATCCAGAGACTGAGGCAGGAGGATCATAAATTCAAAGCCAGCCTCAGCAATTTAGGGAGGCCCTAAGCAACTTAGTGAGACCCTGTCTCAAAAAAATAAAAATAAAAAAGGCTGAGGATGTGGTTCAGTGGTTAAACACCCCTAGGCTTAATTCCTAGTCCAAAAAAAAATTATGTAATTAAATTTTAGTTAGAAATAGCAATATGAATTGATACTTTTCCAGATATATTTCTGAGTTCTTCCCCTTGGGAAGGAATTAGAAGCAGTGACAGCCTTGGCAGTAAGCACTTTAGAACTCAGATCTTGGTTTCTAGGTACTATCGTCTCCCTTCCTGCAAGATGACTCTGACTTTTTGGAGAAACAACTGATTCCAGGTCTGAAGCAGACAAAGTTCAAGACAAGCCTGGACGTCTCATTGCAGACAGCAAGGAAGCCCCAACAGCTAACGGACACAGGTCAAAAGAACACAGGAGCCAATTTAAGACAATAATGGTCTCCACAAAGAGTAAGTGATTTTGACATCCTGGAGAAATAAAAATCCCTACTGGCACTCAGAGAGCGAGGAGAGGAGACATCCAGTTGCTGACTCTGGCAGTTGTCTATTATACCAAATCCTTACTCTGGAAAACGATAACTTTTTGAGAGCTATAGATTATACCCAGGGGCTGAGAAAAGGCTCTTCTTTTCAGACTTAAAGCAAATAAATGTAGAAGGAATAAGAAGAGAATTTTAACCATCAAACACCTAATTGCTTCAGGCAAAAGTAATCTGTAGATATAAAACTCCCAGGAAAAAAATCAAAGATATTGGCATGATGTTACCCCACGGAATATTTACTATTTGCACAGGGGAAAACCTCCCTGACTGTGCAGAGACCTGGCTGTCACAGTCTCACCCAAGAAATCAAATTAACATTACTAATTGTGGGACAAGCTGGCATTATATGTGCTTTGCATATAATGCAAATCTCACCTCTGAAAATTTTACCTGAAACTACTCAGCTTTTGGACTTAACTTCTAGTTTGAAAGAAATATAGAGGTAATTTTTAAAAATATATAGTAGGGGAAATCCAGTACAATTTTTAGATTAAATGAGTTATAACCAACACGAGTAATGCTGAAATCTAATTTGGAACAGAGAAAAAGAAAGCCAAAAGACACAGGAAACAGAGTTTGGAGAAGTGTAATATAGATTGACACTAGATATATTAGAGAATGGTTGTTAACTTTATTAGGTGTGATATGGACATATTGATTACAAACCAGAATTTCATTATCTTCAAAAGACTCAAGACAAATTCTTGGAGGTGGGTACCATCATGTCTATAAATTATTTGAACAATTGATCTAAATAAATCAGAGAGGGGCACAAGAGCAATATTATGATATGGCAGAATGTTTCCAAGTGTTGAAATTAGTTGTTGAATACAGGCTGTTCATTCTAGCCTTTTGATTTTTTTTAGTATGTTTAACATTTTTATAATATAAAGCGTGATGGTGTAGCTTGGGAAGCTGAGGCAGGAGGATCACAAGTTCAAAACCGGCCTCAGCAACTTAGAGAGGTCCTGAGCACCTGAGCAAGACCCTGTCTCAAAATAATTTTAAAAAAAAAATTAAAAGGGCCAGAGAGATAGTTAAGCACATCTGGTTTCAATCTCCCTGATACCAAAAAAAAAAAAAAAGTTTTAACAAAATAATGGATAGTATCAAATAAACTATTTTATAAATTCATAACATAGAGTGTGATTTAAAAATAAGACAGCACCAAATCAAAATGAATTTAAAATAAAATTATTTGAAAATACTAAGAGAACTTTAGCTTCGTCCATGGTAAGTAATACAAATGTACCTGGCCTCTGGTCCCGACTCCTCTAATCCATCCAGTTTCTTGAGGTCAAAATGATTTTTCAAAACAAGATCAGATCACGATATTCATTCTTCAGTGGTTTAGGATTCATTCCAACTTCCTTTGGGTGCCTCCCGGCATACTCCTAGTCAGACAAGTGACTTTGCCCTACATAAAAATAACCTCTGTACCAAAAAATCCTTTGTCTTCGTGTGATGAGAGCTGTCCATCAGTAGATAGGCTTACTCAACCTCCACTGGATCTTCCTTCTTCCTTTTCTAGGTTGGAAAGCTAAAAACAACATTTTGCAGCAGACTGCCTTCCAGCTAGGGAGCTGGTTGGCTCAGGGTCTACAATGGAGATGTGCGGCAGGGCCAGCTGCACTTCCCTTTTTTCTAGTTTTTGTTAATCTAAAAAGTCTGAAAAATCTATGGAACATGAGGTTGGTGTTTCACATCCATCTCTAGCTCCAAGGGTATGCAGCTGCAGGGGATTCCTGAGGAGACCCATGAGTTTCTGATGATATCTGGGTGCCCACTTTCCAATGTCCTGGTTATCAAGAGAAGACACAAGTAGTAGGAGCACAGTCACCCCAGCAGTCAGTCGTTCCGATCAACGTCCTTGATCCCAGTCTAACCCCATGGTGGGTCCATGCTTGTGTTCTTAGAATTATTCCCAGAGGCCCAACTTT
The DNA here is from genome assembly GCF_052094955.1 of Ictidomys tridecemlineatus. NCBI lineage: Eukaryota > Metazoa > Chordata > Mammalia > Rodentia > Sciuridae > Ictidomys > Ictidomys tridecemlineatus. The sequence goes on along the minus strand of NC_135483.1, from coordinate 188,331,200 downwards.
GAACTCGTTCCTTCAGCTTTTCCAATAATTTTCTAAGAACTAATTCTCTGTATTAAATCTTTTTTTGATTAAAATACCCACAGTAGTTTTCATTTTCCACACTAAACTCTAGCTTAGTTTCTTGTGAAACTAAGAAATAAGTATCTAAAAAATTTTAACAAAATATTTTTAAATAATAGGAATATATTATAAAGGTAGGGATCCCAATACCTGAAACATCAAGTCACCTTAAAAATTTAAGAAAGAAATTTGATTTCTTGATTTCTGCCCAGACCCATGGGATCGGAACCTCTCAAGGTGGAGCCTAGAATACATTTAAGTCTTCAGGTATTTATGATGTAATTTGCCCAACACAGAAGCCCAAGGGCTGGTATGTAAGGTTTTACAACATAAGGTCATGCAGATGTCATGGAACCCAACCTGCAGGAATCTCAGTGCTGACTGTGGAGGAGACCAGCATGCCAACAGACCTGGTTGCTGCCCAGGAGGTGTGGGCTTCCTGAGAAAATAAAGAGTGTGAAATAATCAGTAAGGAATAGAGACAGCTCTAGATTAGATTTAAAGCGGAGTGCCTGATGGGTTGTCCAGTCTTGAGTGGAACTGGAACTGAACAAATGAAAAAAGGCCCCAATTCTTTAATTAAGGGGAGTACATCAAAGGCAGGGTTAAGGCTTCAGTGGGAAGAGCCTTGTTTCTGTGCTTGTTTCTTGGTGTGGCAGGGGTCTTGTGAACAGGTGGATTGGCATTTGACAAGCTACACCCATTTCTGAGAGTCTGGCTCTAGCGGGTCTCGCCCATCTCGCCCATCTCCTTAGCTGAGCTAGAACTTGAGCGGTGAGCTAGGCAGGGCACCACGTGAATCAGGTGATCTCAAACAGTGGATGCCTACTGAGGGAGTGCCTGCTACCCTGCTTCCCTGACTAATGGCTCCAACATTGCTCAGTCCACACTTGGGTCAATCACGGATGGCTTCCGGCAGCTGACAATCTGTTATTTCCCAATCTTCCTTTCCTACAGGTTACAAGCATGATCTGCAGTGATTTATCAGCCTAGCAGGAACTGTCTACTAAGGGAAGCCAACTTCCCAGAAAGAATCATTGAATGCCCAAATTAAACTAGGACTTAAAAATCTATATTTTACTCCACAAAACATATGTTAAACATATGTTTATACATATACATAATATACAACAAAGCTTATTAAAGGCATACTTATTAGCTCTAAACATATTCCAGATATCACTAACATTGCTAAAATGGGATCTCAAAGCAATATATTATGGAAATATGGAATTACAAGATTAGAAGCAACTTGAAGAATAATTTTTATATAAGAGAAATCTATAGTGGAAGCTATATTTTACTATACATTGGGGGGGAGAAATTTAAGAACTTTACCTTTGTCTTTTACTCAGTTATTGGTTTAACAAAGAACAATGTATTTCATGGGGCATTCAGGCATCTTTTCAAATAAATTCCAACATATGTTCACTCCGCTACCTTAATCATTCTCTAATTTTCACTAAAATCAGACTTTGGGATGTTGATTAACTCCTTTGATGGATCCTGCTTAACATAAACAGTTGGAGAGCTGAATTATAAAATGAAGAAAAACAGAAATAATATAAAAAGTAACTATGACCTATAATTTTAGTGATATCTGGAATGTAATTTTCAAGCAGACAAGTGATTGTGGAAAACGGTACAGCTCTATAATCAGAAAACAATGAAAAGGCAAAGTTCTCTCAAACTACACCTTTGAAAGCCTGAGAAGGAATTGAGACTGGATGCCCATCCACTCCCAACATTCTGATTTTGACAGTAAGACTTTGGTGTTGCTTTCTGTTGATTACACAGGTGGACCACAGCTATGTCCAAGTTCCTTCTAATTTCTCCTTCCTCTTCCGAGTATCAACCACATAGAGTCCTTGATAACTGTAAGACTGAAAGGCTACATGTTAGTCAAATATCAGAAGAATAGTCTGAACTGACCTTCAGGGTAGAGAATTTACATTAGTAAATAAATAAACATGAGACACATTTAAACGTCCTTCCAGTTCTGTTCAGAAGCAAGTTCATGGTTAACAGTTTCATGTAGATTCTGCTACTGATAAATACATTGTCAGGATCTCCAGTTTTAAGGTAGAAATCATTCTTTGCTTTCTAGAACAGTGATTATCAAGAAGGATATGCGAGTTCATAGGATGGATGGATGGATAAATCAATCAATCAATCAATCTAATGTAGCTGTTTAGAAAAGAGAATCACACATTTTGTTTCAGCTGTGCAGGTGAACTTGGGTTCCTTCTGCTGAACAGGGGACCGTGGATGCCCATCCCACTTGTCACTCCTTGCCTCCTGGTCCCGGGGTGAACACATCCACCAACATGGCACCACCTTGGAAGTGGAAATGGCCTCACCCCATGGATAGGGAGAAAAAGTTCACCGTATCCTTGAAATGAGGAAGTCTAGTCCTGATGGGGGACAGGGGTACAAAGTTTCCTTCCAAACTTCCTCTTAAAATCAACGTTCCACCTTAGGAGATCCATCCAGATAGGATCTCTGTTGGCCGGCCTCTGATGGACAACCTCTTCACTCACCTGTGGACTTTTCTCAGAAACCAAACTCATCTAACGATGAGAATGAGCTGGTATAGATTCTTGGACTCCACTCTAGACCTAACACATGAGAATTTTCAGGGATTTCTATTTTTAACAAACAACTTGCAGAAACACTATTTCAGGATCCCACAGCCCTGGACAACATCTAATTAAGCTAAACCCAGATGGCTTGCTTGGGAGTTTTTCTCCCAAGGTGCTAATAGAAAAAGTAGTCCTTTAATCTCTTTGCCTGCCATCAGGATTAGCCTAAAAATGTGTTGTTGTTATTGTTATTGTTTTCTTTATAAATAGGGGATACAAAGAAAGAAAGAAGGCTAGCATATGGTACTTTGTTAAAGCTGTCCCTCATGTCTGCGTTTTCTCTGAAATTATCGTGTTTCTGTCCTCTTAGATTTACAGATATTTCCCTAGGCAGTCTATCGTTTTACAAAGTGTAAATATTAAATTCTACTCTTTTTTTGAGGACTTCTTTTCTCATTATGAAATTAATACATGTACATGGTACAGAATTTTGCAAAAAAGAAAATAAGAAGAGAACACAATTGGCCCATTGCCCCAAAGTCTAGAATTTTTTTAAAAACATATTGAAGATAAAGAATCCTGCTGCTTGAGGCAGTTTTCCCTTCAGCTTCCCGATTGTGGAGAATTCTGGTTATTCTGGGAAAAGCATAGTGATATCGATTGGAAGTTGGAGGGATATAATTTTATGGATCGATAGAAAAGCATTCTAATAATTTTAACAACCATAGGTGATTCTAGCAAAATAAATCCATGGGTATACTAAATATATCTAAGTACATAGCCATAATGTGTTACAGTTATCCCTGCAGCTTGAATATTTTGATAATTTTTAAAAACTGTTATGAGCAAACAATACTGTTATAATCAGTATTATTCTTATTTTTTGTGCTTTTATGCAATTGTTTTCTTGGAATAAATTTGTAGGAAATGCAGATACTGTGAAATGCATGCACATCTTTAAGATGTTTAGCACACTCTGAAATCTTTTACTTAGAAAATTTCTACTTCGTTACACTCCCACCAATCATATGAGTGCTTGTTTTCTCTGGGAATTATCAAGTAGTTTTTATAGCCTTTCAAAATTATCCAAACAGCACACGATTTCTTAGGCTAGGCATATCCAGAAATACAAAGAGGTAAAGATAATGCAACATTCCACACCTGAAAGTACAGAATTGTGCAAGGGTGAGTTATACAGGGTAAGCACATGGGAGTGCATGGGAGAACACAGTTTGTGCTTCATCAGTGGGACAGATACATATGCTGTGGTTTCTGAGAGGGATGTGGTAGGAACTTTGACTGGACCAATCCAGAAACAGTCCATGTAGGAGCTCAAGCCCTCAAGCTGCGTCTTGTTCTATGTAGTGGCTGGGGAAGCATTCCAGGCAAGGTGATGGATGGGGAAGTATGGAAAGAAAATGGCAAGGTGTGCCCAAAAAATATGGGAAGGAATCCAGTCTGCCTAGGTATGTGGAACACAAGAAGCTCCAAGAAGCAAAGGTGACCGTGTTCAAAAGGATCCTGAAGCTCAGACAGAGGAAAAAGGTACCCAGGAGCAATTTCTAATCCTGAAAGTGGCAAGATCAAAATTAGTTAATAAATACGGCAGTGGTATTTAGTGGTATTGTGATATGAAGGGAAAGGCTGAAAAACCTCTTAGGAGGTAAGAGCCACAGAAAGAAGGTGAGGGCACTAAGAATGGAAACCAAGAGCAGAAGTGCAATTGTTGCGATCCATAACCAACAGGAGCAGTGCCGGGTTAGCAGTTGGTAAAGGACTGGGGGTGAGGAATGAGCAGATGACTTTTGGAAGTTTGACCCTGAGTGATCAGGAATAGAGACAAATGGATGGACAGGAAGATAGAGAGTCTCAGCCATAGGTGAAGTGTGGGAATATATTAGACAGTTTTCTATCACTGAAACAAACACCTGTGATACATCAGTTTATAAAGAAAAAAGGTTTATTTTGACTCATAGTTTTGGAGATTTCAGTCCAGGGCCGCCTGGTCCTGTTACATTGTGCCTGTGGTAGCACGTCACAGTGGGAATGCACAGCAGGGCAAACTACCCATCTGGTAGCCAGGAACTGAAAGAAAAGAAGAGGAAGAAACTGGGGTCCCACAGTCGCTCTCCAGGGCACAGCCGCAAGGTCCTCAAGACCCCCCTCTAGGCCGTCTCCTTAGGTTTCCACCACCTCCCAGAAGTACCAAGTTGGGGGCTAAGGCTTTAACTCATGTCCCTTTGGGGTCAGTGCAGGTCAAAACCACAGCAGTTTGTCAGGAAAAGAGGAAGAGGAAGAGGAAGAAAGAAGGAAGAGAGGGGAAAACATGGGAGAGACAGGACAAAGAAAAGGTGACTTTCAGAGCAAGGTTGTGAGAGGATCAAGAGGGGACAAAGAGGAGCTGGAGCGGATCAGTGGGACCTGGCTAAAAGTGGGTCCGCCCTGAAATCAGGGTGAATGCAACAGGCTGCTTCTTGGACCTCCTCACAGGTCCTCAGGGTTCCGCCTCACCCCCAGGCCCTCTCCACAGGGAGCTGTACCCCTGGGCAGCCACAAAACAAGCTCCAGCCCGGAGTCAACTCTGAGGAGAAGCTGCTCAGTTCACCTGAAAGGTGCCCAAGGTCACCCCATGACCAGGACCAAGAATACCTTGCAGGGGCTGCGTTGTGGCTCAGTGGTAGAGCGCTTGCCTGGCACATGTGAGGCCCTGGACTCCGTCCTCAGCACCACATAAAAATAAATAAATAAATAAAATAAAGGTATTGTGTCTGTCTACAACTAAAAATTATTTTTAAAAAAATACCTTGCAGTTGTCCTCAGCTTGACCCAATTTCAGAGTTTTCTCCTGCCTCCAAGCTTCTGACGACCTTCCTTTTCTCTGAGCATCTACTTTGGAAACTTCTTATTATGAATTCTCTCCCTGCTCCTTTGAGATATAAAAATTTTTGAAAAGCACCTTGCCAGTTTTAGAACACAGAAATGTTATTCACAAGGTCCTGAGAGCCTTTCCTTTGAAATGTAATCATCAAAGAAGATAGGGCCCTATCTCCCTGCTCCATAGTTAGGAGAGAGCCAAACCTCAGTGGACAGGTGTCTTGCTGCAAGTTGTAAAACTGTCTCCATCATGAAGATATAAAAAAAGCTTATATTTCCTTTGGCAAAGCCAACTAGCAAACACTAGTGGTCTACAGTATTGTACCACAGCTCCTCTGCCCTCTCTTTCAGCACAGTTGAGTCCAGCTTTAGTATTGACTTTTCTCCTCTACTATAATCATCTCACCAGCTCAACCTCATCCAGAAGAGCTTTTGCTTTGATGGAGATATTGAAAGCCCAGCCTCTTGGAAAAACATGAATTTGCAACAGCACCAGGCCACAAGTAATGGAACATTGTCATGGTGATCAGCCACCTGCAAACCAAGAGCATGAAAGGCAGCCTAATCCACCAGTGGAGTTTTGTAGCTAGGATGTGGCACAAGGGAGCAAAGGGACCAAAATGTGAATGGAAGAATTGATTCGGTGTCACATCCTGGGATTTGGGCTGGCTGGGGAAAGAACCAAAGTTTTCCGATAGTTTGAAAGAAATGGCAGAAATCAAGAAATTAGAGGATTCCATGATATGAAAATAAAATGAAGCAGATGTAAGGAGAATGAATGTAAGTATGAAGAAGAACAGCAGCCATCCACCTGACAGCTTCAAAGCATCCTTGACACACTCAGCACCTGTTTCTTAGAAGCCTTCTGCATGGCCCAGGTAGACGGCACAGTCTTTTCCTTGACTTCTTTAGCACTTCTATTAAGGAGAGTGCTTTCAGGAGTTTTTAAAAAAAAAAAATCCCTTCCTCCTTCTCAATTTGAGTTACAATGTGGGAGTCAAGGGTTTTGTTTTGGGAGACATTTGATCTCTTTCAATGGAAAATGGAAAATACACCTTCCCTCCAACTGACTTTTCCACCCAACCTGACTCATTTGCAGACTGACTTCACCATCTAGAGAAAGTGGAACTGATTTTTACAGTAGGGCAGGGAGGAAAGGCAAGCCAGGTCAGGCCTAGGCAAGGTCAGGGCTGAGCCGAGCTGTGGTAGCAGCAGGAGAAGCTATGTGGGAGGGCGAGCCCTGCTCCTGGAGCCCTGAGGGTGGAAACTAAGGAAATGGCATTCTTTCAACAAGCCACACGCAACATCCCAACATCCGGCCTGATGAGACTGCACCCAACGTGCCAAATCCAGCAGCAGGGCAGAGAAAGAGGGTGGGGCAGTCACTGGATTGCCTTAGACTTGGCTTTATTAGAGGAGACAGCACCACCCATCTTTCTCTTTGGAACGCCTACCCTATGTGTGTAATGCCAAGGGTGGGACACAGCAGGACAGCAAAACAGAAAAGAGCTTACTGCCTCTCCTGCCCAGAGAAGCAAGGAGGAGGCGACACAATGACACTCTTCATGCTTTCGGAGGAGAGCCCCATGTGCCAACTTCTGGCTCAAGATGCATTGCTGCCAAATAATTCAGGTAGTATGGAACATTCTACTCATGAATGAAGAAGTTTTGCAAGTAGGATTCCACTTGGTAAGCATAATTCCACCCACAAAACAGGTCTAAGGTAGACAAAGAGAATCTTCTGTTCGCTGAAAATTCACTTAAGGAATTGAAGGTCTTTCATAAAACATAGTTTTGGTGGACAACAGGAGAAGTGAGTTCACAAATATATCTGATGAACTCCAAAGGGTCAGCTTCCCTGTGCTCTCTTTGTCCTCTTAGTAGAACAGGTTCTACCCAGATCCACCTCTGGATTTCCACTCTCTGGAATGAGTTGCTTTTTTCTTTGCTGAATTTGAGCCCCTGAAAGATTGAGCTCCATGAGGCCTGAGTCTGAATCAATGTAAATCAAATGTGTTCCCTATCACCTGGTGATATTTAATTTCATCTATATCTGTTAAGGTAATTGCTAATCACATAGTGGAGGAAGGAAGTGGAACAAGAAAACAGAAAGAAAAAGTCTACATTTACCTGTCAGGCCTCTGCCTATTCCCTCTGCCTTGATGCTAATCATTAAAGAGATGAAGAACAGACTGTGCCAATCAGGACTCTGGGAAGCGTCTTCTACAACCACATTATTATGCCAGACGTATTCATAAACATTTTGTGCTTGCTTTGAGTCAGAGACATAGAAAACAAATATTTCAAATATCACCAAACTTAGCTGATGTCAACGCTGCTCTGTGCTAATTAAACTAACAAATCAGCTTGAACACTGCTTCTGCCCCTCTCAAGACAGAGGCGTGCTTTTTCCTCTCCTCTTCTAGCACAGGACCAGCAGTGGGTGGAAACTAACATTATGCTTCTAGGATGGCTCTTCTCCATCCCTACACACCTGCACCATCACCTTCCTTGAAGCATGTGGATATGTTTAAACCATCACACTGTGAAGGTCCTGAACCTCTTTCTCTCCTGCCACTGACATCAGCTGGGGCAGGCTTCATACCCACGTAGCATACAGTGGTCTTGCCCTCCTTCCCCAACCAGGTTGTCAGAGAACATGTTAAATAAACGACCAGCTTGCAATCTGCAAAACTCAGAATGTGGACAACCACAGAACAAGTGTCCCCGGTTCCTCTAGGACAAACTGCAGAAGAAAAAGCAATGGAACTCACGGTGAAGAACTTTCAGGTTAAAAGTAAAAAGAAGCAAACTACACAAATGTAGTGTGGGCCTCTCATTTGCATCTTCAAGCAATCTAACTTAAAAAAAAATACCTATTTTAAAAACAAGCAGGGAAATCTGAACGTTGACTGGTGATATTAGAACATTCATGTTGGCTTTTAAATCTATGATAATAAAATTATGTGCTTTTAAAAATTCTCTATATTTTATGTATAATGAAATATTTATAGACAAACTAATTAGATGTCAAATAATTGCTATAAAGTAATCCAGAAGTTATAGGTGGGGAGAAGTAAGTTGAACGCTATAAATGAAACAAGATTGGCCAATGGGCCATGTGTGCATGAAGCCTCCTTCTAAGAGTCTTTCTGCTCTTGTATTTTCCCTAATAAAACATGGAGGGAAGACCAATGGCGATGACTAAGCCAATCTGGTAGCTTTCCAGGCCCCGATGCACTTGAACTACACACTCGGTCACGCCCTGGACCTTGGCTCCTGGAGCAGTTTCATACCTTCCTGCCCACCCCTCTCCTGCCCTTTGACCACATTAGGTCCTTTTATCTGAGGACCTCTCCATTCACTCCCTGTCAGGTTTCTGCTCTCTTTGGTCAAGATCCAGTGGTTCAGCACTTGAACCTCTTTCCCTGCCCACTCCCATCACTAGTGCTCACACCCGGATGCAAAGCCTAACCTGGCTAGTCGAACTAACCACCCTTGTCTGCTCCTACTCCTGATCCATCCCAATTGTAGTCACAGCAGCTTCCCTGTCTCCAACCTCAGCAGGGCCCCCACACCATGGAACCACCTTTCAGTGTGCCCTGTATCCTTCACTATCTTGAAGCTCCTTTCATCTCAAAGCTCCATTCCAGCCCATCACTCATCACTCTCAAAGACGGGTCATTCACCAAGGAAGGCATCACCACTGATTCAGACTCCTCCAACCTCCTCCAACCCAGATTGTAAAATTCTCCCCATGTTCTCCCCACTCTCCCTCCACTTCTCCTGCCTCTTGAAAGAAGCTGAGTCGCCGTTTGTTCCAGTCTCAGAACTTTCAACTCTTTGTAGTACTATAATGTTTTCAATTATCCTCCCCTCTCATTCTCTCTCCTGGCTCTTCAATTATCTACCCATATTAAAGTATTCTAGTTTCTAGATTTTTCTCCTCTCGCCTTCGTTGTTGAGTGACTGATCACCATTCATACTTCAACTCACTGTTACTGGGATTCTCTTTCCCTACAACCTCAACTGACAAAAGTCTATCACTAATATTCACTTTATCATTATTGCTTGAATAAAAGAATGGGAAATGAAATCTTGAATTACATGTAGAATTAAAAGTAAGTTAAAAAAGACCAGAGACTCTAGTGAAAGAAGCCGAACACCCAAGAGTACATTTTGTATGATTCCGCATATATGAAACCCAGAAGAAGCCAACTGCTGCACTGTGAATAAATAAGAAGAGCAGCATCTTTGGCTGTACAGAGGGTGTGAGGGAGCCTTCTGGGCTACTAAAAACATTTAATATCTTTAGCAGGGTTGCTACACAGGCATGTACACATGTAAAAATTCACCATGCTGCATACATGAAATGTGTGTACTTTACTGCATATAAGTTATACGAGCGTTAAAAATTAAATAGAAAGATGTACATTTTCCAAAATGGGAAAGAAATTGCTGTGAATTTAGAGCAACATCCCTAATTCAAGAACATGGTTAGTGCCATGAGATCAAAGCATTAAACATTAAAATCACAAAGTGTAGCTCTCTGCTCTGATCCCAAGCTTAACAAACCAGCTGTGGGATCCAGTTTGACTTCCCATGTGGCTTGCTCAGTTAATCTTTCCATGTACTTATGCCCGTGCCACTCACACCAGGATGCTTTCATTATTAATGAACTAATACATTTGCAATCTGGCTTGGAGATTTCAGTCTCCAGAAACTTACCTCATAGCTACTAAGTAGTACTGGTCCCAAATGATTCAGACACCTCCAAAGTGCTAACAAAGTTTTCTCCTTTTCTCACTCCACAGGCTTACCTGGTGAGGCTTCTAAGAAGTCAGGACAAATCTGCTGTCCCCTGACAATTTTTGTCTATGCTGTTCCAAGAAAGGGCAGTTGAGGGATGGGCAGAAGCGGTGTCCAGAATAGGCTCGGGATTCACAAACCCATCTCTTTAGTACCTTTTCTTTCTCCATGGCTTTAGCTGAGTTTTTGCCATTTCTCTCCTTATTCCTTGTGGCTGTCTCTAGTACCTCTGCTTTCCATTTGCCCCACCTCCTGTTCCTCTGCCATGAGGAAACCACACCTTGGTCAATGGTTCCCCAGTAATTCCATGTTCAAGTTCAAATAACTACACTTGGTTGCAGTAACAGATTCACTTAATCCTCAGCCACTCCACGCCCACACCCAAACATTCGGCTTCGTTCACTCTTGTTAATGGTGCTCTGATGTCCATTTGGGATGGAACAATGCTTTGTTGTACAGAACTCTCCTGGGCATTTCAATAGGTTTAGCACCCTTGGCTCCAGTCCAGTGAATGCCTATAGTACCCTACCCCCAAATATTGTGATAACCAAAACATGTCCCTGGCTATTTCCAACCATTCTCAGCTGCCCCTTTTTTCCATGGGCTACCTCCTACTGGTCCTTCATACCTCAGCTCATACAGCTGCTTTCTTCATAGGTCAAGAACCCAGAACATCAGTGATTCAATATGGTGAAACTGAATATTGTTTCCTTTTGGAAGCCTTCCTAATGATGTCCTGTGACACCCAGTGACACTTTACCAAAGTGCTTACCACCACGTGTTGCAATAGATGGATACTTGTCCCTTCCCTGCACCACACGGCTCAACCCTAATTATCCTTGAGGAAGTTACCAAGTCTTAAGCCATTTAATCTCTCCAACACTTGGCACAGTGCCTGGCACATAGAAGTACTAAGCCTGTGCTTGCTGAATAAACAACAGGATGTTGAGCATACTTTCCCTGATGACTCAATGTTACTATTCTTGGGCACAGATATGTCTCCGAGGTATATTGAGCCACTTACTCTTCTGGCTTTTCTTCAAATGACCCACCTCTGCCCTGCTTTATGGATGTGTGCATCTGGAGTTTGCATCATATCATCAGCATGTCTGCCTTCAGTGATCGTCCATGTCCCTCCCAAACCAAGGCAGACCCTTCAAAGTGCTGTGTTGAGGCAAACCATGATCTTCAGCGCATGAACACTGACAGCAGCCACCTTGTTTCAGGGTCTCTGCACCTTATTGCTGGGTTCCTACTGGGTTTTATCTGTTGGAAGTCTCTCCATCTAGTGAAGTGGTCAGATTTTAAGAACTGTCCAAGTAGTTATTTTCCATTTGGAAACTGCTTACAGAAAACTCAGAAGGGCTTTAGAGAAAGGTTCCTATGCTAAGGTAACTATTCCAAGCATCCTGGCTCATGAAAGATGATGGACCAAGAAATTACGCCTGGTTTTTTCTCAATGATTGTTGTGTTCCTCTGACATTCACGGAGTCTATAGGCATACTTTTTAAAAAAAAAAATTAGTTGTAGTTGGACACAATACCTTTATTTTGTTTATTTATTGTTATGTGGTGCTGAGGATCAAATCCAGGGCCTCTCATGTGCTAGGGAAGCACTGTACCACTGAGCCACAACCCCAGGCTCCATACTTTTTGATATTAAAAAATTATAACAATAAACACTGGACTCTGGATCACAAAGGTAAGATCTTTCTGATTTTTGGTTTGGGTGACTTTGAATTTAAAAACGAAAACAACAATTCTTGTGGAATCAATTCCAGGGCCATGAGGGATAGATATAAAGAAAATATTCAGGCAGAAATAAACGAGGATTATAATTTTTCGGAAAATGTTCTTAACTGCTGTGTCTTCAAGTATTTTCATTATGTGTCTTAATAAATGATAATCAGCAAATAAATTTTTGTGTTTTTGTTTTATGTTTAATATTAATCCTTCTTAAAATCATTTCTGTCTTTTAAAATATCATTACAATTTAGGAGACAAAATTATGTACACAGAAGAATGTTAAATAGTTTTCTTTAAAAATAGCTTATTGCTTGCAAGAAGGCCATATAATCTTATTCCCATACCTTGCACTAAGCCACATAGCTTATGGGAAATTATTATTAAATAGCTATACCTACTGCTATAAATAACTTAACATAAAATGGAGCATAACTAATGTGATGCTTAAACAAAGCAAACTATGATGCAATATGAATCAACTTCATCCATTGGACAAGTCCAATAAAGCAGAGGTCAGGTAGTGCCGAAAAATGTGCAAGTAAGACTTCCAGTCCCAGCTGGGATCTTGTTGTTCTTGAGCTGTGTCTAATTCCATTCCAGAAGAGCATCTGTTTTTACATCTTCTTGACTCTTTGACTATAAAGAGAAAAAGAAGGAAAGTATAAGAAAAGACAGGGTGGCCGAATCATGGGAATGGCTTTGGGACCTGAAGGTCATTTCACATGTCCTTAATCTCATCTCAGAATGTAAAGCAGCTCAAAGTCTGCTCTATGAAACTCAAGTTTAGAGACGATGCACCTTTCTGAATAGCTAAGCTAGTTCATGAAGAAACAGAATGTAAACACTAATCTTGTGTTTCCAAGTTCGGTGTCTATAGCACAATGGTGTTAGGGGCCATTTATTGATAAATTGTTATTCTCTAGTGTCATCAGTATAAATCCAGAACCTCTGGACTCTTCTTAACTAATGCTTACTTTTCAGTTTTTAACAATCAAACATCAAGTAGAGCGTAAATTCTGTAAATAGGAAGCATCATTGCAACAGGAATCAAGCAACTAGTGACTGAAGAGAGCATAGAGGAATATAATACTTCATGTGAACAGACACTAAATTAAAATGATAATGAGGATAATGATCTATATGTGGGAAAATTTCCTTTTATTTTCATCATTCAATCCAAGTTTTCCCTTTAAAAAATTCACAGCACAGGCTGAAGAACCCCAGCAAGCCTGCGATGGACCCCTCTGCACACACCCCTTTCCCCTGCACTTGGAGAGAGGCTAATTGATTGCCAGTCATCCATACCTGAGCCTACGCACAGCTGTCTTCACCCAGGGCTTCTTTGGATCTGCACATACAGCTAATTTCTTCTTTGTGTAAAAGCTAAAATGTCAGAAAATTTGATTTGTGTTTAATAAATTTTAAATGTCTTTTTCACAAAACATGCAACGTACATTTCCTATTTCAGTGGATTGCTCTACACGCTAAACATTTCAGCTAAAGAGGTAAAATGAAATGCGAAAAAAAAAATGCTCATGATAAATCTTGAGGCAAGATATCAAAATAATTATCCTTGACTTTTTCTGCAATATAACAAATGATTATACAATGGCAGGAAGATAAACTTTCAAAATTTTTATCCAATTTTGATGCTAGTGGTTACATGCAATATGTATGTATATATATATATATATATATATATATATATATATATAAAATAAGTAACTTACATCATTCCTATATCCTATAGGAATCAAGAATATTTAAATGACAGAATAATCAGTCTTGAGATTTTTACTTACAGGCCCAAACAGTTTCAAGTAGAAAATATTTATTTTAAAATATATATCTCCCATATATTCCTGAAATACACTTTAACAGCCTATAAGTTTATATTAGAAAATGATTTCTGCCTTATTTTTTGTTCAAAAAAGTAAGCTTTGGCCTTACTTCAGTCCTATTTAAACTTCAAAGTAGATGTGTACTATTAACATAAAATTACCTTTGCCACGTCAGTTATTTCTGAATGAGACTCTAAAAAGACCCCCCAAAAATCTGCAATTCTCACATAGTCTTGGTATAATTGACTGAAAATCAGTGAATGACTTACATGACAGCATCAATATCACAGGCTTCATTGGCCAACTGCTGTGTGAAGCCCACAAGGAATCTGTGATGAAAGACCTTCTCTGTATATCGCAGGCAGCAGTCAAAGTTGCTTGCTGCTGAAAGAGAAATGAAAGATATTAAACCCATGTGATGAACTTCTGTAACTGATATTATGGAACTACCTGAAGTTGTGAAAAAAATCTAGTGAATCTGATTTGTGCACCAAAAAACCCATTTTATGGAAGAATTTTAATTTCTTTGAAACCCATTTTGGGTTTCTGGATTCAGGTTAACATAATTTCCAATTCCTTTTTTACAAAATGGTGTGCTAGGAAGTTTGGGTTCAATAATAGTTTAGAAAAACATGACTTCTCATGAATAAACTATCTTTCATAAGAAATGCAAACTGACAATATTTTATTTTATTTCAGTCTACCATAATCACTCAAAAATTAGGCACTCTTTACATCCTCATTTGAAAAAAAAAAAACCTTAATAGAGAAACCTTCCAAATTCAAAAAATTAATAAATTGGTAGATTTTAATCTAGTGTTTGTTACCAATGTTGAGAAATGGCCTTAGAAAGTAAAAGGTAATTTTTTGTTTTTCAGAAGCGATAGCTAAAGCACTTTGCAATTGCAACACCATTGATGGTGATTTAAAATTCTGTTCATAAAATGTTAATGTGCATTTTCAAGCATGCACCTATTGCTAAAAGAGATGTACTCTTCAGTAATAAAGCAATACTTGGACACTACTCTGCATTAAATTATAACCTGCTATAAGATAAGGAATAAATTTTATCTCAAAGTTGGTAAGCGATGTCCTCTGGCTCATGGGCTAATGAGGTCAAGTGCCATAGCCAACACGTAAAGGAGAAGTTTTGAACTTTACAAAAATTGTTTCTTTGGGAGGGAAAAAGTTTGGGAAGTGGGAGAGTTCTCTATGCTTCAGAAGGACCTTTCATACAGACAAATGTTACACAGTTTACATCACTCCCCAAAATGGTACTTAGGTCTCGTCCTGAAGTTCTGGAGCCTCTGGAAGCCCACTATACCCCAAATCTGCTGGGATTCACAGCAGAGAGGAAGCCTGATTGGCTGCAATAACCCTGGTCCCCTCTACTCATCCATAAACTGACGACTCCCGCCCTTCCCTTTTGTATACTTCCTAACAGTCTCCCCACCCCTGGGGACCTGCAGGACTTCGGGGCTTACAGGAACAGAAGAACAGTTCTCCTGCACTCCATCCTAGCAGGAAAGAGAATACTTACCTTCTGACTCTCTGCAGAGGTGGAGGAGCAGCACTGACACCAAGGCAGCCAGGAGCAAACTCTTGCCACTGCACATCATTCTCAGCTCAAAGAATAGATCTGCTCAGCACTGTGGACCCAGTACCCTGAGAGTGCTGTTCTGCTCTAATAACAGCCCTACTTATAGCCAAATATTGGGAATGTACACAGAAGGCGTGTTCTCACATGGGGTTTTCCCCATTGATCAATCTGCCCCACCAGTGTCGTCACAAAGAAAACCCTCAGGGAAAACTTCCTGCCTTTCCCTAATGTTGGGAAGGTGTGAGGGTCAGGGTGAAGGGCAGCGAGGATGACAAGGCGAGAATTCTGTTAAGCCTTTGCCTTTCCAAAGAGGAAAAGCCGCTCAGTCCCATGGCTTCTTTCCAATTTTAACTTAAGCTCTTTGGTCTCTGAAAATAGAGGAGCAATGATACAAAGGTCAGCCCCTGACAGGAGCACTCCAGCACATCTATTGTTACAACTCTTTCCTCTCCAGCCTTCAAGGAGGGGGAGGATGAAATGGGATGCCAGACATACTGGAGCACACCTTCACAAAAGACCCTGTGATTCTAGATGAGCATTCAGAGCAGGAATTATAACAATGTGATGGTCCCTAACTAGGGTGGAAAATGCCAGCACTTAAGTAAAATTCAAATCTCAGCCTCTTCTTGGTTTGATGTCATCCCTTGTAAGAATCGTTTACATTTATATGGCTCGAATCCATATGTCATCCCAGAAAATACCAAGGCCCACCTATCTTTCATGCTTCACGATGGTGAACTTATAGGTTAATGCAGAGCCTCAGCAAAGCTGGATAAAACATCATCAGTGGCTAATCACGAAAGAAACAAGTCCACTAATCGTGATGATGATAATGTATTATGAATTTCTGATCTAAGGTGGTGTAATAAGAACCGTCCACTAGACACAAATGGGTTGAAAACAAAAGAATCAAAAAGATACACCATGCAGATGATAAGGAGAAATAAAGTCTTTATGTCTCTGTCAGACAAAATAGATTTTAAAACAAAAAAGGTTATTAAAGAGGAACTCTGAAAATGATAAAGGATCAATCCATCAGGAAAAATTAAAAACGATGGTGATCTACACACTTAACAAAATTCACCAAGAAAAAACGGACAGATGGAAGGGAAGAAAAGACAATTGAACAATACAAGTTGAAGACCTCCACACCTCCCTTTTCACAATTAATAGAAAAACCAGACAGAAGATCCACAAGAAAACAGAAACCCAACTAGACCTAATAGACGTACGTAGAACATTCTACCCAGTGACAGGATGAGCATTCTTCTCAGGTGCATATGGAACTTTCTCTGAGATAAATGAGAACAAGTCTCAATAAATGAGAAAGACTGAAATAATAGGAAGTTATGTTTTCAAATCACAATGGAATTAAGTCAGAAATCAACGACAAAGAGAAATTTGGGGAATTCATAAATATGTGGGAATTAATCAACATATTCCAAAGGAACCAATGTGTCATAAGGGAAATCATAGGAGGAAATAGAAAGTGCTTTGAGATGAGCGAAAACAAAATAAAATATACTAAAATGTTTGGGAAGCAGTGAAAGCAGAGCTTAGAAGGAAACTTACAGCTGCAGGTACCTACACAGAAAACTCAGATTTCAAATCAACAAGCTAATAGTCTATTTTAAGACACATAGGGAAGGCTAAACTCAAAGTGTGCAAAAGGGAGGAAATAAAAATCATTAGAGCAGGAAACGAATAAAATAGAGAATATCAAAATATACAGGAAATAAATAGAATAAAAAAATTATTTTTTGAAATGATCAACAAAATTAACAAGATTCACACTAATAAAGAAAAGGAAAGATTCCTTCAAGAATGAAGGTGAATATAGAGATATAGAGCATCTAACTATTGATCTTAAAGAAATAATAAGATTATAAGGGAATATTAGCATAGCTTTATACCAACAAATTAGATAACAGAAAAAAAATTATTAAAACTGACTCAAATATAAAATGGAAAATATGAATACTTCTATACAAGTAAACAAAAGATGTCAAATAAATAACTAACTTTTTTTTTCCATGAAGAAAATCTGAGGACCATATTGTTTCACTTGGAAATTCTAACAAAAAAAGAATTATCAATCCTTCACAATTTTTTTTTCCAAAAACAGAAGTGAAGAGAACACTTTCCAACTCATTCTATGAAACCGGTGTTAAAAAATACCTTGATAAGAAAGATGAAAAATAAGAGAAGGATGTTTGCTTTAAACAACTTCTATTTAATATTTTATTGGAAGTTCCAACAGAAGCAATCATGAAAGAAACAGGAAGAAAAGAGAATTCAGATTATGAAGGAAGTAGTAACTATGTTAATTTGCATACAATGTAATCTTCTGCATAAAAATCCTAAAGACTCCATTAAAAAAATCAGAGCTAATAAAGTTCAGTAAAGTTCCAAAATTCAACATCAATATACAAAAATCAATTGCATTTCTATATGCTATCAATGAAAATAAAATTTGATGCCTTTACAATGGCATCAAAAAGAAAAAAATCTTGCTATAAATTTAATAAAAGAAGTAAAAATGTAACAAAAAAGTACAAAACATTCTTTAAAAAACTATAGGAGACATAAAGAAATGGAAAAATCCCATGTTCATGGACCAGAAGATTTAATATAATAAAGGTGACAAAATTCCCTGACTCAAGACAATATCTATTAAAATTCCAACTGGTTTCTTTGTTGAAATAGAAAAACCAATAATTAATTTCATGTGAAATTTCCAGGAATACTGAAAAACCAAAACAATCTTGGGGAAAAAAAAGTTAGAGGATTTATAGTTCCTGATTCCAAAACTTACTATAAAATTATGCTAACGGAGACACATGTATCAGCTCAAGTACATGTAGATCAATGGTGTAGAACTGAGAAGCCAAAAGCCCCATATCTTTGAAAACTGATTTTTTTCTTAGAATGACAGAGCATTCAATGGCCCTGGAACTGCTGTATACATGAAAAGGAATGAAGTCAGGCCCTCAGCTCACACCATACATAAAAATCAACTCAAAATCGATCAGAGACATAAATATGAGCTAAAACTATAAAACTTAGGGGAAATCATAGGAATCAACCTTCATGACGTTAGTTGGACAAAATTTTTCTTAGATACAACATCAAAATATCAAGAAACAAAATAATAAACTGTACTATGTCAAAACTAAAAACTTTTGTGCTTCAAAGTTTACTCTAAAGAATGTGAAAAGGAAGGAAGTATTTACAAATTATATATCCGTTAAAGAACTTTCACCTATATGTAGACTATATTAAAGAACCCTTAGAATTCAGTAAGAAGATAAATAACACAATTTAAAAATGAATAAAATATCCAGGCACAGTGGCATGCCCATAATCCCAGCAGCTTAGAAGGCCGAGGCAGGAGGTTTACAAGTTCAAAGCCAGGCTCAACAAAAGCAAGGCGCTAAGCAACTCAGTGAGACTTTGTCTCTAAATAAAATACAAAATAGGGTTGGGGATGTGGCTCAGTGGCCAAGTGCCCCTGAGTTCAATCTCCGGTATCCATCTCCAAAAAATGAATAAAATAGCTGAGTGAACATTTCTCAAAAAAAAAAAAAACCAGATATATAAATGTTCAACGAGCATCTGATGCTTGATACTATTAGTTATTAGGGAGTTGTACAAAACCACCAAGACAAACACACAAAAGGCCACATATTGTAGAGTCACGTTTATGTGAACTGGCCAGTCAATAGTTAAGAAGTAAAACAGTGACATCCTAGGACCAGGTGGGCAGGAGGGCAGGTGGGGAGTGACTCCTGATGGCATGTGTTTTTTTTTTTCTCTATTAATTAAAAGTAGATATTGATGGCAGTTGCATAACCTGGAAAACAACTGAAACACATCGATGTATACGTTTCAAAGGGTGAATTTTATGGCATGTCAGTCATATCTCAATAAAGCTGATAAAAACAACAACAAAGAAACTGTCCCTCTACTGGGTCTAACACTCACCCCACCCACCATCCTTCCTACTCTTATTGCCACTCGGGGCTGCTTGTAATCTGTTTTCATTTCTCCTTCTTCCTGCATGCCTATCATCTCTCCTCCTCCCTGTGTCTTTCTCATATCCAATCACATCTTGCTTGTTTTTCCCTTTCATAGCCATAAAAATTTTTTTAGTCTTCTATATTGAAAGTTGATTTCCTTATGCATTATGGGATAGATATGTCACTTCTTATTTGTCACTTGAAAACTTTCTAAAGTGTGACCCTTGGCTGTTTTGGATGGTTAGTTGGTTTTTCTTTTGGGGAAGGTAAGAGTCAGTTAGAGAATGTGGTAATGGGAAGGTTAACATTGGAAAACGGTTTCAAAAAGAATTTATTAAATGTTATTTATTACACTAGAATTGATCATCCAACCTTTTCTTTTTAATATTTCAGGCACATTTCAAGGAAGACCTAATCCTGTCATATGGCAGGATCTCCATGTCTTACTCTCCTCACTCCAAAAAAGATTTGATGAGTGATGAGTGTCTTTTAAGGAGGGGTCTTAGTGGTGTATAGACACAGGTAGAACAAGATCTCTGGATTCAAGGGGACTTAAAATAACAGAGGCCACAATAACATCCGTAATACCTATAGAATAAGGCAATATGGGGTGTGTTTCATATTCATAGTCTATGAAACATTATCATACAAACTGTCAGCAAACTGTGATCATCTAAAAGTTACTTAACTCCCATTCAGTTTCTGTGACAGATGGACATTTTAGACCTGTCATGCTTCCTAACCTGAGCGTCAATCAAAAAACATTCTTCCTGGTAGAGCTCATGGAAAGTTCTTTGGAAGATAGCAGGACTTCCTCTTAAAGCAGCATTTATCACACACCTATTAAGTGCAAGTGGTTGTGCCAGGGGGTGTGCTAGAGAAGTAAGGAGGCAGGATATTTGATCCCTATCAGGAGAAGCTCCTTCCAGGAAGGAAACCATTGAAGAATAAATTATACCATTTTAGCACCTGGAAAGTGCTGAATCAGGGATAAATCAAGAGCTCAGGAAGCAAGAGGGATGAGAGTCTTTGGGGGACATTGTGGGAGAAGTGGTTGAGCTTTGTCTTGAAGGCTAATTAGGAACTTCCCTTCATAATGTTAGATTCCAACATTCCCAACTTCGCCTCCCGATCGTCCAGTGACTACCAACTTTAAATATCTCATCTCTTACAATTAAAAAGATCAGCATACGTATTAGGGGGAAAATTATGGATTTATATGGATCAAAACCTTAGCTCTACCCCATATGACTTTCAAAGCATGTGATTTATTCTGACTCTCAGTCCTTTTATCATAAATGGGGATAACAAAGCATTTCACAGCACACAGCAGGTTTTCAACAAATATCCTCTTTGCCTTTTCCTCCTTTCCAACCTGAGATTCACCTCATTACTTATGTTTACTTTTAAAACAATACAGTCAAGTGCCACACGACATTGCTTACATGATACTTGACCCCTAAGATTTTAATAACTCTGAAAAATTCCTATTGCCTAGTGATGTCACAGCAGTTGTAATACAAGTCATTAGTGGGCTGTTTGTGGCGATGCCGGTGTGAACAAACCTGCCAGTGGTATAAAAGTATAGAATGTAAAATTATGTACAATATAAGATACTTGATGATGATAACAAAGGACTTACGTGCTTACTCCACTACACTTTTATTATTATTTTAGAGTATCCACCATCTATTTGTGGAAGTCAAGTGTCAGGCTGCCTCAGGCAGGTGCTTCATGAAGTATTCCAGAAGGTGTAGTTAGTTACACAGTGGGACAGGATATGGAGGTAGACAGCAGTATTGGCAATCCTGGTTCTGCTGAGGGGTTCCAGGTAAACCTGGTCCCAGCACATGAAAAATAGCCCCAAGGTGCCATGGGAGTGAAGAAAGAAGCAGACAGTCCAGGATTGCACAGACTCTAATTTACTGGGGATTTACTGGCAGACGCCTGTCATCTCCCAGGAGGATCAAGACAGGGGCTTATATAATGGTGAGAACAGAAGTGATCTCATCCCAGCCTGGTTTAAATACCGGGCTTATCTCATTATAAAATCAAAGAATCAGGCACATTCCTGGCATCAGGATTCAATTTTAAAGCTCCATATACATTTCTAATGGTTTTATCCTCAGGAGCATGCTGTGGAGCCATGTGGGGAAAACCAACCGGGAGTACTCAGAGGGAATTATGGGGATGACAGTTCGAAATGGCTGCAGGCAGTTCAAGTGGAAACCCCACAGGAGACCCAGGCTAACGTGTGTGCCTGTGTCCTGTTTTCAATAAGGGAGGGTAAAAAGTAAAATAAAACAAAAAATAGTTTAAGTAGAAAAGACCTTATCAAATAAGGATACATGGAAAGAAAATATTTTTGTACAGTGGTGCACAGTGTATCTGTTTTAAGCTAAGTCTTGCTACAAAAGGGTCAAAGGTTTTTTAAAAAAATTAAAAAGTTTATAAAGTAAAAACATTATAATAAGCCAAGGTTAACTAATTATTGAAGAAAGAACTCAGAGTACCCCTGAGTTTAATCCCCAGTACTACTACTAATAATAATAATAATAATAAATTAAAAGAAAGAAAAAAGACAGAAAATGCCTTCCATATTCAACAGAGTCACAAACTATGCAGGTTTGTAGCATAAGAGAATAGACTACATCATACACCCTAGGCGTTTATGGGCTCTACCAGCCACATTTGTGCAAGTATAATCTCTGTTGTTCACACATGAACAGAATTGTCTAGCCACGCATTTCTCAGAAAGTATCTCTCTCCATTGTTAAGCTGTACGTCCTTCCATTCATCTTAAAAAACTAACTATCTTCAAGAGATATCCCACAAAAGTAGTACTCACTATCTTTTGGAGTCTCTCCTTAACTGCTTAGAAACATATGTTGCTAGAATAGTATTAGACTATCACATATACTTATGAGATACAAACTTACCACTCACACTGGAACACACTTCCCCTTAGAAAAATGTAAATATAGTTTTTTTTCTATTTATCTCCAAAATAATGATATCATTCAATATTCGCTTGTTTTCTGTCTGAAAAGGCAACCTTTTTTGCCAGTGTTACTGCTTTATGATTTCTTCCTCCTTTGTCACATTAGTCTTCCCAGGTTTATGCTGTCTTGAAAAGTCGACACAGTTCATATGCGTATGGTTATTCTTTTGCACATGATTATTTCTTGCCTAAGTGTATTTTTGTATTACTAGAAAGGTACACATTTTCTGTAAAGAAACAAAACAGAACAAAGGATGAGAAGAAACAGCATGCACCAAACCCACCTTCTCTGGGGCTCCTTTGCCTTTGCACTACCAACATTCGTGCAGGGTGATCCTTTGCAGGGGCAGGACAGAGCAGTCCCGTGTATGGAAGAACGTTGAGCAGCCTCCCTGCCACTCTAAATACGGTGGCTACCACCGTGTCCCCCTCCAGTGTGACAAACAAAAACGTCTCCAGCTATTTTTAAGTGTGACCTGGAGGACAAAAGTATCCCCATCAGAGAGCCACTGTCCCAAGCAAATCACAATGAACACTTGTTTCACGTCTAGCTAATTATTTTCAAAGAAAATAGAAGTCTGCAATCTGCATTTGGGATAAAATTGGGAGTTTATAACCCACTTCAATCTAATGTATGAAATATGATATGTCAAGAGCTTTGTAATGTTGTGAACAACCAATAAAAAAAGAAAAAGAAAATAGAAGACTCTATATCCTGCTTTTTAAAAAACAATGAATCATGAGCGTTTTCTTACATACTTCATATTCTTTAAATGAAGCATTCACAAACTATGTCCAAACCAGAAGCTAAATCCAGCCCACTGCCTGCTTGGTGAATTAAGTTTTATTGGAACACAACTGCTCTCTTGTTCACACCTTCTCTGTGGCTGCTTGAGTTAACGGTGGTTAAGTTGAGTATAGCAGACTCTGTGGTCCAAAGGCTCCAAATATTTATTATCCATCCTTATATCAAAAATATTTTCCAACATCTCACTCTAGAATGTGAATTCTAATGGGCGCACAGCATCTCATTGTTTTGGAAAACTAGTTTATTCAATACATTTATTTCTGGTATTTGCTTAGAGCTTTTGCTATAACAAAACCATTTTTCCATGACCATGTGCCCTTGTATGCTTCCTTCATCACTCACACTTTGGAACATCATGTGTGTTCTTTTTCACTCTAGTAAAACATATGGTTTTCTGAAAATAGTCCAGGGTTTCTTTTGTTCATAATCTCAAACACAATTCCTTTAACATGCACCGTTACTTAATTATACACAAATACCTGATACCTAATTCCATCAACAGCATCCAGACCCCTTGTATGTGTGAGTGTATGTGTGAGCTCAGGATGGTTAAGGATCTCATTATGATAGGAACCAGGGTGAGTTTCATATATAATTTTAATTTTATTTATTTTTTTGTGGTCCTGGAGATCAAACTCAGGGCCTTGCGCATTGCTAGGCAAGTCTTATGGCCAGAATAGCTCTCTAAATCCCCACCAAAGATAAATACCGGAAGTATCAGAAAGCTACTTTCTTTCCTGAATGTTGAGAGAGGGGGATTTTTCCCACTTAATATGAAAAAAAAACAATTTTTTTCAGATGCTATGCTGAAACAGGTTACTGGTAGAAAATGTATGAAAGGAGAGGAAGTCACGTACTACAACTTGATAAAGTATAAATTCAATGATTTCCAAGCCAGTAGTCAGAAGTGGCCATAGTTTGACTCCCATACCAGAGGAACTTAACATAAGCACCCCAGCAAGTACCAAGATAAAGAGACCAACAGAGTCATGATCTTTGGAATAAAGAAGGTATTATGCACAAATTTATATGAAAAACATGAATTTCATCAATTACAGAAGAAAAATATCCATGCTTATTCAATAAAACCATACTCCTACAATTGTAGTAGAGTTTTACATTTTAATTTGATAGTAGATATTATATAATAAATAAATTTTTAAATCACCTTCAAATTTTAAATACCCACACCCATTGTACACTGAGGACAAAGGCTCCATGGGTGGTTTTAATTATAGTTTTTTAAAGCTTCAGATGAGAATTTTCCATAAGCCAGTGCGTTGCTATTCTTCTCAAGGATTTTTTTTTTTTTACTTTGTTAAGTGCATAAACAGGATATATTTCCCAGTATAATTTATCCACTAACTCCCCAACACATTTTGTGTTTGTGTTTCCGACACAACATGTGAATGATTACATTTGTAATAATGCCAAATTATGTACAATTGCTGAAATAAAACAACTTGGAGACATCCAGTTCAATGTCTAAATTTTAAAGACAAGGATTGCCGTGCCAGAGAGACAGTACAGGTCACCAAGGTCGAATGGTGAGTCCAGGAAGTGGCACTGGAATTCTGGCCTCCTCCCTAGGTCAACGTACACTTCCTCTTTTCCTCCCTGAGGGCTTATTATCTAAACAAATGGATCATAGATATCATTGGCCTGCACCTCCATTTCTGTCAGATAGTAACACAAGTCCATGAATCGAATACAGCCTTAATCACGTAGGGAAGAATTATAAAGGTTAGTAAGTTAAAAATAAAACATCCTGGAGCCATGTCTGTAGTCCCAGCTAGTCAGGGGGCTGAGGCTGGAGGATCGCTTGTGTTCAGCTGTTCACAGATAGCCAGGGCAACATAGTGAGATCCTGTCGTATAAAATACAGATAAAACAGAATGATAAATTTAAGTAAAATACAAAATAAAACAAAGCAAAATAAAATGCCACAACTTTAGTGAAGGATAGCCACAGTATGAACTATTACGATGACGACTTCGGACAAATCAAGCCTCTTGGGTCAGTCTGAAAGCAAAGCCTTGAGTACAGATAATTTCCTTGTGAAATCATCCCAAGAAGCAAGGTGAGACAGAGACACAGAGCGGGGACGAGCTTCAGAGATCATCCCATGGGTGCTGGGGAATTGATTTCACCAGAACCTCCTGGGAAAACAATAGTTGTCTTCCAGAATTACCCACCAGAAAGATGAGAGAGAGAGAGCACTTCAGGTGGCTCCCATCCCTCATTAATTAAAGATGACCTCATAGGCGTTAACCCCCCTCAGTTTCATGGTGTGCAGGTGCCAACATTCTCCCTCAGCTCAGAACAAGTCCTGGGACTGAGAGACAAGAAATGCACACTTAAAGCCAGTGGTCAGAAGGAGGTCATCTGAGCTGGTGGTGAAATCCAGTGGGGACCTGAAAGCCCACGACATGCAGTTTCAGAGATAGGGAGAGACCACATATAGCTTGAGAAGATTCTTTAGAAGCAGCTACTTTAGGGGCAGCATGCATGCTAAGATCAGATGATTCGGCCACAGACCCCAGCACCATCCAATCCCTTGGTTTTGTAAAAGTCTTCTCCAGAACATACCACTCATCCCCAGATCTGGTTTGTATGTGTCACTCCAACCTGAAAGATAATAAGAGCTGAGGCATGGAAGTCCAAGCAAGCACCCTGAGGAAAACATCATGATAAACAAGGCTTGAACCTTGGACGTTAGGCCCAGCATTAAATACAAGGCACTCATCCACCCAGTACTTCATATCAGCCTTCTGACGAAATGTGGGGTCACTCCAGAATTGTCACTTATAAGTTCACGCATAAATTCCTTTTTTTTTTCAAGAACCAAAAAATACATTACTGAAAAAGTATCAAAGCCGTTGCAGAAACCAACTCACATTATGAAGTCCTGCAGAGTTGTGCTGTTGTCTCAGGAAGGGGCCTTGAAACGTGTTGAATAAATTTTTTTTAAGTAAGCAGACACCTGCCTGAGTGGCAACCCACAAAGCACACTTTTCTTCTGACCCACTGAGAGTCCCTCTGGTTCAAGTTTCGTTTCTCTGTGTGCCGTGATGCTGATTGGAGGACTCTTGGATCTCCTCAGGTCTCCCACGCCCTTGATTTCTGCCACAGCAGAGAAGTCTGCATCAATGGCATCCAGGGATAAGTCAGCTAGATTGCAATACTGGTGACCAGCAGATGCCAAATACGCCAGAGTTTTCTGTGCAGGAACATGGAACAGCACCCTTCCAAAGCCAGCAAGTCAAGGCTATCGAACAGTTTGAAGAAGACATGACAGGGCTGGGGAATGGAGAAGGATAGGACTTCCCTGCGCTGACCTTGTCCTTGGTGTAGACCTGCATTTGAGGCTGGGGTGTCCGAGCCACTGGTGAGTTTATCCAGACATGGAGGTGGACCTGTAATCACCTCCACTGTGGTGCTGGACTTCTTTCTCATGTCTTCAGACCCCTACAGAGGTGATCCCCACCTTGGAGTCTGATACGTGGCTCAAGCCCGACTCTTAAATGGTTTTGCTAATGTGTTTGTAAGTTTTCTCTTACGGTCAAAATTCCCATTACCACATCTCCTTGAATTACATAACCTGAGGTACTTTTGACATTGGCAGATGGAGGAGTTCCATTTAGAAAAACTTGTCCAGAGAGTCACCAAGGTCCTTTCTAATAGCCACCAGGCCTAGAAAGGTAGATTTGCCTCCACCAGAAGGTCCCAGGAGAGGATCAAGACTAGTTATCATTGTATGCTGACCCTCTCAGCTGCTTTTTGGATGAACTGTGGGTTGGCTCTTCACTTTCACTTGATATTTATTATGTTATAGAATCTTAACACAGATCCATCCATTAATGCTCTTAAGTCTTGGGAGGGCCACGCAGGTAACCTATGAGTGCTTGTTGACACTGAAAAAATAGAAATATTCTTTTGCAGACATCTGGAAAATGTTTTTTCTCCACTGTGCTATGGTGGGATGAAATTAATGTTTTGCAAAGAATTCAAATGGAACTTATTAATGAAACCATTGGGGCTACTTCTTTTCTGCTATGGAAAATAATCTTATTCTCAATTTTTTAAAATATACACATCCATGCATTCATACACACACAGACACACACACACACACACACACACACACGATAAAATTATGTATGGGAGGATATGAATAATTTTACCCAAAGGGTGACTTATTTACATGGATGCTGTTCTTTGCTGAAGAGGAAGGATAGAAATTCACTCATTCATTCAATATAGATTTATTGTGCACCTAATCTGTGCTAGAGACTGTTCATAACTGAGGATAACATGGTAAACAGGACACTGAGGCACTGAGGATAACGTGGTAAACAGGACAAAATCTCTGCCCTCAAGTCACTTACAGTGTAGCAGATGACAAAAGGCAAGAAGCAAATTATTTAAAATAGAAGTAACTTCATATCAAATTGTGAAAGTGCTATGAAGAAAATCAAAGCAGGACACGGGGAGAGAGTGTACATGGGTGCCATTTTGGATAAGGTGACCAGGCAAGCATCTCTATGGATAAGGCTTTGCACAAAGACCTGAACGGAGCGAAGGAGAGAGCCAGGCAGACAGCTGAAGGAAGAGAACCCAAAGAGGAGGCAACCACTCGTACAATGACCTTGAGATAGGAGAGTACCTGAGCGCTCCGAAGGACAGTGAGGATGGTGTGCTGGCGCAGATGAAGTGAGGTCTCCAGGAGACAGACTTGGTTGGGCTCATGGGCCGTGGAAAGGAGTGTGCATGCTCTTCGAAGTCAGAGAGGGTACCATTGGATGAGTTTTTGAAGGGGAATACTATATTCTGAGCAGAATAAAAACAGGGAGAGCAATAAGGGGGCTTTTTTAGACAGAAGTAGACAGAGTAGACAGGGTGGAGATGGTCAGATGTAAAAGAATTTGGAATAGATGTTAAAGTTAAAATATTACATGAATTGGATGTTGAATATGAAAACAAAACAAGAACAACAAAAAATAGAAAGAAAGAAACATCAGAAACAAACCAATCACAATGGAACACACCTATAATCTCAGCTATTCCAGAGGCTGAGGCAAGAGGATCACCAGTTCAAGGACAGCCCATCTGACTTAGAAAAACCTTGTCTCAAAATAAATTTAAAATGACTAGGGTTGTAGAATGCTTGCCTAGCATGTGCAAAACCCTGGATTCCATCCTTAATACCCCAAAGAAAGGAAAGAAAGAAAATAAGAGAAAGAGGGAATACATGTAAAGGAATCTTCCTATGAGTACCACACAGTTTGTTACCCAGGGGAAAAAAAAACACAAAACAATGGTGGGCATTCAAGAGAAAAATATTTTATATAATTCAAAATTATCCTTTGAAATCCCAGTCTTTCCAAGATATAAAAGTCTTATTTATTTTCTTCCCCATGTCAAGAATAAAATATAACATGTGTGATAGAAACAGAAGCCACAAAAAGTTACACAAGAGAGGATGTGCTGTCCCCAAAGGAAAAGTGCCACACATCCACCACATACAACTTTTCCTCTACAGTAGAGCACACCATGTGATCTTAGGATGCTTTCAAATGCGTCATCTTTCCTTCATTTTTGTGTTCTGGTTTAATGTTTTGTGACCTGGTTTAATGTTTTGTGTCAAAAAAGTTAGCTATCAAATATTATGAAAGAAAATAGTTTGTTCTTGATTAGACCAGTTCTATTGCAGGAGGAAGTAGGGGACTTGGCTGCCTTACAAGGAACCTTGCATTATCACGCAGACTCTTCTAATTATCACAGCACAGAAGCGTCCAAAGGTTTTAGTAGGAATTTTCCACTGACAATTTAGAAGTCAATGAGCTGCAAAATAATTACCCACTACGTCAAGATAATTTGCATAATTTAGCCAGCACACGCCCCTAGTCTCAGTTACTCCAGAGGCTGAGGCAGGAGAAACCCAAGTTCAAGGCCAGCTTGAGCAATGATTGAGAATCTGTCTCAATAAAATCCAAAGGGCCAAGGATGTAGCTCAGGGCTTCCCTAGCATGAGCACAGCTCTGGGTTCAATCATTTTGACCATAAAAATAAAAACTAGTAATAATAATTTGCATAATCAAGCCCATCAACTTCTTACAACTAAATTTTTCTTTTAATAAAGAATCTACTCCAGCAAGGCAGTTTTATTTCACCAATGTGACTGATTGAGTTGTTGTATCTTAAATCTTTTAGGAAATAAGTGCTGTTCAAATGTTGGTATTCTCCCACCAGCCATGCCTTTCTTTGCTTTGAGAGAGTCCAGCCTAACAAGCTCAAGCAGGACCTGCCTGTATCCTGAAATCCAGGCTGAGAGTTACAATGTGCAACAAAGAGTCATGGATTATAGAAAAGATAGTAGAATGGAACAGACATCATTACTGTATGTATACATGTGACTGCATGACCAATGTGATGCTGCAACATGTACACTCAGAAAAATGAGAAATTATACCCCGTCTATATACAATATATCAAAGTGCCTTAATGTATTCTACTGTCAAGTATAACTAATTAAAACAAATAAAAAAATGTTTTTAAAAAATGAGTCATGGATTAAAATTCTCCAAAGAAATGAGATAGATGCAACATAGTACAGTAGTGTTGACGCCAAATGTCTGTGCATGTGTACATGGTGCAGTTATGACACATCTGAATTGTCAGTGAATACTGCTCACACATGTACACCACCTGATTTGTTGTCCTTCAAAAATGTTCATGATTTCCCATATTTCAACCTCGAGATTCATCACTCTAGAATTAGGTTTTACTCTTTTCCTTATATATTCTGCAGCACTCATCATATTTTCTTTAAAGGGTTTTCATGGATGAAATGTTCTGCTTTGTGTTTTAGTAAAGTTGTGGCAATAAGTCATAAGGAAAAGTTCAGCAAGTATTCTTCAACAATTTTTTATTATTTTATTTTTGGTTCCAGGGAATTGAACTCAGGGGACTCAACCACTGAGCCACATCTTCGATCCCTATTTTGTATTTTATTTAGAGACAGGGTCTCACTGAGTTGCTTGGCACTTGGCTTTTGCTGAGGATGGCTTTGAACTGGTGATCCTCCTACCTCAGCCTCCCTAGCCTCTGGAATTACCAGTGTGTACCACCGTGCCCTGCCTCTTCAATAGTTTTATAATTGTTTCAGTATGATAATTTCCTGAGGTGGCAAATAGATGCCAACTTTGTATGAAGTATTGTGTTGAGAAGGATTCTGAGGCTGAGTGAAAGTCACTGAGTACAAGTGATATGATGGGTTAGGAGAGATGCTTTGAGGGGGCAGCACATCTGTGGACTAAAATCCATTCTGCTGCTGAATTTGTTAATGGTCTTAATTTGTGGTTGAGTGTTTAGTATTCCCTGTAAGGAGATTTTGCCACCAAGACAAAATGTGTTACGTTAAGCTAAATATATAGATCTGCTAATGTCTTTTCTTCTCTTGAAATTGTAGAGAAATTCTACAAGGCGTGAAACAGAACAGTTTTAAATCTCATTCTCTATTTTTTTAAAAAAATATATTACCATAAAACATACTCTGTTGAAGTAATTAAACCTATAAATTAGTGAATAGAAAAAACAAAGATTAATCATAAATCCGCCATCTATAAATTACAGTGTTAAATACTGGATAGCTTCTGGACTGAATTCTATTCATATAGTTAACATAAATTGGATGGTAGTGTTCATTTTTTCACCTATTCTTTTCATTTAAGGCTTATCGATATAGTCATTGGTCCAAGACAAAAATAATGAACTTCTTATGCCATCATTTTAAGTAATTGTAAAATTGTCTATTGCAAGCTCCTCCATGATTTAATTCTGTAGATTGCTTCTAATTTTTTGGTTGTTATAACTAATACTATGAAGAACGTTCTGTAATGAATCTTTGTACATATTCCCAAAGACTTTCTTTTTTAAGTTCACAATATGGAATTTGGGGATTAAAAGTGTGTGTATATATATAATAGATTTAAGATTGCAAAACGACCTTCCAGAAACTTCTGATTGAGTAGACCATTTTCCTGCAGAATTTACAATGTCCAAAAATAAATCAATTTGCCTAAGGTTTTGGGGAAGAAGCAGTTTCTTCCCCCAGTGAGTCTCCCGTGTGACAGTTGCCCAGAACCAACAGACCATTTTCCTGCAGAATTTACAATGTCCAAAAATAAATCAATTTGCCTAAGGTTTTGGGGAAGAAGCAGTTTCTTCCCCCAGCGAGTCTCCCGTGTGACAGTTGCCCAGAACCAACAGCTATGGTGATATGTCCTAACCTCCACCTCATGGACAGCTGGGAACTTTCCATTTTTCTGGCACGAAGAGAGCGTGCCCTGTGAAGTGTGCATGTCAAACCCTGAACTCTTAAAGTAAATATTTTGCCAGGGAAATCTAAGAACCGGAAGAAGAGAACCAGAGGAAGAAGGGAGGGCAGCCCCTATTACTCCCGTACTTTCCAAAAGAGGCTTTGGGTACAAAGTATATTTATTTACCAGGCCAAAGGTTTTAAATGTGTAACTGAGCTATTGCTGTGATGATGAAATCTTGGTAGCTCCCTATTATAAGTTGGAAAATCCCCCTGCATGCTTTCTCAAAGCTGCCATGAAGAAGTCAGCTATAGCAATCATCTGATTAGTCAGAGAAAAAAACAGTGCAAAGGCATTCTGCACAGTCTGGGCACCAAGGCGCCAGGTTCCTTCACAGCATGTAGCTTCAGGTTAGAGTCACAAGATCCCACTTGGTTCTTGTGAATGGCATTAACCACAAAGCCAGCACGTTGGCATGTTCCAAGTTCTTCGTGCCACACTTAATGCTTCAGTTGCATGCAGATTTAAGCTGACTGTGCTTCTGCAGAGGAGGGTACAGATGTCCATTTGTTTTATATTTCTAGAGCTAGTCTAAGAAAGTCTAAGCCTAATTACTTTCTTAAGGCAATTTCTGTCTATTAAGCAGATAATCAGAAATGTGCAGAAACTACAGGTGAAGCTCTTCATGGAAGCAGAGTCAGAACAAGGAGGACGACAAAAAATACCCAAATATTTAATAGTGTGATGATTAAAATTATACAGTATCATAGGGTAGAATAAGGTTGTCATTAAATAGGGTTATTATTGTCATTTAATTATTTTGAGCCACTTTGTGAAGGGGAAATACTAATACCATAATGAAACTAGAAGGACCAAATCTGTAAATATAAATTCATTATACAAAACTGTGCATATTTATATTCTTGCACTTAAAAAAATATCAGAGGAAATTCACCAAAATGAAAGCAGAAATCATCTCTGTTAATGTGAGGGTCTCCCTCTTATTTTCATAGTTTTCCTATATTTATCACTTTTTAGAGTAAATATGAATTGCTTTTATAATCAGAAGTCTTAAAAACCATATATAAAAAGAACCCCAGTTCCTAGTTTATGAAATAAATTAAAATATAATTTACAAATATGACTCTAAAGAGATACATTTGTTCATCGTTTTAATACTTTCTAATAAAAATCACTACTGAGAGAGAAAGAAGGATCTTATCCCTTGGAATTTCTCATACAAGACTTTCATAAAAAATATTACAGTTAGCCTGGCCAAATTTTCACAACCCTTTTAACTTAGTAATTGGCCCCAGAAGAAAGAAAATTCTGCTGCGAAAGTATCAGTGATATATCCTGTCTAGGATTTACAGGACAAAATAAGTGAAAATTTACTGGAAATAGCTTACATAGTTAATAAGTTTTTGAGAACTTAATTGGGAGGTCACTTTATTCAGCTAGAAAAATAGGCCCATAAAACCATTTAGAAAGATGGATTCCATTGTCTAGAGAGGGCTGAAGAATGACTAATTACCATGCCAATAACTTACAGCATTAGTCTTACAGACAAGTCTTTTTGTTCTGTGTGTGTTCGTGACTCTTATTAGAAAATTCACAGTGTACAAATGCTTCCTCTCTGGATAGTTTTCAGGAAGTAATATAATCTGGTTTGATGATATGAAAGAATTTTTTATAGGTCTTATTAATTAGAAGCTTCATTTCTACTGCATATAGAAATGACTGTATGCTCTTACCGCTTTATGATTTTAGCCAGCTTATAATAACCAGTTCAACCAGTAGCCTTATAGACAGTAGCCTTATAGACTTGAACCATGATATCTTTTCATGGATGGTTAATCATGCTATCATAGCCATCCTTCCTTCTCACATCAGAGGTCAGGCAAATTCTAAGCCACCATGTCACTTACGACCACATACATTACCATTTAGGGCACATCTCTCCAGTGCCCACAGGTGTCTCTGGGAGTAAACCCAAAGATAGGACCAGATAAGCCACTGGAATGTTCCATCATGCCCTCCAGCTCATTCCAAGAGACTTCAGTCTATTTAGAGTCATTGTGGCAGTTCAGAAAGATTGGCTCAGTTCCAAAGATGTTGGGCTTACTAATAGAACAAGGTGATATAGCAGCTAGCCAGAAAATGACACTAACAAGGCCAAAACTTTGGAGCCATTACTGAATGGGCTAGTTGGTTTACCTCTGTCTTCTAGACCTTAATCAATCTGCCATGTGAATGCAGGGTACAATGTATAGATGATCAGAACGAACATGGTTTCTACTGGAATAAAAATTAGTACAACATATCCAGAACAAATCCAAAGACTTTTATGAAGGTCAGCCAACAGGATCTGTCCACCCTGGGTGATGAAATGAATTCAACTACCTTTTGCAATGTCCCCACCCTACCTGACCACTACAAATTCCCCTCAGTAGAGACTCTCAAGTGAAAATTGTCAAACCCTTCCAAATGCGCCTTACAGAAGAGGTTTTCCAGGAAGGGCAGCTGCTGGTTTTCACCCAAGCTGAAGCATTAGCAGGGCCACTTGGGAAAGAAAGTTTAAAAAAGCTGTACCATGTTCCTGAAAAACCATCTCACTGTGAAAGTCACTGGAGACTTTTCTTTGCTAAAACGAATCTTTATTAGTTAACAGAGGTCCCTAATCACTTTTAGAAAGAGGATTAAAATATCAAGGGCAGCTCAAAACAGCACTGAGTATCGGTAGCACATGAAGCCCTTCCTCTCTGTCTCTCTCATTCATTTTGCTTCTTCTCAACTTATTTTATTTGAGTACTACTTCTGCTTTCCTTGGGGACTTGAACTCACTGGTTTCTCACCTTCTTCCTCTCTTTTTCATATTTCTTTCTCTTACTACTTTATCTCTCTTATTCCTTTTAATTATTATTTTTTTCATGAGGTACTAGGGATAGCTAGGACAGCGCTCTACCACTGAGCTACATCCCCAGCCCCTTTTCATTATTTATTTTTGAGATAGGGTCTCACTAACTTCCCCAGACTGGGCTAGAACTTATGATCCTCCTGCCTCAACCTCCTTCGACTGGGATTATAGGGGTGAGCCACCATACCCAGCTTCTTATTCCTTTTAAATAGGCCATTGGTTTGAACATACACAATGTAAGATTTTTTTTTCTTCTCTTCCTACTTTTTTTTATTTTCTTGCTTGCTTTTTATACCAAATACTGGGTCTAAAAAAATGTGTTAGCCCTTTTAGTTATTGATTAAAATGTGTTCATTTCCAATCTCTACTCCAATAGAAAAGACATTGACAAATTCTACCACAGACATTTGGGAATAGGTTTAGAATAGTTTAGAATAGATTGGGGGCTGAAACACAGAATTTTGGTCTTACAAATGAGAAAGCATTTGTTTTAGCTGAAGGCAACCAAAGAAATCACTCAGGCACAAGTTTTTCATTCCTTCACCTCCAACGGAGTTTGATCATCATTGAATGTCACAATAAATAAATAAGAGACAAGTTCAGGAATGCAAAGAATTATTCTGATAACTGGGGAAGCTAAATCCAAAGAGAACATTCACTGAAAGAGGAACAAAAGATCAAATGTTCTATTTTCTGTAACTTAGAGCCACAGAACACTTTAGAAACATTGAAGACCCTCCTCCTTCAGGAATTTTAATCAGACCAAAATATGTAAGTAAGAAATGAGTGCTAAAGACAACCACGGCCACATCACTCTACAGCTGTGAAAGAGCCTGTTAGAGAAACTCACACCCACACATGGGCCCCTGCTGAGCACCTGCCATAAGGTCAGGTTGCCTGGAGGAAACCACACTGGACCAGGAATCAGGAGAGCTGAATCCTAGTGTCACCTGTGTCACATACTGGCCACATGGCTCTGATCAAACCATTAGGTTTAGCCTCCATTTCTACATCAAAAAAAAAAAAAAAAAGTGGTCTTGCACATGTATCTAAGTATTGTTGAGAAGACCAGTGAGGAAATCTAAATAAAGTATGAACAAAATGCAAATTATTATTATGAGTGCCATTTCCACTGCTCTAAGCAATATGGTGAAGCCAGAGACAGTCTTGCGATTAAGAAACTTAAAGCTGACTTAGAAAAATAAAGTATAAATTCCTGACAAAGGGATAGCAATTTACTGGCAGGCACTTTTAAAAGCACTTAAGAATATTGTTTTGTTTCATCGATATAATAATAAGATAGGCATCGGGATCGTATGTACTATATATTTTATATATTACAATGACTATTATAATTCCCATGTAACAAGTGAGGAAGCTTCAACAAGAAAATATGAAGTAACTTGTCCCAAGTCAAAGGTAGTAAGTGACAGACATGAGATTTGAACACCGCAGTAAAAGGAAAGGGGGGAGTGGAGAAAGAGAGAGAAAGAGAGAGAGAGAGAGAGAGATGAAGAAGGAGGAGGAGGAGGAGAAAGAAGAAGAAAGGAAGAAGAAGGGAAATAAACAGTAGCAAATGAGGTTGTAGGTTTTATATTTGATGTTATTAAAGGAGACTTATTGAAGTAACAACCTTTTGTGTGTGTGTGTGCACCCAGGGGGCTTAACCACCAAGTCACCTCCCCAGCTCTTTTTATTTAGAGACAAGGTCTTGCTAAGTTGCTGAGGCTGTCCTTGAACTCATGATCCTCCTGCCTCAGCCTCCCAAACCATTGAGATTACAAGCGTGCACCACCGCATCAATCCAACAACCTATTGAAAATGTACTCTGACCATACTCTCAGGAAAATGAAGATTTAAGAACTATTTCTCTACCCTCAGAATTATGAAGTGATGAGGTATAGGAACCGGACACATGACCCTTTGAACAGAAGAAGAAATGAATTGAAGTTGATCGAATTTTTCCCTCACTGTTACCTCGGAGCTTGTCTAGGCACATATAAGAATGAGAATTTCCTATGCTAGAGAGGGAAAGCATATTCTGGAAATAGAAGGGGTGAGAATGTTCTAAATAATTAATTTTTAAAAATGTCTCAGTCGATACTGGTGCAAAAACCTTTCCAAGTTCCTGGATGTGGTAAGATCCCCTCGTGGTAAGATCCCCTCCTGGCACTCAGACATTTCTTGTGTGCCATGTCTCAAGGAAAAAAAAAAAACCCACACCCTACTCCTTTCCTGACATTCAAAAGAAGTTTGCAATCCACCCACAGTACGCATGACACCATCCTGTAAAATTTTCCATGGCACGTGTGCCATCTCCTCTGGAGGTCCAACAGGGATTCCATCAGCCTCCTCCTTCCCTTCAACACTGGCAGCCGGAGGATGCTGAGCTTTGAGTCTTGCTTTTCTTTTGACCTACTTATCATTTCCTGCATACCAAGAAGAGACTTGACTTCAGAGTAGAAAGTAATCTGTCAGCTTCTCGTCCCAGCCAAGGCTTTAGAACTTGAACCAGATCCAATTCTCAGGAGTGACTAACAGCCGCTTAGCATGATCACACTTGAACCACCAAATCCTCTTCTCCAAAGCCATAGAATGATGTTCACAGAGAAACTCGGGGAGGAATTTGAGATGAGCATTTCAAAACCAACAGGTCACCGGGGGTGGTGGGGGTGGTGATAGAGATGCCGGAGGAAATGTCAGTGTCAATCAAAACAAGGGTTAGGAGAGGAGGCTGGTGGGAAGACCATACCTAGGAAAGGGAACCTCAGACAAAAGACCAAGTCAAGAGTTGACAGAAGGAGTGACTGAGCTTCCCTCCTTGAGGTTCCTCCAGCCTCTGAGGGCCAGGCCTTCAGGAATTCACCCCTGTGAAGGCAACTGGAGCGGGCACACCGCCATACACACCCACGGGCTTGGGAGCACCCTCAGAAGGAGGAGAGGCCTCAGTTGCTGGAGCCCTGCTCACACCCTGCAATTGCAATTCCATTATCCCAAGACAACTTGCAGAAACCTGAGACTTAGGTCTCCCGCAGCAGGGGGCACATACAGATCTGAGGGTCTCTGCCAGGCCTGCCCCACTCCTGGAGTCAGTCCAGCCCATGCCTGTTGTTAGATATTTAGATCCTACTCATCATCCAAGGCCTTCTTTAAAGACTGCCTTTCCAGAGTGATTTCTGTATCGGATGAACCGTATCAGACGAGCTTCCACAGGGCCACTGGTTTCCACACCACAGGATCGCCTGTATTCTCCTGTCCCTGTCTGGTCAGCATCTGAACAGAGGGTTCCTAGAGGCTCAAGGGCCCGAGCCAGTTGGAGAGAGCCACCTGGGACCCCTCCTGCCCTCATTTTCCATCACTCACTGGTTCCTTTTCACACTTTGCCTCCGACTCATTTCTCTCCCGCCTCAGCTTTCCCGGTCTCAGACCTCAGAACTCGGTGTCAGCATTAACACAGTGGCCTCCTCACCCATCTCAGAGTCAACAAATAGTAAAATAATAACAAACCGAAATTATTCATGGATGGAACTTGAGGACATTGTGTTAAGTGAAATCAGTCAAACTCAAAAGGTCACATTGTCTCTCAGATGTGGAAAGAGGAAAAGGAAAAGAAGTGGTGGGGAACTCATGAACATCAAAAGGAGATTATCAGTCGAATAGAGGAAAGGGACCAGGGAAGGTAGGGAGGGAAGGAAAGAGGAGATACGAGGGAACAGTATGGTCCAAATAACATTGTTGTATTGTGTTCACCTATGAATGTGTAACAACAAATCCCATCACTATGTACAACTATAATGCACCCAGAAAAATAGGGGGAAAAATACATATATCATTTAAAAAGATAAAAAAGAAATTTTTCTCCATCTAACCGATTGGTTCCCCAGAGATTAAAAAAAAAAATGCTGCCATACAAGTTCATATTCTCCAGGCAGCTGTTTTTTGACACAAGCAAGATCATTTTGTAGAACCTAGATAGATCTGAAGAGAAGAAGTAAATGAAAAGAAAAATAATAACCGGGCATGCTGGCACATGCCTATAACCCCAGTGGCTCAGGAGGCTGAGGCACGAGAATCTCAAGTTCAAAGCCAACCTCAGCAAAAGTGAGGCACTAAGCAACTCAGTGAGACCCTGTCTCTAAATAAAATATAAAATAGGGCTGAGGAGGTGGCTCAGTTGGTCGATTGTCCCCGAGTTCAACCCCCAATACCAAAAAGAGAGAGAGAGAGAGAGAGAGAGAGAAAGAAAAAAGAAAAATAATGATGGGGAAGTTACATAAGGAGAGTGAGGTAAAAAGATTTTGTAGGGGGACTTTAACCAAATTTAAAGTTTTTGAAAGGAAGAAACTGTTTTTTAAAAATATTAATGGTAATCCCTTCCTATCATTTTTGTTATTGTTATTACACTAAGTAGATATTCACACTAATAGGAGTTAGGAAATTCAGAATTTTTCTTGTATTTAATATCTAACTCAATATTTTTTGCATTTGCATGAGTTTCACATAAATTTTTTAGATACACATGACAATATAGTGTATTTTGACATATTATACAAACATAAAGTATAACTTGTTCTA
Organism: Ictidomys tridecemlineatus; assembly: GCF_052094955.1. NCBI lineage: Eukaryota > Metazoa > Chordata > Mammalia > Rodentia > Sciuridae > Ictidomys > Ictidomys tridecemlineatus. The sequence goes on along the minus strand of NC_135483.1, from coordinate 188,292,048 downwards.
ATTAGGATTACATTCTTGTGTTGTACATAATGTGAAGTTACACTGATTATGTATTCATATATGAACACAGGAAAGTTATGTGCGATTCATTCTTCAGTCTTTTCTATTTTCATTCCCCCTCTCTTCCCTTCATTTCCCTTTGTCTAATCTAATGAATTTCTATTCTCCCCACCCCTGTCATGTCCCTTATTGTATGTTAGCATTGCATCCAGCCTTTGGATTTGAGGGATTGGCTTATTTCACTTAGCACAATAGTCTTCAGAGGAAAAAAAAATATATTTGAAGGGAATAGTTTAAAAGGTTTTTGAACTAAGGGACAACATCACAATGCCTCTACAAGCAATCCTACACTAGGGTAAATTTTATTTTTGAAAATTTGTATTTGGATTCACAGATTTTTACAAAGTTACATGAACAAAGACTAGATCAAAAGTGTCTTATCCTTATACTGGCTAAACTAGAACCTCAAGATGATAGAATCTTAACACACAGGAAAATCATCTCATATACCCCTTCAATAAGAAAGCAATATATACCACCACTATGTACAACTATTTTATTTATATATATGAATAATCCTTTGGGCACATGTGTCCTTACCTCTCTTAAAGATGAGACTTAGAAAACTGAATGCTTTGCTTAAGGCCGTACAACTAATAATGTCGGAGCTGGGATTTTCACCAGATGGTTCCAGATCCACAGTCCACAGTTTCTACTCCACAATCTGCCCTATTTGGCCACATAAAGAGGAAGGTGAGGGCTACTGGATTCCAAGCACCATGCTAATCATCCTTGTCCAAAGCCTTTGGCTCTACTGTAGCAGAATTGGAAACTCAATGCCTACCTATCTGCTTCAAAACCCCAAGCTTCTTCCACTGTCTTGTTTTATTTCCAGCCTTGTAACCTTGCTTCTGTCTGTTTTCCCATTCTCCACGTTATTGCCAAAGGAAACTTCATCCTCCATCAAACCTTTCCTCACTATCCTTGCTTCATGATTATTTATTGTTAAATGAAGTTTGCTACAATACATTTTTTCTCTTGTACTAGGGATTGATTGAACTCAGGAGTGCTCTACCACTGAGCTACATCCCCAGCACCCTTTTTAGTTTTTTTGAGACATTGTCTTTCGAAGTTGCTGAGGCTCGACTCAAACTTGTGATCCTCCTGCTGAAGGCTCCTAAGTAGCTGGGATTACAGGCGTGCCCCACCACACCAGATGAGCTTCGAGATGATCACCAAATCCCAGAAATGGTACTTAAGATATTGGGTCTACGTGTTTAGGTGTACTTTTCTAGGGAGGCAGATGACAGATTTTGTCAGAGCCTTTGAGGAATCCACTACTCCAAAGAGTTGAAGTGCCTTGGAGCACTTCTGCAAATTCCTGAATTTGCTCTGAAAAAAAGAAAAAAAAAATATGTGTGTTCCTTTGTGTTTGTTTCCTGGAGCCCACCATGCAAAGGACTACCAAATGCCCAGAGTCTTTTCTGTAACATGAAATTGTCCCCAAATCACCTTCCATTTTTTTTCCCATGGGCAGAATCACAAGATCCCTATTACTGGGGCTGGTAATTTCCCAGTCTTGGCACTTCCCTCTTGTCCATAATCCTTGCTCAGATAATCGTACTGAGCTGCCTGGTCATTCCTCCTTAGGAAACCTAAGTGATAAATGTTCCCAGGCTCTTTATCGCAAGCCTTTTCCACTCTGCTTGACTGAGCAGGTAGTTTGCTCATACTGGGCCCAGAGCCAATCAACTCTCTTTTTAAAAAATTCCCCCAAAAGAAAACCCACACCTATTGGGAAACATGAAGGATGTGGACCGTTTAATTCCTGTTGCCTGTTTTTATCAACTCAGAGCTGCAAGTTAGGCATGTAAACTTGGTTTAGAGGGAAGGGTGTGAAGTATCGCAATGCACAACAAGACTTCAGTGCTGTGAGTGACTTTGGAATCCACTCACCCAGGTCAACATGCAAGTCAACCAAACACCCAAGTAGCTTATGAAAGTCCTAAGATTAGTTAGTTGCAGACTCACGAGGTTTTTTTTTTTCCTCGCTCTGCAAAATATTCTGCTTCACCAACCCCAAATCACTACATGTTCTTTTCCCACTCTAATTCTACATACAAAGTTTCTTAGCCATGAAAACGGGAGGATGTAGACACATACTGCATGGGAGCAGTTTTCCTGGCTATAAGCCTAAGCTGGATAATACAGATCAGACATGCAGACTTAACTGTGTAGCATCCAGTGTGCTTGTACAGAAGAAAAAGATAATGATGGATGGAGGTAGGGGTCACATCTGACTAGCACAAAACCTCATATTTGCCAACTGGCCTCATAGTGCCAAGTCTAGTAACTGACTATTTTCTGGGCTCAAGAAGGGTCCTAGGCCCTTGCTAAAATATCAAATCTACAAAGACAGCTGGAAAGCAGAAGGCTGGCAGCTTTTGCTTGTTAAGAGGTTCAGCAGCCCACCAAGGGCAGGACAAAGTGTTCCGCAGCTCATTAACCTTATTTTCTTTCCAATAGGAAACGACCCACCCCAAAGGTCTATCAACTCTGTCAAACCTCTGCCTCCCGTCTGCAGCTCCCCCAGGAGACAGAAAAAGAACAAACTGCCTTTCCTCTTTACATGTGACGGTGGTGTCCGTGTTCAAGGGGTTGCAGCCAGTCATACACATCTCCCTAGCTGTTGGAGGTTGTCACTCACTGGTGTTATGTGAACATGGAAAAATGAAACAAGGAACAGAAAACAGGATAAGGTGGGGAAAAAAGGTCATTGTGCTGGAGTTGACACTAGGTGGATGAGGGACCATGTCGGGGTGGGAGAGGAATGGAGTGGACAGCCACCACAGGGATTGGGAGTAGTGCTAATTTGGCTGTGGATCATCTAGACAAAAGAACATGGTGGCAGAATACTTATCATGAAAGAAACTGTAGTGTCCCAAGAGAAGACAGCAGACTGTGATGGGCCTGTTGAGCAAGCTGGGCAAGGATGCAGAGAACCAGGGAAATCCAACAGAAGGTAATAGAGAACCCAGTTCCTGGGCCAATTCTTCAGGGTCAGGTAGAGTAAACTGATTAAGAGAAAATTGACTTCAAGAATAAGATAGAGCAGACTCCAGCACTGAAGGACGGCTTTGGTCCCAGAAATTAGGGTAGCAATTCAAAAATCACAGCCATAGTCCAAGATGAGGCAATGGAGCAGAGCCTTAGAGCATTGCCCAAAGCATTTCCCCACTCTTCTGTGGTCACTGTGATCACTAGAGACAGTGGAAGTCAACCCTGGGTGGTCCTGAGTGAAGTCAAATTCACAAAATACTTTAGTGAGGGTTTTTCAGAAGCATTTGTACACATGCGTTTATTTGTCTCCAATAGAGGAACATGAGCCATTTCCCAAACAACGGGAAATGGCAGAATTCCTTTTATGTTCAACAGACTGTCTATTGTTATCTTCTGAGATAATATCATTTAGGAAACAGAGAGGCAGTGTTTCTTAAATCTACTCTCCACTTCCAAAATTGAAAAAAACACATCCTTAAAGTGGAGCAATGCTATCCAGTCCAGTGGGGATCCCCACATCCCAGACATGCAGAGGAAGAAGCTGTGAGGCTAGAGGACCACAGGACCAGAGAGACACAAGAGAAATAATAGAAATGTGGTTCCTGCTTTCCAGAAGTTCAGACCCTATGGCAAGCCAGTCTTTTCAAAGAGACAGCGATACCCCTCCCCACCCCCCAACCCACAGCCAGCAGAGTGCCAGAGCTCTGCTGCATTGCTCCTCCCCTTCTCACAGAGTCAGCGTTGGGAAATAAAATGTGACATGTCATACAATGGAATACCAAACCAACAGGAAAAAGAAAAGTACTGGTACAGGCAGCAACACTGATGAACCTCAAAAGCATCACGCTAAGTGAAAAGGGATAGACACAAAACACTCCATATTGGATAATTCCACTTAACGTGAATGCCCAGAGCAGGCACAACCATAGAGACAGGAGTTAGGTTGGAATTTGCAGGGGCTGGAGGTAAAGAGAGAATGGGCAGCACTATGGTTTGGTTGTGATCTGTCCCCAAAAAGCTCCTATGTTCATACAAGAATATTCAGAGGCGGGTAAAAGGATTGGATGGTGAGAGATGTAACTTCCTCAGTCCAACCTAGTTTGAATGGACAGACTGCACGGTTTCTGTAGGCAGGTGGAGTGTGGCGGGAGGAGGTGGGTGGTCACTGGAGAAGTGCCCTGAAAGCTGCATCTTCCCTGTGCTCCCCCTCTGCTTTCTGCTTCCTGACACCCCCCCACCCCCCACCCCCCAGCCATGAGCCCAGCAGCTTTCCTGTCCCGGACCCTCCCCCATGGTGTGCTGCCTCACCTTGAGCCCAAGCCCTGGAGCCAGCCATCCATGGACTGAACGCACAGAGACCTCTGAAACCGTGAGCCCCAAATAAATTTTCCTCCTCTAAGTTGTTCTTGTCAGGTATTTTGATCTCAGCAATGAAAAGCTGCCTAAACAGGGAGTGAGTGCTCGTGTTTATAGGATTTCTTTTGTAGGGGGCACAGAAAGATTGCATAGTCAGAATCAGTGGCACAGACCTGGAATCTCAGCAAATTTAAGGACAGCCTTAGCAACTCAGTGAGACCCTATCTCAAAAAACATGAAAAGGTCTGGGATGCTGCTCAGCGCTAAAATGCCCCTGGGTTCAGAGCCTGGTACTAAACACACACACACACACACACACACACACACACATTATGTTGTGATGATGTTGTACAACCTTGTGAAAATACTGACAACACCGACTAGAAAGGGCTCGGATGTAGCTCAGAGGAAGAACACTGGACCCGCGTGAGTGAGGACCTGGACTCTATCCCAATACTGTGCTAATTTCAAATTACCTGTAAATTCACTCTTAATAAAGCCGTACTTTCAAAAAGGGCCCCAGGGAAGCTCCTGCTCGCCTGATTCTTCCTGGGAGAAAGGACTTCTGGCCTCTATCCCCAGGGCATAGAGAACCTCTGAATTCCTTCTTGCCATTTATCTCTTTTTCTCCTGCAGGTGCAAGTCACTAAGGAAAAGCAGACCTTTTTCTGTTACTTACTTCCCTACCACACCCACAGCACCCCAGTTAGTTTTGATTTTGTGTTTTTAGTTTTCTGTTTGTTTGTTTTGTGCTGGAGAGTGGACAACCCAGGGCTTCACATATGCTGGGTGAGAACTGAGCGATAGCCCTAGCCCTTTTCATTTCTTATTTTGAGACAGGACCTCACTAAGGTTGGCCTGGAACTTGGGATCCTCCTGCCTCAGCCTCCTGAGTGGCTGGGATTAAGGTGTGCACCCAAAGGCCCAGCATCCTCCTTAGTTCAAGAAGGAAATAAATGACTTTCTCAAAATATAATTCAAGAATCTCCTCCAAGTCCTTTATCACAGAGTTTGAAGAAATTAACCTGCTTTCTTAAGTAAGTCATCAAAAACTAAACTGGGAAAACAGCCTCCTCCCAGCTCTACCTCTACCACTCTGCATGAAGATGAAGTGACATACAAGCCATTTCCCAGAAGCCAGGTGCTTCTCCCAGGGTCACCCACTCTACTTCTCCAGGGACAGTGCTGGCATGCTGTGTAGCCTCACATCAGATGATGATGGATGCTGCTATTTGCCAGGTGTTCACTGAGTCATCATCCCTAAAAAAAATAAAAACTTTAAAAAATGTATAAAATAAAATCATTAAATTATAAAGGAGAAATACTAAGAAGCTCTGACTTCTCAAAACTCCAAGGTCATGAGACTCTGCCAAAAAACAGAGAAGACGACAGAGACAAGACAACCACATGCACTGGGGTCCCCTAGAGGGACCCTTGAACAGAGCGAGGGCACTAGTAGAGGTCATCTCTGTGCCCATGTGGATTCCCTGGGTGAGTCCTGATGAATGCACCTGTGTGTACGCCGCCCTCAGGAGAGGGAGCTGGGCAGGGGTTTCTCAGAACCTTTTGTAACTTTCCTGTAAACCTAAGTTTAATCTGAAACAAAACAGCAAAATTTGAAATAAAATCTCTGTACAAACATGAGTGCAATCAAAGCAAATTGATATTGTTATCTTTTTAGCTTAATCTTGTCATTTCTCCTACTTTTCAGGAAATAGCTTAGTTTTCGAAAGAACTTCTCCACAGCCAGGGACAAGAAGCAATCTTCCACTCGCTGGTTCCTAATGTCCACCTTGAGCTCTCTCTGCAGCTACAGCTGTTCTTCTCTCCCTCCCATGGAAGATTTCGTTTCTTTTCCTTTCAGTCTTCACTTAAAGAATTCAAAGAAAATCGAGACCTTGGTCTTAAATTTTCCTTGGAGTTAGGATCTGGTTAGTGGGATGACTTCTGTTCCTTTCTAACTCTGTCATTTACTCCTGCACACACACACACACACACACACACACACACACACACACACACACACACACCCTTTGAGCAAGAGCTATTGAATACTGCCAACACTGTCTAATCCCATCTCCTTTTTACCAGCATCTTCTAAAGGTCCAATTACCCCTGGCAACCCACCACCTGGGGCAGAACCCATGAACATATAACAGCATATTCTTCAACTTTTTTTTTTTAAAGCAAATGTCTTGCTTGAAATGATTCAAAGTGAAGCATAACAGGTGGAAAAGGAAATGTGCATGGAGACTGCTCCTGTCAGCACACAGGCAGGAAGAAAAAGTTGAACCAAAAAATGCAAATGTCAGCATTGTCTTTTCATTACAAGAAAGCCCTTTACTGTTAGCACACTTTTCCCACCAGTTCTTGGAGTTGGAAGGGAGTTTTTCCAGTTTCTATCAGAGCAGGCAACACAATTGTAAGGATGAATTTTGCACATCAGTCTTTCCTGGAACCCATCATTGAAGATATTCGCTTTGCTTTACCAGACCATCAAAAAGCCTGAGAACACAGGAAGGGCTGACCCTCCCAGGTGGGATAGAAAGGAGAGATTGTAAATCCAGGAGAGACAGAAAAGAAGCCAATGTCACTTTCATGATGAATGGGATTTCTGATCCATGATACCAGGACTCTGATTTTTTTTCAATATCTTTATTTTACATTTATGTGGTGCTGAGGATCGAACCCAGTATCTCAAGACTCTGATTTTTTAAATTGAGAAATGGAAAACAGTAGACGTGTCATTTCCTCTCCCACTTTCTTGTCTCTCTCTCACAACTGTCTTACCTAGACCTGCAGATAGTCTAAGGTCAAGGCCAATGTGGAAAAAATCCACAATGAGAGGTGACCCACCTGAGCTCAGTGGTATTTTCCTGGACCCAGCAGAATCTCTACAGCACAGGTCTTCCCATCAGGAAGGGGCCTGGATCTGCTGAGTGACTTTTCCAGGTGATTCATCTCAAGAGAGGACAACCAGAACTTCCACCCAGGTCTTCTAATGATACAACTGGTCTTTTATGTACCCCTCAAAATTTCTTTCTTTCTTTTTTTTTCTTAACTTGAGCAAAAAAGTTAAAATGTTAGAATCATTATTTTCAAAGAAAGGGCATTCATAATCCAAAGAAGACCAAAGGAGAAAATGAAGATAATAGTGATGGATAATGATGGTGAAAAACATCCATTCAATTATTGTTATTTTATTTACTTATAAATACATAAATACATATTTCATGATATTTATTTTACAGTATTTATTTTGTAGTATTTATATGACACTATTGATTTATACTATAAAAAATATATTGTATAGTATTTATTTTACACTATTTGGTTTAGAAAAAAATCCATGTTTTCTGAGCAAAATCACATCCATATTATGATCCCAAGGTCCCCTTTCAGATGCCCTGTGCAATACTCCTCTCCCTTCCCTTAGTATTGTGGGATAGAGAAGGATGCAGAGAATTAATATGTTGCTGTTTTAACACCCGGTGCCAGAGACCCTCTCGGAGAAGGAACTATGTTCGTAACCAGATGTCCTCACGGGTGCCAAAGCTCCCCATGATCAAGTGAGGCAAACAAGAGAAGACTAGGGTACCAATGGAAACCTAGTTGTGGTGAAAGAGGAGGGGAAGGGTCAGGGGGTGACTAGGAACCAACCCAGCCAGTGGGTCCCGGGCACCATGGGACCCTTGGGGAAGAAAGGCAGTAGGCCCAGGAGAGCCCCACTGCAAGACTGCTGGAGCTGGAGCCAGGGAATAGACTGGGCCCTGCTGGCACCGTGCACATGTATGACTGAGTGATGGAGGGGTTGGTGTGGCCAACGGGGAGGGCTAAGTGGTTTACTGGCCACTTGGGATGATCCTCATCCGTTCACATGGACCCAGTCACACCAGCCAAGGAGCAAATGAACATGACACCCGACAGCCGTCACATGCTGGTCTTTCTCACTCTTCCTTTGCTTTCTGGTCATATTTGTTTGCTTCATGCTTTCAGTCCTCTTGTGGCTACTCTGAAGCTCTCAGAGAGGAAACTTCTGGAAGCAGACCCAACAAGGACCCCAATGTCCCCATGGAAGCCTTCACCAGACAGTGGGGAAACTGAACTTACAAGAAGCTGAACTCAACACGAATTCCAGTGTGGGAAAGAGAAAGCTTACAGAGCCCAACAAAAACCTTCCCCTACACAGCGAGGAGACAGAGGCTAAAGTGGGCAAACCTGCTCTTCAGGTCAGGGCCAGAGAAAACCAAACTTACCCACCTTGGAGCACGCCTGGGCCTGCACCTGCACTGGGTACTGCACCACATCCTTGAGGACATTCGCTGATGTCCACGTGGAGGGGCTGGGCACTCCGCCACAATCCTGCAGCCCTGTTCCTCAGCAGAATCCTGTTCCCTGAAGGAGCTCAGGTGGGCAAAACACAGCTGGGGAGCTCAGCAGACCCCGATCAGTTCCACCAAGAAAAGAAAGGATGTTTTAGAAACAAGGAAAAAAAAAAAAAAAAACACCTGTAGTCCAACCCTGGGTGAAGTGAGCAAAAGTTACCACACAATGTCAACTGTAAGAAAACAGAAATTAAAATATGAAATATAATAAAAGGATGCTATGCAAATAAACTTTAATAAACGAATGTTTAATTTGCTGACAGTTTGAATTTCTCAAGAATTCTAGAGGAAGCCTTGGCTTTGAACAGATAGTACTTGCTAGAGTTAAAACATTGATGTTAGGGTAGTTGTGTTGGCCTTATGTTTTGCAAATATTTTCTGATCCTGAGAGCTTTTCCTGTTGACTAACCCTAACCCTCCAATTCACCTGGCCTGACCTATGAGAAAGGAAAAGGGGCTATGGTTTGGCAGACTGATGGACCCCCAAAATGTCTAGGACCTAATCCCTGGAACCCATGAATATACCTTACATGGAAAAAGGGTTTTGCACACATAGAAAGATGATCCTGGATTACCAGGATGGCTCCTAAATGTCTTTCAATTTTTTGTAAATGTCCTTATAAGATGGAGGCAGACAGAGATCTGAAGGCAGAGGAGGAAGTCGGGATGTGACCAGGGAAACAAAGGTTGGCGTGACACAGGACGGGGTTCGCAGTCAGGGATGCGCAAGGCCTCGGGAAGTTAGAAAGGTCAGGGAAGCCAGTCCTGCTGAGACCTTGATTTCAGCCCAGCGAGACTGATTTGGGGCTCCTGACCTCAGGAACGGCAAGAGAATGAATGTGTTGTTCTGAGCCACCAACTGATACAGGTCGTCAGGGTGATCCATCCCTTTTATCCCACAGAAGCCATCAGAGCAGGGGAGGAGCACAGGGGAGTCGGAGCCTTCCACTTGGCCCCTGAGGCCTCACCTGGGATCTGCTCCCTCCTCCAGAAAGTCTTTCTCATACTGCTTTCCTGGGCACCCTACAAACACTTCCAAGTCCCAGAGAATTTCCACAGGAATACATGAGCCTGGGGTATGATATGGTAACCAGGTAGGAACAATTTCCAAGCAAATGTCTTTTAGATATTTTTTATTTCTTAATTACTTTACTTTGATTTTAAATAACTAAAAGTTTGAGGTCTATAGCATGATGTTTCAATGAATGTACACATTGTGGAATGCTAAATAAAACTATTAAGCAGGTGCATTAACTCACATTCTTATTTTTTTTGTGTGTGAAGACATTTGAAATCTACTCTTGGCAATTTTCAAGTACACAATATGTAGTTATTAACAACAGTCACCATGGTGTACAATAGATCTCTTAAACTTACTTCTCTTGTCTAACTAAAATTTTGTATCTTTTTTACCAGCAGAAATACTCTTAAATCATGAACAAGTCAAAATCATCAACAGTATTTGGCAACATGATTCTTCCCATAAATGTAAACTGAAAAGGAACTCTATGATATAAATGTTCACAGCCTCCAAATTCCTATGTTGAAAGCTAACCCCCATGGTGCTGCTGATGGGAGACAGGGCCTTGATTAGCTCTTGAGGGCTCCCCCTCATGAAGGAGATGGGTGCTCTCATAAAGAGACCCCCAGACAGCTAGCTGATCCTCCCCACCATGCAGGGACCACGCCAGGAGACGCCATCTATGAGAAATGAGCCCTCACCAGGCACAGAATCACCGAATCTATCAGCACCTTGACCTTGGACTTGTAACCTCCAGAATTGTAAGAAATAAGTTTCTGTTGTTTATAAGACAGCCAGCTCGAGGTATTTTGTGCGAGTTGCCTAAATGGACTAAAATAAGGAGAGTCACACATTTAGACTGTTCTGCATCCTGAGATTCCAGGCCTTTCTTTTGAATCTTTCTTTTGAAACTCCCCCAGGACTGACACATCGTGCCCCAGCCAGACACAGGTGTGCAGGTCTAGAATGGACCAACTCCTCACCTAAAGCCAGTTCTCTGGTCTCAGGCCCCAAGCCCCAGGCCCCAAAGCCTGGCCAACCACAGCATCTTGCAAGAGGAACTGTCCCTTCCTAAAAGATGTGGAGGCCTCAGGCCACCTGGGCACTGGTCAATGGCAGGACTGCTCATTTTATCTCCTCATCCTGTTACTTGTTAAGTAGCCAATAGTGAAATCCCTGAAGACTGTTGACAACGGTTATGTACGCAGACACCTGTGAGTTTCTCCCTTTAGCTGAAGACAACAGAGATCAATAATCTTTCAGCTGGAGGAGGAGCGTGACTCCAGAAAAACGTCAACATGTCTTCATATGTGAGAATGAGGTGCATCCCAGTGTACTCAGCAATCTGCATTTTGTGCTGCTCACTACCCTTCATCCTCCTATCTCAATGGCCCCTACTCCACTCCCAAGAAAAGCAAAGATTGCCATTTTTCAAAACCAATGAAGAGATTGAGGCAAGTAACACGAGATAGGTGTCCTTTACCAATACTGCCTTCTTTGGCTTGCATTTCTTACATCTTTCTAGCACCCGATAAGACTGTCTCAATCTTTACAGAATCCTTCTTTCTTTCTTTTCTTTTTTTTTTTTTACTAGAGATTGAAACCAGGGCCACCTATCCACTAAGCCACATCCCCAGCCCTTTTATTTATTTATTTATTTCTATTTAGAGACAGGGCCTCATTAAATTGCTAAGACTGGCTTTGAACTTGCAATCCTCCTGCCTCAGCCTCCTGAGCCCCTGGGATTTCAGGCATGTACCACTGTGCCAGTCAAACTTCCTTTCTTAAGGATTCAGACATCTAGACTTTGACGTGTGCTTTTGCTGTCTACAATTGGTAGTTGCAAGTGGTTTTCTTTTTTCTTTCTGTCTTTTCCCCAAGGAAGAAAAGAAATCTATTAGAGAATGTGCTGACTTTGATACATGAGGAGTCTGTGACTTCCTGTCAGGGAGTTTTCTGTCTACCCTGCAGAACCTCCTGCATGTGCATATGAGAAATAAGGGCACAGAGCATAAGAAAGTCATTCTCAGTGGATCAGCCTGGTGTTATCAGCTGGGGAAACAGGTCACCTTCTCCCAATGAGCACAGTGAGATATTAGGGGTGAGACTGACATGTGTCTCTGCCTGAACTGAAGCTATGGCCAAAATCTGCTAGGCAGAGAGAGGGCCCCCCGAACATCCTGGAGAACTGGTCACTCCTCTGCATCCACCCACCTAGTGGGCAACTAGTCTCCACCCTAGCAGAGATTGAGACATTGATGAGGGAACAGGCAAATGGAGGTTGGAACTATCCATTGAACAAGTGGTAGAGTTCCAGTTACTGAGGGTCATTGCAAATCTCGGGAAATGCAGGAATAGCATCCAGTATGCTGCCCTCAAAACCACCCAACCAGCTGGGCACAGTGGTGCACACGTGCAATCCCAGCAGCTCAGGAGGCTGAGGCAAGAGGATCACAAGTTCAAAGCCAGACTCAGCAAAGTAAGGCACTAAGCAATTCAGTGAGACCCAGTCTCTAAATACAATACAAAATAGGGCTGGGGATGTGGCTCAGTGGTTGAGTACTCCTGAGCTCAATCCCTGGTACCCCCAAAAAATAAAAAATAAAAACCACCAACCAGGATCTGCACTAATGAGAAATTTTTTCTCCCCTAAGATGTGAAATCGCTTCTAATTCTCTGGTGTCCCTTTCATTGAAAATAACTATAGAGATAGTCTGCAGCATGCCCATGTTTAAATTGTACCATGATCTTCTATCACGGGCATTAACCACAAGAGTATGAGGCCGACCCTGGGAAGATAAAGCTGCAGTTCTGGGAAAACTCATCGTCTGGCATCTATACTCCTGAAAAAGAGATGTTGGGTAAAAGAGGAAGTCGTTTTCTCCTCCAACTTTATCTAGCAGCTTCCTAGAAATGAGGAGGTGATCTTATCTGGGCTTTGGAATGCAGATCTTAGCTCACAGAAGCCTACAAACCCAGCATCTGGGAGAATCCTGAGCTGCCGTGGATAGGGGCCAACGTGGAATTCCCTGGGAATTTGCCCAAATGTCTGGCCTTATTTCTTTTAAGATGCATTGCTGGCAAGTGTCTTCTGTTGTGGCCTCACTGAGCAGATTGACATGGGACAGATGCAGCATGATGGAGACAGCCTGTGCCCCTGCACCTGGTTCCCACCCAGCAGCGTTGCAGCTGAGCCCCTCCAGGGAGCTGGGTTCTTCTAAGTCTGACCTTCAGAACTGGAGGATTCTTTGTGGTGGGAACTGTCCTGTGCACAGAGGAAGGATGCTTAACAGCACCCACTAGCTCTGCTGCCCACCTGCTCAACTGTGACATTTCCAAGGGTCTACTAGGGAACAAAAGCCCCTGGCTAAGGGTAAGTGCTATGGAGCTTCAAGAGCAGCTAATAAGCAGCTGTGACCATGTATTTTCCCATGGTTCTGGAGCCTGCTCCTCCTGTGCTTTGTCCATCTCAGATCACTGACCATGACTTTCACTCTGTCTTCCGCTCCCTCCACCCACTCACCAAGTCCTGAAAACTTTGTTCCTATCTATTTCTAAGCATGTCTTGACTTCGTGCTCCTCCCCACACACCGCAGGGCTCGCTTCCTGGACACTTGGATACTCACCACCTCTTTTCTGGCTGCTCTTCATTGCCTTCTGCTCCTGATCTCGCCCCCCACATCCATTCTCCTTGCAGCCACTGAGGAATGTATGTAAAATGCCAATCTGCCCAGGCCACTCCTGTGATTACCACTTTTCAGTGGTTTCTCATCAGTCTCAGAACAGAGTCCAAGTCCCTAACTTACCATGTCCTAAGAGGTCTCCTGTAGCTCAGTGCACACCACCTCTACACTTAATCGCCTAACAGTTTGTTGTTGTTGTTGTTGTTCCCGCACGTGGTGCAATAACATCATGCCTTGGTTCATGCTGCTCCCTCTGCTTGTCTTCCAAACCAGTCTTTCTCATTTCTGGCTCCAATTCACATCCCCTAGGGAGCCATACCTGGTAATCCACACTGGCCAGGCCACACCTCCCTCTTTGCATTTACCACAGGGAGCCATCGGGTGGCAGCACAGGGCTGTGTTTAAGAGCTCTGTGTCAGGAGCCGGGCTGCCCGAATTCTAATGCCTGTTCTGCTAAGACTAGCGGGGACACTTGTTGACTCTGTGCCCCTCTCTTCTTGTTAAATGGAAAGAGTAACAATCTGCTTCATGAGCTTGCTGTGTCAGTTATGTGAGCTCTTATATAAAAAGTGCTTCAAAAGTCCCAAGGTGGAAAGCTCAATATGGATGCCTGTTGTTGGGTCCTAAATTTCTGTTTAGTGCCTATTCCTTCCAGCAGACTTTGATTAATCTTTCCTGTTCAAACATGAATAGAAGAATCCACCTCAGAGGTGCACTTTAATACTATCTTTGTGGGGTTTTTTTTTTCCAAATTATTCAAGTTTCCGGGCCTTTTGTAAAACCCTGTCTGTGAGCTGCTTGTTTAAACCCTTTGCCTTTTGATTCCCTTGTCCTAGGAAATGTCTCGAGCTAGTTCTGACCAGCCACACCCCTGCTTCAGAGTTCTGTCTGGCTCACAGTGGCCTGGAGGTAACATCTGAGCACCTTGTCCCAGCTTCCCAAGGCCCAGTGGGTTTCCAGATCACGTTTGTGTCACCCCTCCCTCCGTCTTGCACCACAGCACCAGGAATTGAACCCAGGACCTCACTCCAGATAGCCAAGTGCTCTACCTCTGAGCTACAGCCCCAGCCCGTGAACTGCTCTCTGATGAAGATTTTTCAATCTTTTCACCCCCAAAATACCTCTCCCCTGGATTTCCATTTCATGTTGTACATGCCACTATAATGGTAGTCACATTCTTGTATGCAATATGATTCATTCTTGTATTATATCCCTTGGGGGAAATTGTTGAGCAGCCTCATAATTACTGGTGCTGCCATGTGATTTTCATACAAGGATTTTCATGTAGTTACCACAAGTTGTTTTTTTTTTTAAAAAAGATAATCTTTAGTTACATGTAAATGCATCTTTTTCCCCCCATCAAAATGACTATATTGGAGGCAGGAATAAAGAGCTTTGACCTTAAAAGCTCAGGAATTTATGCTGAGTGATAGAGGAGGGATCGGAGCACGGTCAAGATGGCTGTGAGGTGCTTTTCATACTCCTCCCAAGCAAGGCAGAGGTCACCTGAGGAAGAGCGACCTGTGACTATGAGGAGAGAGAGACACCAGCCTTCCTGCCCCCACAGAGCCAAGAGGCTTCCAGCTCCACTTGTCATCTGAGTGACACCAAAGGCAGTAGGAGCCACCTGTCACCCACAACACTGCAAACCTTAATGAAATGTCTGTGGCTTAAGCCTCTAACTTTGGTGTGCCTGGTAATGCAGCCATATATAAAAGAAATAATCATTCTTATGGTCATGACTTCATTAGTTAATTAGCTCCACTACTTACATTCTAATCCCGATAATTAAATACTAATTCATCCCATTAACTCCTAATGAGTTTTCTGGAGAATTCCGCCTTTGCCTCGTGTGACTACTCTAAAGTTTGACTGAACAGGCCTGCCCCATGCCGATCTGTGGTCAGAGCCTGGGGAAATCAGACACAAGAGACTGGAGTCCCCTAAGGCAGGGCCAAGTGAGTTCCATCCTTCTCTGAGCCTAGGGCCTGGGAAAAAGTCAGAGCCCATTAAAAGTATCATAAATTGACTTGAATGGAACATAAATCCTTTGCTACTTTACCTGAGGTTCACCCTTTCCATTTTATAGCAAAATGGAGAAAAATTGTCACCTGATGATGACTCTTTATATCCAAAATATGTATCAAATTTCCCTTAGAAATTTATTGACTACGAGAAAGTAGCATTTATTTGAGTAAGCATACTCACAATTTTCTGAAATAAAAATGCTCAAGAAATGTCTACATGCTTAAAATCTAAATTTGAGATTTTAGTCCCAGGTAAAATCCAAATGTCTAACTGACCAAGTATCAAGTTATGGTTCATCATAAAAAAGAAAGGGTCCAGGTTCAGTGGCACACACCTGTAGTCTCAGCGGCTCAGGAGGCTGAGGCAGGAGGATCACAAGTTCACAGCCAGCCTCAAGAAAAGCAGGGCAGTAAGCAACTCAGTGAGACCCTGTCTCTAAATAAAATACAAAATAGCGCTAGGGATGTGGCTCAGGTATTGAGTGTCCCTGAGTTCAATCCCTGGTATCTAGAAAAGCAGAGGGCCGGGGGCGGGGAACAGAAGAGGTCATCTCCTCCTGGACCAGAAGCTGGACCATGACAGCCAAATATATCATACACATTTCTAAGAAGCCTGCCGTTCTGATCCTAGCCACTTTCTTTCTTAGAGAGGGGATCAAGTTAAAGCCACATGAGGTCCGGCAGTAATCATTCATTTATTTATTCAACAAATCCTTGCCAGTCATCCTCTCCTAGGCTAGCTCTGAGAATACATCAATAGCCATGATAATAGTTGCACATTCAGCCAAGAACAAATCCATCTCCAGAGAGATACAGGGTCTGTGGGCCCTGTGCTCTCTCCTGAGCCTTTAGGGGAGAATTCATTTCCTTGTCTCTTCCAGCTTTTAGAAGAGGTCCTTGGTTCATGGTCCTTACCAGCAATCACGTCCCTCTAACCTCTGCTTCTGTCCTCACAGCTCCTCCAACTCTGACCCTCTTTCTCCCTCTTTTAAGCACCTTGAAGGTTACATTAACGTAATCAGATATTCCAGGACAATGTCCCCATCTCAAATTCTTTACTTAATCAGGTCTACAAAATCCCTGTCGCTCCATAAGGTAACATAATCCTAGGTTCTGGGGATTATGCAGCAGACATCTTTGGGGTGCCATTATTCAGCCACCCAAAGCACAACACAGGCCAAGCACAACTGAGGCCCCCGAAACATTTCAGATGTGCCAGGATCCATAGAAAAGGCAGGCAGGATGACAACGGTCTTTGTGGAATACACAGGAGCAGCATGGCAGGGATTCTGATCACTTAAGCCTGGAGCCTCTGAGTTCCAGGAATATGCATTTTATGTAGACTCAGAAGTGACTATGAGACCAGTGGACGTGCGCACCTGAGAAATGCCACTCTAGATATTAACAAAGATGACAACACACTGCATATGATTGAATCTAGTCGCTTGGCCATATTTAAAACTCTACATACAAATAAAAAATAAAGATGTTGTGTCCACCAAAAAAATTTAAAAAAAAACAAATATTAAAAAAATAAAAAATAAATAAAACTCTAAGGAGATTTTTATGGAAATTACATTTCCAATTTCCAGTATAGGAAGCAGTCATCTAATTGATCTATTCAGAATCTAATGTATTAGTTTGTCTTTAGGGTCATATACCAATTTACTAATCCCCTTGGAGAGATTAGTTTGAGGCATAAAAAGAAATGTAAATTAAAGGTAGTCACTTGGCTGTGTTGTTAGCAATTCTGGATAGACTCTATTTTTTCAATATAACATTAACGTAAATTTAGATAGAGGAGTAGATACACAGGTATTTGCATTCTTTGTAATGTGGTTCATCCCAGTACAGAATCACAGTTATCTTTAAAAAAGAAAAAAAGAAGAAGAATCCACTACAATTTCTTTTTTTTGGGGGGGGGGGGGAATGATTTTTCTGTTTAATGACACTGAGTACATTAGTTTCAAAAATATAGAAATACAGGAAATCTCTCCCCACACACTCTTCTTTTTCCTTGACTGTATAATGGTCTTGACAGCTTATTACAAGTTGTCAAGTTATTTCCCTATTTATATATTTTTTAATTTTTTTGTTTATATATGATAGAAGAATACATTACAATTCTTATTACACAGATAGAGCACCATTTTTCATATCTCTGGTTGTATACACAGTATATTCACACCAATTTGTGTCTTCATACCTGCACTTTGGATAATAATGATCATCACGTTCCACCATCATTTCCAACCCCATGCCCCTTCCCTTCCCCTCCAACCCCTCCATCCTAGCTAGAGTTTATCTATTCCTCCCATGCCCCCTCTCCCTATCCCACTATGAATTAGCCTCCTTATATCAAAGAAAACATTCATCATTTGCTTTTTTGGGAATTGGCTAACTTAGCATTATTTTCTTTAACTCCATCCATTTACCTGCAAATGCCACGATTTTATTCTCTTCTATAGCTGAGTGATATTCCATTGTGTATATGTGCCACCTTTTTTTAATCCATTCATCTATTGAAAGGCCTCTAGGTTGGTTCCACAGTAAAATCCACTACAATTTCTTAACAAAACGTGGGAAGGCAATTACAGGAGCCAGAGAAAAACATTTGAAACATGAGTCTCTCCAGTGTCCCTCCCTAACAGAGTACGCCAGTTTCCCTGTAAACAATTCCCAAATTCCCAAAGAACTCCATATAGGCTTTCTTCTCTTGGAACCTCACTTATTGCCTTTCCTGATCTAATTCTTCTCACTCCTCTCTATTTTAAATATATTTTGTCTTTCTGGGTTTCTTTCAGCTCTCCACTCAGAGCTCTGAAACTCAAATCCTCTGGGGTGGCAGGAAGGCATGCATATGCAAGCATACATGGCGAGTATTTTTGTGACATTCATGGTATTTTATCTTAGGTCCTGCACCCCAACCTCACCTGCCATGAGAGTGCTCCCACTTCAGCAGGGGGATCAATGAGATTCAGATGGCTAAAACAAGAAAAGAAAACAAAGAACCTTTCACGAGTTTGTTAATGTTTAAGATGCCCACACAAGCAGAAATGTGCACATATTCCACAAAATTCCACAGGCGCCTTTGAAGACAAACAGCAATAACTGTCAAGGGTGTTAATCATTTAAGGAGCCATTCTGCTCCGTATAAAAATAGTCTGGAGGAAAGGCCATAAAGATGTTATAGCCAGTTACTAAATGAACCCTGTCTTGGATCCGGTGCCCTTTAGTCTCTGTGCAGAGTGCCAAAGTGACAACACAGGAGTGTTGAATGATTGCTGCGTGCACCGTTAACCCTTGCTTTACAGAACTGCCACTCAAGTGATCAGCATCTTCACTGTGTCCACATACCCAGGGTTCCTCTCTAAACCTAGATGTGCTCCAAATGTCACAAAAGTGCTCCAGCCCCAACTAGTAATCATGGCTGATGGTCTTTCACAGATAGTTCCCAGTTAAGAATAAAATGTTAAATGAAATTGTGTGCAGAGTGTCACCTTAAGTATATATTCACACAGCTTTTAATAAGTGACTTCTGCTATTAAATATTTCTTTCAAAGTTGGTTTAGAAAAAGGAGGAGAACACTGGAACCCTGAACTCAGGGGAAGGCATGGCCCCCAGCCCCACCAGCAGCCTGAAGCACAGAATGGTGACAGCAACAGAGGGACACCAAAGCCGACCTTAGCTTTCTCACCAAGTGCTTCAGGCCTGCCCTGCCAGGCCCCTCAACTGACTCTGCCAACTACCTCTCATTAAGTAGCATCACTGGGTGCCCAGAATCACTGGGGTGACTGGCATCCATGCACCATGCAGACAAGTCAGCATCCCACGCTGCAGAGAGCTGTCTATGGCCTTTGATAAGTATCTTTATCTGTGAAGTTCAAGTTCTGGAGAAAAGGCGCAGTGTTTACTGAAACCGAAACAGGTCAAGAAATGTCGTTGAGATGGGAATCTTCTGAATGGCACATGCGGAACTGGTGATGTGATTGAGGATATAAGACAGTCATAAACTACTTTTTATGAAAAGCTTTTTTCTTTACCAAAAAAACACTAGAAAAGTTATTTGTCTTCTATAAAAATAAAGTAGAAAAATGTTTTTCGAACATTTCATTCTTTTATTTACAAGTCATTTACCACTTTATTTCATGCACATATATGCTTTTTCCCCCCCAAGTACAGAAACAAAGGATAACAAGGATAATAAAGACAAAATGTTGTCTGGAGTGAGTTCCATACAGGAAAAGATTCTTTGAGGTCAAGAGAAAGGATCACAAATTTCTCTTTACTTTCTCCATTGGCAGTACTTGCATCATGGAGTGCATTCATGTGCTATGTTTTGATCAGCAGTGGACCACATATCCCACGGTGGTCCCAGAAGGTTATACCACCTGGTGACCTCATAGACATTGCAGTTTGTGCAAGCACACTCTAGAATATTTTTGCAGTGACAAAATTGACCAACAATGCATTTCACAGAAGTGTTCTTGATATCAGCATTGAATATACACAATAATAATATGGAGCTGTGATTTGAATTTCAGAGACCAATCATAATGTGAGAAAAATAAATAATTTTTTTGATGGCTTTGTTCAGGTGAAACATTATCAGACCCTCTCAACATAGTATCCACAGAATTGAAAGCACACTCACATTTGGTTCAGATTATTTTTAGTAAGGAGGGTGCCAAGCTATGACTCCTTCTCAATAAACAGGACTAACTGATTTCTTCTGGGGCTCCAAAAGACAGTCATAAAATTTATGTCCTTCTCATTTATAATCAAAATTTAATTGCTGAGTTGAACTATATACACAGCTGAAAACATATTGCCTACTTGCTTTCCAAAGTGGTTGTATCAATTTATGTTTGCAACAACAGTGTATGCTAATTACTGTTTCCTTGAATCTCTACTAGTCCCTGCTCTTACACATAGATCACACACACACACACACACACACACACACACACACACACACACTTAAGCTGAAGGCTACAACGTGATATATCATTATACTTTTTTTTAATTTATTTATTCTAATTTGTTATACATGATGGCAGAATGCAACTCATTTCATACTATACATAGAGAGTACATTTTTTCAAGTCACAGATTGTACATAAAATATTTTCACACCATTTGTATCTTTATACATGTACTTAGGGTAATGATGTCTAACTCATTTCACTATCATTCCTAAACCTTTGCCCCCATCCCTCCCCTCCCTCCCCTTTGCCCTCTCTAAAGTTCCTCCATTCCTTCCAAGTTTCCCGTCCATCGCCATTATAAGTCAGCATCCTCATATCAAAGAAAACATTTGGCCTTTGGTTTGGGGGATTGGCTTGCTTCACTTAGCATTATATTCTCCAACTCCATCCACTTACCTGCAAATGCCATGATTTTATTCTCTTTTAATGCTGAGTAAGGTTCCATTGTGTATATATACCAAAGTTGTCCTGTCCATTAATCCAATGAAGGGCATCTGAGTTGGTTCCACAATTTAGCTATTGTGAATTGTGCTGCTATAAACACTGAAATGGATGTGTCCCTGTAGTATGCTGTTTTTAAGTTTGGGTATATTATACTTTTAATTTATGTTTCCCTGAGATTGAGAATTATTTTGAATTTCCTTTTAAATTACCTATATAGTTACTTTGTT
This sequence comes from Ictidomys tridecemlineatus, assembly GCF_052094955.1. Taxonomy (NCBI): domain Eukaryota; kingdom Metazoa; phylum Chordata; class Mammalia; order Rodentia; family Sciuridae; genus Ictidomys; species Ictidomys tridecemlineatus. The sequence continues at coordinate 188,270,856 of NC_135483.1, read as the reverse complement.
TATTTTTCCATTGGGTTCCAGGCACTTTTTAAACTTGTGGGTGAGTTCATATATTTCAGAGTATAAAATGTCTTACATGTTACAAATATTTCACCACTTGGCTTTTAATTTTATGGGACTTTCTTGTAGAAGTGTTTAATTATTATGAAATCAAATTAATCATTTCCTTTAAGTTAGTACTTTTCACATCTAGTTTGGGAAATCTTTTACAACTGTGATATTGTAAAGATATTATGTACTTTATATTGTTTAAAGAGCATTAAAGCCATGTGCAGTGGCACACACCTGTAATCCCAGGTACTTGGAAAACTGAGGCAGGAGAATTGAAAGCTCAAGAATATCCTAGGAAATGTAGTAAGACCCTGTCTCAAAATAGAACATAAAAATAAAAAGGCTGATGATATAACTCAGTGGTAAAGTATCACTAGGTTCAATCCTCAATACTGTAAATCAATAAACAAAGTGAAGAGCATTAAAGTTTTTGTACTGACATTTAAATCTTTAAACCTCATGCAGCTTATTTTAACTAATGTCATTATGTAAGGATATACATTTGTTCTATTTTTTCCTATATGATGAGCCAATTTCTTCAACACTGTTAATTGATTTAACCTTGATTTCTCCCACTGTATTATAATACCCACACCATCCCAGACCAAGTGTTTGAAAGGTTTGGATTTGTTCTTAGACCCTTTAATCTGTTTCATTTATATATATTGAAAAGATATAAATCACTTACATTAAATTACTGCATTAACATCTGTAAGGACAAATATCTATCCTGACTCTTCTTCTAGTTGTATTGTTTCCTCTTTGTTCTTTCATACATTGACATACATTTTAGGATTGGCTCATCAGATTCCTTTAAAAAATGGTTGTTTTGTTTTATATTTATTTGAGGGAAAATAGACAATCATCTTCAAAAAAATGAGGTTTTCCATCCATGAATATTGTTTATCTCTTCATTAGCTCTGGCTTTCTTTGATGTCCTTTAAATATATTTCTATTTTGCCAATGATGGTATTCCACATTTTCCTAAATTTATTTTTAGATGTAGATATTTTTAGAAGAGTAAATGGTGTTTTTCTATTACATTTTTGTTGGCTGTTGCTGGTGAGTAAAATATAATTAATTTTTTATGTTGGTTTGTTTCCAGCAACATTTCTTCTTATTCAGTGGTTGGAGGTTCATTTTGATATTCTAGAGAAACAATTATCTATCAATAGTAAGGGTTTGCTTTTCTTTTTTTCAATTTTTATAGTTCTTTTTTTTAACTTGTGGTTAATAATATTGGCTAAGACCTTCACTATTATTGAACAAGAATGTTGACAGCATCCTGTTCATAAATTTAAAGGTAAGTTTCAAAATACAATATTGCTATAGTTTTTGGCGACTATATTTTGTCAGGTTAATGACTTTTGTGGTGTGTGTTCCAAATCTAATGTATTTTAGCATGGTGGCTGGGAGAATCTTTCAGATTTTTTCTATATATATTTATTAATATAGTCTTGTGAATTTTCTCTTTTCATCTAGTTGATTCCATTAATAGATTTGCTAAAGAAGGCATTATTATATTCTTAGGGGAAAGCCTACTGGGTTATTACATCATTTATATGTGAATTCCATTTATTAACAATTCATTTAGAAGCTTTACATCCATGTTCACAAGTAAGAATTGCCCTGTAGTTTTGGTTTTTAGTACTGTCCTTGTCCAATTTTGGAAACATGGGCATACTGGCTTCTCATTCTCTCTTCTGAGTCTCTTGACTTGATCATTTGTGATTTCCCCTCCATATAAAATTTCTAGCACAGTGACTGCAATGCACCAAATCATGCATAGATGTACTCACAACTTCATGGAAAACCGTCCTTCAGCAACTGGGAGAATCAGTTTTTCTCTCTCCCTTGTGGTGTGCCCACTGTCTGCTTCTGAGCAGTTTGCAGTCATAAATTTAAAAGTTTCTACTGCTCACAAACAGCAAAATCTGTCTCTCTGACATGTTACTGTACAAACAATTTTAGACAGGCATACTTTTCAGACAACTACCTGACACATGACTAAATCCAGAGCTGGTCTGAACAGATGGAGGTCTTTTCTTCCACATGATTGATCACACCAAGGTAAGCAGAGACTTACATCCTGGCTCCTGGAGCAGAAAGTCTAGGTCCTAGATCTCATGGGGCCTGGCTGAGAAGAATAGGGTGAGAGGGGCTGCACTCACCTGAACGACCCTCTCTGGGTTCTGCCCCTGGTTAAACAAAACATGAGCACATCCAATGTAGTTTTCCAGTTATTTCAGATCACTATTTCCATCTCTATAACCCTAACACCAATCCTTATGTCTGCACACTCCCACTGGTTGTGAAGGGACCGGGAGCCTTCACACAGCTAATCTGCAATGGATGTAGATAAACGGAACATGTACTTTTTTCACAACATAGTAAAAGCAGTTAACTTTATTTTGATAGAGACTGTCCTGATAGATATTGGTTAGGAATGTTAACAAGCGGGAAAGTGTAGGACATGAGGAGGGAAAACAAAACCTTAAAAGAAAGCAAACCAGACATGCTTCCCTAGCCAGTACTGCCAAACAGGAACCCAATACAGTGGCATTCTCTAAAGCAGCCCTATCCACTGAGCTTTCCTAGAGACTGAGTCCTGACTCTGTAGTTGACATACCCACTCCAGGTGGCTCTCCATAACAAGCCTTGGCTTGGTGCTGTCCAGGTATATCTCCATTTCCTGTCAAGATGACAAACCATCATAGGCTCTGGCTTCCGTCCCTAACATGAGCCCCAGGGAAGTTTTAGAAGCAGAAGGAAAACTCTGGGACTTGAAGTTAATGAAACACACAGGATTTGAAGGCTATCTGAACCGGTGTGTGCAGATGGCTGGGGAGTGACTCTTGGGGGGGCAGAGGGAAGTAAGGGCACAGCAGTGTTATGGTTTACATGGGAGGTATCTCCCAAAAGCTCGGGTGAGACAATGCAAAAAGGTTCAGAGGTGAAATGATTAGATAATGGCAGTTGTAACCTAAGCCGTGGATTAATCTCCTGATAGGGATGAGTTGGATGGTAACTGTAGGCAGGCAGTGTGTGGCTGGAGGAGGTAGGTCACTGGGGCATGGTTTTGGGGTTCATATTTTGTGCCTGGTGAGGGGAGCTCTCTCTGCTTCCTGATTGGCACATTGCCTCCCCACTCCGTGCTCTTCTGCCATGATGTCTGCGCCTCACCGTGGGCCCAGAGCAAAGGAGTTGGCCATCTATGGACTGAGACCTCTGAAACCCAGAGGACTGAATAAACCTGCCCTCCTCCCAAGTTGTTCTTGTCAAGTCTTTTGATCACCGTGGCAAAAACGCCAACTAAAATAAGCAACCACATAAAACGATAGGAAATTTGGTAGTTCTTACATTTGATTCATGTTATCTTGGAATGATCTTTGGGCAGAACAAAAGGCCTGCTGACAAAAGAAAACTGGTGTCGGCTGGAGAGACCACCTTGGATTTTATTCTTCACATTCCCAAGTGATCAGTCTTCAGGAAGAAAGAGATAAACCAACCATTTTAATCTGAAACTTTTAACATCATCCTACCAGAATGGCAGATTTCACCCAAAGAAAAAGCTGAAGACATGAGCCAGTGGCGTGGGGTGGGGGAGGCAGGCATTTCAAGGGAAGTGGCCCCTCCCAAGCAAGGAGGTGGTGCATTGTGTGGAGAGAATCTTATAACAATAAATCACAATAAAAGTCAGTGTTGTTGCCCTGAACCAGCCCTTTCTAACAATGAGAGTGATAAAACATGACTCCTTGACAGGAAAAAATAATTACCACTTATTTTTGGTTCTTCACTGATCTGAAAGATGCAATTCATAAGCTCAAACAATGATTCTATGAAAAACTCGGCATCCAGCAGAGAACACACATTCCTCCTATGACACGGGAGCAGTAGAGACCTAGCACATTCAGGAAGTCATTTTTTTTAAAGGCTAAAAGATCACTCACTATGAGACGTTGTATTCTATAATTTAAAGTAATAAGATCAAGAATTAATTGTAAAAGAATAATTAAGAGAAATCCCACATGTTAAAAAAAACATATTACTAAACAATCTTGGGTTTAAAAGAGAAACCATAAAGGAAACTAAAAAGTATTCAAAACTGAATGATTGGAAATTAATATAGGAGAAATTGAGATGTTACAGACTTCCCAGGGGGAGAGGAAAACCCACGCTGGGTGATTTTACAAGTAACTTACCAGGTTGGGGGCTGTGTGAGTGTGTGTGTGTGTGTGTGTGTGTGTGTGTGTGTGTGTAACAACCCAACTCATTATTTTCCCAGACCATTTTTAAATAAATCTGGAGCATCATACATGTTATTTCAATATAAATAGTTCTGAAATTATTTTTAGTAGCTCTATAAGATAAAAGAAAAAAGCTTTCTTTCATAACTGACAATGCCATCATCACAACTAAATAGGAAAGAAACATGATTCCATCATCCAGTATGAACTCATAATTTAAATTCCCTGAGATAGATAGAAAGACAGATATTTAGTTGGCTCAATTCAGGATCCAAACAAAGTCATACACTGCAATAGTGACTATCTCACTTGTTCTCTTGGGCTCTGTCTCTCCTATAAATTGGTAGCCAGGTTTTTAGCTTTATAAAATCCATATCCACTACTCTGTTTGGATGTCCCCTCCAAAACTCACGTTGGAATTTAATTGTAATTGTAACTGTATTAAGAGAGGGAACTTTTAATAGGCCTCACAAATGGATGAATGCTGACATCATATGAGCGGGTTAGTTATCTCAGGAATGCGTTCCTTATAAAAAAGACAGGTTTGCTCCAGTTCCCCCTCTGTCCCACACAAGCTTGTTTGCTATTTTGCCAGGTTATGATGCAACATGAAGGTCCTCAGACAAGATATCAGCACCATACTCTTGGACTTCCCATCCTGAAGAACTGTGAGCCAAATAAATTTTTTTTTAATAAATTACTCAGTTTGTGACATTCTGTTATAGCAGCAGAAAATTGACTAAGACATCTGTTACCTCATTCAGTGGTTAAAAAAAATGGTGATATTTTAATTTTATCAACTCTTCTCCCATTACTAGCTTGACTATTTCTCTATTTAAAAATTTTCTTTGTCGACTATTTGATAACCCTGAGATAGGATTTAGAATGAAAAGACAGGATGAATGATTATTTACCAGTTTTCAAGGCAATGTGTTGATTCTCCAGTATCTTCCAACATGTGACCAATAGGTTGTTTTCATTTGGGCTAAGAATTAGCGTGAACTCATAGATCTAGACATATTAAATATTCTGATTTATCACAGTCCTGTTCTTGTAGATGCTCAGATTGTCTGTGTATGACCAGTAGGGACCTCCTAAGTTGATTCCTGAGGACTCTGTAAAGCCCTGGTTCTTGTTAGTGGCAAATGGTATTTAGAAGCCACAATCTGTTCCAGGAGTAGTCATTGCTACTAGGCTGATCCATTTCTACATCTTTTCCATAAATAGAGCAAAAAAATTTCAATATGCCATAAATTCAGACTGATACTTCTAACTTAATTAGCCTCACTTATCTCACATCCACCCTTCCATATTTAAAAAAAAAGTGCCAGTTACAAATGAACATCCACATAATTGCATTTTTATCATTTTCTACTGAGCACAAGCGCACACATGCATACACACACACACACACACACACATATCTCTGCCTAACATCAAACCACAACTAAAAATATAATGACTGAAGGACAGACAAGGTGATGCACATCTGTAATTCCAGCTACTCTGGAGGTCAAGGCAGGAGGATCACAAGTTTTAGGCCAGTCTGGGCAATGAAGAGAGACTCTGTCTCAAAAGAAATTTAAAAGGACTTTGGAAATGTAACTCAGTGGTAGAGCTCCAGCACTCACCTAGCATGTGCGAAACCCGGGTTCAAGCCCCAGTACAGCGCGCACGCACACACACACACAAATTACTAAACACAGTTGTGTTTTATTTTGGTTTTGTTGTTTTTTGTTGGTTTGTTTGTTTGTCCTTAGAATACAATTCACTGGAGACGTACATGACAAATCATTGTTCTTTAAAGTTATTTAAGCTATTTCCTCCATGTGGTTACACCACCCCCTTAACCTACATTTAAGCTCCCCTGTTTTATTTTACCTTGAGTTTTTAGGGATTTTAAATTTTTTAATTGTTTGTATAATGATGTAAAATATTCACATGTTTCTGAAGTCAAATGTAGAAAACAACATACATCCAGAAAAGTATAACTTTGTTTCCTCTTTCCTCCACTGGAAGACAATCATTTTACTCTGCATTTTAAAAAAATTATAAGGAAGTATACATACATTTTTAAACATCCCTATTTTAGTAAATCTACCAGTTTCTTTAAGATACCTAATTCCTCATTTACAAAGTTATTCTAGAAGTAGAAAATAATAAAAGTTGTCTGGATCATTTTATGGAGCAGATATAATACTGATTTCAAACAGGTAAGCATCAAGGAAAGAAATGGATAAAGTCACTTCACTTATAAAATTCAGTAGATAGAAGGAGAAAAATTAGAAATCCACTTCAACTGACACAGAAAATGCCTATCATAAAATAAGTACCTCTTTGTTTTTTAAAAAGAACACCTCTTGCTCCAATGTCCAGGTAACGTACAGCAGACATCCCATGTGACAGAGGGACTTTCCGTGTACTCTATTTACTATGAGGAACAAGACAAGAATAAC